>NC_055966.1:2026839-3506839 GCF_018492685.1 Alosa sapidissima
AGGCTTTAAGCATACAATCTGGCTCTCTTAAGATTACAGATCCTGTTCAACTATTTTCTGCCCACAGCTGTTTCAAAATAGATGTCCTCACTACAATAATTCACTATTAAATAATGTAACTATTTAAACTCCTCAGCTATTGTTTTGCATTTTATGTTAATATACAGTATGTTTATATTTTCATGCACTGGTAATTTCCTTTCCTTGTTTTAGTTGAATCTGTAGTCACTCTCTCTCTCTCTCTCACTCACACGTTACACGTTAGGCAAAATCAGCTCCGTAAGACACAATGACAGATCTACTCCACTGATTATACAAAAATGCAACCTTAATTAATCCTTCAGGGAACATTCCCAAAAGGTTCCCTGACAATTGCACAAAACTATACCTTTATGGAACGTCAGTCAAAGGATTTAAAAAAATGTATCCTTAATATAACCATCAGGGAACGTTCCCAAAAGGTTCCCTGACAGTTGCACCAAAACAGCTGTGAAGGAACATTCTGGGAACGTTCTCTGAACACAACACAATACCTTTACAGGACGTTCCCAGAACGTATTTTAAAGGTTTATGTTGTGTGACCTTCAGTTCCCGGAACGTTACATGTTTGTTGGGTAGACTTATATGTCCAGGCTGTTTGACGGAAAGATAGTATAGGCTAATCATTCACTTTTTTCAAACACATTTTCCTTGGAATGCAAATCCCTTAGGCTACTTGTCATTTAATTCTTCCTTATTCTCTCACGTAGCGTGGACTCCACGCAACACTTCGAATCGGCACCATATCTGCAGTTCATTTTAAGCGCGCCCTTAGCTCCCTCTAATGTCCGATAGGAGTTTCTCGTCTATCACATCCGTTCAGGAGTCCATTATGTGGATCCATTGTCACCGACATACAGGCGGCTACTGTGAGTAGCCTACGCCTCAGCCGTAGCTAAAGGACCAAATTACAGACTCGCATCACAATCACGCGCAGCATTTTGAGGATTAACTGATTCAACCTTCAAGACAACAACGCAAAATCTTAAACGAGCAGAGAGATCCGAAAAATGTCACCCATACTGCTGATGTTATTGTTACATCGTATCACAGCAAATAACGAGGTAGGTTATGAAGACTGTTTTTACCGACTCTATAGCCTATTGCGAACAGTGTTAATTTTGTCATTGCAATTACACCGTCACACATTGTAAACAAATGCAGCCTATGGGCTATTCTGTCATCCAAACGGCCATGTTGTTATAGTCTTATTTAGACTATTATTATAATTCAGAAAGAATGTAGACACAAGCTGATAGGAGTGGCACAACCAAATGCTTAATTGACTCAATGATCTGACTGATGTCAGAGATTAATTGAATTAGGCTAGGGTAGCCTACTGTATGGGAAATGGCTTTGAAGTGAGGGCAGCATTTTGAGATTCTAAATTCCTTTAAACAAGAAATGCGCAGGCATCCATTTAATGCAGTGAATTTAGACACAGACTCAGTCGTCAGGCATCAGGAAACCTCTACTGCAATACTTTATTGTCTTGGCTGTAGCATTTTCTATTACATTTTCATTTGGTTTGTTGATGACTACATATGTGATGGCAGGTATATGCAGTAGTAGACCTATTTGGGAAATGTCTGGGAAATTAAAGTTAAATTAAAGTATGTTTCTGCTGACAAACATGTAAACACCTCTGGACTATGTGAATATGATGGTATGATAATGAAAACACAGTAGGCTATTCTAGAAGCACTTCTCTGTTTCAGTCCTTTATCCTATTGTAACCTGATAATTCGTGGGTTTGCAGAGTTCACACTCTCCAGTCTCTCAGACGTGGGCAAGACGAAGACAGGTTACACTTCGGTTATATAACTTCTTTTATTCACACAACCAACTTAGACAGACAACCAGCCTAACGTGCGCTCACTTCTCTCCAGCTACACTCTACATTCCAAAACGTCCGGTGGGGAAACCATTCCCCCCCGGAACCAAAACACCCAACTCTCAAATGTATGGGGAACTAAAATCCTAATACGTTAATCATTCACCATTACATTAACAGAGGAATGGAATAAGACTGAATGAAATAAAATGACATTAAACAAAATAATAATATAATAAAATCATTGTTTACAGTCGTCCCCTGCTAGGAAATGAAATGTCCCCATTTCAAAACATTACAGTATTAACAACACTCAATCAGAACATACAGAACACTGTAAATAACATTCCAGTGAATGAGTGCAAATGTAATATTAACATAAAGTACATGTATTTAAAGGCAATGAGTCATTGAAACGTTAAGATGGCTATTACATATTATGTTACAAATTGGCCATACTTAGATGGTGGACGTATTATACGACCCCTGCAGGTGCTGACTTGTGGAGGTAATGGGATAGATGGGAGAGCTGAATCAACGCCTCTAGAATCAACATCAACAGAAGGGGTTTGGAGAGGGCCAGGGGATGCTACCGACCTAGAGACAGTATCAGGATAGACATTAACTTGCAAACTACTATCAACATCAGAACTGATAGATGGCCTCTGAGACCTTGATGGCAAGTCTGGAGGAGTAGGGGGTCGATACGGGAGAGCCCCCGATAAGGCTGTGAGGGTAGGCCGGTCAGAGACAGGTACTGTACCCATCCCAACAGTGTCTGAGCTACCTGAGCCGCTACCTGAGCCATTAAGTGACTCCTCTGATAACTTCCCCTTATACGCCTTTAATCTGTTGTGATGAACGACCCATTTCCTAGAATCCTTTTTCTTAGGATCAGTGATTTCATATGTGACACCAACACTGTCCCCTTTATCTATTCGTCTCAGTATGACAAGCGGCTCTTGCCATCTGGATGCCAACTTGTTCATACGCTGTACTGGGTCATCTAGAAGTACATAGTCTCCTGCTTTGTGAGGGTGGAACACCACATTTTTGTCATACTGCAACTTCTGATGAAGTTTAGCAGCAGCAGACTTCTGAGCTGCTTCCCTAAGAGCAAGAGAAAGACGTGTGGTCAGATCACTGACATAGGCAGCAGGTGTACCTGGAGTTGCAGATGATGCCGTAGTACCACATTTAACAAAATGTCTAATGGTAAGTGTGGCTCTCTCCCATGGGCCAAGAAAAAGGGTGAGAATCCAGTACTGGAATGGACAGTGGTATTGTATGCCAGTTCCACCTGTGGTAAATACTGAACCCATTCACCTCCACTCTGAGACAAGTATTTCGACAATTGGTCCTTGAGCGTCCTATTGAATCGCTCCACCATGCATCGATGCACCATGCATCGATTGAGCATGGTATGGGGAAGTGCGCGTTTTCACAATTCCAAGCAGGGAACAAAGCTCTTTTATCACATCCGATTCAAATTGTCTGCCCTGATCTGTGTGTATTGATTCAGGAATACCATAATGCCTAACATACTTCTCAAAAATACACTGTGCTACCGTGGGGGCACGTTGATCTTTCAGTGGGAAAAGACTGACATAACAAGTAAAATAGTCTTCAATGATCAACACATACCGATGTCCCTGTGATGTTATAGGGAGCTCAATTATATCTGCGGCAACTTTCTGAAACGGCCTGTCAGAGCAAATGGGCTGCAAGGGCGCTTTCTCATGAGGAGTTGGGGAACCCCGTTTTTGGCATGGCAGACATTCACTACAAAACCTATTAATGTCTCGTGACATGTATGGCCAGAAACAGATTTTCTTAGCTTTTTGCAGAGTGCGTTCTGAACCTAAATGTCCACTGAACTCATTGCCATGAAGAGCTTTCAAGGCCGTTGGTACAAGCTGTTCCGGTAAAACAACTTGATAACCCTGACCAGCATGAGGATGGGGTTTGAACGCACAACAAAGTATGCCATTCCGAATACTGAGCTTGGGGAATTCATGCCAGAGTTTACTCACTACTGGAGTGGAGTCTTTTAAAACTCCTATAGGCGGTCTCCTTTTGCCCTTCTCTTTCCAAAATAACACAGTCAGCAGTGAATTATCAGCGAGCTGCTGTTTCCGTAACTCATCCACATCAATGGACAAGGAAGGCAAGTATTCGGAACCCCCAGAGCGTCGCTACCCCTTTCACCAGTAGATGTCGCTGATTCCCCGGTAATGGTGGAGGTTAAGACACACTGAATAGCTTTAGTTTCAGTCTCAATGCTAGGCCGTCTGGACAGGGCGTCCGCATTCACATGCTGTCTGCCTTCTCTATGAATGATTGAGTGGTCATAAACATCTAGTTCAAGAATCCAACGACCTCACCTACCAGTTGGGTCACTATCAACCTGGGTTTTCTGAAGACTAAGTAAGGGCTTATGGTCAGTGATTATCTTGAATGGGGACCCCGAGAGAAAATGTTTGAAGTGTGTTACAGACCACACTATGGCCCACAGTTCCCGGTCGTACGTGGCCCATTTTTGCTGAGCAGAGGTAAGTGTGTGACTCGCATACGCAATGACATGTTCTCTGTTGTTTTGCTTGTGAGCTAGCACTGACCCTATGCAAGACTGAGAAGCATCTGTGTAAAGCAAAAATGGCTAAGAGAAATTGGGGTGAGCCACAATCGGAGGATTAGTTAGTGCATGCTTTAATGACCGAAAAGCATCCTCACAGTCATGAGTCCAATTGAATAATGATCCCTTCTGGGTAAGAGCATGCAGAGGTGATGCAAGGCCCGAAAAGTTTCTCACAAAACGCCGATAATACGAACATAAGCCAACAAAGGCTCTCACCTCAGTGGTGGTTTTTGGCGTGGGCCATTCACAAACCTTTTCAAGGTTCTTTGCATCCGGCTGAAGGCCCTGACTGGATACAACGTGACCTAGGAAATTGACCTGGCTACATGCAAAATGGCATTTGTTTGGCTTCAACTTAAGGCTGGCTGAGCGGAACCGCCCAAAGACCTCCTCTAGACTTTTAAGATGCTCTGGAAAAGTCTGATTAAAGACTAGGATGTCGTCAAGATAAATTAAACATTCCTTCCAATGAAGGCCACGAAGCACCAGCTCCATCAACCTCTGAAAAGTAGGAGGAGCGTTAGTTAGTCCCATGGGCATAACTTTAAATTGGTAAAGGGCACTTCCAGTAGTAAAAGCTGATTTCTCTCTGTCTTGTGGATTGAGTCCATGGTGCTGAACCAACAGGACCCTGATAAGCTGTCTAATGCATCTGCTGGACGTGGCAATGGGTAGGAATCTTTTACAGTCACAGCATTTAGTTTTCTAAAGTCGATGCAGAACTTATAACTGCCATCTCTTTTCTTCACAAGAACAATTGGAGAGGACCATGGGCTACAACTATGTCCTCCTCCAGCAGGTTTTGGACCTGCCTGTCAATTTCAGCCCTCATATTAGGGGATGTTCGATAGGCCGCTGTCTGATCGACTCTGCATTGCCTGTCCTGATAGTATGCTGAACTTTATCTGTTCTGCCATAATCTCTCTCATGAGCACTGAAGATGTCTGCATATTTGAGGATTAAACCTTCTAATTGCTGCTGCTGCTGACTATCGAGTGCAGTTTGACTGAGGTGAACTTTAGGGAATGCCCGAGGTTGTGTCTGCATTTGGGCTACGGTAGCTTCAACTAATGAAAACTCTTCCCCAGACTGATTGACAACTGAGTGAAATTCTCCAATGTGTGTGTCACCCGACACATGACAATCATCATTGGTAGGGTTCATGACGCGAATGCAAGCTACACCCCTTTTCACTTATGCCTACCCCGCTCTGCTGCAATTCATCACGGGTAACGTTGTGTGGAAGCCAGTATGCTATTCAACTATTCTCAGCCGGACACTACGTTGCCCGCAATGCATTGCGCACACAATGTCAAAACCATTTCTGTCTGGTGATACATGATTTAAGCGGCACCAGCGAGAATACAGGAGGGAGGAACTTTCTCTCGTTGCGTTTCAAAAGAGAAAACAGATGTCACTCAGTTTTCAATGGAAAACAAATTCCAACGTTCATTTACAGTGATGTCTGCCGTTCATGACACATAATGTGAACTAATCCACGTTCAAGTTCTTTATTAAAAAATGTGTTGCGTTCAGTTCAACGTTCACGAAAAAATGAGCGTGTTCAATGAAGGCGTTCTTTTGAACTCGTTCACGCACAACACTGAAGATACCAGTGTAATTTGGACTGTATTTCGGCTCACACAAATTCGACTGAAACTAAGACATTCATTTGACTTTGAGCAGGAATTGTCACAGGTGATAAAGTCACAGCACTGCATTTTAAAGGAGCTGTCTGTGTGCAACACAGCAATGGAACAGTCCAGTTCCAAAGTTTTAAATGCTTTGCTGCCAAGTCAATCACTGCATGATGTTTCTGCAAAAAGTCCCACCCCAGGATTAAAGACTGGGTAGCATTGCATACTACCTGGACATTATGATGAAAACATTCCTCACCTAGCCTGATGGTGACAGAGAGCGTACCCAGTGTATCTAAATAATCTCCCGTTACTGACTTTGCAAGGACATACGATTTCTGAATTGGCCTTCTCTGTAAAGCAGGAATTGACATTTTCAGGGCTTCACTAATTAAAGAAATTTCAGAGCCTGTATCTAGAAACACTTTCACAGCAGTGTCCTCAAGAACTGCAAACACATAAGATCTTGGTGTGATGTTTGTAATGTCTGATTGAATAGTCTGTGGGGCCACACTGTCCTTACCAGCAGATACCTGGCCCATAGTACCTGCTAGCGTGCGTTTCCCTGATGAATGATGTCCCCGTCATCGAAGCTCACATGCTGTTCACGCTCTCTGGACGATGGGCGCGTGGTGCGAGGCGAAAACCTGCTGGGTGATCTGCTGTCAGCTCTCCTCGGCCTGGCCTGGATCGATGGACGGCGGGAGTCATACTGACCCGGGTAGCTGGATGTAGGGCTGGAACTACGCCAGTAGTCAGAACTGGGGCGGTGATAGTAGTCACTGCTGCTTGAAGATCGCCGTGGAGAGGATGGAGGGGTAGGTAAGTACCTACTGTCCCGACGTCCTGGTGAGGTGCTGTAGTGGGTGTAGACACCTCGTGGCAGGGATGAACGATAAGGTCTGGGGCGCTCTGGAGATGATGTTGGAGAACCCCAATCCGCCTCTCTCTCCCTTGTAGTTCTGGTCCAGTCAGGGGAATACTGCCTGTCTCCATGAGTCACCCTATGGGGAGGACTGTACGGCAGATAACTCTTCCACAGCTCTCACAAGCTCAGGCGACGCACTGGACTGACATGCTGTACGTTTTGCTGACACCATAGCCGATATTGCCTCAGCTGGGGAAGTGGCAACTGAAGTGGTGACTGGTTGAGAGCTAGATGGGGCTGAAAGCCTCAATGCCTCCTGAGCCCGCTCCCACTTACAGGCAATGTCCAATGCTTCCTCTAGGGTCGTTGCCCCATGTTCATGACATTTTGTTTGAAGAACTGGATCCAAACCAGTGACAAACCGCCTGAAACATTCCATGGTAATGACAGGCCGACCATAATTTGGAAAAGCTTCTAGCACCAGTCGTGTGATTTCAGCTGCATATACTTCCAATGGCTCTTTGGCCAAACGTGGTCTGGCATTGATAAAGGTTTGAAAGTGTAGCAAAAATTGTTTCCTCCCAAAAACGTCATTAAGCTTGACAATACATTCATCATAATTCCCCTTCACCACTTCTGGCAGAGATAACCAATATACTAGTGCATCCCCACTCAGCCTTGTGGGAAGAATGGTGGCTAGATTTTGTCGTTGGTCATCCGTGCATGCTTTCACGGCGAGTTCTAGTCGAGCTTTCCAGAGCGAAAAACTTTCTTTATCTTTCCCATCTCCGTGGAAACATGGCGGGAGCTCGACTCTATAGTGAATAATTCTCCTAGTATTCTTAGCATCATCTGCTTTACTAGGTCCAGGCAAAGGATCATCCCACTCGTCTTGTGACATTTTCGAATCGCGGCAAAGTAGAAAAAAATATATGGCCGGGAAGGCTATACTGTCCAACGTAGAAAGAACAGTCAGCTCGTCTAAAAATTTTCTTTTTGTTGTTGTTGCAAGTTGAAGTCCACTCACCAAGTACGCTAGCTATAGCCAGTGGCGGTTCTAGGATTTTTCTGAGACAGGGGCCACAAAGGGGCCACATCATACACTGAGGGGCCAAGAACCGGTCAACATCCATACACAGAAAATCCCTTGTTCAGTAAGGCAGAGGCACGTAGTCTACGTGATATGCAGGACTATACACAGTATACCCAAAGTCCTTTTAGGCAAGTCCCTCCACTCAACGGCCATATTGCAACGCTTTTTGGGCACTCATCGGGCATCCTATTCGGCAGAAATGTGCGTGCGCAAGGCTTCACGACACCAATCTTGCTCCAGCGGCGAGTTCACAACACACCATATGATTGGCTCAATGTATTCACATCACACCACATGATTGGCTCAATGTATTCACATGTCAACGTTTTGCCGAGGAAGGGGTGGGATATGTGTAGACAATGGCCATATTGGCATTACAAACTAGCCCCATGCATTTCTATGGAGGATTTTTTGAGTGCTGTGTCTCCTCATTAGAAAGTCTCTGGTATACCCACTTAAAAAGCATCACCATCTCAGTATACCCACTTAAAACAGACAAGGATAGGTATTAACATTTGGGGTTAATCTCCCACTACAGCTAACTAGACTATACCACAGCAGTAAGGTGCATACATTTATTTCACCAGTGTTACCTTGTTCAAATACTTGAATGCTAAATGCTAAAAAACAAAAAAGCCAATACAATTCTTAAACATTTTCCCATTTCTATCAGAAAGACTCGGGAAGCATGACATGAGGTTTACAATATTTAATGGAAGTTTAACAATGTTATATCCTTAAAGGAATAGATAACTTAGAGATAATAAATGGAATTATTAAGAGTCTTTGGCGTAGGCCCCGTCCTCAGTCCAGGACCCGAAGCGTGGAGACCCTCGCAGATCCTGCCGGGTGAATACGGCAGGGGCGGAGCCTACCCCCTGGACAGTAGAACAGGGACCAAACTGGTGGTGGTTGGGGAAGGAGGGATGGTATTCGAAACAGATACGTGAGTGAAGAAGTTTTAAAAACGGTTGTACGCCGCTGATTGGTTAGGAGTAATGAATGAATGAGTGACGTAGCATTGAGTCTTCCTGACAGAATTTAACGCTGACGCTTCCATTTCTATCAGAAAGACTCGGGAAGCATGACATGAGGTTTACAATATTTAATGGAAGTTTAACAATGTTATATCCTTAAAGGAATAGATAACTTAGAGATAATAAATGGAATTATTAAGAGTCTTTGGCATAGGCCCCGTCCTCAGTCCAGGACCCGAAGCGTGGAGACCCTCGCAGATCCTGCCGGGTGAATACGGCAGGGGCGGAGCCTACCCCCAAAGAGAGAGATGGGAAAGGCCTACCCGAGGGTAGACGTGAGGCTGGGACACTCCTGGAAAAAAGCATAATCAAAGAGAACATTAATATGAGACAAATCCTTCGTTAATAGTAAAGTGATTCGTGAAAGGAAATGAAACTGAGAACAGATGATAGAAAAGTGTACTCTCTTGCGGGTACAGGAGACATAACCAGCATGGTCTGCAGCGATTGCAGCGAGTCGGGGAGCTGCACGAGCTCAGAGCTTTCGGAAGCTCGGTTCTTGCACGGCAAGATGTAATGCAATGTGGTGCAAATCCCCGTGGAAAGTGCTTAATGATCGTTCGGTTCGATAACGATTGATGATTGCGATTTGATGATGCGATTCGAGTCGACTGTCGAGTCGAGTTGCGTATGTATATGATGAGTGAAGTGGGGTGATGGACGGATAAAGGAAATTAACTGTTGTGACGTGATTACCCGAGGTTTTGCTTGCAGAAGCTAGACCAAGGGCGGCGGTGCGTAGTGACTACAATGTATTAACGCTTTATTCTGTGCCTAAAGTGCCGGCTGTGCGTAGTGACTGAAGAAGAGTGGCTCGGGTCCATCGTAATTAACCCTTTGCAGACCGCACGCTCTAATTTCGGTACCCCAGTACCGATGACGTTCAGTCTAATAACTCCGCCATACCCAAACCAATTTTATCAATGAAAACTTCCTCAAAAACGTCACATCATAGGCTTTCTGGCGATATGATTAGTTAAGGGATTTGTGGCGCGAATTACTTTTACTACGTGAAGGAAAAATCAAGAGTTGACGTCTCCCTCCACTAGAGGAAAAACAGCAGGAAGCACTATGCATCGTTGATCTTCACGTCGTCCAAAGGAGAAACTACTGGATCATCTGAGGTAAAAACAAGTCTTTTTATGTTATTACTACTTGTTATCCATGTTATTACTTCAAAATCGTTTTTAAAACTTATTTTTCCTGGTAATTACACCTTGTATGCATGGCCGTAACATAATGCGTGTGTGTGTTCACTTCAGCTGATATGACAGCTTGTATTTTAGCACACCGTAATCTTTAGTAAACTCATTATTTTCAGTCATTTTTGGGGGTTACTATATGTCAACCAAGATTACAGACCTACTAGGACTGAAACTTCAACGATTTGTTCTATTTTGAACGATTGCTTGCTTGTCATCTGATGATACAGAAAACTAGCTATGTTAGGTAATGTTAGCATCAGGAGAGGCTGCAACATGTCCTTGACGCGTAGTCGCGATAAAGTTCACTCCCCTGCTTCATGACTGGCAACTTTATGTCAAGTACACCTAATCGGTATTTTATTGTCAAATAAACCTTTCATACGTAATATGTATAGCACAATTTACAGTTGTTTGTAGCCAAGTTGCTTAGCTTACTTAGATAGAAACATCTGACATGAATGACAACGTTAATGTTATGTTACCGACGTGAGTGTATTGATCACCGATGGTGTAACGTAAGGATTTTATTCATTGACTGCTGTTTTCATCAATACATGACTGAAGATTTGTTAGAAATGTGTCTTAGTATTGTTTAACTTTTAGGCTGTAAGGTTGGCTGCTACGATTATGAGGTTTTTGGTTGGCTAACTATGATGGGAGCGACATATCATTTTCTAAGGGGGTGTTTTGTCTTTACGCAACTGCAGTAGCCTATATACGGTGTGTATGTGTATGCATACGCTGTTTAGATGTTTTCTGTCATATCTCCTGACTCATGTTCATGAATCAATGTTTGCTTGTAAGCTGGTATGCTATGTATGGTTTAGCCAAGGCAATAACACTTATAGTGAGCTCTGAGACTAATGTTACCTCTCCAAGCAATATTGGAGTCCTTTAGTGACAAAAATACTTTTAGTGAAAAGAGTCATGGTTGGTGGTGATTAAGATTATGTGGAAGTAATGTAAAATAAAACGAAACAACCTATTCACTATCAGACCTGTGATTTTTTGTTATTTTAGATGGAGGGAGAGAAGTATGTGCAACTGGGGTGAAAGCAGCCGACTGCTGATGGCAAACATGACCCCAAGGACCACGATGGCACGATGGCATGGACGGGTAGTTTCTGGATGAAGAGGAAGACAATGATGTGCTAGAGGAGGAGAGTAATCTCCCATCATCCTCAGATGGGTAAGCATGTTTGTGTGTGTGTGTGTGTTCGCCCAACTGGGCGTATGCACATTTCTGGTTGTGATAAGAGTGTTGCTTATAACAATAATGACGGGGATTATAGTGATAATAGTTTGCTTAGATTTGTAATTCAATTTCTAATTTTCTTATCTGACAATTTCTTTATTTTGAGCTTGGTCAAGTCCCATGTCAGGTAGAAAGCATACACTTTGCCTATCCTTCTAACACAGACAGGGACACCAACTCCAGTAGCATTTACACCTCATCGTCTGCTAGGCTTAGATGGACACACACACACACACACACACGCCACAGCTGTGACAACACACACACCACGGATCTGGTGTGAATGCAGCGTTAGTGTATCACCTTATGTGTAGGGCAAATGATATCGATAATTATATATTGTATCGAATTATATGCTGTATGGTTGTTAAATGTATTGAATTTCTTCTAATGTTTTAATTGTGTATATGTGTGAATGTGAATTGATGCTTTGTTATGCTATAATATGAATTGATGCTTTGTTCATCATGTTAAAGTATTTTGTTGATCTTTGTTATACTGTTGTCTTGTCATTCTTGTAGTTCTAATAGTTACTGCTTGTTTGTAAACATATGTTTATGTTATTTACCTGAAGTTGTTGTTCCTGATTATTTAATGAAATTGTTAAAGACTTATCTAAATAAAATGATTTATTTCCTCTTTCGTAAACCTAACACATGTGCCAGTGTCTCTTATGCTTGTTTTCGTAGTAGAATGAAGCACACGGAGAAGCAGTTACCACCTGCCTAGTCTTTATTTCAGCCTTTATCTTTCCTCCCCACAATTGATTTTGCCTCCTCAGAGTACAGTAAGACATCCTATATTTAGCTATGCATCTTGTTTTTATGGTAAAACATCTTATATTTGTTACATGACCATTATATCTGTGTATTTTTGGTCAGATGTCAAACCAGGAAAGGAAAACATCCTACTCTTTAAAAATTCTACTTGTTACTGCGACTTGCAGTTATGAGTAAATTAATCATAACTTCTGAACCAAAGGTGATAAATTGATTCTGTTTTTTTCACTGAGGAGAACATAACACGGTCTATCTTTCACACACTATATCTACAATAGACATTAGGTGAAAAGTAAGATTCATCTTGACAAATTGATATTTTCGTGTTTTTTTATGTTGAATTTTGAAGGTATTGTTTAAAAACAATGTGTGTTACCCTCAAACTTATTAACTATGATATGTACCATTTTAAAGGACTAGTTCTCCTGATTACAATGGTGGGTATATCTTATCTCTGTCATGTAGCATGGCCACACAATAAGCCTTTTTGTCTCACAAGGGCATCAAGTATGAAAAAACGGAATGTTTCGTGCCGTCTGCAAAGGTCTAATAAATGTATCATAACCTTTGAACAAAAGGTGATACATTGATTCTGTTTTTATCACTGAGTAGAGGACAAAATTGTGAATCTCCCATACACTCTAAGTTTTTCTCTATCTACAACAGAAATTGGGGGGAAAATTAGATTAATCTTGACAAACTGATAGTTTTGTGTTTTTTGGGGTTGAATTTTAAAGATATTTTTAAAATAATATGTGTGTTCTCCTCAGAATTATTAATTATATTTTATACCATTTGAAAGGGCTATTTCTCCTGATTATAATGGTGGGTAAATTATATCTCTGTCATGTAGCATAACCACACAATAAGCCTTTTTGTGCCATAAGGCCATCGAGTATGAAAAAATGGAATGTTCGGCGCGGTCTGCAAAGGGTTAATATAATGCTTTAGCCGAGCCGAATAACCACCACCAGACCTTTGCAAGGAAGCTTCCCTTATTTGACACTTGCGAGAGCTATTTGGGCATCTAGAAGGGCTTGATCCTGAGGTCTTATATAGGACTCGTAAGCCAACGAAGACCATCTTCCGAGCAACTTGATAGAGGATGCAGGTAATCCTAGAGCTGCTGCTGACGTTGCAGCGCCGATGCGAAAGGAATGGCAGGTATATTGGGAGGTTGAGAGCCCACAGCTACCGACCACTGTAGACAAGTGGATCCTGAACCATTGCTTAGACATTGATGACCCAGAAGGTAGAAGAAAGAGTGGTGAATTGGGAGAAGTGTGAGGGCGAAGTTTAAGATAGTAGGACATGGAAGTATACGGACAGAAAGAGTTATTTACTTTAGAAACTCTTAAACTGACACCAGAACCTGAGGTGTCCGTTTTAGAATGTTTCAGAAATACGTTATAGAAGTGGGAGGAGAAGAGGATGGCTGAGAAAGCCAGATCCTGAGAAGGGTTAAAAACCTGGCTGTCAGAGCAAAATTCCCCGGGGCGCATGAACCCATAGAAAGCCATGAGGAACGCGGCTTCGAGGAGTGAATTGATATAGGGAGTGAAAAGAGAGCCTTCCCGTAATTTAGACACCAAAAGACGTAATAAGTGAGGGGTTAAAGGCAGGCGTTTATCAGGGACTGAGAGAGTGGATTTAGCGAGACCTTTGAGAAGCCAGCGAACGGAAGGTACAGAAAATAAGCTAGAAAAGTTAGGGTCATGACATTTGGCATAGAATTGTATCCCTGCTAACATTCTTTTAATTGTAGGAATTTTAAGACGACGTGATTCGGAACTGTAATCGATGAAAGCGCAAATAGTAGTAATAAGAACAGGAAACAAGGGTAATTGGAGTGAGCCGCAGAAAATAGTGAACCAAGACCATGCCGATTTATAAGCTTTTAGTGTATTTGGGGCTACCCCTTTCTCCATGTAAACTCTAGCTGACGCTAGGAGAGAATCCAAATCGACGTTCAGTCCAGAATTAGGTCTGTGAACGCTGGGCATGGTGTCGGCTCCGGGTTGGCTGTTGGGCATCGCCGCCTGAACTCCTGAAAACGAAAACGAGACAGCGCATCAGCAAGTACATTGCAATAACCAGGAATATGTTCTGCGTTAATGATGAAATTATGCATCACAGATTGCCATGTTAGACGTCTAAGTAGTGGCATGATAATGGCAGATGAAGACCTTCCTTTATTTATCATGCCGACGACTGCCGCGTTATCGCAATGAAGAGTTATGCGTTTGCGAGACCAAGAGCCACCCCATAAAACACTCGCAACCACGACGGGGTAGAGCTCATGAAGAGCAGAAGAGGCAGATCCAAGGGCAAAGGCGGAGAACTCGGCTGGCCACTTCTCTGCGAACCATTGCCCTTGGAAGACCCCCCCAAAGCCCACTGAAGGAGCCGCGTCCGTAAACGAGGGAAGCGGAAGATTCAGGGACTTCGTTGTAGAAAAACAAAATGCCGTTCCAATTGTTAAGGAGCTGGGACCAGAACCTGAGGTCGGACCTGCTACCTTCGTCGACCTGGACTAGATCAGACAGCTTCTCGACGGAATGAGCCAGATTTAGGAGACGAGAAATAAATGAGCGGCCCTGAGGGATTATCCTCATGGCGAAATTTAGATGGAAAGAAGTTCGCGTTTAGATACCGCACTAGAAGACACAAACAAAGCGGTAATGGCCCTTATTCTGAGGAGTTTCTCTTCTGGAAGAGAAGCTTGCATTTTGACGGAGTCCAGCATAATGCCTAGAAATTCGAGGACCCACGGTTTTCTCCTCAGAGAGTGGGACGCCTATGGTGCTGAAAGTTTGTCTAAGCGTGTCTAGCACGGAAGTCTTGGCGGACGGGAAGTCAATGAGCAAAAAATCATCGAGGAGATGGAGAACGAATGGTAATTTGTAGACGTTAAGCAGGATCCAACACAATGCTTCTGACAAGCAGTTGAAATGTGAGGACTACTCCTACAGCCAAATGTCAGCCTAACCGCGAAGTAAAATTTTGACTCCCACTTAACCCCGAAAAGGGGCCATTCAGAGGGATGAATGGGCATGACTTTGAAAGCGTCTGTGATATCGGCCTTCGAAAGCCATGCACCTTGGCCTGCTATCTTGATTAAGTGGGCAGCATTGTCGACAGAAGCATAGTAGAGGGAAAAGGGGTAAAGGGGGATACACTCATTAACGCTGGCTACGCGTTCAGAGTGGGGAGATGACATGTCAAAGATGAGGCGCTTTTTCCCTGAATATTTGCGGGTCGCGACTCCTATTGAATTTACTCTAAAAGAAGAGAAAGGAGGAGAAGAGAACGGTCCAACCACGTAGCCTTTATTGACTTCTCTGGCCAGCAGGCTCGACACAGTAAGTGGTTCGGACAGAGCAGATAATAAATTCCTAGCCACATAGGATGTCCTCAAAGGGGAGAGGACGCCGACCCGAAACCCTTGAGAAAGCCCTGTGATTAGAAAATTAACAAAAGAAGGATCGGGGTGAGAGGACAGAAAGTGAGAGAGGGCAGGCACATTAATTGGTGTGGAGGGATGCCCGCTTAGAATTGTTTTGATGTTGTTGCAGGCTTCCCTCTCGTAGGAGGCCTCATTCGCCGGGGGCAGACCGACTTTGGGTGGGGATCTTTGCAAAAGCTACAAACATGTGAAAAACGGCAATTAGGGAAAGTACAGACAGATTCATTGAAATTATTACACACAGTTACACCATTAAACACGACCAGGGGGCGCCCTCTTCTGTCGAGATTAGGGCTTACTAGATCAGCACCATGGATAGCAGCAGGCGTCGGATCCCTGTTGACGCTTTTAGGGCAAAAAGTGGCGGGATGGCCGTGAGAGCTACAGATGGAGCACGCGAGCACTCGATGCCCGCCAAAATGCCGAACCAGGAGCTCAGTGTCGGTGACTGCCCAGTCCAGCCGGGTGTTGTGGAGTGTGATAAAAGCGGCAGATTTGGCTGCAAAAGCTAAATGGTATTCATAGAACAAGGTTCCGCCGTAGCGTTGGCTGAAGTCGGCCATCATTGCCATGTAGAGGTCCAGTTCTTCCCTCCGCTCAGGGTAGCTTTGGCACATGATATCTCTATAGACACTGAACGCAATAACAAATTCCCCGAAGGAGAGATTGCGGAGCAGCCTAGGGTCGGATGTTTTTAGTAAAACGGATACGTCCCCACAGTCTATGAACTGACGATCGATGGCGGGCGATGGCAGTAGGAGAGAGGCAAGATTAACGTCCTTACCTTGGATGATGTGAGATCTCATAATGGGAGAGAGAGCAGCTGCGGCGGGAGAAACAAACCTCCTACCCGGATCTTGAGCTGGGAGCGCTGAAGCGAGGTTGAAGGTATGTAGACCTGCTAGGGCGGAGGCTTCTGTAAGCGGTGCGCCCGCGGAGTGAGCGGGAGGGCGAAACGCCGCTGGCAAGAAGGAGAAAGTGGAGGGGAGCGGCGCGTGGGAAAACGCTGAGATGTTGAGAGAGGCTGCCGGTGTGGAAGTTGATGGTCTCTCGAAGGCTTCCATTCTTGCTTTGAGGCCTTTCACTGTCGATGTGAGAGACAGGATAGCATCCACGATGGATTGATCGGACGCCGGCGAAGTTTGGATTTGGGAGGCCGAAGGCTGGGGGCGCGTCGGAGCTTTGTACGCCCTTTTTCCTGGCTGAGATGGAGGAGGCTTAGCCGGGCGCTTTCGGCTTGCCTTTTTCGGCTGAGCTGGGGCCTCCGGGGAAGCGATATCCTCCTGGTCGGATATGGAGGGAGTACCCAGAATACTCAGGGCCATAGAGAGCAGGTCTTCTCTCGTAGTCCCGCTTTTGACGGGGATCCCTTGTTTCTCCAGTAGCTCCAGAATCTGCTCAGACGGATGGTTTGACCATGGGGAGTCCCGTGCGAGGACGCGAGAGCTCCGGCGCACATTGGCAGGTGGAACAGGGTCATCATCGTCGGAGTCAGATACTTGAAAGTCAAGCAAGTTGTAGGAGGACATAGTGAGCTGTGAAGCGGAATACGACTGACTATCGAAAACCGATACCTGGAGACAGCAAACAGATACGTGAGTGAAGAAGTTTTAAAAACGGTTGTACGCCGCTGATTGGTTAGGAGTAATGAATGAATGAGTGACGTAGCATTGAGTCTTCCTGACAGAATTTAACGCTGATGCTTCCATTTATTTATAATGTGCATTGAAAACACAATATAAAACTAAAATATAATAGACACTTCAGTGGAAATACATTGATATTTTAAACAGAAATCATACATCATACACACATTTTTCGTTCAATTAAACAAGTTTTACTTTAACTCTTTCCCCTTTTGTTGAAAAGAGAAACCACTTTCACTGCCAGTTTGTGTACATTAAAACAAACACACACACACACACACACAGCATGTGAGCAACAACTACATCATATTTACACAATTTTTTCAACAGCTATTTTTACAATGGTCAGATTTGGAATGGTCTTTGCAGCCACCATCTTGCTTCCAGTTAGAAAAGCCTGATTCTGCTTTGAAGACTGACGATGGGTCATTTGAAAGCGAAAAAACTACGGAAGGGGTAGCAAAACACTAAAGATGAATGACAAAATATGCTCACTATAGTGGCAATAGGAAATAGCATCATACCATTATGAGCAGCTATGCTTGGTGACTGGTGGTTCTGAAGACTGTGGGTTGAAGTCACCAGCTCCTGCGCCATCCCAGTCAGTACGTGAAACACAAATGCGTGTCACAAAATCCATGGTTGTATTCAGCATGTCGTCTGGCAAAAAAACAGTTATTATTTATTTTTTTTAAATCATATAAAGCTTAAGTGAATAGAGTAGAACATTTAACCAATTTATCTGAATGAAACTCTCCTTGTCCTAACACTTTGAGACAGAATTCATGCGAAGCCCATGAATCAAATACACTCAGAATAGTGGTTAATAACTTTGCAATGATAGCTCACATTAACTACAAAAACGTAGCGTTAGCTATTAGGCATGTATTCTCATGTTCATGTTAGCAGCTGCCAAACTTTTTCCTCAAGCAAAAAAAAAATTTGAACGTTATTTACATTTGGTAAGGAGCACTAGCGCATGTAATATTATTAATTTCGGACCCCAAACAAACAGGATGTCAATTTCTCTGCGTTTCATATAACACCATTTCAAACATTTCATACATTAGCCTACCTTTCCATACATAAAATCTATCAGCATGCTAACAATGAATAACAATCAAACCTCAACTCAAGTAACCTAACGTTAAGTTAATGTTAACAGTTCACTGACTAAGTCCGTTAACAGTTCACTACAAGCTTGCTGCTGTTGCGTAATTTAATTGACAAACTTAACATATTGTGACCGCAACAAATAAACGTCCCTTCCACATAATGATGATAACCAACATAGAGATTTGTGACTCACCAAGAAACTTCTGTGGAGGATGAAACGCTGCTATCGGTTCTTCACGTTAGAATTCTAGCTGATACTTTCGTTAGACAAATGTATCGGTTCTTCACGTTAGCTGATACTTCCGTTAGCCAAATGTATTGTTTCTTCACTTTAGCAGAGACATTTCTGGTTAGCCAAATGTATTCTTTCCTTTACAGTTCACTGTGTGCTTCAGTTTTCAAGCTTCATAGGTGCATTACTGCCACCAGTTGTTTGGGAATGGAATTGCATCTCTGATCGTCGTTCTCAACAAGTTTGACACTTGATGATTGACGATACAGGGGCCAGTCAGGGGCCAATGAGATTTCAGATGGGGCCTGGGCCCCTGTGGCCCCGCCCCTAGAACCGCCCCTGGCTATAGCCCCACAACTTCGTGAAGAACAGCAACGACTGCTATCGTAGTTTGCCTTGGTTGTAGAAGGCGCCAAGAGGATGAATCCCGGCAAGAGAAAAACACCGCTGCCACCAGTATGTAACCTGATAATTCGTGGGTTTGCAGAGTTCACACTCTCCAGTCTCTTAGACGTGGGCAAGACGAAGACAGGTTACACTTCGGTTATATAACTTTTTTTATTCACACAACCAACTTAGACAGGCAACCAGCCTAACGCACGCTCACTTCTCTCCAGCTACACTCTACATTCCAAAACGTCCGGTGGGGAAACCATTCCCCCCCGGAACCAAAACACCCAACTCTCAAATGTATGGGGAACTAAAATCCTAATACGTTAATCATTCACCATTACATTAACAGAGGAATGGAATAAGACTGAATGAAATAAAATGACATTAAACAAAATAATAATATAATAAAATCACTGTTTACACTATTGTAGGTCTAGAAGGATGTCATTTAATCATAGAGATTTAATTCATTCATTATTAACCATTGTTTTTATAGAAAACTGGTTAACCCTTAGAACACTAAGCTGTTTTTAGGGCATTTTCACTACCTTTATTCATAAGGATTTATTCTGGTTATGATAAGTGCCACACACACATATTATATATTGTTTTTTTTTTTCAGCAGAGTCTAGGCTATCCAGATCTGCCATTCATGTATTATTACTAGCACAGATTTTATTTTGATTTTTAAAGAATTAAAATATAAAAAGCCTATTATAAAAATTCGGTAACACTTTATTTTAAGGTTCACATGTTAGCCACCAATACATACTTAATTAATACCTGTATTAGTGACTGGTAAGGCATGTGTTAGGTAACATTAACCATTTGTTAGGTGTGTATTCACAAATTTCTTGTTCATGACGAATTAGGCCTTTATTATCGATATAATCTTAATAATGACCTTGTAACCCTTGATCTCTACATACTAATTAGTAGTAAGTACCAAAATAGAATATGCATAACCTACTTGTATACTGTCTGAATAAATCCCAAATAGTAGGAGAACAGTTGTAGAATAAGCAAGTGTATGGCTCAACCTCATTGCTGCATTTCACTGCCCAGGTTGCTGTGTGAAATAGCACTTAATAACTGGGAGATTGGCTCCCATTCTAAAGTGGAAACTGGTTTCTTGGTAGCAAGCACATTGCTACTTGATTTAATTTCATAATTTTTTTTTTTATTTTCATACTTGATCGTAGAGACAAGTGTGTAGTCTCGTTGGAAAGCCCCAAAAAGGTTTCATCTCGCTGTGATGAACAGTTCCGGAGCAATGTAACAGAGAAGAAAGGGTGTGTTTTTTGACGCACTTTGCGTCAATCGGGTTCTAAGGGTTAAGCATAAAGCTCTTTTAAAGCAATGCCCTGAAATATTATTACAGTGCATGAAAATGCACTGTACTGTTCTTCCTAGGCTTCTTATTACAGTGCATGAAAATGCACTGTACTGTTCTTCCTAGGCAACAACTTTATTTTTCTTATTACAGTGCATGAAAATGCACTGTACTGTTCTTCCTAGGCAACAACAACTTTTTCTTATTATTATTATTATTCCGCTTACCACTTTTTCCATACGTAATTTCTCTTGAACAGTTTAACTTAGAAACTTCATTCAAATTTTTTAACGTAGGTCTTCAAACGGAGCAGGTTGCTATGTCTTTTCAACTTTGAAACTTTTATACTTTTTAAACTATTAAAGAAAAACTTTTTAAAAATCCCCATAGACATAACATTGCCGATTATGACATGATAATACGGCCATTAAGCAATTAGAATCCTATGGCAGGTGTTCAGGCCACCTGCAGCCTCAGGCTTTAAGCATACAATCTGGGTCAATTAAGACTACACATTCTATTCAACTGTTTCCTCTGCCCAAAACTGTTTCAAAATAAAAGTCCTCACTACAATAAGCCACTGTTAAACAATGTAACCCGTTAAACTACTGAACTTTTTACATTCAACTTTTAAACTGTCTACTTTTAAACTATCATTAAACTATCTATCTATTAAACTAGCTGTCTATCAACAACTTTTAAACTATCTACATTCAACTTTTAAACAGTCTACTTTTAAACTATTATTAAACTATCTATTAAACTAGCTGTCTATCAACAACTTTTAACTTGTCATCAACTATGTCAACACTTGTCATCAACTATGACTCCTACCCACTGTAGCTAGTTAGCATTGTTAGCATAGTTTAGCAAAACTGCTAGAAAACATTAGCTAAGTAGCATGTTTAGCATATTAGCATAGTTAGCATTTTTAGCAAAACTGCTAGAAAACATTAGCTAAGTTAGCTAAGTAGCATTTAACATAGTTACCATAGTCAAACATTAGAGCCATTCCAACTTTTAGTTATCATCAAATATCTACCTATACACAGCCATTAAACTATTTGAATATCAACATTCATTAAACTTTCAGTCTGTCAACAACTTTTAAACTATTTACATTCAACTTTTAAACAGTCTACTCTTAAACTATCATTAAACTATCTATCTATTAAACTAGCTGTCTATCAACAACTTTTAAACTATACATTCAACTTTTAAACAGTCTACTTTTAAACTACCATTAAACCATCTATCTATTAAACTAGCTGTCTATCAACAACTTTTAAACTATCTACATTCAACGGTCTACTTTTAAACTATCAACTTTTATTAAGCTATGCAACCGCAATGTCTATCCTAGCATCACCGTAGTAACCATCTTTGTATTATCTATTTTAACTATACATGATATTTTACATCACAACTTTTGCATTTTCATGCACTGGTAATTCCTTGGAATTGCATTTCTAGTTATTATTATTATTATTATTAATAATAATAATAATAATAATAATAATAATTTCCTCAATTAATCCATTCAAAATATAAACTATACATATTTATATTTAATTCCTTTCCTTGTAGCCTACACGTCTTTGGGACATCCTCTCTAAGTCACACAGACACACACACACACACACACACACACACAGAGAGAGAAAGAGAGAAGCTGAAGTACTCAGTCACAGTTAAAATCATAGTATGGTTGTAGTCACTAGATATGTAATTTTACTCTGTGGGTGAGATGTTGGGTTTGGTAGTTCAATATCAGTGTTAGGATAGGTGGTCATGTACTTTAAACCTCACTACCTAAGCGCAGGAGTTTTGCATTACAGACAAAGCATTACCCTCTTCTTTATAAGTCCAAGATTACAGGTTGAAGCACAAGGTGAGACGTTGTGGGCTACAGGACTGTTCCATATTTTTATTTGTTTAAATGCTTGTCATTGACGTCTATCTCTCTTTTTTTGTGCCCCATCATTCCAGGTACAGATCACGAATGATGTGGTGGGCCCAGGTCAGCCACTGATGGAGCCACAGATTGCCATGTTCTGTGGACGGCCACTCTTACACATGAACCAGGCAAATGGCCAGTGGGAACCTGACCCTCAGGGTCGTCAAGAATGCTTCACTGACTATAGTCAGATCCTGTCCTACTGCCAGGAGGTATATACTATTTTTAGCATATATCTGCTTATCTTCCATAGTTTCTCATTTCCTTCTAAAGTTCCTCATTTTCTTCTCTGAATGTCTGTCCTCTCAGTCGTTAAACCTTCTGCAAAAAGAACATCAAGTATGAATTGCATTAGCATTGAATTACATCTAATACATCAAGGGTTTTCCCATCTTCAGTGGTTTTCAGGTTTTATTGTGAAGCATTTTACACAAGAAATGATAATCTTATTCCGCCACAGCAAGAAGGGATTGTTAACTGAAATCCAATCAGGTCACATGAAATAGAAGTTTTGCACAGATGTACAGTGCCTATAAATAGTATTCACCCTCTTGGATATTTTCCCCTTTTTATTGCTTTTATAAATGGAATCTTCGTCCATTTAATTTGCCCCCTTTTACAATAATGTACTGTCTTTAATGTCAAAGTGAAAGCAGGTTTCTACAAAGTAGGCCTAATATTAACTAGAAATCCAATTCCAAGGAATCACCAGTGTATTCAAATGTAAAAAAAAAAGTGAAATATTGGGTGCTATGCTAAATAAAGAAATTGATATGCTTGTTGTGGTTTGTAGGGTGTTGCTATGGTAATTAAGATGGTTGCTAGGGTATTCATAGTGGGTACTATGCTAAAGTGGTTGCTTTGCTGGTTGCTAGGGTAATCATGTTGGTTGCTAAGCTGGTTGCTTGGTTGACATTATGGTA
The DNA here is from genome assembly GCF_018492685.1 of Alosa sapidissima. NCBI lineage: Eukaryota > Metazoa > Chordata > Actinopteri > Clupeiformes > Clupeidae > Alosa > Alosa sapidissima. Next base: position 2,050,291 of record NC_055966.1, read on the forward strand.
GTGGTTGCTAGGTTGTTGCTAGTGTAATTGAGATGGTTGCTAGGGTACACATGGTAGTTGCTAAGCTAAATAAAGTGGTTGGTGTGCTAGTTACTAGTGTAATGATGTTGGTTATTATGTCGGTTTTCTTGGATGACATTTTAGTAGTCATTGCTAGATTGTTGCTAGGGTACTTTAGATGGTTGCTAGGGTGTTGCTAGGGTTGATATGGTGGTTGTTGTGCTAAATAAAGCAGTTACTATGTTGGCTCCTAGGGTAATTAACTTGGTTGCTATGGCGGTTGCTGGGTTAATTCAGATGGTTGTTAGGTTTTTGCTAGGGTAATCATAGTGTATTATAAATGTAGGTTAAGTAAGGGATAACGGCCGCCGAGGTGTCCTGTTATACGGAATTAATGGACGAGGGCGAGGGGCAAATAACTCCCTGACGCGCAGCCTCCGCCTGAGTCCATTAATTCTGTATAACTGGACACACCTCGAAGGCCGTTATCCCGCTTATCACCCGGTTGCCACTGTAAAGCAAAGGAAACACGCGGTTCCGTTTAAAAAGAAGCTCACTAGTTCATCTTGTTGTACAACTTTCGTTGGCCCTATAACAGCGATAACATGGACAGTTAGCTTGTTTACAGTTGATTCCATTGTTGCAAAGCCTGCCTCCAGGCTCAACCGTCGTCCAACTATCGTTGTTATAGTTAACATTCATAAGCATTGATATGGAACAGCAATTAAACTTTTTTTACCAGATCTACTTCATAGTTGTCCCGTTATTCAGAATTAAAAGCCACCCTGCCAGCCAATCAGAAAAGAGTATTTCTTCTCTCCGGGTGATGAGCCTTTATATTTTATGCTGCTCTATGACCTCATGGGTCATGACTGATCACAGCCATAGGCGCTGATTTATGTTTCCGTCGGTGGGTGCTCAAACAATTAAATGCCCGATACCAACGCCCATGTGTATTGTGGCCATACGGTTTTTGAGAAGTAGCCTAATGTGTACAGTGGGCAGTGCTTCGACTTGGCCAGCTTCCCTCGCGGTCCGTGCACGGGATCACGCGGCATCACGCGACTTTAATTTGTATTTTTCCAGTGACGCTGCAACGACGCTGCAACAACCGGCAGAGGTCTCAAGTGAGCAGGGTGTCTCGTAAAAAGAAATGGAGCTGGAAACCCCTACAGACTTTAGCAGACTGGTTTAGAAATAATTTAATAGCCAGAAATATGCCTGCCCTGCCCTAATAAAGAAATATTTGGTTAACGGCGAGTGAATCCCGTTTGCAGCCGTAGAAAAAACGCAGGACAAATTAAACATTCTGGTTTTCTCCGAGTGCAACGATGATAGACAGACATCATTTTTTGATTATTAAAGAGTTTTTTTTATTTAAAGGCTTGACTTCATGCTTATTCAGAAGAGCATTTAGTGCTCTCCCCAATCCCAGACGTTCACATTGCATGTTTGTTTGTAATGGATGCAACCGCGAGATACGCTTGTCATAGGCGCCGATACCGTGGGTGCTCCGTCTCTCGGGCACCCACTGAAAACATCGAGCACCCACGTGTGCCAGCTTACAGTCCCGGCTAAATTTACATTAATTTAAAATCAAACATCGCAGTTTATGTTAAATTCAGCATCTCTTATAATGTGATTGGATATGTTGCTGTCAATTCCCTACTCCATATACTAACCACCAATGAGAGCGTCTCGTATGAAAATTCCTGACACTTCCCACCTGAAGAATTAACGCAAGGCTTTGTCGGGTCTTCAGCCCTGAATGTTTAAAATGTATATAGCCCTGAATATCATTTTAAAAGTAGTCTGACAAAGCTTATTGTTTTGTGACACAGCTAAACACTGGTACCTCATAGAACGTCTATAACATAGCCTAGGTGGTCGCAACTCACAAAAGTAAAGCAGATAGAAATAACTCACGCAAATCTAGCCTACAACACGCAGACAGCTTCATGGGCAGAGGAGAGAGCAAGCGCACGCGCACAGGTGCTTTATGATTGTTGGCTTCTGATAGTATCTTTCTAATTCACTGAACTGCATTAGGTGACAAATGGTATTGCCCTTATCTTATAACTCCTTGTCTGAGCGACTACCAGGCCTATGGTTTTTAAAAGTCAGATGTTCCCTGACAAAGACATTCGAAAATTAAGAATGTTTATTGACTTGAAAAATACACTAATTTTTGCAAACTCCCTTCATTCAACCCTTGAAGACATCGCGGTCTGGTGCGCTTTGTAGATCGTTTCTCGTACCATTTAATTTCTCAGAATTTAGGTCTACTAGGCCTACAATAACTTCATCACCAAATACATCTTTTATTTTTAGTTGATCAACCACAAAGAGTAGCATAGGCCTACTGTGCACAGTGCACTGATGACTGTAGCAGCCCAAGGTAACCAGTTGTTGTAGATGAGAGGCAACCCCTTGTTTCAGATAGCCTGGACAACATGTTACCTGGGTGTTGCCTATTAATTAATGGTAGCCTACAATAGTTAATTGATTCGCATAACATATTAGTTGGGTCAAAGAGTAGGGAATCAGGATGGAGAGAGTCACGCGTGTGTTGCTTTTGCGGGATCGAATCCAGTTTAATGCTAGTTTTCAAAACATATATTTTTTTACATGTCTTTTGTCCGAGTGGCTGTAATGTAGCCGAGTGCTCATGGCGTATGAAAAGCGACTTCAAACTGCCTAAAACAACTTGTTTGTGAATGTCTGACAACTGCTACAGCGCATGCACGCGCCAGGAAACCAGTAGGTGGAGAAACCAGAAGGCACACAACACCGGAACGATTTTAAGACTATTTCGCATAGGCTACTCAATGGTGCTATTTCACACGCATTATAGCGACCCCCACTCCCCGGACCGAGGGTCAAAATTGCTCAAAAATGACGTTCGAATATCCCCTCTAAAATAAACACATGTATTTGACACATGCATACAAATCTTCACGATAGGCCTATTAACTGACCGCCCGATTCACGTTGGCTGAGGGGCAGGGGGGGGGGCCCATCAGACATTTGTTCCCAAGGGTCTATGAATGGTTAATCCGGCCCTGCCCCCAACGAACGAAACTTTCCACCTCTGAGACAGCTGAAAAGAAGTCTAGAGGACTCCTAACTCACTAAGACCTACTTACTGTAGGCTGCGCAAACCACAGGCCTTTTTTTGGGCAAGCCTGCATTCGCGGCAGGCCTTCTGATGAAGAATTGTATATAAATCCTGCGCTAACAGTAATCCCCCCCCCCCCCCCCCCCCCCCCCCGCTACCACAGCTGTGGATAGTGTGGCATGCTCACGCTTTATGTCTCCTTCTTGCAAACTAGGCTATAGCCCAACCATTTACGTCTTTAAAAAATAACAACTTGCCAGATATGCCTTCATATCTTTGGGCTTCATTCAGCATTTTGTTCTTCCACTGGAAATTACTCTTCTAAATTTGCTGCCTGCTGCATCCTTTCTGTTTGTATTGTTTAGAAAATGTTTGACGTCTTGAGTTAATGCAATAAACATTGTTTGCTGGTAACCAGCCACAAATAGCCTACAGATACTTGTGTGCGTACATTCTCTATTCTCTCCAAAATGTGCCCGTTCTATAGGCTGGCCAAGTGCGTAATTCTGCGGCATAAAGCAGATGTATTTGTTTATTGTACAGAAAAATAAAAATAACCTGTCAAGCAGTCAATTGACTACATTGCAGTCAATAAGTAGGGCAAATTACGAAACCAAAACGTGGGTCATAGTTGTCTAAGCCTCTGCTGTGAGGCCAAACCCATGAACAAAGACGCATTGATATCTGCAATAGAGTTTTTTTTGGCGAAACAAGTTCACAGCCGAACGAGTCATAGCACTGAAGAGAGAGCAGGGCCCGAATTATCTTTTTGTCTTTAAGGGGGTCTCTCTATCTCATAAAAAGTTGGCACACCCCGCGCATAGCTTAACAAGGCGATACAATTAAATAGCCTAGGCGTGAGTGGCGCTTTTGCGCAGTAGCCTATATGCGCACGATAGGCCTAGACACACGCACACAGTAGACAGAGATTTTTCATAGAAATTGATTCCTTTTAATTCATTTCAACATATTATTGATTGTAATATTCCATATTTAATTTTAATTTCACAATACAAAGATAGACCAAAGGATTTACTCTGAGTGCCATTCTCAATTTCACAATGTAGGCTAACTCATTTGAAGCAGACCACCGTCTCAGATAGGCTATCCTCAGTGTCAAACACAATAATGCATGTAGTATAACTTATACACAGGGAAAATGCACTAACTGGCAGATAAATAATAAAGCCATTGCAGCCAAACTATGTTCTAGTATTATAGGCTAATGTGCACATAGTAACAACACCTGGGCGTTCAGTCGTCTCGTGTGTTGAACCGTGGGAATAATCAGAGCCATCTGAGGGAATAATCTGCCATCAGAGATTGCTAACAGGTGTTTCAAAATATCTGGGAACTTTCCGGAGCTCTGAATGACAGAGGATAGCTACAGATCAGTTCACAGAATCATTGAAGTAAGCTGCATTATGGGCCATAATTTATGGCTTTGTTAATCAACATAGAAGAGGTAAGGCGCAAGTTCAACAGCAAACAGGACTTTTCCGCACGTATCAACCCATGTAGGCTAGCCCAATGAACGCCTATGTAAATACACAAAACATTCTCATCAAAGCAGGGTAACTTGCAAACTTGTCAAGTTGCAAAATGCTATTCGTTTTAACGGCCAAGAACCGGTCAACATCCATACACAGAAAAACCCTTTGTTCAGTAAGGCAGAGGCACGTAGTCTACGTGATATGCAGGACTATACACAGTATACCCAAAGTCCTTTTAGGCAAGTCCCTCCACTCAACGGCCATATTGCAACGCTTTTTGGGCACTCATCGGGCATCCTATTCGGCAGAAATGTGCGTGCGCAAGGCTTCACGACACCACAGCAGTAAGGTGCATACATTTCACCAGTGTTACCTTGTTCAAATACTTGAATGCTAAATGCTAAAAAACAAAAAAGTCAATACAATTCTTAAACATTTTCCCATTTATTTATAATGTGCATTGAAAACACAATATAAAACTAAAATATAATAGACACTTCAGTGGAAATACATTGATATTTTAAACAGAAATCATACATCATCATACACACACGTTCAATTAAACAAGTTTTACTTTAACTCTTTCCCCTTTTGTTGAAAAGAGAAACCACTTTCACTGCCAGTTTGTGTACATTAAAACAAACACACACACACACACACACAGCATGTGAGCAACAACTACATCATATTTACACAATTTTTTCAACAGCTATTTTTACAATGGTCAGATTTGGAATGGTCTTTGCAGCCACCATCTTGCTTCCAGTTAGAAAAGCCTGATTCTGCTTTGAAGACTGACGATGGGTCATTTGAAAGCGAAAAAACTACGGAAGGGGTAGCAAAACACTAAAGATGAATGACAAAATATGCTCACTATAGTGGCAATAGGAAATAGCATCATACCATTATGAGCAGCTATGCTTGGTGACTGGTGGTTCTGAAGACTGTGGGTTGAAGTCACCAGCTCCTGCGCCATCCCAGTCTGTACGTGAAACACAAATGCGTGTCACAAAATCCATGCTTGTATTCAGCATGTCGTCTGGCAACTGTAAAACCAGTTATTATTTTTTTTTTAAATCATATAAAGCTTAAGTGAATAGAGTAGAAAATTTAACCAATTTATCTGAATGAAACTCTCCTTGTCCTAACACTTTGAGACAGAATTCATGCGAAGCCCATGAATCAAATACACTCAGAATAGTGGTTGATAACCAGAGGTGGAAAAAGTACGAAAATATTGTACTCAAGTAAAAGTACCAATACTTTGATGAAATATTACTCAAGTACAAGTTAAAATACCGATCTGAAAATGCACTCAAGTAAAAGTAAAAAGTAGTTCATTTAAAATGTACTTTAAGTAAAAGTATTTAATACAAAAATAAAAGTTTTTTTTTTTTTGGGGGTGGGCGGGGGGGGGTACCAGAACAACCAGTTTTACCAGAGACTTTCTAATGAGGAGATACAGCACTCAAAAAATCCTCCATAGTAATGCATGGGGTTGGTTTGTCTACACATACAGTGGGCATCGCTTTCAAATGACCACTTCATTCGCGCATTACGCGGCGTGAAGCTGCGTGAAGCTTTAGTACCACTTTCAGCCACTGTGCGTCGCTCTGCCACTGTACATCGCTCTGCCTGCCGTCCCTTACATAATTGTTGCCGAGAGTAATCCCAGCCTACGAATTCAATAACAAAATAAATCAGGCATAATTAAACATTACCTCGATTTAGGCTACTTGGGTATGGCTTAAGGCTTGACTACACGAAAATCGAAATTTGCTGTCTACATTATTGTCAGTGTTGGGGTTAACGCAACTACGCAAATCAAAACAGTGGTGTGATAATTGAGCCAGTAGAGAAATAACTGTTCAGAATTAATCTGTAGCCTTGGGTAGGCTTCTGCAGAAAACAATGTTGTTGCCGATTTAATACTATCTGGCGACGTTTTTAACAGGCTACGCAATAGAGGCTTAGACAACTATGACCCACGTTTTGGTTTCGTAAATTAATTTGGCCTACTTCTTGACTGCAATGTAGTCAATTGACTGCTTGACATGTCATTTTTATTTTTCTGTACAATAAACAATTACATCTGCTTTATGCCGCAGAATTACATTCATATTTGGCTGACTGCAGACGCGCCACTTCCCTCCCCATATTCCAAGATTAAGATAGTATGAAGTGCTTTTTGTAAAAAAATAGTTAAAACGAATAGCTATTTGCAATTTGACAAAACACTGGTCCTCATTTTGCGAATGCGAGGACGATATGAGCCTGTTGCATTTAGTTAGATGTCCGAGTCACGCATAATGTTTGAAAACCACTGGCTCGTAATCACAATAATTTAACACACGACAGTTGGATAACCTACTTCATCATGTCCCCATGCCTACATTTTTGTGAGTAACATAGAGATCGTTAAAAACAATAAAGTATGGCTCTCCGTTTGGGACATCGAAAACTTATATTTTTAATAGACTACCGTCGAAGATGCTGACTTGCAAAAGCCTCGGGATAACACGTTATCTCCACTATCATCAGTCATGCCCCTTGATCAAAGTGGGGAATGAAATAAAAGTTTGAGAACCACTGGCTTAACAAGTTACCTACAGTCCAGAACACAGAATCTGTTGCAATATTCTGATGATCGGCGATGATATCGGCAAATGTTTGTTTTCCAAAGTAAGAATTTCACTTCACCATGCACCTTCGACAATACCTGGCCTACCTGGTATCATTACAAACATTATTCTGTGTCCTAAAACTGGCATATTTTATGGCATTGTGTCATGTAAGTTCGTTGCAAAATCTAGAGAAATGTGTGAGGTGGTCAGCGGGGGACAATTGAGACATACATTGGATTGTGTTATTACTTGAACACTCCACACTATCCACAGCTGTGGTAGGCCTATCAGGGGCAGGAGGATTACTGTCAGCGCAGGCTTTATATAAAATTCTTCAACAGAAGGCCTCGAATGTTGTCTTGTTTGTGGAGCGCTTTGCTTCGCTTCTGTAATTTCGGCTTCATTGAAAATGAGGGCTTCCCTCAATGACCCTCCGAGAATAAATAAAGGTTGAATGAATGAATGAATGCAGGCTTGCCCAAAATAAAGGCATGTGGTTTGCGCAGCCTACAGTAAATAACAGACCCGCCAGAATGTGCGTTATGATGCTTTTTTACGAGCAAGATGTTTTGGTACCCTACGCACACTGCATGTTCTTAAATAACAATGATCATCAGTAATATTCGACCATTAATTTGGGTAAATGGGCAAGCGTGACCACCTTGATTGGCTGATTGGCTGATGATTGTAACGCGGGCATGATTCCAAACACCTCCCTTACGATGATGAGTGACAGGTCTCAGAATGCGTGCGCTACACAAGGACGGAAGATGATGAATAACTGGGGTCGTAGGCTATTCACAAAGGCTTTTATCTTACTACTAGGAGTAGGCTACTCCTAAATCGCACTTAAAGATTTTAGATTGGAGTTTTCTCTTAAAAGTTATTCACAAAGCCTTTCAGACAACTCCTAAACTAGGAGTGAGTCTTCGTGGCTATGGGTGACGTCATTACTCATGCACGAGCTTGACTGAAGTGACCACCTTGATTGGCTGACGATTGTAACGCGGGAATTCCAAACACCTCTCTTCCGATGATGACTGACAGGTGACAGGTCGGAGAATGCGTGCGCTACACAAGTAGTGCGAAGGACGGAAGATGATTAATAACTGAATAAAAAGGCCTAGCCTAAATGAATAAAGAGTAAGGCAAAACAAATAGCTTAGTAGGCTAATGAAACATGGGCCTATGGATTGATGCAGTAGCCTACCTTTGCAACATTATTAAATGAATCTGTCACCATATCCCTAGGCTACGTTTGCAAAGAGGAGAACATTTTAATTTGATTCACAATGAAACGTTACATTTCATTTACATGTTTACAATGAGTAGTTTTGGTTGTTGTTGGTGGCGTTATTGCATCCCTTTTATGAATGCAAAATTGTTCCCTTGCGATTGGAAGCTCCTGTTGCGCATAGGCTATTTCAAAACATTGCAACGTAAAATGCCACAAAAAAGCTGCTTATGAATAGGTCTTAGTGAGTTAGAAGTCCTCTCGACTTAAGCTGTCCCAGACTTAGGTGCTACATTTAGTTCTAAAATGCTTCGTGAATTACTTTTTGTGAAAAAATTAGGAGTCCTGAAGTTAGGAGTGACACGCCCATTATTTTTAGGAGTTGCTCCTAAATTCGCCAGTTAGGAGCTACTTTTAGCCTTAAAATTCTTTGTGAATAGGGCCCCTGAATAAAAAGGCCTAGCCTAAATGAATCAAGGCAAAACAAATAGCCTAGTAGCCCAATGAAACATACTGATTGATGTAGTATCTTTGTAACATTATTAAATTATTCTGTTACTATGCCTACGTTTGCAAAAGAGAACATTTTAATTTGATTCACACTAATGTTACATTTAATTTACATGTTGACAATGATTAGCCTAGTTTTGGTTGTTGTTGGCGGCGTTATTGCATGTTAGTTATGCCTACAATGCAAAATTGCTTCCTCGCGATTGGAAGCTCCTGTAGCTGCATAGGATTTCAAAACCGCAGGTTTGTGAATAGGTCTGTGAGTAAGGAGTCCTCTTGACTTCTTTTAAGCTGTCAGAGGTGGGAAGGTGTGATTTTTTGGGGGAAGGGCCGGATTAACTGGGCACAATTGTCTGATGGCCCCCCCTTCCCCCCAGCCAACATGAATCGGGTGGTTAGTTAATAGGCCTATCGTGAAGATTTTTCCTGCCATCTAAGGCACGAGCGCATCTGTGAGGCCAAGCCTCACCAAGTAGCTCGTTTGTTTACAACTAACATTCCATTTAATTAAACTGCTTTATAGGCTATGCCGAAATAGTTTTCAACATTTTGAATATTAGTTTCGGGTGAATTGAAATGTTCTCAAAGTAGCCTTATGGCTGAAAGCTGCTTGGGACCCCCCCGTCAAGCAATATAACCATACAAACGCGCTTCCTGCACTCATTGTTTCAAAAGGAGTCATTTTGGCTTTGTCAGAACTGAAGAGCTGTGGACGACACGGCACGGTATGCCCAATGAAAATAAATTAACGCATGGGATAAATGAACGTCTGGGATTGGGGAGAGCACTAAATGCTCTACTGAATAAGCACGAAGTCAAACCTTTAAATGAAAAACACTCTTTAATAATCCAAAAAAATAAACCGCTAATGAAGTAAACTTGACCATCAAAAATCGTTTATCGCTTGTAACTCCGTGATACCAGGACGTAACAGGAAGGCATTTGGCTGAGCAACGGAGGTTAATATGCTCCATGTTTTGTCCAAACTGTCTATCATCGTTGCACTCGGAGAAAACCGGAATGTTTCATTCGTCCCCGTTTCAATCGTCCCGGTTGTACCTACTCAAAACGCAGATAGAACCTTATTATTCTAAGGTAGCGAAATAGCGTTCAGCATGATTCATGCCCAATTAATTCCCCCTGTTAAAGTGTTCGCCTTTGTAGTTTGGTTTCGTGATAGCCTATGATAAACGGCTTATGGCCAAATATGTGAAAACGTTAAAATACAGTAGGCGATAAACCCAGAAAAAGTTGACAGTGATTTTTTCATAATCACTTTGGAGGGTCATAGAAAAATGTATTGCTGGCGAGGGAGGGTCACGTCTTTTTGGACTAATGCTCCCAAAACTCCTCCGGTAGCCCCTTAAATAAATAACGAACAGTCCCTAATGAAGTAAACTTGTGACCATCAAAAATCGTTTATCGCCTGTAGGCCTAACTCCGTGATAACAGGACGTAACAGGAAGGCATTTGGCTGAGCAACGGAGGTTAATAGGCTACTCTATATTTTGTCCAAATGATGTCTGTCTATCATCGTTGCACTCGGAGAAAACCAGAATGTTTAATTTGTCCTGCGTCTCTACGGCTGCAAACGGGATTCACTCGCAGTTAACCAAATATTTCTTTATTAGGGCAGGCATATTTCTGGCTATTACATTATTTCTAAACCAGTCTGCTAAAGTCTGTAGTGAAGTCTGTGTAGGGTTTTCCAGGCTCCATTTCTTTTTACGACACACCCTGCTCACTTGAGCCATCTACCGGTTGTTTGGGTTGTTGCAGCGTCTCACTGGAAAAATACAAATTAAAGTCGCGTGATACCGCGTGATCCCACGCGCGGACCGCGAGTGAAGCTGGCCAATTCGAAGCACTGCCCACTGTAGGGCAGTTCATCACAGTCCATCCATTGCAACTGGACTGATGAAAGGTACATCTGTAGGCTACATTGTATTTGGGAAAAGCAGAAGGTAGCAGCATAATGTATTTATTTATTTATTATTAAACAAAACAATCCCTGTCAGTTCCATGCAATTTTCAACAGCTATCAAGAAGAGAGGTCATGTCATGGATTTTTGTGAATGTTTCTTCTTCTACATATGCATACGTTTAGTCATTTAGTTCATATGATATTCAGCCAGTAGAATACCAGTAGTCTAAAACAAAATGCCGTTTTACCCAGTGGTGTAAATAACTGACATGTCCGAAAGGGCCTTCATGAAATGCGTGGGTGAATAGGGGATAAATAACAATAGAGTACACAACTGTTTCACCAGCACATTTAAATGACTTGACTAAAACTGTGCATAACTGGAGGTACACTTGTTATCTGAGCAGTCTGAAAGGGGAATCTGGGCGGGCATTTCGATGCTATGTCCAGCCCACCACAGGAGATTGCAAATAAATCTAACTGATCAAAAGCAGCAATAGCATAGACAGCACATTATGTCAATCTATAAATTCACAAAGTCTGCAATCAGCTGCCATAATAGGCTATCCTAAAATCCAGCGAAAAAACAAAGCATGAACTCATGAGCGTCTGTCTGCCCTATATGTATATCCAGTGGCGCAAAAAGTGAGTATGTGCTATATGCGCCGCATAGGGGCGCAGCACCATGGGGGGCGCCAAAGCGATGGTAAAAAATAATAATTATTATAATAATATATTTGGTATATTCTATAGCTACTGTTGTACGTTTCTGAATCATTTCTGCATTTCCTCAATGTTAAATAACATTTTAGAGGACTAACAGGCTAGAGTAGGCGCCCTATCTCATAAGATTCTATCATAGAATTTTGACATAGAAAAGGGAGTGGGGGCGCCGTGAGCGCTGAGTGAGCAGGTAGCCTACAAGTAACACGAGTTTTCGTCTATGGAAAAAGATGGATAAAGCATAAAAGCTGTCGGGGCCTAAAAATAGAAAAAGAAAGGGAAACTGAAATGGCATGTCAAGGGATGTGACAGCAGTTAAATAAGTGGATGGTGAAAAGCAACAGGTATGATTTAAAGGTTTCATCTTCATGTTATTCATGTTACCAGACAAACTAGCATTTGCTAAGCATATGCCGATTCTTTTTTTTCTATTTTATTTGGATCCCCATTAGCTGATGCAGAAAACATCAGCTACTCTTCCTGGGGTCCACACACAACATATAACAAACAAGAAACCAACATACAAGACAACAGATATAAAAAACAGGAGAAGAGTAGATACTTTTCCTGGGGTCCACATACTACGTATAACAAACAGAAAAAATCAACATACAACACAACAGATATGAAAACAAACAAATGAAAGACAGAAAGAGAATACATAACTAAACCATCAACACACAAAAACAGACAACAACAACAACAAAAGATAAGATGAAGAAAAGGGAAAAAAATAAAATAAATGAGTAAACAAAAGTGAAATTCAGTAGTACATACTAGGATTCAGTGCAATCAGCCATGAGGTGTCTCTTTACTTGTTTTTTGAACCTAGTTTTATTCTGAATTTTTGATATATAATCTGGAAGGGAGTTCCATTCAACCATTGCTCTACATACGTAGTACTGTGCGTTGCTTTGAGTTTGTTTTGATTGTTGGAATTGTGTAGTTACCACTAGTGGCATGTCTGGTGTGGTGATGTGTGCACATTAGCACTAAGTGTGAGCTGCCTAAACAAACAGTCAGGTTTGTTTAATGTGTTAATGTTTTTTATGAAAGAAAGAAGGGATACTTTCAACCTCACATCAACTGTTAGCCAGGAGAGTTGGTCATGCATGTTATTTGTGTTGGCTCTCTGAGTGCATTTAAGAGCAAGCCTAGCTGCTCTATTTTGTACCCGTTGAAGCTTCCCTAGATTCATTTTTGTGGTACCTGACCAGACCACCGAGCAGTAGTCTAGGTGTGACAGTACAAGGGTCTGCAGGACCTGTATGGTCAGATGAGGTGTTAAAAAGAAGAGCATCTCTTGACTACAGATATATTCCTCCCCATCTTTTGCGCCAGTAAATCTATATGTCTTGACCATGATAATTTACAGTCTAAAGTTACCCCCAGAAGCTTTGTTTCTTGTACTTGCTCAACAGCAACATTGTTCAGTACCAGATTCAGCTGAGGTTTAGAGCTTAATGAGTGTTTTGTTCCAAATGCAATGCTCTTAGTTTTCGATATGTTCAGGACAAGTTTGTTATCAAAGATCCATGTGAGAACCTCCTGCAACTCTTTGTTGAGGGCTGATGTGAGTTCCTCAACTGTTTGTGCAGCCATATAGAGTGTTGTATCATCTGCATACATAGACACACAGGCTTTTTTGCAAACAAGTGGGAGATCATTTGTAAAAATAGAGAAGAGCAGTGGTCCTAGTGAAGAGCCCTGCGGAATCCCACATTGTATATGCCGTGCCTTTGAGAGACTTCCTTTAAAGAAAACTTTCTGTGTCCTATTGGTTAGGTAACTTTCGATCCATGCTATGGCAGATGGAGTAAAGCCATAACACTTATGTTTTTTCAATAGTAATCTGTGGTCAATCACATCAAAGGCAGCACTAAAGTCTAATAGTACTGCTCCTACAATATTCTGTTGTAAAAAAACAATGTTTTTTAACCAATCATCTGTCATTTGCGTAAGCGCTGTGGAGGTTGAGTGTCCTTCCCTGTAAGCATGCTGGTAGTTGCTTGTCAAGTTGTTCAATGAGAAGTAGCATTGTATCTGATTAAATACAATTTTTTCCAGCAATTTGCTTAAAACAGGTAACAAGCTGATTGGTCGGCTATTTGAGCCAGTGAAGGCAGCACAAGTATTTTTAGGTAGAGGGATTACCTTAGCCTCTTTCCAGATTTGAGGGCACATATTGCTGTCAAGACTAAGTAATACATTATTGCCGATTGAAACATAGCCTGTTCCATTCAGATAGCTAGGTGGCTACCATGCTCATACTGCACTTTTAATGGCAAACTGCAAACAGAAATCTCACACTAGCAACAACTCATTACATGTTTCCATTTCCTAACAATGAAGACTCCTTGTAATAACTTAATATTGTGCTGTCAATGACAGCATCACATCACTAACCACAGCCATCTACAGTACTGTAAGAGTGCACAATCTTATATTCACTCTGTTGGATATCTGAAGCCAGTTTGTCTACTAACAACCATCATTAGAGATGCTTTTAGTTTGAAGCGGCATACTGGTAGGCCATCTAAAGCATAACATTTTCGGTTTGGTTTGGGATCTAATTTACTTTTGGATTGTTTGATTATATTGCTAAATGTTGGGACTGATGGGCACTGAACTCTGGGAGATATTTGAACACTGTTATGTTTCATGCAGTTGAAAAAGTGTCGGGATTTCCACCACTATTTATTGCAAGACAAGGCAGCCATTCATTGAATAGGGGTTGTGCTGTAATAGAAACCTTTTTGCGTAGCCAAGTAGCCTAAATTGAGTTATTGTTTAATTATGCGTTAAATGTAGTAGGCTTCAGCCTCTGGCAATTAGCTCGAAAGAGGCGGCAAGACAATGAGCTTGAGAACGTGTGTTGGAGACCCATGGTAGGAAAACGACTTTATTAATCCAACCAACAATATAATAAAATATTAAGAAGAGATGTTATTTCATTGACTTAAATCGAAGCAATGTCTTCTGGTGCTGGTGGACTGATGGCAATTGTTGGTATGGTATAGGCAAATATGGGAACCTGCCTTTATTTGTCCGGCTATAAATAGAATCAATCCCGGGCATAATTTGAGGATTTATGGTAGCCTATCTCCTGCTCAACATGACATTAGCTGTTATGTTTATTGATAACAAACTCAACTAGCCTACTGATAAACTCGTTTTCACTAGCCTAACTATAAAATAGAAGTATATAGGCCTATCCAAAGTTTTTGTTCTAAGACATTTATTTCAAACATAATTTCAAGACACAAATTGGATACTTCAGTTACCTTGGTGCATAAATCCCAGAGAGTAGGCTACCACACCCCAGAGTGATGGGCCTTTCTTACGCGTTCAGTGTGGGGTATAAACAAGCTGAGAATTTAGCGGTGTCACGTCTGGCTGTCACAGACATGGGGAGCTCTTTGAAGCTTGGGATAATCCAAAGTCAAAGTCAAAGTCAAAGTCAGCTTTATTGTCAATTTCTTCACATGTTCCAGACATACAAAGAGATCGAAATTACGTTTCTCACTATCCCACGGATGTGGTACAGTTACTACAGTAACAGTATTTTATGTTACTTCTTATGTAATATATATTTTTTTCAATTTTATAAAAGCTTTGTTTAAATGCTGTTGGAACAAATAGTAGTTGATTATAAAGGCAACTTTCTGTTGCAATTTTCTGTGTGTTCTGGACTGGTAACTTGTTAAGCCAACATGTTCTAACATTGCATAAATATTAACTGCAGACACATAGTGGAGAGTTGATTTGGTTTATACCAGACAATTTAGGTACTGTAGGCCTAACTAGGCTATTTGATCATGTAGTCTATGTTTGGATCATAGGCATGATGATTCATTCATGGCTTCATAAAATATCAACATCATGTTGCTTTTAGAGTATTCTACCATTGGCCCAAGTAGTGTAAAATAAATCTAAAAAAATTAAATAAAAGTAGAATTGCACATAGCAAGAAGCTGGTCTGAGGGCAGATCTGGCGTTGTGCTCATCTCACAGTTTTGACAATTTTAATCAAAAAATATTTTGAAAACAATCAATGGTATTATTTTAATATTCTGGCAAGTTTAAAATATGATGGTCGAAAGTGGGCCAGAGGTGGCGATCCGATATCTGGAAATCTGATCTCACTATGGGTTTGTGTTCACAATTTGGTCCCCCTCACAAAATATCTCCTGCGCCCCTGGTTGGATCAGTCTTATCTTTTGTGAGCAACAGCTGGCAAAAGGACGTTATAAGAACCGTTTAGACTCTCTTAAAGTGACTGCAACATTTAACAATAGGCCTACTTCAAGTTCAAATTGACAGAATGTCTTAAAAAATAATAATATGTAATACATTATTGGCCTTTTGTTTTACTTTAGTTGTTTGTGTTTTTTTGTTGTGGGGGGGGGGGGGGGGGGGGGCGCCAATTTGTTGCTGCATACCCCTCAAAAAATGGGTATAAAATTGTTTTGTATTTGGCCTGTTATAAAATCATGTAGACCTATTGAACAATTTAAACACGTTAGGAACCGCAAAGTTGGAGACATGCTTAAAGGCATTGCTGCAAATTTAAAACCGGATTACTCTGGAATGGCTAAATGTACAGGGGCATGCTTTACACCTTTGTGTTCGGTAAGGTCTGCTGTTTATTCTGATATATGTTTGTCGGTAAAGTTTGCGAAGTATTCCACCAAGATGAATGGGTAGGGAGACAGGCGCAAAAAATATTAATTAAAGTTACTAAGTTATGATTAAGTTATGATTAAATTAAAGTTTCTCACAAACCGTTTACCACAACAACTAACCACTAACATCGTTTAAAAGCTGAGAAAAAGCTCTTTCGTGTGATAATGTGATGTCCGTGATAATAGGCTACTTCGCAAGTAGTTCAGCAAATTTGGGTGGGACAGAATACCTACAGAGCAGCAGCGCTGGCCATATCGGCTCTGGCTCACATGATGTACTGCTTTAAAATCACTTCACCCAACACGCGAACAAGAAAGAAAAGAAAAAAGAAACCAATGTGCTTATGTCGCGATTTCCGATAGGCCCAGGCCTAGAGAAAAGACAGCTATGGTAACCTAACAATTAGGATTTGCTTTGCCTACACTGCTGTTTGGTTGTCTTTGAGACGATCCATACTCGCATTAACTGAATCTTATCAACCCGAACTGCGATGTTCCAAACAGAGTGACAGGATGCAATGCCTAATAATCTCACTGCCTTCGGCATAACTGCTAACAGTGCGCCTAGGCCTACTGTTAAACATCTGAAAAATATTAAGCTGCTGTTTTCTTTTCATGACGAGCACTAGGCCTACGCTTACATGATTTATGACTGAATGGAACGTTGCGTTTTTAAGCGCCAGAACCAAAGATCCTTGATTACTAGCAAGATAGAGCAACGTAATTCGTTACTATGGGAGCAAAACGGGACAGTTCCGGTCTGCATAAGTGGGAGTGTCACCCTACGTCACTAAATAAACTTTCTCTCTTAATAAGCAATAACAACAGATAAACATAATTGTGTTCACAGTATTATTGTCCATAATCATGTATGATACCAATGAATCATTCTTAAGGACATGATATGAATAATTTAATTAGTCATGTGAACCGAGCTAGCTAGCTAGCTAACGCTAGCTTAAAATGCTATACAAGTGGATGGTAGTAGCTATGGCAATACAGCTATGCGCTAACAAGTGACTAGTAGTTGAAGGACTTCGCTTAAACTTAATATACTGTTGCAAATTCGCTTGAGTATAAACTATCCACTTTAACTAATGTCAGTAGTGTTATTCAGCTAGTTGTCATTTCAAAGAAATTACACTTCTCTGTTTAAAATGTTACCTTAGCTAAGAGGCTAGCTAGCATGATAACAACCGGACAGTAACTGGCAGCAGCATGGTCTAATATTAAGTTATTTTATTACAAATCCGAACACTAAAAAATTACACTATTAGGCTTGAAATGATCCCAAACACTTACAGATTATGACACAATTTTCCAAAAAACCCTCAACAAATCCAGAAAGACAAAATGACCAATTTATTGGTAAAATTCCACAAGTCTCCATTGACATTAGTGCAGCAAGGGCTTACTCTGGTCTGCATAAAGGGGGATATTCCCCCCTCCCCCTTGCAATAATCGAACGCGGAAATTGTCGAACGTTTGCGCCTCTCGCTCCGCTTGAACCCTCTCTGCCAGAACTGCTTATCACGTCATGTGACAAAGTTTACACCAATCATCATCTTCTAATGTATCCTTATGTTGAGTCCATTCTCTTTGCCCTATGCTATCATTTGTGCGCGAAGCATGTTTCAATTAAGGCAATACACAAGCTATTTTTTATTATTGTAATATTGAATGATTTCATTAATAAATTGTGCGTACAGGATTACGGCTGGCGGCGCCACTGACCAAGGCCACAGTAGCCTGTGAACCTCTGATTTTCAAAGGGGAATCACGGCGAACGCAAGGGCAACTCTTCTCTTCAATTTCCAAATTACTTTTTATTGTCTGAAGACATCTATCGCAAGCATCTAACATTCTAACAGCAACAGCAAAGCAAATGCAAGCTAACCAAAGTGCAGTCGGTGCCATGGTTTTTGAAATCACACACCTGCTGTATCTGAAGCCCCACGCACGCATAATAAGGCCTACGACTATCACTCTACACGCCCCCTGTTGCACGTCACAATTTAATTTACTATAGCTGATCCTGCCTCCTGGCTAGGCCTGTCAAACTCGATTCCTTTTAAGGATCCGGGTTATTCTGAGTCACTCACTAAACTGATCCAGCACTGATCCAGAAATTCAGTCCTACGTTCAAGCAGTGCAGTGGGGTGCTTCATTTCGTTAAGTGCCTTCTCATGTTGGATGTGGATCCTCCATGATTTGAAACCAGGTTTTTGCAGTACTTGCATTTAGCCTAAGAGTTTTGGTCTCCTGGTCAAAGTGCATCCACACATTGTTCATCTTTTTGGTGCTCATGTTCAGAAACTTTGAATTGACAGGGAGGGTAGCCTATATTATAATAATTAATTATTTGTTGTTGTTTTGTTAACAATAGAAAATTTGCCTAGGTCTAATGCTACTCTGCTACAATGTTTATTACCACTACTATATACTAATAGTAGGCTACTAGGAATCTATTCTAATAGGTATTATAGGCAGCTAATAGGCCTACTAGGCAACTAATATTATTAGCCTATTAATCATAGCTATACATATATATATATATATATATATATATCATGTTAGGTAGCCTAATATAATATCATATATAATATAATACAATATAATATAAAATAGCCTAATATAATAGCATCAAAATCTCCACCCACTCACGGGAAAGAAAGCAGTTTGAGCCAGACTGTTTATTTATTGTCTTAACCTAGCCTAAGCAATTGACTTTCAATGTAGACATAGAAACAGGAACGTAGAAATGCCCTGCAGTGACTAAATTATTATTATTGTTATTATTATTATTATTATTATTATTATTATTATTACTACTACTACTACTACTATTCTCATTAGGCCTATTATTATTATCACCTTGACACGAGTAGAAACTAGGCTACTTGCTCGTCTACAGATCCACTCATGACAATGTAGCCGGCTGATTCGACTGACTCGCACTCATAACAACATAATTGTACTGGCCTCACTAATTTTAGCTCATTAGTTATCCAGCAAGTTAAACATTAGGCTATAGGATACAAAGAACGTCGATGCAGCTCGATCCTTTGTTCAGTTTCTCCCATTCCTTTATTAATTTTGTAAAAAGGCATTGCCCTCATAGGGAACCAAATTATAATTAAAGCGACTTATTGCTGTAAACTGGTAGCTGAATATTCACGAGACACTAAAACATCCGTGCAACTCGTACTTCTTTTCCGTGCGTGAGAGAACAGGAAGTAGGCGGAACACATTTCTGCATACCGGGAAAATGACCATTTCGCCCAGTAGATGGCACTCTAACACAACAATTGCTGAGAAACATAGAAAACAGTAAGCTTGACGTTTATGTCTGCTAAGATCATGACACTCCCTGCCTGGTATCTTAAGGATACCATATCTGCTAACTTACATTACCTAAACACCTTCACCATTTTGCTTGGAAGAAATCAGTACCACAAGTTCAGTAATGGGCCTGGTGTACACTTTAGGAATTCCCTGCTTAATCGCTCTGACTTCCACAGCTCTTACAAACCCGTCCCTACTGAGAAGTGCTTTAGTGACCATTGCCATTGGCCAGTGATTTCTTTTCACTGCATTATCTCTCATCAGGACGATGTCTCCTTCGTTTAAGTTGGGCCTTTTGTCCTGCCACTTGGTTCTGCTTTGCAGAGTGTTCAGGTACTCTCGCTGCCATTTGTGCCAGAAGGTTTCTGCCAGATGTTGGACTTGCTTCCACTGCTGACGGAGGATTTCTGCTTTGCCGAAGTCTGATGGAGGTGACGACGGTGTTCCAGTCTTCTGCGTCAACAGCATTGATGGAATAAGGATGAGCGGGCTTTCTGGGTCGGTGGAAACTGGCAGAAGAGGCCTTGCATTGATGATAGCGCAAATCTCTGCCATTAGTGTGACGAGGACTTCGTGAGTCAGAGAGGAAAAGCGCTGCTGCAGAAGCATGGAGTCTAGGATGCGGCGTGCTACACCAATAAGACGTTCCCATGCACCCCCCATATGGGAAGCATGTGGGGGGTTGAAAATCCATGTGCACTGTTGGTCTTGCAGGTATCGCTGAATGCTTGTATCTTCAAGATCCAGTTCTTTTGAAGCACCGGTGAAGTTTGTGCCTCTATCAGACCTAATTTGCTTTGCTGTCCCTCTGATAGAGAAAAATCTCCTAAGAGCATTGATGAAACTGGACGCACTCAAAGTCTCTATCACTTCTATGTGTACTGCTCGTACACATAGACATGTAAACAGCACAGCCCACCTTTTGTTGCTTGCCTGGCCGCCTCTGGTCCGACGGTAGGTTACCTCCCAAGGCCCAAACACGTCCAGGCCAATGTAAGTGAAAGGAGGTGCTACTTGTAGCCTGTCTGCGGGTAGATCTGCCATCATCTGATCTTCTATTTTGCCTCGCAATCTTCTGCAAGTGACACACTTGAATAGTGTGCCCCTTATGCACCTTTTCCCTCCTACTAGCCACATTCCAGCATCCCTAATGGCCCCCTCTGTGAAATGTCTGCCTTGGTGTTTTACCTTTTCGTGATGGTGACGCACAATGAGTGTTGTTAGGTGATGCTGACCTGGGATGATGAGAGGATTTGTTCTGTTGATCTCCAGGCAGGAACGAGATATGCGCCCACCAACTCGGAGCAGTCCTTCTTCATCAATTGCTGGATGAAGCTTTCTGATGCTGCTTTGTTTGAGTATGTTTGTCTGTTTGTGAATGTTGTTGAATTCGTTGGGATAACTTTCTTTTTGCATGTTCATGATCAAAAGTTTTCTTGCCTTTTCCAGATTGTCTGCTTTGACTGCCTCTTTACAGATGTGCCACCCTCTGCAGCTGTTGTCTTGGTTGGTCTGAGCAAAGCACTGAGCAATGTGAGTTAAACGTGCAACTGCTCTTACGACGGTGGTCCACTTTGAAAAACGCTCAAAACGCTCGATCCCTAGATGGCACTTGGTGGTTTGGGTGACCAGTGCTGACACTTGAGGCCGTATTTCTGGATCTGCTAGGGGGTCTAAGATGCTTATTGATTGTTGCTGATCAGATGGGCGCTTACCAGACAGAAAGCTGGGTCCAGTCAGCCAGGTGGTGTCTTTCAATAAGGCAGCAGGCACTGATCGTGAGCCGTGATCCGCTGGGTTGAGCTCTGAGGGGACGTATCTCCACTGATGAGGTGAAGTTGCTTGTCTGATACGTTGGACTCTATTGCTTACATACACATAGAATCTTCTCTGCTCATTATGGATATAGCCTAACACAACTTTGCTGTCTGAAAAGAAAGTGACAGAGTTCATGTGTAGGTCTATACTACTCATAGCAAACTCTGCTATTTCCACAGCGAGGACTGCTGCACAGAGCTCGAGTCTGGGGATTGTAGTCTCTTTTACAGGGGCCAGCTTTGCTTTGCCGAGGACGAATCCAACTTCAGAGTGGCCATCTGCGTCGGTCACTTTTAGGTAGGCTACTGCCGCGATAGCCTTCGTAGAAGCATCTGCAAACACACACAGCTCTCTAAAGCTGGCCCGAGATGGGGAGAGAGATGTGTAGCAGCGGGGAATTTGTAGGTCTTGGAGGCATTGGAGCGAACTTTTCCACTTTGTCCACTCTGCTTTGTGATTTTCAGGGAGCGGTGAGTCCCAGTCTCCATTTTCCATGGACAGCACTCTAAGGAGTGACCTGCCTTGTATTGTGACGGGTGAAAGAAATCCAAGAGGATCGAAGATGCTGTTTATGGTGGAGAGTACGCCTCTGAGTGTAAAAGGCTTGTCGTCTTTCTGCACATGAAAGGTGAATGTGTCGGTGAGTATATTCCAGCTGACGCCCAGACTGCGCTGCATGGGAGCATCACCTGCAGAAAAATCCAAGTCTTTGATGCTACTCGCACGGTCTTCAGGGGAGAATGCGTTCATCACAGCTGCACTGTTTGTCGTGATCTTGTGCAGTCTGAGACAGTAGCGGGAGAGCATTTCTTGTGCTCGCTTGATGACACTGACAGCTTCAGACTCAGTTGCAAAGGATTTCAGTGCATCATCAACATAGAAGTCTCTTTCGATGAATGCCGTCACATCAGCACCAAATTCTGCTTCTCCTTCTCTTGCAGCTCGTCTGAGGCAGTATATTGCCACAGCAGGGGAAGGTGTGTTCCCAAACACATGGACGCGCATTCTGTAGTCCACAATGTCACTCTTCCAATCGTTGTTGCGAAACCACAGAAATCTCAAGTAGTCTCTATCTTCCTCTTTGACGACAAAGCAGTAGTACATTTGCTGGATGTCTGCAGTTACAGCAACTTTCTCTTTTCTGAACCTTATCAGAACGCCTAGCAGGTTGTTGTTTAGATCTGGCCCTTTGAGGAGGACGTTGTTGAGCGAAGTCCCATCATACTGTGCACTTGAATCGAACACTATGCGGATCTGCTCTGGCTTTTTGGGATGGTAGATGCCAAAGGATGGCAAATACCAACATTCTTTTCCTTCTTGAAGGGCTGGGGCAAGTTCAGCATGTTTGTTGTCTATCATTTTTTGCATGAACTGTGTGTAATGTTCTTTCATTTCAGGTTTCTTTCCTAAAGTGTGACACACTGACCAGAGTCTTTTCAGCGCGTAGTCTCTGTTGTTTGGCAGACGTCTCCTAGGAGACCGAAAGGGAAGGGGTGCTACCCAGCTTTTTGTGTCGTCTTGAAAAACTTCATTGTCCATTATTTGTATGAACTTGAGGTCTTCGATGGATGGAGCAGGCTGATGATCTTGGTCGGTGCAGGTGAAGACTGAGGCGCTCGAGTTGTCGCTGTAGAGAGGAGCTGTATGATCGGCAGAGTGCTGAGGTGGAGGAAACTGCAGCAAGGAATGCCCTTGTGTGGGATCCTTCACATGCATGTGGCTGTAGCAGGGTGTGAGGTAGCTAGGGCGACCATTTTCTAAAACACATGTTTTATGGACGGTGACGGATGAAGGCCTATGTGCTGTGCCAAGGCACACGTCTCCGATCACCACCCAGCCTAGATCTAATTTCTGAGCGAATGGGGCGTTATTGGGTCCATTTATCTGCTGTCGGATTTTGTGTATTCTTAGAATGTCTCTGCCTAGCAACAGAAGTATTTCTGCATTGGGATCTAAGGGGGGAATCTCACTTGCTATGCTTTTCAGGTGTGGGTGATGGAGAGCAGCATTAGGGGTTGGAATTTCCGATCTGTTGTTGGGGAGTTCGTTGCATTCAATGAGAACAGGAAGAGGGATGCACGTCTTCTCATCTAATGATTCAATCATGTAGCCACATGCCCTCCTTCCGGATGTTTCTACACTGCCGGCACACGTCTTTAATGTGTAAGGAGATGGGGAGCTTTTGTCATGGAACATTTCAAAAAAGTCTGTTCTGGCAAGAGACTTGTTGCTTTGTTCATCAATGATCGCATACACTTTTGTAGCTGTCTCTCTGCGACCTTGGGGATACACGCTGACTAGACAGATTTTTGAGCAAGCTCTTGCACTCACCCCTTCACCGCATACGTCAGTGCACTTGGATGTTACAGCTTCTGGAGGCTGTACTTTTTCTCTGCCCTCCCTGCCGTTGTCTGAGATGGGTGGGGATTGTTTGGCTTTCCATGGTGATGGACCAGGGTGAAGGGCTTCGACATGCTTGTCACTCTTGCACTCCGCACATGTTATGGCTGTGTTGCAGTTCTTGGCAACGTGAGCTGTTGATGCACAACATCGGAAGCAGATGGAGTTCTCTTTGATGTACTGTTTGCGGTCTGTTAGTAGTTTGTCTCTAAAATTCCTACATTTTCCTAGCGGGTGAGGCATTTTGTGAATTGGGCAGTGTTTGGTTAAATCTGGAGAGTCCACTTTTGGCTCACTGTTGTGGCTAAAGTCACCAACTTGGGTTTTGTGAACTAACACTGACTGATTGGTATTACTAGTGGGGCTTCTGAGCTTGTCTCTCCTGGTGGCAGGAGCTGTGGGAGGAGATATGGTAAAACTAGGATCGTTTCTCGCTTTAGCTTGGTTGTGAATGAAGTTCACAAATACGCCAAATGGGGGGAAAGGAATCTGGCGCTCTCGTTTAATTTGAGAACCGTAAAACATCCATTTCTCCTGCAGGCTGTATGGGAGCTTTTCAACAATTGGAGCTACTCCTCTGGCTGTGTCTAGATATGCCAGTCCTGTTAGATACCCATCTTGTTTTGCAGCCAACAGCTCTTGGAGGAGGTCTGCTAACTCACGCAACTTTGCAGGTTCTTTGTTGGATATTTTCGGGAAGCTTTCCAATCTTGCAAATAGCGCCCCTTCTATAGCTTCAGGTGTGCCATAGCACTCTTCAAGGCGCTGCCAGATGGTCTTGAGCCCACCCTCGGGATCTCTTATGTAGGCTGCTTTTAACCTGCGTGCTTGCTCTGACGACTCTTTGCCAAGCCATTTTATCAGGAGGTCAGTTTCCTCTGCTACAGTCACACCAATGTTGTCTATGGTGTTGCAGAACGAGGACTTCCATGCCCAGTAATTCTCTACTCTATCGTCGAACTTCGTCAACCCGGTGGACACCAGCTGACTTCTTGCAATGAATTTAGCCAGATCTGCGGTTGCAGAACCATGATTGTTTTGATTAGGGGTGTGGTCAGAGGGAGGACTGAAAAGTGGATATGGACTGGGGAGTGTATGGCCATTTGCTCCCTGCCATGCTTTATTGCTGATTGGGGACAGTTTGTGGTGCATTGTTGCTGGTGGCATTGGTTGCCTATGCCACCGTGGCTCTGGTGAAGAATTGCTAAATGGGCCTAGCAGGTCTGTTTCCCTTTCTAGCTTTGTCTGTTGTCTTGACAGAGAATCATGAGCTGTGAAGTATCTTTGATTTACCTCTGATTCTGGATATCCGAAACTCTGATCTTCATTTAGTTCTGCTTGCAGAGCTGCTGCTTCTGCAATTGCAGCTTCCATTTCTTTATTGCATTGGAGAGCTTCTAATTCAGCTTCTAATTTTGCTTTCTGAAGTTTCATCTCTATTTCTCTTTGAGAATAGGCTGCTCTGGTTCTGGCTGCTTGTGCTTTGGCTTTTGCTGATGCTAACATGGCGCTCTTTCTTGAACTGCAGGTTGATGCACGAGCAGACGATGCACGGGAGGAGATGGATGCCATTGCTTGAGATCTGACCTCGAGTTCTTGCAATTCTGCTTCGGTGGAGTCGGCGGGTAGCTGAGCTTCTGTCTGAGATTCCATGTCGTATGGAGCAAGGGATCGGGGTGAACTACTTGCAGGTGGTTGTTTGCGAAGATTTAGTCGTCTTGACAGGCGAGGGTCTGCCTTTTTACTGTACTGGCCTCACTAATTTTAGCTCATTAGTTATCCAGCAAGTTAAACATTAGGCTATAGGATACAAAGAACGTCGATGCAGCTCGATCCTTTGTTCAGTTTCTCCCATTCCTTTATTAATTTTGTAAAAAGGCATTGCCCTCATAGGGAACCAAATTATAATTAAAGCGACTTATTGCTGTAAACTGGTAGCTGAATATTCACGAGACACTAAAACATCCGTGCAACTCGTACTTCTTTTCCGTGCGTGAGAGAACAGGAAGTAGGCGGAACACATTTCTGCATACCGGGAAAATGACCATTTCGCCCAGTAGATGGCACTCTAACACAACAATTGCTGAGAAACATAGAAAACAGTAAGCTTGACGTTTATGTCTGCTAAGATCATGACAATAATGTAACCGGTCCGCCCGCGGCTGATCCAAATGACCCAGGTAGGCTAGCCTACTCAAGCAACTCCATACAGAGCTTGCAATGTTTCGGACATTGCAACTGTCTTCGCGACCTAATTGCATTTTAAAGTAGGCTATGCGTGCAGAATATATGTTATTTCAGAAGTGAAAGCATGGCTTTTGTTGTGGATTTTCTTTTAACCTTGACGAGGAGTTACTCGTTCCTCTAAAGATCCACTCATGACAACGTAGCCGGCTGATTCGGCTGACTCGCACTCATAACAACAACGTAAACGGCCCGCTTGGCTGATCCGACTGGCAAGACTACTCTCCATACAGAGCTTGCAATGTTTCAGACTGTCTTCGCGACCTAATTGCATTTTAAAGTAGGCTATGCGTGCAGAATATATGTTATTTCAGAAGTGAACGCATGGCTTTTGTTGTGGATTTTCTTTTAACCTTGACGAGGAGTTACTCGCTCCTCTAAAGATCCACTCATGACAACGTAGCCGGCTGATTCGGCTGACTCGCACTCATAACAACGTAACCGGCCCGCCCTGCTGATCCAACTGACCCGGCTAGCCTGAGCAGCTCCATACAGAGCTTGCAATGTTTCGGACTGTCTTCGCGACCTAATTGCATTTTAAAGTAGGCTATGCCTACGTGTAGAACATTGTATGCTATTTCAGAAGTGAAAGAATGGCTTTTGTTGTGGATTTGCTTTTCACCTTGACGAGGAGTTACTCGCTCGTCTACTGATCCACTCATGACAACGTAGCCGGCTGATTCGGCTGACTCGCACTCATAACGTAACCGCCCGGCCCAGCGATCCGACTAACCCGGGTATACAAAGCAGCTCCATTAAGAGCGTGCAATGTTTCGGACTGTCTGCGCGACCTGATTGCATTTTAATATGCTACATCTATACACCAAATCTAAAGTATGCCTAGGCTACATGCAGAACATTGAATGTTATTTAAGAGGTGAAGAATGGCTTTTGTTGTGGAATTGCTTTTCACTTTGAGGAGGAGCTACTCGCTCGTCTACAGCCACTCATGACAACGTAGCCGTAGCCGACTCGTACTCAATGTAGCCTAACCGGCCGGCTGATCCGACTAACCCGGCTCTGCGGGAAGTTAACCAGTTATCTCAGACTGCCTGCTCACTCAGTCGCTTGAGTTGATTTGTGGAGTTGTGGTTATCCTACTTACGAAATTGTTACATTTTTGGCAGCTATGATGGCTAGTAGGCTAGCTAATGTTGCAAGAGGTTTGTGTGTGGCGCTGTTTATCGTTTTAGATTGAATTGTAGTAGGACTCAACTGATCCGAGTTAATGATACTAGAGACTCGCGACTCATGGGTTAATTTAAAGATACGGGTGAAAGATCCGAGTGAATCACGACTCAAACAGGCGTACTCCTGGCTCCCCAAAATGCCGCATCATGTGAACAGATCAGCAGGCCGGCAAATTTTCACCTCGCTTTCAGACACAAAAAGACGGCAAAAAGACGTCTCCTCTTCCCGCAAATTTAGCGGGATCTCTGTGTGAAAAGGCCTTATGTTCTCATTTTGCGAATGCGAGGACGATATGAGTCTGTTGCATTTCGTTAGATGTCCGAGTCACGCATAATGTTTGAAAACCACTGGCTCGTAATCACAATAACTTAACACACGACAGTTGGATACTTCATCATGTTCCCATGCCTACATTTAGCATAGAGATCGTTAAAAAAATAAAGAATGGCTCTCCGTTTGGGACATCGAAAACTTAGACTCTTCTAGAAAAAAATAGACTACCGTCGGAGATGCTGACTTGCAAAGGCCTCGGGATAACACATGGGGCCCTATAATGACATTCTAAAGTGCATCGTCACTCGTCAAAAGTCTATTCAAATTTAGTAGGATGTACAGTTCACATTGGGAGGGGTTTCGTTATCAAAAGTGGAGCGCATGGCGCAACAAGGTGTTCCTAGGTTTTTTAATCAGTCATATGGGTGTGTTTGGGGCGTAACATCATTTTAAACCAATGACATCTGGCATTCTCTTTAACGGCGCAAAGCACGATATGTCAAATAAATGCATTGGTATTTTGGCATTCAACGGCGCATTTGAAGGAGGCTGCTTGCGAGACCGTATGAAATAGTCATTCTTAAACCATGCATTACTAAAACCTAGCATAGCCTTCACGCATTTGCACTCGTCTATTATTTGAACTCATTGGAAACTAACTTCACCAAGGAAGTTGCACTAGCTTGACTGAAGTGAACTAACTAATGAAACTAACTTCACCAAGGTGTCAGTCAACGAAGACAGTTATATGCAGTTACATTCACTATTGACTGACAATGGGTTACCATCGAAAACATAGGCTGGAAAAAGCAACACTTACCCTAATATTGCTCAAATGACTGAATAAAACAACATTTATACTGCAGAGGAGTTGCTTATATCTCGTGACAGTGCGTCTTCAGCTGAAATAATATTCCATAAGAAGTAAAATAAAATACTGTTACTGTATCCCAAGCTTCAGCTCCCCACGTCTGTGACAGGCAGACGTGACACCGCTAAATTCTCAGCTTGTTTATACCCCACACTGAACGCGTAAGACCGCTAGGCCCATCACTGTGGGGTGCGGCAGCCTACTCTCTGGGATTTAAGTCAAGCAATATAACCATACAAATGTTTCAAAATGAGTAATTTCGGCTTTGTCTGAACTGGCCATTGTAGGCTACGTAAAAAATGAACAAGTAGGCCTATCCCCTATCCAATGATATCGGCAAATGTTTGTTTTCCAAAGTAAGAATTTCACTTCACCATGCACCTTCGACAATGAATAGCTCATTACACTTATGTTACTGTTGAACGTAGGCCTAACTGGTATCATTACAAACATTATTCTGTGTCCTAAAAACTGGCATTTTATGGCATTGTGTCATGTAAGGTCGTTGCAAAATCTAGAGAAATGTGTGAGGTGGTCAGCGGGGGACAATTGAGACACACATTGGATTGTGTTATTATCATCTTGAGCAAGATGTTTTTTGGTGCCCTACGCGCACTGCGTGTTCTTAAATAACAATGATCATCAGTAGCCTAATATTATACCATTATTTTGTGTTAATGGGCTATGCATTGGGTTAGACACCAGGGGCCATATTCACAAAGCCTTTTATCTTACCACTAGGAGTAGGCTACTCCTTAATAGCAATAAAATATTTTAGCTAGGAGTTTCTCTTATTAAGTTATTCACAAAGCCTTTCAGACCTACTCTTAGTAAGGAAAAATGACAACTCCTGAACAGATTCTGGAGCTGAGCGCTCTAGAATCTTTGAATAAGAGTGAGTGAGTCTTCGTTGCTATGGATGACGTTATTACGGTGATCGCGCACCAGCTGCGAGAGAAAGGGCCCTGCCTCAGTCTCTCCCAAATCCCCCACTACTGTTTGGAACATATCAAATACACCCCGATCCACTCGTCGTACCCACAAATCAAGCTTGGCTTTAAATGCAGCGACTTTATCTGCCAGTTTAAAGACTCCCCTGCAGTGACAGGTTGAGGTCATTAAGCAACCCGAATATGTCACACAGGAAAGCGAGTTTTGACACCCAGCCCTCATCACTAAAATATGCAGCTAACGGTGACTTTTTTTCTGTAAGAAATCTCTGCAGCGGCTCTCGCAACTCAAACACTCTGGCCAGTGACCTGCAACCAACCAACTTGGATAGCCTACCACGGTGACCCATTAACCCTCTCTAACAACTGTGCCTCAATATCCTCTGACATATCATCAATTCGCCTATGGACAGTGCTTGCAGAAAGCGGTACCTGAGCTATTTTTTTAGCTGCAGCCTCCCCAAGGAGTTCATTGCACATGTCTTTACCAGCAGGCAGAATTAACTCTTCCCCAATAGTAAAGGGCTTCTTAGATTTAGCAATCCGACTAGCCACTATGAGGCTTTTAGCGCAGCCACGTTCACCGATGTGGTTGCTTTACGCACTAGTTTTTTGTCCTTCTTGCTCGCGTTTCTTACGCTCAAAGAACTCAAGGGGTTTGTCTTTAAGTGTAGGATGCTTGGACTCTAGATGTCGAATTAGCTTTGATGGTTTCATTGCTTCGTTTGACAACTTATCGCCAAATACCACACATAAAGTACTTGGTGCATGCAAGTCACCGGTCTCTGCGAAACCATATTTTAAATATGACTCGTCGTATTTCGTATTGAATGACCCCTTCTGAGGTATCTGGCTCACCATCGTCAGTGGGTATTATTGCGAATGTGACATTATTGCGAATTAAATTGAGTTTATTTAGTTTGCATGCATTTTTTTTTAAACTCTTGTCGTAGGCTACGGCCCGGTTAGGAATGTACCGGGCTGCGGCCCGGTGGTTGGGGACCGTTGATCTAAGGCACGAGCGCATCTGTGAGGCCAAGCCTCACCAAGTAGCCCGTTTGTTTACAACTAACATTACATTTAATTAAACTGCTTATAGGCTATGCCAAAATACGTACAAACAGGGGAAATTCTATGTGAACGTACAAACAGGGGAAATTCTTTCTCTAGTAGCTGAGTAGCCTGATGGTAGGCAGGTGCGCTCGTAGACATACGGCCGAACATGCAAGCGCCAATGAATCGTGCTCTCACGACAATCACGCCGTTAAACTTAAATAGGTTAACATCACTCTAAGTTCGCCTTCAAGCAAGGAAAACGATGATTTGAAGACATCTGTTTCATTGGAAGGGCAAGGGGGTAGCAACAGGGCAACACAGAGACAGGCCCTATGGCAGGGCTAATGTTATGAGAGTATTAAAATATGGGATATTCTACGGGAAAACATTAAAACGGCAAGACAGCGGGGGAAAGTTAAAATACGTGATAAACATGGAAAAAGTTGGCATACATTGTTTCGGTCCCCGTGCACAGGGATTATTTGTCATATTATTAACCACATTGAACAATTTCTAGCAGGCAAGGGAGGGTTATGCAACTTTTGACTGAAGCACTCAAAATTCCTCCGGTGGCCCCTTCAATAAATAACGAACAGTCCCTAGATTGCTGCTGGGCTATAGGCCCTATGTCTTGGTTCATGTCTGTTAACAACTCGTTGCCGTCAAACACGTATCTCACGGTTGCATCCATTACAAACAAACATGCAATGTGAACGTCTGGGATTGGGGAGAGCACTAAATGCTCTACTGAATAAGCATGAAGTCAAACCTTTAAATGAAAAACACTCTTTAATAATCAAAAAAATAAACCGCTAATGAAATTGATTGTGACCATCACAAATCGTTTATCGCCTGTAACTCTGTGATAACAGGACGTAACATGAAGGCATTTGGCTGAGCAACGGAGGTTAATATGCTCTATATTTTGTCCAAATGATGTCTGTCTATCATCGTTGCACTCGGAGAAAAACAGAATGTTTAATTTGTCCTGCGTTTCTTCTACGGCTGCAAACGGGATCAACCAAATATTTCTTTATTAGGGCAGGGCAGGCATATTTCTGGCTATTAAATTATTTCTAAACCAGGTTTCCAGGCTCCATTTCTTTTTACGAGACACCCTGCTCAATTGAGACATCTGCCGGTTGTTTGGGTTGTTGCAGTGTCGTTGCAGCGTCGTTGCAGCGTCACTGGAAAATTAAAGTCACGTGATACCGCGTGATCCCGCGCGCGGACCTCGAGAGAAGCTGGCCAAGTCGAAGCACTGCCCACTGTAAGCATTGCGCCCAGGGGTGTAGTCTGTCGCATGATCCAAAAATCGCTGTCTTACACCCTCTAAAAATCATTACGTCAATGACCAAGAAAAGCCTGGTCTATTAACGAAATGTCATGAGATGTAAGCAGCCCTTAGCAAGCAGTCCCAAACAAATTCTCTGCAGGATAAATAGCCTTAGGATTTTTATTCAGTCATTTGAATATTAGGTGCTCTAAGCGATGTTGTATAGTATAAGTATAAGTATACAGTTAAGAACAAAATTATTCATACCCCTGGCAAATATTGATTCAATGTAGGGGTGTCGCGATATACCGGTTTTGTGATAATCGGCACATGTTATCGCTAATTAAGCTGCTCTGACATTTGTCCATGAACTGGCAGTGTGTGCAACATAACATGCTATTTTAACATGCAATAGCTAACATCATAAGTGGCTAACATCATAAGTTATCATAAGTTATGTCTCCTGAAAATGCAATTTCAGATAGCCTACCTGCAATTAGAATTATGTCTAGAAACAATGAAACTACAGGTATTCATAATAAATACAGTGATATAGGGCTAGTTCAATGTTATGTTCAAATTTGTCTTATCGGTCGAAAATAGCAATTTAATGTTGTTGACCTGGTTTGGGCATTTTGTTGAATGAGAGAAAGTGGGAGTTGTAGGCCTGAATGGTATGTTTTTGAATAACATTTATATATAGTCTAGGCCTACTTTAAGTGATTGTTTTCTTTTATAATGATTGCTATTGATATCGTGATAATATCGTTATTGTGATATATTTCATGATATCAGTCATGATAATCGTATTCTGAAATGTTGATATCGTGACACCCCTAATTCAATGTTGATTTTCTCTTTATCGATATGTTTGTTCTGACTGAAAATGAGACTACCATATGTCAAAAGGTTGTAAGACAATGTGGTAGAAACATGGAATCAAAAAAAGAAGCATTTTCATCTTTTTTAACATTTTTATGAAAAATGTTGTGTCCAAAATTATTCATAGACTTTTTAAATAATCAATGGAAACATCTTTATTTGCATTCAAAGCTCTCAAAATGGTTCTTATAATACCTACCAAGCCTCTCCATGTCTCCACAATGATTCTACACTGCACCTTTTTAACAGCAATCTGGGTTTTGACAACATTAAATCAATTTTTGACAACATTAAATCAATATTTGCCAGGGGTATAAATAATTTTGTTCTTAACTCTATATAATCTTTTTATCCCGTGAGGGAAATTTGGTCTCTGCATTTATCCCAATCCGTGAATTAGTGAAACACACACAGCACACAGTGTACACACAGTGAGGTGAAGCACACACTAATCCCGGCGCAGTGAGCTGCCTGCATCAACAGCGGCGCTCGGGGAGCAGTAAGGACACCTCAGCCGTGCCTACTGGTCGGGGTTCGAACCGGCAACGGCTACGGCTGCCGGCTGCTTAGAGTACCTTTAAGCTAAATCTGAGATGGTGCAGCAACCATTTTCCCAGATTTTGTCTGATCTGACATGGAATGACCAGCAAGGTGTTCCTGAACAGTCCAACCAGGCAACATTTATTTTATAGCCTAGCTTAGTTTATAGAACCTACCATAATTGAGTATCGATACATGGTTCACTGAATGATACTAAAGTCATGCATTTATCGTTGTTTTTCGGTTAGAAACTCTGCAACTTCCACAAATGAATTTGTAGCCTGGTGATACCAGACTCTCTGACTTCGCAGAGAACTGTAGGCAAATTAAATTGAGCAGAAGTACGTACAGTAGACGGGCGGAGCCAGGCTAGGGGTACCATGCAGTAGCCTGAAAAGTTGTAGATTCAATTCCCGTCTTCCACTGTTGTGCCCTTGAGGAAGGCACTTAACCCCAAGCATTGTAATATTATTGACATATGTAAGTTGTTTTGGATCAAATGTGTCTGCTAAATGAACAAATGTAGGTACGCAATTCTATGCAAACAATTCAACTCTCACAACTACATGGTTCTTAGTTGAGTTGATTGTAATAGTGGAGATTTTTTTGGTATTTGTAGTTTCTCTGTATATTACCTATAGTAAACACCTAATGTTTTATAATTTGTTGCCTATGGTTGAGGTGTTTCTTATGTATTTCAAATGTAGTTTCCCTGTATTTACTTTCATATATCTGCGGTAATTACCCAATAATATACTGTGATTTAGCATGCATTCACTTGGTACTTGGTGCTTACTACTACTACGGTTATGGTTATTTGAATAATGGTAATTGGTAATTTGAAAGTAGAATTACTATGTTGGAATTTATAAGCAAAACCTTCATACAAGTTACTGGTTTGAGGTAATGGATGCGTACTTTCTGGTAAAATCAGTGTATTATCAACCATTTTACAATGTTTTAAAGCCATCTGTGATTCTTAAATGTAATTAAAATGCCTGTGTTCTGTAAATGTGTTTGCATGTGATTTTTGCTTTCTCTAACCAGATGTATCCCAACTTGCATATTACTAATGTGGAAGAGTCCTCTAATCCAGTCACAATTCCATTCTGGTGCCAGAAAGGCTTGGGTCACTGCCAGACTCGTTCCATCATTCCTTATCACTGTCGAGGTATGTTTAAAGCAAGATCTGTTCATTCAATATTTTTCTGAATACATTACTAACCTATCAAGGCTATGTCACAGTGGTAAGAATAGTGTCAAGTAGTGACCACATTTTTACAAGTCACCTGGCATATTAGTTTAAAGCAACAGGGAGGGGTTTTGGTTAAAAGCTAACAGCCTAACCTCTCAAAAGCATGCATAAACACTAGTAATACCAGCAAAAGCACAGTTATGACTTTTTATCTCATAATTATGACTTATAGTTAGGGAAAGTTAGGCTGTTTTTTACTATGTGTTCCTATAGGTGTCTAGTAACACCTCCCAATTTATCCACTGCCAAATCCTCGGGGAAACACCTGGAGAGCCCATCTAGTTTGGGGTGCCCAGGGACTGGGCGAAAATCATGAAAACATTTTTTTTTTCCCCAATATTAGCTTTTGAGATGTCTAACTAGGGGTTTGTAGGGGTGCTGAATCTATTAGTTTTGAGTAAAAATGAATCCAAGTCCAAAAAAATCTATAACAAGTGGTTTTATTGAACAATTACAAAACAAAACTTCCTTAATCGGTTTAAAATTTAAAAACCTCATCCAATTCCCCTGCCCTCCCTCACTCCTGTTATCTTCTGGCTGGGTGATGTTCTGGCAAGAGTTACCATGACAGTTCCAACTAGCAGAAATACACTTGACTCTTTGCTTTTAACAGCAGCACCCGAGAGTGTCACAGTCCCCTGCACAGCTGCAGCTGACAAACTTCAGAAGGTAGTCCGGGATCTGTTGTAGGGACTGGTGCATAACCATGTTGTCCTTGTTTCTATCCATACTCAAGGGCATCCAGTGATGGACTTTAGCAGTAGCCAATCTCTGGTCTGGAGATATGCCCGCAGAGAGTGCTGTGCTGCAGCTCCTGTAATTGGAGGCAGTTTCTCAGGCTTGACACTAGTTATAGAATTTCACAAAACTGAGTACACCCCTCACATTTTTGTATAATATTTTATTATATCTTTTCATGGGACAACACTGAAGAGATGACGCTTTGCTACAATGTAAAGTAGTCAGTGTACAGCTTGTATAACAGTGTAAATTTACTGTCCCCTCAAAATAACATAACAACCAGCCATTAATGTCTAAACCGCTTGTGAGTACACCCCTGAAGTAAAAGTAAAAATGTCCAAATTGGGCCCAATTTTCCCCCCACGGTGTCATGTGACTCGTTAGTGTTACAAGGTTTCAGGTGTTAATAGGCAGCAGGTGTGTTAAATGTCGTGTTATCGCTCTCACACTCTCATGCTGGTCACTGGAAATTCAACATGGCACCTCATGGCAAAGAACTCTCTGAGGTTCTGAAAAAAATAATTGTTGCTCTACATAAAGATGGCTAGGCTATAAGAAGATTGCCAACACACTGAAACTGAGCTGCAGCACGGTGGCCAAGACCATACAGCGGTTTAACAGGACAGGAACAGGACAGAACAGGCCTCGCCATGGCCGACCAAAGAAGTTGAGTGCACATGCTCAGCGTCATATCCAGATGTTGTCTTTGGAAAATAGACGTATGAGTACTGCCAGCATTGCTGCAGAGGTTGAAGGGGTGGGGGTCAGCCTGTCAGTGCTCAGATCATAGGGAGGGAAAGTGAAAACCAGCGCCCCAAGTGGTTGCGTTCCTATCGAAGAGCAGCTCCAATGTTAAGTCCCATAGACCTATTTTAAAAAAAATATTGTGAAGCCAAATCAGCGATGTTATCCACCAAAAATATTTTTCAGTGTCTATACAGTAATAATCTTCTAACTGTGGAAATGTCAGACCCTATTTTGCCTTATTTAAAAATCGAAATTGCTCCTTTTGTTTCATAAACGAACTACAAAAGAAGTCACGTGACTTTACCCTTCAACGTTACTCACGGTAGCATGGTTTGTTTATTAGCCTAGTTAGCATTGACACTTACACTTACACACTTACTGCCAGCTCTTCATGTGAGTAGAAGCACAACACCAGTTATCCAGACATAAAGGTTATCACCACGCGGTTTACATCACGTTCCGTTATTACAAAAATATGTTAAGCCAGTTAAGCAAATTGCCGTATTGATCAGTTAGAGCGCCCAAACCTGTGACGTGACATGCAGCTGTAGTTCGTTATCACCGTGTTACGACAAAAACTCAAAACAATTCAACTGATCCTAAAAATAAGGTATGACCACTTGAAGCAATAGAGGTGACCCCAGTGCCTAACATATGGAAGGCATTAAATTAAGATCCTAGTGTGCACCGAGATATATTTAAAAAATATCCCATCTACTCCGCTAAACTCTAGGAACGCAACCACTAGATGGCGATGAGATTACTTTCCCTCCCTATACACCGCACACTGCATCAAATTGGTCTGCATGGCTGTCGTCCCAGATGGAAGCCTCTTCTAAAGATGATGAACAAGAAAGCCCGCAAACAGTTTGCTGAAGACAAGCAGACTAATGGCTTCTACATACCTGACGCACCCGACCGGTAGCGCGACAATGTGACGTCAAAATGACGTAGATCTCTCTGGCGCGCCAGGGTTTTGGCCGTGTAGCACACGGTAGCGCACCACTCATTTTTTTTCAGACGAGCGCGACAAGGCGGAAACAGGAAGATGGACTAGTTCGAGGGCAAGCGAGTTGCAGTGTTTTGTTACAGCCGTGAATTTTTAATAGTTTGCTGGATAAGTTAACAAAGTTACCAGTGAGAGTTGCAACACATGGAATTAAGAGGAAAGAATAGAAACGATTTATTTTCAAACAAAGGATATCTATTAAGGGCTGAACAAAATCTCTTTCCACTTCAGGAAATTACACAAACTCAGCCAGCTGCTAGCTAGCTAGCCAGCTAACTAAACTGTTTAAATTATTAAAATTTCCCTCGGGATGACTTAAGTACCTATCTATATATCCATCTATCTATCTATCTATCTATCTACCTGTGCACACACCTTGGAAACTACATGATAATGATGATGGTAGCTGTGAATAGTAGCAACCAAAGTCTGAAGTACCATCACAGAGGCTAGCTACTGGTGTTTACTGCAGCTTCTTCTGCTGTGTAAGTAGTTAATGTTAGTCTTTTCACAACAGCGACACCTCTGTTCAGGAGAATATTGCAACTAGTGTTGCGACCACCACGCGCGAGTATAAATGGTTACGGCGCTTCTGTGACATCACATTGTCGCGCTACTGGTCGGGTGCGTCGAGTATGTGGGACGTTTAAGGACATGGATAACTGGAACCATGTGGTCTGGGGAGCTACAGTTCATTGAAGGAACCATGAATGCCAACATGTACTGTGACATACACATATCACATAGTGAAGCAGAGCATTCGGAAACTGGGCCACAGGGCAGTATTCCAAAATGATAACGACCCCAAACACACTTCCAAGACGACCACTGCCTTGCTGAGGGTAAAGGTGATGGACTGGCCAAGCATGTCTTCAGACCTAAACCCTATTGAGCATCTGTGGGGCATCCTCAAATGGAAAGTAGAGGAGTGCAAGGTCTCTAACATCCACCAGCTCCATGATGAGTGGAAGAGGATTCCAGTGGCAACCTGTGAAGCTCTGGTGAATTACATGGCCAAGAGGGTTAAGGCACTGCTGGAAAATAATGGTGGCCACACAAAATATTAACACTTTGGGCACAATTTGGACATTTTCACTTAGGGGTGTACTCACTTTTGTTGCCAGCGGTTTAGACATTAATGGCTGTGTGTTGAGTTATTTTGAGGGGACAGCAAATGTACACTGTTAAACAAGCTGTACACTCACTACTTTACATTGTAGCAAAGTGTAATTTTTTCAGTGTTGTCCCATGAAAAGATATAATAAAATATTTACAAAAATATTAACTCAGTTTGTCCTCATGAGTTTCACATTTTGTTGATCACCGTCCACCCTCTGCATTGGACTCTCTCTCTCACACACACACACTCACACACACTTTGCGTGTACTGTAACACACTGGTACTATAATCACAGATAGTTTTGTCTCAACATGGTGTTTGTGAGAAAGGACATTTTGCATGTGTGTGTATGTGTGTGTGTATGTGTGTGTGTGTGTGTGTGTGAGAGAGAGAGACAGAGAGAGACAGTGTTAGTGAAGGTGTGAACTTTATTTAGTGTGTGCATATGTGTTTGTGGGTGTGTGGTTGTGAATGTGTTTGTGAGAGTCAATGTGCATAGGTGTGTGTGTGTGTGTGTGTGTGTGTGTGTGTGTGTGTGGTTGTGAATGTGTTTGTAGATGTGTGTGTGGTTGTGAATGTGTTTGTGAGAGAGTCAATGTGCATAAATGTGTCTGTGTGAGAGAGAGAGAAAAAAGAGTGTCCAACGTGGAGGGTAGACAGTGAGCAACATGTAAAACAAAATGTAAGACTCATGAGGACAACATAACTAGTATCAAGCCTTAGAAACTACCTCCAACTACAGGAGCTGCAGCACAGCACTCTCTGCGGGCATATCTCCAGACCAGAGATTGGCTACTGCTACAAAATCTATCACTAGATGTCCTTGAGTGTGGATAGAAACAAGGAGAACATGATTATGCACCAGTCACACCAGATCCCATTGTACCAGACTACCTTTGTTTGTCAACTGCAACTGTGCAGGCGTCTGTGACACTCTCAGGTGCTGCTGTAAAAAGCAAGGAGTCAAGTGTATTTCTGCTTGTTGGAACTGTCATCTTAATTCTTGCCAGAACATCAACCAGCCAGATGATAACAGGAGTGAGGGAGTGCAGGGGAGTTGAGGGATGAGGTTTGTTAAATTTTAAACTGATTAAGGAAGTTTTGTTTTGTAATTGTTCAATAAAACCACTTGTTATGGATTTTTTACGGTCTTGGAGTCATTTTTACTCAAAACTAATGGCTGGGATAGATTCAGCAACAAACCCCTAGTTAGACATCTCAAAAGCTAATATTGGTAAAAAAAAATGGGTAACACTTTATAATAACTACACACAATTCATCATTTATTAAGGCTTTGTTACTTATTAGTTAATGGTTTGTTCATCATTAGTAATTTCTAATTTATCATCAGTAAAGCATTTGTTCACATAGTTATAAATAGTTTGTTCATAGTAAATAAGCCTATATCTTAAATATGTTTATACATTATTGTTAATACTTAATAAATGATGCAATAATATGTTTTTGATTAAGTAATATTTCCATTATTTAACAGTTGTTACATACACATGCACTAATGATTAGTTAGGGTGAGGATACATATTTTATAAACCATTTCCTAATACTATAATTAATAATTAACTCAGGAGTTACAAGTGGTTAGTTAATGATATTTTGTGAGCTCATCTAAAGTTAGGATGTTTTATGCCTTGCAACACATTTACAAATGAGTTATAAAGTTTACACTTGCATTTATTCATTTAGCCGACACTTTCACCCAAAGCGACTTACACATGTCAATGAAATTAAAGGGCAAGGCCACATTGGTGGACGCTGGGGTTTGAACCCCCAACTTTATGGGTTACTGCATGTTAACCCGGCTCCCTATCCACTACACTACCTCTGCCCAGTGGTATTACAACAGTCAATTCAAAAATATATAGATATGCGTGTTTACTATGAACAAACCATTTTTAACTGTGTGTAAACATGATTTACAGATGAGAATTAATGTAGGAATAATGCTTTACAAATGAAGAATACAGCATTTAATAATAGTTTACAGATGTTTTATAACAGTGTGTAGTAGAAGAAAACATAGTTGTAGGGGTTTTATCTGGGCCAAGGTAGTGTAGTGGATAAGGAGCTGGACTAGCATGCAGTAGCCTGAAAAGTTGGGGGTTCGATTCCCGGCTTTCACTGTTATGTCAATGGCCTTCAATTTAATTGACATGTGTACGTCGCTTGTCTGCTAAATGAATGAATGTGAATGTAATCTTTACAACTCATTTGAAAATGTGTTGCAAGGCATAGAAAGTCCTCACTTTAGATAAGCTCACAAAATATCATTAACTAACCACTTGTTACCCCTGAGTTAATCATGAATTATAGTATTAGGAAGTGGTTTATAAAATATTTATCCTCACCTTAACTAATCATTAGTGCATGTGTATATTGCATCATTTATTAAGTATTAACAATAATTCATAAACATATTTTAGATATAGGCTTATTTACTATGAACAAACCATTTATAACTGTGTACAAATACTTTATGTATGAAAATTACCATAGGAACAATGCTTTACAAATGATGAACAAAGCATTTTGTAATAGTTTGCAACTGGTTTATAATAAGAAAATGATTTCATTATAAGTGGTTGTTTCATTACTTATTAAGTATAAATCATGTACTTACAAACATATTTTTTGGATAGGCTTATTTACTATGAACAAACCATTTATAATTGTGTGAACAAATGCTTTACTGATGATAAATTATGTATGAACAAGAATTTACTAATGATGAACAAACCATTAACTAATAAGTAACAAATGATGAATTGTGTGTAGTTATTATAAAGTGTTACCAACAAATGTTTTCATAATTTTTGCCCAGTCCCTGGGCACCCCAAACTAGATGGGCTCTCCAGGTGTTTCCCTGAGGATTTGGCCGTGGATAAATTGGGAGGTGTTACTAGACACCTATAGGAACACATAGTAAAAAAAGCTATTGGTAAGAAATATTTTTGCAGATTGGCGGAAAAAAAAGCCTAACTTTCCCTAACTATTATGTATCTTGCAGTTTTTTTTTTCAAGTGGCGGAAACAGACTTCCATATTGTCCAGAGATGCCACTGGTGTCTATCGAAAAAGGAGGGTTCAGGGATTATGCTAAGATAATTGGTTTTCCCATCCATTAAGTAGAACCAACGTTATCGTCATTTTAAAAACATGTCATTCTTTAACGCGACTGGAATGTTTCAAAGTCATTGTGAAAATATAATAGCGGGGGGGGGGGGGGTGCTCACAAAACATTGTTTTATCATTATTTTTGACCATTAAACCAACCAGGAAGCAAACTAAAATGACCATGGGATGTTTGTATGGAAGTCAGGGATGGGTAGGTCCAGAACAGAGCCATCTATCTATAGACCATAATCCACCCATTGACTTGCATCATAGAAAGTATTGTCAACATGACTTTGAGGAGGGATATTTCTGTGACTATAATAGTAGTAAAAATGTCGTAAAAATTTCAACGGTATTTATTTCAGA
This sequence comes from Alosa sapidissima, assembly GCF_018492685.1. Taxonomy (NCBI): domain Eukaryota; kingdom Metazoa; phylum Chordata; class Actinopteri; order Clupeiformes; family Clupeidae; genus Alosa; species Alosa sapidissima. The sequence continues at coordinate 2,091,817 of NC_055966.1, forward strand.
ATAAGTGTGTGTTTTCACTTTCAAAGTTTAATGTTTGTGTATATAGTTAGCCTGACTCCACCTGTCCACGTACTTCCACTCATTTACATTTCCCTACAGTACTCCGTCTGGAATAGCTCTCGTTCACTTCGTTTACTTTGGCAACTTGTCTCCGAACCAACCAGCGAACAGAGGGCGTTCCTGAGAGCGATTACGTTTAAGTTAAAGACCCTATTCAATTGAATTTTCAATTAAATTTTATTTGGAGAGTGACAGGGGCAAGGAAAACTCCCTTTTATTTGTAGTGTTCTTACACTATGTAACATTCTTGTTATTTAGTTATTTAAAAGTTTGATGGCGGGTCTCTTTCATGGGGGATAAGGGGTAATCCGTGACAGTCTCAGTATTTAATTGTTTGCCATCACTGAGCATAATACTACTGGAAAGTTATTTCCACTATTTTCATGCTTTATCATCACTACATTCTCCCTGATCTACATTCCAGACTTCTGGAAACAATGTCCAAAATGGTGCATTATGAAGAATACAAGGAGCTTCATAGTCAAAAGTTTTATTTCATTAAAAGAAAGAACAAGTATGTATCTTTATCTGGTATAAATCCCATTAGGATCATCAAGTGCCCGCATTTGGGTCCAAATATGGGGTTCCAAGAGTCACCTCTGCCGGAGAGGGTTTTTGGACCCCCATAAAACCCCCACCAGTGGTACCATACCCTTCAAATTAATTTGGGCAAGAGCAAGGTTCCCACATATAACAAATAATCCTGTTTAGAATAAGTATGATCATTAATTGTGGTGCTAGGGCCACCCAAAAAGTGAAAAATCACACATGCCGTCAACTTTTTATAGGACTTTGGTGACCCACCTCTCACCCAAACTAAGGAATATTGATTCTGCCTCCAGAATTGTGTGTAGTACAGGTAGGGCTGGGCGATATATCGATATATTTTAAAATGCGATATAGAATTAGATCATATCGCATATATCGATATAGTTCAAATTTGCGCCATGATCCTTGCTCCACGCAAGCTGCTGACCGGAGCTCTCTGCACTGCTGTGAAACTGCACACTATTTTTCTCATATAAATATATTTATTTCAGAAAAAGATTGGCCTATTTTATTTTATAGGCTTTTTTTTATTTAAGATATTTTTTTATTTAAATGTGCACCTTACGGAGCTTTGATTTAAATACAGGCACTCCAGTTTTATGTTTACATTGTATTGTTATTTGAGTAGTGAGTTTTCAATAAAACTACTATTTGACTGAACATTTCATTTTACAGCTCTAACTTTGCGGAAAAAATATCGAGATCTATATCGTATATCGATATTCAACTTAAATATATCAGGATATGACTTTTGATCCATATCGCCCAGCCCTAATTACAGGCTACAATGAATTACCACACCACTATTAGAACCATACCAGTCAACACTCCCGTTTTTTCCCGGGTTTCTCCCGTATTTCAAGGTCATCTCCCAGCATCCTCCCGTTTTGTTATTTCTCCCGGAAAACTCCCGTAATTTGCATGGCCATCAAACTTCATTTTAAAATCATTGATGCATTCAGGTTGCCAGATTGTGTATGAAATACACCCTACACATACACGATCACTTAGTTTCAATTTCAACCGTTTTGTCATAGGCTAAAACCTGGCAACCCAAAACCCAAATAAGGAGGCGGATGCCAACTGCGCAGCCTGAGTCTCGACGTAAGCAAGCGGGCTAGATGAATGGCCTACTCCAGAACTAGCTGTTGTGAAATTGTTGGGAATTTAATTGATTAACACATCACATAAACTGTTACCAAAACTGAACCAAATCTGACAGCAAGCAGCTTTGGAGTTTTGGAAGTAGGCTGCAGGCAGGCAGCTGGTGGATACATAACTGGCATGCGTAAGGTAATGGTAAGGTAAAAGCAACGACCGAAATGCAGTGTTGAAACACGTGTATGAAACGTATTAAATATGCAAACACAGATCCGGTATAAACACTGACCCCCCCTCCCCGAAAAAAAATCTCCCGTTTTTGGAAAGCTAAATGTTGACAGGTATGATTAGAACAGACGTTATGTGTCAATTAGGGCCGTGGCACCCAAAATTCAAATGGAAGCCACGGGTAGAGATATTGACCTGAAACTTCAGATTCCTTTGTTTGGTAACATTAGGCATATTTTCACAGCTTTTCAGCAAAATCTGAGAGGTACCATGTACATGATATTGGCTGTTTCCACATGGAATGACCCATGTGCTTGTTTTGTAGATTTAAAAAAAAAAACATTTAACTCTATTTGGCATGGTGGATTATACTACCAACTTTTGCAAAGTGGTGTAGAGGGTAAAACCTTTGATTTAATTAAATCAATGTACTCAAATTCTAAATTCAGTATAAAAATGGGAGAAAAACAGACTGATTTCTTCACTCAAAAAAGAGGAGTGAGGCAGGGCTGTAGTCTGAGTCCAAAATCATTCAATATTTATATCAATGAGTTAGCAATGCAGTTGGAACAGTCTACAGCCCCTGGACTCGGACTCCAAGAAATGAAGGTCAAATCCCTGCTTTTTGCCGATGACTTGGTTTTTATGTTGCCCTCACAACAGCTCCCCGATCAGCTGGAGCAGTACTGCCAGTCCTGGGCCCTTGCAGTAAATCCAACAAAGACCAAAGTTATGATCTTCCAAAAAACAGCCCAGGTGTCAGGAACACAGATGCAGGTTCAGCCTAGGCAGCACCACCCTAGAGCAGAGGTTCTTAAACTGGGGGTCGCCAAAAATATTGGAGGGATCGCGAAATGATTTGCAGCCTGGATTAAAGACATTTTTCTAGGTATTTAATGCCTTTGGTGTTGACATAGCCTACCTATGAGAAAATACATTTTCTGCCTTTGCTTCTAATGCCCATCTCACAACATTTCGAAACCAAACTCCGCTGGTTACAGAGAAGGGTGTTGCAAGACTTGGCCCATGTTTTTGGGGGGGTCGCCAGAAAACAAATGTAAGCCCTAGAGCACACAATGCAGTACACGCACTAGTCGTCTAGTAATTACTGCATCAGCTGAGAAAAATGTATACAGGCACTAAACTCACCCACATTAGCTGCACACATAACACATTACAGGAAGTTTCAGCATGGCAGTGAACGCACTTAAAAAAAAAAGCCCGAAGGGCATTCTGTTCTATAAAAAGAAAATTTCACAAAATAAACATTCCAATTACTAGGGCTGCACGATATTAGGAAAACATGCGATATGCGATAACATTATTGAGTACTGCGATAACAATATAACTTGCAATATTTAAATGTACTGCTCAAAAAAATTAAGGGAACACTTAGGTTTTCCACAATTGTTAAAACACATTTTTTGAAACCTGCACCCTTTTCTCCATTCTCAAACTATATTCACAGAATGTCTGACAGTTCTTGCAAAATAAAACACTCGCCTCAAAAGTTTTACTTGTGCTCAGAACCAAACAGTGTCAGAGTACCGATCCATGTATGATTGAAGTGTTCCCTTAATTTTTTTGAGCAGTATATTTAATGTTTTTCTCCATTCTGCTTGCTGCTAGCATAGACTGTAGGGTGGTGGTGGTGGTGGGGGGTTAAATGTATAATTACAGAAATAAATGTATAATATATATGGCCTGATGAAAGTGGACAGCTAAGAGACCTACTGACTAGGCCAGTGGTTCTCAACCTTTTTTCAGTGATGTACCCCCTGTGAAATATTTTTTCAGCCATGTACCCCCTAACCAGCGCAAAACATTTTTAGTTGAGAAAAAAATACTTAAAACAGAGCACTGTGCCATCAGTGTCTAATTTATTCAACTTTGGAACTGATAAACACATACAAAATACAAACATTTGGAAAAAAAGGTTTTTAAAGTATTTTTGCATGGATTCTACTTTTTGAATATATGTATATTTTAAAATCTCTTAAACTACCTTCACGTACCCCCAGGGGTATGCGTACCCCCATTTGAGAACCACTGGACTAGGCTATCAAAGTTGTGTGGAAGATCTGCTCCAAGAAAATCCTCGTAAAAGACGGATAGACAGCCAATCTGAACACTTGTGCACCAACCAGCGGAATATTCCACATTGCCAGCCTTCGATGGGCCTAGCAAAAAAGCTACTTAAGCATCCCACGTTATTAGGTTACCGGCATGCCGACTACGAAAGTGAAAGTAATTGGGCTGCAATCGCACAGTCCAGGCTAAGAAGTAGGCTAAACAACTTTTACAAATAACGAATCCAGAGATTACCTCTCTGCTGCTGTCTGGGGCTTTTGCTAAATGCAAATCATGAAATACAAGCCTTACAGTGAAAGACATATCTTCTGATATAACGATAACAAAAGAAATTGTTTATTTTAACACGGTGGAGAAGGACGCATTTGGCGCTGTGTTTGTAACACGTCATCCTTCATAAAACCAAAATATTCCCATATATACAGACGTGCTTTTCCTTTTAGTCACCAATTCCTCTTCACCCAAGTGTAGGCCAGAATGACCGCATCGGTTTGGTAAAATATGCTGACATTCAGAATGTGAATACACCATAGACTGTATGGAATGCGCACGGCACAGAAAATGTATCGAAATGTATCGAAAATTAAGTATCTTTGTGGTATGTCCATCGCAAGCGTTGATATTGCAATAACGATAGATTTTAGATATATCGTGCAGCCCTACCAATTACAATCTGGTGCAAAATATTTCACAGCACAATCCTACCTATTGCGCTATATGGAAGCGAGGTTTGGGGTCCACTCAGTATGCAAGACTACACAAAGAGGGACAACAAATAAACATCAAGCTCAGTCCAGCTCTGCTTCCTAAACATCAATTAGAGTCAACAAAATAATGTATCAAGCAAAAGAAGATTATAGAGCATTGGACAAACCAAATTACAAACTAAAGGTCTGCGCGGGACTGATTTCCCACCCGCTCCCGCAATATTCTGTCCCGCTCCCGCATTAATGTGTCATTTTTAGTCCCGCTCCCGCCCACATGTGTAACATGATGTCCCGCTCCCGCCCGCTAAAGCCCGCATGCAGGAGGGATAGCCTATTCAGTTTTTCTTTCTGTCTCACGAAAGGAGCACACACACATTTTTGAGTTTTGACAATGAGCAGCAGGAACAAATTGAACCCACGTAAACGACAATATAGGCTATAGGCCTGCTATCCGTCAGTTATGCTTATGTAACCTGCGCAATTCAGCCCTGCACACGCCCGGACTCGTACCCGCGAACAGCAGCACCCCGGATCGGGAGGCGAGCGCGCTAACAATTGAGCCAATAGCCCAGGCTACTGGCTCGCATGCCAGCAGCACTCTTGAGGCGTCGGGGAGTGAGGTTTACCAACGTTCCACAAGCACAGCTAAGCTAGCTGGCTGGCATCCATTATACTTAAACTCCATTTTTTATTGCTGCCTAACAGAACATCCAGCTGAACTATGAACATCCCACTAGTTATGAACAGTACTTTAATCATTTCCATATTTAATTTTACGCACATATTTAATTTGCGGGAGTGCAGTGAATCATCGGTTTGTCCCACACCCGCAAACGCACCTCTCATCCCGCCCGCTCCCGCAAAGAGCTTTCAAAAGTTGTCCCGCGCCGCACTCTTTTGCGTCGGGACCCGCGGGTCTACCGCGGGAGTGCAGACCTCTATTACAAACCAAAGTAAAATGAATCCCTATCTGATCCTAAAAACTTGTGCATATATATGTCACAAGGTCGGTTCGTTTGCCGCTCACAGGCCTCGAACCCGCCACCTTGACACACACACCGGCATGGGAGACGAACGCTCTAACCACTGAGCTAAAAGCCTAGGCTTCCAACTCAGTGGTTAGAAGCGTTCTTACGTTTAGGGCTTTGAGGATTTACACGGGCAACTAGCACGCTAGCTCAGTCTGCCTCCGTTACATATACACTAGCATGCCTATACACACACACACACACACACACACACACACACACTTATTCTGTGTTCACATGTTTACATTGCTGTATGTCTATTTATCTATCTATTATTTTTGTGATTCTACTGTGTTATCTCTATCACTGGCTTTGGCAATTCTGTACCCAAACAGTTATGCTAATAAAGCTTCTTTGAATTTGAAATACAATGTACAGTTATACACCTTCAAAACACTCACCCATAACATCTCACACAACGTAACCAGTCTCAGAGCCAGTACCAGTTATTAAGTTATTGACTGAAACTTCAGTTTGGACCGAGGGGTTAGGATTTGAGAGTTACCTTCAGCCAGTTCAGCCAAAAAATTGACTACCCCAATATTTAAAAATGGCATTCCATTGGTGCTCACTTCCAGTCATATTACTGTGGACACAAAAGTATAGGCAAGGCAAGGCAAGACAGTTTTATTAGCATTTCATATACAGGACAACTCACATAAATATAAAGATAAGGATAGCTGGCCCCAGCTGTGGCGCAACTGGCTGGGGCACCTGCACTGTATGCTGGCGACCCGGGTTCGATTCCCGCCCCGTGGTCCTTTACGGATCCCACCCCGACTCTCTCTCCCACTCGCTTCCTGTCATTCTCTACTGTCCTGTCACATTAAAGGCATAAAAAGCCCAAAAATATACTTAAAAAAAAAAAAAGGTAAGGATAGCTTAAAGTCAATAAGAATGAATGAAATTTCACTTGTGAGTGTACACACAGGCATTCTTGACAATTCTGTGAAACGAAGAACTTCATCCTTCGTAGAATTTGAAGAATTGAAGAATGCTTGACATTGGAACAATGCTTCCTTCCTTGACTTTGAGAAACAGCCAACATATTACATTGCTGTTCTTCAAGTTGCTGCCATCTTCTGAGGATAAAGACTGTATAAGACAGGTTGAAAAATTTCCCTTTAATGTATTTTAACATGTGACTGTGTTTGCAGAAAACGTGTTTGTAAAGAATGTGGTGACTACTGCTTTCTCCATCTTGGGGAATTGAGAATTATATGTGCAACGCATGTGCGTCATGTCAGGGTAGTTTATAGTCCACATGATTTGTGTCAGATTTTAGCTGCAATCTACGGCTAATGTGAACACTCACTTCCAAAAGATTGCATTAGACAGACAAAAAAAAACAGTCTGCAGTCTGAAAACGCCCAGAAAAGAAGTGATATGTTGGTTGTGCTACAAAAGATAAAAAGGGATACAATTCTTGAAAGAACGTCAAGGGAAATCATAGTCATTGGTGTTATTGTTTAGGGGGGAAAAGTATTGCTCCTGTTTGCTCTCTCTCTGACTTAACACCTGTTACCTCCTTTCACTACCCTTTCTCCACAACAGGGGGTGGATATGTGAGTGAGGCACTACTTGTTCCTGACCGCTGCCGCTTTCTGCACCAAGAGCAGATAGACATGTGCAAGAGCTACATGCACTGGCACAATGTTGCTAAGGAGGTGAGCTGTATGCATAGTACACAGTGCTAAAGTCATAAATATTCTTTATGACTATTTAAAACATTTTCCACAGAATATTCATATTTATTCTAAATGTTTTGATTATTAGTGGGCTTGATCAATAGAGGACCTCCTGCCTTGCCCTTTTGATTTACACCAAACTCCTTGCTCAATCCCTGACAGGAAAGATATCGGAGAGAAGATAGAATAGCCAGCAAAGAGATTCTGGCATCACCTATCTGCCTTTGTTTACCAACAGAGAGTCCTTAACACCTGCACTAACTGCCATAATGCTCACAGCAATGCAATGTAAATTGGACTTTTCATGTGATCGAAATCGTTCAAGTGATTCTTTAGCCCAGCTCGAAAAGAAGAATAAGACACTCATGTGTTTAGCTGTAGTGCAGACATTATATTACAAAATACTTTGTTTTTTGTGAAGTCATAGGCTATCCAGGGGAATTTCCAACTAGCCTAGTCCTTCCCTTCCGTCGTCCATCTTCACTGCTGTAGTTTTTTTTTTATCTTCATTATTGTTGTTATCTGACGGGGCACTAGTGGATATCGCTGCACTTGCATCATTTGACATTTTTGCTTTTCTAACCAGTTTTCATCCGAGAGACATTCTGGGGTCCGTTTCTCAAAAGTTAGCTGCTTGGCTAAACCACCATGGTACACAGTCCTGGCGTCATGGGGGGGCTTTGGGGGGCCGGGCCCTTCCTGGAAGTCATCTGTGCCCGCCCTGGACAAGTTTGGCTGCACCAACCAACCCCACTTCCCCAATCCCATGGATTGATTTTGAACAATAATTAAATGTAGGCCTATTATAAGTTTGTCAGTATAGCAAGTAGCAAATAAAACTTGTAAAAATCTGTATTATTCCGTAGCTTATCAATCAAGAACATTAGGTAAGCCCAGCTATCACATTTATGGAGAGGAGGTTTTAGTGGCGCAGTCTACTTCACTTCTGCACCTGTCATCCAATGATAAATATGGCTTATCGGCTCGCAGGTAGGCTATGTCTCCTATCGTAGTAAGTAGAAGTAGGCCTAGTAGTTTCTGGGTTTAGATTTTACAACAATTTCATCTACATTTTCATTTTAGAATGTTTTGTCAAGTGTAACAAGCTTAAACTACTGTGATCATTTTAAGTTCCCATGCCCCCCCTGGAAAGGTGTAATGCCCGTCTGTGAATTTGTGTCTGCCGCCGGGTCTGATGGTACAACACAACTTTGGCTCAAACAACAACCTTATAACACCTGCTTCTAGAAGAATTGTTTAGTGGTTGTTCTGTAGTTCAAACACTGCAATACACAACCAACTTATAATCTATGAAAGAAAATGTTTCTGTTATGTCTTAAAGCAACACCAAATAACTTTTCCTCTGTCGCATGCATGCTAATGTTTATCCAGCACTGGCTTTGCAAATAACGATGTCAGACAAGGTAGAATATGTCGCATGATTTTATGAAAGTACGATGTATTGCGACATCAGATGCAAGTCAAATTTGTAGTTTCTTATGTCTCATTCCATCGAAACTACAGAACCGCTACCCGATCTGGCAAACTTACATAGTGCGGTTATAGCCGATAGAGGGCCGCGAAGCGAATGCAGAAGTTCCGTTCATCCTGTTACGAGTTGATTAACCACTTAAACGGTTTTGGAAACATTATTTTAAGGTACAAAAAACTCGTGTCTGAACACCATCGCAACTCTGTTGTTCCACCCCTGCACTCAAAGATGAATGAATGTCAATTTAAAACACAATGATTGTGTGTGATTGTGAAATACTCTGTTGGAGGGTGTTCAGATATGAACATGGAGGGTCAATCTAGTCAAACTAATGGAATTAAAATGTTGATAACCACAAAATATCCATGAACAACACAACAACGACTACTCTTAACTCTCGACCAGTAGTTCATTTCCTCCCGTATTGACTGTTGCAAAATTCTCACCATAACTAAGGCTCTACATGGTCAGGCCCCTGCTTATCTTGCCAACATAATTCACCTACAGTATACACCCCTTCCCGGTCTCTCAAATTCCCCCGCTGCTTGCGAGACCGTACATGTATGGAATAGTTATCCCACTAAACCATGCTTTACTAAAACCTAGCATAGCCTTCACACATTTGTACTCCTATTATTTGAACTCATTGGCAAAGTCTTAAATTTCCCCTGGGGATCAATAAAGTATCTATCTATCTATCTATCTGTGAAACTAACTTCACCATGGTGTCAATGACAAGACAGTTATATGCAGTTACTTTCACTATTGACTAACCACTCGGTGAGTTGCACAGTTTTGAAAACGAACGTTAAGGGTTGTTTTAGGACATGTTTGAGCATGCCTGTTGGCAGCCACTGAGTAGTCAAAGGCGATTCAAAGTGAGTCAGAAAAGTCGAGACGGGACCAATCGTCAAAATTTCGGTGTCCACCACTCTAGTTCATCCAAAACTAACCAGAAAAGGGACTCAAAGTGCTAAATACCGGAATTTTCCTTTAAGCCTTCTCCCCTCTGAACGGTAAAGTGACATGCCCACTTCGCAGGAAAAAACAACTATTTTCTGGTAGAAGAGTAAAGAGTTATGTTTAAGCATAGATACCACTCTACTGTAGAGTCCCACTTGCTGCTTAAGTCATGCAGCATGTTGTAATCTGTCTGATTTCTGCTTTAGCAGATATGGCTAAATATTTCATGGTCTTTTTCTTTTCTCAGACATGCACAGAAGATAGTTTGGAGCTTCATAGTTATGGGATGCTGATACCATGCGGCAATAATTTCAGGGGGGTGGAATTTGTTTGCTGCCCAGGCAGAGCAGGAATCAATGGACAAGAGCGAGGAAATGTGGATGGTGTGTTTAAACGCATGAGCCTGACCCAAACCAGCCATAGGTGAGTGATCTTTATGTCTTGTTTGAAACCTTGTCACTGACATTTTGAGGTGATGATGTTTATTAATAACTAGATGTACCACATATCTCTTACAAGAGAAGAAATGCAGAACAAATTAACAATGCTTGACAACAGCCGCAAAGTTAGGATTGAGAATAAACATAGAAAAGACTTAAAGTTATGAAAATCAGTAGCAACAGCAATGCCAAAATCAGATTACAAGATAAAGGGGTGGAGCAAGATGTAAAAGTATGCATAGGAAAAGCAAACGTTAAATCAATGCTTCTGTACGGTGCAGAGACATGGAAAACAACAATGATGCTAGACAGAAAAAAATAAAGTTTCATTAGTGGATGCCTAAGGGAAATACTGGAATTATTGTGGTCAAACAAAATCAATAATGAAGAGCTATGGGAGTGCACAAACCAACTGCCACCAAAGATGGAGATGTAAAAAGGAAATGGAACTGGATCGGACACATTCTACGCAAGGATCCAGCAAACATCTCACCAGGCAAGCACTGAGGTGAAACCCCCAGGAAGATGAAATGGAAAAAAGGAGGGATGCAAATTGTCAGCTGCCTATGCTCCACATAGTAGTTTAAAGGCAAGTCAAGTAAGTCAGATGTACCGCATAGTGGTACAAAATATGGCCGCCACCCAGTCCTGCACATTCTCTCCGCAAAAATAAATCATGCTTGTCAATTCGTCTCAATCTCCTACTTCATCCCCTACTCTTGCAACTCATGTAAGTGAGTGTGTGTGTATGTGTGTGTGTATTTGCTTCTGTGTGTATGTATATTCGTTAGTGAGTGTGTGTGTGCACATGTTCGTGTGTGTGTGTGTGTGTGTGTGTGTGTGTGTGTGTGCTACTTTGTGAGTTTATGATTCTGTGTGTGTTCGCTCATGTGGGGGCGTGCTGTGCTGTACTGTATTGTACTGTGCTTTTTCTAGTTTGCAATGTTTTGCCTCTCAGATCATTGGAAATTAACTGTCCCCCTTGGATGAAGTGGGAGATTATGTGAAGTTAAAGGAACCGTATGTAAGATTGTGGCCAAAACTGCTGTGAGACAACAACTGCAGTGAGTTGGGAGAGAGAAAGCAAGAACACATAGGCTACTACTGGCCAAATCCTCTCCAATTGTTAGAATTGGACTCTGGGCGTTTGGGAACAGCTGAGGGAGGAGGCTACTTGAAACTGTGAGTTTCGGTCGGTGTGAGCGAGCGGACTTTCAGTTGACAGTAATTAACACCCTTTTGAACAATCTAAGCTGTGCGAACGTCAGAGGGCGGTCTACGCTGATGCATCATTAGTGAGACAGGAGGACAGCTGCATGCAATTCCTAGCAGAATAAAAATAGTGGCTGCTGCTGAAGCGGCAGCATAAGCGGCAGCCCTCGTTTTAGCCAGCCACGTTTAAGACGGACACGGTCAAGACAAGCAAGTTTACCTGTGCAAGTTCACCGAGCACAGGCACCGACAAAGGCAAAATGTGCCGTTCCACCATATCTGTTATCACCGACCATTGCAGAAAACGGCATCATGCCAAAAGGGGCAGAAATATCAAAAGGGGCAGAAATCCCCTTAACCTCCAGGAACTTAAACGGTCCTCACCGACAGAAACCTCCTTCTCCATGGGCTTGTGGAACTGTCAATCCGCAGTCAACAAAACCGACTTCATAGCTGGCTATGCCAACCACCTTTCATTGGAACTCCTTGCTCTCACTGAGACTTGGATCAAACCAGAGAACACTGCCACCCCGGCTGCACTCTCCACTAACCTTACACTATCCCACACCCCTCGCCTATCTGGACGAGGGGGCGGGACGGGCCTGCTGATCTCCAACAAATGGAAATTCACCCCGCTACTGCCTTCAAACAAATATGTCTCATTCGAATTCCATGCCATCACAGTGATCGCCCCAGCAAAACTCTACGTGCTGGTCATCTACCGCCCTCCAGGCCAACTAGGCGACTTTATTGACGAACTTGACACTCTGCTATCCTCCATCCCTGAGCATGTCTGTCCGCTTCTTGTTCTCGGTGATATGAACATCCACTTAGATGCCCCAGGCTCAGCGGACTTTTTGGCCCTGGTCCACTCCTTTGACCTCGAACTGGTTCAAAGCCCACCGACTCACAAAGCTGGCAAAGAGCTTGACTTGATCTTCACTCGGAACTGCAGCACAGACACCCTCATGGTGACGCCTCTCCATCTTTCTGACCACTTCTTCATCCAGTTCAACGTCAGCCTGTCAGAACAGCCTCCGGCTCCTCAGCCGATGGTCACGTTCCGCCGCAACATCCGGAACCTGTCTCCAACGCACTTCTCCTCTGTGGTTGCCTCCGGTCTACCTCCACTCAACACCTTCTCCTCTCTGGAGGTTAATGAAGCCACTGACTCGCTCTGCTCCACACTGACCTCGTGTCTAGACGAGCTGTGCCCTCTTACCACAAGGCCAGCTCGATCCAAACATTCTCATCCATGGCTAAATGATACCCTCCGATCGCAGCGCACCAAACTCAGAGCCGCGGAGAGGAAATGGCACAAATCCAAACTAGCTGACGACCTCAAAAACTACCAGACACTCCTGACCTCCTTCTCAGCCAGCATCACTGCTGCTAAGACTGCTTTCTACAATGACAAAATCAACAGCGCTACAGACACTCGAAAACTTTTCTCAACCTTCAAATCGCTACTCAACCCTCAGCTGCCTCCTCCTCCATCCAGCCTTACTGCAGATACCCTCGCCTCATTTTTTACAAACAAAGTGGCGGCAATCAGCAGTCAATTCTCTACATGCCCACTCAACGCATCTGACTCAGATACCGCACTCCTACAACCTCTAGGGACTGCTGGAACATCTTTTTCAGCATTCATGCCTCTCTCCGAGAGTGAAGTGTCCAGACTCCTGACATGCAGCCGTCCTACCACATGCTCGCTGGACCCTATACCTACGAGCCTACTTCAGTCCATCAGCCCGACCATCGCTCCAGCTATCACACATGTGATCAATGCCTCGCTAACCTCCGGCACATTTCCAACAGCGTTCAAAATGGCCCGGGTAACACCGTTACTTAAGAAAGCTTCTCTCAACCCTGCTCAAGTCGAGAACTACCGCCCTGTCTCACTACTGCCTTTCCTATCCAAAGGCATTGAACGAGCAGTCTCCAAACAGGTCTCTGACTTCCTTTCACAGAACAACCTTCTGGATCCAAATCAGTCTGGGTTCAAAAGCGGCCACTCTACCGAAACGGCTCTGCTGTCTGTAACAGAAGCCTTAAAAGAAGCCAGGGCGACCGCTCGGTCATCAGTACTCATTCTGCTTGACTTATCGGCTGCCTTTGACACGGTTAATCACCGTATCCTTCTCTCTATACTCGCTGACATGGGAATCTCCGGTTCTGCTCTCTCCTGGTTTGAATCCTACCTCACAGGACGCTCGTTTAACGTATCATGGCTTGGTCAGCTATCCGCACCTCACCATCTCACCACAGGGGTCCCCCAGGGCTCAGTGCTGGGCCCCCTCCTCTTTGCTATCTACACCACCTCCTTGGGACAGATTATCCGTTCGCACGGCTTCTCATACCACTGCTATGCAGACGACACACAGCTCTATCTGTCCTTTCCACCTGACGACCCCCTGGTTTCAGCACGGATCTCGGATTGCCTTTCAGACATAGCTACATGGATGAAGGCACACCACCTCCAGCTGAACCTCTCAAAGACTGAACTGCTGGTCATCCCAGCTAAACCTACCATACACCACGACATCAACATCAAATTTGACTCCCTGTCTGTTTCACCGACCAGGACTACAAGAAATCTAGGAGTTGTTCTTGACAACCAACTAAACTTCTCAGATCATGTTGCCTCAGTCGCCCGGTCATGCCGTTTTGCACTCTACAACATACGGAAAATCAGGACTTACTTGACTCAAGATGCTACCCAACTTCTGGTTCAGGCAATAGTCATCTCACGACTCGACTACTGCAATGCCCTCCTGACAGGTCTCCCAGCCTGCGCAGTGAAACCACTTCAGATGATCCAGAACGCGGCGGCGCGCCTGGTCTACAACCAACCCAAAAGGGCACATGTTACCCCGCTGCTCATCCAGCTACACTGGCTACCTATGGCGGCCCGCATCAAATTCAAGTCTCTAACGCTTGCCTACAAAGTAGTCTCCGGTTCTGCTCCCACCTACTTGAATGCCCTCATACAGACTTACACTACCTCCAGACCGCTGCGCTCCTCTGACGAACGACGTCTAGCTCTACCACCGGTACGCTCAAGCCAATCCAAACTTTTCTCATCTGTTGTTCCTCGTTGGTGGAACACACTGCCAGTTCCTACAAGGGCAGGGACATCCTTTTCCACTTTCAAAAAACTCCTGAAGACCCAGCTCTTTAGAGAACATCTACTCTCATAGCAACACTTACAACAAGTCTTACTGATCCTAGCACTCACCAGCCGTTTTAAACTGACAAGTAACTGTTAAAAACAGCACTCACCGACGCACTTATTCTTACTGTACTCTAATGTTTTTTTAAACTGTCCTAAAATTGTGAGAATTGTTCTAAAACTTACTGTTTACCATGTTGTTAGTCGCTTTGGTTAAAAAGCGTCAGCCAAATGTAATGTAATGTAATGTAAAATGTAAAAACTGGTACTGCAATCACTTTCAAATTACTGTAGAGCGGTGTACCCCCTCCCCCTCCCCCTGACTGGCAGAGCTGGCAACCCGGATGCCGAAACACTACTAACTTCGTAATTAGTAGATACGTGGAGGATGGCGCATCAGGCCAAAACACAACATGACAACATCAACATCAGTTGAGGGCTGCAACTTTTTAAATGACAATATCCTGGCCGGACTACTGTTGTCAGTGATATAAGTATTTGAAATTAACATGATTTCTTAATGTCTAGTGACATATCAGGGCCATTTTATGATTAATTGAAATACATTTCTTACCTATGGTTTCTTTAAAAAAGGTTCAGTTGCCACTATGATTCTTAGTCTAGGTCAATTTTTAAAATAAATTAACCCTGAAGGCAAATCATGTTAATTTTTGGCATACAACATTATTAGGGGTTTTGAAGGGTGCTGAATTCAAATCTTCTGTATGCCAGGCTCAAAAATGTCCCATAATGCCTCAAAATGGAAAAATCCAATATGGCCGCCGCCGCCAGGTCAAAATCGAATTAATTACTTATCTTTTGGACTGTACAAGGTAAAAACCTGAATGTAATGTGCTTTTATAGGTTTTCACATATAGGAGATTCAATGCCATGCTCAGATTTAAGATCAAGACTAGAGAAAATGCTTGAAATTAATGTACATGGTTAAAATTGTTGTCTCGGATAATGAATAATATTCTTTGAAAAAAGAGGACCATGAAACAGGTTGATGGCTTTCTGAAGAATTTACTTGAAACATGTTTAGAAGCAAGGTTGATTACCATATTTAACTATCTATTTATATTATTTATCTGTATTTTAACTATTTATTTAGTATTTGAAGAAAATGCTTGAAACTCTTAAGCTATTACTACTAGATTTGCCTACTAATGAAATATTGTACCTGAGCCTATTGTTTTGATGTCAGTGTGCTATGATGACATGTTTGCCCATCCCACCCCTACCCGTACCCCTACACACACAAATACCCATATGTAACCCTGAATGAGGCCACACCCTCTACCTATACACTGAGGAGGCGCTTTTTAGCAATTATGTCGCTCCCCTCACATGATGCTCAGCAGTAACAGGTAAACTATAACATATCACAACAATTTGTTTAGGACCATGTAATACATCTATAATAGCATGTGAAGATTGTTATGTGAGGATTATGTATAGGCTAACTGAATAATTAATATATTGTAAGAAACTCAAAAAACGTTAACTAGTTAGCCTTTGTGAATAGGAAGAAGCTAACTAGAGCCTCCACTCTCCGGGATGTGGGCCCCCTCTTGACAAGATGTCGGCCGCAGCATTCAAGGCCCCCGGCACATGAACTGCTCTGAGAGAGCTGAACAGGGGATGAGCCCAGAGCCACAGGTCTGTCGACAGGCTGCAAAGACCTGGAGACCCCAAGCCGTGCTCACGGTGCACATGTTCCTCACCATCACATGTTGTCCTCTTAGCCACGGTAGAAAGTGTCGGAGGGCGAGGAGAGCGGCCCTCAGCTCCAGGACATTGATGTGCTAGGATAGCCAAGGGTCTGTCCAGAGACCATTGATGCCCTGACCATCGAGAACAGCGCCCCAGCCTACTGGGGATGCGTCTGTAAATTACGACCCACTGACGAATCTCTGGTTCCATGGCACTCTCCTTTACGGTGTTGGCGGGATCTCTCCACCAGTATACGGCCCTGTGAAGCCTGCGGGACACAGTCACCTTGGCCTGGGAGGGCCCTTGGGGGCACAGACCGAGGCTCAACAGGCATCTCTGGACTGGGCGCATGTGAAGTGCCATAAGGCCCAAGAGGCGAAGGCAGAGTTTCCACTCCACCTGGGCGTGCAACGTGAAGCAACTGAGACATTGAGACGGTTTCCCTCCTGGAGTCCAGGACCATGTCCAGGAAGGTGGTGACCTGGGAAGGCTGGAGCCTGCTTTACTTGGGATTGGGGCGCAAGCCCAAGTCCTGAATGTGCTTCAACAGCAAGGCCACGTGTAGGAGGCATTGCACTTCTGAGGTTGCACAGATGAGCCAGTCGTCTAGATAGTTTAATATCCTGAGCCCCCTCTGCCTCATGGGTGCAAGAACTGCATCCATGCACCTGCTGAAGGTTTGGGGGGCCAGAGAGATTCCAAATGGGGGGACTTGGAACTCGAAGACCTGACCCTCGAACACAAACCTCAGGAACTGCCAATGCCCTGGCCATGGGTATCTGAAAATAAGCATCCTGTAGGTCGATGGTAGCAAACCAGTCCCCTGCATTGATGGCCTGCCGCACCCTTGGAACTGTGATGAACCTGCACCTCAGAGACCGGAGGTGTACCCTGAGGTCTAAAATACGACGAAGGTCCTCTGTGTGCTTGGGTACAGGAAAATAACGGGAGAAGAACCCTGCTTGGGGGTCTGAACTCCTGACTTCCCTTATCGCCCTTTTGACCAGGAGGGTGGACAGCTATGCACGTAAGGTCTGAGCGTGGTTCATGGTGGAGAGCACCCATGGATCTGCTCCTAAGGCCAGCCAAGCCTTAATGCATCGAGCTGAGAGGCGAGGCTGGCTGGCCCGGAGATTGTCAGGAACGACAAGGGCGCCTGGAGAGGCCACGGGCACTAGCACGCTGGCCCCCCGGCCAGGTTGTGGGCGGCTACCCCGCCCCTGGGATGCCTGAAGCCGCTGCATGAGATCAGTCGGCCCCCAAGACGGATGCCCCAAGGTAGGTGTTGGCTGAGGCGTGAATGCTCAAGGGCGCCTAGCGCCCCTGGTATGCCTGCCAAGAGACCCTGTCACCTCTTCTGCACAGGGCCAGCTGTCACGCGCCTGCTGCAACAGGGTGGTTGCCTGTGGGCCGAACATGGACCCAGGCTCCACCGGCACTCTCAAAAGACGCTCTCTGTCTGCCTGCTGGAGCTGAGATTAAGACAGCCAGAGATGGCATCTAGCTACTTAGAACTGAGCCAAGGAGCGGCCCGATGCCACTGCCTGCTCCTTAGACACTGCAGCGAGGTACACAGAGGCTGACTGGAGCTCTATCAAAAGAGTGGGATCACCGGCACTGCTTTGCAAGAGACCAGAGAGGTGTCGAACATACAGGGACAGAATGGCCGCTGTGTTAGCCAGGCGGGCTTGCATCGCTATAGGCCTATGCAGCTTACCCAGCAGAGCCTCCATAGTCCTGCCATTGGCACTGAGGCAGGAGGGACCACCAAAGAGGGAGTTGGGGGAGGAGAAGAGGGGCTCCAAAGCTGGATCCACTGGGAGGAGCGAGCCACAACCAATCAACCCTTCGCCGTACATGTTGGAAAGCACCTTAGCCTGTCCAGACCACCTACAAAAAGTAGTTGGGGAGGAAAACTGGCGACAGAACAAGTCGCTAAAGTCTGGTAGGAGGGGAATGAGCACCCCCACTGGGCGCTCAGTCATGTCTGTGTGGAACCTAGACGCAGAGGTAAGGGGCTTCTCTGGAAGGGGAATATCAAGAGCCCTGGATGCCCTGCCAACGACCTCCTCAAACAGACGGGCCAGCTCGCCTCCCACGGGGCTGGCTACACAGGGCAGTGCACAAGGTAGCTCCTCTCCCTCAGACGCAAGAACAGTCTCAACGTCCACAATGGCCTCCTTATCTTCCTCCTCCAGCTCACACGGACTGGTAGAAGGAGCAGGTTGGGGAACTGCAGGCCTTGTGCTAGGAGAAAACAGTGAGGCTTGTGAGGCTGCTGAGGACTCCCCAATTCCCCTGGCTACTCTTGCCATCTTCCTTGACGGCCCCTCGGAAACAGGAGAACCCGCACGTTTACCAGAGAAAAAACGACAACGGGCTTCCCTTGTGTGCATAGGCATAATTAAACAATTCATGCACGACTGGGGGGCGTCCCTTGCCAAGAAAGCATGTTGGTGACCCAAACACAACACACACTTATCAGGCCATCCAAATGTGCATGATCAGTTACCACAGCAGTGCCACAGCTACTATCTCTTCCACCAATTCCAAAAGCTTGTAAGGAGATCACCTCCTGTGGTTGTGTCAAGGGATGTCTGAGCCAGCGCTACAGTACAGCAGGAAAAGTTGCATGTTATGCATGGAGTCATGCAGCTGCAGCAGCACCTGTCAGAACACTGCTGGAGAGGAGGAGGATAAGGATGATTAGGATAGCCTAAGTGTGTAAAGAATTGATTAGAAGAGAATGGATTAATTACTAAATAAATGGGTAAATATGCATTATTAAATAAATAGTTAAAATACAGATAAATAGATAAATACAGATAAATAATATAAATATATAATTAAAATATGGTAATCAACCTTGCTTCTAAACATGTTTCAAGTAAATTCTTCAGAAAGCCATCAACCTGTTTCATGGTCCTCTTTTTTCATGAATTATTCATTATCCGAGACAACAATTTTAACCATGTACATTCATTTCAAGCATTTTCTCTAGTCTTGATCTTAAATCTGAGCATGGCATTGAATTCCCTATATGTGAAAACCTATAAAAGCACATTACATTCAGGTTTTTACCTTGTACAGTCTAAAAGATAAGTGATTAATTAGATTTTGACCTGGCGGTGGCGGCCATATTGGATTTCTCCATTTTGAGGCATTATGGGACATTTTTGAGCCTGGCATACAGAAGATTTGAATTCAGCACCCTTCAAAACCCCTAAAAATGTTGTATGCCAAAAATTAACATGATTTGCCTTCGGGACTTTAAATAAGCACATTTTCCAAAATCCTGCCTAGTCTATCTAGGGAAAAGTCCCGTCACACATACTAGTCATGAGGTCAAGCAGCCATACTCTTATCCCAAGTGATACATCATTAGATGTGTGCATTGGCATATGTACACCATTCAACTAAACTATGTCCTCACAGTTTAAAGTTTCTCACACACTGCTCAATATGTGTGTATTATATTATATATCTCTACAAATACACATATAGTGGGTGCTATCATGACCGTCAAAAGCGCATCGTCACTCGTCAAAAGCTTATTCAAATTTAGTAGGATGTCCAGTCCACATTGGGAGGATTTTTGTTATCAAACGTCGAGCGCATGACACAACAAGGTGTTCCTTTGGGTTTTTTAATCAGTTATGGGTGTGTTTGGGGCGTAACATCATTTAAACCAATGAGAATGACACCTGTCATTCCCTTTAACGGCGCAAAGCGCAATGTCAAATAAATGCATCTGTATTTTGACATTCAACGGCGCATTTGAAGGAGGCTGCTTGCGAGACCGTATGGAATAGTCATTCCACTAAACCATGCTTTACTAAAACCTAGCATAGCCTTCACGCATTTGCACTCAATTGCACTCATGAAAATGCACTGTACTGTTCTTCCTAGGCAACTTCTTCTTATTATTATTATTCCGCTTACCACTTTTTCCGCACGCAATTTCTCTTGAACAGTTTAACTTAGAAACTTCATTCAAACTTTGTAACGTAGGTCTTCAAACAGATCGGGTTGCTATGTCTTTTCAACTTTGAAACTTTTATACTTTTTAAACTATTAAAGAAAAACTTTTTAAAAATCCCCATAGACTTAACATTGCCGATTGTGACATCATAATACGGCTGTTAAGCAATTAGAATCCTATGGCAGGTGTTCAGGCCACCTGCAGCCTCAGGCTTTAAGCATACAATCTGGGTCAATTAAGACTACACATCCTATTCAACTGTTTCCTCTGCCCAAAACTGTTTCAAAATAAAACTCCTCACTACAATAATCCACTGTTAAACAATGTAACCCATTAAACTACTGAACTTTTTACATTCAACTTTTAAACTATCATTAAACTATCTATCTATTAAACTAGCTGTCTATCAACAACTTTTAAACTATCTACATTCAACTTTTAAACTTTTAAACTATATACATTCACTAGCTGTCTATCAACAACTTTTAACTTGTCATCAACTGTCAACACTTTTCATCAACTATGACTCCTACCCACTGTAGCTAGTTAGCATGGTTAGCAAAGTTAACATGTTAGCATTGCTAGCATTGTTAACATTTTTAGCAAAACTGCTAAAAATGATTAGCTAGGTTAGCTAAGTCACATGGTTAGCATGCTAGTATGTTAGCATGCTAGTTAAGTTAGCTAAGTAACATGGTTAACATAGTTAGCATGTTAGTTAGCATAGTTAGCATAACTACTAAAAATGATAACCATGTGACTTAGTTAACTAAGCTTAACATAGTTAGCATGTTAGCATTGCTAGCATAGTTAGCATGTTTAGCAAAACTGCTAGAAAATGTTCAGCAAAACTGCAAGAAAATGTTAGTTAAGTTAGCTAAGTAGCATGGTTAGCATGTTAGCATTGCTAGCACTACTATAAAACATTAGCTAAGTAGCATGGTTAGCAGAATTACAAATCTTAGCATAACTGCTAGCAAATATTAGAGCCATTCCAACTTTCAGTTATCGTCAAATATCTACCTATACACAGCCATTAAACTATTTGAATATCAACATTCATTAAACTGCTAGAAAACGTTAGCTAAGTAGCATGGTTAGCAGGTTAGCATAGCTAGCACTGCTATAAAACATTAGCTAAGTAGCATGGTTAGCATAGTTAAAAATCTTAGCATAACTGCTAGCAAACATTAGAGCCATTCCAACTTTCAGTTATCGTCAAATATCTACCTATACACAGCCATTAAACTATTTGAATATCAACATTCATTCAACTTCCAGTCTGTCAACAACTTTTAAACTATTTACCTTCAACTTTTAAACGGTCTACTTTTAAACTATCATTAAACTATCTATTAAACTAGCTGTCTATCAACAACTTTTAAATTATCTACTGTCTATCAACAACTTTTAAACTATCTACATTCAGCTTTTAACCCTTAGAACCCTAAGCTGTTTTTAGGGCATTTTCACTACCTTTATTCATAAGGATTTATTCTGGTCATTGTAAGTGCCACACACACATATATTGTTTTTTTCAGCAGAGTCTAGGCTATCCAGATCTGCCATCATTTCATGTATTAGTACTAGCATTGATTTTATTTTGATTTTTAAAGAATTAAAATATAAAAATCATATTATAAAAATTCTTATATTTTGACCTGTATCTCACCACAGCAAGCTCATAGCTCTATGCATTTCATGTGTGTGTAGGGCAGACTGTCCTGAAACGGGCAATATAATTGCCATGTTGGAGGGATACTCTGGGGCTGAGCAATTTACAGAAATATGTGGTGTGTGATTTACGGAAATAAATGCCATTTTTTATTTAGCGACGAAAAATGACCATTCTGCGCTCCATATCTGTGACACGAACTGATCTGACCTGACTTGACCCAAGTTTGCCTGTTAGCATGTGTGACTATGGTGTATGCACTCATGATGATTCTCAACTTTTTACTGCATTGCCATGAACAAAGTAAAGGCAAAAAAGGTATTTCTTTGTTGAACAAATTGGGATGCAATGTGAGCCTAGAATTGGATGCCATGCAGGAATTTGCTAGGATCTCAAAACCGGATTATGAACATGTTTTGCCATAGAGAAACACACGATAGCGTTGGGTTATAAACATGCTTTGCCACAAAAACAGACAAAAACGTGGGGTAAGTCCAGCTATATGAAGTTATTATTTTGCTGTCACTTCGTCTGTTTTATAACCCAGAAGGATGTATTTGGTATCAAATGATAGCTCTGTGTCTCCTCTTTCATCTAATATACGTGGCATATATATCCGATCACGGGTCCGCGAGTAATTACTCAGAGAGTAATGGGTGTTGGTTTGTGTACATGACGTTAATATTTTGCAATCACTTCGTCTGTTTTTATAAGCCAGAAAGATCGATATCCATGGTACCAATGGATAGCCCTGTTTCTCCTCTTTCATCTGATATGCTTGCCATATCTATGCGATCACGGGTTTGCGAGTAATTCAAACGAGAGTAATGGGTGCGCAGGTGAACGCCGAGAAGTATAGACTTTAAATATGATGCAATTGTATTTAATTTCATGATTTTTTTTAATTTTCATACTTGATCGTACAGACAAGTGCGTGGTCTCTTTGGAAAGCCCCACTTCTTCTCTGTCATGAAATAAAGGTTTTATCTCGTTGTGATGAACAGTCGCGGAGCAATGTAACAGAGAAGAAAGGGTGTGTTTTTTGACGCACTTTGCGTCAATCAGGTTCTAAGGGTTAAACAGTCTACTTTTAAACTATCAACTTTTATTAAGCTATGCAACCACCATGTCTATCCTAGCATCACCGTAGTAACCATCTCTGTAGTATCTGTTTTAACTATACATGATATTTTACATCACAACTTTAGCATTTTCATGCACTGGTAATTCCTTGGAATTGCATTTCTAGTTTAAATGTATTGGCAAAGTGAAACTTCACCATGGTGTCAGTCAACGACAAGACAGTTATATGCAGTTACTTTCACTATTGACTGACAATGGGTTACCATCAAAAACATAGGCTGGAAAAAGCAGCACTTACCCTAATATTGCTGAAATGACTGAATAAAAAAACATTTATTCTGCAGAGGAGTTGCTTATATCTCGTGACGGTACGTCTTCCGCTGTGCTCCATACGCATCTCTCGCCTCTCCCCTAATCACTTTTAACCGTCATTACCAATTTGCAAATGATGGTGAATAACTACTCATCATGAGATGTACAGTATTTCGTAATATCTTTATTCTAATATGTTTCCCATTGTAATCGTGCAATTTGTAATGTTTTGCATGGACGTGCACTGGTGTGCGTTCATGGATGATAGAAGGATGGTGCGTTGTGCACCCGCCAATATGACTGTTGAAAACGCGCTCTTAAAATAACATATAAACAACTCGCCATAGACTTCTGACCAGCTGTACAATAGCGATTTGTAGACAATGCGCTAAGCCACTCCCAACACACACGTTGTTAATTGCCACACCCCTGGGCACATTGTTTAAAAAATAAACGTGCAAAATAAGGAATTAAACTTTGTGCCGGGTGGAAAACAAGTTTTACGCCATGTGCCAGGGTGCAAAATACAGCCCATAGTGATTTAATGATGTGCCCCTATAGTGGTTATCTCATGGAAGGCTTGTAAGTTGAACCAGTTAGCACTACCACCATACTGTAGGTAGCACCTTGTTCGAGTTATATATTATTATATATCTTTAAAATGTCCCTTTCATGACATCGAATTGATTTGTAATTAAGCCTGTATTCCTTTATATATTTTTCACTTACCATCATTCTCAGCCAAACAACCCTGAGTCCAATGACAAACAGTCATGAAAATGAAGAGAATGAAGAGTCTGATGATGGTCAGAAAGAACTATGGAAGAAAGAGGAAGGGGCAGATACTGCTGAAGAAAATGTGGTTACAATTTCCAAAGAGGCCATTGAAGATGAATACTCTGGTCCCAGTCAGACCTCTGATTACCTTGACAACTTTTACCATAAGAAGGTGACTCAAGTCAGTGTCACACCACTTCCCCAGACACAAGAAAATGTGTGTAAGTATTTCAGTCCAACTGACACTCACATTCTAATTAGTCCAACATTCCATGTATTTGCTAGTCCATCTCACTTAAGTATATAATACCGTAATATTTATTTGTGCAAAGATGTTGATATCATAAACCATATAGACTGTCAGATACCATACAGTCTGTCAGTTTGGGTTTGAGCCGCTTATAAGTAACCAAGGCTGTATAGTTAAAGTGCTAGACAATTACTCTGCCCTGGAATAATAAGCATCTGAAAGACAACAGTATGTCATTTTAATGTTAGAAGAAATCCATGGGTTGAGCTATGGCTTACTGAGTTCATTCATTCATTGCGGCTCTACTAATGATTTAGATTGTGTAAATCATTCATGAGTTGGAGTGAAATCACCACATTGCATTACAGTATATACTGTAGCATTTATCGAGGTACCTACAGCGCTTTTCTGTAGGTTGAAAAAATGTAGTTACCGTCTGTTTTCAAGTATTGAAGTGTGTTTAAGTGTTTGAGTTTGTGTGGTGAGATGTATCTTGCCAATTGCCAAATATTTAGTATGTTGCAATGTGCCACCTTTATGATTAGTAAATGTGTTTAGTTTACTTGATGGCGTTTACATCTCTGTTTTATGTGTTGTATTTATGCCAGCTCTGCAAATGTTGCATAAAATATTTCTTGAAAATACAGATGTTAACCACAGTCAGAATAAAACAGAGAGTAAAAATGACCAAAGTAAGTGGGGTATTTATTTTTTGCCCTACTACTTATTTAGCACCCACTCTGCAATCAGCGGATGGAGTAGATGTTTACTTTGAGATGCCTGGAGATGACAGTGAGCATGCCAATTTTCTCTCTGCCAAAATGGATCTGGAGGAGCGTCGTATGAAGAGTATAAATGAGGTGATTCAACAGCTAGACTTGTAATTACTGCATGCATCTTATATTAAATTGTTTTATAACCCTCACAGTTAAAGGTAAAGTCTTTAATTTTTAATATTGAGGTGCACAGCCAATATTGTAGTGTTTTCTCTGACAGTTTCAATTCAGTATGTTCTATACACAGCAATACATTAAAGATAAGTTGTAAAGCAATAACAAGTGTCCCTTCACATTACAATATAATCAATAAATGCTAATGATCAACATATAGTGGAGATTGTATGTTGATTTGGTAGTTTGATTGGCAATGTTAGCCTAAGTATTTAACCATGTTCAGATCATAGGCATATGATGACTAGTGTCAATGGGCTATATCTTGGCAATCTAAAAGGCATGGTCACTGGCGACAAATTTTGGGGTTTGTCCAGTCCACATTGCGGGTGGTTTTGTTAGCAAACATAATCAAACATCAGGCAAATGGCACAAAAAGGCGGTTCTTATGTATCTTAATCAGTCATGGGTGTGTTTTGGGCATAACATCCTTTAAGCCAATAAAAATTACATCTGTCATTCCATTTAACAGCAACTTCAAACAGCGCATCCGTATTTTGATAGTCAGCGGCAGGGTAGGAATTACACGGCGGCCATGGCCGTCGTTGCCCCTTGCGTTGGCCGTGATGCCCCTTTGAAAATCAGAGGTTTACAGGCCACTGTGCCTTGGTGCCCCCTTCTTTCAATATTCTGCTTTGCGTCCGACTAATAGCGATTTTTATTTAGCCTATGGCCTGTCAAAATAATCTTAGCATTCACAGCGCAAATTATTTTACAATAATTTAGCCTACTACTCCCGAAGTAGCCTACTCATCACATAGACATCACAAGTGTCACATCACATGACTTTTTCTCTGCTTTTAAATGAAGTTAGGTGCTAATTGCTGTGGTGAACGGTTCGTGAGAAAAGTAGATAATATGATTTAATTTCATCATAAATTCTACATAAGGTGCTGCGCCCATCTCCCTACCCATTCATCTCGGTGGAATACTTCGCGAACCCTTCGTTCAACACATGACAAACCATATATCAGAATAAACAGCAGACCTTACCGAACACAAAAGTGTAAAGCCGTCCCCTTTAAAGTTAGCTGTTCCAGAGTAATCCGGTTTTGAATTTGTAGCAAATTTCGACATGCATGTCTCCAAATTTGGGCTTTAAGTTTCACAACGTGTTTAAATTGTTCTACTTTACTGTTACAAATATCGCCTAGATATCGGCAAATATTAAAATCAGAGGATATACAGCTGACTAAGAGTTTGTGAAAGTAGCCTTAAAGATCACAAAATGCTAAGCATGCATCTAGGCTATTTGAGTTTCTTAAAGCTGAGCCGTGCTTAAATTGTTTAAAACATGATTTCATAACAGGCCAAATATAAAATAAATGTTAAATATAGCCTAGATATCTGTAAATATTACATTATCAGATGATTTACAGTTCTAGGGATATCTCTCTGACTATAACAATTGGGTAACACTTTATAATAACTACACACAATTTATCATTTATTAAGCTTTGTTAATTAATTAATTAATTAATTAATGAATTTGTTATTTATTAGTTAATGGTTTGTTCATCATCAGTAATTTATTGTTCATACATAATTTATCATCAGTAAAGCATTTGTTCACACAGTTATAAATGGTTTGTTCATAGTAAATAAGCGTATATCTAAAATATGTTTATACATTATTGTTAATACTTAATAAATGATGCAATAATATGTTTTTGATGATGTAATATTTCCATTATTTAACAGTTGTTACATACATTACACATGCACTAATGATTAGTTAGGGTGAGGATACATATTTTATAAACACTTCTTAATACTATAATTCACTGTTAGTTAATGATATTTTGTGAGCTTATCTAAAGTGAGGATGTTTTATGCCTTGCAACACATTTACAAATGAGTTATACAGTTTACATTTGCATTTATTTAAATACTCTGCTTGTACAAACTTTTAATAACTCAAAGTTTGTATTTACTTACTTGAAAGTCACACCTTCTGTTAACAGCTTAGGTCTTATATAAATAGTCTATATTAAATGGCCATCAAAAGCCATGCAATGGAATAAAACAGTTCGACACAATTATTTATGTGATAATTTTCTTTATTTTTGAATAGATAGCCTAGTATAAAATCATAGTATAAAATGCATGTGATACTTCCATGAAGGCAAGCAGATTCCAAAGTCTGTTTTGGGGTCAGCCCTGTCAATCAAACAAAAAAAGAGTGCATTTTAATCACTGTTAGCCTAACGTTACAGAACTTTATCAAGACTTGCATGAACCATTACCAGTGAAAGATATTGACAGACATAAAAATCCACCAGAAGACAAATTATTAGTGCAACACACTCGGAAACCATGACCACCTAATATTATGGAGTTGTTTTAAACATAATACCGGTAATAGCCTACAAAACGTGCGTTTATGTCAGATGAGCTTGATAACAACATTACCATTAGCCTAACATTAGGCTGACAAACATAAGTTCAGCAGTGCTAACGTTAGCTAGCTAATGTTAACACATTATTCAGTTAGTGAATCCAAGTTAATGTTACCACCAAGAACCACCCAGTAAGTTACATGGCTATAATATGAGACTACCCTGAATGATTTAATACGATGTTGTTTGGCATGATTATTATCGTAAGTTACGTGTTGTGAAGAGACTACTTCGACTGTGTTAGCTAATTGACAAACGTTAGCCACGAAGCATATTTAATTAGCATAAAGTTTCCAAGTCTGCTAACGTTACCAACCAGCTTCTGGTATGCTAATTGTAGTTCGTTGTAAAAGTTGGTTTTGTTTCTGTTCAGCAGTTCCTTCCCAGTGAATACAGAACTATGTTTTTATGAGTCTGTATTTGTGTAGATTTAACATTAACAGTAGCTAATATTAGTGGAATGACACCTGCTAATCTGCTTGAAGCTGAACGAAATGGCAGGCAGAATATTCGTTGATATCACGAAGGGTATGTCTCTGGGTGGACTTTTAAAATCTGTCTGGATAAAAATAAATAAATAAATAAAAGCAGATACATACCTTCCGAAATCACCTGATTTCCATTGCATGTTGACAGCTGCTGGACTTGACGGTTGAAAGAATATGCCTGCCTGCCTGACGATTTTTTTTTTCTCAACCTTCAAATAACTATGCAGCTGTGTTGAAGTCACCCTGGTGCTGGGTAGTGTACTCCACGTTAGGTGGAGGACAGGAGGGAGCACAGCCCTAAACTATCAACCCAGCAGTGATAAACTATCAACCCAGCTTGGGTTACAGAAATGACCCAATATGAGTAAAAACAACCAAACAAAATGACCCAACAGCCTCAACCCAGCGTTTGGGTTGAAAAAATAACCCAGCATTTTTTAGAGTGTATCCTCACCCTAACTAATCATTAGTGCATGTGTATGTGTTAAATAATGGAAATATTACTTCATCAACAAAATATTATTGCATAATTTATTAAGTATTAACAATAATTTATAAACATATTTTAGATATAGGCTTATTATGAACAGACCATTTATAACTGTGTGTACAAATACTTTATTTATGAGAATTAACATAGGAGCAATGCTTTACAAATGATGAACAAAGCATTTTGTAATAGCTTGCAACTGGTTTATAATGGGAAATTAAGATTGCCCTTTATCTGGAAATGACAACAAAATATAATGATGTAATGATTTTCCAAATAAATGATAATGTTATTCATGTTTGACTATCTTTGACAGATAATGAAGGAGTGGGCAGATGCAGATAGCCAATCCAAACACTTGCCTAAGTCTGAACGTCAAGCTTTGAATGAGGTACAGAACACCAGTAGAGCGCAGTAAAGTGAAGTGGTAACACTTTTCAGCTCAGTAATAGTATCAGTAAAGCTGGTGCGTTGGGCCCGTTTTACCACCTCCAACATACATTTCTTTCTGTGAACAGAAAGCCCTGTCATCCACTATCCCTTACATAGTACATTGTGACATTATACATATCTGTCAATATCCACAACCAATCAATTGTATTTAATGACAGTGAAAAAAAATACTGCTGAGCTCTAACTTTCACCACTACATCTTTTGTAGCTGAAAACCTTTTTCTTCCTCCTTCATTACTTCAGTCTTGCTCTATGTCTCTGTCAGCACTTCCAGTCTGTCCTGCAGACTTTAGAGGAACAGGTGGCCGGTGAGCGCCAGAGGCTTGTTGAGACCCATTTGGTTCGTGTTGTAGCCAGTCTCAATAACAATCGGCGTTTGGCCCTCGAGAACTACGTCGCCGCAGTGCAAAGTGAAAACCCCCAGGTGAGAGTGTGGGTCTCTGGGGAAATGAGGCTTTTTTCATGACCTAAGTTAAATACAAATTCACATTTATTATACTTAAACTTTTTAGCCAGAGAGTGTGCTACAAGCTTTGAAACACTACATGGCAGCAGAACAAAAAGATCGGAAACATACACTGAGGCACTACCAGCATATTGAAGTTGTTGATCCACAGAGAGCAGAACAGATGAAGTTCCAGGTGAGAATCCATTTGTTTTATTGTCCCGTCTATCTGTTTTTGTACACTGGAAAAGAACAAAAATCTAACCAAGTGTTATTAATCTCATAAGATCAAAAAATCTAGTTGGTATTGTTTTCAGTCTAAAGACACTTAACGCTGTCTTGTAAGATCATTAGACATAGCCTAATTTAAGAAGAGTTTGGCTTATTCTATGACGTTTCATCCTGAAAACAAGCAAATTTGTCCTAAAAACAAGCAAATTTGGCTGCCAGTGCGTTGAGCAAATTTGTCTTGATAAGACTCCTTAAAATAAGTCAAAGTCTTCTTACATTAAGTCAAAATCTATCTATCAAGATATCTTTCAAGAGAGTGCTAGGTAAGTCTCTAAAACTATATCAAATAGATGTTTTGATCTTAATATAAAATTAATAACACTTGGTTAGATTTTATATTTGCAGTGTATTCACAAAGTCAATTCAGGTGTTATCATTAATGTTAAACCATATTCTTGTTAGGTCTACACCCACTTGCATGTAATTGAGGAGCGAGTTAACCAAAGCCTGGCTCTGCTTTACAAAGTTCCTGCTTTGGCCGAGGAGCTTCATCAAGAAATTGGTAAGCCACTAAATGTTATTACTTACATAAAATTGCCTAAATAAGACAAAAAAATATGGGAAACTGGAATGGTGCTCAGCCCAGAGATTGCATACCTCTTAGTTGGGTCATCTACTGTATAACAGTTCCGTGACCATGGAGAGTGAAGGTTCGTTTCTCACTAGATTTGTCATCTATAAAGGTTAAAGAAAAAAATTAGCCGGGGTGCCCCTCACAAAAATGTGGGGAAATTTTGGAGCTCTATATCCAAAATGGCTACCGACAGCCAAACTGGAAATTAACTTTTTAATGGTATTGCCTAGCCTGGGTTTTCCCATGCTGCCTTACGCGCGCAATTTTAT
The DNA here is from genome assembly GCF_018492685.1 of Alosa sapidissima. NCBI lineage: Eukaryota > Metazoa > Chordata > Actinopteri > Clupeiformes > Clupeidae > Alosa > Alosa sapidissima. The sequence goes on from NC_055966.1 coordinate 2,122,702, forward strand.
TCACGCTGCTAGGCAGCCTGGATTTTATGGACTTCGTTTTCACCTCAACGAAGGAACCAATCACTGAACGGAGAGAGGGCAGCAATACGATGACGACACCGAAGCCGTTATGTGCTATGTACAGACGCATTTGATAGACATTCGGAGCACCCAATAAACGGCTCTGGGCATTCCTAAACCACGTTTCAAATACGAGAAAATGAATGTCTAGTTCCCAGACCCCATCTCAATGAGATGTGGTCTGACGATAGCCAGGCTAGGTATTGCCCACAGTGCTGCATAATACATGGTATCTGAGACTCTTTGTGTCAAGAAATTCATAAATGAAGTAGATTTATTGATTTGACCTATTTCTGACCTTCAAATTTAAGATGGCCACCAACTTTTGGCTATTTTTGGCTACAGCGACCCTTGGCTGCCCGAAAAGGGTTCCGACTATTACTTTTAAAACCACATGAGCTACAAATACAAACGTGATGTCTTTTTCAGCTTAATTGATCATGGGAAACACATAGGAATGTTTATATTTATGACCCCGTATACTGTATCTAGACCTCTTAGTCCTCCAATTCCAATATGGCCGCTGTCCAAAAAAGCAGTTTTGACTGTGGTATGGGACCTTACACCCCATTGTTTTCGCCAATTTATCTACAAACACCAAATTTGGCACAGATGCAGCTGAGGGCATACTGAAATGATTTAGCCAGGGCGCCCGAGCCAGTGATCCCTGAGACCAAGATGGCTGCCAAATCCAATATGGCGGCCACCTGAAAAGGGATTTGACTGCATTTTTTGAACCAGATGAGACACAAATGTAAAGTTGATAAATATTTCATCTTTTCTGACTATGGGAAACACAACAAATATTTATATTTATGATTGGTCCCCAAATCCAATCTGCCTACTGTCCGAAAAAGGGTTTTGACTGCAACTTATGAACCAAATAAGCTACAGATGAAAACTTAATGTCTATTTATTTTATTTTTTACCATGACAAACACAGGGGAATGCTTTTTTGATTGCCTATGTTTAGACCCCCAGTTAGAAAGCAACTACCTGATTCATACTTTCCCAATATTCCCACCAATTTTCTAATTGTAGGGAAGGCATATATGAGGGACAGTCAGAATTCCAGCATAGATTTGGGTAACATATTGCAAATATTGAAAATACTAGTTTATTAGTAGTCATTAAAAACTTACTAAGGCTGATTCATTACTGTGGTGAGCTCTGAAGCCAGACTGATATAATTATTGGATTTGGTTCATATACTGTATAAGAAGGCACCAATTTGTTTGGACACTATTTTTTCTAGTATTTTTGACATGAAAGGGAGATTAAATATAGGCCTATAGTTGGCCAGGTTGTTAGGGTCAAGGCTAGGTTTTTTGAGGGATGGCTTAAAGGTCCAGTATGTAGGAAATAATGGAAAATAAACTGTAACCATTCCAAAAATGATCACCATATGTTGTCAGAGAGTGAGGAAACACAAATTGAAGTAATGGCTTATTTGACAACATTACTCTAACCCGTGAAATCCTGTAAAACCCATGAAAAAAAATCAGTTACGGGGCGGAATCTCTTGGAATTTTCGTTTATGTTTTGAACGATTAATTCTAGAATAGCGTATTAATAATGGGCTAGCGCATCCTCCTATTTGGGTTGCCAAATTAGCAAAGGCCAACTGTCAACAGCTGTCAGTTGTAGTCATGAACGCCTATAAGAGGCAGGCAAATTTCCAAAATTAAAACAAGAAACAAATTAAGTGGACATCGGAGGAGCTTCCTGAGATGGTGATGTCTTCGTCAAACGAAGAATATCAAGTCTGACGCAGAGCTGGCCATATTTCTCCACAACAGGTAGCCTATGCTAAACTTCATCTGCATCGCTAACTTCAGCTACATATGTTACGTTGGTTAGAGAGGTATTTTTTGTTTTCACTGTTTCCGTAATGTGTAGCTGGGTCATGGTTGGAGAAACGTTAAAGCAGCTGCAGGTCAACTAACGTTAGCTAAGTCTTCATTACATCTGGCAACCCAGAAGAGGCTCGCGTCTGGTAGTCTTGAGAACGTTCACCAGTGTTTTGATTTTGGCCAACAGAACGTTCGGTAACAATCCTACAAATCGCACCTTTAATAACAGATAACTGAAACAACTGTGGTACATGCCCTGATAGCAATTCATTATTTATAATCTGGAGCAAAACATTATTCAGGAAAAGGAGAGCAGTCTTAAGAAGATGGGTAGGAATAGGGTCTAGTAGACTAGTTGTAGATTTTGATAAGGAAATTGTGGAAGTAAGGTCTAATATGTCGATAGGTGTAAATGAGATTAAATGTTGTTCGAGGTCTTATCTGTGATTCTTAAGTCAGAGAAGGAAGGTGCCGCACAATCCGAGTAAATGAAAAAAACGTTTAATAGGCGATAATGTTTCGGCCTACAGTGGGCATCGCTTTCAAATGACCACTTCATTTGCGCATTACGCGGCGTGAAGCTGCGAGAAGCTTTAGTACCACTTTCAGCCACTGTGCGTCGCTCTGCCACTGTACATCGCTCTGCCTGCCGTCCCTTACATAATTGTTGCCGAGAGTAATCCCAGCCTACGAATTCAATAACAAAATAAATCATGCATATTTAAACATTACCTCGATTTAGGCTACTTGGGTATGGCTTAAGGCTTGACTACACGAAAATCGAAATCGAAATTTGCTGTCTACATTATTGTCAGTGTTGGGGTTAACGCAACTACGCAAATCAAAACAGTGGTGTGATAATTGAGCCAGTAGAGAAATAACTGTTCAGAATTCATCTGTAGCCTTGGGTAGGCTTCTGCAGAAAACAATGTTGTTGCCGATTTAATACTATCTGGCGACGTTTTTAACAGGCTACGCAATAGAGGCTTAGACAACTATGACCCACGTTTTGGTTTCGTAAATTAATTTGCCCTACTTCTTGACTGCAATGTAGTCAATTGACTGCTTGACATGTCATTTTTATTTTTCTGTACGATAAACAATTACATCTGCTTTATGCCGCAGAATTACATTCATATTTGGCTGACTGCAGACGCGCCACTTCCCTCCCCATATTCCAATATTAAGATAGTATAAAATGCTTTTTGTATAGGCTACTATCATAAAAAAAAAATAGTTAAAACGAATAGCTATTTGCAATTTGACAAAACACTGGTCCTCATTTTGCGAATGCGAGGACGATATGAGCCTGTTGCATTTAGTTAGATGTCCGAGTCACACATAATGTTTGAAAACCACTGGCTCGTAATCACAATAATTTAACACACGACAGTTGGATAACCTACTTCATCATGTCCCCATGCCTACATTTTTGTGAGTAGCATAGAGATCGTTAAAAACAATAAAGTATGGCTCTCCGTTTGGGACATCGAAAACTTTTTTTAATTTTTAATAGACTACCGTCGAAGATGCTGACTTGCAAAAGCCTCGGGATAACACGTTATCTCCACTATCATCAGTCATGCCCCTTGATCAAAGTGGGGAATGAAATAAAAGTTTGATAACCACTGGCTTAACAAGTTACCTGCAGTCCATAACACAGAATCTATTGCAATATTCTGATGATCGGCGATGATATCGGCAAATGTTTGTTTTCCAAAGTAAGAATTTCACTTCACCATGCACCTTCGACAATACCTGGCCTACCTGGTATCATTACAAACATTATTCTGTGTCCTAAAACTGGCATATTTTATGGCATTGTGTCATGTAAGTTCGTTGCAAAATCTAGAGAAATGTGTGAGGTGGTCAGCGGGGGACAATTGAGACACACATTGGATTGTGTTATTACTTGAACATTCCACACTATCCACAGCTGTGGTAGGCCTATCAGGGGCAGGACGATTACTGTCAGCGCAGGCTTTATATAAAATTCTTCAACAGAAGGCCTCAAATGTTGTCTTGTTTGTGGAGCGCTTTGCTTCGCTTCTGTAATTTCGGCTTCATTGAAAATGAGGGCTTCCCTCAATGACCCTCCGAGAATAAATAAAGGTTGAATGAATGAATGAATGCAGGCTTGCCCAAAATAAAGGCATGTGGTTTGCGCAGCCTACAGTAAATAACAGACCCGCCAGAATGTGCGTTATGATGCTTTTTTACGAGCAAGATGTTTTTGGTACCCTACGCACACTGCATGTTCTTAAATAACAATGATCATCAATATTCGACCATTAATTTGGGTAAATGGGCAAGCGTGACCACCTTGATTGGCTGATTGGCTGATGATTGTAACGCGGGCATGATTCCAAACACCCTTATGATGATGAGTGACAGGTCTCAGAATGCGTGCGCTACACAAGGACGGAAGATGATGAATAACTGGGGCCGTAGGCTATTCACAAAGGCTTTTATCTTACTACTAGGAGTAGGCTACTCCTAAATCGCACTTAAAGATTTTAGATTGGAGTTTTCTCTTAAAAGTTATTCACAAAGCCTTTCAGACAACTCCTAAACTAGGAGTGAGTCTTCGTGGCTATGGATGACGTCATTACTCATGCACGAGCTTGACTGAAGTGACCACCTTGATTGGCTGACGATTGTAACGCGGGAATTCCAAACACCTCTCTTCCGATGATGACTGACAGGTGACAGGTCGGAGAATGCGTGCACTACACAAGTAGTGTGAAGGACGGAAGATGATTAATAACTGAATAAAAAGGCCTAGCCTAAATGAATAAAGAGTAAGGCAAAACAAATAGCTTAATAGCCTAATGAAACATAGGCCTATGGATTGATGCAGTAGCCTACCTTTGCAACATTATTAAATTAATCTGTCACCATATCCCTAGGCTACGTTTGCAAAGAGGAGAACATTTTAATTTGATTCACAATGAAACGTTACATTTCATTTCCATGTTAACAATGAGTAGTTTGTGTTGTTGTTGGTGGCGTTATTGCATCCCTTTTATGAATGCAAAATTGTTCCCTCGCAATTGGAAGCTCCTGTTGCGCATAGGCTATTTCAAAACATCGCAACGTAAAATGCCACAAAAAAGCTGTTTATGAATAGGTCTTAGTGAGTTAGGAGTCCTCTCGACTTAAGCTGTCCCAGACTTAGGTGCTACTTTTAGGTCTAAAATGCTTCGTGAATTACTTTTTGTGAAAAAATTAGGAGTCCTAAAGTTAGGAGTGACACGCCCATTATTTTTAGGAGTTGCTCCTAAATTCGCCAGTTAGGAGCTACTTTTAGCCTTAAAATTCTTTGTGAATATGGCCCCTGAATAAAAAGGCCTAGCCTAAATGAATCAAGGCAAAACAAATAGCCTAGTAGCCCAATGAAACATACGGATTGATGTAGTATCTTGTAACATTATTAAATTATTCTGTTACTATGCCTACGTTTGCAAAAGAGAACATTTTAATTTGATTCACAATAATGTTACATTTAATTTACATGTTGACAATGATTAGCCTAGTTTTGGTTGTTGTTGGCGGCGTTATTGCATGTTAGTTATGCCTACAATGCAAAATTGCTTCCTCGCGATTGGAAGCTCCTGTAGCTGCATAGGATTTCAAAACCGCAGGTTTGTGAATAGGTCTGTGAGTAAGGAGTCCTCTTGACTTCTTTTAAGCTGTCAGAGGTGGGAAGGTGTGATTTTTTGGGGGAAGGGCCGGATTAACTGGGCACAATTGTCTGATGGCCCCCCTTCCCCCCAGCCAACGTGAATCGGGTGGTTAGTTAATAGGCCTATCGTGAAGATTTTTCCTGCCATCTAAGGCACGAGCGCATCTGTGAGGCCAAGCCTCACCAAGTAGCTCGTTTGTTTACAACTAACATTCCATTTAATTAAACTGCTTTATAGGCTATGCCGAAATAGTTTTCAACATTTTGAATATTAGTGTCGGGTGAATTGAAATGTTCTCAAAGTAGCCTTATGGCTGAAAGCTGCTTGGGACACAAACGCGCTAAGGAGTAATTTTGGCTTTGTCAGAACTGAAGAGCTGTGGAAGGCACGGCACGGTATGCCTAATGAAAATAAATTAACGCAACGCAACACAACACAACACAGACCCCGCTTCTCTCGCGTCAGTCACTGGCATGAACGAAACACAGAACCCGCTTCTCTCACGGCAGTCACTGACAGTAACCTAGAATAAATGCATGGGGAAAAACACTTCCCCATGACAAAGACATCGTAAAACACTGAAAGTTAATATTTTGTCACTAGCAACATTCATCTGTCCTTTGTCAAATGTATTATGTTCCAAGTAGCCTACCCTATGCGTAATTCTGCTTCATAAAGTTGAACAAATACATTTGCTTATTTCACAGAAAAATCTAAATAGCCAGTCTACAGTGCAGAGTTGGTAAGTTATGGTAGGCCAACTTGCAGTGAACATACAAAGAGGGGAAATTATTTCTCTTGCAGCTGAGTAGCCTCAGGTGCGCACGTAGACATAAGGCCGAACATGCAAGCGCCAATGAATCATGCTCTCACGGCAATCGCGCCGTTAAACTTAAATAGGTTAACATCACTCTAAGTTCGCCTTCAAGCAAGGAAAACGATGATTTGAAGACATCTGTTTCGTTGGAAGGGCAAGGGGTAGCAACAGGGCAACACAGAGACAGGCCCGATGGCAGGGCTGTTATGAGAGTATTAAAATATAGGATATTCTACGGGAAAACATTAAAACGGCAAGACAGCGGGGAAAGTTAAAATACGTGATAAACACGGAAAAAGTTGGCATGCATTGTTTCGGTCCCCGTGCACAGGAATTATTTGTCATACTATTAATCACATATGATTATTTGTGAAATTGTGCAAACAGGCGCAACACATTTGAAAAAGAAGGACTGGTAGCATGCAAGCTCACGGGAAAGATTGATTTAAGAATGTTATCACAAAGTGTGTGGTTGTGGCGCAGGCGGAAGACAATTGGCAGGGGAGGGTCATGTCTTTTTTTAACAATTCTGTCGGAGGGTCATTGAACAATTTCTAGCAGGCAAGAGAGGGTCATGCAACTTTCAACTGAAGCACTCAAAATTCCTCCGGTGGCCCCTTCAATAAATAACGATCAGTCCCTAGATTGCTGCTGGGCTATATGTCTTGGTTCTGTTAACAACTTATTGTCAAACGCATAGCCTATCTCGCGGTTGCATCCATTACAAACAAACATGCAATGTGAATGTCTGGGATTGGGGAGAGCACTAAATGCTCTACTGAATAAGCACGAAGTCAAACCTTTAAATGAAAAACACTCTTTAATAATCCAAAAAAATAAACCGCTAATGAAGTAAACTTGTGACCATCAAAAATCGTTTATCGCTCGTAACTCCGTGATACCAGGACGTAACAGGAAGGCATTTGGCTGAGCAACGGAGGTTAATATGCTCCATGTTTTGTCCAAATGATGACTGTCTATCATCGTTGCACTCGGAGAAAACCGGAATGTTTCATTCGTCCCCGTTTCAATCGTCCCGGTTGTACCTACTCAAAACGCAGATAGAACCTTATTATTCTAAGGTAGCGAAATAGCGTTCAGCATGATTCATGCCCAATTAATTCCCCCTGTTAAAGTGTTCGCCTTTGTAGTTTGGTTTCGTGATAGCCTATGATAAACGGCTTATGGCCAAATATGTGAAAACGTTAAAATACAGTAGGCGATAAACCCGGAAAAAAGTTGACAGTGATTTTTTCATAATCACTTTGGAGGGTCATAGAAAAATGTATTGCTGGCGAGGGAGGGTCACGTCTTTTTGGACTAATGCTCCCCAAACTTAAGCCCCTTAAATAAATAACGAACAGTCCCTAATGAAGTAAACTTGTGACCATCAAAAATCGTTTATCGCCTGTAGGCCTAACTCCGTGATAACAGGACTTAACAGGAAGGCATTTGGCTGAGCAACGGAGGTTAATACTCTATATTTTGTCCAAATGATGTCTGTCTATCATCGTTGCACTCGGAGAAAACCAGAATGTTTAATTTGTCCTGCGTCTCTACAGCTGCAAACGGGATTCACTCGCAGTTGACCAAATATTTCTTTATTAGGGCAGGCATATTTCTGGCTATTACATTATTTCTAAACCAGTCTGCTAAAGTCTGTAGTGAAGTCTGTGTAGGGTTTTCCAGGCTCCATTTCTTTTTACGAGACACCCTGCTCACTTGAGCCATCTACCGGTTGTTTGGGTTGTTGCAGCGTCTCACTGGAAAAATACAAATTAAAGTCGCGTGATACCGCGTGATCCCACGCGCGGACCGCGAGTGAAGCTGGCCAATTCGAAGCACTGCCCACTGTACAAGGCCTTCATCAGATCACATGTATAGTGCATTCAGACAAAACAGACTTATCGTAAACCAATTCTAAAACAACAATGTTTTTTAACACTTCAAAATAACATTCTAAATTAACCTTACATTCAGTAGCCATAGGTGTGTAGATTTGAACAAAATCTAGTTTGGTTCTTTTACTGCCTGAAATATCCAATTCTGTTTACCTTGCTTGGAGTTTAGTGCTGGGCTGATGGGTGCTTATTCCCAACCTTTCTCACAGCACATCAACGGTTAGCCCGAGAATTCTCGTCAGCAATTCAAAATTCCACTGGAGCTCCAAGCAGATTTGTACACGCAGCCTTACAACACTGTTTACAGCTCTTCGAGTCACGATAAAATTTAATTTTTGGTACATAGCTAATTTAGATAAACGTATGGTGTGGGTGTGTTTCTTTAGGAATCCGCCGTCTTGGTTTGTATAGAAATGAATATTAAGTGACACATACACGTAAGAGGTCATACGACATACGTGACGGTTGGTAATATGTCACGTTCCTATATGTAGCTTAGGCTCAGACTCATTAATTGTCAAATCAAGTCATGTCATATTTATTTATATAGCACACTTAAACGCAATGTTATTGACCCAAGGTGCTCAGAAATAAAATAAACAGTAATAAAAACAAAAAATAAAGACATAAATGACAAAAAATAAAAATAAATAAATGAAAATACAAAATAATAATAATAATAATAATAATAATAATAAACAGATTATGATTGTAGATAAAAACTAGACTGCATTTCCGGCGGGAACTGCGAAAGTGTGCTTGCCCTGGTCCAGTCACCAACGTGAGCAGACAGTGGCATACGCTATGCTGAACCTGGTTTGATCCAAGCATTCTAGCAGTGCCTTTCAGTGTTGGAGCAGTGGCAATATCTCTAAAGCTCTAGGAGAGGGCTATTCAATTATTGGCTTGCGGGGTGAATGCGGTTCGTTGGCTTTTACCTGTGGCCTGCCTTCGAATTTAGCTTCTATGACTAAAATCAAATCAATAAAATAAAACAACAGCAGTGATTGGCTGCAAAAATAAATAATGTCACGCGTCTTGCACCTCTGAAACTGGGCTATCAGGTAACCTAGAGAAAAATGTGAAATTATGAAATATGACTAAGGCATTAAAATGCTGCTCGTTTGTCAGGATACTTTTTCACTGATTTATTTAAAAAATATGAGCTATGAGTGTGAATGTTATATATTCCATCCCCTAATTCTGTTTTACTTTTTGTGTGGCCCATAACGACCCAGTGGATCATGAAAATGTGCCAAAATTCACATTCCTTGCTTGTTGTTGGTACATTAATTGCCACTTATCTGAGATGTAAGAGTTCAGTATAGGTTTAAGGTCTGGGCCAGGGATTTGACATTCTGTGACTTCTTCATTGAGGGCTTGCTTAGCAGCACTGTCCGCTTTCTCATTTCCCCTCAGACCAACATGGCCTGGGACCCAGCAAAAAACTACACTCAAGTTCTGGTTCTTTAGACGTTCTAGTTGATCAAGCTCAGCTTTGGTTGTACTTTTTGCGTGACATTAAAGCCTACTGGAAAGATTTTTAATTGCAATTTAATTGAATGCAATTTACTTTTACGATTAAATAAAATAAATTTATCCCTCTCACCCATAGTTTTCTATTTATTTACAAATGTACATAGGCCTACTGTAATTACATTTATACATAGTTATTCTACTGATCTTTATACTATTCATCCTGCACATAGACTTATTCTTACTACTCTTATAATGTTGTTTCTGCACTACAATGACACTGCACATAGCTGTATGTTATGTACATATCTGTTATATTGAATATCCATATTTATTCTGTTTTATTATATTCTGTTAATACACTGCATATATCTATATTATTATTTCTACTATTATAATGTTACTACTACATACATTATTCTACTTATTGTATGAGATAACTGCTAATACACTGCACATATTTATATTTAATTCATATTACTCTAAACCACCTTCTGTAAATCAACTGTATACTACTGTCTGGATGTTTTGAAATGCGTCTAACAATCACGAGGGAACAATTTTGCATTGTAGGCATAACTAAGGGATGCAGTAACACCACCAACAACAACCAAAACTAGCCTACTCATTGTTTACATGTACATTTAATGTACCGTTTCATTGTGAATCAAATTAAAAGATTCTCCTCTTTGCAAACGTTGGCATAGGCATATGGTGACAGATTAATTTAATAATGTTGCTGCGTGAATCACGGTAAGCGCGAATGAAGTGGCCACTTCTTAATAGGAGTCACTGTATGGAAGTAGGCTAAGTAAAATAGAGATGTTTAAAATAGGATAAAGTTAGGATATGCCCGCTTGACAACGGCAGAGATAACTGGCCTTTGGCCATAGCAACCATCCATTTAGAACGACTGGCCTTCATAGTCAAAGTCAAAGTCAAAGTCAGCTTTATTGTCAATTTCTTCACATGTTCCAGACATACAAAGAGATCGAAATTACGTTTCTCACTATCCCACGGTGAAGACAAGACATATTTTGCCAATTTAGGTCCACAGACAAACATAACATTCAAGTAAACAAAAAAGTAAGTAAATAAGTAAATAAGAGGGCACATATAATAATGAAAAAATAAGAGCAGCAAAATTTGGTTGAAATTGTGCATAGACAGTCAATAAAATACTAGTGCAAAGTCAGGCCAATAAAAGGCTTGGGTAGTTCTGTTTGACCTAAGTAAGAAAGAAAGTGGCATAGTGGTGCAAGTTATGTAAGAGCAGCAGAAGTGTTGTGTTTTCAGGACAACAACACCAAGTTGTAAAGTGTACAAGTGTGCAAGTGGAGTAGTGCAGGTGGCCATTTTGGGTCCAATGTCCAGGATGTTATGTAGCTGAGGGTGGAGGGGGGAGAGGAGGGAGAGAGTTCAGCATCCTTACAGCTTGGTGTATGAAGCTGTTGGTGAGTCTGGTAGTGCGGGAGCGCAGGCTTCTGTACCTCTTCCCAGAGGGCAGTAGATCAAACACTTGCATCACTCACAATTTTGGTCGCCTTGCGGGTGAGGTGGGTGGTGTAAATGTCCTTCAGGGAGGGGAGTGAAGCACCAATAATCCTTCCAGCTGTGTTCACTATGCGCTGCAGGGCTTTCCTGTTGTATTCAGTGCAGCTTCCGCCCCACACAGCGATACAGCTGGAGAGGATGCTCTCAATGGTGCCTCGGTAGAATGTGGTCATGATGGCTGGTGGAGCACTTGCTCGCCTGAGTTTCCGCAGGAAGTACAGGCGGCGCTGAGCTCTCTTCGCCAGTGATGCAGTGTTGGTGGTCCAGGAGTGGTCTTCACTGATGTGCACCCCCAGGAATTTGGTGCTGCTCGCTCTCTCCACCACAGCACCGTCGATGGTCAGTGGCAGGTGTTGGGTGTGACCTCTCCGGAAGTCAACAACAATCTCTTTGGTCTTGCTGACGTTCAGCAGGAGGTTGTTGTCCCTGCACCACGTGGTCAGATGGTCGACCTCCAACCTGTATTGAGTCTCGTCGCCCTTAGTGATGAGACCCACCAGAGTTGTGTCGTCAGCAAATTTCACTATGTGATTGTTGCTGTAGGTTGCAGTGCAGTCATGCGTCAGCAGGGTGAAGAGCAGCGGACTGAGCACGCAGCCTTGGGGGGCCCCTGTGCTCAGTGTGATGCTGCTTGAGGTATTGTTGCCAACACGTACTACTTGGGGCCTCTGACAGAGGAAGTCCAGTAGCCAGTTGCAGAGGTAGGTACTGAGTCCCAGTTTGTCAAGTTTGCAGATGAGTTGTTGAGCAACCAAGGATCTTAGCTGTGATTCATGTAGCTACAGTATGCATACAATGTGATGCAAAGTATAGAAACGTGATGAAATATACAGAGACAGGTCAAGAAATATAGTGCAATGTAGACAGTAGTATACAGTTGATTTACAGAAGGTGGTTTAGAGTAATATGAATTAAATATAAATATGTGCAGTGTATTAGCAGTTATCTCATACAATAGTAGAATAATGTATGTAGTAGTAGAATATAATAAGTAGAATAATGTATGTAGTAGTAACATTATAATAGTAGAAATAATAATATAGATATATGCAGTGTATTAACAGAATATAATAAAACAGAATAAATAGGGATATTCAATATGACAAATATATAACAGATATGTACATACAGAGGGTCCCAGTTAAAAATTGACACTTCATTCACGATCATGGTGAATGGTGAAATGTAAGTACAACTGCAGCCGCTTGGGGGCAGCATAGTCCGCTGTGGAGTTCCACGGTCGAACCAGACGGCGCATTCGACAGCAAGGGCTGTGATTGGCCGAGTTTTCAGTGCGTTTCTCTGTGTTTTTAGCAGCCCCTGCAACATGCTAGTCCACTGTAGCCTAAGCCTTGTACATAATGTTAAACATAGTTTTGGATTCAGTGGCAAGATTTCTTGATTGTACAGTGTCTGTCTCTCAGTAATGTTTTAAAATGAGAGCTTCGTCAGCTGGCAGTAGGCTACTTTGTCGGTAGTCATGAGAAGTTCGCTTGCTAACAGAACATAAATATGCTGCCCAGAAACCTTGTGAATAGTTCTGATTTTTTTTACTACACTAACGAGGTTGAAATATAGACTTTGCCTACAGCATCTCCTTAACAGTAATGTTAACAAAATGACAGCATTCATATGACAAAGAAAAACGAATTCGGTCACTCAAGACTGTGCCACAGCAACCAGTGTAGGCTACAGTCCTACCCAATAGGCCTACTCGAAGCAGATAGCGTTGTCTGACGGTCGAGTGGGTTAATGCACGTATTTCCAGAACAGGTCTGCAACTTTCAGGTAGTTCTGAGTTCGAATCTAGGCAGGAGCAGAGCCATATAAAGGCCTAGGCCTATTGTTATAATTTTTTGCAAGGTGTTGCTCCTGGCAATACTTGTTTATAATACGTTTGGTGATTAATTGATAGCTGTTTTTGGGACACGTTAAACGTTCTTTATAATGAGCGCATCCGGGGAGTAAAACGACTGTTACGCGCTGTTACAACTGTAGGCTACAATGATTGCAATACAAAAATATGCGCGTGTTAGTTTAGTTAGTTTTGTGATGTTTTGCACTTTTGCCTCATGTGTTTTCAGGTTTGAGGGCTTTTTTGGCAAGATTGACCTTGGTTAGACTCTGCATATGTTATTTCTCCGTATGGAAAATAAAGTCAATTTTCGACACACGTCTGTTATTAGTTAAATAACAAGTGTTGCTTGTTAAAACATGTGACTAGTGAAACTCAAATGATTTTAGAAATATTTAGCCAAAGCCAAAAAGAGAAGGAGAGACGCCGGTGCAGCTCAGATGTCTTCTTAATTTTCTTTATTCTTTAGTAAAAGGTGCAGAACATTATTAAACTTTGACTAACGTTTCGATGTTCGTTAGTCAAAAACATCGACACATCGAAATGTTAGTCAAAGTTTAATAATGTTCTGCAGCTTTTACTGAAGAATAAAGAAAATTAAGAAGACATCTGAGCTGCACCGGCGTCTCTCCTCTCTAAAATATCTGTCCTGGCCTGGTTGCAACGGATTGTGGCCAAACGACAGAAGCGCGGAGAACCCTCCTTTGTCTTCCAAAAAGTGTTACTTTGTGCCCCGCGCTCCCCCACTGCTTGTGAAAGAAGGGGATGGGGGAGGGGGGCTTAACGTGAAAAAGCTTAATGTCACAAAACGGAAACGAGTCGTTTTAGGCTACAGGCCTTCATAATGGTAGGCTACAGGAAGTGGGGGGAGGGTATGGGATGACCAGAGCCGTCATCTATCGTCTTTCCAGGCACACAGCTCGTTATAAAGCCTATCGACTGCCTTAACAGATAGGCTTTGCTCTTGGGTTTGGCCTTACAGCGAACTCAATGCTCTTGTTGCTTGCAGTTAGTTAAATAAAGCGATGCAGATTACATTATTTATTTCTGATTAATTGCGTCTTTTGATGTATGTTGCAACATTTGCTTGTTAGGCTGGGCTACTGTCAATGTCCTGTACAGGTCAATGTTCAACAATTGCTGGTGTAGGCCTAGGCTATTAATCAATTAGGGACTGTTCGTTATTTATTTAATTAAGGGGCTACCGGAGGAGTTTTGGGAGCGTTAGTCAAAAAAGACGTGACCCTCCCTCGCCAGCAAGAATTGTTTCTATGACCCTCCAAAGTGATTGAGAAAAAACGCATGATCCTCCCCAGTCCCAACAATGTATTGATGCCTTAGGCTACTGGGTCAATTTGGGAGCTTGCATGCTACGACTCCTTCCTTGAAATGCCTTGAAAAGGCTGTCGTTTGCACAATTTCACAAATAATCACCGGGACCGAAACAAACCTGTCAACTTTTCCCGGGTTTATCGCGTATTTTAACTTTTTCCTCGCTGTCTTAGGGAGCTGCAGGGCCGTCGCAAGGGGATGCGAGGCCCTGTGCCAACTTGACAGATGCAAGGCCCTTTTCACTTACGTGCATGAAATCATGCGATAGCTTACTTTACACATAGCCAAGGCCACCGTCGGTGTATTTTAATAGTAGCCTAGTCTAATAAGCTACACCAGCTTGCCTTTAAGAGGGGAAATTCAATTGTATAGCCTATAACATTAGCTGAGTCACATATTTGGCCATATGGTGTTTATCATAGGCTACATCACGAAACCAAATAGTGTAACAAAGGCGAACACTTTAACAGGGGGAATTCATTGGGCATGAATCATTGTGCTGAACGGTATTTGTCAATGAGCAGAAACACACACGACATTCAAACTATTGATAAGATGTACTGGTCTGTATCTATAGGCTAACATTGGACAAATAAATGACACTGACTCGCCATATCCTGACTCAGGAAAAAAAAAAAATTCTTGCTTTGCCGCAAACTCAGCAATGAAATCATAGGCCAGTTTGCAGGTAGCCTAACGTCTTTTTCATAGAAGGGAGAGCCCAGTCTCTCCTGTGACATGGAGGTGCGCAAATATTTTTTAATAGCCTGTTCAACTTCGAAAAGCTTCGTTCACCCGATGCCAGTCACTGATCGCAATTTTAAAGTTCGGAAAGCTTCATCTTTTTAAGTTTTAAGTGCAGTGGCACCTATCTGCCCCCTTTGGAATTATATCTCGAGCCTATTATAAGGTCCAGTGCGTTATGTCCTGGGATTCGGATGTGCTCAAAAAGAAAAGAAAAAACACTTTTTTATAGATGGTTATGAGGAGCAATGTGAGAGAGAAATTTGATGATCATTGATCGTTGTTTTGGGACGTTAAGCCTTTTCCATAGGCGTCAGTGAAGGAGATTGAAGAATGACCATTTTTTTTTATACGAAAATATTTCTTAACTACAAAAACTCAGTGTCTAAAAACTCAGTGTCATTCAGACTCAACCCTCTTGTTGTTTTATTATCTTTTTCGTTGTCGTTTGAACGTTGGCAAGCAGGCATGTTGCGGTTGCAATTTAAGTGAAATTTCTACAGTAGGCCTACAACATGCTGTTAGGCTGGGCTACTGTCAATGTACTTGTACAGGTAAATGTTCAACAATTGCTGGTGTACAGGTTATATAATCAATTAGCTAAATCATTTGTCCAGCTGTTTAAACATTTTTTCGTGCTACATTCAAACGCAAAAGGTGCTTTGATATATTTTTCGTTTGAACGTCGGCAAGCAGTCATGCTTTGGTTGCAATGAATGAGGATAATTGCTTTTTTTTTGCATTATTTTGAATATGACTCGCTCCAGTCTCAACAGCACGTACTTTTCCCACACGCTTAGTTCTAACACACATAGGCCTATCCCCTCTCGCTTTCTCTCTCTCCATCCCTGCACACGGTGCTTTCTTAAAGGAGCTGCACCATTTTACAACAATTGCATCTACATTTTCATATTAGAATGTTTTGTCAAGTGTAAGCTTAAACTACCGTGATCAATTGAAGTTCCCGTGCCCCCGCTGCGTCATGGAAGCAGTAAGTCAGTCGCATCAAAAATAGTAGTGGCACCCAAGTGACACCTTGTGGTTGTTTGTGTCAACTGCAGTTTGTGCCATTTCTGCTGAGAAAATGGGGATCGTGATTCATGAAGGAACCCGTCCAAACTTAACGGGGACCCACTGTAACATACAGCTATGTGCAGTGTGGAAACAGTGTCATTGTAGTACAGAAACAACATTATAAGAGTAGTAAGAATAAGTTTATGTGCAGGATGAATAGTATAAAGATCAGTAGAATAACTATGTATAAATGTAATTACAGTAGGCCTATGTACATTTGTAAATAAATAGAAAACTATGGGTGAGAGGGATTTAATTAAAAATCTTTCCAGTAACTTTCCTGGAGTCCCCAGTTCATATACAAAATTTGGTATCGATATGTGACAGTGTTCCTGAGATATGGACGACTTCCTGTTTCGGAGCTTCGCCACCGATTTTGTTTGGCTGTGACGGGCAAACGCTTTCGAAAATCAAAAATCCTTCCGGTAACTTTTGTGAGGCTTGGTCTAAGGATAATGTACGTCAAGTTTCGTGGCGTTCGGATCAAATTTGTGACCTGTGAAAATTTAGTTTCGCTTTCTGTTCAATCCAATATGGCGGACGAACGGCACGCCCACCTGACGTCATCTTCGCGACCAACTTACACCGGTACTGACCGGACGTTTTAAAGTTGGAACGGTGTCTCTGTCTCAAAGGGCCTAGGCGCTAGAGCTGACAAAAAATTAGGGAGACGGGAAAAATAATAATGTGCTTATGTGCATATGTTTCTTTGTTCCAGTAAGAAGCCTAGCTGCTGCATTTTGGACTAATTGAAGTCTAGCAAGGGTAGATTGGTTCAGACCTAAATACAGAGTTACAATAGTCCAGCCTAGATGTAACAAAAGCATGGATTACAGTTTCTAAGTCAGTATATGAAAGCCAGGGCTTTAATTTAGCTATTTGACTTAGTTGAAAAAAGCTTCCCTTAACCACACTACTGACTTGCTTATTGAAATTCAAAGAGGAATCTAGGAAAACGCCTAGATTTCTGACCTCACTGTGGCAATTTACAGCCAGTGGCCCAAGTGCATTTCTTATCTTAGGAACAGAGCTGAGTGGACCAAAAATAATTATCTCTGTTTTCTTTTCATTTAATTGTAAGAAGTTTGCAGCCATCCAACTCTTTATGTCATTAAAGCAGTTAAACAGGCTTTCCAAGGTGCAGGAACTATCGGCTGTTAATGGCATAATGATGGGATCAATTAGTCAGCTGATTACTATCCAAGACGAAACCCCATCGAATTGAGGATCAGATAGGTCGGCCCCAGGGTAGATCTCGTGATGGTCTGTAATAATAATAATAAAAGTACAATATGTTCAAAAATTCATGTAGAACAAGACATTACAGTTTCCGTCCTTAAATAACATCATAAATAACATCTTTATCTCATCTAAAAAAACATAGTCAGAGAAAACATCTACTCTACTATTTTTACCTACATAACATTTACCACATGGACAGGTACGTAAATGACTGATCTGGTGTTGCAAGATATAATTCCTCTGATTCGGATTTCCTTACCTGTGTGTGGGTGTTTAAAACTAGTGCAACGGTATGTGAAATTACATTGGCTGCAAGTACCACAGTGGCGATTGCCCTCAGGTATAGGGGCAAGTAATATTTGAGGTGGAGAATCCGATGGGGGGAGGTACGAATGAACCAACTGGTCCCTAAGGTTTCTCCCTCTTTTATATACCACTAGGGGAGGCACTTTGAAATTTGTATGAAGTTCCGAATCTGACTTCAATATATGCCAATGTTTATTAATTATAGATTTTATTCTTTCTGAACTTTTGCAATATTCCGTTGAGAAAATAATAAGTTCGTTAGATGTCTTTCTGACTTTATTTCTCAATAAATAAAGTCTTATGATCACATTGATTTTAGTAGCACCCTCATTCAAGACAGATTGTTTATAGCCTCTATCTCTGAAATTATCTGTCAATAACTTCATATTTCTATTAAAATCCTCTGGTAACTGGTAAATATGTTTTACTCTGCACAATTGACTAAAAGGAAGACTATTCTTTAAGTGAAGGGGGTGATCTGAGTGTTTCTTGCGGTAAGTTTCCTATAAAGGTCTGTGTACAGGCGTTCACCATCACGAATAATCCACAAATCCAAAAAACATATTTGTCTTACATCATAATCCATAGTAAATTACAGATACTCTGATCAACCATTTAAATATGAAAAAAAAAAACATTCATTTAGGGAGCCCTTAAAAATGCAAAAGATATCATCTAAATACCTCTTCCATAAAAAAGGTTGTTTTTAAAATAATGATCAGAATGAATATATTTCTCTTCAAATAAACCCAAATATAAGTTAGAAAACGATGGAGAAAAGGAACTACCCATAGGTACTCCTCGTTTTTGGATGTAAAAGGTTCTCTCAAATATCCAATAATTGTATTGCAAAATTAAGTTTGATAATTCCAAAATGCATTTTTTTGAGGGATGGGACATAAAGTCTTGTAGAAAATACCTCCCTCATGTGGGATGGAAGTATACATAGCATTAATGTCAAATGAGACTAAATACATTTCCGCTGGGTTAATTGATTCAATGATGTTGACAAAATGTCCTGTGTCTTTAGTAAAAGAGGGTAGACTTTCAGTTATAGGTCTAATGATGTGGTCTACAAAAGTGGACAGATTGGAGGTCAGGGAGCCAATGTTAGATACTATAGGTCTACCTGCTGGTTGTTCAATACTCTTATGTATTTTGGGTAGAGTATAAAAAGTAGGAATAATCGGATGTTCAACTTTAAGGTAATCAAGTTCTTTTCTAGATACCTCGCCTTGTTTCCATAAATCATCCAAAGTTTCAAAAAAGTTTTTGGCACATTTAAACTCTTGCGTAGGATTATCTGAGAGTTGATGGTAAAATTCTATGTCTGACAATTAGCGTAAACATTCTTTCACATAATCAGTTTTATTTAACACAACTGTGGCTCCACCTGTCAGCTGGCTTTATAACAATCAAATCATCTTTTTTCAAATCATCCAAAGCATTTTGTTCTTCTTTCGTCAGATTGTTATATCTAGCTTTTTAATTTTCCTTCAAAAACATATCAACCTCTTGTTCTACAAGTCTACAGTAAGTCTGAATGGAATTATTACGATTTATAGAGGGTACAAACATGCTTTTACCTCGAAAATGTTTCTTAGGGTTTTCATCAGGACATTGAGATTCTAATAGTAGGGCGTCATCTTCTGATTTTCCTATTTGTCCACCAAAAAAATCCCTTAAACATATATTCCTAAAAAACTTAAAAAGGTCTACTTTCACATCAAAGTCTTTTATATGATTAGTTGGTACAAATGATCTGTGATTCTATTATGTTTTTGCTATCGTTCAGCAATGGAGTATGAATATTTGGTGAGACTGGTTATTAATCTTATCTCTAATTGTTTTAATTTTGTCATTGAAAAAGTTCATGAAGTCATTACTGTTTAGGCTTATAGGGATAGATTGGGTAACTTCGTTATGGCTCTTCGTCAGGCGGTAAAGGGTAGAGAGAAATTTTTTATTATTTTTATTTTCTTCAATCAGCGAGGAATAGTAGGCTGACTTAGCCTTATCACTTAAAGCACTTAACAAGGCTGTCTCTCCATGGTTGGCGAAAGACTTCCAATTTAGTGGTGCGCCATTTTTGTTCTAGTTCATGTGTTTTTTGTTTGAGGGTTTTTGTCTGCGTGGTATATAATGGAGCACGTCTTACTTGTTATCTTATTTTCTTTTTGAGTGGTGCTACAGAGTCTAGGGTTGAGCGTAATGAGTACATAATTTTATCAGTTAACAAATTGACCTCGGCTGGGTTAAGAAAAGGGCCTTCTGATACCTCATGAGTCCGGAATAAGGCAAGCGTAAGCGAAATTTTTTCTAAAAAGTCTGCATTAGTTTTTTCAGATAGGCGCGACTGTAGTATTCAGCTGAATTAGGTAATGCATAGTGTAGTTTCATTTTAAAAGTAATTAGATGATGGTCAGTTAAGGTCGGGTGTTGTGGTAAGATTGTTAACTGTTCTATGCTTATGCCATATGACAAGACTAGATCAATAGTATGGTTATCTCGGTGTGTGAGTGAATTAACATTTTGGCAAAAACCTACATGGTCAATTAGGGAATGCAATTGTGAGACAATCGTTCACATTATCCATAAGAATATAAAAATCACCCAATATAAGTATTTTTTTCTGTTTGGACAGTTTAAGTGGAGAGGAAATCAGAAAATTCCTCTAGGAATTCAGTGTAGGGGGTCTATACAATGTGACCACAGTTACAGGCTAATTAGTTTTCCAGTCTGGAGGTACAAAATTGAGGACTAGAACTTCAAAAGATTTAAACTTATGTGTGAGCTTGGGAGATGTGAGAATACTAGTGTGATACATTGTAGCTACTCCACCTCCCCTGCCAGTGTGGCGTGGTACATGATAATTCAAATGGGAGGGAGGTGTAGACTCATTTAATGGAAGGTTTCAGTAAGGCACATTACATCTATATGATTGTCAGTAATAATTTCATTAACCAAGGGAGTTTTATTTGACTAATTAAAGGTTTGATTAAAGGGACACCAGACAACGTTTTCGTGTTAATTAATCATCTTCGTAAGTAGGTACATGTATATGGTTAAATGACTCATTACAGGGCGAATGAAGACTCTCTCGCCCACCCCTACTGCCTGTAGGAAGAATATCCCACTTGCAAGTTGTATCAAGTTATAACCCAGAAGGATGTATTTGGTATCAAATGATAGCTCTGTGTCTCCTCTTTCATCTAACATCCGTGGCATATATATCCGATCACGGGTCCGCGAGTAATTACTCAGAGAGTAATGGGTGTGCAGCGTTGGTTTGTGTACATGACGTTAATATTTTGCAGTCACTTCGTCTGTTTTTATAAGCCAGAAGGGTCGATATACATGGTACAAATGGATAGCCCTGTGTCTCCTCTTTCATCTGATATGCTTGCCATATCTATTCGATCACGGGTTCGCAAGTAATTCAAACGAGAGTAATGGGTGCGCAGGTGAACGCAGAGAAGTATAGACTGTAAATATGATGCGATTTGATTTAATTTCATGATTTTTTTTAAATTTTCATACCTGATCATACAGACAAGTGTGTAGTCTCTTTGGAAAGCCCCACTTCTGCTCTGTCATGCAATAAAGGTTGCTCGCTGCGATGAACAGTTCCGGAGAAATGTAACAGAGAAGAAAGGGTGTGTTTTTTGACGCACTTTGCGTCAATCGGGTTCTAAGGGTTAATACATGAAATTGTGGCAGATTTGGGTAGCCTAGACTCTGCTGAAAAAAACAATATATAGCTTGTGTGTATGGTACGGAGCCCCCCGGGTGACATGGGGGAAAAAAAACATGGGTTAAAAAAAAAAAAAAAAAAAGTCATGTGGGAAAAAAACACGAAGAAGAAAAAAAAAAAAAACGATGTACTTTTGCGGGATCTCGCAAAAGTTTTTTTCTACTTTTGGAACTTGCTGGGCTTCCTACTTGACCCCAATAGGCCCACAAACCACTACCGCCAGATGGCAATCATATCAGAGGGCCGAACGAGCGAACCGGGAGGAACAAAGGTCCATTAAATTCCGTCAATAATTGCATAGGCCTTTGATCATAATTGTAGCGCCGAGCTTAGTTGCATTGTGATGTTCCTGTATGTTGTGTGTGTGTGTCAGAGGCGTATCAAGCTTTTTAAAAGTGTGGGGGTTGTGGGATAGGAAAATGAAACACTCTGGCCAAATTATAAATAACTCCCTACAGGGACGTTGTAAGTATTTTCTAAGAGGGGTGCGGACTATATTGGTGTCCGGGAGTTTCTCCCCCGAAAAAAAAGGAAATTCTGATTGCTAAAAACACCATTTTAATGCAGTTTGGGAGGGACAGAAGAAGCAGCGCCCGTCATATGTGTGGCTCATGTGACATGTACTGTAGGCCTACATGCTACCTGCTATCACTTCACTATTTGACACTACCCTATATGGAGACATATCTCATGTTATAAATCAAGAAATCATTTCAGAAATTATGTTTTGTGCATATGGGTTAGCAGGCTACAATAAATTGCCTAACAGACAGCAGCCTAATTTCGAGGTATCACTAATACCTATTAAATAAATGTAAAGGACACAGAACTGTAAGCTCAAATTCAAAAACGTTTGAAGTCTACCCAAACATATGCAAAGGGAATATAAATAAATTGTATTGCATATAGCCAGCTGAATTAATGTCAATTTAAAGATTATGATTAGCAGTTTCTATGCATTTTTCCATTGATCGTTACAGGAAGCCACGTTGTTGTTTAAACTATTGTTGCTTCTAGCCCAAGTTACCTCCAGTTTCACTTGCTGCAGGGACGCACACATTGCATGAGCGATCATAAGCGTTCTATCTCCGATGTAGCCTAGAACTCAAATGTGTCTTGATGCCGCCGTTTGTAAGATCAGATCAAATAAGACGTTCTAAATGGAACGCGATGTAATTGAGCTGTTCCTTTCTTACGTACGTCCTTGGAGACGTACTGTATGTGTGCTGACTGGGCTATGTCTATATAGTTGATGACACCAAATGAATAAGTATGCTGCAAATGAGCAGACGTGTGAAGCACCGGGCATAACTTAATTTCGCGGCTATGTGGAGCAGTAGTAGGTTAATTGTTGAGGAGGCCCATAGTTTGAGAAAAGCTGCAGATCATAGGCAGAGGAAGCATAATGCTCTGAGAACAGTAGCCAAAGGTTTTCCTGCAGAAACAGGTGCCTTGGTGCACGCACCCCGTTTTCACTTTGACTCCCTGCATTGTGACAAAAACTGTCAGTCAGACAGTGAATTTTGGTTTACTAAATTAGCATAATGCGGTAACAATTATCATTTCAATTCTATCTGAAATCTGCTCACGGCAGACGTTACAATGCAGACCCAAGCAGCAGCATAGCCTTGAAAGATGCACACTTTGAATTTGATCAGAGCGGCTCTGGTTCTTCACCTAAATTGATGTGATTGGCTGGATGACCGTTCAATCAAATCAACAGACCTATTTGTGTCTCTGTGTGTGAGTTATAGATACGGTTCCAACTCTTTACGGGAGCGTTTATTTCCATATTTTACTTTCAATTTAATCTGACAAAAAGTGTGGGGCATAGAATCGTGTTCCAGCAAAATTGTGTACGTTATAACACCCACATCCCCCACGCTTGTTACGCGCCTGTGTGTGCGTGTCTGCATGTGTCCAGAAAACCCACAAAACGCAACAGTGATAGAGCAATCATAGTATCATGATATGATTGCCATCTGGCGGTAGTGGTTTGTGGGCCTATTGGGGTCAAGTAGGAAGCCCAGCAAGTTCCAAAATTAGAAAAAAACTTTTGCGAGATCCCGCAAAAGTACATCGTTTTTTTTTTTTCTTCATGTTTTTTTTCCCATGACTTTTTTTTTTTTTTTAACCCATGTTTTTTTTCCCCATGTCACCCGGAGGGCTCCGTAGTATGACACTTACAATGACCAGGATAAATCTTTGTAACTAAAGGTAATGAAAATGCCCTTAAAACAGTCCTTGCGGAGCGAAACATGCTAAGTCGGCTTGTCAGTGTTGCTGGCAAGGTTATAGGGGTGAATCAGTCTCCACTTCGTGACTTATTTGACCGTCATGTCCTTAGGAAGGCTCAGGCCATTTTGGACTGTGATGACCATCCCCCCTCTATAGAGAGTTTGTGCTTCTACCTTCAGAGTTCCCACCCATAGGACTAAATGTTACCAACTCTCCTTTGTACAGTGGGCATTACTTCAAATTGGCCAGCTTCCCTCGAGGTTCGCATGTGACATCACGCGGGATCACGCAACTTTAATTTGTATTTCTCCAGTGACGCTGCAACGACGCTGCAACAACCCAAACAACCGGCAGATGGCTCTTGTGAGCAGGGTGTCTTGTAAAAAGAAATGGAGCCTGGAAAACCCTACACAGACTTCACTACAGACTTTTGCAGACTGGTGTAGAAATAATTTAATAGCCAGAAATTTGCCTGCCCTGCCCTAATAAAGAAATATTTGGTTAACTAGGAGTGAATCCCGTTTGCAGCCGTAGAAGAAATGTATATGGCTGTCAGTAGAAGGAGGAGGAGCGCACAGTCTACGAAAACCCGATGCTGCAGCTCAGCAATTTAAAATGGCTCAAAACCACTTTGTATTAAGTTTTAATGACTCAAAAATGACAGTTTTAGAATCAGAGAATGAAGAACACGTCAGGTTCATTAAAAAAGTATTTTCTATGTGTCACAAAAGGCTTCAGAGGGTGGGTTACAGTTAACACGATATACCCAAATTTCAATAGCCACAGAATGGACTTCGTATATGTTTTAGGAATCATTAGCCTACATGCTTTAGGCTACTTCAGGACATGGCCGCTGTCACCAGTATTGCCACGGCAATACTACTTTTCAAAGTAGGCTAGTATTGCCTGGCAATACTAGTTTTCATACATGAGGTTACACTAATAAACAACGTCACAAACTGCTGCTGTGCAGCGCTTATCATCAAAGTGTTTTTTCCCCATGCATTTATTCTAGGCTACTGTCAGTGACTGCCGCGAGAGAAGCGGGTTCTGTGTTGCGTTCATTTCAGTGACTG
Organism: Alosa sapidissima; assembly: GCF_018492685.1. Lineage (NCBI taxonomy): Eukaryota > Metazoa > Chordata > Actinopteri > Clupeiformes > Clupeidae > Alosa > Alosa sapidissima. The sequence goes on from NC_055966.1 coordinate 2,147,670, forward strand.
ACGCAAGAGAAGCAGGGTCTGTGTTGTGTTGCGTTAATTTATTTTCATTGGGCATGCCCTGCCGTACCGTCCACATCTCTTCAGCACAGCAGCAGCAATGGCAACTCTTCGTTGAACTTTTAAGTGGTGTTCAATGGTGTTGCTAAGTAGGCCGTGTTAGGCCTATAGGCCTAAATCCACATTGAATTAGTTATTGGATGATATTAAAAAGAATCAGAATTATTTGTGGTTGCTGGAAATTTCAACTTGGTGATCAAAAAGTTTTGGATTTCATGTTGACCGCGACTTCAGAGCATTTTTACGTTGTGTCAGTGTAAAGTTAGCTAGCCTAGTCTAACCAAATATTTGTCTTACAAATCTAAACCACAGGCTCACGATAATCTAACGGGCTTTGAGACATCTGTTTTGTCTTGTGACAAAGTCTCAAGAAAAAGAACAAATTTTGCATTGTAAGCATAACTAACATGCAATAACGCCACCAACAACAACCAAAACTAGGCTACTCATTGTCAACATGTAAATTAAATGTAACGTTATTATTACAAAGATACTGCATCAATCCGTATGTTTCATTAGGCTACTAGGCTATTTGTTTTGCCTTACTCTTGACTCATTTAGGCTAGGCCTTTTTATTCAGTTATTCATCATCTTCCGTCCTTGTGTAGTGCACACATTCTCAGACCTGTCACCTGTCACTCATCATCGTAAGGGAGGAGTTTGGAATCATTCCCGCGTTACAATCATCAGCCAATCAAGGTGGTCACTTCAGTCAAGCTCATGCATGAGTAATGATGTCATCCATAGCAACGAAGACTCACTCTTAGTTTAGGAGTGGTCATTTTTCCTTACTAAGAGTAGGTCTGAAAGGCTTTGTTAACTTAATAAGAGAAACTCCTAGCTAAAATCTTTTATTGCTATTTAGGAGTACTCCTAGTGGTAAGATAAAAGGCTTTGTTAATATAGCCCCTGGTGTCTAAACCAATGCATAGCCCATTTACACAAAATAATGATCGAATATTACTGATGATATTTCATTGTTATTTAAGAACATGCAGTGCGCGTAGGGCACCAAAAACATCTTGCTCGTAAAAAATCATCATACCGCATATTGTGGCGGGTCTGTTATTTAGCCTACTTACTGTAGGCTGCGCAAATCACAGGCCTTTATTTTGGGCAAGCCTGCATTCGAGGCAGGCCTTTATTTAATAAGGCTTCTGTTGAAGAATTTTATATAAAGCCATGCACTGACAGTAATCCTCCTGCCCCTGCTGCCACAGCTGTGTGAGCACATCCCTGGATAGTGTGGCATGCTCACACGTTATGTCTCCTTCTTGCACACTTGACCAATAATAGCGCAACCATTTACGTCTTCATAAAATAACAACTTGCCAGATATGCCTTCATAGCTTTGGGCTTCATTCAGCATTTTGTTCTTCCACTGGAAATTACTCTGGCAGTAATAGGGCTACATTTGCTGCCTGCTGCATCCTTTCTGTTTTTATTGTTTAGAAAACGTTTGAGGTCTTGAGTTAATGCATTAAACATTGTTTGCTGGTAACCCGCCACAAAAAGCCTACAGATACTTGCGTGCGTACATTCTCTATTCTCTCCAAAATGTGCCCGTTCTATAGGCTGGCCAAGTGCGTAATTCTGCGGCATAAAGCAGATGTATTTGTTTATTGTACAGAAAAATAAAAATAACCTGTCAAGCAGTCAATTGACTACATTGCAGTCAATAAGTAGGGCAAATTACGAAACCAAAACGTGGGTCATAGTTGTCTAAGCCTCTGCTGTGAGGCCAAACCCATGAACAAAGACGCATTGATATCTGCAATAGTTTTTTTTTTGGCGAAAACAAGCTCACAGCCGAACGAGTCATAGCACTGAAGGGAGAGGCAACTGGCATGTGATCTCCCCACGGGCCAATGGATGTACAAGTTTTCTCCTGTGCCTACGATATTTAATCCAGTGTTTTGTCAAGTTGCAAAATGCTATTCGTTTTAACTAATTTTTATGATAGTACCCTACTATCTTAATTGCTTTATACTCAATACTTGACCAATGGCTATTGCATCTGTCTATTGAAATTGAGAATGTGGCATTTGATCTACTGTGTAGGCTTCATAAAATAAAATAAACAGATTGCTAATGGCCTACAAAAAAAAAAAAAAGCACTATTGCTTGTTTATAAATCAGTAAATGGAGCAGGACCTAAATACTTGTCAGACATGCTTCAGCAGTACACACCTTCTCGTCCTCTCAGGTCCCAGGTGAAAAACCTGCTAGTAAAACCTACAGTTAGAACTAAACATGGTGAAGCAGCTTTTAGCTGCTATGCGGCTCAGCTGTGGAACCAACTTTCGGATGACATTAAAAAGGCCCCAACTGTAGCCAGTTTTAAATCTAGACTTAAGACCAAACTGTTCTCAGACGCTTTCTGCTAACTGTGCCGAGTTACAAATTCTGAATCTGCCTCGATAATTATTCTACTTTGTCTTTTATTACTTTTTTTACTACTTTTGCCTTTGTTTTTGCTTACTAATTATTCTTTATTTTTAAATGATTTTACCTTGTGTTTTATGTTTTCTTTTTATTATGATCTTTACCTTTTAACTATTCTTTGACTATATTGCCCTTCTATGCTTTTATTTGTTATTATCGTTTGGTTTTGTTTATGTAAAGCACATTGAATGACCTCTGTGTATGAAATGTGCTATATAAATAAACTTGACTTGACTTGACTTGACTACAAGCTGATCTGGGGTGCGTTTCCCGTACAACTACGGAGGTTAGCTTTTTACTAACAGGATGCATCGTTCAACTAACCAACATGTAAGTTACGACTGTTTCCCAAAACTGTCGTACTTACATAGTACTGTAAGTTTGGACCATGATAGTTTCCAAACTTCAGTAGTCTGGACTAAGGTGGTTAATGACGTTTAGTAGCACGTGAACGGGCACCTGCACATACTTCTGTGGTGCATTGCGTTAAGGCCGGCAGATGACAGCCGCCGTTGCACAGCAGTTACCAGTCCCCTGTCCAAGAGTTCGAATCTGGGTTAAGATTTTGACAACAATATTGACATCGTTGTTTACCAAAGTTTATCTTTTGTGCAGATCATATTATCAAAATCAGAATCAGCCTTCTTGGCTTGGTTTGCGTAAACTAACAAGGACCCCCCCCCCCCCCCGTCCATGAAAATCAAAGGCTACATATTCTCAGCTGACTCGTCAAAAAGTGCGCACCACCTTATTATTATCTGCAGGTGTGTGACTTTTACTTACGTGCACATGGCTGCAAATTGACTTTTAATTTATGTATTTTCTGCCTTGGGCATTTTAAAATATGGATGTATGGTGGTTAGAAGTGTAAATATCAATTAGAAACCTAAAAATATTTATAATTATTCATTTGCAAACAAATAACTGGCGTCAGTGACGTCTTTGACAGGAAGATCCCTGGAACTATGCTTCTACTAGCATTCTACCACAGGTCGAGAGGTGTAGTTGTAACTACACAACTTTACGATAGTGGTTGCAAACGTTCGTTGCTACTATGGTTTTGGGAAACACTAACGTAGTGTAACGATGCATTGGACTATGTAAGTTCCAAATATGAATGTAATTCTGCGGCATAAAGCAGATGTATTTGTTTATTGTACAGAAAAATAAAAATGACATGTCAAGCAGTCAATTGACTACATTGCAGTCAAGAAGTAGGGCAAATTAATTTACGAAACCAAAACGTGGGTCATAGTTTTCTAAGCCTCTATAGCGTAGCCTGTTAAAAACATCGCAGAAACCTACCCAAGGCTACAGATTAATTCTGAACAGTTATTTCTCTACTGGCTCAATTATCACACCACTGTTTTGATTTGCGTAGTTGCGTTAACCCAACACTGACAATAATGTAGACAGCAAATTTCGATTTCCGTTACCACCGTGTAGTCAAGCCTTAAGCCATACCCAAGCAGCCTAAATCGAGGTAAATCGAGCTTTTTCAGAAGGGGCGGCAGGCAGAGCGATGTACAGTGGCAGAGCGACACACAGTGGCTGAAAGTGGTACTAAAGCTTCACGCAGCTTCACGCCTCGTAATGCGCGACTGAAGTGCCCATTTGAAAGCGATGCCCACTGTAACGCGTGAGCATGCCACACTATCCACAGCTGTGGTAGCGGGGGGTAGGAGGATTACTGTTAGCGCAGGCTTTATTATAAAATTCTTCAACAGAAGGCCTGCCTCGAATGCAGGCTTGCCCAAAATAAAGGCCTGTGGTTTGCGCAGCCTACAGTAAGTAGGTCTTAGTGACCTTGTCGGATTAACAATTCATAGACCCCTGGGCACAAATGTCTGATGCCCCCCCCCCCCCCCCGCCCCCCAGCCAACATGAATCGGGCGGTCAGTTAATAGGCCTATATTGTGAAGATTTTCTTGCCATCTAAGGCACGAGCGCATCTGTGAGGCCAAGCCTCACCAAGTAGCCCGTTTGTTTACAACTAACATTACATTTAATTAAACTGCTTATAGGCTATGTCGAAATAGTTTTCAACATTTTGAATATCAGTGTCGGGTGAATTAGGAAATGTTCTCAAAGTAGCCTTATGGCTGAAAGCTGCTTGGGATCCCCCCCTGTCAAGCAATATATACAAACTGCTCACTCATTGTTTCAAAAGGAGTAATTTTGGCTTTGTAGGCTACGTAAAAATAAACTTCCAAAACTAACGAAAAATATTTATCTTCTTTTAGTTAGTTCAAAAGTTTCCAAAAAGTTAAAAACAGATGACATGATGCGCGTCACTGACATAATGCGCAAATAATATAGCCTAGATATTCCAATATATTCAAATACATGTGTTTATTTTAGAGGGAATATTCAAACGTCATTTTTGAGCAATTTTGACAGCCCTAGTCCACTAGGCTACGCCAATTGTCTATTAACACCTTCCACCTAACCCCGGTGAGTGGGGGTCGCTATAATGCGTGTGAAATAGCACCATTGAGTAGCCTATGCAAAATAGCTTTAAAATCGTTCCGGCGACACCCTCTTGACAGGACAACAGGCTGGTTGAAACAATAGCAAAGTATGCATATGTTGCATCCTTTTTTGCACTTTCACCTACACTACGCCTAAATCACGCATAATCCGTCGTTTGACTCCGGAACAGTTTACGTAACTCAGAAGGTTAATTGCGATAACCCAAACTAAAAGGAAAAACACTTTGCTTTGTTTTTATAAACAGAAATTATATTCCGTGTTGATATCACGCTGTTAAAAAAACGAGATATACCCTACCCATCCAGAAGCGCGCATTGGCCGACAGTAAGTGGAGGCAGTGGTTTTCAAACTTTGCCATATCCTACACTGGTGTAAAAGGTGTGTATTGTATCATATTTTTTGTAAAGGTCTACCAGGGATATTCTTAGGCCTATGAATGGTGTGCCTTCTCACAAAAGCATAGTCACTGGGCTCAGCTAGATGTAGCTTTCTCCTTCACCAACCTGTGAGCCTATGAGGCAGTCACGTCGTCAGTGGCACTCTCAGGTCCTTCTCATCTGCTGATACAGCAACATGAGTATTCCACTATAGCATTGCTACTCATTGCCTTACTCCTTTCCTTTTCAGAATGTTCTTTCTATCCATAATCATCTTCTTTCTTCAGTGAATTAGCAAGATACCATCAGAAGCCAACAATCATAAAACACCTGTGCGCGCTCTCTCTCTCACCTGCGCATAAAGCTGTCTGCGTGTTGTAGGCTAGATTTGCGTGAGTTCTTTTTATCTGCTTTACTTTTGCGAGTTGCGACCACCTAGGCTATGTTATAGACGTTCTATGAGGTACCAGTGTTTAGCTTAGTGTCACAAAACAATAAGTTTTGTCAGACTACTTTTAAAATGATATTCAGGGCTATACATTTTAAACATTCGGGGCTGAAGACCCGACAAGGCCTTGCATTAATTCTTCAGGTGGGAAGTGTCAGGAATTTTCATACGAGAGACGCTCTCATTGGTGGTTAGTATATGGAATAGGGGATTGACAGCAACATAGCCAATCACATTATGAGAGATGCTGAATTTAGCATCAACTGCGATGTTTGATTTTAAATTAATGTAAATTTAGCCGGGGCTGTAAGCTGGCACACATGTGTGCTCGATATTTTCCGTGGGTGCTCGAGCGACGGAGCACCCACGGTATCGGCGCCTATGAGCCAGAGTATAGGGGAGAACCGGGACGAATGAAACACCTTTTAATTAAACGTAATTTACAAAGACATCGTAAAACACTGAAAGTTAATATTTTGTCACTAGCAACATACATCTGTCCTTTGTCAAATACAGTTGCATGTATAGCTCTGAACAAAACCGTTCAAGAGTTATTTAAGGAGAAGTCGAACGTGTGTTTTGTTTCATTCGTCCCTCCTGGCTGGGACAAATGAAACAGCATGGGGGACGAATTAACATCCTACAGCTTAAATTATGTAAACTTCCCACAACTTTAATATTTGACAGCATATCATGAATGGTAGTTCAAGTATGTGTTATTTTAGATAGATTGCTGCTGGGCTATATATGTCTTGGTTCATGTCTTTTAACAACTCATTGCCGTCATGGTAATATCTTGCGGTTGCATCCATTACAAACAGACATGCAATGTGAACGTCTGGGATTGGGGAGAGCACTAAATGCTCTATTGAATAAGCATGAAGTCAAACCTTTAAATGAAAAACACTCTTTAATAATCAAAAAAATAAACGCTAATGAAGTAAACTTGTGACCATCAAAAATCGTTTATCACCTGTAACTCCGTGATAACTGGACACAACAGGAAGGCATTTGGCTGAGCAATGGAGGTTAATATGCTCTATATTTTGTCCAAATGATGTCTGTCTATCATTGTTGCACTCGGAGAAAACCAGAATGTTTCATTCGTCCTGCGTTTCTTCTACGGCTGCAAACGGGATTCACTCGCAGTTAACCAAATATTTCTTTATTAGGGCAGGGCAGGCATATTTCTGGCTATTAAATTATTTCTACACCAGTCTGCAAAAGTCTGTAGTGAAGTCTGTGTAGGGTTTTCCAGGCTCCATTTCTTTTTACGAGACACCCTGCTCACAAGAGCCATCTGCCGGTTGTTTGGGTTGTTGCAGCGTCACTGGAGAAATACAAATTTCGCGTGATCCCGCGCAATGTCACGCGCGGACCTCGAGGGAAGCTGGCCAATTTGAAGTAATGCCCACTGTAGACAGCAAATTAAGATATTTTTTTTGTTTTGTGGAGCGGTACCGGTAGGCTATCAAAAGCAGATTTCGATTTTCTTTACCACTGTGTAGCCAAGCCTTATGCCATACCCAAGTAGCCTAAATCAAGGTAATTTTTAATTATGCATGATTTATTTTGTTATTGAATTCATAGGCTGGGATTCCTCTCCTAAACAATTATGTTTAACGGTAGCCTCCTGCTTTTTCAGAAGGGGCGGCAGGCAGGCTACTGACAGAGCGATGTACAGTGGCAGAGCGACGCACAGCGGCTGAAAGTGGTACTAAAGTTACACGCAGCTTCACGCCGCGTAATGCGCAACTGAAGTGGCCATTTCAAAGTAATGCCCACTGTATGTTCTGCCATTAACATGCTGAATTTGCTCAAATGATGTCACCTTTTCAATCTTCTGCTTCCTTGCACACTGGACTTTTGGACTGTTGCTTATCCTGCTCCATATAGTGATCTTGCACTGTATTTTATTTAATGTACTGGTCCTTGGATAAGTCTGTCTGTGTTGTACTGTCTCCATTGCTATTTATTATTTTGTGTGTTGTGTCGTTGGTTGTGTGTTTCTTGATACCTGGCTGCAACATAATTTCCCCCTGTGGGATGATAAATTTGACTTGACTTCATTCTTTCTTATATGATTACACTTTGAAATGTGAAAAAGTGATAGCATTCCACTTTTATAAGGAAACGAATCAACATTGAGAATAACAAAAGGATTTTCCACCACAGTCTTGAAAAGAATACAGGTTCCAAACTTACACAAGCATACATATAAATATGCCAATGGACTTCCTGTGGTCAATAAACATAAAGACACAACATCCACATTTGGTTCAAAATTTGTAGCCAAAATCCTTATATTGAATTTGGGAGGTCCTGATATACAGTACCCAATCAAGAAGAAATTTGATAAGTGGACCTTTCAGGTTTATATCCGAGCACTCTTGTTTTAAACTGTCTACTTTTAAGCTCAACTTTCATTAAACTACAGTATGCAACCACCATATCTATCCTACCAACACCTTAGTAACCATCTCTGCATTATCATGATATTTTACACAAGGCTTTGAACCGGTTTACGGAACGAAAACGAAAACCAGAAACTTTTGATGTTTTGCTAGGAAAATAATGGTAACCGGTTAATATATTACCAGAAGATTTCTGTGTAATATGACTTGGTGAGGTTCACTTCCGGTTGTTCACTCTTCAGGAGAAATGTAATAGAGCTTGCCGCCAGCAAGTAGCCTAATCAAAATCGTATGCCCAAGCTGTAGCTGTCTCTCAAGCTCAATCATAAGAGAAATATTGTACCAAGTATCTCTCAAATGTTTGGTTTTAAATACGAATTCTATCTATTTAAATAGACTACGAATTTCCAATGCATTAAGCATTGACAGTACCTGGCTATTGCCCAGCATACATTAGTTTAGATAGATAGATAGATAGATAGATAGATAGATAGATAGATACTTTATTGATCCCTAGGGGAAAGTTTGTTATGTCTTTGTTTAGTAGGCTAATAGAATTTTGTTCAGATGGGAAAACACTGCAAGAATCCTATGTGGCAGCATTTTTCATTTCAAAAGACTAACAATATAATATAAGCCCAGATTTTACATAACAATTTTTGCATTTTCATGCACTGGTAATTCCTTGGAATTGCATTTCTAGTTTATATTTTGTTGTCATTTCCAGTTAAAGGCCAATATAATGATTTAATGATTTTCCAAATAAATTATGTCATTCATGTTTGACTATCTTTGACAAATAATGAAGGCGTGGGCAGATGCAGATAGCCAATCCAAACAACCAATCCAACATTTAGGCATTTTGCAAGTTAGATTCATTCATTCATTCAATCTTTATTTATTCTTGGAGGTTCATTGAGGGAGGTCCTCATTTTCAGTGAAGCCGAGATTACACAGTAACAAGAGATATAGTATAATAATTGTGGAAAATAAAACAAAATAAAACAAATAATAAGATAACCTACATTATAAAGGAGGAAAGGAGGAAGGGAAAATAAAAAATACTGAAAATATTAATAATAAAATAATAACAATAATAAAATAGATCTGATTCAAAATGTAATAGGTCTGTCTGTGGCCCATACTTTGGCTATACATTTCCAGCAATTTACAAATTTCCAGTAGTTTTGGCATAATTTTGATAACAAGCAAATCAGCCAACCAACCATCAAACAAACAGGGGGGACAAAAAACGATACTTTCTTGGCAGTTGTAATAATACTAAAACATTGTGTCTATGAAGGCAGAGGCTATTTATACAGGACTGACCAGCTGTCGACTAGCAAGGTAAAATATTCCATACTCCACATTCACTCACCACTCCATATTTGTGGAGTAACCAATAAGCCTGGAGGTGGAGGCTGGAAGCTACATATGATATGTATGATTATGTGTGATCATTAACTGAGTCAAGGCAAATAGACCCTGCAAGATCGTTTCCACCTTTTGAGCAACCAATAGCTAACCATCAACACTAAGCTAATTTTTTTAGATACTTATATATGGCACATTTGTAGTTTTGACATTACATCTGTGTCATTTCTCTATTATTGCACTGTATTTTAGTTTTTTTTTATGTTTTAATGTTGGTATGCAGTTTATCAGACACAAACAAATTTAATCATGCTTAAATAATGCTGTATGTTTGTGTGTGTGTGTGTGTGTGTGTGTTTGTGTCCACTCAGAGAAATTACTAAAGAGTGAACAGGAAGACATCACCCAGCTTATGACTGTTTCCTTCTCTGGAACCCGTACCACAGAGGAGGTGCTAACAGCTGAGACTGAAGAAGAGAATGATAAAGAGGAGGAACATGCATTTCAGAGCCGCCCATATCCCACAAAATTTGGTATGCTTCTCATGACTTTGGTATGATTCTCATGACTTTCAACAAATAATGCTTAAATTGCTGAGATTAGATGAAATGTCATTTAAATAGCATCTAATCATTTGTGTTTAAAGAAAAATGTGTATGTGCATTATCATTCATTCTGATGCCATTTTTATTGGTCCAGGGTGTCCGCGGGGTTGTAAAAGGTATTAAAAGGTAGTAAATGAAATTAGCTAAATTTAAGGCCATCTAAAAAGTAATAAATGTCATCTGATGAGGTATTACATTTTCAAACCACTTTATTTATATTATATTACTTTTATGTGCGAGTAGGACCTGAGCGATATGTCAGTGTGCGTTGGCGGTAAAAACTTTTAGCGCCCCTCAAACTGGCTATCAATATATTATAATACAATATATTTTAAGTCAATTTAGCAATTCGTTTCCACCAAATTCCCCAGAAGTCATCATTTAAGGGGTTATTTTTCAAAATTTTCGTCACGGGGAGCATGCAGGCCCAAAAGTATTTTATCACATGAGGCCCACATTCTCCAGCAGCACCCAATCAATAATTAATATTTTTGTAAAATGTGACCACCTATTTTTGAATGTGATACCTTGACTGGTAAAGTATATGAGACAGCAAGGGTGTGTGTGTGTGTGTGTGTACTGTGTATGGTCGTGGGCCTATTTGGAAGAAAGTCCAGTAAACCTTTTCTGATTTTCATTTGTCATTTTGTCTTGATTGAGATAGAATGATGAAATAAAGAGTGTAGTGCTGGAGAAGTGGTGTGTGCTCTTCCTACACATAACAATGAAATAACTTTTTATCTTGGGTTAGGATTAAATAACAAATAATTGTGTATAGGCCAGTGTTTTTATTGAAGCAAAAAAGGAACAAAATATCCAGTAACTTTATACTTGATTTGAATGGTAAGCATTGCTACACTTTCTTTAAGTTACCGTATTTTCCGGACTATAAGTCACACTTTTTTTCATAGTTTGGCTGGTCCTGCGACTTATAGTCAGGTGTGACTTATATTCTCCACATTTTTAGCTACATTTTCATGTACCACATCAGCATTTTTGTTCAGTGAATCTTTTGTAAATTGCTTTACAATAGCGTCGGGCCCTTGCCAGCAGCCTTCGGCTTGCCTCTTGCCATTCACTCCTTCCTACTCCTTCGTCTTCAACATTCCCTGTAGAATTCTCAATATTTTTGGCCTCAATGTGTCCAGTTACATAGTCTGTCTGTTCTTAATCTTGGATTTTGTGAAATAAATTTCCAAATATCACCTGCTTGCTGCAACTTCGGTCTGCACGTCCTTTTAAAACCGCATTTTTTTCTCTCTCAAGCATTTAATCTGCTGCCGACTTGTCTCTCCACATCGTCCAAAATGCTTGGTTGCATTGCATTCTCCACATTTTTAGCTACATTTTCATGTACCACATCAGCATTTTTGTTCAGTCAATCTTTTGTAAATTGCTTTACAATTACCGTCGGGCCTATAGGCCTATTGCCTGGCTTGCCTCAGCTTCGGTCACGTCCTTTTAAAACCGTCTTTTTCTCTATCATGAGTATTTAATCTGCAGCCAGCTTGTGACTTCATATCGCCCAAAATGCTTGATTGCATTGCATTATCCACATTTTTAGCTAAATATTCATGTATCATATCAGCATATTTGTTCAGTGAATCTTTTGTAAATTGCTTTACAATTACCGTCGGGCCTAAGCCTATAGCCTGGCTTGCTAGTGACGTCTAAAACTGCTCTCTCGTGAGCATTTAATCTGTTTACAGCTTGTGACTCCACATCGCCCAAAATGCTTGATTGCATTGTATTCTCCACATTTTAGATACATTTTGGTGTACCACATAGCATTTTCTTTCAGTGAAACTTTTGCTTTGCAATTACCTTCCTGCCCTCCTCTTGGCTGCCTTCACTCCTTCGTCTTTATTATTAATCTTTTTGGCCTCAATAATCCAGTTACATAGTCTCTGTTTTTGGTTTTGGATTTTGTGAAATACTTTTCTAAATAAATGCGACTTATAGTCCGGTGCGACATATATATGTTTTTTTCCTGTTCATGACGCATTTTTTGACTGATGCGACTTATACTCAGGAGCGACTTATAGTCCGGAAAATACGGTAAGTAACAAAATGACAGTAAACCGTTACTTTATAATTAGTTACCCCCAACACTGAATTTCGAAAGGTTGCCGCTGCAGCTCAAAGTCGTGTTGGTAAAATATTGTGAAGGTATTAAAAAAGGTATTAAATTAAATTTAAGAATTTCGGTATATAACCTTTGGTCAGTCCTGTTATATTAGGCTACAACTTGTGTAGAACTAACTGCCAGTCACACCTCAAACAACTGCATTCAAAAGTATAACTTATAGTATTGGAGCTATATAGCACAAAGGCAATAAAATGGACAGATACATCATAAAGACGTCTAACCACAAACCTGACCCATCCCCTCTTAAAGCACTGAATAGAAAAAAAATAAGCGTTGAGCAACATACAATCGAATAATTAATGTGTGAGGTATATGAGTTAATGCATAGGCATACATGTGGCAAACAGTAATAAACCTCTTATTCTGTCATTTTTGTGTCAGGCTGCACTGAAAACATTACCTTCTTGGCAGAGGTAATAAGGGCTCCTGTCCGGGTTATAACAAAGGAAGGACCCAATCACAGACCAGCTTGAGTGTTTTCTTTTAATGAATAAATCAGGCAACAGACCCAAAATGCAATAAACTGTGCTCAGAATTTAAAAAATGTCACTGTGACCAGAATAAAAAAAAAATGTCAAAAAACTCTCAAAAAAGTTCTGAGTCAAAGACAAAAGAAAGGCCGCATTCACAGGAACAGAGGCAGTGAATATTCCACAAAAAAACTCAAAAACACAGTGATAAAGAAAAATCCAAACAAGGCAGGTCATTTGCAGGTGTACAAAATAACGTCTTTCCAAGACATTTACAGATATTAGATGGTACAGAGAGCAAATATACTGGCCCTATACTGTAGAAGAGTAACCAGCAAGGGATGTCCAAGAAGTCTCAGAATTACAAAAAATAAATATAGCCACAAGTGGCAATGGCGGGACCGAGCACCTGCAGTCCTTGTCCTTTGCATCCAACAATGCACTCACAGGTGCATGTGTCAAATGCACAAATCTGATATGCGTGTGCTATTTGTTTTTGCAAGTTTTATACATTGGAAACACTTACTCAATTCCTGTTGGGTGTGACAATTTACACCGAAGATATTCACTAGGTGGCGCTACACCACAAATATGTGGGGTACAATGATGTGCTTCCAAGTAACCAATTTATTACATACATTTTGTGTTATGCAGTGCAACAATTGACAAGTTCTCCTAAAAACTACTTTCAGCCTACTCACTTGGTTATATTATATTCATCTTAGGGAGGTCCATATCTAACCTGACCCTCGCCAGATGAATTTCGTTCCGCTTAGCTCCGCCTAGCTTCACTCACATCCATCTGGGATCTCTTCCATTGAGAGTGATTTCTGCAACCAACTTTATGGTTCAGCAAATCAGGACGCAGGGCGGGAGTTTCATAGATGTGACGTAGTGGAGAAGCGACCGTGAGACTGTTATCGGTGTCACGGGTTGGCTTCGATGTGAGTGGTTGAAGTAGCACATCAATAGATGACGGACAAGTGGCTTATTCAATCATATGCAAGCATTTTTTGATTAGGCCCAGCCTTCTGAAACACCATTCCAATGGAGCTAGGCGGAGTGAAATTCATCTGGCGAGGGTCAGGTTAGTCCATATCCATACCAATTAACCATTTAGGCGCCAGGGTTTCAAAAAAACAACACTGGATTTTTACATCAAAATTTCAAGAGGCCATGGCTTGAAAGTGGTCAGAGATAAAGTCGTACTGTAAATGTGAAAATCATTGAGGATACCCTTGTTAGCACTGCAAAAAAAGACTTACAAAATTGAGCTTATTCAGCAAAATTTAAATGAAAGTCAATAATAGTTATTTTGCAGACTAATTTACGAGCTGCAATGGTAGACCAGATCCATTTCAAACCATATCAAATTGTGTGTGTGTGTGTCTCTGTGGCATTCCCACTAATCTAATGCCACTGTGTTTGTGTGTGTGTTTGTCTGTGTGTGTGCGTATACAGTACCCTCCAGAATTATTGGCACCTCTGCTAAAGTTGACTAAAAACTGGTATAAAAAATAATCTGTCAGTGATTTATTGTAATCTCACAATGAAAAAAATAGGAAAAATACAACCTTGAATGGATAATTGTTGCCTTTTGGGGTATTTGAAAGGGTTCTTCTTATTGTTTGCCAATGAATAAAAAACAGTGTCTCTACTATATGCCATTGCAGTTTCTGGAACTGAAGAGTATGACTACCCTTTATCTGAGAGGGGAGCCTCAGATGAAGATGATGAGAAGGTGAGAGGTTATTCAATTAACACATTTTGCCCTGGCATTATTTTGCCAAAATTGTTTTTGAATTAACACATTTTGCCCTGGCTATTTCTCCAACCAACTGAATCGATCCCTGAAGGGAAACCCTGTTTCAATATTATATCTAGATCTAAATTTTCACCACGGACTTAAAAAAACAAAAGTGGTCAAGTATTCAGTTAAAACACGGCTCCTTGAAAGTTATTTTAACTTCTTAATTACACCGTGTTCCAAATGATTATGCAAATTGGATTTAAGTGTCATAAACATTTATTTTTTTGTTTTTCAATTAAACTCATGGATGGTATTGTGTCTAAGGGCTCTTTGGATCATTGACATCAATTAGTTTGCCAGGTGAGCCTAATCAAAGAAAAACTACTTAAGAAGGTTGTTCCACATTATTAAGCATGCCACAGGTTTCAAGCAATATGGGAAAGAAAAATGATCTCTCTGCTGCTGAAAAGCGTGAAATTGTGCACTACCTTGGACAAGGTATGAACACATTGGATATTTCTCGAAAACTTATGCGTGATCATCATTCTGTGAAGAAATTTGTCGCTGATTCAGAGCACAGGCATGCTTACATCCTAAAATGCCATTGCAAAGCAGCAAACAGGTGCCTCTGGAGTCCAGCGAACCTCAAGTTGTAGGATCCTCAAGAAGTTTGCATAAACCTATTATTCGACCACCCCTAAACAATGCTCACAAGCAGAAACGGTTGCAGTGGGCTCAGGAATACATGAAGACTAATTTTCAAACAGTTTTGTTCACGGATGAGTGCCGTGCAACCCTAGATGGTCCAGATGGATGGAGTAATGGATGGTTGGCCCCTGTAGGGTCCCTGACGGTGTGAAAATGACCTCGGCAAAGTATGTAGAGTTTCTGACTGACCACTTTCTTCCGTGGTACAAAAAGAAGAACCGTGCCTTCTGTAGCAAATTCATCTTTATGCATGACAATGCACCAGCATGCTGCAAAGAAAACCTCTGGGTTCTAGCTGTAAGTCTGTCTGTAAAAGTTACATCCCAAGAGGCTCTTTTGGAGAGCCACAGACCTGATTTCATTTAGAATCTGTCAAAAGACTCCAGTATGACATGGGAACACATGTATAGAAAATCATATCTTTGTTATAGTTTTGTTGGGTGACAAACTTAGATGGGAAGTGAGTGTGATGATAGGGGAGAGTTGGGAGGATAGAATTTAATCTAATTTAACATATTTACAGAAAGCATAATCAAGATTGAAAGCCATTATTCTGTGTATAGGTGTTGCCTTAATCCCATACATGTCATTTGGCCATCCTTTTCAATTCACATCACTGTAAAATCCCATAAAACCGGACAAAAATCAGCTGCTCCCAATGTGACTGCCGGAGTGTGTCCGCCTGCGTGGAGCTACTGAACTGCCATTGGCTCATCTGCGTTCGATGGACGGGGCTTGCGATCAATCAATTGTGAAGGGGATATCAATGAAGGGGTCCTATGTTAACATGTAACTTGGCCTGTTAAGATGTTTTTGATTGAAATAACTTTTGATTTCATTTATATGAGCTCCTAATGCTGCAAATTACAACAAATTACCATTTTTAGTTCTTTACAACCTATAAAATGTCTTGAAACTCTGTTGTGGATAATAATTTGGAGGTTTGTTCAATAAAATGTGCATTATACTGTAACGGTTGATGACTTGAAAATTATACTGACTGTCATTTGCATCGACTATTTAGGAAAATCGAAGAAAAACGTCATTTGCATTATAATTTGGAACGCAGTGTAATGCAACTGCATTGTGAGCGTCAGGGCGGTCAACCCACGTGTTGGATTGTGAGTTAAGTGGAAATGGAGAAAAAGGCACTTGTAGGAGAGGTGGCTGTAGCTTCTATTAATTCCAATTATTTATTTTTCACCATATTCAAAAATAGCAACACTAATAAACAAAATACTTTCCCCTACCAAAAACAAACCAAAAATAGCACAAACAATGCACAGTCCAAAGTATCAGCATACTTCACTTACTCTGCCTCACAACAGGAGAGTCCTTCACCTACTACGCACACTTTGGGAACTGAGCTACCCCATTAAATAGCCCCAGCTATTACTGTCAAATGGGGATAATTGAGGCACACCACTGAGCTAGGGAAGTACTCAGAAAAGGGCTCACTAATACATAACATAAATCAACATAACAAGGATATAGAAAACAACAGAAAAGTATATGATGAACAAAACATGTCTGTTATAAATACGTACCTAACCACAAAGCATAAAGAAACAAAACAACCAAAAGAATATCCTAAACACCCCTGTAGCATAATGCTCTGCTCCCTACCCTTTAATATGACCTGTCCCGGCGCGGAGTGCGCTTCCGCAATGGGACAGTGACAGAGGTCGGAGCGTCAGGAAGTGTTGTGAGTAGATGTATGCGTTTAATAACCAGATTATGGGCACTATACAGACGATATAACATGGCAAATGCAAGACAAGCTAGTGGGTACCACACTATGTAATTGTTATTGACAAGAATGAAGTTGGTAATGACGTTGTAATGAGTGAATGAATGAATGAGCGAAATCGCGGCAAACCAAACAATTGGTTTGCTGCGTGAACGAACGCCAAACCGGCGGCAAACACCCAACACCAACAATAAAACCCCCTGTACATCTCTTGTATAACACAAAGCCCACAGAACATGCAACAACACTTAACACCACACACAAAACATTTTACATTCAAAGAGGGATGCAGTGGGGGAGTGTGTGCGTGTGTGTGCGAACAAATGAGTCTCTCTCTTGTGTCTGCGCTTGCAGGGCAACGCGAATGAGGTAATGAGAACGATAAAGTTCAGTTTCTCACATTTCCCGTCCCCTCTGAAGTTTCACCACCAGGGTGGCGAGACAAAAAGTCTGCGACCACGTTTTGTTTCCCAGTAGGATAATGTACCTGGAACCGATATGGCTGCAAAGCAAGAAACCACCTGGTTATCCTTGCATTTGAGTCCTTCATACGCCCAAGCCACTGAAGAGCGCAGTGGTCAGTCTCTAACAGAAAATCTCTGCCTAGCAAGTAATACCTAAAGGTATCAAGAGCCCATTTGATGGCTAGGCATTCCAGCTCAATAGCTGCACATCTTGGTCAGTCTCTCTGGGGAATAGCTTGCGGCTAATATAAGCCACAGGCCTCTGGTCAGTCCCCTCTCCTTGGAGCAAGACTGCCCCTAGTCCAACGCCAGAAGCATCAGTCTGGGCCGTGAACAGTTTGTCGAAGTCCGGGCTCTGTAACACTGGATCCTGACACAGAGCCCCCTTCCATTCCTTTAGCAGGTTAACATGGAAGACCCGCTGGGACTTCCTCCTGCCCGGCACGTCGATCTCATAGGTCGCAGGTCCCACCTTGCGGCTTATCGTGAATGGCCTCTGCCACTGGGCCAACAGCTTGTTCTCAGAGGTGGGTAAGAGTAGAAGGACTTTCTGCCCCGTATGAAAGGTTCTTTGTCTGGCTGTCCGATCATACCAGATTTTCTGGCAACGCTGCACCTGTTCAAGGTTACTCTGGACCAGTTCTGACATTTCCTCCATTTTCTCTCTCATTTGCAGGACATGAGAGAGAACGCTGTTGGTCTCTGGAGCTTTTGGTCCCTCCCAGGCCTCTTTCAACAAATCCAGGGGCCCCCTCACCGGTCTTCCATACAAAAGTTCAAACGGTGAGAAGCCCGTAGAGGATTGGGGTATGGTACCCATACGCAAAAAGCAAATATGGAAGCTTTTCCGTTGGAAGCCACATACTTCCTGATCATACCCTTCAGAGTCTGGTTGTAACGTTCAACCAGGCCATCAGTTTGTGGGTGATATGGTGTGGTCCTGATCCCCTTGATACCAAGTAAACTATAGACCTGCTTCAACTGTTTGGACAGAAAGGCTGTACCCTGGTCTGTTAAGATTTCTTGGGCTATTCCTACTCTGGAAAACAGCTGAAGCAGAGCTTGTGATATGGCTGTGGCGGTTACTTTGTGTAGGGGAAAAGCCTCTGGGTAACGGGTAGCATAGTCAAAGACTACCAGGATGTATCTGTGGCCATTCTGCGTCCTCTCTAAAGGCCCAACAATATACATCCCTATTCTTGCAAAGGGAACCTCAATGATAGGGAGTGGCTGAAGTTGAAATGGACTGGTCTTCCTTTTGCTGGTGAGCTGACACACAGTGCAAGACTTGCAATACTCCTGCACTTCTTTGTACATCCCTGGCCAATAAAACCTTGCAGCAACTCTCTCAAAGGTTTTTGTTGTGCTGAGATGCCCTGCCCAGGGGATACTATGGCCGAGGGAAAGCACACGGTCTCTTAACATCTTGGGTACTACTAGCTGCTCTGCCTTTTTTCCCCTTGGGTTGGTGATACAGCAAGCCTTTTCTCAAAATGTAGCTCTCTCCAGACAAAGTGGCTGAAACCCCAGTTAACACCCCATCTACACTGCTAACCTTGCTGAGGGCTTCCTGCAATGTAGGGTCCTGCTTCTGCAACTTCTCCATGTCACCGGCTATGTCTTCCCCAGCTCCTCCCCCTAGTGGCGTGCCCTCCCCATTCTGCATTCTCTGGAGTGCTCCCACTAATTTCTCTCGTCTTCTCTGCTTACGGCTCTTTGTAGCCTTTGACTTAATTTGGGGAATGACCTCATTTTGGAAAAAGGGCAGCTCTCTCAGGGGATCGATCACATTGTGCTCTAAGGAGTCTCTTCCCTGAGATTTTGCCTGGGACCTGGTGATAACCACATTAACGGGCTTATTGGACTGCACTAACTCAGGCAGGACCAAAATATCTTGCCCTAGGACAACAGGATGACTGAGGCGCTCAACAATACCAACAGTCAACCGATAAACCAGTCCTTGCACCTCTATATACACCTTGGCCACTGGGTGTTCATGCTTGTCTCCATTAACACAGATCACTTTCAGTTTTTTCCCAGCTACATGATCTTGTCTGTCCACTAGGTGGGGTTGAAGTAAAGTCTGGGAGCTTCCTGTATCTATCAGGGCGCTGGCTAACTTCCCACCCACTAACACAGGGACAGTTTGTAGTCTACCCATAACCCCTTGCTCTTCAGACCCAGGGAGACAACAGTGACTAGCTCCTTTGGGCTTTCTAGCAGGGCAGTCTGGTTTAATGTGCCCATCTTGTCCACAATAGTGACAAACAATCCTTTCTGCAGGGCATTCCTTGGGGATAGTAGCATGCCTAGGGGGTTGGTAAGAGCTTCTCTCACCAATTCTACGCTCACTAGGACTGGGACCACTACTACCACCAAACCCATCTGACTTACCCCAGGCCAAGGTTCTGGGAGTTGTGCCACAGCGAAAGTTTTTCGAACCTCTACGAGCCGCAACAAAGTTCTCTACCAGCTCTGCTGCAACCTGGCCTGTCTGCGGGTTGTGTTCCTTAACCCATACTCTGACCTCCGGTGACAGGGTACGCAGGAACTGCTCAAGGATGAGAACTTCCCCAATGTCTTCGACCGTCTTCTCCTCAGGTCTAATCCATTTCCAGAACAGATCCTTTAGTCGGTGGTGGAGTTATTTTGGAGATTCTCCATGTCTGAAGTCTGGCTCCCGGAATCTTCTCCTGTAGATCTCTTAATTAATTTCATATTTTTCCAGAATTGCCTCCTTCACTTTTCCATAATCCATAGAGTCATTAAAATCCATAGCCACGTATGCACTACGCGCCTTGCCACTGAGATACGGCACTAGATACACTGCCCAGTCTTCCCCGGCCAATGGTAGACTGCAGCTAGCCGCTCAAAAGTGAAGATACTGCTCTATATCTTCTCCTTCTTCATACCTGGGAACAGCAGCACGTGACCACGCCACTAGAGCCGTTGGATTCGTGGGCTGCACTGGTGGTTGGACGGGCGGCTGAACGGGTGGTGCTTGTGGCTGCACTGGCAGCGCTTGTGACTGGGCTGGGGATGGTGCTGACGGCACTGCGGATGCTGGGGGTGGCTGGGCAGGCGGCAGTGCTGGTGGAAGTGTTGGTGGCTGACGATTTTCATCAACGTCATCCCGGAGCTGGTTCAACTGGACCTGTACGCTTCACCAGCGCTGCTCCTGCTTAAAGAACTCACGCTCCTGAGACTTCAGCGTTTTCTGCAGCAGCGCATACAGCCCGGCCATGTCCGTCCCTTCTGGCACCTCACCCACTAGCGCTCCTCCATCTTGCTTTCCACTTCGTCCTCGCTTTCCACCTCTCTTTCCACTTCTCCTCTCCAGTTTGTCAGGAGGCGTCACAATTCCACCGCTGCCACCAAATGTGAGCGACCGGGCGGTCAACCCACGTGTTGGATTGTGAGTTAAGTGGAAATGGAGAAAAAGGCACTTGCAGGAGAGGTGGCTGTAGCTTCTGTTAATTCCAATTATTTATTTTTCACCATATTCAAAAATAGCAACACTAATAAACAAAATACTTTCCCCTACCAAAAACAAACCAAAAATAGCACAAACAATGCACAGTCCAAAGTATCAGCATACTTCACTTACTCTGCCTCACAACAGGAGAGTCCTTCACCTACTATGCACACTTTGGGAACTGAGCTACCCCATTAAATAGCCCCAGCTATTACTGTCAAATGGGGATAATTGAGGCACACCATTGAGCTAGGGAAGTACTCAGAATAGGGCTCACTAATACATAACATAAATCAACATAACAAGGATATAGAAAACAACAGAAAAGTATATAATGAACAAAACATATGTCTGTTATAAATACATACCTAACCACAAGGCATAAAGAAACAAAACAACCAAAAGAATATCCTACACACCCCTGTAGCATAATGCTCTGCTCCCTACCCCTGCAGAATGTTTAATATGACCTGTCCCGGCGCGGAGTGCGCTTTCGCAATGGGACAGTGACAGAGGTCGGAGCGTCAGGAAGTGTTGTGAGTAGATGTATGCGTTAACCAGATTATGGGCACTATACAGACGATATAACATGGCAAATGGAAGACAAGCTAGTGGGTACCACACTATGGAATTGTTATTGACAAGAATGAAGTTGGTAATGACGTTGTAATGAGTGAATGAATGAATGAGCGAAATCGCGGCAAACCAAACGATTGGTTTGCTGCATGAACGAACGCCAAACCGGCGGCAAACACCCGACACCAACAATAAAACCCCCTGTACATCTCTTGTATAACACAAAGCCCACAGAACATGCAACAACACTTAACACCACACACAAAACATTTTACATTCAAAGAGGGACGCAGTGGGGACGGAGTGTGTGCGTGTGTGTGCGAACAAATTAGTCTCTTTCTCTTGTGTCTGCGCTTGCAGGGCAACGCGAATGAGGTAGTGAGAACGATAAAGTTGAGTTTCTCACATTGCATCAACACAAAATGTAATGTGGCAGTGTCAACTATAACTGTAAAACTCTAATTTTTCATCCCAGTGTATGTAACAAGCAGAGTATGCATACTGTGCACCCACCTTCTTAGGTGCATATTGATAAGGCACCCCTAAAATAACTGAAATACTGCACCATTGACTTTGGACCAGTTTTATGTCAATCAGTTGTGTAACTGTTTACCGCTGCCTCAGGATGGTTATGTGCTAACAATGCACCTGAACCCACTGCATTTTCAGACCAACTCACCCATAGGCGCACAGATGGGTGCAACAGTGTATTTGGTATTTAAGCAATGTGGGTGGTGGATGAGAAATGCATTAGTCAATGCATTGGGAGAATTGCGCACTAAATGTGTGTTTAAAATCAAAGACAATCAAGCTTTGTATTGTAAGCCAAGGGCTTAGGTTTGGTCTCAGCTTTGGTGGGGAAACATCCCCCAACTCCTGTTGTCATGATACCAACATTATTGTTTCAATACCAGTACCAAGTGAAGAATTTTGATTTTGATACTTTTGCGATTTTTTAAAATGTGATTTTGATTTGGGGGCCCCCACCACCTTGACACCATCAGTAATATTGAATATTATGTGATAATTCACAATTTCATTGACCCTCCACACACACACACACACACACACACACACACACACACACACACACACACACACAAAAGTGATGGTTGTCATAAGTTTCTATTTCATATTTTGGAATTCACTTTATATATTGTTAATGATTTATAGTATGATCTGCATAATTACTAATAGCTAAACATATTTAGTGATTTGAATACATTATATTGATATTTAAATTATTAGGCTACACTTTTCTTTTTGTCACTTTAAGAAGAACGTGAATGCAATTAGCTTTCAGTCTCACGGTTTTAGGCTAGTGGTTTCCATTGTTAGGATATGTGGATTAAATTCATCATGTTTGCTACAAGAAACAGGAACAGGAAAATGTCTCGGATCCATTGTTTACTGCGACTGCAATATTGGTAGCCCAATTAACAGTCAGTGACATGGTGACTTCTATTCTGTGCTATATGCGACTGTCCGTGCTGCACACCCCTATTCAACATGACTCCTAACATTGGTTGAAAGATTACAGAAGCTAGGTTTAGCTGTGACGATATCCTGGGTAATATCCTAACAGTTAATGCTATTTTCCACAGTAAAATCCGCATTTGAAAGCCTGGTCACCAATTGCCAGTTTGTATGGCTAGTTACTCTGCCTACTTAGACTATGCATGATGAAAAAGCTTTGAATGTTCCTTTTCTTCTTTGGTGGCATAGCTGATCTACAAAGCACAAAAAGGGGCAAAATGTGCATGCTGAAGGGTAAAGGGAATATTAAAATGTTTTGCACTGGCCTTTTTTGGGTTATATATTGGTAAACATCCCTGATAACTTAGTCTATACGGACACATTCGCTCGCTTTTCAGCCAATGTCACCACAAAGTGAAGTAGGCCTAGGCTATGCTTTGACACTGTTGTGCGTGTCAGATAAACCCCCTTCGGTTTCAGCCAATCAAATGACTTGAATTTGTTTACTGCATAAAGGACTTCGCTAAAATATTGGTGGGGACAATTTTGTCATCTCAAAATATTGACTGTGACTAGTCCATAGCGTCCCACCCTAAATCTACGCCCATGTTGTAAGCTAACACTAATGCAAACAATGTCTTGTAGATAAACACCTCTGTTGAAGTGAAGCAAGTGTTGTACAAATCTTTTGGGATCCAGAGGGATGAGCTGGTAAGTTTTATCCAGTTATTCTTGTTTCAACAGTCGCTGATATAGTCTACATTGGCATCTAAAATTGTTTAAATGTTATGCAATTAACAACATAATCTTGTTATTACTGTGTATTTTTAATTGCTGGGGCATTATCTCAACATATGTTCCCATTTTAGCCTGCTAACTCATTCAACTCAAAAAGGTTGCAAGAACAGGAATTGTGTGATGAAAAGTTAACCTTTTCAGCTGTTGTAACCTTATTCCACTTCTATGCCTACTGTACAGGGAACACCTGTGCTTACCTGAGCCATATACAGCGCAAAAGTTCCAAACATTGGTGTCAGCGAGTGCGACTATATCTGTTTTAACTATAAGTGACTGTCAGTGTTTATCATTTTTGTGATGATATCTCTTGGCGATAATGGGACTGCATGTGCACTGTGGCATGATAAAGCAAGCGGTGAAGGTGTGATCAAAAACATTAAGTGGGCAGAGCCAGACTGACATGATTAAGTCATGATTTACTGTTAGGTCAGTATTAGCTATCAATGACAAGCAAACTATTCTTTTGAAAATGAAGACGACTCAGATGAGTTGCATTTTTATTTAATATTAATGAAGAACATTGAATAACAGGAAATTAATTAGTTGACCAATGTTTTATTCTCTGAAATTACCATTTTCTATCCCTATTTCCACCCCAGCAACCTGATGCACTGGAGACATTTAACCGTGGAGCTATGGTGGGACTGCTGGTGATTGCTGTAGCCATTGCTATGGTCATGGTTATTAGCCTTTTGCTAGTGCGCCGAAAGCCCTATGGTACAATCAGCCATGGTATTATAGAGGTGAGAATGTCACTGATATCATGACTCCACTAGCATTATTAGTGTTAGTCCACTGTTTTCCCTCAAACAATTCCACTCAAGTTTAAGTGTGGTAAGATGAAGTCCTGAATTTTTCAGCCTGGGTCCTATATTTAGATTGTATTTGGGTCTAAATTTTGACTATGTACATAAATGAATAAAATTGGTCTACTACTGAGAAGCCAAAAACAGTCAAAAAATATGGCCCAACTTGAAAGATGTTGAGTGTGATGTTGAGTGGAAAGGTACATGTTAAGAGTCCATGCGTACATCAAATTAATTACAAGGACAATTAAACAAGTCATACCATTGTAAGAAGCTGTATCCTTAATTCTTTTGTTTTATATATTTTTTTATAAGTTTTTATATATCTGTAGATCACTTAATAAACAAAGTCACTTGCTGGGCAACCCCTAAACATATGCTACCGGTCTGTTTTTAAATTTCTCCGGTTTTATTGTTGCGTTGTATTCCATTCCTGAAGTCCTCGGTTCTGCCCGGATTAGGCCCTGCCTTACTCCAGGGCCGATGTGAGGCCGTCTGGGCCACAGCCCCGGTCCGGCCTTAAATTAAGGAAATAGAAAAAGACCGAGGCTTTACCCCATAGTAAGGGTAAATAGTTTGGCTATTTCCCTCAAGGGGCCACTTCATCCAAATTAGGATTTAGGAGTTATTCACTGCTTAATATAATATATATAATTGTACTATTTTAGTGTTACAGTTGTGCTCAAAAAAATAGCAGTGCCTTTAGAAAAAGAGTAAATGTCAAAATTCTTCAAACAAATTGTACTTTCATGAACACAGATGCATTGGGGACACAGTACATTCTATTCCAAAGCAAAACAATTGGGCAAAGTCATCAAAACTTAAACTAGATGTACCGCATAGCGGTACAAAATATGACCGCCGCTCAGTCCTGTACATCCGTTCCGCGAAAATAAATCACACTTCAATTTGTCTCCATATTTTACTCCATCCCCCACTCTTGAAACTTTTGTATGCTTGTTTGGCATGCCTAAGTGTGTGTGTGCGGCTGCACAGAAAGTAGCCTACTGGTGCTGAAAAGGTGAATAGATTGTAGAATAGCCAAAGAAGATGTAGCATTGTTATAAAACCTTTAAAATCTCTAATCAATCACAAGTAGGGCAGTTCATCACAGTTCATCCATTGCAACTGGATTGATGAAAGGTCACTTACACCTGTAGGCTACATTGTATTTGGGAAAAGCAAAAGGTATCAGCATAATGTTATTTATTTATTTATTTTTTATGTATTTATAAACAAAAACATCTCTGTCAGTTCCATGCCGTTTTCAACAGCTATCAAAAACAAAGGTCATTTTTGGATGGATGGATTTTTTGTGAATGTTTCTTCTTCTTTAGTTCATGTAATACTTTATTGTCAATGCACAAATTAAGTAACAGTAGTCTGAAACGTTATTGTTAATGCACAAATTAAGTAACAGTAGTCTGAAACGAAATGCTGTTTTACATCTAACCAGTGGTGCAAATAACTGACATGTCCAAATGGGCCTTGATGAAATGCGTCGCTAGACTGTTCATACACATTTTAACGGGCCAAAGTTGAAGAGCTTTTGTCCGTTATTGTTTGTGCAAATATAGGCTGATTCATGTTCCCTTGCATTGTGTAACTGAGGTCCATGGCTAGTCTGGCTTTCATCAGACCAAGCTCAATCTTTTAAGAAATCAAAAAATAAATAGCGGGCAGATCAGGCTGGGTTCACCCAGCCTAGTCCATAGGCACCCGATATAGTTTAATTTTCCGATTGAGATATACACGCTCTGGCTATTCTAAATGCAAAAATGCATCAGGGAGTTATGACAAAACTGTAACTAACAAACTAGATCCTACTAGAAAGCTGTTAGCTTCCCTAAGCTACAGGTAGGATTATAAGGTAGGCCTATTTACAACATAAATTGTCAATAGGCTATGCTGGCGACACAAATAAAATCTCCTTTGGAAACCAATGGCTTACGCCTTACAGTATCAAGCGGACTTAAACTGCCATATCGTGGCAAAGTTGTAATAACATTCACGCAGCTCCATGAGTCAAGGAAAGCGCGAATGAAGTAGCCACTTCTAAATGGGACCCACTACACAGTAGCTTAAGGTGTGTTGCTAAAGCAGCCATAATGAAATGAAGGTGTCATTGTTTGGATACTTCACACACACGTGCTTTTTAATTTCACAGACTACAACTACCAAGCTGGAATCAAAGCACATCGATTCCCCTCTCACACCCTGCACGCACTTAAAACAAAATAAACAGGCGTCTCAGTCTCATGCATGTATAGGCAAAACTGTATCAGACCGGTGTAATGTTGGTAAATCTTCCATTGCACAGAATGATTTTGTAGCACGTGCAATAAATGACAGTCGAAAGATACAAACAGTGCTGCTATACATTTGCTTGGTATAACCGCATTTATAGTTTTCTACAAATGCAATCAATCAAATTGGCCTCCATCACTTGATATTACAAGATTAACATACCTGCAGTAAAAACCAAGCATGTCCGATAAACATCCTCAGATTTATTTCGGCTTCAAGAAGAAATGGGAATTACACTTCATGTGAACATTGTCCTATCCTTATTAGATGTTCGCTGTGGTAAATTACAGTCCTTGTAGGAAGCGTCCATTGTTTTTCCAACCCACTTTTAACTTCCAACAAAATTACGTCTCACTGCAACGATGCGCCATCTAGTGGACAAACGACTACGTATCGCCAATACTGAAAATGCAGCCATGATGATGATGACGAATATTTATTTTGGCTTTCTTTTAATCCTACTGAATTTGTAATTATGTATCGGCCGTTCTAATACCGATAGTATGTGGGTGCCTGTGTGTGTGTGCATGTGTATATGTGTGCACCGCCATCTACAGGCCAATGAGTGTACAGTCACTAAATGTACACATAACCTAATTTTTTTAGACCCCCCCATGGATGAAATTCTACGAAACTTGGCATACCCCCAGAGAATGCCAGGTCAATCATACACATAAAATTTGGTGCAGTTCTGAACATCTTAACTGAAGATAGGGGCGATTAAAGCAGAATAATATTGCATTTTCATTTTTTACCGGGGGGGGGGGAGGGGGGTGCAAATCACAAATGAGTGATTATGGGCCAGGTTGATGTGGGCCCTTGAGACCAACATACCATAAAAGATTCTTCATCCTCAGTGCCACGGTTCAGGTAGTTATTTAGGAAAAACTGTTTGTTTTTGCGGTTCGGGGGGCCCAGCGGGGGGGGGGGGGGGGGGGGGGTGGTAACGACTTTTCCGTAAAAGTCTAGTGGGGCTACATACCCACCAAATTTCATGTACCCCGGTGGTTCGGTGTCCCGGGTATCGTTGACCAACAATTCAGGAAGTAGATGACGGGAAAAATTCTTGAATTGTGTGCATGTGTGCGTGTACAAGTTTATGTTTATGTGTGTGGGTGTGTGTGTGTGTATGTGCGTGCTTGTGTGTTTGCCTGCGTATGTGTGTTTGTGCATGTGCATGCATGCGTACATATGTCTACTGTGTGAGTATGTGTCATACATATGATTACTGTAAATGTATGTGTGTGCGTGTGTATCTGTTTATGCACATGTGTACACATGGAATGGGTTAACATGACCCCTGGAGGCAAACATACGGAAAAAATTGGTCATCCTAGGCCCTACGGTTCTCAAGATATTCACAGAAAACTGTGTCTGCCCTACCCTCCTTTCGGGGGGGTCCAGTACAGCGGGGGGGCTACAGATCAAAACGAAAACCGATGGTTCCATGCTATCCATGTGGGGTTACATGCCCACCAAGTTTCGTGTACTTCGCTGCGCGGCGGTCATAATAATAATAATGATATTTCATAGAAAGTCAGAAATGCCATGTTCAAAGAAATAGCAGCGTTGCCATCTTTCCTTGGAAACTCAAAAATGTACTGTACAAACTAAGAAATTCTTGATAAGTGAACTTGGCTGAGTATCCTAAACTAATATTTTGTTGCAAAACCACGGTTTCTGATAACTGCTTCACATCTGTGGTGCATGGAGTCAACCAACTTCTGGCATCGTTCAACAGGTATTGCAGCCCAGGTTAATTGTACTGTATTCCACAATTCCTCTTTGTTTCTTGGTTTTGCCTCATGCACTGCACTTTTTATGTCAGCCCACAAGTTTTCTATGGGATTAAGGTCCGGGGATTGTGCTGGCCACTCCATCAGTTGAATCCTGTTCATATGGAACCATGCTTTTGCTCGCTTGCTGGTGTGTTTCGGGTCATTATCTTGTTGAAAGGTCCACCTCAAAGGCATTTCCTCTTCAGCATGACCTCTTCCAGTATGTCAGACGCCCTGCAAACACCGAATTCAAGCCACAGTACTCAGTGAAGACAATTAAGCATGGTGGTGCAAGCATCATGATATGGGGATGTTTCTCCTACTACGGTGTTAGTCCTATTTACCGCATACCAGGGATCATGGATCAGAAATTTCCTCTTCAGCATATGGCAGCATGACCTCTTCCAGTATCCTGATGTACTCGAACTGATCCATGATCCCTGGTATGCGGTAAATAGGACTAACACCGTAGTAGGAGAAACATCCCCATATCATGATGCTTGCACCACCATGCTTAATTGCCTTCACTGAGTACTGTGGCTTGAATTCGGTGTTTGCAGGGCGTCTGACATACTGGAAGAGGTCATGCTGAAGAGGAAATGCCTTTGAGGTGGACCTTTCAACAAGATAATGACCCGAAACACACCAGCAAGCGAGCAAAAGCATGGTTCCATATGAACAGGATTCAACTGATGGAGTGGCCAGCACAATCTCCGGACCTTAATCCCATAGAAAACTTGTGGGCTGACATAAAAAGTGCAGTGCATGAGGCAAAACCAAGAAACAAAGAGGAATTGTGGAATACAGTACAATTAACCTGGGCTGCAATACCTGTTGAACGATGCCAGAAGTTGGTTGACTCCATGCACCACAGATGTGAAGCAGTTATCAGAAACCGTGGTTTTGCAACAAAATATTAGTTTAGGATACTCAGCCAAGTTCACTTATCAAGAATTTCTTAGTTTGTACAGTACATTTTTGAGTTTCCAAGGAAAGATGGCAACGCTGCTATTTCTTTGAACATGGCATTTCTGACTTTCTATGAAATATCGTTATTATTATTTAAGTTTTGATGACTTTGCCCAATTGTTTTGCTTTGGAATAGAATGTACTGTGTCCCCAATGCATCTGTGTTCATGAAAGTACAATTTGTTTGAAGAATTTTGACATTTACTCATTTTTCTAAAGGCACTGCTATTTTTTTGAGCACAACTGTATAAGTAGTACACATCACTGCTCTATATCTTAGTTTTGTCTTGTCACTTTCATAGAGCTTGGGCTGATTATAATTTTGGGCTGATTTTGGACTGAATAGCTGCTGTTGCTAATAGATTCTGCATTTCTTATTGGAATTCTTAATTTTGTCTCTCCATGCAGGTTGACCCCATGCTCACCCCAGAGGAAAGGCAACTTGACAAGATGCAAAACCATGGCTATGAAAATCCCACCTACAAATTCTTTGAACAAATTAACTGATTACTCAGTTACTCAGTACATTGTCGTCCCCCCACCCCCGCCCGATATAAATCATTGGTCATTGGTCAGTTCCAGTGACGATTTAAACATCACGTGATTATTTTGTTTTTTTAAATCTTCCATTTAACTGTTTGCTTAATTTATATTGTACTATATGGAAATTTATATATCGACTGATATATTGATATATTAACTGATATTTGCAAAGATTCAGTTAAAGCAATGATATTCCTGAGTAAAATATCTAAAAGTATGCACCTACTAAGCTGAGGGCAAATACTATGGGCAAAAAAAGTTGGCAAGTTGAACATCTGCCTTTTCAAAATTGCAATACAGGTGCTTTGTTGAAATGTTTATGTATGATATTTAGCAGCATTAGTGTATAGTGTAACAACTCATTACAACTACAACTACTGATACTACTACTACTACTAATAATAATAATAATAATAATAATAATAATAATAATAAATT
Source organism: Alosa sapidissima (assembly GCF_018492685.1). Classification (NCBI taxonomy): domain Eukaryota; kingdom Metazoa; phylum Chordata; class Actinopteri; order Clupeiformes; family Clupeidae; genus Alosa; species Alosa sapidissima. Next base: position 2,178,340 of record NC_055966.1, read on the forward strand.
GCAGTTATGCAAATGAGCAAATACTGCTCTAAACATTAACCATGATGGCGCACACAGAGTTCAGTAGATGGTATTTGTACCATTTATTATTTGCAGATAAATGTAATATTGTTTGGCTTTTTATGCTTCAATTTTCTTTTTAATAAGTTGCCGAGAAATAGACACTGTAAAAAACCACTACTGTAACCCCAAAACGTGTATGAAATTATCCAACTGTGAGCCAACTAACAAAGCAAGTTAGCAAGCTAACTACCCTCCACTGCCAGCTAACAGCGGTGACTGGATGTTGACCCGTCAATCTCACTTCAATGCATCCACCCCTCCGAACATCGGGAAAACCCACTGGCAAGCGTTGGAAGCGTGTAAACGCACTGTCAGTCCTTTGAACTGTTAACACTCAAGGCAGGGCAAGAATTGTAATTGAAAATGCATCAGCACATGATTTTGTGATCATAAATGTGTGACTTTCAGCAAAGTCTGTACTTTTGTGACATTCAACAAAGTCTGTAAGCAACTGACAGGGTATGAATGAAACTATTTGATAAAGCAGCAGAAGGTTTTAAAAAGTTATCGTAAGCATTACCTTTTACATTAGAATTGTGTGTCTGCTGAGCTGAAAAGTAAAGCATACCCCTCATGATTCAAAGGACCTACAGGGAGGTTTAGCTGACATAGGTGTGGTGGTATACCATCCTACTGTGGAGTGTTTCTTGCAGAAACAATAGCTACCTGGGGGGATCAGAGGAAACTTTACCAGTGACCTAAACATGTAATCAAGTAAATGTATGCATTGAATATCAGAAGTATGTAAAGCAACATAATAGACAAGCCACTGACATTTGTTTAAGTGCAGTGAACAAATTATGTTGTTTAGCCACAATCACTCAAAATACAGTATGTGTGAAGAGAAAAGGAACAGCATTTCCCCTTTCCAGATGTCTGTCAGGCAGGTAGATCTGTGCTGCTTTGAAATTGGAATATACTATGGTTTGGTTGAATACTCTGTTATATGTTCTTAGGAATGCAATTTTATTTTATTTTATTTGAATACCTATATTCAGACTTTTTGATTGTAGCCTGTTATACTTGCATATTAATATGCCAATCCCTGGGCTTGGTTTGAAATGGACCTCAGGCCTACCTCCTTTGATGGTCATTGGCTGCTCTTGCCTTGTGGTGATCAGTGTCAGTAATGGATTATGCCCAGTAAGTTTAGGCTACCCTCATGTTGCCAGCACTAGATATGATCTACCTGCTCTCCAGCCCAATTTCAGATACCATATGCAACATAGTACTTATCAGGCAGTGATTAATGTTTTGGAAATACCTTACTGATGTGTGAAAGCACGAGTCCCAGACAAACATTTATATGTATTTGAGAATTATTAAGAAAGGCTGTGTTAAAATGTATAAAACGTCATTTCTAAACCTTTAGTCCATCATGAAATTGCCATTAAGAAATTATTAGTAAATAATGATTAATAGATAAATAATGATTCACATAATTTGATGTAATTTAAATGAAAAAAGATGCAAAATGTAGTACTCACGAATCATTTATTAATGTGTCCTTCATTGAACACAAGTGTTTGTGGGTAAGGGGCTGTCTTGACTCTGCACCAGTGACACTGATTGCTGTGCCTGTACAAAGCTAAGGGGGAATCTAGGCAATATTGTGTTTTAAAATTATTTGTGAATGTATGAAGAAATTATGTAAAATATAAATCCTTCTGCAGACCCTAATCTAAAGTGGAAATAGTTCATCACACAAGTATGTCTCTAGTGCTATGTGTAGATCTGACCTTTTTACAATATGTAAGTAGGGCATCTTCAACACCACACCACTTATCATAAAAACTTTGACTGTTCAAAGCAGCCAACTTGCTGTGATGACACACTCTTGGCATTCTCTTAATAAGCTTAAGTTAGACACCTGGGGCCTATTGCACAAAACTAGGATAAGGGATTAAGCCGGGATATCTTGGATATCCTGGCTCAATTTATTCGTGATCCAGTTGCACAAAAGTGGGATAGGGGGCAACAGGATATGTTATGGTATAAATCACCATGGCGATTTATTCTGTGGAGCTAGCCTGCTCCAGACCAGGCTAAGTTCCAGGATCTATTTAATCTCATCCCTTATCTCAGTCAGCAGTCACCACAAACGGAAACCAATAGTTATTCCACTGCCCACTACACATTGTTATCACATATACCTAGACCCACTGTCATTATTTAAACGTTTGTGATCATTAATTAACTTTTACATACTCGCCATTCCCGACCTGTCATGCGACAATGTGACGTCACGGGAGTGCCTAACCATTTCACGCGTGGTGGTCGCGGAACTAGTTGCAATATTCTCCTTAACAGAGGTGTTGCTGTTTGTTGCTTTTGTGAGAAGGCTATCTACCTACTTCACACCGTAGAAGAAGCAATGAAGCCGCTCTAGTTGCCATGGTGAATCGGTGAATCTGTGATCGGTGGCGGGGTCTATTTGAGGGAGCCGTGAGCGCGCACTTATCCAGGATAGGTTTCACCTGGCTTGATGAATCTGTGTCTGCTCATCCTGGCTTGCTCGTTGTGCAACCAATTAAGCCTGTACGCTCTTGTTTTGGATTCATTGAGCGCAGCTCAGTAACTTATCCCGGATGTCTTAATTCTGCTTTTGTGCAACAGGCCCCTGGAATGGTCCTGAAGGAGTTTCCTTCCGTGCACTTGTTTTGTTTTGCTCATTTTCATCAAAAAGCATTCCGGGTGACTATCTCATGACATTGGTTAGGATGATGCCAATAGTATGCAAAGCTGTCATAAAGGCTAACGGAGGCTGCTTTGAAGAATCTAACATAAAACTATGAAATATGTTTCATATTTAGGTGCCTCTGTTTACCTTCCTGACTGCGTATTCATTTGCTTTATTTATTTACTGCTTATATATTTGTTTTGCTTTTAATTTTTTTTTTTATTTTGACGTGTATGTAACCTAAGCCTAGGGGTTTTTCATTTTATTCATATATTGTAGGCCTACTGTACTATTTTTAAATAATTTGTTTTAACTTGTAAATTACTTTGGGTCAACTTCTCTTGTTAAATTTGCTATATGAATAAATTTAACTGAATTGACTAATTTCTGCCTATATCTATCAATAGTCCTTTAAGCACCAGAGTTAAAAAAAACATGGATTTTAGAATCTGAACTTGGTGCAACTTGCACTGCAAGTTAGCTTTGGTTAGCTCCCATGTAGCAAAAATCAAAGTTCGCCGTCTTAACGTACCAAGGATCATAAAACCCACTCGAAGTCAGATGACAGATGACATTTCAGATGAAAGTTTAACAGGCGCAATTTTTAAAAATCCCCATGTTATTTTCCCATAGGAAAAATAGTAAAAAAAAGTATCCAACTCTTCTTATATGGGCAAAGATGGCAGCTTTTTTGGTAGACAACAATGTGTCTGTTGTTGCACATATAGCTGCAAAATAAGCTTGCCAACAGTAGGGATCATGCTATGTTGGCAAGCTAAAATTATTTATTTGTCTGCCTGATCCTGGGGTATTTCACAAAGGCAGAATTAAGAAATCCAAGATGAGTGATAGAGCGAGGCTTGACATAGCATTGTCTGGTCATTCTAGCTCAACTCCTTTCACTAATGCCAATCCAGGATGAGTAGGAGCAACTATGACAAGCAAGGTAAGTAATTCAAGATACGTTTCTCCCCCAAAGAACTCATGGTGGAATAAAGAAGACACAGAAAATAGCGTCATTCACAAAAAGTTAATAACTGCTTTGGATATAGACTAACAATTAAGTAAAGTTTTCCTTTTTTGAATGGGGAATCATGGCTATTTCTGTAAAACAGCGGGAGTAGGTGTGGTAGACCAACTGAATGCAAATGTACGTATGCACCCACGTGTGAGTGCTTCCTTGTCACTGCAAAGATACACATAGTATGACCAGAGACTTTCTAATGAGGAGACACAGCACTCCAAAAATCCTCCAGAAATGCATGGGGTTAGTTTGCAGTTGTCTACACATATCACACCCCTTCTGCGGCAAAATGTTGACATGTGAATACTTTGAGCCAATCATGTGCTGTGTTGTGAATACATTTAGCCAATAATGTGGTGTGTTGTGAAGACATCGTGCCAATCATGTGTTGTAATCTCGCTGCCAGAGCAAGATTGGTGTCGTGAAGCCTTGCGCATTTCTGCCGAAATAGATGCCCAATGAGTGCCCAAAAAGTGTTGCAATATGGCCGCCGAGTGGAGGGACTTGCCTAAAAGGACTTTGGTATGACTATATACCTTTATATTGTCTTTATAACCAAATTAGTTGAAAACACCTTCAAAAGTTGCCCCTAGGCTAGGTGCAGAGAATAAATCCCCATAGTAACTTCCCTGCTGAAAAAAACAGCCTGACCAGCTAAAGGTGGTTTGCTGGTTGACCAGCTTGATGACCAGCTTGTTTGACCATTATCTATGATGGTTGACCAGCTGGACCAGCAAATCTCTTGCAAAAACATACCTTCAGCTGGTTTACCCAGTTTACAATGGTGATTCAACTGGTTTTGCTTGTCTTACCACCTGAAGCTGGTCATTTTAGTTGGTGTTGGTGGTCTACATTGCTGGTTTAACTGGCAATGCCAGCTTATGTTGGTCATTCTTTTTTTTCCAATGTATGCGATGTACAATCTTAAATTGTAATAGTCCATGCCTTGCACAAATTGAGGAGTTATGTACTCTGCTTAAGGCGGCCTCCCAAGATGCTTCGGTGATAAGCTCCCCAGCTCCCCCTCCCACTGCGATTTTACATCAGATGTGAGAGTGCCATCAGTTTGCTATATATGGCTTATATAATTCCCTTAAATTATGGAGGTTGATCAAATATATGATCATAGGGGGTGCACTGGGGTTGATTTGGAAATGCTAAGGAGATATTTTTACGGTGGCAAACGACGTGCAAATTATGACAACAGATGGAAATCAACAAAACACATGCAAATAGATAAAACACAACCAACTTAAAAAACATCTTCATCTTCATTTGACAACACGTGCACATCATTTAGAAAAAGTGCTGCAAATTCAGACAACATTTACATTTCAAAAACGCGCTACGAAATTCACAACTCGCGAATTTGAAGAAAGCGAAAAAAGTGGCTTTTTGGGATATTGAAGATATTGCACAAATGTTGACAGTGTTTCCGCAAGATTTTTTTGTAACAGTGGCGGCAAACCTACCTCGGATAAGCATTGCTGTTTATTGTTAAACTGCAATTTTAGCAGCCAGCGGAGGGCATTTAGCCTACTATGCTTCCGGACAATATTTTGCGTGTCCCCTAATTCTGAAGCAGTGGCACCGCTAAATGAAGAGGAAACACTGAGAAGAAAGTTAAAGGAAAATTCCGGTATTTAGCACTTTGAGTCCCTTTTCTGGTTTGTTTTGGATGAACTAGAGTGGTGGACAACGAAAGTTTTACGATTGGTCCGGTATCGACTTTTCTGACTCGTTTTGAATCGCCTTTGAGTAGTCAGAGTGGCTGCCTACAGGCATGATCAAACATGTCCTAAAACCATACCTGTCAACATTTAGCTTTCCAAAAACGGGAGATTATTTTTCGGGGGGTTCAGTGTTTATACCAGATCTGTGTTTGCATATTTAATACGTTTCATACACGTGTTTCAACACCTTCAATTACCTTGCATGCCAGTTATGTATCCACCAGCTGCTTGCCTGCAGCCTACTTCCAAAACTCCAAAGCTGCTTGCTGTAAGATTTGGTTCCGAAGGAACAAGTTCAGTGTATCAACAACACTCAATAACAGTTTATGTGATGTTGTAATGGTCACCCATTAAAATGATGTGTTTTATTTTGAGCATGTACTCATATGGTTTTGAATGTTACTGCTGGTATAATAGTAGCCTAATTATGTGAGTCATGAACATTAGATAGGCTACCAGAAATGAAGTAAACACATGGGTATAGGACTGATTTTCACTCTGATAATGAGGAACTCCCATCAATTGGCCTGTCAATCAATGGGAGGCGTTCGTGGGACAGGGTCAAAGTTTTCTTATGTTCTGCTATCACGTTAGGTAGGGGCAGCGCGAACAGGCCTGTGTTTGACATGTTGGACTACGTGAGTGTGGAGTATCGTCGCACGGTCTCGGATTACCCTTTTTTGTTCTAAAGGACATTGTTGGATGCTTTGCCTTTTTTTCTATATGGGGATTACTCATCTGGACGGACGTTTGCCAACAAGGACAGGCTGGTGAGACGCGGGGTTTTTAAAACCGGACCGCCGTGTCCTTCCTTATTTTTTGCGTTCGCGGAGAGGCTGCCACTTCGTAAAAGGGCATTGTTTTGTTTTCTCGGACATTTAGTTATTCCACGGTCTTGACCTATTGAACAATATACTTGACAAATTGTTTTGTGGGTATTTTGGGCTTGCTGCCGCGATGCGCGCACTTTGTTTTGTTTATGAGTGAATGAATGGAGCGGGCCTACTGTAGATTCCCGCCGGTCCAATAATTCTATAAAGCACGGAGGTTTAACGTTTGTGTCCTTGTGTTATTCAACCGTGTTTGGTAAAACGTCCTGGGGTTATTGCTAGGACGATCCATGTTTGTATTTTTTGGTTATTTAACGCATGTCCACTACTTTGATTGCCAGCAAGTGTAATGGAATAGTCGCCCCGCACCTTTTGATGCGTATTGTAGCCCTCACTTTCGAAAGCGTTTGTTACAATGTGTTAATCAATTAAATTCCCAACAATTTCACAACAGCTAGTTCTGGAGTAGGCCATTCATCTAGCCCGCTTGCTTACGACGAGACTCAGGCTGCGCAGTTGGCACCCGCTTCCTTATATGGGTTTTAGGTTGCCAGGTTTTAGCCTATGACAAAACGGTTGAAATTGAAACTAAGTGATCGTGTATGTGTAGGGTGTATTTCATACACAATCTGGCAACCTGAATGCATCAATGATTTTAAAATGAAGTTTGATGGCCATGCAAATTACGGGAGTTTTCCAGGAGAAATAACAAAACGGGAGGGTGCTGGGAGATGACCTTGAAATACAGGAGAAACACGGGAAAAACGGGAGTGTTGACAGGTATGCCTAAAACACCCCTTGACGTTTTCAAGACTTTTTCAAAACTGTGCAACTCACCGAGTGAATAGTGGTGTTCGTTGAAGTTCCAAAACAAGTAGCATAGCGAAATACAGTTTCTGTCGTGTTTTATTTGGCATTTTGTAAAATCCCATTGATTTCTGTTGGAAGACTCATGATATTACTGCGCCACCGTCTATGCTTCAGGCTCAAATATTGAGCGGAAGTTTATACGCGGTTGTGAGGTGTCTGAAAAAAAGTTCCACAATAGCAAATAAGACGGCTGGAAATCATATGTTGCGCCGATAAATTTGATTTTAATAATCAACGAACACCACTAACCAGTGAGTTGCACAGTTTTGAAAACAAACCATCATCAGTAATTTATTGTTCAAACATAATTTATCATCAGTAAAGCATTTGTTCACACAGTTATAAATGGTTTGTTCATAGTAAATAAGCCTATATCTAAAATATGTTTATACATTATTGTTAATTCTTAATAAATGATGCAATAATATGTTTTTAATGAAGTAATATTTCCATTATTCAACAGTTGTTACATACACATGCACTAATGATTAGTTAGGGTGAGGATACATATTTTATAAACCACTTCTTAATACTATAATTCATGATTAACTCAGGAGTTACAAGTGGTTAGTTAATGATATTTTGTGAGCTCATTTAAAGTGAGGACATTTTATGCCTTGCAACACATTTACAAATGAGTTATAAAGTTTACATTTGCATTTATTCATTTAGCAGACACTTTCACCCAAAGCGACTTACACATGTCACTGAAATGAAATGGTAAGGCCACATTGGTGGACACCGGGGTTTGAACCCCCAACTTTATGGGTTACTGCATGCTAACCCGGCTCCTTATCCACTACACTACCTCTGCCCAGTGATATTACAACAGTCAATTCAAAAATATAATATAGATATGCGTGTTTACTATGAACAAACCATTTTTTACATGATTTACAGATGAGAATTAATGTAGGAATAATGCTTTACAAACGAAGAATACAGTTTTTGATAATAGTTTACAGATGTTTAATAAATGCTTAACAGTTTGTAGTAGAAGACAACAGAAACTCTTGCATAGTCGTAGGTGTTTCTTTCTGGGCCAAGGTAGTGTAGTGGATAAGGAGCTGGACTAGCATGCAGTAGCCTGAAAAGTTGGGGGTTTGATTCCTGGGTTTAACTGTTGTGTCAATGGCCTTCAATTTAATTGACATGTGTACGTCGCTTGTCTGCTAAATGAATAAGTGTGAATGCAATCTTTACAACTCATTTGAAAATGCGTTGCAAGGCAGAGAAAGTTCTCACTTTAGATAAGCTCACAAAATATCATTAACTAACCACTTGTAACTCCTGAGTTAATCATGATTTATAGTATTAGGAAGTGGTTTATAAAATATGTATCCTCACCCTAACTAATCATTAGTGCATGTGTATGTGTTAAATAATGGATATATTACTTCATCAACAAAATATTGTTGCATAATTTATTAAGTATTAACAATAATTTATAAACATATTTTAGATATAGGCTTATTATGAACAGATAGATAGATAGATATATAGATAGATAGATACTTTATTGATCCCCAGGGGAAATTCAAGAACCAGACCATTTATAACTGTGTGTACAAATACGTTATGTATGAGAATTAACATAGGAGCAATGCTTTACAAATGATGAACAAAGCATTTTGTAATAGTTTGCAACTGGTTTATAATGGGGAAATGATTTCATTTATACAGTGGGCGTTGCTTTCAAATGGCCACTTCAGCGGTGTGAAGCTGCGTGAAACTTTAGTACCACTTTCAGCCACTGTGCGTCGCTCTGCCACTGTACATCTACGTTATTGTCAGTGTTGGGGGTAACGCAACTACGCAAATCAAAACAATGTCTTGTGTGATAATGAGCCAGTAGAGAAATAACTGTTCAGAATTAATCTGTAGCCTTGGGTAGGCTTCTGCAGAAAACAATGTTGTTGGCGATTTAATACTATCTAGCGACATTTTTAACAGGCTACGCAATAGAGGCTTAGACAACTATGACCTATAACTTGACTAAAACCGTGCAAAACAGGAGGTAGCTACACCTGTTATCTGAGCAGTCTGTAGACTATGTCCTCATTTTGCGAATGCGAGTACGATATGAGCCTGTTGCATTTCGTTAGATGTCCGAGTCACGCATAATGTTTGAAAACCACTGGCTCGTAATCACAATAATTTAACACACGACAGTTGGATACTTCATCATGTTCCCATGCCTACATTTTGGTGAGTAGCATAGAGATTGTTAAAAACAATAAAGTATGGCTCTCCGTTTGGGACATTGAAAACTTATATTTTTAATAGGGTAGACTATCGTCGGAGATGCTGACTTGCAAAGGCCTCGGGATAACACGTTATCTCCACTATCATCAGTCAATGCCCCCTTGATCAAAGTGGGGAATGAAAGAAAACGTTTGAGAACCACTGGCTAACAAGTTACCTGCAGTCCAGAACACACAGAATATTGCAACAGAAAGTTGCCTTTATAATCAACAACTATTTGTTCCAACAGCATTCAAACAAAGCCTTTATAAAAGTGAAAAAAATATTCCATAAGAAGTAAAATAAAATACTGTTACTGTAGTAACTGTACCACATTTCAAAGAGCTCCCCACGTCTGTGACAGGCAGACGTGACACCGCTAAATTCTCAGCTTGTTTATACCCCACACTGAACGCGAAAAATAATAAAGCCCAAAATAAAGGCCTATGGTTTGCGTGGCCCAGAGCCATATAAAGGTAGAGTTGCGACAATGGGTGTTCAAAATTCGTTAAGGTCAGGTGGTTCATGTAAACTTCAAATAGTTCCCGGAAGTGATTGACAATGGATTAGAATGCATTAAATAGAGCTGCACAGTCCCGCCCACAGCCGATGTAAAAATTCAATGCAATTTCTCCATTGACAATTGCGGTATAAGCCATAAAAACTTAACTGCACGTGGTAGACTTAAAACCAGCTATGGCTGTACTAAGCGATTGTATATGCTCCTATAGACACCAAGAGTTCATGGGGCACTAACCTTGTTTTGAAATAAATGCCTTTTATTCGCGATCTCTTGGATAAGTACTTCATTACCCACAATCCTGAAAAATCCCACAGTGATGCCTCTGATTGGTGGAAAGGCCGTTATGGTCATAGTTTGAAACTTTCTCTGCGAAAAATATTGACAAAGATGGCAGAGTTTTTTACTGCCTATGGCGAAAATCTTAATGTGATTAAAAACTTTCTTGACGAATATTGGTACTTGTATCAACAAGGATTGGGGTTTATACATCACACGAACTTAGTCAGGGCCAATACACTATCAAATAGACCACTGTAGATGTTAGTTTAAACACTCAAACTTTTCAGGTAGCCGACAGGCTAACCTTTAGCATTTCCGACATTGTATGTCATTACATAATGCAGCTAACATTAGCCTACATGCTGCAACACAGGTATGAAATATATTATGTTTTAGTGAGTGTCCAAAGGGGTGAAAGCCACTTTAAATCGGGTCACATTATTGACTGTTATGTGTCCGAGAGTCAGTTTGTGGGTTTTGTAAGGGTCAGCATGAGGGACAAGACCTACAAAGTTGTGGTGAGTTAAGCAGGGAGGTTGGTAACGTTAATGCTGCTAGCAGTGCTAGTTAACAATAGCTAGGCTACTGTAGCCTTCATACTGTATGATTCATATCAATCATTAACCTAGGAATACTTCTTCATGCATTTAATGAACATTTTGTGTAATAATTCACGGCAAATTAATAAACTGAATATGGTGGTCCAAGAGCAGACCATGCACCAGTCCATGCATCAGCCCGACTGAGCAGTGATGACAGCATAGGATGAGTCAGGTAATGTTATTACTGCCGTTAACGTTAACCGCTTTCACACACACACGATATAAAATACACGATGATAAATATAAAATTCAATATCAAAACACTATTATTTACACGATTACTCCTGAAATAACTGCTATTAACTGCACATTCACTATATAAAAATCACTGTTTGGAGGAAAGGGTTCGCGTGCTGTCACCGGTTGGAAATGGCTAAATAAATCGCGCCGATTTTGCCTATATTATTCAGTGAGGCGCGGTGGTTTATGGGATGACTTCGCTCGGAAATGAAAATATGTACACAGTCTTGTACCTTTGACTTTTTTTGAAATTTCTCTTCGTTTTTTCACTCGAAATGATATGTTGTATGCTTATGAGTTATGCCGTAGCTGGTTAGCCTAAGACATGCTGTAAAACTCTTTAGATACGGATTTTTCCAAACGTCAATGGGACAAATGAATGGGAATCTTACATCCGGCACCTAACCGCATTTTGGCTGTGGGCGGGACTGTGCAGCTCTATGTAGTCCTTGGGCCAAGGACCCAAAATATAGCATACCGGTACCATCTGGGTGGGCAAATTCTAGTTGTGAATTTTTTATACCTACACATCCCTAGTTTATATTTTGATATGATAGACCTCTGAGATTGGTAGCTTTATAGTGGTTATCACCTAATGAAGTAAACCACCCCCCCCCCCCCCCCCCCCCCCCAAAAAATAGCATTTTAGACACCTGGTGCATATCCTGGTTGAAGCCATGGTTAAGACACTTGTCAGTGTTGTATAATATTGAATTTGGTATCATTTTAAAGATTATATCCTGAGCTTTCATTCAAACACAGAGGACACTGGAGCTCTTTGAACTAACAAAAACACAACATTTTTCACAATTTCCGCCTAAACTTTACACCTTCTTTATGCCCTGTGGCATCAGAGAACATTACAGACACAAAAGACAGAACCTGAAATACTCTCAGGACTCCAAGGATTCAGGAAATGTATCCTTTACCCATACTACTTCATTGTTGGATGTGATTTTAGGGCTAAACCAAGAAGGATGATTTTGGCCAAAATTCCGCACATGGAACTTCATTGGTTTGTTAGGTAGATGTGTAATTGTGTTTCTATTGTCATGCCAAGTGTAAATGTAACATTTTGACCACAGCTATATCAGGTAACCTATGTAAGGTAGTTAAGTGTATAAGTTGGTAAGTAAGGTCAGAAGTTTGTAACAATGTGGTTTCCACAGGTAGGCTTTAAATAGGTAATTATGTGTATAACCATGTTGTTTCCACAGCAAAGTTACATAAGGTAGGTAAGTGTATGACTATTTTTGTTTCCATGGGTGTAAAAGGGGAGTATGCCAAGTAAAGGTAGTCAAAAAGTGTTTGATGTAATTGGATTTTAATGAACTAATTGAATTTAATTCCTGAAACACTATACCACCCATGACTACAGTTCAATATCATCAACATCACTGTCATCAAGATCTGAGTCTGTCAGCTGTAAAACAGGCTCTTCCTCACTGCGTTGGTTGGCACAGGTTTGTAGTTTACACAGATTTGTGCACTTCAGGCCATTAAGGAGGCACGTACATTTTGGTAGTTGGCATGACCTAACACACTTGCAAGCCAGCAGATGCAAGACGGCATCTGGTGCTGGAGAACCACGCATCCACTCGATCTGAAGCTGTCCATCATCGTCTATGGTCCATCCATGGTCCTTGGGGCTTGGTACAGATGGCTGGGCTTCAAGAGACCGCTTCCAGATTGCAGCCTGGTAGTTGGCACGAAGTGAATGCATGTATAGGCAATCCTTGCATGGCGGAAGCTGACTAGACTCTACCTCACCACGTCTGGTGCAGAAAAGTTGGTACCGAAGAATATTGACATCTGTAGTGTGTGTGGAGTGTACATACATGCGGCATGTGATTTCTTGCAGCTTCTTGAACAGCTCATCAGACATATCCCAAGCACGGCCAAGCTCAAGGAAGGCTTCTTGGTATGTCCTGTCTGATTTCATCAGTTTAAGGGTTCCAACTTTCCCGCGTCCTGCAAATGCACTAACAGTGTCACAGCCGGTGAATGCATGCATACCAATCAAGGCACCAGAAATACTATTGCCAAGTGATTGGCAGAGTTTGGTGATGTCCAGGAACCTTGTCTGACTGTGTGCCACATTTTTGGTAAAGTTGGCATGGGATGTCTTTGCTCAAACCTAGGGTCAGCACCAGAACATCTGTGTCATCAGCTGTTATGATCACAGCCATAGAACAGCATAGAGCAATGCAAAAGAGCAAAAGAATAAAATGAGTTTTTGTGCTGAAAACTGCACAAATTCGAAATCACTATGGTTAGAGAATGTTAAATATGTTCAATATCCCTAACGGAATGCATGTCTTCGCCAAAAATGACAAAATACGATGTTATATTAATAATCCAAATGAACGTCAAACTTTGAAATATAGTCTGAAATGAGATGTTATTATCATTGAGACAACAGGGGTATACAAAAAAATCTGATTGTAGCTTACAGCAGCCGACTATTTAGGTTAAGTTTATAACGTTATGGACGGCCACCAAGCGACTTCTGCCTCAAGGCTGCGCGCGCATCTATTTTTGTTGGTAAACGGGAAACCCGTGTATAGGCTACTGTTCAATGATAGACAGAGCCACGATTTTGGTTAATTGACAGTCAATAAATGCATTGATATACAATATTTATAACACAGTGTAATTATTGTGTAAACTATGTAGTTATCCTACCATTACAACAATATTAAATTCCAGCCCAGTGGGCATTTTATGTCAATTCAACATCAATATGACATCAAACATTGATGTCAAAATGATGTCAAAAAACAGGTCTAGAATGAAAGTTGTATTGACGTCAATGAACTGATGTCAATTTGATGTCAATATTTTGACCTCCGCAATGTCGTTTTGATGTTATTTTGATGTCATACTTTGTTGGCATTTGATGTCAATTCAACATTTATTTGACGTCAAGATGTTAATGTCGTTTTGATGCTATTCTGATATCATTCAATGTCAAGCTTTGATGTCAATTCAACATTTATTTGACATCAAGATGTCATGATGTTGATGTCATTTTGATGCTATTCTGATATCATTCAATGTCAAGCTTTGATGTCAATTCAACATTTATTCTACATCAAGATGTCATTTCCATGTCAAGCTTTGTTGGCATTTGATGTCAATTCTACATCTATTTGATGTCAAGATGTTGATGTCGTTTTGATATCATTCAATATCAAGCTTCAATGTCAAATAAACATAAATGAGACAAACATTGATGTCAAAATTACATCAGCATTTATTGACATATTTTGATTATTTGTGCAGAATACAAGTACAAAGAGAACAAAATGCAGTTTGTGTCTAACTAGAAGTGCAAAAAAGCAGAAAAGTGATATACAAAGTATAGACAGGTGGTGCATAGACAGGACAAGACAGACAGTAAGTAGTACAGTGGGTCCCCGTTAAGTTTGGACGGGTTCCTTCAGGAATCACGATCCCCATTTTCTCAGCAGAAATGGCACAAACGGCAGTTGACACAAACAACCACAAGGTGTCACTTTGGAGTTCTGCCACTACTATTTTTGATGCGACTTGACTTACTGCTTCCATGATGCAGTTTCCAAGTCAGTAGAACAATCAGAGAAAGCTGAGCCATTACCAAACATATATGATAATACAATAGCGTGAGTTTATATATCTTATACCCTATTTGTCACGGTTACTTATAGATTTGATAGTGTAACGATAAGAGCATAAGAGACTTTCAGCGGGGGCACGGAAACTTAATTTGATCACGGTAGTTTAAGCTTACACTTGACAAAACATTCTAATATGAACATGTAGATGCAATTGTTGTAAGATGGTGCAGCTCCTTTAAGAAAGCACCGTGCAAAAAAGTAGACGTGCTGGAGCGAGTCATATTCAAAATGCAAAAAATAACACCGCAGATAAAACCAATTATCCTCATTCATTGCAACCGCAGCATGCCTGCTTGCCGACGTTTAAACAAAATTTATCAAAGCACCTTTTGCGTTTGAATGTAACACGAAAAAATGTTTAAACAGCTGGACAAATGATTTAGCTAATTGATTATAGCCTGTACACCAGCAATTGTTGAACATTTGGAAAAAGATCGCTCAGCTGTTGCCACAGTCATAGGCAATGTAGAAACAACATGAGAGCAGTACACACTTCCCCGAATGTGGATGTTACACTGTCATAATCTACCACCAGCCTTTTGGCAAGTTGAAAAATAGATGACTTCTTTGAAATCTCTGCTTTAAAGCAAGACCTAAATGAGAGGAGTTGTGTTGGGAATGTCGGTGCAATGTCCATGCTATAATGGTCTGACAAACGTACTGCCTTTTCAAGCAGTTCATCATCACCGGCGAGTTGAAGGATCGTAGGACGTAAAGACTCAAACACATAACAAGTTTCCCGCATGCTTGCACATCTTTGGGAGAGCTGACTGATTATGATGTCCAGAGTTGCATTAAATACCTGCACTTTGAAGTATCTCTCTGCATCGGTTAAGCGTTTATCTTCCGATAGTTCGTCAAAGTGACGCTTCACTCTTCACATTTTCAAATGTACTCTGAACCCCCATTTATTTGCGAGTGTCTGCGCTGTAGCCTTGGCCTGGTCAAAGGCACGCAGGTAGTCAGAAAGGACCGGTATAGAATTTTCCAGCAATTGCATTGCGGGGGTAGCGACGGAGGTCATAGGCCCTGGTGCGACTGCACTTGCTGCACCTACTAGGCCTAGTTACGCCACTGCGTGGAGCGCTAATGTGTCTACTGTAAATCATTCATGTGTGAAAGTCATTAGGCTGGAAGCGCTAATGTGTCTAAGCTCATTAGTCTACTTTCAATAGGCCTACTGTACAGCCTGAGAGGGGGAACATAACCTATAGCCTAGGCTACTGTAGAGTAGGCCTACAGTAGGCTACTGTAGGCTAAACAATCAGTTGTGAAAGTCTGCAACGAAAGTTTCCTAATGGAAGCGCTAACGTGTCTATTGAGCTCATTAGCCTACTTTCAATAGGCCTACTGTACAGCCTGAGAGGGGGAACATAGCCTACTGTAGAGTAAACAGTTTACTTAGTTAGTAATCAGTTTACTTAGTTACATTTGTTTAGTTAAATCCAGTTTTCTACTCTATCTCCATTATATGCTTAGCCTATAGAAAGACATTCAAAATGTGTTAAAGTCATTAGGCTGGAAGCGTGTCAGTGACTAATGCGAGAAGCGGGTTCTGTGTTGTAGGCTATGCATTTTTCCGACACTTGGCTGCAAGCTCCCCTCCCCCACCCCCTTCTTTCACAAGCAGTGCAGCTTTCTGAAGCGGTGCCTTTTGAAGCTAATGTAACAAATACCACCAATATTGTTGTGTGGCAATAAAAGTATCCAGGGTTTGCGCAAGTAGCCTAAATAGGCCTATATAAATAAATTAAGGACATACAATCCTTAAAGCTTAACGTAGCCTACATGTAGATTAATGTCCCAAAACGTCAACAAGTCGTTTTATGCGCTCATTATATATGGATTTCTATGAAACGCCACGAAAACATGCGTGCGCAACCAAGAGGCAGAAAGCACCATAGAACAGCATAGAGCAATGCAAAAGAGCAAAAGAATAAAATGAGTTTTTGTGCTGACAACTGCACCAATTCGAAATCACGATGGTTAGAGAATGTTAAATATGTTCAATATCCCTAACGGAATGCATGTCTTCACCAAAAATGACAAAATACGATGTTATGTTAATAATGCAAATGAACGGCACACTTTGAAATATAGTCGGAAATGAGATGTTATCATCATTGAGACAACAGGGGTATACAATAAAATCCTATTGTAGCTTACAGCAGCCGACTATTTAGGTTAAGTTTATAACGTTGTGGACGGCCACCAAGCGTCTTCTGCCCCACGGCTGCGGCACAGTCTTGAGTGACCGGATTCGTTTTCCTTTGTCATATGAATGCTGTCATTTTGTTCACTTTACTGTTAAGGAGATGCTGTAGGCAAAGGCTATATTTCAACCTCGTTAGTGTCAGAACTATTCACAAGGTTTCTGGGCAGCATTTTTATGTTCTGTTAGCAAGCGAACTTCTCATGACTACGACAAAGTAGCCTACTGCCAGCTGACGAAGCTCTCATTTTAAAACATTACTGAGAGACAGGCACTATACAATCAAGAAATCTTGCCACTGAATCCAAAACTATGTTTAACATTATGTACAAAGCTTAGGCTACAGTGGATTAGCATGTTGCAGGGGCTGCTAAAAACAGAGAAACGCACTGAAAACTCGGCCAATCACAGCCCTTGCTGTCGAATGCGCCGTCCAGTTCGACCGTTGAACGCCACAGCGGACTATGCTGCCCCCAAGCGGCTGCAGTTGTACTTACATGTCACCCAGCTGCGTGAATCACCATTATCGTGAATGAAGTGTCAATTTTTAACGGGGACCCTCTGTATATAGTTGGTTTATAGAAGGTGGTTTAGAGTAATATAAATTAAATATGTGCAGTGTATTAGTAGTTATCTTATATCTGGGGGCGGTGGTAGTGTAGTGGTTAAGGAGCTGGGCTAGTGTGCAGTAGCCTAAAAGTTGTCGGTTCAATTCCCGGCTTCCACCGTTGTGCCCTTGAGCAAGGCACTTAACCCCAAGTTGCTCCGGGGACAATGTAATCCCTTGTATTTGACATATGTAAGTCACTTTGGTCAAAAGGTGTCTGCTAAATGTAATGTAATGTTATAAGGGCAGAATAAATATGGCTAAATATGAACAATGTATGACAACATGTACAATGTAGTAACAAGTAATGGAATGTTGGAGAACATTGAGAGATCCAGTTGAATGGAGAGAGACAGAGAAAAGGTTTCTTTTAACAGGGTTCCTACACATTTTCTATTTCAAAATCCCATACTTGTGAGTGATGCACTATCAGAGGCACCTATGACGGAAGGTTTGTTCTTGGGGCCAAAGAGCCAGGTGCGGTTCCAAGGACTGGAGACGGTTTTGTTTAGGCCAGCTCTGCTGCCACTCTGCCTCCACCGTACTGCTGCCACTCTGCCTTCACCGCACTGCTGCCACCTGTGGACAAGGAGGAGTGAGAGTTATACAACAAAATTAGTTATTAGTTGTTAGGGGCAGCACTAGTATAAAACCTCTAAAATCTCTAAAAACAATCACAAATAGGGCAGTTCATCACAGTTCAACAATTGTGGTTTGGAACTAGGCCTACTCTGCCCTACAAAGGCAAAAGACCTTAACTCGCTAGAGTGTGAAACTGAGAAAAATGACTTTAAAGTTTTTTTGTTGTCCAGCCAATTGTATGATAGGTAGGACACTGAAAATTTGCCAAGTAATTGTCATAATGAATACATGTATCTACATGAAAAAAAAAATCAGCTCAAACTTGACCTTTGACCCTTATTTGGAAGTTACTGTATTCTGCCTTTGCATTATCTGCAAAACAATAATGGGTCATACAAAGGCAAAATACCTTAACTTCTAATTTATTGACCATTTGGACTTTTATCACTCTATAGAAACATTTATATGATAACAATGATAGCCTTAAGATAACATTTAGTGAGTTTTGTCTAGTAAGGATTAATATTAGGCCTCCATCAACAGAATATTACAAAATACAAAATAATGAGAAGGCTACACTGGAACATTTTAAAACTTTATCGTTGTACTTAATTTAAGTAAAATAACACTTTAAGAGCCAGAAAACCAAAAAACAGCCACAACATGATCCAAGCCAATGCCATTGGAAACGTATGCAATTACAGGAATTTTGCTACTCATGGACACATAATAATTTACTGTCTGTGTCGTGCGGGCGGCGGAGGAGTCACACATTGATTGGATTTCTTTCTTGACAAATTAAAGGGACATCGACTTAAGGACATGCTGTGTAGTTTTGTTCGTATGGGAGTCAAATATTTTGCAACCAACACTGTCTAGCTTTAGCTAATAGCTTACTCATAGCGACACTTAAAATTGAATGACAACATCCGAACAACGTTGCACTTTGATAGATTTTAGGCTAGCTAGCCTGCACATAATTATATTGCGAATGGGCTTGCTGAAAACTTGTGATGGATTTAAAGGGAAACTTTGCAGGATTTCCCCCTCTGCTGGAGAAATTGTGCATTATGCTATTTCAAAACTGTGGGAAAAGGTAACGATAAAGCACATGGATTTGTTTACAAGCTAGCAAAACGGTTAGCATAAGTTCGGCAGACAATGTGGATGTTACAAGGTTAGAAACACGATTTAAAACGAGTTTCTTGTTTCTCACTTCTCTTTCCGGGACGGTAGTCTCAATGTTGCAAGGTTGGTTTTCCGCCTGGGGACGCTAGGGGCAGCGGGAAAAGTCACCATTTTCACCGGAACAGGTCATTTAACCATCCAAATGATTTCTAAACGGGTTTATTACGTTGAAATAGTTGCCAAGTTCCCCTTTAAACAATGGATTTGTCTTTTCAGTGGATGTTGTTTTCCATGGATTTTTTTAACCCTCTATACCCCGTAACGGCCGTCGACGGCCGTTCTGTATTCTCCTGTAACGGCCGCGGCCGGCCGCAATTCTTAAAGAGACATCTGCTACAGTATAACCTTCATACATGAAATAATACAGCGTTAGTGGATAAATAAACACCAGACTTTTATTTTGACACACTTAAATGGCTAGGTCGCTATTGACATTTCTCCGGTATTTTTGAGTTTAGCCTGTTGACTGACCGGCTGAGGACTTACTGTGCCTCTGGAGTTATGGCTTCTAACAAGCGTCCGCGTCTTTTCTCATTAGATGAGATGGTATTGATGTGCATCCACCATGTTTTGATGTAAGTGACGATCATATTGATGTAAGAAAATGACAAAATAAAAACATGAAAGTGTAATAAATTTAACGTTAGCATCCTCCCGTTTGTCATGACTGACTTAGCTGCCTCTCTGGCATAAAAAAAATCGTATGGCTGTCACTGTGAAAGTCAGTTTGAGTTTAGTAGCACCAGCAAAATATAGGCATAATTCAATGATGGGTCATGGCCTAATTAACAATAAAGTTTATGATAAACCCATGCCAGGTTTATTTGCAGTTATATCTTAACACATAACATTAACATTACCCCTTTCTGGCATGTACAGTAAAGCTAACATTATCGTTATCCCACTTACAGATAGTTATTGCAAACTACTACTTATGTATGTCTCTCTAAATGAGTTTTTGTTGACTAATAACCAAAGCGGGAACCACCGTTGTGTTTTCTGCTTATGGATGTCAGGAAAATGTATTTGTATACAAGTAGGCAAATGTCTCGTCATCTTCGTGATTACAAAAAAGCCTGCTAATTTGCTACCTTCACTGATGTAACGTTAACGTTAGTCTGAGACTTGTAATGTTAGCACAGGATAGGTTGAAGGTTAGTGAACGAGTGCAACAGGTTCATTATCATCAACTGATCAAGTTTAGATAAATTATATAACATGATGTGCATATAAAACAAAACGTAAATCCATGTCAGGATTAACAGTCCCTGTTGTTGGTGACATGCTTATCAAATGAGTCACGATTTCATGCGCTATGCTTCATGGCCTACGTTAGTTCATATCCTCATCATTTTTTAGCTGTAAGGCTCACTGTCCAGCTAAATCCCAAATAAGTGCAAGATATGCCAGTCTATTTCAATGAAATCAGTACTCATATAGTATCTTGTTTCCCAGCTTCTAATACAGAAATATGAGAACCATATTTATAACTTTTTGTTAGTGAAAAACTTTGAGACTGTAAGTGAGTAGGCCTATGGCCGTCTATGGGAAACATGAATATTTAATTTTTAATGGATCATATATCATTTTAAAGAGCAATTTCTAATCTTTAAACCGAAAGAAACTTACAATTGACACTTTTCATTAGATTTTTAGTTATTCTTGGTTATTTGAAATGTTTCTCAAAATGCCCTTTTCTCTTAGAATTCCCAGGAATCTGGGGCATTGTTGTAGAATTCCACTGGGGTATAGAGGGTTAAAGGTAAGCTGCGATCTAAGTTCTATCTGCTGGGTTAGTTTGTGTGCGACATGTTCTCCTCGCCGGGGAGGGACGGGGAGGTGTATCGTGAGGCGTCCCCAACCCACTCGCTTTGATTTCTGCCAGTGAGTGGACTTGCAGATTGGCAGGCAGCTAGCCACCCTGTATGGCACGAGAAAACGTGTACTAGGCTACTAGTTAATAGTATCCAGGCTTTGAGACATTTATGGTGTCTTACAGTTGCCTGGCACAACATCCATCATGTAGACTATTTGTGGATCAGGAACAGTTAACTAGCTAACTAGGCCACATCCTAGCTGAATTTCACAAAATAGTTAATGCTAGATAGTAAAACAACCACTGCAACATTTTCTTTTCACTTTATTGAAGTGTGGCTGAAGTGCTTCAATTAGGCCTACATACAATACATAGGCATAAGACACTCTGCCTTTGTTTTACCCACCACCAATGTTAATATGGTTTGCTGCGCTGAAATTACGGTGCACTGTAACTTAATTCCAGCGTTCTATAGAGCCGCGAAACAAAGCTAAAGAACCACAACTGATGTTATGGGCTATGCCTTGGCTTACCCTCTGCTTTTTGAAGTTACGGCAAAAACAGCATCTTATTTTGATAAGAAAACAACAAAATTGTCTCAAGATATTTGTCCACATGATAAAATTGATGCCCATTGTTCCAAAAATGACAAAAACTCATTTTTGATAAAATTGAAGTTATGGCCTTTTGCCTTTGCACGGCAGTACTGCAACTGGATTGATAAAAAGTAATGTAGTTGCAAACATATCACCTGGCTACTTGTATTTGGAAAGAGCAAAAGCTATCAGCCATCAGCATGATCATGTGATTTGGTTGTTGTTGTAGAACAAGGAAAGGAATATCCAGTGTTTCCTCTACATTTATTTAAGCATGGCGGTCCGCCACAGTTTAAATCCTATCCCTCTCAAGCCCTCTAAAGTCACATTAAATGGGATAGGATTCAGGAACTAATTAATTTAAACCTCACTGACCAGAAAATGCAATGTCTCTGTTTCATAGCAGAGTTATTGCTAATCACACCATTTAACATGACGTTGAGCAACTAGAATTGTTTTTAATATCCCGGGAGTGACACCCCCAAGTTTTTTTTGGGATGGGTAGGTGGGTGGGTGGACTAGGGGGTGGCTCAAGGACTAGAGTGCCTTAGCCTGGGTTTTCCCATGCTGCCTTATGCACCCGATTTTATTCACCCATGCTGCCTTACGCACACGATTTTATTCACGCTGCTAGGCAGCCTGGATTCTATGGACTTCGTTTTCACCTCAACGAAGGAACCAATCACAGAACAGAGGGAGGGCAGCAAGACGATGACGACACGCCGAAGCCGTTATGAGCTATGTACAGACGCATTTGATAGACATTCGTAGCGCCCAATAAACGGCTCTGGGCATTCGTAAACCATGTTTCAAATACATGAATGTCTAATTCCCAGACCCTATCTCAATGAGGTCTGACGTTAGCCAGGCTAAGAGCGCCTATTCATGGAAGAGGCATGCGTGTTGGAAGTAGTTTTCAGCTAAAGAGACACAGAAAACATGTTTTAATCTGTATACCATTAACATTGCATAACAAATAACAAAGTAAAACATTAATTTGTAGAGTACCAAAGACAGACGTCTTTTGAGTGTAATCAGATTATGGCAATCATTTTTACAATTGTTTACAACTTAACTCTATGTCCTCACTTGAACCCATTTGCAAGGATGGACGACGCTGAGTATAGAACGTGCTGGCAGTGACAGATAACATGTAAACGCGCCATAGCAGTGACGGGACGCACACACCATACAATCGGCCTGACATTTTGAGTGAACTTAAATGAACTACCTAGCAACATTTCCAACACCCACAAGTTAAGGATGTCTTCAGAGAGTTACACTTGATAAGCATGATAGGTCTACTTTCAGCGCATCAACAATTGAAATGGAGGGGCAGCGTGACTATTTCGGTAAAGGCTACAATCTTTGATAGGTGTAATCTCAAAAGAAAGTTCACTTTCTCCATCATCAAACTCTTGAATACAGTGATGGTACAAACCAATATCTGTAATGCAGTGGGTAAATTAACGTTACGTTAGCAGTAGTTTTTACGTTTTATGCAAAAAATATATGGTTTATGTAACAAACCCTTCAAATTTGAGAGACTGAACAAAAATATGAGTTTATTGTATAGTTTTTGATGGGGAATTCAGAGGAACCCATGTAAAAAAAAAAACGAAAAACGGATGCATTTAGTCCAAATTAACTGTGCTAAAAAAGTAAAGTGAATGGGTGTCCAACTCTTGAAATAGCATGCATCTCCTTCCATGCAATCCCCGCCCCAGCCCCACCTCCACCTCTTTCCCACGCTTAACGGTAGTGTTATATGTAGATAAATTACAATACTTACAGTATTTGAAGTAGCTGCACAACCATGCTAAATAGTATAGTTTTGGCATACAGTACTCAAAGACACTTCTGCCATCATACCGTAATGTAAACTATACTCGTAAACATGCTAATTACCAACTATTTCGTTCGAAAAAATTCTAAAACAAGAATGTTTTTTAATACTTCAAAATAACATTGTGTGTGTGTGTGTCTTTACCTGGTGAGTGAACTCTCTTGCGAGCTTGGACGTGGCACACATTTGGAATATTCCAGAATGCACTCAGTGTTCTTAGGGCAGCAGTCCTCACAACACACCACCTGCAAACAGAGGGAACAGAGGGAGACTAAGATTAATATGTTGCAAAACACACAGAACATGAAAAGACCATCACTGAAGCACTACTACACTCACATGCATCTTAATACATGCCTCAGAGCAAGACAGGTACATCAAACAAGGGGCAAATAAGGGCTATGAAATGAAGAACATGTAGCCTAACACTAAAGTTACCCTTCACAAACTAAAGATCCCTTTATTTGTAGGCATGATATTGAGGTGCCACCCACCCATCACACTTGCCCCATTCACATCCATTAAATGACAGGTCTGTTAATGAACATGGCTATATTAAACTGCAGTTCCTTAAATCAGTGGGTAGATAACTGATATATATATATATATTACTTAATTCATACTGGACCTCTTCGCAGTTATAGCAACACTACATGTATATTATGTATCAACACTAGCACTACATGTATAAAGTTTAAATAATGTGACCTACCTATGTCCCATGGAAGTTCGCAAGGTAGAGCTAACGTTAACCATTATTAATTCTAACGTTAACAACTTTCATCTGTGTCTGCTAGCCTGCATGGTAACAGCCACTTTAAATGTAGCTAACGTTACTTTAAATGTATAGCTAACTTACTTGCGCCTGATATTTCATTCTAAAACTAACAAACAGACAAACAGGCAAACAAACAGATATTCCACATAATAGTGAAGTTAGTCTGCTAGAAGCTACTGGAAAAGTTAACATTAACAGCTAGCAGCTAACATCGCTAGCGTTAGCTCACTAGCTAATTCTAAACATGACTAACGGCTTTGATTAACATTCCATTATGAAAACAATGTATTTCGAATAAATTCACGTTTTCAATTGGCATACAAAAGTACTGTAATTCTTACCTGGGATATGATGACGGCAGAGTTTGTACAGCTTACACATTCAGTCAGAGGCATGACAGAAAAGTGACGGTTGAAGTCACTGGTGACTGCAGTTGAAAAGGAGCAAACTCAGCAAAGAATCTGGAGTGCTACGCGAATTTGAATTTGATCAGGGGTGGGGGATGGGAATTGCTGTGTGTGCGCATGCGCTTATCAAGTGGTGATAAGCATCCGTTAAAAACAATCGTAAAAAAATGATTACTGTTGGCATTTTAGTCTGTTATATTACCAGACTGATTGGTAGAAGTGTCAAAACAATAGTAACATTAGCCTAGTGGGCTATTATTACTACTATTATGATTATTAACATTATTGGTTCTCATATGGTGGTCAATTCAATGACGTCAATTCCATATAATTTTAACGCCCTTTTTCTTGATATCAAATCAACGTTGATTTAACATAAATCATATTGACCCAAGTTTTATAGACCAGTGACTACATGTTAGATTGATCCCCTGTTGGACCTCTTTACAACCACAAGCAAGCCATAGCTTGTAATGCTAAAATAGTATGAAATTATAGATGCTCAACATGATGGTCAAAACCTTGACTAATTCTTGACATCAAATTGACATCACGACCTTATATCTTAGCCTGCTATATAAGGTGACGTTTTTTCCCGCCCTTTTATGTATGTGTCACTTGATTTTGTACAGAAATTAATATTAAGACGGGAGATTCTTTAGAAAACGCAATTGCACCCACCCCATAAGTGTATCTAAATTATCGCTATATAAAATAAATGACCTCGTACAGTGACTCGAAAAGCTGTAAACAGTGTTTTTGAGACTGCGTGTAGCCAAAAGCGCATGGAGCGCCTGTGAAATTTTGATTGCAACGAGAAACTGTAACACAGCTAGTCTACCCCGCGTTTCCTCTGGTAGTCACTGATCTGAGCTAATGAGCGAATTACCTAGCCAAGCCTAGCCTATCGTCGCGGCAGAATAAAAAATTGTTAAAAGTTTTTTTTAACATCTCCAGTGTAATGGTGGGCATTCTAAGTTAACCGTAGCATTAGACCTACCTATTTAGTAACCCCATGGTAATGCGAGTGCTCATATATTCATATTGATCACATAATAAAATATAAACGTGACATGTAAGTCCTTCGATAAATAACCAGGATATGAACTCATAAACATGAACAGCATTTTGTCATCGTTTGTCATTCACCGTCCTGAGAACAGCAGATGCTAGGCTAAAGAGCTTGAGATTGAGACAGGTGAGCACCTGGAAATGGTGTAGCCTGGCTAGCGCCACCACTTCTCAATGAGACGTGGTCTGGGAACCAAACGTTCATTTTCTCGTATTTGAAATCAGGGCGGTAGTTTCCAGGCTGCCTTAGCAGCGTGAATCAAATCGCGCGCAAGGCAGCAAGGTTACACAATGGGTCAGCTGAATGTATGCTAGTTTACCTCCCAGTGTTAAATTCAGTGATTATGAATACTTCACAACTTGTATAGTAAAGTGACTTTCGATGTAGACTTCATAAGATATTCATGAAATATTTACAAAGGCTGGAGAGAAAAACGGCAATGCTGCTTTGCCATTGTTGGACTTTTATTTTGACAAGTTGTCATCGTTCTGTCTTCCACATTCATAAAAGGTTTGGTATGAATGTTGAGTCATGTCTCATGAAACAGTCATGAATGCTTTATGTGCAGTTTATGACAGCTGCTATGAATGTGTTATGAACTCACCCAGCAAGTAAAGTGTTACCAAATATTTTAGCTAGGAGTTTCTCTTATTAAGTTATTCACAAAGCCTTTCAGACCTACTCTTAGTAAGGAAAAATGACAACTCCTAAACTAAGAGCAAAGATTCTGGAGCGGAGCGCTCTAGAATCTTTGGCTAAGAGTGAGTGAGTCTTCGTTGCTATGGATGATGTTATTACTCATGCACGAGCTTGACTGAAGTGACCACCTTGATTGGCTGATGATTGTAACGCGGGAATGATTCCAAACACCTCCCTTACGATGATGAGTGACAGGTGACAGGTCTGAGAATGCGTGCGCTACACAAGGACAGAAGATGATGAATAACTGAATAAAAAGGCCTAGCCTAAGAGTAAGGCAAAACAAATAGCCTAGTAGCCTAATGAAACATACAGATTGATGTAGTATCTTTGTAACATTATTAAATTAATCTATTATGCCTATGCCTACGTTTGCAAAAGAGAACATTTTAATTTGATTCACAATAATGTTACATTTAATTTACATGTTGACAGTGAGTAGCCTAGTTTTGGTTGTTGTTGGTGGTGTTATTGCATGTTAGTTATGCCTACAATGCAAAATTGCTTCCTCACGATTGGAAGCTCCTGTAGCCGCATAGGATTTCAAAACATGGCGAAATGCCACAAAAAACGGTTTGTGAATAGGTCTGTGAGTTAGGAGTCCTATCGACTTCTTTTAAGCTGTCACAGAGGTAGGAAGGTGTGATTTGTTGGGGGCAGGGCCAGATTAACTGGGCACAAATGTCTGATGGCCCCCCCTGCCCCCCAGCCAACGTGAATCGGGCGGCCAGTTAATAGGCCTATATCATGAAGATTTTTCTTGCCATCTAAGGCACGAGCGCATCTGTGAGGCCAAGCCTCACCAAGTAACCCGTTTCTTTACAACTAACATTACATTTAATTAAACTGCTTATAGGCTATGCCGAAATAGTTTTCCACATTTTGAATATTAGTGTCGGGTGAATTAGGAAATGTTCTCAAAGTAGCCTTATGGCTGAAAGCTGTTTGGGATCCCCCCCTGTCAAGCAATATAACCATACAAATGCGCGACCTGCACTCATTGTTTCAAAAGAAGTAATTTCCGCTTTGTTGGAACTGAAGAGCTGTGGACGGCACGGCATGGCATGCCCAATGAAAATAAATGAACACAACACAACACAGACCCCGCTTCTCTCGCAGCAGTCACTGACAGTAGCCTAGAATAAATGCATGGGGAAAATCACTTCCCCATGACAAAGACATCGTATTATGTAAACTTCCCACGACTTCAATATTTGACAAAATATCATGAATGGTACTTCAAGTATGTGTTATTTTAGATAGGGCACCGTTCGGTATTATGGAATAGACCACCGGAGGAAAATAGGGGAGGGTCACCCAACTTTTTTTAGTGTGTGTGGGGGGGGGGGGGGGGGGGTGACCCAGATTTTGTAATCATGAAAACAGCAACATTTCAAAGTGGCCTAGGTGCATATTGTAGCTTTCAGTCTCAGTCTTCACACTTCGGGCACCCCTCTCTGCACACCACGTTTACCCCTCATTTCCTTCTTTCTTGCAGAGTAGCAAGATAAAGGCCTCGTGCTGCGGCTGTCGTAGAGACTCAATGGAGACTGAGGGACATAGGCACTAGCAAAAGTTCTAGAGGGAATGTGATTTCTGGCGCCATACTACGTTCTCTTTCGTTCCATAGCTGTCAACATTGAACATTGAAAATAAGGGCGATGCCCCGGGTTTCTAACCCAAAATACGGGAAAATGTCAACATCGTCCCCATTAACGTCGGAAGGGTTGTAGCAACAAAGTAGCCTACTTTATTCACGCCTAACAGCCTATATTACAGTACTTTGGTCAACTTTACACTAAAAAGGCTACATTTACCTTTGGCTTACTTTTAGTATACCGTCTAATGTTAAACAGTGTGCATGAACGTTTTGACAAGCATATCTACCAATTGACCTTGTTCCTGCCCAATCTCTAGCTTTGCTGTCTCCATCCTTTCTGTTTTTGTTTGCAAAAATATATAGTATTTATTGGTAAACAGCAACAAGTGCAATTTGTTAATTGCTGTCATTCTCTCCCCTGCGCAAACAAAAATATGTTACGTTCCAAGTAGCCTAGTGCGTAATTCTGCTTCATATAGTTGAACAAATACATTTGCTTATTTCACAGAAAAATATAAATAGCCAGTTTAGGGTCTACAGTGCAGAGTTGGTAAGTTATGGTAGGCCAACTTGGAGTAAATATACAAACAGGGGAAATTCTTTCTCTAGTAGCGGAGTAGCCTGATGGTAGGCAGGTGCGCACGTTGACATATGGCCGAACATGCAAGCGCCAATGAATCGTGCTCTCACGACAATCACGCCGTTAAACTTTAATAGGTTAACATCACTCTAAGTTCGCCTTCAAGCAAGGAAAACGATGATTTGAAGACATCTGTTTCGTTGGAAGGGCAAGGAGGTAGCAACAGGGCAACACAGAGACAGGCCCGATGGCAGGGCTAATGTTATGAGAGTATTAAAATATGGGATATTCTACGGGAATATTAAAACGGCAAGACAGCGGGGGGAAAGTTAAAATACGTGATAAACACGGAAAAAGTTGGCATGCATTGTTTCGGTCCCCGTGCACAGGGATTATTTGTCACATTATTAATCACATATGATTATTTGTGAAATTGTGCAAACAGGTGCAACACATTTGAAAAGGAAGGACTGGTAGCATGCGCCACGAAGTCACGGTGTGTCTTCGTGGCGCAAAGCAGCACGGGCGGAAGACAGCGACAATTGGCAGGGGAGGGTCATGTCTTTTTTGACAATTCTGTCGGAGGGTCATTGAACAATTTCTAGCAGGCAAGAGAGTGTCATGCAACTTTTTAATGAAGTACTCAGAATCCCTCCAGTGGCCCCTTCAATAAATAATGAACAGTCCCTAGATTGCTGCTGGGCTTCATGTCACAACTCAACGCGACGTCAAGCACGCCGCGGTTGCATCCATTACAAACAAACATGCAATGTGAACGTCTGGGATTGGGGAGAGCACTAAATGCTCTACCGAATAAGCACGAAGTCAAACCTTTAAATGAAAAACACTCTTTAATAATCAAAAAAATAAACCGCTAATGAAGTAAACTTGTGACCATCAAAAATTGTTTATCGCCTGTAACAGCAAAAACTCTAACCGGAATGTTTAATTTGTCCTGCGTTTCTTCTACGTCTAACGGGATTCACTCGCAGTTAACCAAATATTTCTTTATTAGGGCAGGGCAGGCATATTTCTGGCTATTAAATTATTTCTAAACCAGTCTGCTAAAGTCTGTAGTGAAGTCTGTGTAGGGTTTTCCAGGCTCCATTTCTTTTTACGAGACACCCTGCTCACTTGAGACATCTGCCGGTTGTTTGGGTTGTTGCAGCGTCACTGGAAAAATACAAATTAAAGTCGTGTGATCCCGTGTGCGGACCGCGAGGGAAGCTGGCCAAATCGAAGCACTGCCGACTCTAAGTGGTTGTTTCATTATTTGTTAAGTATAAATCATGTACTTACAAACAATTTTTTTGGATAGGCTTATTTACTATGAACAAACCATTTATAACTGTGTGAACAAATGCTTTACTGATAATAAATTATGTATGAACAATAAATTACTGATGATGAACAAACCATTAACTAATAAGTAACAAAGGCTTAATAAATGATGAATTGTGTATAGTTATTATAAAGTGTTACCAGGGTGGTGAAAACTGCCCAATGCATCACCAGTTCCTCACTCCCCTCCATCGAGGCCATCCAGAGCAAGCGATGCTTGCGTAAGGCGCGCAGCATCATCAAAGACTGTTCTCTCCCCAACCACAGACTGTTCACCCCCACTCCCCTCCGGGAGGCGTTACAGGTCTCTCCACACCCGAACCAGCAGGTTCAGAGGAAGCTTCTTTCCTGCGGCTGTCACCAAACTCTACTACTAAACTCTAGCTCTGCATCCCGGACACATCCAACGAACTAAGCACCCATCACCCCCCGCCCCCGCCTGATGCCTTCTTGCCTGTGCCTGTTGAGGTGTCCATGACCATGGCAACCTTGACAGGGACAAGGAGGCGGACATCCCCCTGCCACTATATTGCACATATCTGTACATGTTGTTCATACATTGTTCTAATTACATAGTCATTTTGCTCTTATAAGGTTACTGTTAATACACTGCACATACTTATATTTCATTTATACTACTCTAAACCACCTTCTGAAAACAACTGTATACTACTGTCTACACTGCACTATATATTTTGTCCTGTCTATGCACCACCTATATCGCATTGCACTTTTTCTGCTTTTTTGCACTTCTGGTTAGACACAAACTGCATTTCGTTGTTCATAATACCATGCACCTTAATAAGGTTCCCAAGGCCTTTAGGAATAAAAACAGCGCCACAATATCAGAGCCCATCCACCATAATTTTCATTACGCATGGGCTTCTTTTCAGAGGTCATTCATCTATGTACACCAAATGTGACCCTGCAAGGCAAAACCAGTCGTTTTGGTAAAATGTACAAAATTAAGTTATTGTACTCACTCGAACGGCCATAAACTAAGCTGTCCAACGATATGTATAGAGGGTATTGCATAAAGTATCGCTAAGATAACCGCATCCAAAGTTGGCATGGTTCTCCTGTCACGATACGCCAGAAGAGGAGAAAATCACCTTTTTTCAGTCAATTGTCACGTGCGATAGTGTGAGGGCACAGCTATGATTAGCCTTACGGTAGCGTGACTGAAGCTGATGACTGACTATGCGGTTTCAACCATAGTTTCAACCCTGCAATGAGTCTTTTTCTGCCCCCTAGTTAATACCTGGGATCGGTCATAAGGTGTCACTGTAGAATATAATTAATGTATTTCGGGGAAAGTAAGGGGAGAGGAAGTTCTGTGTACACAGATTGTGTATAGCCTAGCCTACTTTTAAAATGCGCTAGCCTACTTCAATGGAAAACTTCTCCTGGTCCCTAAAATGACGCCAGGATATTTCTAAAACTTTGTGCTTTTGACCGTTCGTGCCCTGAAAGGCTTTCACATTCATACTCGGTTACATCTGCCAAGAACGATATAGAACTGACACATTTACATTGAGTAACGAGTAATGAGTAGCCTAATGCAGTGGTTTTCAAAGTGGGGGGGTGCCAGGGGGGCCTCAGCAAGTTAGAAGGAAAAATAAAAGAAACAAATAAATACATTTGAAAAATGTAAAATATACCTTTTACTATGAGGGTTGTTATACAATGCCATTAGAATAATTTGTCGCATATCTGAACATTATATTTTCCATGATAATGACTGGGAATAATAGTAAAGTGATAGCTCTCATATAGCATAAAGCCCCAAATGCAATTTTTACACACTGTGTGCTCCATCGCGACGTGCTTGTGGCTAAAATAATTATTAGGATTAGCTTAATGTATTTTTACATTTGCCGTAGTTTTGTCGATGGGTTTAATAACACATCAAGGGGGTCCTTGGCCAGAACCTAGTGGTATTTGGGGGGCCTTGTCGTGGAAAAGTTTGGGAACCCCTAGCCTAATGAGTAAATTAGCTCTACCGTACCCTACCGTAAAACCTTATAGCGGCGTGGACAACGGAATGACTGCTAATGTGTTGAATCTTCAACTAAATAAAGTAAGGGTTTAACAGTCAAAACACAAGTTTATCCGTGAAATTATGCGAAAAGGTGAAATTCGACATTTTAACCTGTACGTTTGTTTATCGTGAATTTTCTCAAAATAGCACCGTGCACAAAACGACTGGTTTTCGTTCCAACAGTGGTTCTCCTTTTGCCTATATTACCATCCTCCATACTGAGTGTGGGGGCAAGATAACCATGGATCTTTGTCCAAGCATGTTTGTCACATTTCCAGTTGATAAGAACCTTTTAATTATTGTCTTAACTGTAAATATGGACATTTTCAATGAAGCACCTAGTTTTTATAGCCATTCCCTGACTTACAAATTTGTTTTTAGTGTATCCTCTCGTCTTTCTGGTGTTGAAAAAATGCCTCTGTGTCCCTTTATTATAGTCACTTTATTATACATTAGTAAAAAAGAAAGAGAAGAAAAGAAGTTGAAATTAGATGTAAAAATACTTCTGTTACATTTTGTGTATAAGATTTTCTAGGGGTGGCCATAATTGTGGGCAATGTTTTTTTGAAATACAATGAAAATCTTAGAGTAAATCGCAGAATAAATTGCTTCCCTAAAAAGTTGGAATTTTTTTCCTCATTACAATAAATCGGCAAAAGATTTGTTTTTATACTTGTTAGTATGTATGTGTATATAGATATAATCTCTTATAATGATGGCTATCTGGCAGAAGCTAGAATAGGTGACAATGTTCTTAAAACTTACTGCACCAAACCCTCTAATAAAGATTATTTTTTAGATAATTCTTCAGCAAAATTGAAATTAGTAAATGGTTGTGAATATGAACATTATTATAATGAGGCCATACTGGACCAAGATCCTACATTAACTAAAATAAATTAGTTCTTCTTCGTCATGACTCATGTAG
This sequence comes from Alosa sapidissima, assembly GCF_018492685.1. Classification (NCBI taxonomy): domain Eukaryota; kingdom Metazoa; phylum Chordata; class Actinopteri; order Clupeiformes; family Clupeidae; genus Alosa; species Alosa sapidissima. The sequence continues at coordinate 2,211,380 of NC_055966.1, forward strand.
TACACATGCCTCACACAATATTTGATTTGACCCAAGATAATAACGTTTATTTAAGTTCCATTGATAGAAAAACAAAAAAAAACACAAGTATCACACATTTCCACACAACTAATGAATTACCAGTACATTTTACACTTTTAAGTAAATATCCAAATCATATATTGTTATACATTTTTTGTTATATATTCTTTGCCCCAAGGGAGTTTGACAAAAAAAATAATGCAGAGAAAATAATTCATAAATCATTTGGTCTTAATGGTGTCATGAAGACCTCACAGAAAAACGCTGTTTGGGAATGAGAATTATGATCCACGGCGTAGCTCCTACTCAACACCAAGAGGGATAGTGAAGGATAAGTAGTCTGACACTTCTCCCCACTGTGCTCTCATGTGCTGAAAAATTGTAATCCAAGTTGTCAGTACTGCCACCCACAAAAGTAAGCCCAGTGCCGATCTCTTTACATCTGAAAGAAGGCATATAGCAAAAGTGTAAACATCAACGATCATTTGGGTTCACTGAAATGCTTTGACTACCACCCAGGGCGATGTTTTCTGAAACCCTTAATGCTTATACCTGCACACTGCAAAAACTGTTTATCTAATAAAATCTAACCAAGTGTTATTATGACCGCTGCTAGCGAAGCTATCATGTTCAACATAGCTAATATTTTATTACAACTTTTCGCCACGATATGGCAGTTTAAGTCCGCTTGATACTGTAATGCGTAAGCCATTGGTTTCCAAAGGAGATTTTATTTGTGTCGCCAGCATAGCCTATTGACAATTTATGTTGTAAATAGGCCTACCTTATAGGCCTACCTGTAGCTTAGGGAAGCTAACAGCTTTCTATTAGGATCTAGTTTGTTAGTTACAGTTTTGTCATAACTCCCTGATGCATTTAGAATAGCCAGAGCGTGGATATCTCAATCGGAAAATTAAACAATATCGGGTGCCTATGGACTAGGCTGGGTGAACCCAGCCTAATCTGCCCGCTATTTATTTTTTGATTTCTTAAAAGATTGAGCTTGTTCTGGTGAAAGCCAGACTAGCCATGGACCTCAGTTACACAATGCAAGGGAACATGAATCAGCCTATATTTGCACAAACAATTAACAGACAACAGCTCTTCAACTTTGGCCCATTAAAATGTGTATGAACAGTCTAGCGACGCATTTCATCAAGGCCCATTTGGACATGTCAGTTATTTGCACCACTGGTTAGATGTAAAACAGCATTACGTTTCAGACTACTGTTACTTAATTTGTGCATTAACAATAAAGTATCACATGAACTAAAGATGACTAAAATCTTATGTAGAAGAAGAAACATTCACAAAAAATCCATCCATCCAAAAATGACCTTTGTTTTTGATAGCTGTTGAAAACGGCATGGAACTGACAGAGATGTTTTTGTTTATAAATAAATAAATAAATAAATAAATAAATAAACAAACAAACAAACAAACATTATGCTGATACCTTTTGCTTTTCCCAAATACAATGTAGCCTACAGGTGTAAGTGACCTTTCATCAATCCAGTTGCAATGGATGAACTGTGATGAACTGCCCTACTTGTGATTGATTAGAGATTTTAAAGGTTTTATAACAATGCTACATCTTCTTTGGCTATTCTACAATCTATTCACCTGTTCAGCGCCAGTAGGCTACTTTCTGTGCAGCCGCACACACACACACTCAGGCATGCCAAACAAGCATACACAAAAGTTTCAAGAGTGGGGGATGGAGTAAAATATGGAGACAAATTGAAGCAGGGCTCTACACTAAAAAAAAATTTCAGGAGCACTTGTGCGCCCAAGTTAAAACATTTAGGAGCACAGACAAAAATTTGGGAGCACTGTCAGTTCTGTACTTAACTTACACATAATCTAACATTATACTGCAGCTAACAGTTAAACATGCCAGTGCACCAATTGTGAATATTAAGAATGACTGACAACATTTAGGCTACAGGAAACAGGATTTTAAAGATCAGTGCCTACTTTATTTTCAGTCTGTTCTATTTTCCTACATTTTGTTAATGTAAAATAATATAATGCATTGCCATATTTGCATTTAGTCTGTATATCAAGTATCCTGCCAAATGTAGGCTAATTTATTTATTTGTGAATCCATCTATAGCTAATCCAAATATGCCCATGGTGACCTATCTGACTGCATACTGCCTAATAGACTACTACTACTAAAACAGTCCATTTTCTTTTCCACAAAACCCAACATAGGCTAATCAAGGATGTATGTTTTATACTTTTAGTTTTTATTTGAAATATCTGCATTGATGGGGGCAGTAGGCAAACGTTAGGCCTACTTTCGTTTTGCACTTCAGCTTGTATTCGGTGTAAACAAACATACATGCGTAGAAGCCTGGAGTTGTCAGTACCGTTCTACCTTTGAATAAAATGGGAGTATTACGGGAGGGTACTTTTGTGCCGGTTCGTTCGCTACAGCTATATTTTGCATATTGCAGCCAATACGTCAACTGGGCTAAAAGGCATGTTAGGTTACCTTTCCTTCTCTCACTGCATTCTCAGAATCTCATCCTGTTCCTCCTATATCCAATTAATTCGGTGGATAGAAGAACTAATTTCTTCAATCTTTGCATCTTGGCTAGCTAGTCTAACTTTCCGCTTTTTCTGCGCGCTCTTGGATTTGATAGAAGCGACTACTAGCGAGTCACAACGCGAAACTGCTAACGTTGATGGGAGGTGTAGGGAGGTGATGGGAGGTTTTTATGCTGCATTCGCGACGTGATTCTATGGTTTGCACCAGTAATGTTTCTCGATGTTGCGGTGTATTTTGTAGACAAACATTGACATGGTTAGAAGTCATTCGCACCAGTGCGCCTAAATATTTTTTTGCACTCGCACGGCATCATTTTTACTCGCATGTGCGAGTGAAATGGGCGCACTGTAGAGCCCTGTGAAGTGTGATTTATTTTCGCTGAACGGATGTACAGGACTGAGCCGCGGACATATTTTGTACCGCTATGCGGTACATCTAGTTAATCTTATATCAGCAGCAAAAAATCTAGTTGCCATTGTTTTCAGTATAAAGAGACTTACCTAGCGTTTTCTCGTAAAATCATTTGACTTAATTTAAGAGGAGATTCCTGAAAACAAGCAAATTTGTCTGCCAGTGCGTTAAGCAAATTTGTCTTGATAAGACTCCTTAAAATAAGTCAAAATTTTTGCAACTTTTTGGATTACACACGAGGAGTGTTTTAATTCTATCCTATTGCAATGCTCCAGCGGCAGCAAACTTGTTTACACAAGGAATCAGCTGCTTGCACTACAACGGAATGCTGGTGGTGTTCACGTTAACATCCCAGAGGAATTGTGGTGCTTTCAGGGCTGTAGAGCGGGAGTTAAAGTGAGGACGAGGCGATGGGAGAAGAAGTGCAGACACAAGCCCTCAGTTCCATCAATGGTAATGGGAAACGTGAACTCACTGGCTAACAAGACTGACAAACTGGCTGCCCTGGTAAGAAACCAGAAGTTGTACCTGGGAATGTAGTCTGTTATGCTTGACGTTGCTAACTAGCTACATCCCCACTTCTAACGTTGAGCTGCCCAGCTTCAGTGTACCTCGTTTGGACAGAGACAATAAACTTTCTGCCAAAAAGAAAGGAAGTGGACTGGTTACAGTGAAGGAGACTGTATGCTGTAAGGATGTGGAGTTACTAGTGGTTAGTCTCCGCCCGTATTACATGCCGAGGGAGTTCTCGCACGCCATTGTGTTTATGTTCCGCCACGAGCCCTCCCCGACACAGCGTGTGACATCATTTACACTAGAGTTGCAAGGCTCCAAACTCAACACACTGATGCCTTTTTTGCGTTCTCTGGCGACTTCAATCACATAACACTGGATTCCACCCTCACGAATTTCTACCAGTTTGTTGACTGCCCAACTAGGAAAAACAGGACAATAGACCCCATGTATGCAAACGTGAGGGATGCATACAGCGCCACCCCCCTCCCCCCACTGGGAAAGTCAGACCACAACCTCATTCATCTTCAGCCAATGTACAAGCCAAAAGTAGAGGCTACCGGTTGCTGTGGACACCTGAAGGCGTTTAGAGAGGGGGACATGGCAGAGCTGAGGCATGTACAGGGGGAACTCAAAACCAAGCTGAAAGAGGCTAAGGAGGACTACAGAAGGAAAGTGGAACAAAAGTTGCAGGAGAATAACATGAAGGAGGTATGGAATGGAATGAAGACCATCACTGGCCTTAGAGGGATGGTTCGGAGTAATTTCACTCTACGGTCCTTTGCACCATGACCCCGAGCCAAACACCCTCCCAGAACCTGTTTTCCCTTGGTCGAACCCTGGTCAAGTAGCACTGTCAGAAACGAATGACTTTCTGCAGGCACTAATGGAACCAACTTAGTATTTCGTAAATTACCCCACTAATAATTCCCAGAATAGTACGAAACTTCTACAGTAGTATGACTATGTTCTTTACTCATAAAACGAGGCATTAAGAAGAGCAGCAGCTCTGTGGAAGTAGATCTGGACAGGGCGAACCAGTTGAACCACTTCTACAACAGATTTGACTGCCCTGCTCCAGCTCCAATGGCAGTGGCCTGTCCACCACCCCCTGCTGACTCAGACACTGCTCTTGCTTGCTTGCCTGCCCACACCTCTCCCCTCACTCCCAGTGCAACACTCACCCCCACCATCACAGGCTATCGCACCCCTCCCCCACATGGTGACCACGAACAGACCATCAGTCTCCAGCCACCCGACAAGTTTCATCACGGCAGATCAGGTCAAAGGATAGCTGATGAAACTTTTCCCTAGCAAGGCAGCTGGGCCTGACAGACTGTCCAAGGCTGCTCAAGGTCTGTGCTGCTGAACTGGGGAGCCACTGAATGACTCACTTAATGACTACAGGCCTGTCGCTCTAACATCACACGTGATGAAGACAATGGAGCACGCCATGCACTAGACCTACAGTTCGCATACCAAGAGAAAGTGGGCGTCCTGGATTACAGATTACCTGACCGAGCTGCCACAGTTCGTCAGACTGAAGAATTGTCTCTCTGACACTGATCAGCAGCACCAGAGGTCCACAGGGAACTGTGCTCTCTCGAGTCCTGTTCACCCTGTACACATCTGACTTCCGCTACAATACTGAGTCATGCCACATGCAGAAGTTCTCTGACAATACTACAATTGTGGGGTGTATCAGGGAAGAGCAAGAGGAGGAGTACAGGAGCCTGGTGGAGGACTTTGTGCAATGGTGCAAACTCAACCACCTTCAACTCAACACTTCGAAGACCAAGGAGATGGTGGTGGATTTACACAGGTCTAAGCCCGCTCTGCTACCAGTCTCCACTGATGGGGTCAATGTGGAGGTGGTAAACACCTACAAGTATCTGGGCTTACACCTGGACAATAAACTGGACTGGTCAGCCCAAATTGAAGCACTCTACAAGAAAGGGCAGAGCAGGCTGTACTTCCTGAGGAGGCTGTGGTCCTTTAATGTCTGCAGTAAGCTCCTCAGGATGTTTTACCAGTCTGTTGTTGCCAGCATCCTCTTCTATGCTGTGGTATGCTGGGGAGGAAGCACAAAGAAGAAGGATGCTGGGCGACTTGTCAGGCTGGTAAGGAAAGCTGGCTCTGACGTGGGGGACGAACTGGAGTGCATCACTTCAATATCAGATAAGACAAAAAGACCCTGAACAAACTGATCAACATCTTGGACAATGAATGTCATCCACTCCACAGCACTATTACAAAGCAGAAGAGCTTGATCAGCTGGAGACTTCGCTCACCGTCATGCACAACTGACACACTGAGGAAGTAATTTGTCCCCAGGGCCATTGAACTGTTCAATACTTCACTAAAGGGAAGAGGAGAGATAGACTTCTCACTTACACTCTTGTCTAAACACTTTTGTAAGATCATTTTGACTTAATTTAACAAGAGTTTGACTTATTTTAAGGAGTCTTATCAAGACAAATATGCAGTGGCAGCCAGAGACGTCTTAAAATAAGTCAAACTCTTATTAAATAAAGTCAGATGATTTTTGAAAACAATACCTAGAGTACATACCTGAAAACAATAACTAGATTTTTTGATCTTGATATGAGATTAATAAGACTTGGTTACCTTGAAAAGGATGGTAACAATAACTAGAAAATGTAATTCCAGGGAATTACCATTGCATGTAAATGCAAAAAGCTGCTGTTTATAACATTATATTACTTACAGTATAATTATTCAGATTACATAGACTTACAGTATTCCTGAAATAGTATATAATAGAGTATATGACAGTCAGTAAAAATAAATTGTTAATTCAATATTGATCAACATTCTTTGTTTTAATACAGCAGAATGATACTCAGAATACACTAATGAACATTTAAAAACCAAAGCAATGATAATAATTAACATACTACTAATAATAATATTGATGATGATGATTATGATAATAACAATAATAATAACTAGACAGCATTTCCGGCGGGAACTGCGAAAGTGTGCTTGCCCTGGTCCGGTCACCAATGTGAGCAGACAGTGACATACGCTATGCTGAACCTGGCTTGATCCAAGCATTCTAACAGTGCCTTTCAGTGTTGGAGCAGTGGCAATAGCCTACCTCAAAAGCTCTATTCAACTATTGCCTTACGGGGTGAATGCGGTTCGTTGGCTTTTACCTGTGGCCTGCCTTTGAATTTAGCTTCTATGACTAAAATCAAATCAATAAAACAACAGCAGTGATTGGCTGCAAAAATAAATAATGTCACGCGTCTTGCACCTCTCAAACTGGGCCATCAGGTAACCTAGAGAAAAATGTGAAATTATGAAATATGACTAAGGCATTAAAATGCTGCTTGTTTGTCAGGATACTTTTTCACTGATTTATTTTAGAAATATGAGCTATGAGTGTGAATGTTATATATTCCATCCCCTAATTCTGTTTTACTGGTTTATTTGACAAATAATCTATATGGATTTGCTCTATAAAGACCTTATGTCTGTTTGGGATTGTTTTGAGAGCCTATTGATGTATCTCAGAATAAAAAAAATAGGAGTCCTAAAGTTACGGGTGACGAAGTTATGAGTACAAGCATCTCATTTCAAATGACCATGGCATTACGCTAAGCAACATAAATCTCATAACGTTACAGCAACATCTCCTCCCTATGACCTAGCTAGCTAGCTAGCTTCTAGCCACACAAGAAATGAATGATGTTAAAATCTCCGCTTAGCATTCTAATAACAGAGGGGGCACATTTATGTGGACCACTACAACATGACTCATTATGTCTGTAACGTTAACTGTATAAAACACTTACTTTCATAAAGGAAGCACATCCAGCACATACACATGGAAACCGATATTTTAGGTAGCCTACTTGGCCACGAACTCAAAACGTGTCTCTCTCAAGCTCTGTTCTAGAATCTTTGCTCTGAAGTCTGTCCCCGTTGCTAAGCAAGATCAAATAAACAAAATGACAGTCTTCCAGTATTAAATGTGTACGTGCTCTGCTCTTGAACAACAAGAGTGTAAACCAAGGCTTAAAAAGCCATCAGTGCAAACAAAATTGTAAACAATCTAAAAGTATATATAAAAGCAACACACACAAAACCGGAGTAGAAAATAGTCAAATTACCCCACACACACCGAATTGGCTATAGAGCTGCACAGTCCCGCCCACAGCCAAAATGCGGTTAGGTGCCGGATGTAAGATTCCCATTCATTTGTCCCATTGACGTTTCGAAAAATCCGTATCTAAAGAGTTTTACAGCATGTCTTAGGCTAACCAGCTACGGCATAACTCATAAGCATACAACATATCATTTCGAGTGAAAAAACGAAGAGAAAATCCAAAAAAAGTCAAAGGTACAAGACTGTGTACATATTTTCATTTCCGAGCAAAGGAACTACTCATCCCATAAACCACTGCGCCTCACTGAATAATATAGGCAAAATCGGCGCGAGTTATTTTGCCATTTAAATCATTTCCAACCGGCGACAGCACACGAACCCTTTCCTCCAAAACAGTGATTTTTATATTATATTATTATATTATATAGTGAATGTGCAGTTAATAGCAGTTATTTCAGGAGTAATGTAAATGTTTTGATATTGAATTTTATATTTATCATCGTGTATTTTATATCGTGTGTGTGTGAAAGCGGTTAACGTTAACGGCAGTAATAACATTACCTGACTCATCCTATGCTGTCATCACTGCTCAGTCGGGCTGATGCATGGACTGGTGCATGGTCTGCTCTTGGACCACCATATTCAGTTTATTAATTTGCCGTGAATTATTACACAAAATGTTCATTAAATGCATGAAGAAGTATTCCTAGGTTAATGATTGATATGAATCATACAGTATGAAGGCTACAGTAGCCTAGCTATTGTTAACTAGCACTGCTAGCAGCATTAACGTTACCAACCTCCCTGCTTAACTCACCACAACTTTGTAGGTCTTGTCCCTCATGCTGGCCCTTACAAAACCCACAAACTGACTCTCGGACACATAACAGTCAATAATGTGACCCGATTTAAAGTGGCTTTCACCCCTTTGGACACTCACTAAAACATAATATTTTTCATACCTGTGTTGCAGCATGTAGGCTAATGTTAGCTGCATTATGTAATGACATACAATGTCGGAAATGCTAAAGGTTAGCCTGTCGGCAACCTGAAAAGTTTGAGTGTTTAAACTAACATTTACAGTGGTCTATTTGATAGTGTATTGGCCCTGACTAAGTTCGTGTGATGTATAAACCCCAATCCTTGTTGATACAAGTACCAATATTCGTCAAGAAAGTTTTTAATCACATTAAGATTTGCCATAGGCAGTAAAAAACTCTGCCATCTTTGTCAATATTTTTCGCAGAGAAAGTTTCAAACTATGACCATAACGGCCTTTCCACCAATCAGAGGCATCACTGTGGGATTGTTCAGGATTGTGGGTAATGAAGTACTTATCCAAGAGATCGCGAATAAAAGGCATTTATCTCAAAACAAGGTTAGTGCCCCATGAACTCTTGGTGTCTATAGGAGCATATACAATCGCTTAGTACAGCCGTAGCTGGTTTTAAGTCTACCACGTGCAGTTAAGTTTTTATGGCTTATACCGCAATTGTCAATGGAGAAATTGCATTGAATTTTTACATCCGGCATCGGCTGTGGGCGGGACTGTGCAGCTCTATAACAACCCAAATAACGGTCACCCTTCTACAGTATTGCTATCTCCTCCACACTTTACTGCTCCATCTCCATACGCCCTTCAATTTCTACTGTTTGCCCTGGCTGCAGTCTGAGCATGATGGAGAGATTCTTCTTCTATTCACAAAGGTGATCATTTCAACATGCTCAGGTGTCAGCCTGCTCCTGTGCTCATCAATGATAAGTGAGACTGCGCTAAAAAGCCTCTTGTTGCGTTTTAAAAGCGAAACTGATGCCACAACTGGTCTGGGTTTGCTGAAGTAACCTAGGCTACAGGCTGCATTTATTAGGCTACAGAAAATCAAGCAACATAGCACGTAGGCCTATCTACACTATTTAGAGGAGCTTAAGTTTACCGCGACAACAGCCGTCACTAATTCACATCGTCGTAGGCTGCGCCGATGAACAGACTAAACGGTAAAAAGAGTTATGATCGCCTACTGGAAGCTTCTACCCTTTTGGATGTGTAGAGTTGTAGGCCTAGGTGCACTTAGTTGTTAGCGATTGACCAGGTTGCTTTTTGAAATGAAATGCGTTTGTTAGGCTAGCCGATTGTAAAAATAGGGAAATTAAAGTGCGTGCTGTGCCTATACATTACACAAACAGCTATCAGCAGCAACATGCATAAGAGCCTTAATAGTAAGAGGGTCTCGCGGACACTCGCGGTCGCGGTTAACATTAGGCTATATTAATTCAACTGTGACATGAAATGTTTGCTCGATAACTTTAAATTCTTAGTGGGACATGCACAGACAAGTGGGATGCTGGACAGGTCGCTAGGTGTGCTGAAAAACGCGGACCGGATTTGGGGGAAAAGCTGAAAAAAACTGGAATGGATTACATACATCGGTGCGCTGGACCGGAGTTTTGAAAACAAACTGGATCGGGAGTCCGGATCGGGATTTTCCCGCGCAGGCCGATCCCACATTTTTTGCTAATATCGGCGGCCGATCCGATCCAAATATCGGATCGGGACATCCCTAGACCTTACCGAACACAAAGGTGTAAAGCAGTTCTACTTTACTGTTACAAATATCGCCTAGATATCGGCAAATATTAAAATCAGAGGATATACAGCTGACTAAGAGTTTGTGAAAGTAGCCTTAAAGATCACAAAATACTAAGCATGCATCTACGCTATTTGAGTTTCTTAAAGCTGAGCCGTGCTTAAATTGTTCAAAACATGATTTCAGAACAGGCCAAATATAAAATAAATGTTGAATATAGCCTAGATATCTAAATATTATATTATCAGATGATTTACAGTTCTATGTAATATGCCTCTAATATGTTTCATGTTTTTGTAATGTTTCATACAGTGATGCAGGTCTACTGCTGTGAATAGGCTAAATACAACTTTGATCATTTTTATAGCCTACTACTGTATAGTTAACTGAAATTCCAAGCCTGAACTTAACGTTACTGGGCGTTTTTGGTTGTAGCATTATCAGACAGTCATTTAGCTAACGTCACCCGGTAGCATACAAGTTATTATGTTTTAAACAACTCCATAGGTGGTCATGGTTTCCGAGTGTGTTGCGCTAATATTTTGTCTCCTGGTGGATTTCTAATGTTTGTCACCATCATTCACTGATAATGGTTGATGAAAATCTTAATATAAAGTTCTGTAAATAACTGATTAATGCACTCTTTTTTTCCTTTGATTCACAGAGGTGACCCCCAAAACGGACGGTGGAATCTGCCTGCCTTCATGGAAGTATCACATCCTTTTTAGACTAGTCTAGCTATCAGTTCAAAAAATAAACTGTCAAATAAAAAATTATGTCCATGTGTTTTATTTCATTGCATGGCTATTGGATGGATTTTAAAAAATTATATTGTAACATTCATGATTTGCATTTATTGTAATTATTATCAATTAAGTGTTTGGATTAAGGAGGGAAAGAAGATTAGAATTAGAATAACTCATAAACAAGGGTTGGCAACCCACTCAAAGGCAAAATAAAGTGTTTCAACCAATAATCGACGAGATGCGTGTTCAGGAGTTTTAATTGCACAGGAGGGAGGGGGAGGGAGTAGCGAGCTAGCTCTCTGTTTTGTTTGAACATCAACAGAGGTGGCGTATCCCCGCTATCGCTGATACAACCTTTAACCCACCGAGGGCAGGAGAAAAGTAGCCTAACAATGTGATGTTTTACCTCGAGTCTAGTCAGAGATACACTTTAGTGTAGCATGTGGTGTTTGTTAGCTAACATTTTGTAATTTCCCTTGGTCATATCGCTGCTGCAGGCAGGCTCTGCTTAACAAAAAGTGAGAGATAAAGCCCGCCCTCAGAAACAACTGATAGGTAGCCTAGGTCTGCAAAGAGAGGCCAATCACTTGCCTGCCATTCTCTCTCTGTCTTTCACTTTCCCACTCTCTATTAATCTCGCATGAAATCGACAACAGTCTCATTCCAGACCAAAGACTCCCCGAAAAAACTCTTCGGATCTACACGATTCACGTGAATAACATTTTGATTCAAAACGGCGATTTTCAGCGAAAATCGACTAGTTTGCAGGTATGTTTATTTACTGACCAACAATTCACTAACTTTACCTCAGTCGCCAGCCCATAACTTCTATTAGTTAGTTACGTGTCTGTAAATATACAGTCTAATAGGTTTCGGTCACGGTTAGCTTAGTGCGCAAGCTAAACCATAGGCAGAGAATGGGCATACTAGCTAGCTTCATATGCTAAGCTTAGCAAAAATATGAACTAAATCCCTTGTATTAAAACAATTATGCAGCACTTCTTTGAAGCAACTTGCACTTCTTGTGAGGGTTTACTGGCAGATTAGGCGCCCTTCGGTATATTACCATCACCTACTGAACCCCGTCACGTAGGGTGAACAATGCTATTCTCAGTTTTGTTGCTATAGGGAGGGAAATTAATCTCATCGCCACCTACTGGTTTAGCGGAGTGGATGGGATTTTTTTATTTATTTTTTTTAAACATATCTCGGTGCACATTGGGAACTTAATTCAATGCCTTTCATACCTTATTTTTAGGATCAGTTGAATTGTTTTGAGTTTTGTAATATGGTGATAAACCACGTGGTGATTACCTTTATGTCAGGATAACTTGTGTTGTGCTCCTACTCACACTGGCAGTAAGTGTTAAGTGTCAATGCTAACAAGGCTAATAAACAAGCCATGCTACCGTGAGTAATGTCGAAGGGTAAAGTCACGTGACTTCTTTTGTAGTCCGAAACAAAACAAGCAAATTCAATTTTTTTTTTAAGGCGGCAAAATAGGGACTGGCATTTTCACAGTTAGTAGATTATTACTGTATACACACTGAAAAAGATTATGCTGGATAACTTCGCTGATTTGGCTTCACAATATTTTTTAAGAATAGGACTATAGGACTTAACATTGAAGCTGCTCTTCGATAGGAACGCATCCACTTGGGGCGCTGGTTTTCACTTTCCCTCCCTATTGTGCATGCAGGAATGGCCTGTGGTAGGTCATTGGTGGTCATACTGAAATAATATCTATAACTGTGATCATTTTGATCACTATAATCGTCAAATATTTGTTACATTTCCATACCATCATATCTCTACTCACATGTTTTAATCTGAAGTTGCTCATTGTAGGTTGGCTTCACAAACGCTTCTCTAAAAAACCATACCACATTCACCAGCCACAAAAATGGAAGAAATGCAAAGCCTCCTGAGGAAAGAAACAAACTTGGTTAAATCACAGATATCCATTTGAGTATTCAGTTTAGAAATGACAGTTGCCAGTTCAGCATACCTAGGTAATATTTCCTGCAAAGGCTGAGCTTTTCTTCATTAGGTACACGTTCCAGATTCATTTCCGTTTCGTCTTGATATCTGGTTGAGTGAAAAAAGTCATTTTCTTTGGAACAGTTGACTGTAATTTGAATCACCACACCACATAATCATATCAAAATGTGATGTCAATGCAAAATAAGTACTCTTTTGATCCCGTGAGGGAAATTTGGTCTCTGCATTTATCCCAATCCACGAATTAGTGAAACACACACAGCACACAGTGAACACACTAACCCAGAGCAGTGAGCTGCCTGCTACATTCCCCCGCCCACATTTTTCCTACTAGTGTTGCATGGTGTATCGATACTAGAAAGGTATCACGATGCCTACACGCAAACGTTTTTAAAATCGATACTTTATTAAAATAATAACGTTATGTGTCTGTGTGGACCGCTTAGGGCTGCACAATTGATCAAATTTTAATCACGATCACGGCTTCCCACGATCAAATTTGAGTGATCGAGCGATATTAAAAAAAAGCGTGCTCTACCCATAGAACCAACATGGCAACCCATAGAACGCTCCACTACAAAACAACTCAAGCGCTCCTTAAACCTGTCTGACCATGTGCCTGCATGCAGCCTACCAATGACAGCTGTTCCCTGCACTTCCCTTCCCTTCACTGCTCAGCACTGCTCAGTTTGGATGCACTGTGGACTAGTAGCATTATGTTAACTATTAGTAGGCTAGTAAGACTATACAAAAAAAAAGACGAAAAATCAAATGTGTGGCACATAAGGCCAAGAGCTTGTCCCTCGAAACGGATCATCCGTTGTTCGAAAATATTTCAGATTTCAGACAAGTGAAGTTAACCAAAACCATAAGCAAAGCAGGGCTCTCAACTCATACCATGAAACACATGACGTAAACCACACATGCCTTTTTTATGATGTTAACTTTTAGTCCTTGTTTGCTTCCTCCAATATAGCCTATAATAAGAGTTGAGCTAACGACGGGATCCGTGAATTTTATTCATGTATTTTATAAGCTACATGTGCAACCTACAATGCATATGTGTTTCAAGACACAGCCTACTCAAAACAAGTACACAATAATGAAAATGTAGCCACGAATGACTAAACCAGGGGTGTCCAAACTGCGGCTACGCACTTTAATCCGGCCCGCCGAGTATTTATTAGTTCATCATAGGCCGCTCGCTATTTTTTTCCAGCGATAGACAACGTTGTGGTTAACTTTAGGCTACTGCAAACTGCTTTACACTCTTCTTAGAGAACGTTTACAATGTCAAAACAGCTTGTTACATCGAGATATATAGTATTGCAGCAGATCAAACTACGTTATGCGACTCCATTTAATTGGGAACGCATTTGAGCATGCACGAGAGGGAGAGAACGCGATGGCAACAGTAGTTCCCACTACTGACCATTTATAAACTGTGAGAGGGCACAGCCATAAGCACAGCACTAGCCATAGGCTATATTTGAGTGGAGCTGGCAAAGAGTCAGTGACAGTAAAGTGACAGTGCATCATAAATGAATTAAACAGCATCAAATTAACAGTATTTAAGAAATTAATTTTCTACAACAAAATTACTTTGTCATTTCAATAATACATAACGTATTATTATTATGTGGCCCGCCGGCCAATTTTCAAAACCCAATGTGCCCTTGAGTCAAAAAGTTTGGAATCCCCTGGACTAAACGATTAAACTCATGAACAAGAAGCAGAGCTTAAGTGGCTAATGGGGAGCGTTGGGAGGATTCCCGGTGGGCCGTTAACATTTCCCCAAATATTAACAAAGTAGCCCGCACAAAAAAATTGCAGCCCTAGGACTGCTCCCACTCTCCATGCTCCTTGCATGCATCTAGGCAAGTGGGTGTGTCAAGCAGGCAGCTCTGAGTGAGTGAGTGTGCAGCCAACGTCAACATAGTCCTTTGACCAGTCCTCGGCTTGTAGATAAAACAAAAGGTGAAGTGAAATCTGGAACCATTTCGGATACATCGCGGATAGTGAAGGCAAGCCATCAGGTACACAGAGGCCCGTTTGTAAAATATGTTTCCAAGTCATTCAAAAGCGGTAGGCTACGAATAGAACGGGGATCGAACCAGCAACCCTTCGGTTACAAGCCCGAAGCCCTAACCAGTAGGCCACGGCTGCACCTTATGTAACCAACTGTCCCCCTACCAGCTCCTCCAACCCAGTATCACAAGGATTCGTTGTACGGTCACGTTTGGTTAATCTATGATTCGTGCTGGGGTTGGAGGAGCTGGTAGGGGAACAGTTGGTAAGTGTTCTTCACAGTCTGATGTAATAAATTCCGGGTTCGCCAATTACGTTGTTGGTGCTTCTTTTTATGTGTAGGGACCCAAGCTACTAACGAGGTTTGGTACTGTTTTGAACAATATTACTGGTTAAAAAATGCTATTTGGATAGCGTTTCACGTGGCCCTTAGCTAATCCACAGTTTGCGATTTGGGGCTATAGCGTATACCGGAGCAAGCGCTGTAGTGGTTGATCAAAGAAAAATACTGTTTCCACAGCTTCATTGATGCGTTTTAATGCAGAAAAAGACCCTGGGGTCAATTTTCTCTGTCTCTGACAGTAGCCTAGTATATTTCCGTATTTTTTTTACACAGGCAGTGCAGATTTTAAAGACTGTGTGGTTTGACAGTGGGTTTGGCTTATGAGTTAGACCAACGTAGACATAGGTCACTAAGGGTTCCTATGCGAGAAAAGGGAAAATACCCTGCCCTGAGATAGGAGCTGAAAGAGTTATAGGACCTACGGTCAGAGGAACTTAATCTCCAAATTGGTTAATCAGAGTGTCTGTGAACTTTCAGAAGTAGTTCATGGCTTTCTTTTTCACCAAGTAGAGATGTACCGATTGATCGGCTGGTGACTGGAATTGGCCGACTTTCAAGTGATCGGCCATGACCTGCGAACGGCCGGTTAGTCTGAGACATGACGATTTTATGCCGGTCAAATGCAGTCGCACACCGCAATTGTAACACCACCCAGCTGAGTTTGCAAAGTTTGAAGAAGCTAGCAACCAGGCCAACACTCAGGGCTGGATGTAGGCCTACAAAAAAAGCGATAATAATAAGCATGTCCGGTACAACGTAGTTCAGCGGTGAATCATGGAATGCAGGTTCTCAGCTCCTTGTTTGTGCAAACGGTCAACACAACACTGTAATTGTAGCGGCAAATATATAGCTGTAACTTCATGATTATGTGTACTTTTAGACAAAGCAGCAGTAGCTAATGTGTTCATTCACCTAGACATTATATTGACATATTGAAGGTAAATAGAGTAGACTACAGCTAGATCAGCTAATTTCTTTTTTAAAAATGTGTTCATAAAGGAACAAAGACCCAGTAGGCTATGCCGACAAACATGTTTAAAGGCTTGGCAGAAAGATTATATTGATGAAAAGTCCCCATTTCGCCTAGGCTACAGAGCCATAATCACTCTGCTTCTAGCAAGAACGAGTGAAGTCAGTCCTGCCTGAACGAGAACGACAGAGCGAAGTGAAACAGGTGGGGGGTCTTGGCGTGAGAACGAATGAATAAACGAATGAGACAGACTAAAGAGACATTTATTAACCTGGCATGATACAGAAAATACAAAGACAGCATGCATTTACCATTAGACATATTTAAATGTAAATGCCAATATTGAATTGTAAAATGGAATTGTTAATGTAAACCATTATCGTTATTTTTTATCGTATGCTCTCCCACTAGTCTCACTAGCCCATTTGGTTTTTTTTTATGGAAACGGTTGCTATGCTTTCATGCCCCTCATTGGCTAATTTGATGAGAACGTTTTAGAAACAATACAGACAACAGCATACGATTGGTTTGGCTCTCGCCTTAGGAAGCTGGGCCATAGGCATTCACAGCAGCACTAGGTCAGTGTGATTCAGCGATGAACGAACAAGAACTGGAAAGGCGAATCAGTTCAGGTCGTTCATTTTAAAGACCCGTTCGAACGAACTGATTAGTTCGCGACCGACCCACCTCTAGTAGGCTCTTCTCCGACAGTTCCGTTGATTCAACGCTGAATTTCGGTCGTCTGACGAAAACAGACCATTCTAACCAACAATCAACGACGATTCAACCCCCTTTACTATCCGGTACTGTGCCTTATCCCAGCTTTGTGGGACTATAACAATTAGTGTAAATCTCAGCTTTATCATGACAGGGGCAGCCGTGGCCTACTGGTTAGCGCTTAGGACTTGTAACCAGGGTTGCCGGTTCGAACCCCGACCAGTAGGCACGGCTGACGTGCCCTTGAGCAAGGCACCTAACCCCTCACAGCTCCCCGAGCGCCGCTGTTGTTGCAGGCAGCTCACTGCGCCGGGATTAGTGTGTAGTTCACCTGACTGTGTGCCGAGTGTGTTTCACTAATTCACGGATTGGGATAAATGCAGAGAACAAATTTCCCTCACGGGATCAAAAGAGTATATATACTTAAAAGTTATATTTAGCCTATTCACAGCAGTAGACCTGCATCAAGGTATGAAACAGAACATGAAACATTACATAGAACTGTAAATCATAGAACTGATTTTAATATTTACAGATATCTAGGCTATATTTAACATTATTTTCTATTTGGCCTGTTATGAAATCATGTAGCCTATTGAACAATTTAAGCAGTTCAGCTTTTAGAAATTCAAATAGTCTACAAGCATGTTTACCATTTTGTGATCATTAAGGCTACTTTGACAAACTCTTAGTGAGCCGATTTTAATATTTACAGATATCTAGTAAATATCTTGTAACATTTATTTTGTATTTGGCCTGTTATGAAATCATGTAGGCCTATTGAACAATTTAAACACACTGTGAAACCTGGAGACACGCATTAAGACATTGCTGCAAATGTAAAACCGGATTACTCTGGAATGGCTAACTGTACAGGGGAATAGAGCATCACAGTCCCGCCCCTCCTCCAAGAGAGCTTAGTTTCCGGAAGTAAGTTTCCCATTCATTTCTCCCATAGACGTTTTGGAAAAATCCGTAACTGAAGAGTTTTAGAGCATGTCTTAGGCTAACCAGCTACGGCGTAATTCATAAGCATACAACATATAATTTTGAGTGAAAAAATGAAGAGAAAGTCCAAAAAAAGTCAAAGGTACAAGACTGTGTACATATTTTCATTTCCGAGTGAAGGAACTACTCATCCCATAAACCACTGCGCCTCGCTGAATAATATAGGCAAAACCGGCGCAATTTTGCCATTTAAACAACTTCCAAGCGACGACAGCACACAAACCTTTTCCTCCAAACAGTGGTTTTTATATAGTGAAAGTGCAGTGTATGTGAATGTGTATTTCAGGAGTAATCGTGTAAATAATACCCACAAGCTGATCCTCGGACACACAACAGTCAATAATGTGACCCGATTTAAGGTGGTTTTCACCCCTTTGGACACTCTTGATTTCGTCCTTGAAACAGTGAAATATTCACGGGGGCATGGACGGTTTGCTAACCATTTTACTGCAGTGTCTAGCTGGTGGTAGTATCCAGCTTGGGCTATCAGTATCAGCTAGCTAGCTAGTTCAAAAGTTTAAGTATTTAAACAGAGGAGGCTTCTATAAGACTACAGGTTAGGCAGTGATTCACCAAAAGAGAAGTAAAAAACAAAACACCAAAAAAATCTTACAATAATCCCAATTTTACTCCTTTGAAACAGAAATAGTCACTAACACAAGCTGTTTTCCTGAAATCAATTCTGTGACAACAGCGCCATCGTCACCCGCGGTGGAACAGAGAATTACAGTGAATCAGACTGCTTCACCAACTTTTCGTTTTGCTTCACTACCATAGATATCTTTCCACATTGACTTCAATGTAAATCAAGTGAAAACCCAGACGGCTCATGGATTTTTTCCTGTTTCAATTGATCCTTATGGCAGATAAGTCCCACCCATGAAGCAGTGACCGATTGGGCAGAATTTCACACTTCCTGCCATTGAATATGATTGACGCAACACTCTGGCCCATCACTGTCTCCATTAGTGAGCTTGCTTGCCATCACTTTTGCCTTCAGTGACCTTACTAGAGTTTCATTATAAATTGTGTAACTCATTCACCTAGTTTGTTTTACATTCATTTTGTAAGGTACATCGGATTTTTTTCTGTGTAGGGGAGAACGTTATATATTTTCTAACATCAGCTAGGGGGGAAAGCTTGCTAGCGGTCTCCCCACCAGTCAGCTAGAGACTCGCTAAGTCCTAGCAGAGCCCGTCTAACTGTCCTAGCAAGATGGATTCGACGGAAGTTTCAGGCGATGAACATCGTTGACCGCAACTTACAGGATTCTTTACAGACTTTTGGGTAACACTCCATAATAAGGTGCCATAATAAATAGCAAACTAGTAATTACCTAACCCTTTGTTAATATTTGTTAATTGTTACTAACATATCTATTTGGCACAAGTTAATCGTTTTTTCATCATTAATTAAATATTAGTTGTTTGCATAAAATCTGTATGTTAATGTTTTAGCAAATCTATTAACTAATATTGTATTAATATGTATTAATAGTTAACTAAATGTCTTTTTGGCACTAATTAACTAATAAATAACTTGTGAATGCAGAGGGGAGACCAAGAGACTTCCTGTGAAATTAACACAGTTCGTGGGTGCTACGGTAAGGATAAACTTGTTCCATGTAGGCTATGCATTAGAAAGTGCAGCAACGTAGCCGTGCTGCAAGTTCACTGATGTGTTATGATAACATTAGCCTATGCTATGGATGTGTTATAACCAGGCTTGGAATTTCACCATTCTGGGGGCAAGGCCACTTGGCCTTCAGTTGGGCATATTTGGTGGGGGGCACAAAGGCCACATGTCAGGGCACCAAGGCCAAAGTAAACTATACAGTAGTAGGCTATAAAATTGATCAAAGTTTTATTTAGCCTATTCACTGCAGTAGACCTGCATCACTGTATGAAACATTACAAAAACATGAAACATGACATATTACATAGAACTGTAAATCATCTGATCTAATATTTACAGGTATCTAGGCTATATATAACATTCATTTTATATTTGGCCTGTTATAAAATCATGTATTTAACAATTTAACCACAGCTCAGCTTTAAGAAACTCAAATAGCCTACATGTAGATGCATGCTTAGCATTTTGTGCTCATTAGGCTAAGGCTACTTTCACAAACTCAGTCAGCTGTCCTCTGATTTACCAATATCTAGGTGATATTTGTAACATTTGTTTTGTATTTGGTTATGAAATCATGTGGAACAATTTAAACACATAGTAAAACTTAAAGCCCAAATTTGGAGACATCCATGCATGTCGAAATTTACTGCAAATTCAAAACTGGATTACTCTGGAACGGCTAACTGTACAGGGGAATGCTGTTTATTCTGATATTGGTTTGTTGTGTGTTAAAAGAAGGGTTTGTGAAGTATTCCAACGAGATGAATGGGTTGGGAGATCATGGGACGCAAAACCTTCAGTAGAATGTATGATTAAATTGAATTATATTATTCATCGTTTAAAAGCTGAGAAAAAGCTCTTTCATGTGATACTTGTGATGTCTGTGTGATGGTTAGACTTGGCTACTTCGCGAGTAGTTCAACTGAGATGAATGGGTGAATTTGGACGCACTTTCATTCTTGTGCTGTCACTGTCTCCACTGCGTAAAAGACTAAATTAATTTGCGCTGTGAATGCTAAGATTATTTTGACAGGCCACAGGCTAAATAAAAATCGCTATTGGTAGGATGCAAAGCATAATATTGAAAGAAGGGGGCACCAAGGCCACCGTGGCCTGTAAACCTCTGATTTTCAAAGGGGCCTCACGGCCAACGCAAGAGGCAACGACGGCCATGGCCGTCGTGGCCGCCGTGAAATTCCTACCCTGGTTATAACGTCTTGGCTTCCCATTTTAAATCCTCAACTTTGTCAAAGACAATTCAGAACAATCTGCTTGAAGCTAAATTTCACCTACCATTTAAAAACAAAATAAACACAGCACCGTTTTTCATGTGATATTGATAAGACCACTTGACATTTCATGCAAAGTAGGCTATAATTGTCCACTATCGTAACATTATGTAGGATTCTTCAGTGTACCAGGATGCAAATGCCAAGTGGATTTTTAGTTTTGTAGAGAAGGAAGGCAGTGACAGTAACAAAATGGTTGGTCAAACATATGCCAGAGCAGCAGTCATGGTATAATTTCTTAATATAAATTTCTTAAGTGAACACAATATGCACAGTTTATTCTTTGTTATAGGCCTAGTGTCAAGGAGCCCAGAGGCAAGAATGTGTCTCTCAATAGGCTACTGAATTTGACATTGCTTAGAGCCTGCACTATGCCTTATGGGGCATAATTAGTAGCTTAGAATATTGGAAGGTTGTTGTTTCAAGATGTTGTGGACATCAACAACTTGGCATTAATACACTGCTAATACAGTCTAACCAAGTGTTATTCATCTTATATCAAGATCAGAAAATATAGTTGGTATTGTTTTCAGTATAGAGACTTACCTAGTCACTAATTAGTGCTAAAGTGGAGATGGGGGCATGACCATAGATAGCCTAATCTTTGCAAGCAATATGTCTAACTGTCTTGTCCAGTCTAAGGCCTACTACACCCCATTTGTGGCCTGTAAGCTTACTTTGAGATGGTGGTAAACAGGTCTTGATTTCTCAACAAATCTCTCTGTCTAGCTCTCCGACTGATCAAACAACATAGCTTTTGTTTATGCCATTGTAGACAGTTCAAGGTCATCATGTGTCTCATACATTCAACCTCACCAACTTTGGCAGGTGTGTTAGGCGCAATGTTCGTTTCCAGGGTTGGGGGTCATAACTGAACTTTTGGCGTCTATATGAGCATATACAATCGCTTAGTACAGCCAGAGCCCGTTTACGGAGAGCCGGATCCCTCCCTATTAACTCCATTGTACCTGCAATCTGTTGCAGTTCCGCTAGGGGCGATCACGAATAAGTGCAAAAACAATGGGGGTCTATTGAGCTAGACGGCTAAATTAGTCTCTTTCACCTGGTTGTTGTTGAAAAATCGAAGATTTGATTGTGGTTTCTGCAAGCTCACTATGGATTATAGGTCAAAAGTTGAATGAACGAGTACTTACGTCCTTTCGATTTCTTACAGGATGGGTCGTTGTTGCCCACAACATACTAGCTGTCTGCTAATGAATGACGTCATTGACGTATTTGAAAGGCCTTTTAGAACAAATAAGTGACTCAAAAAATATAATACTCAGCGGTGGGTATTTTCTCTGTCCCCTCTTTCGCATGCAACATTCAAATTTATGGGCACAAAATTATATCCCGAGAAAAGTGGATTTGAGGGGTACAGCTCCATAGACCTCCATTAATTCTGCACTTATTTGTGAGCGCCCTCATGTGGAACCAGAAAAGGAACTGCAACCAGTTCAGAAACCGGAAGTTTCCCGAGAGTGGCGGTTCTCCCCTTATTAGACATTCTCTGGTACAGCCGTAACTGGTTTTAAGTCTACCATGTGCAGTTACGTTTTTATGGCTTATACCCCAATGGAGAAATTGTATTGAATTCTTACTTCCGGCATCGGCTGTGGGCGGGACTGTGATGCTCTATGCAGAGACCAAATTTCCCTCACGGGATCAAAAGAGTATACTTATATTTACTGATACAGTGCCTGGCGCCTTTAACAGCTCTCAACCAAACATCCCAATGCATTTACGATGGCTACTAAGTATAAGTATACTCTTTTGATCCCGTGAGGGATACGTTAGAACAATTAGGGGTACGTTATTTACGTCTTTGTTAAGTTTTGCTACGTTAGCTACGTTTCTGAAATACATGTAACCAATTGGTATTGATACAACCATTTTGCACAGATTAATTTAACGTTAGCTATAGGCTATCTACTAAAACTACTCTGACAGTGGTTGTTGAACGCTGATGTTGCTGTCTTTGTCTTACTTGTTAGCTTACGTCCCAACTGTTTCAGTGCCCTATTACGTTATAATGTTACAGCTCAATTGGTCTATGAAATAGCGTTGTGCATATGAAAGAATAAACAACTGAGGTTAAATGGAATATAAACCATACCTTTCGCAGTTAGAGTGCGGCAACTGTTAGTTGAACCACAGCAGACTTCGTCACTGTTGTACTTCCGTAAAGCTTCTTCTTCTCCTTTTGCGATAGCCGGCACCCTTTTAGCTGTATTGCTGCCATCGTCTGGAGCAATCCATTACTGCATCATATCTGAATAGGCTCGTTCGACTTCGTGCAGCGCTGCTCAGATCTGACTGTCTGAACGTTCATGTCACATCATATACATCATAGACATAATATACATAGACGCCACATCGGCCGCTACTCCTTACTAGCGCTGACGAGATTTGGAGCCGCCATCTTGGACCGGTCATCCACTCCACTCAGTGTAATCTGTTTGGCCGGTGAGATGAGCTGTCAGCGCACTTAATTAATCATATCTCACTGAATACCGAACAGATTCTCACGCTGGTTTTTTTTGCTGCAAAGGTCATACATGTAGCTATGATACAGGCCACATGATTTAGTGTATTTTAATATTCATTGTGGGTTTAATAGTAATAGAATATTCTGATGTATGATATAAAGTGACCTGATGTCCGATATCAAAACGAACATAATCTATGTTTGACAGCATAGACAAAACTAGTTTGATACAAGTTTAATGAGTTAAATATAGTTCACAGTTGACAGAAAAGTTCCATCAACAGCATTATTCACAGTCCACAGAAAGGTTCCATAAACATTTAAGTGAGATCAGTGCCATTCAGACATCTGAGGGGTATTCCAAGTAGGCCTATGTGGTTTAGTGACAAACTTGGGTAAATTGACTCAGAATAAGGTGTAAACCCAGTAGAAAAGCTGTATGATACAGGAAACATGGTTGTGTGTATTTTAATATTCATAGTGGGCTTAACAGTAATAGAATATTCTGATATATGATATATTATAAAGTGATGACATCCAATATAAAACCTGGGAACATAACTAATCCACTTTTGACAGCATAGACAAAAACTGGTTTGATACAAGTTTTAATGAGTTAAATTTACAGAAAAAAATCCATTAACATTTTCAGTTCAGTGCCATCAAAAATAAAGTGATGAACAGACATTGGTGTGGCATAAAGGAAATGGAGTAACTGGGTTCAATATCAACAGCATTTGTTAGACAAGTTCCATAAATATTGTAAAGTGCAAGTTTGTAGGTTTGTTTCTGATCCTTAAAAAACAGACATTGGTTTGGCATAGTAAGTGTAACAGTTCATCAATTCAAGACAAAAAGGTGACTGTCACTTGTACAGTGTCAATGGGTTCATCAACAGCATCTGTTATTTACAGTTCACAGAAAGGTTCCAGCCCCAATGAAGAGATTAAATAAAAAGGAATTAAGAAACATTTTAGAAACTGCTAAGATCAACCCGTTCATTGCAATCAGTAAAGAATCAGGGAGTGTCTTCACAGGCTCAGTGAGACAGAGTTACCGTCATGCAGTTGGTTCTATGATTTTGACAACTGGTGCATGTCATTTTGTATGTTCCCACCTTGCTAAAATTGCTTGGGTACACTTTGGCTGAGAACAGAAGTGCTTCAGACAGCAGGTGGGCAAATAAGATGGCATAGTAAACTGGGTAAACTCCATAAAAGAGGACTGAGTCAACCAGACGATGGGAAAATGGGACACAGAGTGGCGAATGCAGGTGATGAAAGTGGAGCTCATAAATCAAACATTCAGTCACAGTGTAGCAGATGCCCTGCAGTACTGCAATGAAGAGCTGCACCTTCCTCAGTTCCAGGGGTGTGAGGAGACCGTTCAGTTCATTCACAGTCTTCTTGAACAAGGTTCTTCTGGAGAGATACAAAACAATAAATAAATGAATGAAAAGGAATTTGAGAGGCATCTTATTCTTGTTAGGGTAAATGACATGTGAATAATATTGGGCAAGCTACTTCGAAATTTTAGTGAGCTAAACTATCAGTTACTCTGCCATGAATAAAACACTACACAAAACTACCACCCAGTCAAATATATTAGTAGCCTAACACAAACACAGCAGTAGGCTAGTTCACTACATAGGAAGCTTTAAATTGTGCTAATTTCACATGACAAGAAAAGTGTAGCTTGTCTGGCTAAGCTACTTGATAAATAAAGAAGTTGAGCTATTGAAAAGTTACTTTATTCAGGAAATAGTGAGGCTACCACCAACACACTTAGGCTACAAGTAGCAGCTAGCGATTGCCCAATAGGCTAGTCTGTGCCACTTGTGTAAAATTCGCCGGCCAAATCTAGTATGATTTATTTCTACAATAGCCTTCTTGTGTCAGTTGTAATCTAAGTCAGTGTTATGGAATATGACTTATCAAGTCTCAGTTCATAGCCGGGTGAACACCGAGTAAACATAGCCTAGTTAGATGGCTACGATTTTCATACAGTAATATCAAAGATTGCTCCTTCTCAGCTCTCTGGTAATATTCTATTCACAAAATACAACCAGTACGGTTATGTTAAATCTTACTTGTGAAAAGTAAATCCCCCGAGTATGGTCCGCCGATTTGAGAAGGAACATGCTGCACAGTGCTGTCATCTTGTGTCTTCTGCTGCAACGCAACGAGGAGTATGACCGGTCCAAGATGGCGGCCGCATTTCTTGTTTCCAGCAGCCAATGCGCCATGCCCCTTTTGAGGGGAAAACATTCCCTCAGAACAAGCCAGAGTGAACCGGTAGACATGTACCAACCACACAGCTAAGAACCCCTCCCTGAGTTTCTTTTGCCTACCATGTCCTCAAAAAAAATCCTGACAGAAGAAAATCATGGCTACAAGCCATAAGAAGAGAAGACCGTATGACACTTCTGGTCACTGAGTGGGGTTGTTGCACCACTTCGTAGCCTACTCGGGAGACTGCAGGGACATGTTTTTATATTAATTGAATTAAGCTTTTGTAGGTATCTTTCACGGTCAACGACCGGCAAAGTGGTTATGTATTGAGTGGTCATATTGATTTGTGGTATTTTTTGTTATTATTTACTCCTGCGATTTCTGTACGAATTACGTTTATTGACCCTAATTTGCGTTGGGGTTAATGAGAGGGGTTGTTTGTTTTCCCCCCGAAAGGGGCGGGAACGTTTGTCACGAGTCAAGTTCCCGGATGTGCCGGTCTAACGTATATTATGTCTATGTGTCACATGAGCGCCATTTTGAACATTTTCAGCCCGAAAACGAGGTTGAGGTGGTAGTAAGTTATGAAGTTATGTTGTTGTTGTTGTTGTTGTGAGTGAAGGGGGGGGGGGGGGGGGGGGGGTTAAAGTTTAAAGACGATGTTTGTGTAGCTGAATAGGAAAACATATTAATGAAAAGTCAAAAAGTGTTTGTTCACAGTATTTGTATTTATTCAATATCTTGTGGTGTGAGTGTGTATAAAGTATAAAGTATATACTCTTTTGATCCCATGAGGGAAATTCAGTCTGCATTTATCCCAATCCGTGAATTAGTGAAACACACTCAGCACACAGTGAACACACTAACCCAGAGCAGTGAGCTGCCTGCTACATTCCCCCGCCCACATTTTTCCTACTAGTGTTGCATGGTGTATCGATACTAGAAAGGTATCACGATGCCTACACGCAAAAAAACGATACGATTTCCAACGTTTTAGAATCAATTCTTTATTAAAATAATAACGTTCTGTGTCTGTGTAGACTGCTTAGATATTAAGTGCTCTACCCATAGAACCAACATGGCAACCCATAGAACGCTCCGCTACAAAACAAATCAAGCGCTCCTTAAACCTGTCTGACCATGTGCCTGCATGCAGCCTACCAATGACAGCTGTTCCCTGCACTGCTCAGCCTGATGCACTGCCCAGTGTGGATGCACTGTGGACTAGTAGCATTTTGTTAACTATTAGTAGGCTAGTAAGACTATAGAAAAAAAAAGACGAAAAATCAAATGTGTGGCACATAAGGCCAAGAGCTTGTCCCTCGAAACGGATCATCCGTTGTTCGAAAATATTTCGGATTTCAGACAAGTGAAGTTAACCAAAACCATAAGCAAAGCAGGGCTCTCAACTCATACCATGAAACACATGACGTAAACCACACATTCCTTTTTTATGACGTTAACTTTTAGCCTTGTTTGCTTCCTCCAATATAGCCTATAATAAGAGTTGAGCTAACGACGGGATCCGTGAATTTTATTCATGTATTTTATAAGCTACATGTGCAACCTACAATGCATATGTGTTTCAAGACACAGCCTACTCAAAACAAGTGCACAATAATGAAAATGTAGCCACGAATGACTTACTTTAATCCGGCCCGCCGAGCATTTATTAGTTTATCATAGGCCACTCGCTATTTTTTTCCAGCGATAGACAACGTTGTGGTTAACTTTAGGCTACTGCAAACTGCTTTACACTCTTCTTAGAGAACGTTTACAATGTCAATGTCAAAACAGCTTGTTACATCGAGATACATAGTATCTCCATTGCAGCAGATCTAACTACGTTATGCAACTCATTGCAAAACATTTCATTGGGAACGCATTTGAGCGTGCACGAGAGGGAGAGAACGCGATGGCAACAGTAGTTCCCACTACTGACCATTTATAAACTGTGAGAGGGCACAGCCATAGGCACAGCACTAGCCATAGGCTATATTTGAGTGGAGCTGGCAAAGAGTCTTAAAGTGACAGTGCATCATAAATGACACACTAAGCGCTTTCAGATATAACCTCCGGAGTATATGCGGAGGTTTGTCAAACGGAGGTCCTACCCTTCGGATGATTCAGATATGATGCTAACCTGCGGACCTTATACTGACCTTATACGGACGTATGTGTGAACGACATACACGCACATTACAGAATCTCCATGTGGTTGTCGAGTGAGGGGTGGGGGCTTGTAGAGTTCACAAGATGCGAGATATGACGCAGAATATATGCGGCCGCTGCCTGTCACAGCTGCTTTTTGTTTACAAAGTATAGCTTTAAAGTATGCATTATGTAGGCTAAAGAAGAGAAATCTATTGTGCGTAGGCTAATACTTGAAGTAGGCTAGTCACGTAAGTGCGCACTTGAAATTGACCTACAGTATTTGTATGTGTGCTTCGAATAAACACATTTACCTGTTTTCAACGTTATGTACCAGAATCTGGTTTGCTGGAGAGAGAGAGCATGCACAAACTTTATGATAGGCTACCAGCCAATTCAGTAGGCTAACTCAAGACTTCAAGGCCATCATACAACATTTTTAAGCAACAAACAAAATACTAACATAACAGTGAAGTTGATCGTTTTTACATGGTTTATTTTTTTCCAAAAGCATCCTCTCCCCATGCGTCTATTTCATTTACGTAAGGAGCTTGGAACAAAGTTGGGTTTTCTTAGTTTTCATTTTCTCCAGGCATAGTGCTATATCCTCAACAAATATCAGCTAGCTCAGCAGGTCATGAGAAGGCTATCAATGAACAGAAAACCGTGTTGGCTAACAATTTAAATACTCCTGTTATTGTCGTCAACGACGTCGCTGTAGGCTACTGCCTTTTCAGCGCCTTCTGCTTATCAGTCTTTTGAATTCGTTTGGCCTTGCCATGCAGTTGTAGGCTAACGTGCCATTCCCTTCATGTGTTCTATCAAAATGTTGTATGTCCTCATGGACAGTAGCTCCGTGATGTCTGCATCTTTCCAGGTCGGAGATTTTCTGGACAACACTATGCCAATCCATCATAACACTGGCATTTAAGTCAGGTCACCAACACGCCCTCTCACTAGGTGTGAATTTTAACCGCATGTTCTACGCCTCGTTCAGACACAGCACATTTACATAATGTCCGGAGGAAATACTAGGGGGGGAGTTGTAGAACAACCGGCTAAATTCGGACTTCCATATGACCGGTTATGTCGTTTAGATATACGGCCCCACCATTTAACATCGGCAGAACCTCCGGTCTTACACGTATGTCTGAAAGCGCTTACAGAGAGGTGAAGCACATACTAATCCCAACGTAGTGAGCTGCCTGCTACAACAGCGGCGCTCGGGGAGCAGTGAAAGGTTAGGTGTCTTGCTCAAGGGCACTTCAGCCATTCCTACTGTTCGGGGTTCGAACCGGCAACTCTCCAGTTACAAGTCCAAAGCGCTAACCAGTAGGCTAACTTTCTGTCAATGAAGCCGGAATACATATGACGTAGCAGCACATAGAGCCTTGTTTACGTTTTTAACCAATGATATCTGCTCAGATATTGCTGCTGCAGCTGGCGTCTTTAGGGTAAAGTCAGTAGGAGTCGATTGCCAAGTGTGGAGTAACACGCTCTGGAAATTTCACAATTTCGTTGCCGTTTATAAAAAAAAAAACATAGTCCAGTCCATACAACTTCATTTCAATTTCGAAAGAAATACTGGACTATGTTTTTTTTTTTTTTTTTTTTAAACGGCAACGAAATTGTGAATTTCCAGAGCGTGTTACTCCACACTCGGCAATCGACTCCTACGGACTTCCCCCTAAAGACGCCAGCTGCAGCAGCAACATTTCCGGAAAGGTACTGGCTTGATGAAATTTATTCTGGACTCTATCCGACCACATAAAGACCTCGGGATACTTCATTAATTTTCCCATGGTCTCTAGTATTAATGAATGCCCTGTGAGCCGGTTTTGGTGAAAAAAATGCTCTCCTGCGTCTATTTCATGTTGTTCTAGTTTGGTGGGGAAGGTGGGAGGGGAGAAACGACAGGATTTGCCTCTTGCTCATGAATATTCATGACATGTTAATGACCTCGCCTCTGATTGGCTAACAGTACTGTGACGCTCCCTCCAGTGCGTCCTCATCCGATTCTGCCTGTGCTATGCTCCATATTCAACTTTACAGTGCTAAAACCTGGCTAAAACTCGAGTCAAAACTGTTGCACAAAATGTCTTCGGAGATACAACTTCATGTGTTTGATCCTAGTATCCGAGTAGGAAGAAGAACCGCTTCCTGATCGTTTGTCGGTGAACGTTGGTTTAATATAGCGTTTCTCAACGGGGGCGGGTACCGCCCCCCTGGGGGCGTTTGAACACCGTCGGGGGGCGTTGTGAATGAGATAGCTGAGAGGGGGGCGATCAGGCACAAATAGGGGACGTTGATCACTGATATTTATTATAATTCTACAGCGGAGCGCTCTAGGCTACTGGCATGTCATTTCCATGGCAACATCTATAAACAAATTCAGCAGACTGACCGCCGCAGAGCGGGTTGACGGCTCCTGACAGCTGCAACAGTCGAACCCTGCTTTGCGGGTTAAAATTACATTACCAATTACCAAATTACATATCCAATCAAAATGTACACAAGCACAATTACGTATACATATTTTTTTAATATCAAAACTTAAAAAACATGGCGGCAAACAAGAAGAAATGCAGACAGTACAGTGTCGATTACATAAACTTTGGCTTTATTCCCTCACCTACAAATGTTCAGCTCCCGATGTGCCTGCTTTGCGAGCAGGTTTTCTCTAATGAGGCGATGAAACCCTCACGTTTAAAGGATCACCTGAACAAAATGCATCCTGACAAGGCATCTCATGATGTGGCTTATTTCAATGCCCTCAAAGAGAAACATTCAAGACGGACCATTTCGAATCTGTTCGCTCGGAAGACAAACCAGACAGAGAACGGGTTAGTGGCGTCCTACAATATTTCTTTACTGATAGCTAAGTCTCGCACACCATTTACTGTAGGAGAAAAGCTGGTTCTCCCAGCGATTAAAGAGGTCATCTCCACTGTGATGGAGCGAGACCCAGCGCCAGTGTTAAGGGCCATCCCGCTCAGCAATGACAGTGTGGCACGGAGGGTTAGAGAGATGGCGCTGGACACTGAGGAGCAGCTGTGTGCCACACTGCGAGAAAATCGTTTCAGTATCCAGCTGGATGAAACAACAACAGCAGACAACAATGTTCTCCTAATGGCCTATGCGCGTTTTGTGTCTGGGAGGGATGTGGCCGAGGACATGCTGTTTATTAAATATCTCTCTGCGGACACGAGGAGAAACTATATTTAACGCGCTAAAAGAGCTTTGACACAACAGACTGGGAAATGTTTAAGCAGGCAGCCACTTACAACAACCGGACAGACATAGAGGAGTATACAGACACTGTAACCTCTTACATCACCAAGTGCATTGATGATGTGACCCACACAAAAGACATCATCACTCGGGCTAACTGGAAGCCATGGCTGACAGGGGATGTCCTCAGGCTGCTGAGGGCCAGAGACAAAGCCTACAGAGCTGGGGATGAAGCTGGCATGAGAACAGCGAGAGCCAACCTGTCCCGTGGCATCAAGGAAGCAAAAAAGGAATACACTCACAAGATAACCACCCACTTCAAAGACAGCAGGAACGCACAAAGCTTATGGCAGGGCATTCAGGCCCTCACGGACTACAAGCCCGCGCCACAGAGCTGTGAGAGCAACATCCCTCTGCTCAACAACCTGAACCGCTTCTTTGCTCGCTTTGAAGCACAAAACAGCACCTGCCCACAGAAGACCCATCCCCCTCTACATGAGCAGCCCCTGTGCCTCTCTGCCGACAGCGTGAAGAGGACACTTGCTGCTATCAACACCCGTAAGGCAACAGGTCCAGACAACATCCCAGGTCGTGCGCTGAAGGACTGCGCAGGGGAGCTTAAGGATGTCTTCACAGACATCTTTAACACTTCCCTGAAGCAAGCCATCATCCCATCATGTTTCAAAGCTGCCACCATCATACCTGTGCCGAAGAAAACTGCTCCATCCTGCTTCAATGACTACCGCCCTGTGGCACTGACACCCATCATCATGAAGTGCTTTGAGCGGCTTGTCATGTCACATATCAAATCCATTCTCCCCCCCACCCTGGACCCCTTCCAGTTTGCATACCGAGCCAAGCGGTCTACAGAGGATGCAATCTGCTCTGCCCTCCACCCAGCCCTCACCCACCTGGAAAAAAGAGACTCATACACTGTAAAACCCAACTTGCTGTTTGAACTTAAATATTTATGTAACCATGCTGCGAAAGAATTTTATGTTACGACAACAAAGACAATGGAGTTAACTCAAATAAAACTTGCTATTTGACTCAACTTAACTCTAGTTTGTATGACTAGATAGCTTTAGTTGATATAACTTGATATCTTTAGTTCATTTAACTTCAGCACTTGATATCTTTAGTTAATATAACTTGATTACTTTAGTTGACATAACTTCACCACTTAATATCCTTAGTTGATATAACTTGAAACCTTGAGTTGATTTAACTTCAGCACTTGATACCTTTAGTTGATATAACTTAATCACTTGGTAGCTTTAGTTGATATAACTTATCCTTAAGCTACTTAAACCTTTGGATGATTTCACTGCAATGCTAGTGAGTTACATACACCAACTACTTAAATGTAATGTAGTTCTCACCCCACACATCTAATACAATTTAACAATGAATACTGCCCAATATGTTTCTTGTTTTATTGAAGATATAGCTTCATAAACCAAAAACACTGAGATCTAACTCAAGCCTCTTTAATAAAAACAGATGAGTAAATACAATTACTTTTTGGAACAAATACTTATTTTCTATCAGTTACACACCCCATGAAGGCTTGAATTCATTAAGATTGTTTGTTTTTGCATTATTGAGCCAATAATTTGATTAAAGAGTGAAGACTCACATTTTTGTCTCAATAAGGAATGCATCAAAAATAAAACATAAATGAATTGAAGGCTTCATGAGTGTGTAAGTGATAGAAAAGAAGTCATTTTTGAGTGAGCTACTCCTTTAAAACAGTACCAACACATGATGTCATCAAAATGGAACATTTGTACCATCTCACTAGGTGTCCATTATTTAATGCATCCATTATTTAATGCGTCTTATTTAGGCAATCACCAATACTAAAATGTATCTTGCATTGTAAGTTATAGAAATTTAAGGCAATTTTCCATTTTGATGACCTCTTAAACAAATGTTTTGGCATTAAACAATGTGCAGCCAGTTACAAATAATAGAGCAATTAACCAAAGAATAAAAAAGTGCATCACAAATAACAAAATTGATCACATACACACTGTGGATAAAACCCCAGTTTGTGTTACCTTCCCCCAAATAAATCCATACTGTGTGTTTTACTGTCCTTCAAAATGAATACACACGAGTGTGTTACCCTGTCCCCAAAATAAACACACCGAGTGTGTTACTGTGTCCCCCAAATAAATCCATACTGTGTGTTTTACTGTCCTTCAAAATGAATACACACGAGTGTGTTACCGTGTCCCCAAAATAAACACACCGAGTGTGTTACTGTCCCCCCCAAATAAATCCACACCGTGTGTGTTACTGTGTCCCCCAAATAAATCCATACCGTGTGTGTTATTGTGTCCCCCAAACAGTACACAATCTATAAGACGTCTAACAAAAATAACAAAGAGTCCATTTCTCAATCAAGTTCACATTTTGTTCACATTTGGGCAAAGCTTAAACTCTGCTTTAAGCTTACATGGTTTTCCTCAAGAGTCTGTTTCTCAAGCCATGAACCAACGCAGTGCAATGGCCTCCACCAATGTCCATGAGCACCTTCTGAATGACTTCAAATGTGTACCTTGTGTCTTTGGGGTAGTCAATGTTCAGTGCATAGAGCAGACCCATCAGAAGTGCCACAGCCGTTGGAAAATCACTGAGCGACGGAAGGATCATTCCCGTCTGCCACCACGAGGATGCCCACAGTCATTCCTCTAGTCATGTCCTCCTTAGCAACTGTGGCCTAAAACAAATGGACAAACATGTGATAAAATAAACCTTCATTGATTCTGTTGTTGTGGCCAAAACGGCTGACCTGCAAGATCACAACACTTCACAATATTGATAATTTTTTATTTTTTTTAAAAGCACAATGTGAGCTATTGAGTACTTAAAAACCTATTTTATTAAAAAAACAAATAACACCCAGTGTGAAATGAGCAGTGCTTTCATTAGCCCCCTTCAGATCGTAGGGCCAAAGCCAAGCTAGCCAGGCCGTGCGAAGGCTAATTCCTTTCGCACCTTTAGGTGCGGGCGCTAACTGATGCCACTTGGGGCTATAGACCCCTGAATTCTGGCCCACCCAAAATGTTAGGCCACTTGGCTCGACAACCTCAAGCCGGCTACTGAGTTAATTTATGTGCCACAGAAGTTATGTGAAGCCTGGACAATGACATTGAGGCCATGCTGGTATGGACATACACACATGTTGGAGCGGTTAGCGCTATAGGGCTATTTACTCCTGATTGGTCCCAACCCGCTGTTTAGGTCCTAAAATACAGGATATGTACATGTACGGGTAAATCCATAAGAATGGGGGGGATGATCTGCATTGACAAAATATAAAATATACCTGAACTTTCTTGTAAAAGTTGGACGCAACATCTTTGAGGTAGTCGGGGAGCCCCATCAGACCGATGGTCCTTTTCCATTGGTTGGAACACTAAAAACAATTGACAATACACAATCAATGGAACAGCTTCAATCAGATAGCATCAGAAGAGAGTATTTAACAGTAAATAAAGTGTGTGTGTGTGTGTGTGAAAGTGTTAAATTCTGTAGCTCTATGTTCCTAATATACCAATTTCATCCATCCAGAGACAGACACAGATACAGGATAAACAAGAGCAATTATAAGTCATGAAACAAAGAAAGCAGCAGACAAAATTGGAAAACTATAAATTTGAAACTGATAAAGCGTTTTTTTTCTTCTGGTTGGATGACACCATTGACCCGTGTGAAAATACGTTTGCTGTTTATTAAAGAGAGGACAGGAAAAAAGACAGGAACTGGGAGAACCCTGTTACTAAACCAACACCATGTAGTAATATTTACTATAATAACTTTTGTTTAAACACAAGCCTACTTACATCACTATCCAGTGTTGTCAACAGCTTCTTCAGCTCCACCACACTTGGCTCTGTAGAGATCAATAAACCTCTGCAGACTTGTCAAGGCCAGCAGAGAGACAGCCTTTCAGGTCAACAGTGGTGAGGCGAGCAAACTCGGCTTCCATCTAGTAGGCATAAAAGAAGCAAATAACAAGCCGAGGGATTCAATAGCACTGATATTTATCATTTTAAAGTCTTCATGACAGCAGATATTAGCAATTGTTGCTTAACACAGCTATTTTCCTCAAGCAAACAACAAAATAGCACTATTACCCCCATGCTTTCTACTAGGAGGCGACCAGTGTTGAGCATGAACTAATTCATTTTTCTATTAACTTTGAACTGAACTTACCATATTTTTAACTAAAGAACTTGAACTGACTCCCAGAGTTCCTCGGCTTCTAAACAAAACTGTTAATGAACTAAACATGAACTAGTTTTGAAACCGAATTGGTTAAATATGAACGTGAATTCGTTAATTTTCTTTTGAACGAACTGAACTGAAGTGTGAACTTTGCCAACACTGCAGGCGACCCTATCGGTTGAGGGTTGAGCGTGTGAAGTGGCTGAAACGCATGTCACATGGCGAATAGGAGCCCCGCTATCCCACTCTGAAGTACACCGAGTGTCATGTTTCAGGGCTAGCTAACTGTGTCCTACAGAAAGCTAACCGCAAGCAAACTAAATAAACGGTCTCCTGTCCTGGGCTTAATAATTTCTCCTTTCGAAATCGTTGACGAATAATGTCGAATAACTCGGTCTGCTACGCTGTTAGCTATGCTGTGAATTTCAACAGCACGTTTTGCTGTTACGTTTTCAATATACTTGAATAAACGGGGAAACACGGACGACAATTTCATCAAGTAAAAAACGTAAAACATGTAAAATATTACTTGCAAGTTAACATTTACACTCACCTTGTAATAATACGATGATGGGTATCAGTCTCTGGTGGTGTTGTTCCACGAATTTCCATCCATTTCACTCTGCACCGACCGAAAGAACGCGCGCCAGTAAGCCACTATGACGCAAGACGCAAAATGTGCTACGCGTGATGCTGCACAAATTGGCAATAGTCAACTCAACTTGACATTTATTATTAACATAACATGGCTTTTCATTGAGTGAACTTCCATGTAGTTGAGACGTTTTCAATTGATTATTTTAAGTTAAAATGACTTTTTGCACAAATCTGTGTTGTATTGAAAAGGAAAAAAATAGTTATGAAAACAAACAAGCAACATTGGGTTTTACAGTGTATGTGAGATTGCTGTTTATAGACTTCAGTTCTGCATTCAACACCATAATACCACAACAACTCATCTGCAAACTTGACAAACTGGGACTCAGTACCTACCTCTGCAACTGGCTACTGGACTTCCTCTGTCAGAGGCCTCAAGTAGTACGTGTTGGCAACAATACCTCAAGCAGCATCACACTGAGCACAGGGGCCCCCCAAGGCTGCGTGCTCAGTCCGCTGCTATTCACCCTGCTGACGCATGACTGCACTGCAACCTACAGCAACAATCACATAGTGAAATTTGCTGACGACACAACTCTGGTGGGTCTCATCACCAAGGGCGACGAGACTCAATACAGGTTGGAGGTCGACCATCTGACCACGTGGTGCAGGGACAACAACCTCCTGCTGAACGTCAGCAAGACCAAAGAGATTGTTGTTGACTTCCAGAGAGGTCACACCCAACACCTGCCACTGACCATCGACGGTGCTGTGGTGGAGAGAGCGAGCAGCACCAAATTCCTGGGGGTGCACATCAGCGAAGA
Source organism: Alosa sapidissima (assembly GCF_018492685.1). Classification (NCBI taxonomy): domain Eukaryota; kingdom Metazoa; phylum Chordata; class Actinopteri; order Clupeiformes; family Clupeidae; genus Alosa; species Alosa sapidissima. The sequence goes on from NC_055966.1 coordinate 2,248,100, forward strand.
CCTCTCCTGGACCACCAACACTGCATCACTGGCGAAGAGAGCTCAGCGCCGCCTGTACTTCCTGCGGAAACTCAGGCGAGCAAGTGCTCCACCAGCCATCATGACCACATTCTACCGAGGCACCATTGAGAGCATCCTCTCCAGCTGTATCGCTGTGTGGGGCGGAAGCTGCACTGAATACAACAGGAAAGCCCTGCAGCGCATAGTGAACACAGCTGGAAGGATTATTGGTGCTTCACTCCCCTCCCTGAAGGACATTTACACCACCCACCTCACCCGCAAGGCGACCAAAATTGTGAGTGATGCAAGTCACCCCGCTCACAATTTGTTCGATCTACTGCCCTCTGGGAAGAGGTACAGAAGCCTGCGCTCCCGCACTACCAGACTCACCAACAGCTTCATACACCAAGCTGTAAGGATGCTGAACTCTCTCCCTCCTCTCCTCCCTCCACCCTCAGCTACATAACATCCTGGACATTGGACCCACAATGGCCGCGTGCACTACTCCACTTGCACACTTGCACACTTGTACACTTTACAACTTGTTGTTGTTGTCCTGAAAACACAACACTTCTGCTGCTCTTACATAACTTGCACCACTATGTCACTTTCTTTCTTACTTAGGTCAAACAGAACTACCCAAGCCTTTTATTGGCCTGACTTTGCACTAGTATTTTATTGACTGTCTATGCACAATTTCAACCAATTTTTGCTGCTCTTATTTTTTTCATTATTATATGTGCCCTCTTATTTACTTACTTTTTTTGTTTACTTGAATGTTATGTTTGTCTGTGGACTTAAATTGGTAAAATATGTCTTGTCTTCACCGTGGGATAGTGAGAAACGTAATTTCGATCTCTTTGTATGTCTGGAACATGTGAAGAAATTGACAATAAAGCTGACTTTGACTTTGACTTTGAGTACCTCCAGGAGAAGTCCATTCCACTGGGGAACATCCTCGCCTGTGCCACAGATGGAGTTCCCGCTATGGTTGGGAGGTACCGCGGATTCGCCACTTTCCTTAAGGAGCGTGTGCCGCAGGTGTTGACAGTGTCCTCCACCGTCACTACCTCGCGTCCAAAGCCATCAGCCCATCTCTCCACCAGTCACTCAACACAGCAGTAAAAGCAATAAATAAAATCAAAGCCCATGCTCTTAATGATAGGCTCTTCAGGCAGCTGTGTGGCGAGAATGATGAGGCCTTCGAGCGTCTGTTGCTCCACACCGAGGTGTGCTGGCTCTCCAAAGGCAACTGCCTGGTGAGGCTGTGTGAGCTGTTTCAGACAGTCCTGGAGTTCCTACAAGGTGTCGATGCCGATCTAACGGAGAAGCTGCTGTCTTGTCGCGCCGACATCCATTACCTCGCGGACTTCTTTGGGAAAATGAATGAGGTCTCCCTGAAGCTCCAAGGAGAGGCCGTGATGCTTGTCCATTCAAAGGCCACAGTGCGCAGTTTCCTTACCAAGCTGGACCTGTACCAAGCTGGGCAGGCGTCAGCTAAATAATTTTAATCAACTGACAAAGGTACGTTTTTAGGCTAATAATAATAATAATAATAATAATAATAATAATAATAATAATAATAGTAGTAATAATAATAATAATAATAATAGACAAGCAATGAAGGCTGAACTTTCTTTGGGAATAAGATAACTTTTATACTTACATTCAGGTGCTGGATGATCTCACAGACAACCATCTGCTCCGTTACACCGACCACTTGAAAACGGTGAAAGCGGACCTGGAGGTCCGTTTCAGGGATCTCAATGAATTAGACGTCCCTGAATGGGTGACGGAGCCATTCCAAGTGGATGCGTCCAGCATTGATGCCGCATTTCAGGAAAGCCTCATTGACCTACAAAATGATGAAGAGGCCAAGGCCACGTTCCGCACCTCTGGCTGGCGTGCGATGTAGGCCACACATGGTCTGCGATTTCCGCTGCTGTGGGAGAAGACTTGTGTTCTTCTTGCTTTCCCCACGTCCTACCTCGTCGAGCAGGGATTCAGCCAAGCTCTCCACTTGCAGACCAAGTACCGCAACCGTCTGAATTTGGTAGACTCCGGTGCGCTCAGGCTGAAGCTGACGTCTGTGTGTCCTGACGTTAAAAAGCTGGCAGCTAGCCACCAAGCACAGGGCTCACACTAAATTAATTTCCTTTTTTACTAGTTTGTTCATTTCTGTGGCTGAATGTCCATTTCATCGAAGTTCTTTGCCTCAAATTTCTATTTTTCTTGTTTAAAATTGGCGACAGGCTGTTGCCGTCGTCTTCCCCCGCCTTCAGTTAAATAACGGCGATTTCAAATGTTATTTTATAGGGCTGCTAATCAGCTTAATTGAGTGTGTGACCAAACGCTATTGTCATTGGTCAAAGAGGCATGCTGTTCACGTGATTGATTGATGTTAAAATGTCTGTTACCAGAGACCTGCATCAATCTCTGGTGTTGCGTTTTGAATGTGCAAATACATACTTTCAAACTTCCCCAATTCTTGTGCAATGTTTTTCCCTTATTACTAATGAACTGAAACAAGTAGACCACACACAAAACATAAATGAAGTATTATCAAGAATTTGATCATGTTCCACAGATCTGGCCAAACAGCATTCAAGCACAAAGCCTTGGCTACTCACTCGAGGTCCTATCTCAAACAAAACCTTAATTTGACTACTCATAGACCACTTTCATTCCAAAACTTATAAAACCATTTGTTATTATTATTATTATTATTATTAGTAGTAGTAGTATTAGTAGGCTAATAAAAAAAAAATAATAATAATAATAATTATCACCATCATTAGGCAATTATGAGCATATCAGTGGTCTATATCTTTGTGTGTGTGTGTGTGTGTTTGTGAGTGCAAGTGCGTGTGTTGGGTGGGGGGCATCAGGAGATTCATGATGAAGTCAGGGGGCGTTTGTTCAAAAAAGGTTGAGAACCACTGGTTTAATAGAATGGTAACAATTGCATGTCAGCTTAAAATTTCTCCTAAAAGAGGTAAACGTTTGTGGCAATCGTCATCTTGCATTCAAGTAATAAACAGTTGGAAACGTTTTAAAATAAAGACCTATTTCTTTACACAGTCAAGTCTTTGCAATCTTCCTAGTAGATATTTTACTTCACAACACAGGTTATAAGCACCCTAAATGCAGTTCAGCCACTGGCCTAGCCTGCTAATTGTATGCTATCGGAATAGATAGTTATGGTTTGAATTCCATGATACTATCATTGAAAGACCACTTGGTCATAGCTCAATATATATATATAGATCTAAATGCAAACACACTTACCTACTCCTAGCTATATTTCGCTGGAATTGCACCAGAATGCCTACAGAAGCAGAGAATGTGTGCTGCAGACTTCTCCAGTAATGAGTATAAACTATGGCTTTGATAGCCTACATTGGCAGGTTAGCCTACTCAAGTTGTTTCTGTCACGTATGACTCTTAGGAAAAAGTACTATAGGAATCTTATAGTATAAGACTACTATAGAAAAACTATAGCAGTTATAGGGTATTATAGAGTTATTAGTAGTACTTCTACAGTATGTCCCAAAATACGTATTCCTATAAGATTACTATAATATTTTGTCCCAAAATACTATAAGATTCCTATACTACTTTTTCAGAAGGGGATTGCTCATGTGGTTAGAAAAATGGGCAACACCAGTACCCCTGTTGTCTGTATGACCCTGTACCCAGTATTAGAACCAGTCTGCCTTAACATAATGTACTCCCTTCAAAATGCACTAAACATTCGACTATGACGACTATGGCCCCCTGTGAGACAGAAGATATGAAAGGTAAGATAAACCTTTAGCCTAAAAGGGACAAAAACTGATGCAACTAAAACGAATATACAAAACAGGTCAATTTTCAATAAATAGCTTTATTATATTTACATACAGCAGTGGTACTCAAAGTGTGGTCCGCAAGCTCTCAAGTGTTCCACAAGTAGATGTGGTAAAATATAATAGATGAGTTGTTTGCAATATTGAGCCAACTTGTATGTAAATCCAAACAGTTCTGCAACACTGATGTAACCTACAGTATGCCAGTTTAAATCATATGAATCCTCTGACAGCATAAGCAAGGTTCAAAGACAATAAGCAAGGTGGTTTAGTGAGAAGGCCTATACTGTTGAAGTAGGTCTACTGTTTTTTTTTTTTTGTTTAAATTATTATTGTTTAAGTGGTCCTTGGTCTGAAAAAGTTTGAGAAACACTGACAAATAGTAATATTGCAGTCTATTAAAATAATGCAAACATAAAACAAGAACATCCAAACTATGCACAGAATTAACAATGTCCTCTTTTTGCCAGATGATGCAGACATCTGGCCTACAGATCCTTTGTAAGATGGTGCTGGGATTATTTAGGGAAAAAGGTCTGAGTTGTTGTTTCGGCTTGTGTTGTCCTGGGTATCCGAAGGGACTACACAAAAACACATTTGTTGGCTGTGATGATTCTATTACATTACTCATTGATTGCGCTGGGCCATAGGTGGAGCCATCAGGTGTTATTGTGGAGATGTCACTTTCATCCTCCTCCTCCTCTTGATCAACCCGAGCTCTTCTAGCTGGCCTTGGATGAACAGGCTTGATGGGAGTAGAGGTAGCAGGCCACCATGTCCATGGTGTATCCAAAGTGCTTGTATCAATACTCATACTTTTCATGAAGTATTCTGTTTGGGTACCTAAAGTAAATAAATGTGTATTACTGTCAAGTTACAAGATACTAATAGTACACAGGACATTCACTATCTCACACAAAACTGTACTGGCACAATAGAAACAAAAATATTTTAGTGACTGTGGTAAGGTGTATGATGTACTAAGTAGCACACCCACAAGAAGACATTCAGTAATATCAATTATATCTGTTATGCAATTCATGGGTTTCATCAGGTCCATTTACACAGGTGTATTAATCAAGTACCATGCAGTCTGCATTCATAATCGAGGTACTTGATTTTATACACCTGTGGAAAGTGACCTGATGAAACCCATGAATTGACTTTCCCAAACATTGACGAGCACATAAGAACCTGTATTAGCCTACTAGAAAGCTGTGTAGCCTAACATGAGGATGTGCTCTGGAAGACATACAAAACACTACGTAAACAGCAAGTAATCAAACAATCATTGTAGGCCTACAAAGGCCAATGTAATAATGGCAAGAAGACATAAATTAGACTGAAGTGTAAATACCTGGGCTCTAGTGATAGCAACTTAGCCTAATAGTGCACGGGTATTGTGTTTTTGATTTTCCCTGTTTAGACTAGAACAATGCCAGTCCTTAGTTGAGCATAAAATATTGTTGCCAATATTATTATTTGTGGTTTAACGCTTAGGTTAGAAGATTATAGGTTCAACAAGCTAAATCTCTGGGTAGTGTGGTCATACAGTTTCTTATAAGTGTAACTACACCAGGCACGTAACTGAAGCATTCCGTTTGCGTTGCGTCTTCTGCAACAATTAGCTTCCAATAGGTCTAATCAATGGAAGTAGCTACACCTGGCGCGTGGCCTGTAGGCTACGTTAAAAAAAATAGACCATTCCTCTAATGGATTTTACCAGAGCCCTTCCTATTAGACATTCTCTGATTTTACACGTCGCGAACAGAACACTTCAGTTACGTGCCTGGTGTAGCTTCCTGTAATATAGGCTAGCCTAAGCCTAGCTTGTGCCCTTTTCATGCATGCTAACGTGAAGAATATGAACATGCTATTTTGTAACAGTCGTTAGGTGGAAAAGTTTGTTTGTACTTACAGCCTGTGAGCTGGTGGTCGATCGTCGTGACGTACAGGTCCAGATTTTCAGAACATCGATGCAAAACCACTTTCTAACTGTAGGCAGGCACAGTGAGTGTGGTCGAAATGATTGGAACACAGAACTAATGTTGCACTATACTTCGGTGGTGGTGTTTCAACGATAAATTCCAACCATTTCTTCCTCAACTCTTCTTTCTAAGGCAAGACATGCAACATTGATGTGTTATTGCCACAAATGACACAGGCACGAATTTGCTCCGCCATGTTAGCAACTTGCTGTTAGCTCCTACTAGCTGCAGAGAGACAATCTCCTGGCCAAAATCTTCCTGTCTTCCTGTGGGCGGTCACAAGCCAAGGTGGGCGAGGCCATGAATAATTGTTTTCCCTGCGGCGTCACAGGGAAGGGCTTTGTCTGATTCGCTTGTTTTTCCGTGTATTTTCTTTCATTGGCTAATGCGGGCAATGGGGGTAGAAGATAATTTTCACGTGCAGCATGCATATGCAACTTGGAGTGAGCTATAGTATTTCGAAAGGAACAAGTATTAAACGGTTTCTCGGTGAATGAGACCTTTAAAATCTGACCGATAAAAAGCAGCAATAGTAGAGATGGCACGTAAGGACAATGAACTCTTACCTTTATGGTCTACAAGTTATTTTAATTACCCATAGTTAGTCCACTGTTATTTCCGTCATGCAATCTTCTCAATATGAGCTAGTTAGAGATAGAGATAGCCTAGTCTGACTAAATTCAAGTCTGACTAAATTTAAAGTTTCACTCCAGAAACACTTTGTTGTAGCCTATGAACCTTGCGTAAAACTTGCGACAACATAGCCTGACGAGCCAGACCCACATTAAAATGTAGGGTCTGGGCATTCACCGTTCGCAGTGCTCAGTCCAAGGGGCGGGATAATCGGTTGTCTTTCAAATTCCCTCTGCACGCAATAGGACAGCGCTGAGTCCCATGCGTTTTACCACCAGCGGAGCTAGTTGGCTAGTTCAAACTTTTGCCATCTTAAAACAAGCTTAACTTGTGTCACACTGTTGGCCAACAACAACATCCATCTTCTTTGTTTTCAAGTAGCAGGGAATTCAAACCGTTGAATTGCAACTCTGCCATCAATCATTATGTTAAGCCCGCCTAACGACTCTATACACGATTTGATTGGCCTGATAGAAGTTTATTTTTTCGAACTCACAAGCCAACGGAGAGTTGCTAGACTAGCCCTGGAAGCAAATGTAATTTGCTGCCGCTAGGGTGCGTCTAGATTTCTAGGCTAGCGACAACAGGCTTTACCCTTACAAACTGTCATAGTTTAATATGCAGTGTCTGGCATCCATAAGAAAAGCATTTGTAGATGAATGGTCAAAATAGCTGACTCATCTTTAGGGAATAGCAACATTGCTCTCCTTCAATAACATGACACACAACTTTATTTTTATACATTAATTTGATTAACAAGCTAGACTAGGCTACATGGCGATCAAGCACACTGAAAATGTTTTCGTAAACGTAGCATGCCAATGAAAAGGCTTTGCAGTAGGATTGTCCAATGGTCAATCTGTTGCTTCATTTTGTGTTTTATGTGACGTGCCAATGCTGGGTTCATGCTGTTTTGCGCAAGTTTAAAATGTTTAGCGACTGCGTAATTTGTCAGCTATGATGAAATTCGTTCAATAAGTTCCACTGTTCATGCCATGAACGATGCCATGCCTATAATAAGGCTTTGCCGTTGTCCAATATGGTCAATCTATTGTGTATTGTAATCCTTGAATTTCCCCTGGGGATCAATAAAGTATCTATCTATCTCTGTTTAATGTGACCTGCCGAAGCTACATTCATGCATTGTTTTGCTCCGTTTGAAAATGTTTCTGCTTAATTTGTCAGCTGTGATCAAATGCGTTCAATAAATTCCACTTTATGTCATAAATATAACATGCCTATGATTCACATATAGTTTATCTAATCTAGGCCTCTCTTATGTTCAATCTAATTCTTCTGTGCCCACCCATTTGAATATTTCTATATGCCACTGTTTTAGATCCCAATGCAAATTGACCAAGAAGAGCCAATCGTCTTTGTCTACTGCGTTTAAGATCCTTGAGTCTTTCATCTGAACTGCTCCCTGCTTCTCTTCAATTTCCCTTCCAAATTACTTTTTATTGTCCAAAGACGCAATCGCAAAAATCCGACATTTTAAGCATCGACACATATTGCACTATAATGCAAAGCAACTTCACTTGCATTTATAGGATGCTAAAATGTGCGCAGCAGCTAATGTTTTACACTGGATTTAAAGACTATGATACACTGAAAGCAGTCTTCCTAGAGTCAATGGGCCTCATTCACCAACCGTTCTTAGGAAGAAATTTGTTCTTACGAATTTGTTTTTACGAATATTATGGTATTCACCATTGTTTTCTTGTTCTTAGGTAAGAACAAAATCTACGAACACTCAAGAGCACTCTTACACACATTTGAGAACTGACTTGTTTGTGCAAAATAAATGGTAAATTTACAGCTGAGTAATAGCATTGTTTTCGGGGAAAAAAGTGTATCACGACGGAATGAGCATGCTACTTAGCGTTGCACAGGAGCGAAGTAACCGTATACTCTGGAGAAGAAACTTGAAGGCAGTGTGGGTGAAGGTCCACGGGTAAGATATTTAGGAAAGCATCGAGGGGGAAAAACAATTAAGTGATGTTTTGATGGGTTGACACTACGTCAGAACAAATCCCCGACAAAAGCTGCACTCAAACTCGCAGCGCTCTACACATTATCAATTTTCTTAGCATGGCTACCAGACGAGTTAAGCCTGTTTTATGCTTCTGCGTCAAATTGACGGCGTACCCCTGCAGACCCCTCTGTCGTAGCTTGACGTGCGCCTCCAAAAATGTTTAACTTTATGTCGAGGCGACGCAGACCGCAAGGACTGTGATTGGTCAACTCATCCTGTGTGTTGATAGTCTGTGTTTCAAGCAGCCTACTGTGGGGAGTTAGCAACATGCTAGTTCACTGACATAAGCTTTGCAAATAAACTCATACATATTTTGCTTACAATGACAGGGTTATCCGTTTATAAAGTGTCTATATGTCAGTAACGTTTTGAAATTAGCACTTCGCCAGCAAGCAATACTTAGTGAGCAGTTGTGCTAAAGTTCGCTTGCTAACATAACTTAAACTGGCTGGCAGGCACCTCGCAAATAACCTCAGACTTATTTGTTGGTTATAGTAACTAGGTCAATGGATTTTACTGTGTCTATTTCTTGATACTTACAAAAATCTAAGCAACAAAAGGCCAAACAAATAAGATTAATATTTTAGCATGACAGTCTATGGGTTTGCCATTCTGAGTACCATTCGGTCATACAGTCTATGGTTTCGGTGGTGAGCAACGCAGACACAGGCGACACCGAACTTCGAAGCCACATACCCCCTAGCGTTATGGTGGTGAAATGCACCCCGATGCAAAGCAACCTGACGCAGAACCATAAAAGGGTCACAACACCATAGGAGTGACAGCGTAGCTACGCCGTGGAGTTGACGCAGAATCATGTAACAGCCTTTCAGTCTTTTGCTTAACGTCACACGTGTCTCACTCGCCTGGACTGAGGATGCACAAGAACCGAAGTCGACCAACAGGAAATGGGTGCTCGATGGTGTTTTAAGCCCCCACCGTCGACGTCAAGGCAGCGCTGCGACCGTCATCTTCAAGGCACTTAACCCTAACTTAACCTTAACCCTAACCCTTGCCTAACCATAATGCCTTCCATGCAGCGCTGCCTGGAAGACGATGTTGGGGGCACCGAAATGGGTTCAAATTTGCTTCACTTGTCTCCTTCGAAGTCTATGGGATGGCTGTGTCTATATCCTTTACTGCCTATGGGATGAAGTAGGACAGTATTTCTAACCAGTATGCATTGCGTTCAACCCAACATGCATCACACAAGTCACATCTGCATCAAGTCAGATGACCCTAATAGCAATAGTAGGCTTGTTCAAGATGAACTGTGTCTGACTTTGGCTGACTTTCTACGTCAACTTCAGAGGCTAGCCGGGAGGAGCTACAACAGACGGCAGCTTATCCCGGACAGACCGGCTACAGTCTGCCTGACGTGACTCGCAGGAAATATCGCGGAATTTTGTTTGCAATAAATACAGCATAACTTTCATTCTTACTTATTAAAATGAGCATGATGACTGAGGAAATAAATTCTTATGATGTAGTTTAAATAAACCACCGTCGTTGTCATACAGTTAACAGGCCTGCATTGTAGCACACAAATTCAATATCAAGTGTTTTCCCTATATGTGTGTCTATCTATTTAACCAACAGCAGAAAATAACAGAATATCCAAACGTTTTCAGTAAGCTAGCCTACCATTGTTGCAGAAATCACATATAAGAAGGTATCCCTTCGATTTCGGTTCATTTTTTTGCATATTCCAAGGAAGTAGCATGAGAAACCTGTCAAAATCGCCATGAGGAGATTCCTCGCAAACGGCCCCATCACGTCTTTGAACTGACGTCATGAGGGCGGGTTTCAGCTCGTGCAGACCGTGGAAAGGCAACTGCAAGATATGTCTGCAGGCAAAGACTCCTGCGATATTTTAAGGTCATGTGACATAGTAACACGGTGGTAAGTCCCTCCCCGGCTGACAGAAGTCGACAGGATTTCTAACCAGTATGCATTGCATCCATCCCAGTATGCATTGTGTTCAACCCAGCATGCATCACATCAAGTCAGATCTGAGCAGATCTGCATCTAAATAGGAGACCAGTTCCACCTAGCCATTAATTGAACTGCCACTTTGACATCAAATAACGTTACAGCTGAAGCGTTTTAAGCCTTTATATGAACTTTTTCTATTTTCGGAGTAATACATTGTGTGATTGGCGTCATAACCTCGTAACTGATTTACCGGCTGAGTAATAAACTTTTTTCCGAAAATCAATGCCAACGTCACGTAATTTACATAATGAGCATGCGACAAGAGCAGGTTAAAGCGTTTCACAGGAGTAAAATAACCGTATTCTCTGTGTAACGGAGGCGAACTGAGCTAGCATGCTAGTTGCGCGTGTAAATCCTCACACCCCTAACCTTAAGAACGCTTCTAACCACTGAGTTGGGAGCCTGGGCTTTTAGCTCAGTGGTTAGAGTGTTCGACTCCCATGCTGGTGTGTGTCGAGGTGGCGAGTTCGGGGGCTATGAGCAGCGGACGAATTGCGACCTCTGTTACATTGGTGCTGTGACCCGGATCATGGGAGTGAGGATTTAGGGAGGTGAGTGTAACGGAGGCGAACTAAGCTAGCATGCTAGTTGCGCATGTAAATCCTCACACCCCTAACCTTAAGAACGCTTCTAACCGCTGAGTTGGGAGCCTGGGTCCTGGGCTTCAGTGGTTAGAGTGTTCGACTACCATGCCGGTGTGTGTCGAGGTGGCGGGTTCGAGGGCCATGAGCGGCGGACGAATTACGACCTCTATTACATCTGGATAAGAACGAAAGCATCGGACCACAACATTTCAGCGAAGTTTTGATGGATTGACAGTAGGCTATGAATGTGGCGAGTGCTGTTTAATATGAAATCACATTTATCTACGAACAACTAGGACATTTAAGAAAAGTAAATGTAGACGTGGTGGTAACGAAGTGGGCCTACATTAACCCAATCTCTCGGTGCAGCAATCACAAGAGTTACACGAGTCAGGCTATGTGCAGAAAGGCAGAAAGCCTTGTCGGCCAATAGGAAACGGTTGAAACCCGTCTCGACCTTTACTGTCTATGGTCTCGATTGATGTCTACGTGATGACTGTCCATATGTTTTACTGTCTATGAGTGACACCAGTATGCATTGTGTTCAACCCAGCATGCATCACATCAAGTCAGATCTGAGCAGATCTGCATTAAGTCGAACAAGCCTAAAATAATTCAGCCATAATCAAGGACCCGAACCAGGCCTACCCGTTTTATTTTTATTGTTATGGGGCTAACGATAGGCTACCTGAGGGCAGACGGTCTACGCTCATCGACAGACAATAGAAATACGAGTGGACTGGCTACTGGAACTCGAATAAACAAAAACACCTGCTACAAATGTGCCCGTTCACAAGGCTGCTTGTCATATCGAATACGAACTGGATCACAGTAGAACTAAATCAGACATTTACTGAAATTCCCCTTGAGTTGAGAGCCAGTGTGTGCCCCACGAAGAAATAAACTCGAATTTTGTTTACCATAAGCAGAGGCGGATCTTGTAGTTCTATATGGCTTGTGGAATTGTGCTAGTCACGCGAAAAAACTACTCTACCCAGAATGCCTTGGATTATCTGTGGCGTCTCACCTCGCGCCTTCCCTCTTGTCTCACCCAGAAGTTGCCATCTATCGGTGTTGTTGTTGTTGGAGTAATGATGGCGGCAACGGGATTCGGATCCGCTACTGTGTCAACTGTCGCAGTCACAGGTGGTGTGGCAGCAGCTCGAGGTCGGTTTCCCGGCCGACCATTTTCTTCTCGTAGCCGTTTGCGATCAGAGAGACGGTGGCAGTTAAGCCGGTCAAGGACAGAACCTGACGACAGCCCGAATGGAGGCCTGAGGCCTTCCTGCCTGGCACTTGGATTGAACGAAGACCCGTCTCATCTGCGCTTGCTGGGTATAGAGGCAAGCCACAAGAGCCTAGGAGAGGTTGGGTACAGCTCAAGTGGAAGCGAAGAAGTAAGTAAAGTGGAATAGGACCTTACCCTCACATGGTTATGTATTAGCTTGTGCTAATGTTGTGCGTTTCTCCTAAATCTACGTAGAATAATACGTCTAACGTTACTCTGATAAAATGGATTAAATGCGCACCTAGCATACCGTTAGCGAATGTTGTACAGTAGCATTAGCCAGTTAGCAATATGCTAGCTAAATGTTCGTCGGTGGAGATTCAACAAAGAATATGCAGTTGGCTAATGTAACGTTAGCCAACTCACGTCAGCTGGCTAACGTTAGATACGTTTCCCCTTGCCTTCTCGCAATCTGCCGCAAGTGCGATCTTAGAATGTATACCGTTAAAGGAGGTTCACTTCATTCAATATCTATTTTGCAATAGAATATTTACAGTGGTAGGTAATTTGGCAAGCAAAGCGAGCAACGGTGCGTGATATTGAAGGGGAGGGGGTGGGGATATTCACTGTTCTAAGTGGTTAGCAAGATAACTATGCCCCAACTGAGTTCAGATTTGTGTCACTGGATAACCTGGAGTTCTTAAAAGTCAGATTGTCATTTTGATGTGTAGATACCTGTTGGCTGTAAGTTATCCCAATATCAGTCGTAACGCAAAGCTGTAAGGAAGCTACCTAACGTTATGGTAACGTTAACATAAACTAGCGAGAATTAGCAATGTGGTGTAGTTGTGCTCTGCTGGGCAGCACTGGCTCATGGAGGGAAAGGCCATAGTCTCACCTAAATTATATATTTTTTAGAAAACAACGAACGATTATGCTACGCTAATATGAAGCAACTGTATATTGGCCTATCCATAATCCAAGTTAGCTCCTCAATTATTGAAATGTTGATCACTGTAACTGTCAGTATGCCTCATGTATGCCAGTATGCCACATCCGTGCTACGCTTGTACGGGTGAATGTCAGGTGAATAAGGTTTAAAAACTATGGTTTCAACCCTTAACTTTTCGAAATTACCTCTATCAAAGAGTACATGACATGTGTGGCAGTTAGGCTAAAGCAAATGCAGTTAGTGAGAGTAAATGTATGTTTTTTGAGCATAGAGTGGACTGTAAAAAAAAAGAAAAAAATCTCAGTAGATAAGTTAAATAGCACAGAAGGACTGTGTTTGGCAAAGCAACATTCAAAGCCTACACTACCCAGGCTAACAACACTAACTTTGCTATTGCAGCTGAATTCTTCTGATGGCTTCTTCTTTTTCTTCTAGGAATTATCTATGTTTTAATGGAATTTGAAGTGCTTAACATATAAACTGGTTCAAATTGTTTAGGCCTTAAAAAAGACACCGGAACTGTATTTATCATTTTTGTGCAATTTATGGTTTTTGAGATGTTCATTAAAAGCTAAGGGCGCTTTCATACCTAATTTGTTCTGAATCAAGGGTTGAATCGATACAGTTTTTCTCCATTCTCCCTATGTTCGTTTGTGTTCACATGCCAGCATTTAGATCGAAACAAATTATATAACAAACCCTTGTGAGATTGAAATTTTGTCTACAAACCCAAGCGTGATTAAATTGTTCCCTGATTGGTCACATTTGATAGCTGAAGACACTTTCCCGAAGTCGCCTAACACTTAACCCCACATTTAAGTTATTATAAGAGCTCCATATGTAGGTCTGTGTGTGCGCGTGTCCAAAGTCTCTGGGCTACTCTCCCACTCGTTCCTGTTTTAGGCTAGCTAGATCTCTACACTGTTAAAAGTTGAATAAACTTGTAGCCTAATGTGTAGGCCTACTAAATTGTAAGCACACATAGTTGTCCCGCTACACCAGCCCGATTGCCTTCTCACTGCAAACAAACTGCTCTAGAGTTCGATTGGAAACGAGCCAAGACCACCTCCTCCAGGCAGTCTCCGTCAGTTTGTTTTGTTCTGAAATAGAGTGCTATTACTGCTTTCACACATACCCAATCGAACCGATCTTTGGTGGGAACGCTCCACGTTCCGATTCAACGCGCCAGGGATTAAAATCCAAAGATCCTTGATTACTAGCTCCGCTTTAACCCTCTCTGAAATCGCTCTAAGAAAAATTCTGTTTCAGGCTAAACATGGGTCATTGTGACATCATAATTGGGTAATCAAGCTAGGTAGCACCTGTGTTCTTACTGACTGTGCAGCGACTTCAAAGGCACTTTTTCTCTGTGTCTATCTCAATTCTGGGTCTCTTTTTCTTTCTTCAGTTTTTCACTTTTGCTTTTTCTCTCTGTATCCCTCTTTCAATTACACTTCATTTTCATACTTCACACTCTGTCCATTTAGCATCTTCTCTCTCTATATCCCTTTTTTTCTTCTCCTTCAAACTTGATGTCCTTGTCATCTGTCCTCACTCTCTTCCAGGATTTTTCTGTGTGAAGTTACTAAAACAATTTCAATCACCCTAGCAACCACATGCACTGGTGCACAGGAGATGCGTTTCTAGTTTGTTTTGTAACACTTTTTTTTTTTTTTTTAGCAGTTGGACAGGCCAGTCCACAACCTCTAACCCCCTAAACATATCTTCTAGTGGTCAGACTGAATATCAAAAGGTAGTTATTATAAATTAAATTGACATTTCATTGTAACAAGAACTCATATTTATCTTTGTTACGTTTGCCTGCATTTGTGCACGATTGAGTGTGCATCAAATGTAGCATGCAACAACCTATGATTTCTAAGATGCCTATAGACAGGCTCATTTCTGACATCACTCAGCTATAAATGCATTTATCCCAATCCGTGAATTAGTGAAGCACACAGCACACAGTGAGGTGAAGCACACAGTAATCCCAGCGCAGTGAGCTGACTGCAACAACAGCGGCGCTCGGGGAGCAGTGAGGGGTTAGGTGCCTTGCTCAAGGGCACTTCAGCCGTAATTACTGGTCGGGGTTCGAACCGGCAACCCTCCGGTTACAAGTCCGAAGCGCTAACCAGTAGGCCACGGCTGCCCCAAAGTTGTATTATTTAAGTTGTAAGGTAAACGTAACGTTATCAATCAAAGCAAACAGGGAAAAGAAATAGCAACACAATCATGAAAAATACTCAAATAAATAAATGTGCACATAAGTCTGAATGAAAAGAGGCACTGGTTGAAGCCTGGAAATATTGTAAACAAAGTAGCTTAATTTGCTAGTTGGTCTACTGGTTAGACTGTTCAGTTTCCCCACGTGTGTTTAAGTTTCAAATTAATACTTTTTCTCCTTGGGACAGGCCCGTTTGAGTCTTGGAAAATACTTTTCCATTTGCATCGGGATTGAGATGATTAGAATTTAGCTGTCAATTTGAATGCAACAGTTTTTAACAAATTCGTGCAGCGTGCTAATGATGCTAACCGTATTTAGCCAGTCGTCTTGCACGATTGTGAATGTTTGGATTACATGCCTACTTCTGTGGAGGGGCTGCGGATTGCGGCTGTTGAGAGAGAGAGAGTGCACGGGGCAAGGACTCATTGAGAGTCTGTGTTGAGGTAGGCCTACTTCTATCGCCTACTCTGGTAGAGTTGCACATACTAGCTACAATGCAAGATATATTTAGCCTATTTATTTATGGACAACGTAAGGCGGGAGGTGTGTGTTGCTTTTAATTATCGAATGTTCTATCGAACATATTTTTTATAGATATCGATTACATGTCTATTGCGATACATATCGTTACCGTTTTAGCGCCCAGCCCTAGTGTTGAGTTAGGCCATCCTACATCAGTGCAGTGTCAAGAAGGCTCACATAAAGTCGCCTTAAAACTTTGCTGATTTGGGACCCCTCAGAAAGAATCTCTTTTCAACAATTTTCAGCCAAGTACATTCATATTATGTACATTGAGAGATTCATGATTTGATTTTTGTGTTATGTCAAGTAGTGTTTTGTCAATTTTTACTATTTGCTTTTATTTGGAAAGATGAGTTTTGCTAGTTAGCGTAGCAAGCTAATCACAAGCAGGGTTTTAAATTAACACCCACCAACCCGCCAAATGCGGGTTAAAATTCATTTTGGCGGGTATTAATAAAAACTTACTATCCAGTTTGGCCGGTGATGCATGAGGCATTACATGCATGATACGTAAGGCTCCGTTCTCGGTCATATATCCCCCCTGGCAGTACTCCTACATTTCCCATGACCACTGTGCCTTAATGCTACGTGATGACGTTTCATACGCCCATTGGCTGCACGCAATTTGCAGTGAAACCAGCGCGAGAGTCCATGGACACGAACGGAGCGTCTACCAGAAAACACAAGGAGTTCGAAGAACAAACAGAGACAGAACAGGGAGCATAGACTGAAAGAGGAGGGAGTTAGCCAGTAAAGTAAAGTAAAAAGTAACACATGTACATAACACAAATACATAACACGTTACGAAATCTTAACGCGATTAACGCATTTTGTTTACCTATTTCCTTTGTGGGGGGCTGATGTCATGTAATGGAGGCTGCAAAACCTGTAGCAGCAAGATCGTTTATTTTATTGTCTATGGAGTTAGCTGAAGATGAAACGTGAGGAGCTTGTAGGCGAAAATTTTCAGTTTTAAAAAGTTTTCTGATCAGTGATCACCACCACCAGACACATCACGCACTGTGCATAGGGCACCGAGACAGAGGAGGGACCAGCATTCAGCCAATAAATAGTAGCTGTACTGCAAACTGTTTTTCACTCTTGTTAGAGAAAGTAGGCTATACGTCAACATGCACCAACAGCATGTTACGTAAAGATGATACTTTTTCGGGTCCTCTCTATAAAGATCTAAATTGAACGTAGGCCCTATGCTACTCCATTTAATTGAGAACGCGTCTGAGCGCCCACAAGAGGGAGAGAAAACGAGTGGCAGGTTCCAGCTGGCTTGTCATTATGGGGGTGAGAAGAGGAATGAAGCAGGGGATGAGGACAGAGATCGACAGAGAATAGATAGATAGATAGAGATCCCAAACATGAAATGAAGTGTTTGCACTTTCTGTGTATATTTTGTGGTATTTATACATGCCAACAATGTTAATAAAATGATCAAATGCATTCAATGACACTCATCTCATAAACTCATAATTCTCTTATTTTCACTGGAAAAAAATGGCTAGTAGAAATTCTGATTGGCTAGTAACTTTAGAAAGTTACCAGCTGTGCATATGTGTGTGAGGAGAAAAGACGCACAGCCATAGGCTATTGGAGGAGGCGCTAGAAGCATGCCTTGCGCACACGCATGTTACTTGAAAAGAACACGGTCATTCTAAAAAGTATCGATACTAATAAAATTAGGCATCGTGACATTTTTAATTTCAGGGTATTGCGATACTTTTGTAGTATCGGTGCACCGTGCAACACTAATAAGGGGTAACCTCTCTCTTGGATACGTTCACTCATCTCAATAGCTGGAAATCTGTGACATTGTTGCAATTTCTACAAATCTGAAAAATTGACCAATAGGAATGTTTTGGATTAGGGCTGGGATAAACGATTATTTTAAACTATTAATCTAGCGATTATTTTTTTCGATTTGATTAATCTAATGAATTATTTTTTCAGTCCGATTCGATTTCGATTCGATTATCTCCTATTAATTGACTAATAGCAATTTATACATGTTGATTTATATATCTGAATGAAAAAAAACATGAATTCCTTAACATTGCAATTTATGTTTATTGCTCTTAAAATTCCAAAATAAAAGACTATACAAGTGCAAAGTAATGCATTCTTAGTCAGAGGTAGCATTTAAAAGTTCAGTAGTGTATAGGTCTAATTGAGTGCCTGTCACTTAAAGACGTTCGTTCCCTTGCAATTGTAACACTAACGCAGTTAAAAGGCTGCTGATGTATGGATGCAATTCATAACGTAGTTAGTTCAAATAACAGTTTGTACTTCTCCTTGGGACAAGCACTTTTGAGTCTTAGAAAACACTTTTCCATTTACATCGGGATTTTGCAAACATTCAGTGTCAGAGTCAATAAATTGAGCCCTGAGTAACGAAATTGACAAGCAGCTGTAAGTAAGCATGCTAAACTCAACATCCAAACAGTATTCTAACGTTAGCTTTGAGATACTGCTTGATTGAACTTAACTAAGTTTAGTCTCCTCAATGAACTATGTTGTGATAAGACCTTAGCAGAATTAACTGGGATTAAGCGGATTTAATAGCAATTTAGCCAGCCGTGTTCTATGCAATGCTTCTATGTCGCAACAACAATCCTTCAACAATCGTGAATATTTTGTGTTAAATGCACAAGCAGAGGAGGGGCAGCGGGCTCGTTACGAGAGAGAGCGGGCGGGGCAGGGAAAGGCTGCATGCGTAAAAAGTGCAGCTCAATGAAAGGATTTTCATTCGGTTTTGATTTCGTGCCGCCCCACCACAGATTAGTCAACGTATGGGAAACACTGAAGGTGTAAAATTCAAAATATTTGGCTGCACGCGTTTTGGGTCTGACAAATCGACGCGCATATTTTGCGTCGACGTGTTGTCCCAGCCCTATTTTGGATGATTACTGTCTGCCATCAAAGGTGTATTACGACTTAGTGGTTTGCGAAAAATTGTAGTTTCTTGTATTGTCTTTCCCCTTGGATAGTGTTAAGTCTAGAAAGTGAATCGAGGATTCATGCTGTTCCATAGTAAATGACAGATAGTTAGTTGTTGAATTTATATATTTTAGAAAGTCACATAGATCCCTTTGGTCACCTAGCCATATGACTATTATATTGTCTATAAATCTTTTCCATAGGACAATTTTAAAAAGGGAATTTATTTTAAAGTGGATTATGAATACAATTCTCTTCCCTGAAGCATAGAAGCATATACATATTTTAAAAAGTTCATAGTAAGGATAATTTGGGACAATGTCAAAAGAAATTCATTGGGAGGCAGGGTCCCAGGACTGTGTTTCTCTAAGTAGTGGCTGAGCGCATCAATTTTGTGAGGTATACACGTTAGGGCTGTGACTATATGCGATTGCATTTGGGCACAATCCAAATAAAACATTAACAATTGTGAAAGCAAGGACGCATAGACGACTAGGTACTATTAAATCCGCTTAGCATCATTAGCATGTTGCACATATTTGTTTAAAACCATTGCATTCAAGTTGACAGATCATCTCAATACCAATGTTTCCCAAAAGGTCCTGTCCCAAGGAGAACAAGTATTACCTTGAAACTTAAACACGCACGGGGAAACTGAACAGTCCAATCAGTAGACTATGATAAGCTAGCCAATTATGCTACTTTGTTTACAATATTTCCAGGCTTCAACCAGACAGCTGAGTTACAGAGGTAGGCTAGAGTTGTAATAGAAATAGTAGGCCTAGGCTATAGCCCCCCAACCCCCCCCCCCCAAAAAAAAAAAAAATCAAGGTTTGTATCGAACCGTGGGTCGTGAGATTGGTGTATCGTTACAGCCCTAATACACGTGTATAGACTTTGGACTAGGTTCAGTAGGTTCACACTTATATTCTTTAACAATTTTCAATATATCTACAGTATCCAGGACAAGGCTAGACAAACTTCCTAATAAAGAAATCAACAAACCGTGATAGGGGTTCAAACTTCCAATACATGCAACAATAGGACGAAGGGAAGAAATGGTTGTGGATTTATGTATTTTGGGCACACCATAAAACACAGGACATAAAGGATGTGCAACAACCAAGAACTCTATCTTTTTTCGTGTTATCCAATCGTTATTGTAGGCAAGATTGACATAAACTTATTCATGAATTTCACTATGGAACTTATCAGTGGGATTGGATTTCAGAGGTGTGTAGCACTCCTTCACAGATAGTTGACTTAAGATACTCAGGTTATATTGCTCAAAACCCATGACCATAACTGCACCCCCTTGCTGGGCAAATTATTATGTCTTTCCTGGATTCCAGATTTTTAAAGGGATATTCCACCATTTGGGGAATAACACTACTTCCCCTTGAGTTAAACCATTGATCAGTTCATCCAGCCGTTCTCTGTGCCTGGCGATACCACTTTTAGCTCCAGCCTAGCATAGATCATTGAATCTGATTAGACCATTAGCATCTCGTTTAAAAGTGACTAAGATTTCCGGTAATTTTCCTACCCTTCCTATCCTATCCCTAACTTGTCTCCTCTCAAGTTAGAAAGTGTAATAAGACCAACAGGGAATGAAACGTGATGATTTTCTTGGCTGATTTGACATGGAACTATACTCTCATGCCAGCGTAATAATCAAGGAACACCACAATGATATCATGCAGCACCTCAAAATAGTCCCTGTAGGCTAACTTCAAGCAACAAGGTTGAGCTGCAGCAGACAAATTGGTTAGTGACTGGATTATTACGCCTGATTCGTTCCTGAATTGACAGGGCCGGTCGGGTTACTGCAAACAAAAATATTTTTAAGGATGGCCTGAATATGAAAGTCAGAAATGTGACAAAATTAACTGTCGACAATTATTTGTAGCTTTTGTGATTAGATTAATTCAGTTGGTTCATATTGCGATAATGGCCTTGATTGGTCTAGTACTGTAGTAGATTTCCAGCCATGAACTTAATTTGACTTTGACTTTTAAATAGATTATAATTAATACTACCATGGGTCTGAGCTCGTCACCGCCATCACCCCCCCAAAAAAAAAAAAAAAAATATTTTAAATAAAAATCGGATGGGGATGGGGTAGGGCTTGTATCGGTTGCCGTCCGACCGGGGTGGGGGGTTATGGTGTCGGTCCGACCGGTGGGGGTGGGGGGGTGTGGGTGCTGGCGTCTTGTTTGTGCGATACACTACAGACTGTGTACATTTAACAATTATTTATTAAACACTACATATTAAATAAATAACAGTTAACAAAGTTATAACACTACATATTAAATAAATAACAAGTTATAACACCAAACTTGGATGCTAAGCCTGTATTCTTTTGGCAATTAATCCCGACTGATCCATTTAGTTTTAGGCTTATAAGTTATACACTCACTGGAACAGTGTCACCACCACATGGTTATTCTTGCTCTACATTGTTAGTATCTAATTGTTTTGTAGGAATAGTACACTGATTTATCAGTTTTCTTTTACAGTACCGTAGCCAGAAATGTTCAAACGGGTGGGCAAAGCAAATTTGATTGAACATAAGACAGGCCTAAATTAGATACACCATACAATCATTAATCATAGGCATGTTATATTTACGACATAAAACAGGAATTTATTGAACGCATTTGATCACAGCTGACAAATTACGCAGAAACATTTTCAACTGGAGCAAAACAATGCATGAATGTAGCTTCTGCGCGTCATATGAAACACAATTGAGACAATAGATTGACCATATTGGACAACTGCAAAGCCTTATCATAGGCATGTTGCATTCATGACATGAAAAGTGGAACTTATAGAACGAAAATGACAAATTACGCAAACATTTTAAACTTGCGCCAAACGGATGAACCCAGCAAATGTTGCGTCGCATAAATTAAAACAGAAATTGAAGCAAACACTTGATCATTGGACAATCCTACCACAAAACCTTTCCATAGGCCTGCAACGTTTATGACATAAAAAGTGGAATATGAACGCATTTCATCACACCTGACAATTAAATGGAGCTGTGGCTGTTCGCGATTTGACTGATTCTTGAGAGCGAGGAGCGAGATATTTGCACCACTGAGCTCCGCTCACTAGCTCTGATTCGGAGGCATATCACATATGTAAAGATTAGAAAATCTGATTATTTTTCGATTCATGACACATTTCTTCTTATTTTTTTAATGCGTTCTGCGGAGAAGGGAGATTGGCGTTGGTCACGGTTTGGAATGAAAGGGAGAAAACAGGACAGAGTAACACGTTTTCTTTTTTTTTTTTTGACGACGTAGTTAAGGCGGCAGGCTTGTTTTGCCAAGGAGGCCGCCTTGACTGCAAAGTGCTGCGGGAAACCCTGTTCATGTAGGCTACCCGCTGCAGAGGTCTGACTGCATAACGTGATTATTTCTGAGGTTCTTTTCAACCATGACATACACAATTTCGGGTTGAAAACGTAGCAGAATCTCAGAATTAATTTTATAGGCTGTGATAGCGGCACAAGATGGCTGAGAAATCCCCCTCTCCTTGAGCTCATGTCCAATTTAAGTGGTGTAGGCTAACAGTAATGCATTATGTTTATGTCCTTGAAAACATCTGACGAGGAAAAAAGTGGAGGAAAAATGTTTTAAGAGAGACTTTAAGAGCTACTTAAAAAAGAAAAACATTAAGCGTGGAGCCCTGCACTCAGTGTCTCTTCTCTGGAAATGGGGGCATTAAGGTGAGATTGGTGATTGTTGTGGACTCCTCCATTAAATCAAACACACTGCTTACATTGATGTACAAAGATGATGGAGAATGCCTTAAAATTGTCATTTAGAAGCTTGTTATGCTATTACCTTGAGCATCACAAACGATTGCAATTGATTATGATTCTGTTCTTTTGGTAGGTAATCAAGTTATTATTTTGGTAAAATGTTTTCTAGGTTTATCCCCATGTTCCTAATTGTTTTGTCTGACAAGTTTAGTTTCCTCATCTTGTGATAAAAGGCTCTCTATGGTTGATCTGACTGCAGATATCTCTCACTCTCATGATAGAGCATGGGAATCAAGCTACGATTATTTCCTGTGTTTAAGAAACAAAACCATATTAATACTAATTAACTGCTCCTGTGTATTAACCTCATAGCTGAAGAAATTTTGCAAAATCAATGTATAAACCATGGCTAATAGTTGGGAAATTACGGTAGGCTCTTTTTAGGTCGAAGCTCAGCTAATGGCTAAAAGTTATCTTTTTGTTGTTGTGTCTTAGGAAGATGACTTCCAAGGGTTTGAAACTGAGAATGGAAGCCCACTACAATCAGGACATAGGCCTAGCCTATTAAGAAGTAAGTAATCTTTATCTGTTAAACTTGGCGAACATGATTAGTCATTGTTGTCATTTTCTTAGTGCAGTCATTGTGAAGCTTTAACAGTTTGGTAGAAATGCGTTGCATTTGGACTGAATTAGAGTTTTCACTAACAGAAGGAATGAGCACTGCTGCAACTACAGAATGTGTTAGTTGAGTCATAAACATGGCGGACTAATGGTTCAGCTTTGATTACAGTGCACACTTCCTATGTAATGTCAGATCATTATGACCGCTGCGCAGCGAAGTGGCGGTCATAGGTTTAGTCAGTTTTTTTTCTTCCGGATTTTTTTTTGATACTTCATTACCACCACCCAGTTACCAATGAAAAAGCAAAAATGAGGTGTTGTAATCACAGGTATCTCTGGCTGACATGATCAAAACTGCACAAAATTCGAGGCGTAGGATCATTATGACACCCTCTGAATGCATGCCAAGTTTTGTGGAATTCTGTTCATGGGGGCCACACAATAAATTAATTTATGTGTACATTTAGTGACTGTACACTACTCATGCACACACACACACTCACGCACACACTCATGAACACAAGCAAACACACACATAAAGATACATGCACACACATGCAGGCACACAAGCACAGACAGACATTAGGGATGCACGATATTGAATTTTAGCCGATATCCGATATACAGCATTTGCATATTCAGAAAACAACTTCTTCGGTTTCACATCACATATGCTGCAAATAGGGAAACGAAATGCAAGATGTAAAAGACGACAACGGATATTTTTTTACATACACATAAATTCAACCCTGTATCCTTTTAGAAATAGACATTCACTCATGAAAAATAATATTTCAATTATTTCAAATAAGGCACATTTATTAAGCAATATTTTCACATAAACATGTAAATGTCATTGCCTACAAGACAGTTCCCCATGAACTGTATTGTTGACAATATGACACATTGTCTCAAATGAACAGAAATGCAGCTAAAATGTCAGTAGAGTAAAATGAATGAGACCTTCATTCTGGACTCCAGAAACTGATTGCCATTGTAAACAAAAGCTTGGCAATGCGTCACGGTTTTAGCTGGTGCCGTTTTTCTGGCTTAGTTTTCAGGATGATGGCTCTTAACTCTTTTCCCCATGGAACGCCTTATAGAACTACCCTTTTAGAACATTCCAAGGCTACCCATGGAGTATTATTGAATAAAACAATTAAAACTCGCCAGATGATTACAAATGAATGATACACTCCATCAACTTACCTGAAACATAGTCATGTTATATATTTTTAAAAACCTGAGGTTCTGAGCTATCTATTATGACAATGTCCATTTGTTTTAAATAATATATAGGCAAGTCCTCACCATTGGAACATTTAAAAATTCTCTAAACTAGTGTTTAGTTTTTTAAAATAAAACATACTCTCCGTTTAATATATACATGTTATGAACTTTGTACACACATAAAAAATATTCCAATATGTTGGCCAAGTTATTGAGACAATGAAAATATCACCAGGTATGGTATAGAACAGTTTTAGTCTATTTTAACTTTTAATTAATTGGGGGGAGTGGCATTCTAAACTCGCCAGATGATAAACTTGATGTTACACTCCATGAACCTTAGAGCAACCCAGTCATGTTATATATCTTTGGAAACCTGAAATTATGGACTATCTGAAAAGAATTATGTAAATATGTAATGGTAAGTATGGTATTGAGACCCTGTACCTGTACACATGGAAATTGCAGCGAGGGTCTTCTCATGATCAGGTAAGTAATGGGAAATATGGCAATGAACTATTTCACACCTGTTTTACCAATCTTGTAGTCTGTTGTAGTCAAGATTCCCCAAGTGGTAAGTAATGATAAGTGTGGTACAAAACAGTTTCAAGCCTATTTGACCTGTTTTGTGTTGTAGTTTCAGTCTATCAGTTATCAATCTTATACGAAATAAAAACAGATTTGACAGTGTTTGGTTGTTTCAATTAATATCTGTTTTTACTGAAACAAAATCAGATAATATGACAAACAGATATCATAAATAGATAAAGATAAATATGTATCATGAACAACACATTTACCACCTCATTAGGTGTGGCAATAATATAAAAACAGATATAATATCAATAGATAAAGATAAATATATCATGAACAACACCTTTACCACATTAGGTCATTAGGTGTGGCAATAATATAAAAACAGATATAATATAAATATATAAAGATATCATATGAACACCTTTACCAACCCATTAGGCGTAACAATAATATAAAAACAGATATAATATAAATAGATAAAGATATCATATTAACACCTTTACCAACCCATTAGGCGTAACAATAATATAAAAACCGACGCTCAAGTCTATAACAATTTTTACACCTACGGTGCTTGCCGGGAAGTCGCTCGAAGGTGTGAGCCGTCTTGTGCCTTTTTGGATCAATTTCAACCCCCCTTTCTCTGATGGTAGATCGCTTCCTACTGGTGAAGCCATTGATCCAAACCCTTACCAAGCTCCAAGATGATATCTTTCTGGGTGTATCGCGTCTTTCTCCCCACTCGTCTTGTAGAGGCCATCCTGTACAAAATCCACGCATTCACTCGGCAGACGTCCACCACAAACCATAAGATATACTTCCAGCACTTCTTACTAGGATGAGAGGCAGCATATTTTTTTCTTAGCTGATCGTGCACATCCACGCCATTCATGTGCTGATTGTATCGAGTGATCGCTTGTGGTTGTGGCACGACTAGCTTTTCCGTCTCAGCCTGCCGATGACAGGTCACCATCTGACCAGGATGTGGGAGACGGGTGTGAGCTACGACAACTACATTGTTGTCATTCCATGCTGTGACAGTGATGCCGGCCTTCTGGAAAAAAATACTGTCACTTCGTTCCGAAATAAACGCAGTGATTGAGGCCAATCAAATCCCTGGTCATATCACGCTCGACCCTGTATCCCAAACCATGGATCCGTTGAAGAGGTGTCTGGTCCTGTTTCCCTGAATAAAGCTTGAAGTCTGACATGTAAGATGTGTTGCCGTCACACCAGGCCCAGAACTTGATTCCAAACTTTTCTGGTTTGTTAGGCATGTACATTACAAGCTCTGTTCTGCCTTTGAACCCTTTCATAGCCTCGTCAATAGAAATGTCACGGCCGTGTTGATAAAACAACTTGCAATTTTGACGTGCCATCTCAAACACCGGCGCAACTTTAGCTATCGGATGATGGCTAGCATCAGCTCTCTTCACTCGCACGGCAGCATTATTACAGTGTAAGTACTGGCACAACTTTTCGTACCTGTTCAGTCATGGCACGTTGAAACCCGCTGACACCCAGGAATGGACCCGTGGACCAGTAATCACTGTATTCATGTTTCGGATTAACATCCATCAGGATATTTAATCCAAAAAAAGCTCTCATCTCAGCGCCGTCAGTCAGAAACCAGAGGCTATCAACTCGCGAGTGTTCTTGAGCACAGCGCTTTGCGTACAAGTTCGTTTCAGTAGCAATCTTCTGAAACATTGTCTCGACGAAAAAAAGAAAAAAGTAATCCAAGAGTGTAGCGTTTCCTACATTGAATGTCCTTGGCAACTTCGGTCCCGAATCCATAGTAAATGGATTGATTGTTTGGTCCCTTATAAAACGACTCCAGGCTACATCTCCCGTTTCTCTCATCTCGTCAGTGACATTTTCGTGACCATCACTTTCGCTGTCACTTTCGCTTTCCTCCGAGGGTATAAAATCATCTTCAAACCCAGAAAAATCAGACTCGTTATCAAGAAAATTCTCAATATAAAAGGCTGCATCTTCCGGATTCCTGAACACTCGCGCCGCCATCGTCAAAATGTCAACATTCGCGGGTTACTCTGACAGCTGACGCGCTCGTCTTTTTTCCCCTCAGAGGCTAGAACTTAGATCGTCAAACTTCGGAAAACCCCGCGAATATGTATCCCTCACTCCTATTGGTTAGCCTGGTGTTGCTAGGTTTCGGCTCTGCCGATCAGATTATTTGTTACAAAGGCAAACACGGTACTTGCTCTAGTCATCGTCAAAACACGTCTTTATTGATACAACAGACTCGTCAAAACTCATCATAAAGGATTTGTGGGGGGGTAGTTATATGACGTCTTTATGGGGGAAAGAGTTAAAGATGTGTAATGAAAAAAGATGTGTAATGAAATTGGTAACGTTGAAAGAGTGTCGTTTTACCCCTCCTCACATCACCGGTACTTTACAAGCACTGCAAATAGCAATTTTGTTATCAGTTTCTGGAATATTTAAATACTGCCACACAACCGACATGTTGAAATGTTGTTGGCGCTTATAGCAAGGTAAACATTTGCTTCGCGTGCGCATAATTAACAGGTCACCCTATCGGCCAAGCACATTGGCAGAAATGTTCGTATCTGCAGATGCCGATAATTAAGTTATGAAGCAGTATCCCTAACACACGCACACACTGTACGCACACACTGTACGCACACACTCATACACGCACATATGCGCGCGCCACACACACACACACACACACACACACATTACCACATACGCATAAACACACACACACATAAAGACACGCACACACATACACACACAGTTGACATGCAGGCATGTGCACGCACACACGCACATGTACACACACAGGTACGCAAGCAATGACTTACAGAGGCACGCACACAAGCACGAACATGCACACACACACATATAAACACAAACATGTACATGCACGCATTTACACACATAAAAACACACACAAGCAAGCACACATACACACACACCCCGCATTACCCTCCCCTATTAATCTGTATAGAGAATGTTAACAACATAGCACTTGTCAACCATCAATCCAAATGTCAGATTTTGCTTATACAGTGATCCATCACCTTGCACAGGAAAAATAGTTTTTTATGTTCAGTATCAGATTTTTGAAGATGTTGCATTAGCAAGACCATTCCCTTTCGCTCACAAGTTTATGTGGTAATATATCTGTTTTGTCACAGTTCTGCACTAGCTATAGGCCTACTGATAAATTAATATTTTTTACACTAAAATGTATAATTAACAGCAAAACTAAGTAAACACACACATAGAAAATATTTCAGTTATTGGCCAAATTGTAATTTTAAACATTGGTATTGGCCCCAAATAGTACATAGCTGTACAATGTGCTGTAGTGTACATTTTATGCCAGGTCTCCAGTTTTTCAGTAACCGGGGAGATGAATACTTTTCTTCTGAATACCTATATTCTCTAGGCCTATTTCTTGTTACAGTACTTGGTTGTTGAAATATTTTATTCACACAATGTGTCTCTTTACAGAAAATGTTACAACAAAGGCTTCAAAAAAGGGGTTTAAGAAACCCACACATGTGATCTGTCGTCGATCCAATCCTTCAAATGACACATTAATGGAAGAGGGTTCTAACACAGAAGATGGTTCTAAAAAAACACGGAAGAGGGCTTCTCCAAAACAGACAATGCCATCTCCAAGGATCACCATTAAGTTTCCATCTGAAGCAGCAAGAAAAAAGGAAGGTATTGGTCCTCCAAAAGCAGAGCAGAAAACGAAAGGACTAAAATTCCCATCAAAAGCAAAGAAAATACAAGGTGCCCAAATATCCCATGTCCATGTGAAATTAAAGAAAAGTAAAGAAGTTGCTGGAGAAGCACCTGTCTGTGTGGAAGAGACTTTAATAACCAAGCGCCGTGGCCGCTCTGCGAACAAAACTGTAGATTCCAATGTTCCTGAGAAGTCTGTAGTTCAACATCTTGACCAAAAATCAGGTGTCAAGTCTCGAAAAGTTGCATGCAAGTTGGATTCTGCACAGAAAGTTGAAAATGTGACATTAAGTGCAGAGAATGTCAATTTGAAACAAAAGGAAAGAAAACTTGAAGACAGCACCAGGACATGCCACAGAACCAGTACTCTGCAGCCAAATGATGTTGGGAGATCAATGAAAAAGCAAGATCAGGGTATAAAAGGCTCTGCAGAATCTGTTTTTGAGTCCTCAGCTTTGGATGACTTGAGTGTCCAAAAAGTGTCATTGTCCAAAAAGAAAAAGAATAAACGAAAAAAGAAGTACCGCAAAGATTCTGAAAATAATACTATAACCCCTACTGCTGAAAATGCACATTCATCTGTTGATTCAGAAATGGAACGTTTTAAAAATGGCATAGACATGGGAATCCCTGGGTTAAAGTTGACAAGGGTCAGAAATACCAAATCCACATCAAGAAAAAAGCGTAATAAGTTTGTATGGACTCTGACATTGGTCCAAGGCAAAAGTAGGGCCAATCAGATGCAAGAGGTGGAAAATTCAAGTACAGGCAATTCTGGTATAGATTCTCTTCAGATGCATACTTCCCCTCCAAATGAATCACTTCTTCCTCTTAGTGAACATCCACCAGGTGAAGAGACTACAATTGAAAAGTCTCCTGTCAAATGCAAAGATCAAGATGAGTCATCTAGACAAAGTGAAGAGGTAAACAACTTGTCTCATGAGCTGGAAACTCAAGGGACGACTTCACCACCCACAATGGAAGCCACTGAGGAAGAGAATGAAGAGTTGCATTCTAAAGAGGTCGTCCCACCCCTTCAGATTAAGGTTGTTTCCACACCAGGAAAATGTAACAGTTTAAAACAGTCATTTTTAATTCATCAAGTCTCTCAGCCTCAGAGGGAGGAAGAATCATCTACTAAAGATTTTTCAGAAACAACAAAGATGACTGAAAGCTGTTCTCCAATTCCACCAAGTAAACAGAGCTCAGCTCTCAGCACCATGCGAAAGAAACGCTCAAGGCATAAACCATGGACAACCTACAAACGTAAGCCCAAAAAAAGCTCTGAGGAGCAAACTAGAACTCTTTTTCCTGTGGAATCCATTTGTGATCCATCAACATCAACAGTCCTGGAACAGAAAAATAGCCAGGGTGGATTTTCAGGGGTAAAATCAGGGCCAGGTGAAAATAAGCACCAGGTCACTGATATAGCAGATACTCAGAATGCAGAGCTGTCAGAGCCTCTTTTGCTGGAGTCAGTCCCATGCAAATCATCTACTTTCCCAGATGTCCAAACAGAAATAAAAAAAGAAAGTGAAAAGCAATCCCTAAAAGATAAAGAGGTGTTGGTGTTTGAGCCTTCAAGCAATGAAGATCCAGAAAAAGAAACCCATACAAAGTTGCCACTCAGACATGGCAAGAGAAGACGCAGGGTTTTGATTGGACGAAGGATGAAACTGCAAAAGCCAAAAGTGATGCAAGGGAAATTGACAAAGAGTAATGATGGCTGTTCCACAGCATCCTCGTCCACCCCCGTCAGTAAATTAATTGGTGTGCTCAAGACCAAATATCGGAAAAGACGGTACAAAGCCAGCATGGATGCTACATCTAAACAAAGGGACAAGGTCTTTAGTGGAGAGGGTGGGGATGGTGCTGTTGATGAAGCTGTTTCTGATTCTATAGCAAGTCCGCTTGGAAAATCAAAGTGTCTCAAAAATATAAAGCATTTCATCATGCCAGTTGTTAGTGCTCGATCCTCTCGAGTGATTAAGACTCCGAAGAGGTTTATGGATGATGCTGGTATGTCTGTTCTTCCACGTAGAAACTCCCCAAAGAAAGGACACCAATGTAATGTGCAGTCAAAGATGCAGAAGAGAAACTATGATTTATCTGGCACAGAAGCCAAGTCTGTATTTCAAGTGAAGGAGGAGGAAGAGGACGAGTTCACAGAATCTCAGTTAAATGTTGA
Source organism: Alosa sapidissima (assembly GCF_018492685.1). Classification (NCBI taxonomy): domain Eukaryota; kingdom Metazoa; phylum Chordata; class Actinopteri; order Clupeiformes; family Clupeidae; genus Alosa; species Alosa sapidissima. Next base: position 2,279,162 of record NC_055966.1, read on the forward strand.
TGTCTCAACTACCCCAGTGAGTCAAAAGGATTTGGATACATGCAGTAGTAGAATGAATCCACAGAATGCATCTCAGAAGATTGTTGGAAAAAGAAGATCTCTTTTGAGAGACCCAAGTTTTAAATGGCATGCGCTTGGAGAAGAAGTGTATACATTAGACAAAAACCTTGAATATGATTATGAAAGTTTTCTTGGTACCAAAGAGTTCCAAACTCTGATCAACTCTGACCCATCCACTTTACCACTCTCCATCCAGGAGAAGAAAACATCTAAAAAGTTCAACAAGAAAATGTCAAACCTGAAGAAATCCAAGAAGCTGAAGAAACTAAATCAGGGACAAACATGCAGTAAGAGGAAAAAGATTACACACAATGTGATTGGAAATACTCAACCATTACCCTGTGATGTAGACAAAATCAAACAAGAGGAATGTGCAAGTGGATGCACTCCAGATCGCTCCCCTTCCAAGAGTGATAAATCAAAGTTGAAGATAGAAGACCTTGATACTCCGGGAGTTGTACGAAAGGTCTCAGTTAGTGTGCGTGCTCTCAGCTCCAAGCTCTTGGCGATGCAGTACGGTGCACATGAAGAGGTTTTTGAGATGAATTCCCTTCCAGAAAACATACTGGGTCAGTAAATTGTTCCTGTTTCAATCATTTCTGTGACTGCTCTCGTGCATTACGCATTGCTAAATATTTTATATTTCTGTAAATTGAAGTTAGCAATCTTTTACATTGATAGAAAAAAAGGTGTCGCTTACAGCAGTGTTAAGTGCATTAGTTCAAGCATGGGTTCAAACAAGATGTTGATTATTGAATGACTTGCCCGTTTACACAACACCAGTGGAAGGGTGGGCAACTGAAATTATGTTATGTTGATATTTCAGATTCAGATGATAGCCCTGTGGTCTCTGAAATCAGCAAAGTTTCACAGCAGAATGACTTTGAAACGAGGGTGGACAATAAGCTTTTGAATTCCGAAGAGAAGGTTACATCACACCGTGTTCGCCTCACAGGTGCAAACAAAAGGATGTTCAACCTTCTCAAGAAAGCCAAAGTTCAACTCATCAAGATTGATCAGCAGAAACAGCTCAAGTCTGTTGGGGTATGTGGACTTACACAATATATGTGTCTTCACAATTACTCTAGATTTGTCATTTATTAAGTCTTAGTGAATCAGTGGAACTGTGTCAGAAACTGGTATTATTAACTGGAAGTATTAACGTTGTAAATCCCTAATGATTTATCATCATGTCATTGTGCCCAGCTTGTTACAGGTTCATTTGCATCACAGGAAGGTGCTCTCGGAGTGACAAAACGACAAAGAGGGAAGCATAAGAAGCTTGCCAAGTTAGAAAATAAAGATTGTACAGTAGAACAGGTACAACTCTCAAACTCAAAATTGACTCAAATTGACTTCACTAGTAATCAGATAAGCTTGTAATACACAACAATTGTAATAAAAACCTGTCTCCACAAAATAGGCAGACTTAGTCAGAATTGGAAATTAAGAGAATTATCACACTTCAAAAAAGTTGTCAAGATAAACTTATTGTGTAATGAACAATGCCCAGTCTCTAGTTGTATTTACGCATGAGATGAACTCCTGAAGTTCTCTTCTCATTACCATGTGAACACAATGATTGGAGAGAGTTATTCATCACTAGGAAGGTGTGAAATTAGTCAGTAGTGCTGGGCGGTATGACCAAAAATGTATATCACGGTATTTTTCTAAATTCTTACGGTTTCACGGTATATGACAGTATTTTTTTCCATGCATAATCAGATGTTCACAGCATTTTCTACAGGTTGATAGAGGAATTGCTGCAGTACATTGACTAAGGATGGTCTATTTTACTGTCATGATGTAGAATAACTCCACACTAGTGGTAATGCAATTTTGCATGACCCCAGAAAATGATGCTGTTTACAAAGAGCCACTCATGATTCTAATGAAGAATCTTATCAGAATGCAAAGACAATTGCAGTCAAAATACAGAACTTTTACTGTGCAAATTTCACAAACATCTTGTAGCCTATGAAACTAATACAAAAAGTAGTGCAACTTTATACTTTTTTGAAAATTATACAATTTAAAATGAAACCTCTCTGCTAATATGCTTACTCTGTCAAATAGGCCTATCAGAAACATGCCTTATTGTTATTGTGTGGTTTACATGACGTTAGTGGTAGGCTAACGTTAACTTGATGTGGATGTCTTGTTAGCCTGCCATGAGCTTCAGTTCGGTTCGCTAGGCAAAACATTAACAAAAAAGTTTGTTTTGGTGCACTGATGACAGTCAGGATTATTTCTAACTAGCCAGCTAGTATTGCTCAGTGCATGTCTATAACATGCTTTACTTGCTACCTGGATAATTTCAGCGAATATTCTTAAGCTGAGATGAATGATAAGCTCATTAAACTTCACTGTGGGTTGCTAACTTACGACATCACCTACTAGCCAGCTAGCTACAGCTGTTCTCAATCGAATTTTCGTGACGGTAAATCCCTTTCAATGCAGTATCCCTTAACGTTTTTCCTTAACTAAAGAAACAATTTAAAGTATTCTGTGTAACACCCTTAAATAAACCTCTTATCTAAGGAGAAATTAAGCCTTAAGGGTCATACTTCAGGGGAAAAACTTCAGGTGTTTTGTGTTTACCCTCACTATGCCTCACAGTGGCATCATGCGTGCGTGTGAAAAAAGTCCCGTCTGAAACACAGCGTTCCAAACGTTGTGTAATCAAATACACCGGTATATTAAAAATTCATATCATAACGAACATATACACCGGTATACGGTGTGAACCGGTATACCGCCCAGCACTATTAGTCAGCTAAACATTTCAACGAGGCTACCCTTGCCAACCAACACCAAAACACAAGTCCATTAAACTATTATTTTATCAATGTGCAATGCCAATAGAACATTTGTGGAGAGCAGGCAGCTCAATGATCCTTGACCTGAAGTCAGATAAGCATAACTTTGGAATCACTAGTTCAAACGCTGTACTGGGTTGACAGACAGGGCAGTTAAATCGGCAAATATACTTAATTGTGAGGTCAAGGCTATCCGCAGTCTTCAAGAATAGCAGCTTTAGCTCAATTTTGTATAGAGGCTCACTAGACAGAGCTTTCAACACATGCAAGGTCTCAGAGCTACTGAAACCAGTGGCCAGAGTTGGTCTGCTGATTGTGTTTTTTTTTGCTTAGATTTGTTAGCAAGAAATAAACACTGTACCATCTGATTATACCATTGTTGTAATCAACTGGTGGGTTTTTTTTCCCTTCATTGTCAGGATGTTCGAAGAGCTGGACCTCGAATTAAGCATGTGTGTCGAGCTGCTGCAGTTGCTCTGGGTCAACCACGTGCCATGATACCTGATGATATCCCACGTCTAAGTGCTTTGCCTCTACATGAACGTTCAGGCATTTCCCCCTCACTCATGGCACAAGGTAAACTGCAGTGAAAAAATGGTTCATTCCTCTTATCGGCTACTTCTAAAAAGTAATGGGTTCTTTGCATACACACACACACACACACACACACGTAAACATGCACACACACACACACAAAGACACACTCGTGCACGCCCACACACACACACGGTACACATGCACGCACGCACACACACACACACGTATACATGTACATGCAAACATTTTCTACTAGTTTTAGAAGTAATGTGCAAGTAACTTGAAATGTAAAGTAGAATGACAGAAGTATAGGCCTTTAGGCTTCCCAGGTAGGCTAAATATCACCCCCTATTTTCCCAGTGTCCTTTGGTATGCAACGTAACATCATAGTTAACAACACAACACTCAATTTTCGTTGACATGTCATTGGCGAAATTGAACATTAGGCCTACTAGAGATTAGATTTGGTGATGGCCTTGTAGTCTGACTGGCTCATATTCAGTGAGGTGAAGTTTCATGCAAGAATTGAGGCTGTCATCATTTAAGGGCAATTCCACGCAAAACTGTCATATCCATAATGCCAACTAAGTACAGTTTTGCGCGGAATTGCCCTTAAACGTCAGGTGTAGGTTTGTGTTTATATTTTTTGTTTAGATTTCTCACATGCAAGTGGAACCGAACGGGGTTAGCACAGCAATACTAACTCGTTGCAGTATGCGATATATAACGGGCAGTTCATTTCGCGTTTTTAGAATCGGTCTCCGGATGAAATCTTTCCCATTTCAGCCCACTTGTGCTCGCTCGCAAGCTTTGCTCGCTGACATTTCCTTTTTGACATTTTCCTTATCTAGCCTACAGCATACATCAGCAATAACAATTAAAGTGTTCTTGTTGACTGAAATGGAGGGAAATCTGTGATTTTGTTTGATATTGACATGGCAGCGAGCCACGAAAGTTACAATATTGTGCAAGCTATGGTTACGGAGTCAAGTGAGGTGGAAAGTTATATTAAATTACTCAGATAGACCTACATATTTGCCACGAAGCCTTGTCATTTTAATTTTTTTGTTCATCTTTTGCCAACCCATTTCGTCCGAGAGCCCCAGCAATGCAACAAAAGAGCCACTGGTGGCTCATGAGTCCCAGGTTCCCGACCTATGCCGTAAATCAACATGCTCACCAAATACTCACATTTCTACTCATTAGTAATAAATACTTTGATAATGGATGCAGAAATTACTTATTGTGCACTTTTGAAGCTCTGATTTACAGCCTCTTGTGTTCTAAAAGCATCCGGCAGTGGCTTTTTCATTTTTTTACATGTCACGGCATACTCTATGCCTGAGGCTTATTGTGTTTAAACTGCGAATTGCCTCCACTTTCGGCAAACTTTGTGTTCCACGCAGTTCTGGGGTAGCGACTGCAACATTCGCAGTTCATGGAGTTCGTCTCCTTACAGTACCTCAACCAGCTGAATTCTCGCAGCCAGTCTTCCCGAAAATGGTTGGTTTGGGCCTTTTTCGCCACACAAACCTCTGACTCTGAATCATCATCCGAATGTGACACTAGACTCTGGCACTAGCACACTAGCCGCAGGTCAGAAGAACGAGTCAATAGTTTGCTTGCTCATTGTTCAGACGCACGTAGCAGGTTGTGATACCTGTCTTCTTCCCACAGACGTTTACACAAGCTCGATTATCTCTAGGACCCCCTCCACTAGGGGTGTCACAATTCTCCAAATCCTCGATTCGATTTAATTTTCGATTTTAAAGTCACGATTCGTTTCGATTTTTGATCTTTTGTTTAATATTACTATTAATGCATTCCTTATATGTTACTTACTCTTTTTTTGGCCTTTTCCGTTTCCAACCACGAGGTTGTAATGTAAACAGAACAAACATTAGGCTAAACAGAGACGTGAACATAGTGAAATGAAACGACACAGAATGATAATTTGATTGTTTCAGCACACTCCGAAGAGACCCAAGGTTTGTGACCCAATGTGCATTTTAAGCCTTAAAGTAATTTGTAACTAGATCATCTTTTTACTTGCTAAGTTGAGTAGGCTAAGTTAGTGTTAATTGACGTGAATGAATGACAAAATACTTCCACACAGTGATTTCAGAGTAGCAAGAAGGGCTTTGGTAGGTTGATTTTAACTTGCTGCAGCCTAAAATTAGAGGAGTGTTGACGCCGCAGTTCAGCACGTGCATGTGCGTCTTGGCCAAGGGGGCAGGCGAATGTTCAGAGAGCGTAGACACTATGGCGAATCTGAGGCTAAATAGTAGACCAGTTCCACCTAGCCATCCCATTAAACCCCATTCAATTTGGCGCCACTTTGACATCAAATAAATAAAGTTACAGCTGAAGCGTTTTAAGCCTTTATATATAACTTTAGACAGTAGCAGTATATAACAGTAGCACTTTTAGCTCCAGCTCATTGAATCAGATTAGACCGTTAGCATCTGACTCAGAGAACGGCTGGATGAACTGGGGAAAGGTAAAACTCAATTGTTTAACTTGAGGGGAAGTGGAAAATGAGTGTATTTCTCCAAATGGTGGAATATCCCTTAAAGTGGTTGGCTGGTGGTATGAGCGTTCATTCAATGCATGCATGTCTACGCGAGAGACACTGAAACCAATCGATAACGTTGGTATAGCAAAGCTCCGCTTCAGCCTGTTGGAAGGCCATATAACGACATTTAATAGAAGTTGAGTCTTGGAACTTCCATAAAAACGAAACAGAGACAGGATAATTCACTGTCTTACATTGAATATTGTATAATATTGTATAGTATTTCTCATGCAAGTGTCATATGCATAGAAAAAGCGGTGTTTTGATGTGCATGATGTGCAAGCTTTGACTGCTTCGAAGTGCATGTATAACAAAATAGCATAACAATAATAGTTGACATAATGATAATCATAATTATAATTTTATGTACCCAGATAAATAGATTTCTGGGCCCATCCTTAGACTAGGTGGAGGGGGGGGGGTGTGTATCTTGATGTGCCCTATGATCCCAAAGTCTGCCATGATCAGTTTCAAAAAGGCAAACCGATTATTGGGTCATTCCGTGTGAAATCGGATAGAGATTCACAGGCTCTCTGCACTGATAGTTGCACAAATCAATTGAAATCTACCCTATTTAAAAACTAGGCCTTGTCGGTTACATTGGCATTTTCGTCTATAGGCAAAATATTGTTAATTGTTTTTATATTAAAAAAATGAAACCGTACCTTTATCGTGGGCCAAAAAGCGTGATCCATAACGAAGTGTGGGCACACTGTACTGTTGCATCCCTAGTTGGCAGTGAATGGATTGAACATGAAAATCTATGTATGAAAAAATCTATTTGACTTTGTTATTGCCCAAATTATAAATTCTAATAACAATGTGTTTGATTTGAGGCTGCAACTTCAATTCAGTTGCATTGTTATATTGGTTTCTTTTGTTTATGTTAATGAGCAATTCACACTCTTGGAATATCCCACTGAAATCATCAATGCGTCTTCTACAGTTTGAGAGGACACTGCTGTGTTGTAGAGGAAAACTGATTACGTTAAATGATTCACAAAATGAAATCCCATGAAATTACTTTTGTAATGGTATTCTGTTATTTTCTTGTATTAAATTTTAGGTGTAGGATCACTTTCGGATCCAGAGAGCCCTGACTTACCTGAACAAAAGCCCCTCAAATTCCGTCGCCCCTCACGGAACTGCTTTGGGTTACGCTCAAGGAGATGTGGCGAGTGCAAGGGTTGTTTGCATACAGAAGATTGTGGGAAGTGCATGAACTGCCTCGATAAACCTAAATTCGGTGGGCCCAACACCAAAAGGCAGTGCTGTGTGTAAGTATTTGGTAGCTATCCCTAATATTGGTGCGGCAGTCTCATTATTTAACATTTGTTTTGAAAGTATGTCTCCTTTCTCATGGAACTACATGTCAGTATAACATAAGGTTTGTAGCTCTCCTCAAAAACACATAAACTATAAATCATTTTCTATGCTTAAAGAATGAAGAGGTGTGACCAGATAGAGGAAAGGAAGGCATTGCGTCTCTCAGGAAAATTACATAAAGGTAAGCCTAATTATAGTCCATGATATATTTAGTCAGTTGCAGATTAACATATTTATACTAAGGGTGTGCACAGATTGTCGAATAATCGGTTAACCACTTGAAATATACTACCGTATTTTCCGGACTATAAGTCGCACCGGAGTATAAGTTGCACCAGTCAAAAAATGTCATGAAGAGGAAAAAAACATATATATGAATATATATATATATATATATATATATATATATATATATATATCTTGCACCTGAGTCGCAGGACCAGCCAAACTATGAAAAAAAGTAAAAAAACGTATAGTTCGGAAAATACGGCATTCGAATTTTAATATCCCTAATTCGGCTATTCTAAAAGTCACAGAATTGTGGCAGTTGTGCTACTATGCCTGATGCCTCTCTTTAAACTTGTTGGCTAGGCACATGCAGTTAACTATTAAATATTGGGCTCATATCGATATTGTGACTATATCATTGGCCACTCCTACATAAAACATAACATTGACATTTTGTTTCTTATCAGTATTACATTTTACAGCAAAACTCTATGCTGTTAATATCACTGGGGATCGATCGTTATGTGGTCAGTTCTAAGAAGGCCTAATGTTACTAGCCAGATGCACATAATATCATTACTATAGACAGATTTATTATGCATCTTTGCAATTATAAAAAATGTAAGATTGCATGATAAAACAATATAAATAACAATACAATGTAAATACTCTTATTTGATCATGTTTAGTCGAATTGTCGGATTGTTCACCACAATGCTTAAAATAACTTGAAGCTTCAAAGTGCTGTAGTTTTGGAACCATTAGTGATACAGATATACTATTTAAGATGTTTGCATAGGTTTGGTCTTTTTCAGATTTTTTTGGAGAGGGTGACCTGTCAGCCACTGGGTGATTTGACACGGGATGACCCATAATAAAAAAGACAGATTCAGAATTTGTAACTCAGTGCAGTTAGCAGAAGACATCTGAGGCAACAATTTGGTCTTAAGTCTAGATTTAAAACTGGCTACAGTTGGGGCCTTTTTGATTTCATCCGAAAGTTGGTTCCAGAGGTGAACCACATAGCAGCTAAAAGCTGCTTCACCATGATTAGTTCTAACAGCAGGTTTTACTAACAGGTTTTTCTGACCTGAGACCTGAGAGGTCAAGGAGGTGTGTGTACTGCTGAAGCATGTCTGATAGGTATTTAGGTCCTGCTCCATTTACTGACTTAAAAACAAGCAGTAATGCTTAAAGTCAATTCTGTGACTTACTAGAAGCCAATGCAGGGACTTAAGAATTGGAGTAACGTGGTCAGTTTTTATGCTGCTGTTCTCTGCTGCTGTTTTAATGCTGCTTTCATTTACACTAGTGGGATTGGGTTCTTTAGTCTTTCATACTATGGAAATTAAGTGTCTAGCCCATGATTAAGTTGATTGCTAGGATGAAGGAAGCTGAATAGAATTGTACCAGAAGTCCACGTTATGCTGGGTTTAATTTGGGTCGTCTGTACTTTCTCAGCTGTACCACTTAGTTTTTAATGTTTGCCAGTGTCTTGCCAATTTCAATAACAAAACTATTATTCATAGGCCATTTAAAGCGCAAACGTACGAGTCAGAGTGGTGGCCATTCCAGCACTGAGGAAGGAGAGGGTCTAGAAGGCATGGAGGAAGTTGGCGACAGCCCATCAGTGCGTAAACAGCCCAGACGTTGTGTGAGGCCAAGGTCCTACTGTGACTTGCTTGATTATGACTCTGATCTGGACATCACAATCTCCCAGTCCACTCCACCAGCTAAACGCAAGGGACTTGGCATCCGCAGCACTGGTAAATTTAAATTCCTCTTATTTCCAGTTATATTCCCTCCTATTGTGATAATTTTTGTCTGGTTGAAAATTAGCATTGAAAGCAGATGATCATTGTAACAGATGTTTATGTATTTGTTGAATAGATTAATATCTAATTGTATTTCAATATTTTTTACACAAATGTAAAGTGATAATGGACAGCATCGCTGTTTATATTTTAACTTTTACAAAATAGCCCAAAGCAGGCTACAGTGGTTTCAAATGGTTTACAGCAGACTTGAGTCGACACTAGGTCTACATGCTTGGGCATTATCAATCCATTTGACAAGGGCGGCTTCCACTACAGAGGTGTTTTCATATTCTGTGTTCCTCATTCATTTTTGCCTTCGGTGCAACTTTTGATTATGCTACCCACTTCTTGACAGTTGTGATTTTAGTAGCCATTGAGCCATATTAGCCATTGGCTAATAGACAATGAAAATCCTGTTGATGAATAATGAAAATAAATTTGCAAGCTTGTTCAATGTAGGTACAAATGACACTCAGAAAATTGCAGCCGAACAAACTGGAGTTGAACATTTATTTGTAACTAGAAATGTAATGCCAGAGGAATTACAATAGTGGATGGAAAGCTGCTGGCTTAATGTTGGTGGGGAGATTCCTGGAAAAAAAAACATTGAACCGCTTAATCTTTGAGATCATACAAAACCTCTTACTGAAAAACCTTGTGTGTCTGGCGTTCTTGAGCTATCACACTCAAGGTGGGTTTGACCCTGACATTTGACTTCATCATTGAGTCCATACAAATATTCACACCAAATTGGAAGCATGTAGCCTACGTCAAGCCGTTCTGAAGTTGTGGCACAAGCACGAAAGCTGGCCTTTGGAAAATGTATAGAAAGCCTAATTGTATGCAATGCAATAGGCTACCTGCAAAACGGGGCTTTCAGTTGGTGGTGTTGACTGCTTATTCTGCACCCAGATAACAATTAGTCATTGAATATATGTTAATTCAACATTAGGCTACTTTGTCAACGTTAAAATCATTGAATCAACGTCGCACTGCAACATTGATTCTACATCACTTTTGCACCCTTCATTAATACTGAAGCAACGTTGAAATTCTAACTACAGATCAACGGGATTTCAATGGTATTTCCACTAAAATAACATTGAAACAATGTTGAAAGTACAACCATACTAAAGATCTCCGTGATTTCAATGGTATTTCAATTGATATTAAACCTCAGTAAACCACTATTAGCCCAATCTGGCAAAATATTGGGAAATTCATATCCTGCTTTATCTACAACCAGGATAAATTTGGCTAGGCCTAGGTATGTCTGGTTTAGGCTATACAAGCTTGCATAAATAACCATTGACAACTTGTTATCAGTTAGCAAGTGCATTTATTCACTCCATCTAGAAATTCATGTGTGCTGTGCTTTTCTGCCATCCATTCACTTTAGCATCCATAGCAGTTGCAGTCAGCCTGATCCTCCAGTAGCAGAGTGAAGTGGCACCTAACAGAAATAGAAGAGGGCGGGGGAAGAGACTGTTGTTAGATAAATTTGTTCAACTGAACAACAAACTAAGAGCTAAGCCTACAATCAAGTCATTTTATGCGTCAACCTACCACTCATACAAACGTAGTTCAAGACGAAGGCTAAGTTTCAGCCAGTGACTGTTTGCCATAGAAGGCTATTACCCTCGTCAGGCCAGCTACTGTGTGAAAGGCAACTGACAATTTGAGTGTGAAGGCTTAGCACTACCGCCGCCACTGCACACAACCATAAAAACATTCCCGAGTTCTAGCTAACGTAATATAACTTACCTACTGAATCCTCGGTTATCGCTTAATGAAGTTATGAACTTACTCAACGTAATATCAATATTATCAAACTAACTAGAGTTAAATGTTAAACGTCCATCAACAGTAGCCTACAGGACGTCTCTCGCATTTGCAACAGCTCGACGTAATGTAGGCTACTAAGCCAACAATGTGGGCACAGGTTCCCTGTTAAATCCCAAGATGAAAATGCTCATTAACCAACTACTATATTCTTACTACATCAAATATTAACGTAACCTAACCTATCTTAGTATCAATCTTCCGCTAGCTAGCTAGCATTAACGTCAGTGGTTTTTGCATGATGATTTGCACGGCTACTTGCCACAACTGCTTGTCACCTTGTATGTATTCTAAAGTTTTGAATACACCCCTCCATAGCATAATTAAGTCCCTTTTGATAGCTTCTGGAGGAAAGTAAATCCTTTATCGACCAAAACGTCCTCAAAGCCTGCTTTCATATACTGTCAGCTGCCATTGTCCACAATGTATTTCTAATCAAGTCTGGTTTGTTTGTCCGAGTTTTCACACGGTAACAATGGAGGGCGGAGCTTAGCGACAGGTCAATTGAGCAGTGTGGTTCAAAAGCGATTAATTACAGGATGTGTAGGACTAGTTTAGGGAGCGCCTGATTGTATGCAGGTAGACCCGCACCTGATTACTTTACGACCCTTCTAAATGAGCCTCCTTTGTGATGTCATACAGAGAAAAATTATTTCTCAAAAAGTATAAAAAAAATCTGAAATGATAACTCTCTTGTCCAACTCTAGACCTACACAACGGTTATTTCAACATGTCGGTATGTTAAGCGGTTAGAGCCGCATTAATTACTGAAAAGGTAAAAAGAAAAGGTTATAATAAGAAGAAGCCAGGAGATTTCAAGATAGTGGATTCCATCCACTATATTAAGAGCGCTAAATAGGCCAAATGTAAGTACAGTATCAGTATTGCATATTTGATTGACAAACTTGTGTGACATTTTAGAGGAGACTGAGGCTAAAGCATACATCTACAGTAATTATACACAGAAACAAAATGTATCAAATGCATACAGAATTTTACCTGCATGATGTAAGCATTGTGACCAAGTTAAAATCTTGTCAACATTTTATTAATGTAACATGCAAAAATGAGGTGAGGTAGTTGCGCATGATGTTCAAACTTCACCATCAGGAACATAGGAAGTATTGCGTCCTATGTCTAATAATCATGAAATTTAGCACACACAACAGAGTGCATTTGACAAACACATCACATGTGAGTGCATTATTTAAATGTAAATGTAACGGGTCACTGGACCAAACATGCATAGGCTTTTTGTCGCCGCTTGCAACTATATTTGCCATAGTATCCCAGTAGGTTATCCTGCTCTATAGCCTGAAAGACCTGCTGCAAATGTAATTCACAATCTCCCTGTAGGCTAGTCTGCCTTATAACCCAAGAGCCTTGTTGAATTCATGAGATTGTTTTGTCTTTGTGCTGCATTTGTTTGACCAAAGGATTTTGTGAATGTTCCAGGTAGGCTGTGTGAGTACTCATTGTAGGCTATGCTGTCTTGTGTGATGAGAGGACATTCTGTTCTGGTTTTTCTCCACCTAGCAATATGGGCTCCAGAACGTCATTTCTCAGAGGTGTTCACGCTGATGTACCCTCTGACATCAGCAAATCTAAATTCATCATAGACAAATGGCAAACACAACAAACAATTTAGTCATTCTATGATTTAGCCTTTAACTGTATGTAATAGTTAATGCTGCCACTATGAAATTACTTATTGGTCGTATAGCAGAATGTGAATTAACAACCATTTTGATGTGATGTTTATTTAGCATGCAAAGTGCAAACCAGCAAGAACAGGGCTGCATGCCACTGTATTAAATAAAATACAAATAATGGAGGAGTGCATTCAACACAAACCAAATCCTACAGAATTTCACATAGCTCCTTTTATGCAGTCATTTCAGCAATGAGTATTGATCCCAAGATCAGTAAGGACAATATTGAGTAGCTGCACCAACCAGTGTTTTTCAGACACAGGTTCTTGCAAATTACAAAATTGGTTAGAGACACCATACTGCAGACAACAGGTTTAGCCACAAGATGTGTTTGTCAGTGCAACTAAATGTAATTTGTTGTCTCTTATTTTTCTAGATGAATTCTTGGGAGATTATTTGGACGACGAAGCTGCACGACATCGCAAGCCAATCTATCATAGAGGATCATCTGGACGGCGTAAAATAGAAAAGGTGATGAAAAAAGGTGATGGGGGGGGGGGCCTACTGGTTAGGGCTTCGGGCTTGTAACCGGAGAGTTGCTGGTTCGAACCCCAACCAGTAGGAGCGGCTGAAGGGCCCTTGAGCAAGGCACCTAACCCCTCACTGCTCCCCGATCGCCGCTGTTGTTGTAGGCAGCTCACTGCGCCGGGATTAGTGTGTGCTTCACCTCACTGTTCACTGTGTGCTGAGTGTGTTTCACTAATTCATGGATTGGGATAAATGCAGAGACCAAATTTCCCTCACGGGATCAAAAGAGTATACTTATATACTTATACTTTAAAAAATACAGTATCGTGCGTTGACAATGATTGGAGAGAAGTTATTAGGCTCACTTTAAATTATGTTTACTTTAGGGCTGTCAAATGGATGTGCTTCACCTCACTGTGTGTACACTGTGTGCTGTGTGTTTCACTAATTCACGGATTGGGATAAATGCAGAGACCAAATTTCCCTCACGGGATCAAAAGAGTATACTTATACTATATATATAAATGGTTAAAAATCAAATTAATTAATCACAACTTTGCTGTGATTAATTGCAATTAATTTCTTTCTTCAAATGAAGCCTTTAAAATCATTGAATTAATGTAGAATCAACAAGGAATTAGCATGCTATTGTTCAATATTTTAACTAAGATTCTGCTCAGAACAAGCAAACACATTTCCAACTAGAAAATGCAATTCCAGGGAATTACCATTGCATGTAAATGTAAAAAAGCTGCTGTGTATAACATTAAATTACTTACAGTATGATTATTCAGATTACATAGACGTGTCCAGTATTCTTGAAAACCACTTACTAGATTAGATTAGATGTTAGCTTAGAGTATATGACAGTCAGTAAAAATAAATTGTTAATTCAATATTGATCAACATTCTTTTTTTTAATACAGCAGAATGATACTCAGAATACTCTAATGAACACTTAACAACCAATGTAAGCTTGAAGTAAAAAAAATCACAGTTGTGTGTGTGTGTATGTATGTATGTATGTGTGTGTGTGTATATATATATATATATATATATATATATATATATATATATATATATATATATATATATATATATATATACAGAACTTGATAATGCCAATCATATTATCCTAAGACGGATCTATTTATCAGTGGTAATTCTGAAATGGCAGCAAGAGCTAGAGGTCTCAGTTAATTGTAATAAATAGGTCACTTTTGATGGTGATATAGACTGAAGAACAAGATTCAGCCCTTCAGATGATCAGTTTTAGACAGAACTTAGGTTAGAATCTTAATTTTCACACAGCACAGCTCAGGTCTAAAAATAGAGGTCTAACAGCATAGCTAAGTTTCACAGATGTCACAGCACATGATTCAAATGTATGCATGCTTCATATAGTTGTCGGCATAGTCCTGCAACAATATAATACTCAGAATGTCTCAGTGTAGATCTCAGATCTACGTCTATAGTTCAAAGGTATGTGCAGATATGTTGAGATATGGTCACATGTTTTTAGGAATGAATGTAAGTGTTAATGTCAGCGATGTATGGTTGGCAGGATGTGCACACAGACAGGCACACACGAAATGTAATACACGGTCACCACCACACTGGTCTGGCCTGGTCTGGAACCTAAAAGACAAAAGCAAACAAGTTAGTTATACCAAAAACAAGGAATGTTTACAATTGTTCAATACAACTTAGATATTTAAGTGAGATTGTTGCACCATAAATTTGTAATGGTAGTTAAATATACTAGCCTATAGTATTGCAAACAAAGCAACATTTTGTGTTTTTTCATTTCAGTTTAGGGATAGTTGATAGCCAAACAGTTTCAAGTAAGCAGCTTAGAACACTTTGTAGGCAAAGGGTGTGTTGTTGCTGTTGATAATCATCAACTGAGTCTTAAGGATGGACCATTCTGATATTATGTATCTTGATAACCAACTACAATAGTTTATACAGCTTGCTAGGTCTGTCATCCACATTTTTTCTACAGATTACGATGTAGACCTACTGGTAATACTTTACTTGACGGGTGAGTTCATAACACATTCATAGCAGCTGTCATAAACTGCACATAAAGCATTCATGACTGTTTCATGAGACATGACTCAACATTCATACCAAACCTTTCATGAATGTGGAAGACGGAACGACGACAACTTGTCAAAATAAAAGTCCAACAATCGCAAAGCAGCATTGCCATTTTTGTTCCAAACCTCTTACCTGATCACATCACATCTGAGTCAATGGGCTGTTTTATGATGTAACCTTTGCAGATGATTTCTCATCTTTTGCTCCTGGGAATGTCCAACCTTTCCAGGTTACACAAATACGGGTCAGCTGAATGTAGGCTAGTTTACCTCCCACTTGGACTTTTATTTTGACAAGTTGTCATTCTGTCTTCCACATTCATGAAAGGTTTGGTATGAATGTTGAGTCATGTCTCATGAAAGTCATGAATGCTTTATGTGCAGTTTATGACAGCTGCTATGAATGTGTTATGAACTCACCCGTCAAGTGAAGTGTTACCGACCTACTCTAGGATGTACTACAACTTGGAAGCTTGATTCGTGTGCCAGGCTACACTTTAAATTTTAGAATAGAATAATGCAGAAATTAGTAACGTTAGCCTAGGCCAAGTAAACATACTCTGTAGCCTATGTTGACGACACAAACGTTATACCTCAACTTCTGTACGTGTGTTTTAACAATACTTTGGTCATATGGTCCGTTTCCAAACAGTATGGCTTTTATCAGGTCCCTTTCCACAGGTGTATTTAATCAAGAGCCAGATAGTATCTGTACAATATGATTAGGCTAGACTACTGTATCTGGTTAACGTTAACGTTGGTTAGTGAGCAAATGTAACGTTAACGTCGGTGATTAGCTGGGAGCAATGTTAGGTTTGATTGTCGTTAGCTAACGTTATCGAAACCTACGGCTAACCGGTCACTTTAAAGTTGACGACATACAGTAGCTGCTAGGCCTATTAACACTGATAAGGTGGGTGCTAACGTTAACTATTCCCCTAACGTTATAACGTTAGTTTGGCTATTTGTCACCTATCATTTCATACAACATAATGTTTGACGACATAAATGAGTCAAATGCCAAAAATCGGACCACTTACCGTGTCTGTAATTAGAGAAGGACAGTCAGTTATGAGCAAGTAGCCTAAAGTGGGATCACGGCAGGCGATAAGAGGAACGTTCAGAAGACTCACAGCTCCAGCAAAGATCCTTGATTACTAGCAAGATAGAGCAACGCAATTCGTTACTATGGGAGCAAAATGGGACAGTTCCGGTGTGCATAAGTGGGAGTGTCACCTTACGTCACTAAATACACTTTCTCTCTTAATAAGCAATAAGAACAGATAAACATAATTGTGTTCGCAATATCATTGTCTATAATCATGTATGAGACCAATGAATCATTCTTTAGGACATGATATAAATAATTTAATTAGTCATGTGTACCGAGCTAGCTAGCTAGCTAACGCTAGCTTAAAACGCCATACAAGTGGATGGGAGTAGCTATGGCAATACAGATATGTGCTAACAAGTGACTAGTAGTTGAAGGACTTCGCTTAAACTTAATATACTGTTCCAAATTCGCTTGAGTATAAACTATCCACTTTAACTAATGTCAGTAATGTTATTCAGCTAGTTGTCATTTCAAAGAAATTACACTTCTCCGTTTAAAATGTTACCTTAGCTAAGAGGCTAGCTAGCATGCTAACAACTGGACAGTAACTGGCAGCAGCATGGTCTGATATTAAGTTATTTTATTACAAATCCGAACACTAAAAAATTACACTTTTAGGCTTGACATGATCCCAAACACTTACAGATTATGACAAAATGTTCCAAAAAACCCTCAACAAATCCAGAAAGATATAATGACCAATTTATTGGTAAAATTCCACAAGTCTCCATTGACATTAGTGCAGCGAGGGTTTACTCTGGTCTGCATAAAGGGGGATTTTCCCCCCTCCCCTTGCAATAATCGAACGCGGAAATTGTCGAACGTTTGCGCCTCTCGCTCCGCTTTAACCCTCTCTGGCTCCAGTGGTAGAGGTTGATTGCGTTCAGCTGCAGGTCACGTCATAATGCTAAAAGTTGCCGCCAAAGCGGTCAATGTTAACTCAATGGGAATTTGTTGCCCTTTTATCGTAAATATCTCAAAAAGTATAAAGTTCACAAATGTAAAAAATACACTGTACAATTGTCCGTTACAAGACCTTTGTAGGAGTGTTTGAATGACGTCAAACGGTTCAGTGGTTTTAGTGTCATTAAACGTCAAACTTGGTCGGAAGAAGATTAATAAAAGACGATAATAAGAAGAACAGTGATAATAGTCCATTGCATTTACATGCAATGCAATAAAGCCATTAAGGTTATTGACTATTAACTTGAAAAGCATACTTGTGCGCTAAAATAACTGATACTTCTGGTTTAAAAGAATCTTGGACTTCTGGAATTGATTGATTATTTTGAATAGATCTTAAAAGGTCTTCAATTTATCTTGAATCAACCTGCAGAACCTGCAGAAACCCTGTTGTTGGCTAGTGATGCACCGATATTGAAATTCTGGGCCGATACCGGTATTTAAAAAAAATTTGATACACCTTTGCTGGCAAAAAAGTATTCAAAGTACATTTCAAATTTTTCCATCAAGAAAATTAGAAGAGAGAGCAGGGCTTAATTCATTTTTCAAAATGGGGGAAATTCCCCCCTTAGGTTCTTCATGTAGGGGGGGATTTACACAATTTGGGAGGGGGGGGGGCGGCATCATTAGTAATATTGAATATACTGTAGTGGGATCATTCACACCAGTGGCCATCCTGGATTCTGCTTGACTCTCTCCACACACAAACACACACAGAAAATGATTGCTTGTGTCATGTTTCTATTTCATATATTTTGAAATTCATATGAAGTGTATTTAGTTAATAATGTATGGTATTTTATAATCTGCATAATTACATGTAGCTAAACATATTTAGTAATTTGAATACTTCATATTGATTTTTAAACTATTACACTTAGGAATATCTTTAATGTGGTGTGTAGGTCTAATTGAGTGCACATTGGTGATGTGTAGGTGTAATTGAGTGCCTGTCCCTTTGAGAAATACCTGAGTAATTAGCCTTCAGTCTCACGGTTTTAGGCTAGTGAATAAAAGTTGTGCATAGTGCATAAGGATATGTGGATGCAATTTATTATGTTTTCTATGTCATTAGATAGAAATAATTGTTCAAAAAACTAACAAGTCAGAGAAAATCTTTCTGGGATCATAGAAGAGATAAGTGTCTTGCAATGTTAGCAAGGAGCTCTCTCCAGTTGTAAAAGTTTGTCATGGTTGCGTAGCCTATTTGCATAAGCGCAAAGTGGTTCTCCCTGTGTGTGCTATGTTCAATTCAACTCGGTAGTTGATCCATCTGGTCAATAGCCCCGCATTCACGCCACTTCATGATCATTAACGTCATCAGACAGGCTATAAAGTGTATGCAGGAATTTCTCGTATTATGATGGCTAGAGTTGCGGGACTTGAACAAATAATGCGCAATACCCGCAATCCCGCAGTGAAATTTAGGCCCTGGAGAGAGAAGAAAAGAACTTTGATCTTGCACTCCCTATGAAAAGTTTTCAGATCTGCACTCTTAGAATAGGTTGGCGACGCTTATTAGCGATTTAGTTGTGGCCAGCATATTTAAGAATATCAGCCACTATAGAATATCGGCCGTTTCGCAGATGGCTGATGGCAGCAAAAAGGGCCATATTGGCTGATACCGATAGCCTGCCGATATATCGGTGCATCACTACTCTTGGCAGGCCTTGTTAAACGATGTATGCAGTTGGTTGCATTTTGTCATTTTGGACTAGCTTTATGACTGAAATATGTACTATTGATTTCATGCTTGTCCACATTCCCACTTCTGCAGAGCCCCCTGGAACAGACACCCCCCAGTGTACTGGCAGCTCTTGCAAATGGCTTTGCTCAGTTCGAGAGGGAGCCCTCATCTGAACCCACACATAAGATCAGAGTTGACTTCAAGGTAAATGCTGCAGTCCATTCAGTTGTTGGTTATCCTTTTTTTCATGCACAAACATTAACCTTTTTAAGTCCATTACTAACATTTAGCATTTCCTATATTCATTTTCTTTGCGTTTCATATTGAGAAATATGCACAAGTGCATGTGCGATATGTAGCCTAGGTCTAGCACATTTCAATGAAGTGCATGAAAAAAACTGAAATATCCTCGTCCTTATCCTCATTTTCTTCTTACACTGAACTATGTTCAGGTCATGTGTAACATTGTAAACAATGTTAAGCTCGTAGATTATAGCTTAAGTAGTTAAGTAGCTTAAGTGCTTCGGTGATATTTTAATTCCATGTCGACTGAGCCGACGACAACGTGAGTGCAGTGTCACTTCACACCAAAGTTTTCAACTGGCAAACACTGGAAGAATAATGGTTTTATGACTGAGTTGAAGTAAGAACAATGGAATCTAATGTAATTGAATGTCGAAAACGGAGTGCGCCGCATTCATATCTGCGCCAGTGTCCTCAACGCTTTAAAGCGCTATTCAGCCAACCGGGAATACAGAACTGCGTTGGTGTTTATTATCTTCATGACTAATGGAGGAGGACAAGGCAAAAGGCTAGGAAGTGTCTAGTACTTTTGAGGACAAGAAACGGTGCGTCAAAGGATAAAACAGTAGCAGCCAAAGGGGATCGTTGATAACAGAAGAAGTGACGGTGTAAAATGAAAAAAAAAACATTTTGCGTCCTTGCAATTAATGCGTTACTAACGCTGTAACGATACACAATAATCGGTTTGTATCACAATTTTTGACCCACGTAACGTTTGATACATACCTCAAATGTTTTTTTTTTTGTGTGTGTGTGTGTGTGTGTGGGGGGGGGGGGGGGGGGGGTGTATATATTACAGGGTTTCCACGGAGTCATAAAAAGTCATAAAACGTCTTAAATTTAATAATGAGAATTTTAGGCCATAAAAAGTCATAAAAACATTCGGATTTCCCGTACAAGGTCATAAATTACATTTAGTCACGTCTTAAATTGATATGTTAGTTCATTCATTGTTCTACTGTTGCGTTTTCCCCCGAGAAAATACGCTGGTGGCGGGATTCATTCGTTTCGCCTATTGTAGTTCTGTCTGAGGAATCTGGGTGGTAACATCGCGTTCCAGAACTACAAAGTCCATGCAGCAGTGCAGGAAACAGACTTGTCGGGAAGGACTTTCACAGAAACCTGTGCGAACTTCAAAGCTTCACTGCCGGTGTTCTGATGTAGCCAGGTATTGTCTCCTTACCGCATCTCTTTCTGTAGTCAGCGTTTCTCAAACTGTGGGTCCCGACCCACTACTGGGTCGCGGAGACATGCCAGGTGGGGCGCGAACTGACGTGAAAAACAGGAGGTTTTTTTATTTATTTTCTATCTGTAGCCTAGGCCCAGGTAGCACCCAATGCGCAATGGACGCACTGTGTTATTCACAGGGAAGCGCTCGTGTCAAGGCAGATTAGTTATTAGTCCTGACCTGAATGAGATTTTGAACGAGGTTGAGGTTGTGAGAGTGGTGAATTTCATCAAGACCCGGCCCTTAAAAGCGCGTCTATTCTCCGCACTTTGGCTTTCCAGAGGTAAAGTGCTGTCGCGCGTGTTTGAGCTCCGAGTCGCCTCTTCTTGGAAGAAGAGCGCATGTTTGAATCTGCAAGCACGTTCACTAATGAACATTTCTTGACAAAGCTGTCCAATCTTAGCTATATATCTGGAAAGCTGAATGAGTTAAATCTACAGTTACAAGGCAAAGACAAGCACCCACCTCACCTAGCAGATAAGATTACTGCATTCACCAAAAAACTTGTATGGGACAGGCGCCTCGATCGCGACAGTATTATGCCTTTGAGAATCTGAGTGAAAACGCTGAAACGTCTGATTCGGGAGCCACTCTTGGGATCCCATGGTATTAAACAGTAGGTCTACATCACATCCCTGCAAAGTTTATATCAAAAATATTTCCCAACCAGCAGTGCTCAGTATGACTGGATTATGAATCCATTTAATGCAGGTATTTCATTGAATTGTACAATGCTGTAAAATATTGGCCGATGCGTCCTAATATGTTGCTGGAAATATGTGTGTTTAATTTACAATGTCACATTATGTATTTATTTATTTATTATTCTATCTGCAGCACCAGCTGATTTTAACTCTGCTGAAGAGGATATATTTAGAACTTGTCATTATTTCAGTAAATTTGACAATTTTAAGCTTGACCTACCACTTTCTTAGAGCGATGAGGGACAGGTGGGGCTCGAAAATGCCCCCTTGATCAAAGTGGGGAATGAAAGAAAAAGTTTGAGAACCACTGCTGTAGCTGATATATTTGGGTCTGATTAATTGATTAGTGAAATTTTCCACAATGGGAAAGTGTACGTTTAACATGCTATGGCTAGATGATGGCGCGTTTAAGAGCTGGCTTAAGCCCGTCGCGAACAACAAATATCAAGCATATTGCACCCTGTGCAAGAAGACCATTGAGCTCTCCAGTTTAGGCATACAAGCCTTGGCTGAGCTGAAAAAGGTTGAGGAGGAGATCACCGTTAAGGGGGACGAACTGAGATACATGTAGACTGGCTGACTGACTGACCGACAGACAGACTGACTTGTTATACCATAGAATGCCATAGAATTGTTTACAGTTGTTAAGTGTTCCTGTGATGTTGAAAAGGGAGCCTTCAGTTTGTTACTCTTCAGAAAATGGAACCTTTAAAGAATACAATTCGTTGCTGTCAATGAAAGTCAATAAAAAAAAGGAAGATTTTTGAAAGGAATTTTAACGACTGAAGTTATTTTTCAGAATTCGTGTAGGTCATAAATTTATATCATAATGGTCATAAAAAGGTCTTAAAAAGTCTTAAATTTGACTGACTAAACCCTGCAGAAACCCTGATATTAAATCCTGAAAATATAATACTGAATTTCTGATATTCATGACGGCACACTTA
Organism: Alosa sapidissima; assembly: GCF_018492685.1. Taxonomy (NCBI): domain Eukaryota; kingdom Metazoa; phylum Chordata; class Actinopteri; order Clupeiformes; family Clupeidae; genus Alosa; species Alosa sapidissima. Next base: position 2,301,594 of record NC_055966.1, read on the forward strand.
CAGTGGGCATCGCTTTCAAATGACCACTTCATTCGCGCATTACGCGGCGTGAAGCTGCGTGAAGCTTTAGTACCACTTTCAGCCACTGTGCGTCGCTCTGCCACTGTACATCGCTCTGCCTGCTGTCCCTTACATAATTGTTGCCGAGAGTAATCCCAGCCTACGAATTCAATAACAAAATAAATCATGCATAATTAAACATTACCTCGATTTAGGCTACTTGGGTATGGCTTAAGGCTTGACTACACGAAAATCGAAATCGAAATTTGCTGTCTACATTATTGTCAGTGTTTGGGTTAACGCAACTACGCAAATCAAAACAGTGGTGTGATAATTGAGCCAGTAGAGAAATAACTGTTCAGAATTAATCTGTAGCCTTGGGTAGGCTTCTGCAGAAAACAATGTTGTTGCCGATTTAATACTATCTGGCGACATTTTTAACAGGCTACGCAATAGAGGCTAGACAACTATGACCCACGTTTTGGTTTCGTAAATTAATTTGCCCTACTTCTTGACTGCAATGTAGTCAATTGACTGCTTGACATGTCATTTTTATTTTTCTGTACAATAAACAATTACATCTGCTTTATGCCGCAGAATTACATTCATATTTGGCTGACTGCAGACGCGCCACTTCCCTCCCCATATTCCAAGATTAAGATAGTATGAAGTGCTTTTTGTATAGGCTACTATCATAAAAAAAATAGTTAAAACGAATAGCTATTTGCAATTTGACAAAACACTGGTCCTCATTTTGCGAATGCGAGGACGATATGAGCCTGTTGCATTTAGTTAGATGTCCGAGTCACGCATAATGTTTGAAAACCACTGGCTCGTAATCACAATAATTTAACACACAACAGTTGGATAACCTACTTCATCATGTCCCCATGCCTACATTTTTGTGAGTAGCATAGAGATCGTTAAAAACAATAAAGTATGGCTCTCCGTTTGGGACATCGAAAACTTATATTTTGAATAGACTACCGTCGAAGATGCTGACTTGCAAAAGCCTCGGGATAACACGTTATGTCCACTATCATCAGTCATGCCCCTTGATCAAAGTGGGGAATGAAATAAAAGTTTGAGAACCACTGGCTTAACAAGTTACCTACAGTCCAGAACACAGAATCTGTTGCAATATTCTGATGATCGGCAATGATATCGGCAAATGTTTGTTTTCCAAAGTAAGAATTTCACTTCACTATGCACCTTCGACAATACCTGGCCTACCTGGTATCATTACAAACATTATTCTGTGTCCTAAAACTGGCATATTTTATGGCATTGTGTCATGTAAGTTCGTTGCAAAATCTAGAGAAATGTGTGAGGTGGTCAGCGGGGGACAATTGAGACACACATTGGATTGTGTTATTACTTGAACATTCCACACTATCCACAGCTGTGGTAGGCCTATCAGGGGCAGGAGGATTACTGTCAGCGCAGGCTTTATATAAAATTCTTCAACAGAAGGCCTCGAATGTTGTCTTGTTTGTGGAGCGCTTTGCTTCGCTTCTGTAATTTCGGCTTCATTGAAAATGAGGGCTTCCCTCAATGACCCTCCGAGAATAAATAAGGTTGAATGAATGAATGAATGCAGGCTTGCCCAAAATAAAGGCATGTGGTTTGCGCAGCCTACAGTAAATAACAGACCCGCCAGAATGTGCGTTATGTTTTTTTACGAGCAAGATGTTTTTGGTACCCTACGCACACTGCATGTTCTTAAATAACAATGATCATCAGTAATATTCGACCATTAATTTGGGTAAATGGGCAAGCGTGACCACCTTGATTGGCTGATGATTGTAACGCGGGCATGATTCCAAACACCTCCCTTACGATGATGAGTGACAGGTGACAGGTCTCAGAATGCGTACGCTACACAAGGACGGAAGATGATTAATAACTGGGGCCGTAGGCTATTCACAAAGGCTTTTATCTTACTACTAGGAGTAGGCTACTCCTAAATCGCACTTAAAGATTTTAGATTGGAGTTTTCTCTTAAAAGTTATTCACAAAGCCTTTCAGACAACTCCTAAACTAGGAGTGAGTCTTCGTGCTATGGATGACGTCATTACTCATGCACGAGCTTGACTGAAGTGACCACCTTGATTGGCTGACAATTGTAACGCGGGAATTCCAAACACCTCTCTTCCGATGATGACTGACAGGTGACAGGTCGGAGAATGCGTGCGCTACACAAGTAGTGAAGGACGGAAGATGATTAATAACTGAATAAAAAGGCCTAGCCTAAATGAATAAAGAGTAAGGCAAAACAAATAGCTTAGTAGCCTAATGAAACATAGGCCTATGGATTGATGCAGTAGCCTACCTTTGCAACATTATTAAATGAATCTGTCACCATATCCCTAGGCTACGTTTGCAAAGAGGAGAACATTTTAATTTGATTCACAATGAAATGTTACATTTCATTTACATCTTAGCAATGAGTAGTTTTGGTTGTTGTTGGTGGCGTTATTGCATCCCTTTTATGAATGCAAAATTGTTCCCTTGCGATTGGAAGCTCCTGTTGCGCATAGGCTATTTCAAAACATCGCAACGTAAAATGCCACAAAAAAGCTGTTTATGAATAGGTCTTAGTGAGTTAGGAGTCCTCTCGACTTAAGCTGTCCCAGACTTAGGTGCTACTTTTAGGTCTAAAATGCTTCGTGAATTACTTTTTGTGAAAAAATTAGGAGTCCTAAAGTTAGGAGTGACACGCCCATTATTTTTAGGAGTTGCTCCTAAATTCGCCAGTTAGGAGCTACTTTTAGCCTTAAAATTCTTTGTGAATACGGCCCCTGAATAAAAAGGTCTAGCCTAAATGAATCAAGGCAAAACAAATAGCCTAGTAGCCCAATGAAACATACGGATTGATGTAGTATCTTTGTAACATTATTAAATTATTCTGTTACTATGCCTACGTTTGCAAAAGAGAACATTTTAATTTGATTCACAATAATGTTACATTTAATTTACATGTTGACAATGATTAGCCTAGTTTTGGTTGTTGTTGGCGGCGTTATTGTATGTTAGTTATGCCTACAATGCAAAATTGCTTCCTCGCGATTGGAAGCTCCTGTAGCTGCATAGGATTTCAAAACCGCAGGTTTGTGAATAGGTCTGTGAGTAAGGAGTCCTCTTGACTTCTTTTAAGCTGTCAGAGGTGGGAAGGTGGGATTTTTTGGGGGAAGGGCCGGATTAACTGGGCACAATTGTCTGATGGCCCCCCCTTCCCCCCAGCCAACGTGAATCGGGTGGTTAGTTAATAGGCCTATCGTGAAGATTTTTCCTGCCATCTAAGGCACGAGCGCATCTGTTAGGCCAAGCCTCACCAAGTAGCTCGTTTGTTTACAACTAACATTCCATTTAATTAAACTGCTTTATAGGCTATGCCGAAATAGTTTTCAACATTTTGAATATTAGTGTCGGGTGAATTGAAATGTTCTCAAAGTAGCCTTATGGCTGAAAGCTGCTTGGGACACCCCCCCGTCAAGCAATATAACCATACAAACGCGCTTCCTGCACTCATTGTTTCAAAAGGAGTAATTTTGGCTTTGTCAGAACTGAAGAGCTGTGGACGGCACGGCGCGGTATGCCCAATGAAAATAAATTAACGCAACACAACACAGACCCCGCTTCTCTCACGGCAGTCACTGACAGTAACCTAGAATAAATGCATGGGGAAAAACACTTCCCCATGACAAAGACATCGTAAAACACTGAAAGTTAATATTTTGTCACTAGCAACATTCATCTGTCCTTTGTCAAATGTATTATGTTCCAAGTACCCTATGCGTAATTCTGCTTCATAAAGTTGAACAAATACATTTGCTTATTTCACAGAAAAATATAAATAGCCAGTCTACAGTGCAGAGTTGGTAAGTTATGGTAGGGCAACTTGCAGTGAACATACAAAGAGGGGAAATTATTTCTCTTGCAGCTGAGTAGCCTCAGGTGCGCACGTAGACATAAGGCCGAACATGCAAGCGCCAATGAATCGTGCTCTCACGACAATCGCGCCGTTAAACTTAAATAGGTTAACATCACTCTAAGTTCGCCTTCAAGCAAGGAAAACGATGATTTGAAGACATCTGTTTCGTTGGAAGGGCAAGGGGTAGCAACAGGGCAACACAGAGACAGGCCCGATGGCAGGGCTAATGTTATGAGAGTATTAAAATATGGGATATTCTACGGGAAAACATTAAAACGGCAAGACAGCGGGGAAAGTTAAAATACGTGATAAACACGGAAAAAGTTGGCATGCATTGTTTCGGTCCCCGTGCACAGGGATTATTTGTCATACTATTAATCACATATGATTATTTGTGAAATTGTGCAAACAGGCGCAACACATTTGAAAAGGAAGGACTGGTAGCATGCAAGCTCACGGGAAAGATTGATTTAAGAACGTTATCACAAAGTGTGTGGCTGTGGCGCGGGCGGAAGACAATTGGCAGGGGAGGGTCATATGTCTTTTTTAACAATTCTGTCGGAGGGTCATTGAACAATTTCTAGCAGGCAAGAGAGGGTCATGCAACTTCCAACTGAAGCACTCAAAATTGGCCCCTTCAATAAATAACGATCAGTCCCTAGATTGCTGCTGGGCTATATGTCTTGGTTCTGTTAACAACTCATTGTCAAACGCATAGCCTATCTCGCGGTTGCATCCATTACAAACAAACATGCAATGTGAACGTCTGGGATTGGGGAGAGCACTAAATGCTCTACTGAATAAGCACAAAGTCAAACCTTTAAATGAAAAACACTCTTTAATAATCCAAAAAAATAAACCGCTAATGAAGTAAACTTGTGACCATCAAAAATCGTTTATCACTTGTAACTCCGTGATACCAGGACGTAACAGGAAGGCATTTGGCTGAGCAACGGAGGTTAATATGTTCCATGTTTTGTCCAAATGATGACTGTCTATCATCGTTGCACTCAGAGAAAACCGGAATGTTTCATTCGTCCCCGTTTCAATCGTCCCGGTTGTACCTACTCAAAACGCAGATAGAACCTTATTATTCTAAGGTAGCGAAATAGCGTTCAGCATGATTCATGCCCAATTAATTCCCCCTGTTAGTGTTCGCCTTTGTAGTTTGGTTTCGTGATGATAAACGGCTTATGGCCAAATATGTGAAAACGTTAAAATACAGTAGGCGATAAACCCGGAAAAAGTTGACAGTGATTTTTTCCTAATCACTTTGGAGGGTCATAGAAAAATGTATTGCTGGCGAGGGAGGGTCACGTCTTTTTGGACTAATGCTCCCAAAACTCCTCCGGTAGCCCCTTAAATAAATAATGAACAGTCCCTACTTGTGACCATCAAAAATCGTTTATCGCCTGTAACTCCGTGATAACAGGACGTAGCAGGAAGGCATTTGGCTGAGCAACGGAGGTTAATACTCTATATTTTGTCCAAATGATGTCTGTCTATCATCGTTGCACTCGGAGAAAACCAGAATGTTTGATTTGTCCTGCGTCTCTACGGCTGCAAACGGGATTCACTCGCAGTTAACCAAATATTTCTTTATTAGGGCAGGGCAGGCATATTTCTGGCTATTACATTATTTCTAAACCAGTCTGCTAAAGTCTGTAGTGAAGTCTGTGTAGGGTTTTCCAGGCTCCATTTCTTTTTACGAGACACCCTGCTCACTTGAGCCATCTACCGGTTGTTTGGGTTGTTTCAGCGTCTCACTGGAAAAATACAAATTAAAGTTGCGTGATACCGCGTGATCCCACGCGCGGACCGCGAGTGAAGCTGGCCAAGTCGAAGCACTGCCCACTGTACAATGTAGCCTGGAAATATTGTAATTGCATAGTTGGCTAGCTCATCATAGTCTACTGGTTGGACTGTTCAGTAGGGCTTTGACTTTTGCCCAAAAATCATATTCGAAATTTGTTTGTTTATTAATATTAAAATTCGAATATATTCGAATATGTATTAATAATATTTTGACCATTAAATGTCTTCAGTAAGACCGATATTGGCATCAAACTTAAGTTCTATTTGTTCTATATGTCAATAGACTATGTGCACGAAAGGCTGAGTATTTATGCGTGTGTTAAAATTGTTATTATTGAGCATAGGCCTGGGCGATGAAACAATAGCGATATGTATCGCAATAGACATGTAATCGATATCAATAAAACATATGTTCAATAGAACATTTGATTAGTAAAAGCAACACACACCTCCCGCTTAGTTGTCCATAAATAAATAGGCTAAATATATCTTGCATTGTAGTAGCAGGCTATGTGCAACTCTACCAGAGTAGGTGATAGAAGTAGGCCTACCACAACACAGACTCTTGCCCCATGCACTCTCCCTCTCAACAGGCGCATCCCTCCTCAAGACTGGCTAAATTGCTAATAAATCCGGTTAGCATCATTAGCACGCTGCACAAATTTGTTCAAAACTGTTGCATTCAAATTGACTGCTAAATTCTAATAATATCAATCCCGATGCAAATGGAAAAGTATTTTCCAAGAGTCAAACAGGCTTGTCCCAAGGAGAAAAAGTATTCATTTGAAACTTAAACACACGTGGGGAAACTGAACAGTCTAACCAGTAGACTATGATAAACTAGCAAATTAAGCTAGGCTACTTTGTTTACAATATTTCCAGGCTTCAACCAGTGCTGCTTTTCATTCAGACTTATGTGCACATGTATTTATTTGAGTGTTTTTCATGATTGTGTTGCTGTTTCTTTACCCTTTGATTGATAACTAAGGTGATTCAAATCAGAGGAAGGTTATGTTTAAAATAAAAGTGTCTGTCTATGTGGGAGCTCACTAAGCGTGAATCAGGATGCTAACGTCACCTACAGGAGCCCAGATGACCAATAACAGCCTTGCTAATGAGCTCGTGATTTTACTTCACCAGGCGTGAAATAAAACCTCGAAATCTGAATTTAAAACAACGTTTACAAGCAAATACATTTACAAAAAATAATTTCCATAGTCTACAAGTTCGAATATTAAGAGATCCCTAAAATTCGTTCGAATATCTTTAATTTTTTAAATAATCGAATTATATTCGAATAACGAAGTTCGGAGTCAAAGCCCTACTGTTCAGTTTCCCCATGTGTATTTAAGTTTCAAGATAATACTTTTTCTCCTTGGGACAGGCCCTTTTGAGTCTTGGAAAACATTTGTATTGAGATGATCAGTCAACTTAAATGCAAGCGTTTTAAACAAATGTGTGCAGAATGCTAATGATGCTAACCGGATTAGATAGTAATTTAGCTAGTCCTTTTCTATGCGTCCATGCTTTCACAATTGTGATTGTTTTATTTTGATTAATTTCATTGAGCGTGCGAGAGAGAGAGAGCGGGGCAAGGAGAGGGGGTTTACTTCTATACTGTTTGGTAAAGCTGCATGCATACTCGCATAGTCTACAATGAAAGCTAGGAGAGCTATGAAATTATTATTTATTTATTTATTTCTGGACAATGTACCGGCGGGAGATGTTTTGCTTATGTGGCCGCGTAAGCTGCAAAGCGCTGCGGGAAACACTAGTAGGGGTGTGACACACAATTCTGCCTTCTCACACCACGACACAGGTTTGTGGATATGTGTGTCACAATTTCGGTTTCAATATGCATATCGTTACAGCCCTAATTTGGACACATAGGAATACTGCCTTTACTGCTATGACAATATGGCAAAAGCCTTTTCTTTGCATCCAGCTCTGATGTGAGCTGGATGCAAAGAAAGCTGCTAGCGTCGCGGTAAGTGATTGTCAAAGTTGTTTAATTTTTATATTTTATTATTCCATACATTTTTGGTCAATGATTCCCGGGGAACATGAAACTTGGTGGGCATGAAGCCCCACTCAAAAATTGTCATCTTGTGTGCAGTGGTTCGGGTAGTTATGTAACGAAAAATGCAGTTTTTGCTATATAACTACCCGAACCACTGCACTCAAGATGACAACATTTTTATGGTATGTGGGTCTCAAGGGCCCGCATCAACCGAGCCCATAACCGCTCATTTGTGAAAATGAAGCCCCCAGTAAAAAATGAAAATGCAACAACATACCTTTTTTTCTGTCATCAATTGCGTCAACGATTACCAAGTCACCGAAACACAGAGGAACATGAAACTAGGTGGGCATGTAGCAGCCCCACTAGACTTTAACGGAAAATAAGTGTTTGGTCCTCACACACACATAAACACACACACACACACACACACACACACACAATCACACACAAACATGCACACATGCAGACACACGCACACATGCAGGCAGGCACGCACATAACCACATGTACACATGCGCGTGCGCACACACACACACACACACAAAAGCACACATATGTACAAAAGCAAACACACACATGCACACACTCATTTACATACACAAACTGTAAATATCCCTCTAGAGTAGCGATGTATTTATATGTTACTCTGCTACATTTTTTTTTTTTCTTTGGAAAATCACTAGAGGGCAGGTTTTCTTCAAATATGGCATACATACGACTGACATGTTGTTGGTAAATTTTAGCCAGATAAAACTACATGGGACTTTGGAAACATTGTTTTAAGTTACTTTTGTTTTCAAAAAAATTCAGAGCTTAGCAATCACCAAAAAGGCAGAATCTAGGGTACCCAAGATATAAGCAGTATGTTAATTTTCGATACTTTCCTAATGCTTGTGGTTATATCAGGGCTCTACACTAACATTTTTTTCCAGGAGCACTTGTGCGCCCAAGTTAAAAAATTTAGGAGCACAGACCAAAATTTGGGAGCACAGTCAGTTCTGTACTTAACTTACACATAATCTAACATTACACTGCAGCTAACAGTTAAACATGCCAGTGCACCAATTGCGAATATTAAGAATGACTGACAACATTTAGGCTACAGGAAACAGGATTTTAAAGATCAGTGCCTATTTTATTTTCAGTCTGTTCTATTTTCCTACATTTTGTTAATGTAAAATAATATAATACATTGCCATATTTGCATTTAGCCTGTATATCAAGTATCCTGCCAAATGTAGGCTAATTTATTTATTTGTGAATCCACCTGTAGCTAATCCAAATATGCCCATGGTGAACTATCTGACTGCATACTGCCTAATACTACTACTAAAACAGTAAATTTTCTCTTCCACAAAACCCAACATAGTCTAATCAAGGATATATTTTTTTTTTTTTATATATACTTTTATACTTATTTTTTTATTTGAAATATCTGCATTGATGCCGTTGGCAGTAGCCAAACGTTAGGCCTACTTTCGTTTTGCACTTAAGCTTGTATTCGGTGTAAACAAACAAGCATGCGTGGAAGCCTGGAGTAGCATTCTACCTTTGAATAAAATGGGAGTATTACGGGAAGCTACTTTTGTGCCTGTTCGCTACAGCTATATTTTGCATATTGCAGCCAATACGTCAACTGGGCTAAAAGGCATGTTAGGTTACCTTTCCTTCTCTCACTGCATTCTCAGAATCTCATCCTGTTCCTCCTATATCCGATGAATTCGGTGGATAGAAGAACTAATTTCTTCAATCTTTTCATCTTGGCTGGCTAGTCTAACATTCCGCTTTTTCTGCGCGCTCATGGATTTCATAGAAGCGACTACTACTATCGAGTCCCAACGCGAAACTGCTAACGTTGATGGGAGGTGTAGTTTTCTGCTGCATTCGCGACGTGATTCTATGGTTTGCACCAGTACTGTTTCTCGATGTTGCGGTGTATTTTGTAGACAAACATTGACATGGTTAGAAGTCATTCGCACCAGTGCGCCTAGATATTTTTTTGCACTCGCACGTCATCATTTTTACTCGCATGTGCGAGTGAAATGGGCACACTGTAGAGCCCTGTATATGCTTGCATTATAGGATCTTTCTCATTTAGTTATTGTCCTTAATGTGCTATTTATTTTTCTGTTTCTGTTTCTCACTTTTCTCAGGAGGACTGTACCTTTGAGAATGTGTGGCAGATGGGAGGCCTGAGCATTTTGACATCTGTACCTCTGATGCCAGACTATGTGTGTCTTTTGTGTGCCAGTAAAGGCCATCATGAGGTGAGTGTGCACTTATTTTATAGCCTAATAACTGCTTATTGGCATTCTTGTTAGTTTAGATCTGGCATACCATAACACTTCAAATAATAGCTGAGTCCCAAATAGACGCCTGTCTCTTTTAAATGCCTGGTATGGCTACAGGTTTGGGTTAAAGGCCTGCTCTGTTTTTTAGTTTTGGGTTGTATTTAATCTTCTTCTAAACCCTGTCTGTTTAAAGCCCAATTCACACCAAAGATTCGCGATGAGACGAAACCGTTGCAGAAAGGAGTTGCAGCGGTGTGAATAGATGTTACACGCCGTCGCAAAGCATTCACCATGTCTAGTCACAGTTGCAAGGTTTTAGAATGTTGCATCAAGTTGCTGGTTTATAGAATGTTGCAGCTCATCTCGTCCCATATCTTTAGTGTGAATTGGGCTTAAGCCAGTATGGTGCAGACTGCGCAGTGCACACGTTATAATTAGATGGCATTAAAAGACTGCGGTGGGGAAAAGCTAGAGTTCCAAATTGTTTAACTTTTTTCAATATGAACTATGCCTATATGCCCGACTTTGTCACCGTTCAATTCATCCCTTTAGTTTCAAATTTGCGGACAGGCCGATGGTAAGCTTGTTTTTATGCTGGCAACAAAAGAAAAAGGTTCGCAAACGTTATTCTTTATTCTAAATGCGTACCGCCATGGCGATAAAGAGAATGAAGTAGGCTATGATTTGAAATGTAAGCTGACTGTTGTCAAATTTGCCAAATAAAATATGGTTATATGGTTCATGCTTTCTCATGTTGTTTCATTCATGCCGAAAAGGAGGGACAATGAAACATTACGCACGTTCCACTTTTGCATAAATAATTCCTGAACGGTTTTGGTCAGTGCTGATAATGCAACTGTATTTGACAGAGGACAGATATAGGCTAGGTTGCTAGTGACAAAATATGAGCTTTGTGTGATACGATCTCTTTGGAAATTATGTTTGATTAAAATGTGTTTCATCTGTTCTGGCTATTCCCGCTATTTGGATCTTATCTCACTCAATGAACAACATCTCAACACTGAGAATGATGATCCATAATTGTCATCGGATAACCTAGTCATATGGGTAGACATTAAGTGTTTTTGAAATAATTAATTCGATAATATTTTCCATCTTTGTAGAGGAAAAGTTTTGTGTAAAGGGAATTAAAGGCCTGTCTCATATAGACGCTTGTCTCTAATACTAGCCGGTGCAGTTTGGCAATTTGGGAAAATAAAAGCCCGGGCTATTATTTGGAGTTTTACGGTATGTTAAAGTACATACGTTTTATGCTATGGTAGTGTTTGGGAGGTTCTGTGTACATTAGCTGTAGGCAACTCCAGTCATTGTCCATTTTTTATTTTTTTTTCTCTCCTATATATATATTATGTATTTCCAAGCAAATATTTGAAATTACTCAAGTCAATCTTTATTACCAATCTTTATTAAGTATGTAGTAGGGATGCACCGATCAGACTTTTTCAGTCTCGATACCGATGCCTGGGCTTTGTGTAACGGTCGATACCCGGTACCGATCCGATACATAGTTAACATAGTTAAACATGTTTAAACATAGTTAAATTACTGTAATAAATAGGAGTGTCATGATTTCAAAGTTTGAAGTCGAAATCGATCGAAATTACATCTCAATCTTGAACTTCGAACTCTAAGGTAGAATCGACGATGTAGCCACACCCTCAATGTCACGTCCAGCAAGATGCAAAAACACACACGTTGAACTGTGGCGTCAACACTCCTCTAACTTAGGCTGCAGCCAGTTTAAACTGATCAACTGATCAAAATCGAAGCCCCTCTTGCTATTCTGAAATCACCGGTGTGAAAGTATTTTGTTGTTCATTCACGTCAATTAACACTTTGACCACTTTGACTCTCTGGCTGCTATACAGATGCTGTACTGCCAAGTGTGCTGTGAACCGTTTCATCACTTCTGCCTTGATCCCACGGAACGCCCCTCTGAGGAAAATAAAGAAAATTGGTGTTGTCGACGGTGTAGGTTCTGCCATGTTTGTGGACATAAAAGCAAACCTTCAAAGGTACTAGCATAATATGTATGCAATTTTGTTCTCACTGCTCCTGACTGACTAACTATTTAATTTCACTTGGATAGGTAACATGAGTAGCAATATGTCCGATATTTCCTCATTCTGTGTCATCAGTTTATGGATTTTTTTCTGCCTTTCTGTCCGTAATGTAAGAAGCACTTGATGAATTGACACATAATTACCCCTTTGTTATGTCATTCCTTACCTTTGTACAAGCTGAATTTGGGGTGTGCCCTCAAAGTTCTATGAAATTAAACTTTATTTAGACTTTATTGATTAGTGTAAATATTCCACAGCCTCTGCTGGAGTGTGAACGGTGTCAGAACAGCTACCACCCCTCTTGCCTGGGGCCCAACTACCCCAAACCCAACAAACGCAAGAAAACATGGGTAAGATACTGAAAACCTCATCTCGCAACAACATGTATACTGGCTCAGAGCTAGTGAGCGGAGCTGAGCGGTGTGAATATCCCGCTTCTCGCTCAGATGGCTGTTCACTCAGCTGCTCTTCCGCTCAAATTTGCTTCAGGCCGCTCCGCTACGCTCAATTTCGCACCCCGCTCCACTTAAAACTCCTCCTGCTCCGGTGAAATCACTCCACGCGCGCTCCAATTAAAAAGAGGGAGTAATAATCTACAAGCCGAATTGTCACCTTAAAGCAAGTACAGTTGGCAAGTCTGACAGATTGAGGGGACTTAGCCAAAATTTTGGATGTTTACAACTCTCACGCTCCTCCCCCTCTACCACCGAGCACCCTCTCATCGAGTTTGTGCGCACCAGACTGCACCAGACTGTGATTGACAGTCAGATTTCACACAGCCCTGCTCTGATTGGACCAGAAGAACCGGGAGCTGTGGGTTTTTGCAAAACAAATAACAGGCTCTAGGTGGAGGTATAAGTGCAGGGTTTTTTTCTAAAACCGGCTGATTTATGTTGTTCGGTTGGAACATAGTGTTGGTTTCAGTGAATATGATCAAAAAAAAAAATCTTGCTAACTGCAGCTTTAATCAGAAAATTAAATCCCAAAGAACTAAGAGCAACGGCAATATATGTCACTCATAGAACATTTATTTTAAAAGATGCAACACCGATAGTGCAACAACGAACAAGCTTGGCAACATCAATACACATAAGCCTAAAACTAAAGGGATCAGTGGGATTAATTGCCTAAAGAATACAGTCTTAGCATCCAAGTTTTAGCCTTCTACTTGATAAGAAGCATATTGAAATTTCTCACGTTTTTCTTTGCTCTCCATAGCACACACTCATGTTTCCGCGAGATGTGTCTTCTTAGATTCCAAAATGAATCTTTACTCACTGAAACAGTGTCACCACATGGTTGTTCTTGCGCTACATTGTTAGTATCTAGTTGTTTTGTAGGAATAGTACACTTGTATGACTTATCAGTTTCCTTTCTAAAATATTTAGCGAACTCCATCCCCATCAACACACTTACAATCGCCAATCTTTGAAATTTAACTGTCTCGGTTTTATTAGGAAGACATGAATTCTAGGTGGATTTGGACATGCTTCAGACTCATGGTGTGAGCGGTATCGGAGCGAAATTGGAGCAGAACAGAGTGGCCCCTCCGACCTCTAAATTACCGCTCCAACTAAATTCCCCCCGCTCCGCTCCTCGCTTGCTCGCGCTCCGCTCCGCTCACTAGCTCTGTACTGGCTGAAGTTAGGGCTGGACGACATATTGTATTGGCTTGATAAAATCCAGTGTATTTTTAAATACACTGGAATTTATCAAATCAATACGTAGTCCAGGTCTTTTGCTTAGGCAGTGTAGGCTCTGAATAGGTCTTACCTATGAAACATAAATCGTGTTAAAGTTTATTTCTGTTGCATTAGTCACCAAACATTAAACTAGTACTGTGTCAGGCAGTGATGACCTGTTTTTAATATTGTGTCTCTAGTAAACCATAGATTAATATGCCCTCCCAGACATGTGCATGTCATCCTGATTCTCCCTATCATTTAAAATCAGATCTCATTCTATGAATGAGGTAGTCCTACTAATCAGGTATATTGGTGAGTGAGAAATATGTTATTAGGCTATATCTATTTTGATGTGCCCCATTATGACATATTTAGAAATATTTTATTAATTTACACATTTTGTCAACGTATTGTAGTCAGAGTACCATTGCCACTTACTGATTAGCCTGTTTGTGCTAAAGGCTGATATGATGTATAGGATGCACGCAGCCCTAGCACACAGCACACAGCCCTAGTTACTAGGGAACCGCTTCAAGTCATGTTGCGTCCTTGCGTTCAGGTAGAGAGGGGGCGCTGTGGCGTAGCAGGCTACAGTGCCCTTACAATATACAGGTCCAAGTGCCCACGGGGACCCAGGTTCGAATCCGACCTGCGGTCATGTCCCGATCCCACCCCGTCTCTCTCTCTCCCACTTGCTTCCTGTCACTCTCCACTGTCCTGTCCAAATAAAGGCAAAAAGCCCCAAAAATATAATTTTTTTTTTTAAAAAAAGGCAGGGAGAAAAAAATCGATTTAAATTAAAGGTACACTATGCAGGTTTAGGTATTTTTGGCGGCTGTAGAGCTCCCTCTAGAGTTGTGATATATTTATATTTTACTCTGCTATTATAGCAAACTTCTCACAACTTATCCCCTCTGTGCACAATGAAAATGCTTTTGTTGTGGAGGTGAAGGATTAACAGGCCTCTAAAGAGCTATATCTACTGACAAGGTAATATTTCATGATTCTCATAAAATTTGTCAGGCAGCCGTTCTTGGAAGATGCATGGCTGGTTATCTCAGTAGGGACTCGCTACGCCTATGCTGTATAGCTGTGCTAGGTGAAAGATTTGCCTATTACAAGTTTGTTTACCATCAAATTGGCTTCGTAAAGGTGAAAATATTGCTTAGTGTACCTTTTAGAATTGTCTACAACACTAAGAAAAAAAAAGATTACATTTTCACCCAGCCCTAGTTGAAGCAGAGACATAGCTTGTGAACGCTAACACGTTCCCCTTATATCTATTTATCGTTCATAAATGTGTTATTATCTATCTCTACCATTATAGTTCAGGGTTTATAATTGTAGCTCTAGTCTTTCATGTCAAATGTTGTTAAACTGTTTGAAATATCCTGAATATTCTGCATGAAATGAGTGGATTCAGTGTCCTATGAACAACAGACAGTTCATGCTAGGAACAATGTAGGTGATTGTAGGCACTATTTCTCTATTTGTCAGGTGTGCATGAGCTGTATTAGATGTAGGAGCTGTGGCGTGACCCCAGGGAAGAGTTGGGACACCGAGTGGAATCATGACAAAGGTCTTTGTCCTGACTGCACCAAACTCAATGCCCAGGGTAAGATCATATACAATAAGTTTTTATTTATTTATTTATTCTTCTTCTGCTACATGGTCAACAATATCACCTACTTAATCAATACACATGAAACTTGGCATGCTTCTAACCCCACATGGCTGATATGGTATTGGGTCGAGGTTGCATAGTGGCTGAGGAGCTAGAGGGTGCAGTAGCCCGAAAAGTTGTGCATTCAATTCCTGACTGTCAGCATTGTGACTTTGAGCATGGCATTTAACTCTTTAAGGGTTTTTCTATGGGGACTGGTCCTTGTAATAATTTACATATAATGGCATTTGATAAAAGTGTCAGCCAAATTAATGAATAAATAATAAACTAATATGGGTTGGGGTTTGTACCCCTAGATGGGTGTGTCCCGTTGCGCTAGCGTTCTCTAAAGTGGGGTAGGCTCAAAGCACTTTTTGGGCAATAACTCAACAACCGGTCAATGACATCAGATAAGAAGCTAATTTTGCAGTAAACACACACTGAACAGAAACTCTTGGGACATGTGTGTCTACTCCATGGATGGAGTGACCTACATGACATTACAGTTAAGCTTATAATAAATCCAGTAGTCAGAAAAGTAAAAACAAATAGTTTTACATAACATCAGATATTCAGAAACCCAAATAATGGGAATGGAATGATTCATGTTCCATAGCCACATAGACATTTATTCAACTGTGAGATTTGCAGTTGAATCATGCTCTTCAGATTGATTCTTAACTTTATAGGCTTGGCAAGAGCATAGAACATTTTATTTTTTATTACATTAACTTCTTGCTGCTCATTGAACATTTCTCTCTTAAATAGTTTTGAATGGCCTTTAGTGTAGCAGTCTGACATAAAACATAATCTTTGTGTGCTTGATATCTTCCATGGGTTTAGGTAACTACTGCACAATTTGCTTTAAATGCTATGAGGACAATGACTATGAAAGCCAGATGATGCAGTGTGCTACCTGCAACCACTGGGTTCATGCGAAATGTGAAGGCCTAACAGGTGAGTTTACATTTTTAACTGAAAAACATATTGTGGAAATTGTACTTTCAAGCAGTTAACTTTGAATTAATCGAAAGTAAGGAATAAAGGGTGTATTAAAGATTTAAGAAGCCATTAATGCTCATGGTGGATTTTTTGATATTATTATTTTCTTTGCTGCACTTAAAATACTATCCAAGCAAAGTTTTTTTTTTTTTTTTTTTTTTTTTTTTTTTTGTTACATTTTTAGTCTCAAGTCAAAATTGATAAATGGTTTTTATGTTCCATAAAAAAGATGTTTGGTTTTTAATGACACCGATTCTGGCTACAAGCAATTTTTGATACACACATAGTTCAGACTCCTTTATGCATTCAAGAAAATAAACTGATTGCTATATGGTCTTTTATTAATAAAATGTCAGTTTTAAATCTTGACCTCTCACCATATGTAAATACAGTATGTGTAATACCTTCTTTGTATGTATTTGTAATCACTTACCAGAGGTAACACTGCAAATCTCTGGTGTCTGTTGCTTACAGAAAAAAAAACTGAACATCTGGTTATATATGGAGTATTCTTGCCCAGGTCATTTCTTGAGGAAGCTTAGGTCTTTTAATGTGTGCAGCAGAATGTTAAATATGTTATACCATTTTGTTTTATGTGGTTCTCTTGACTTGTTTGTTTGGTTGTGATATACTGTATGTTAATATTATTAACCGCTGCTTTAAAGGCCCCCCTAAAGAGTTTGTTACCTTGTAAGGTACCTTTACCTTATATTGGTTCCAAAATCATTTTGATGACTCATAAACTCTTAATAGGGCGAATGGCACTTCCACATATTTTTTTGCCAACCTTTATTGTACCTGTTCATTCCTGAGCTGCAGGAAAACAATTTGTTTTGTTTTAGATGACCTTTATGAGATCCTGTCCAATCTGCCAGAAAGTGTGGTATACTCCTGTCAGCCGTGCAACACTCGTCAGTCTGGCATGGAATCATCACTAGTAGGAGGTGAAGGAGTGGGATGGAGAGAACTGCTTCAGCTGGAGCTCAGAGCTGGGGTGGAAAAGGTTTTGGCCTGTCTGCTGAGTTCCACTCTCAGTCAGCACCTAGTCACATGCAGCCAGGTAAGAACATGCAATTATGGCAAAAATATGGTCAAGAACTCAACCTACGCTTTTGAGAACATCTGTGAAAATTGTAAATGTCGGCTTTGATACATTTTATAATAGGCCTACACAGCTAAAGACTTCGCACTTGCTCTAAAGCAAATCTTACACTCTGATTTTCTCCTCCACCGGCACCTTCCACTTGGCTGTGAACTAGACCTAGGTCACCTAGACAAATGAACTCTTTAGAGCCTGAGTGGAACATTCAATTTGTTGTTCATACTTGATGACCCTTGTGGCACAAAAATGCTTATTTTGTGGCCATGCTACATAGCAGAGATCAAATATAGCCACCACTGTAAACAGGAGAAACAGCCCTTTAAAATGGTATAAAACATAAAATAAAACTTTTAAGTGCAACACACTCATTGTATAAGTTTGAGTGCAGCACAATTTTGTCTTCTACTCAGTGAAAAAAACAGAATCAATTTGTCATTTTTCTTCTGAAGTTATGATCAATTTATTCATACCTACAAATTGCAGTGTAGTTGAGTGTAACTGATCATTATCTGATTTGACATCCGACCCAAAAATACCCACATTATAGTCATGTAACAACATAAGTTATTTTAACCATCTGAGCAGGACGCATAGCTAAATATGGGATGTCATACTATGTTCTAAAGAGACAGTTAGAATTGTGAGGGAGGAAAGATAAATGAGCTGATGGAGACTGCTTCTCCATTTGAATTCATTCATTTATCACTAAACGGTGAAGTTTGAGATTGAGATGTAATTTTGATCGATTTCGACTTAAAATCGTGACACCCCTAATAGATAGATAGAAACTTTATTCATCACGAGGGAAATTTGAGGCATCCAGTATCGTTATTTATTTAAGGGGCTACCGGAGGCATCGTTATTTATTTAAGGGGCTACCGGAGGAGTTTTGGGAGCATTAGTCAAAAAAGACGTGACCCTCCCTCGCCAGCAAGACATTTTTCTATGACCCTCCAAAGTGATTATGAAAAAACGCATGACCCTCCCCTTCAATTTATTGATGCCTTCTGTAGGCTACTGGGTCAATTTGGGAGCTTGCATGCTACCACTCCTTTCTTAAAATGCCTTGAAAAGGCTGTCGTTTGCACAATTTCATAAATAATCACCGGGACCGAAACAGCCTACCTGTCACCTTTTTTTTTTTTTTATCACATACTGTATTTTAACTTTTTTCCCCGTCTTAGGAAGAGCTGCAGGGCCGTCGCAAGGGGGTGCGAGGCCCTGTGCGAACTTGACAGGTGCGAGGCCCTTTTCACCCTTTTCTTGCATGAAATCATGCGATAGCCTATTGACGGTGCATTTTAATAGTAGGCTAAAGGCTACACCAGCTTGTCTTTAAGAGGGGAAATTTTATAGCCTATAACATTAGCTGAGTCACATATTTGGCCATAAGCCGTTTATCATAGGATATCACGAAACCAAACTACAAAGGCGAACACTTTAACAGGGGGAATTAATTGGGCATAAATCATGCTGAACGCTATTTGTCAATGAGTTGAAACACACACGACATTCAAACTATTGATACATTGTGCACTATGGACACTGGACTGTAGGCTACCATTGGACATATAAATGACATTGACTCGCCATATCCTGACTCAGAAAAAAAACATCATCTTGCTTTTTGCCGCAAACTCAGCAATGAAATCATAGGCCAGCTTGCAGGTAGCCTACGTCTTTTTCATTTCATAGAAGGGTGGATGGATGCAACCGCGAGGATGGCAATGAGTTGTTAACAGACATGAACCAAGACATATAGCCCAGCAGCAATCTATCTAAAATAACACTTGAAGTACCATACATGATATGTTGTCAAATATTGAAGTCGTGGGAAGTTTACATAACTTAAGCTGTAGGATGTTTCATTCGTCCCCCTTAAATAACTCTTGAACGGTTTTGTTCAGAGCTATACATGCAACTGCTTTCGACAAAAGGCGGATGTATGTTGCTAGTGACAAAATATTAACTTTCAGTGTTTTACGATGTCTTTGTCATGGGGAAGTGTGGGGGGGGGGGGGGGCAGCTTTCAGCTTTCAGCCATAAGGGTACTTTGAGAACATTTCCTAATTCACCCGACACTAATATTCAAAATGTTGAAAACTATTTCGGCATAGCCTAAAAGCAGTTTAATTAAATGTAATGTTAGTTGTAAACAAACAGGCTATTTGGTGAGGCTTGGCCTCACAGATGCGCTCGTGCCTTAGATGGCAAGAAAAATCTTAACGATATATTAACTCATTCATGTTGGCTGGGGGGCAGGGGGGCCAGTTAATCCGGCCAGCAATCTATGGTTATGGTTATGGATTTGGCAGACGCCTTTGTCCAAAGCGACACACAAATACAAAACAACAAAAATAAAACAATAATGTCCATTCAATCAATAATATAAAAACAATGACATGGTAAGACTACATTAAGGAGAATATCAATAATAAACAATAATGTCAAATTAATCAACAGCCTAATGAAAATAAAACAATATTATACAAACAATTACACATAAGAAGCGCTTAAACAACTAAGTACATGTTGAACAGGAATGTCTTTAGACCCCTCTTAAACGACCCAAAACTGGGCAACTCATTCCACCAACATGGAACCACTAAGGAATAGAGTCTTGAGTTAGACCTAGTTTTTATGACTGGTCGACATAACAGGCTCATCAGAAGACTGCAGTGGGCGGTTGTGGGTGTAAGGCTTGATTATTGAATTAAAACAACTAGGAGCAGATCCAGTCAGTGTCCTATAGGCCAAAGTGAGAGATTTAAATTTAATTCTGGCTACTGTAGGGAGCCAATGGAGAGTAACTAGGAGAGGAGTTACATGTGTCCTCTTTGGCTGATTGAAGACCAGGCGTGCTCCAGCATTCTGAATCAGCTGTAATGATTTTATTACACAAGCGGGTAAGCCAGCTAATAGTGAAAGTAGGTCACATAATAAGTCAAAGTAAGAGTGAATATAAATATGTGACAGTATGCATATATTATATATTCGTATTTGAATGTGTATGTCGTTGAACTTGAGCAGAGTGAGCAGTGCTGAGTGGTGCTGGTGCGTGGCTAGACCATTGTTCTAGACCATTGTTGTCGATTTTTGTACAGCCACAGCATATTCTGTGTTATAGCTATGAACACATACAATGGCTCGTTTAAAAGGTGAGACTTTAAGCTCTCGGTGGGTGCAAACCGTGTATTTCTACACGCCTCTGTTCCTGAGAAATCCCAAGCTAAACAGTGGCTAGTTTTCATCAAGATTTTGATTTTGGCTGTTTTTTTTCTAGGAATGGAGATATAACGTCTTTTATGAAATATGAAGTGTTGCCTGTTACTTACTTGTGTAAACTTTCCAGGAAGTGATCAGCGAGACCTGGCGAAACTGCCACCTAGTGATAGACCCTCGAAAATGGCCTGATTTTGACCTGACGTGCATGCGTCACTGATTCGACCCAAAGCGGCAACCGAGTTGTGATAAAATGTCCAGATAAATTGTCCAGATTGTACGTTTTCATGAGTTTTCGATCGTCATATATTTCATTTCCATTCATCACAGAGTTCCCAAAATCACATATAAGGTACAGTATACGTATAATATTACGTTTTTGGCACTCAACGCATAGGAAGGACTCCTAACTCACAGACCTATTCACAAACCGGTTTTGTGGCATTTCGCCATGTTTTGAAATCCTATGCGGCTACAGGAGCTTCCAATCGTGAGGAAGCAATTTTGCATTGTAGGCATAACTAACATGCAATAACGCCACCAACAACCAAAACTAGGCTTCTCATTGTCAACATGTAAATTAAATGTAACATTATTGTGAATCAAATTAAAATGTTCTCTTCTGCAAATGTAGGCATAGGCAAATTAGGCATAGTAACAGATTAATTTAATGTTACAAAGATACTACATCAATCCGTATGTTTCATTAGGCTACTAGGCTATTTGTTTTGCCTTACTCTTGATTAATTTAGGCTAGGCCTTTTTATTCAGTTATTCATCATTTTCCGTCCTTGTGTAGCGCACGCATTCTCAGACCTGTCACCTGCCACTCATCATCGTAAGGGAGGTGTTTGCGTTACAATAATCAGCCAATCAAGGTGGTCACATCAGTCAAGCTCGTGCATGAGTAATAACGTCATCCATAGCAACGAAGACTCACTCACTCTTAGTTGAAGATTCTAGAGCGCTCCGCTCCAGAATCTGTTCAGGAGTTGTCATTTTTCCTTACTAAGAGTAGGTCTGAAAGGCTTTGTGAATAACTTAATAAGAGAAACTCCTAGCTAAAATATTTTATTACTATTTAGGAGTAATGTCTAACCCAATGCATATCCCATTTACACAAAATAATGGTCGAATATTAGGCTACTGATGATCATTGTTATTTAAGAACATGCAGTGCGCGTAGGGCACCGAAAACATCTTGCTCGTAAAAAATCATCATACCGCACATGTGGCGGGTCTGTTATTTAACCTACTTACTGTAGGCTGCGCAAGCCTGCATTCGAGGCAGGCCTTCTGTTGAAGAATTTTATATAAAGCGTGCACTAACAGTAATCCTCCTGCCCCCGATACCACAGCTGTGGATAGTGTGGCTGCCCCCGCTGACCACCTCACACATTTCTCTAGATTTTGCAACGACCTTACATGACACAATGCCATAAAATGCCAGTTTTTAGGACACAGAATAATGTTTGTAATGATACCAGTTAGGCCTACGTTTAACAGTAACATAAGTGTAATGAGCTATTCATTGTCGAAGGTGCATGGTGAAGTGAAATTCTTACTTTGGAAAACAAACATTTGCCGATATCATTGGATAGGGGATAGGCCTACTTGTTTATTTTTTACGTAGCCTACAATGGCCAGTTCCGAAATTACTAATTTTGAAACATTTGTATGGTTATATTGCCTAGCGGTCTTACACGTTCAGTGTGGGCTGAGAATTTAGCGGTCTCACGTCTGCCTGTCACAGACGTGGGGAGCTCTTTGAAGCTTGGGATAATGTGGTACAGTTACTACAGTAACAGTATTTTATTTTACTTATGGAATATTTTTCACTTTTATAAGGATACAAGTTTATTGTCACATGCATATAGTTACTGGATGTAAGAAATGCAGTGAAATTATGTCTGGTGTCAGCCTATTTGTGCATTTGGGGGGGGGGGGGGGGGGGGGGGGTAAAAAGTGTAGTAGAAGAGGGGTTTAGTAGATTAAGTGGCAAGGGCTGCATACGAAAGGTGGGGGAGGATTGGGTTTGGGGAGGGGGGGGGCACCAACAAGGAGCACCCAAGAGCAACAGGGGCAAGGAAAAACTCCCTTACTAAGGAAGAAACCTTGGGCAGATCCACGGCTCAAGGGGCTAACCCAACTGCCAGGGGTCTTGGTGTGTGTGTTGGGGGGGATGACAAGGGAGATGGGATAGTGTGCTGTGTATGTGGGGAGAGGGCAGCGTGCGTATGTTGGGGATGTGTGTTGGAGAAGCTTCCTGATGAAATAATGTGGGGGGGGGACAATGTACTGGAAGTATGGTGAAGGGACTTACTATTGCAAGCAGAGCTGATCATTAGTGGGGTGTAACTGTAGTTCTGTAGCAAGCAGTGTGCTGTATGTATGTGAGGTGATGACCGTGATGATGTAAGTGTGTGTGTTTTTTGTGTGTGTGTTTGGGATGGGGGGCAGAAAGGCTAGGCAATCAACATTGACATGGGTAGATAGATGGAGGAGAAATAAAAAATAAGTCAGGTGTGTGTGTGTGTGTGTGTGTGTGTGTGTGTGTGTGTTGACGTGTGATGAAATAAGAAAATAAATAAAAGGTCTGTAGCATAGGGAGAGGGAGGTGTGTGTGGGAGGGGGGGGGTCATGAGTGCTGAGGAGTGAATGAGTGCAAAGTCAGTATAGTGTGAGTTCAGGGTTGGGAAATGTTTGAGAGTGCTGAGTAGTGAATGTGTGCCATGTCAGTATAGTGTGAGTTCAGAGTTTGGATGGCCTGGGGATAAAAACTTCTGAGTCTCTCAGTTCTGGCTTTGTGACTACATAGGCGTCTTCTTGATTTCAGCGGTTGGAATAATCCATTGTTAGGATGAGAAGAGTCCTTCAGAATCTTTTGGGCTCTTAGGAGTACTCTTCTGGAATAGATATCTTGTAGAGCAGGGAGTTGAGTGCTTATAGTACGTTCAGCTGAGCGCACTACTCTCTGCAGAATACTACAATCTCTTAACTGTGGAGTTCCCATACCAGGTGATGATGCTACCAGTTAGAACACTCTCAACCGCTGAAGTGTAGAAGGCCTTCATGATGGATGTAGAAACTTTGAATTTCCTTAGCTGACGAAGGAAGTAGAGTCGTTGTCTGGACTTCTTCAGAACATATTGAGTGTTAACAGTCCATGTTAAGTCTTCAGTAATGTGGACACCAAGGTATTTAAAACTTGTGACTCTCTCTACAGGTTGCCTGCTGATCATTAGTGGGGTGTAACTGTAGTTCTGCTGCTGCCTTCTGTAATCCACTACCATTTCCTTGGTTTTATTGACATTCGGTGTCAAGCTGTTAGATTGACACCACTGTGCCACCTCATCAACCTGATCCAAGTAGAGCTGTTCATTGTTGTTACTAATCAGGCCCAAGATCACAGTGTCATCTGCAAACTTGATGATGGAGGTATGACTACTGTTGGCTTTGCAGTCATGTGTGTAGATGTTGTACAGCAGTGGACTCAAAACACAGCCTTGGGGAGCACCAGTCAAAGTCAAAGTCAAAGTCAGCTTTATCGTCAATTTCTTCACATGTTCCAGACATACAAAGAGATCGAAATTACGTTTCTCACTATCCCACGGTGAAGACAAGACATATTTTACCAATTTAAGTCCACAGACAAACATAACATTCAAGTAAACAAAAAAGTAAGTAAATAAGTAAATAAGAGGGCACATATAATAATGAAAAAATAAGAGCAGCAAAATTTGGTTGAAATGGTGCATAGACAGTAGGGTTGGGTATCGTTTGGGTTTTATCCGATACCGGTGCTAAATCGATACTTTTAAAACGGTGCCGGTGCCGAAACGGTGCCTGAACCGGTACTTTGTTTTAAAAATGTTTTAAATTAAAATGGTCTAAAGCATGAATTGCCTTTTTTTATTGATTTGAATTATACAAATTTGAACATGAAATTGAACTGTTATATTCAATTCACTATCAATATCTCATTGCTCCTACGAATAATACATTTAAATGTTAAAACAGCTTGCCATGCATGCACACTCTGCTTTCAAGTTTACCCAGTGTAGGCGGTTTGCCATAAGGTATGTTAAAACCGCTTGCCATAAAACTGGCAGGTCATGGACAACGGCATTTGCAAGGAAGCAAATCTAACAGGGACTCTACTTTCCAGTTAATTCAGTGTATTCCCAAATGCTTCAAGAAATTTCATGTCTTAATCCATAACACGCAGTAGTTTTGAACATGTTAGGCTACATGTCGGTGTTGAAGTGTTTAGATTCCCAGCGCTAGCCTAGTAGACATTTTAACAGCAACTATGGCTAGCGCTAACACCAGTCAGCTGATTTTAATTAGCGATAACGTACGGAGATGGTTTCGTAGCCTCTTTGACAGCTCAGTGACATCAGGTATGTAACCTACATATTTATGTTTTTGCCAGCTTACTTTTAACATTATCTTCATATTCATTGTGATGCTATATGGGCCTCATGCACATGAAAGATTAATAGCCTATGCTATTATGTTGTTTAACACACCGTGAAATAAAGTTTTCACCTTACAACTTTGCTGATAACATTTCAAATAAATGTCAGTTAGCACATTAGCAAGGATATTGTGTAACGTATAGGCTAGCCTGCTGTTGATGTTGTTTCATTGCCTTTTGCTTGTGTGTAGTTAGGCCCACTGCTAGATTTTGACAAGAGCTCGCAATATCGCTTTAAAGTAAGCTACTTGGGCTCACGCAAGCTGTCAAACACTGTCCACTCGCCTATGTGGTGCACCCCTCTGGTTTATACATCCAGTGTTTATCATGTTAGCTAACTGTATCTGGATGTGTTGCTATCAGAGCAAGACGTTAAGACGTTAGAGATGGCGCATGACATGCAGTGATGCCTCGAAAAAAGAAAAAAAAAAACGCTATTTAAGCACCGAAATGAGGCACCGAAATCCATGTTGTTATTTGATGCAGTTACTACCGTTTGCGTCGGCACCGGTGCCATATTAGAACCGTGTTTCGGTGCCCAACCCTAATAGACAGTCAATAAAATACTAGTGCAAAGTCAGGCCAATAAAAGGCTTGGGTAGTTCTGTTTGACCGAAGTAAGAAAGAAAGTGGCATAGTGGTGCAAGTTATGTAAGAGCAGCAGAAGTGTTGTGTTTTCAGGACAACAACAACAAGTTGTAAAGTGTGCAAGTGGAGTAGTGCAGGCGGCCATTGTGGGTCCAATGTCCAGGATGTTATGTAGCTGAGGGTGGAGGGGGGAGAGGAGGGAGAGAGTTCAGCATCCTTACAGCTTGGTGTATGAAGCTGTTGGTGAGTCTGGTAGTGCGGGAGCGCAGGCTTCTGTACCTCTTCCCAGAGGGCAGTAGATCAAACAGATTGTGAGCGGGGTGACTTGCATCACTCACAATTTTGGTCGCCTTGCGGGTGAGGTGGGTGGTGTAAATGTCCTTCAGGGAGGGGAGTGAAGCACCAATAATCCTTCCAGCTGTGTTCACTATACGCTGCAGGGCTTTCCTGTTGTATTCAGTGCAGCTTCCGCCCCACACAGCGATACAGCTGGAGAGGATGCTCTCAATGGTGCCTCGGTAGAATGTGGTCATGATGGCTGGTGGAGCACTTGCTCGCCTGAGTTTCCGCAGGAAGTACAGGCGGCGCTGAGCTCTCTTCGCCAGTGATGCAGTGTTGGTGGTCCAGGAGAGGTCTTCACTGATGTGTACCCCCAGGAATTTGGTGCTGCTCACTCTCTCCACCACAGCACCGTCGATGGTCAGTGGCAGGTGTTGGGTGTGACCTCTCCGGAAGTCAACAACAATCTCTTTGGTCTTGCTGACGTTCAGCAGGAGGTTGTTGTCCCTGCACCACGTGGTCAGATGGTCGACCTCCAACCTGTATTGAGTCTCGTCGCCCTTGGTGATGAGACCCACCAGAGTTGTGTCGTCAAATTTCACTATGTGATTGTTGCTGTAGGTTGCAGTGCAGTCATGCGTCAGCAGGGTGAAGAGCAGCGGACTGAGCACGCAGCCTTGGGGGGCCCCTGTGCTCAGTGTGATGGTTAATGTGTCAGATGTCAGACCCCCCACTCTAACCACTTGTGAACGGTTGGTGAGAAAGTCAAATATCCAGTGACACAAGGTGGTGTTCAGTCCTAAGGCCTACATCTTTGTGACCAAGGTGAGCGGTACTATCGTGTTGAATGCTGAACTAAAGTCAATGAACAGCATCCTCACATAATTCCCATTCCCCTCCTCCAGGTGAGTTAAGGTGGTGTGCATGAGGTTTGAGATGGCATCCTCTGTAGATCTGTTGACTCTGTAAGCAAATTGGAGGGGGTCGAAGGAGGCAGGGAGGGATGAGCAGATAATGTTTTTCACAAGCTTCTCAAAACACTTCATCACTGTAGACGTCAGGGCTACTGGGCGGTAGTCATTCATACATGATGGACTTTTTTTTTCGGTACTGGAACAATAACAGACTGCAAGTAGGAACTGTCTCTTGAGCCAATGATGTGTTAAAGATATAAGTGAACACAGGAGCTAACTGAGCAGTGCAGGATTTCAAAACCCTGTTCCATCCGGTCCAGCAGCTTTTCTACAATTAACCCTCCTAATGGCATTGCTCACATCGACCTCAGAGACACAGAAAGGTGCATCCTCATTTGCTTCACATTATAAAGGCTTTGTTTGAATGCTGTTGGAACAAATAGTAGTTGATTATAAAGGCAACTTTCTGTTGCAATATTCTGTGTGTTCTGGACTGCAGGTAACTTGTTAACAAGTTAAGCCACTGGTTCTCAAACGTTTTCTTTCATTCCCCACTTTGATCAAGGGGGCATTGACTGATGATAGTGGAGATAACGTGTTATCCCGAGGCCTTTGCAAGTCAGCATCTCCGACGGTAGTCTACCCTATTAAAAATATAAGTTTTCGATGTCCCAAACGGAGAGCCATACTTTATTGTTTTAACAATCTCTATGCTACTCACCAAAATGTAGCCATGGGAACATGATGAAGTATCCAACTGTCGTGTGTTAAATTATTGTGATTACGAGCCAGTGGTTTTCAAACATTATGCGTGACTCGGACATCTAACGAAAAGCAACAGGCTCATATCGTCCTCGCATTTGCAAAATGAGGACATACAGACTGCTCAGATAACAGGTGTACCTCCAGTTTTGCATGGTTTTAGTCAAGTTATAGACCGGTTTTAGTCAAGTTATAGGCCTGTTTACCTTTAAAGGTTCTGCATTCTGCATTTTGCAATGAGCAGTGCTTTCCCTTTTGAATTGGAAATGCTCTGTGTCATTTTGTGTGTGTGTGTGTGTTTCTATGAATTGTTAATCCGGCCCTGCCCCCAACAACTCACCTTTCTACCTCTCCACCTCCGGCCTATTGTCCAGGAGGAGGAGGGGCCTGAGGCCTGGACAAAGTCATCAACAGAGTCATAGCACTGGAGGGAGAGGCAACTGGCATGTGATCTTCCCACGGGCCAATGGATGTACAAGTTTTCTCCTGTGCCTACGATATTTAATCCAGTGTTTTGTCAAATTGCAAATTGCTATTTGTTTTAACTAATTTTTATGATGGTATGGAGTACTTTTTGTATAGGCTACTATCTTAATTGGTTTATACTCAATACTTGACCAATGGCTATTGCATCTTTCTATTGTAAGTGAGAATGTGGCAGGTGATCTACTGTATAGACTTCATAAAATAAACAGGGGTGCGTTTCCCGTACAACTACGGAGGTTAGCTTTTTACTAACGTAGTACGATGCATCGTTCAACTAACCAACATGTAAGTTACGACTGTTTCCCAAAACTGTTGTACTTACATAGTACTTGTAAGTTTGGACCATGATAGTTTCCAAACTTCAGTA
This sequence comes from Alosa sapidissima, assembly GCF_018492685.1. NCBI lineage: Eukaryota > Metazoa > Chordata > Actinopteri > Clupeiformes > Clupeidae > Alosa > Alosa sapidissima. Next base: position 2,330,291 of record NC_055966.1, read on the forward strand.
GTCTGGACTAAGGTGGTTAATGACGTTTAGTAGCACGTGACGGGCACACCTGCACATACAGTAACAGAGACTTAATGATGGACTACCTTAGTTTAATCCGTGAAATCTGTTTTTCTCAGGGTCATCAAGTTAATTCGTTGGTTCATATAGACTGACCTTGTAAATGAACCACTGCTTTGAATTAACGTTTAACACGTGTCATTTAAATGTGCTGGTGAAACAGTTGTGTACTCTATTGTTATTTATTCCCTATTCACCCAGGCCGTCAATTCTGTGGCGCAGTGCCTTAAGGCCGGCTAATGACAGCCGCCGTTACGCAGCAGTTATCAGCCCCCTGTCCAAGAGTTCCAATCTGGGTTAAGCGTAGTTAGCTTTTGGGAAACGCACCCCTGATGTCTGATGTGTGATCAGTGGAATATGGGGAGGGAAGTGGCAGTGTTTTTTTGCGCGTCTGCAGAAGTCAGCCAAATATGAATGTAATTCTGCGGCATAAAGCAGATGTATTTGTTTACTGTACAAAAAAATAAAAATGACATGTCAAGCAGTCAGTTGACTACATTGCAGTCAAGAAGTAGGGCAAATTAATTTACGAAACCAAAACGTGGGTCATAGTTGTCTAAGCCTCTATTGCGTAGCCTGTTAAAAACATCGGCAGATAGTATTAAATCGCCAACAACATTGTTTTCTGCTGAAGCCTACCCAAGGCTACAGATTCATTCTGAACAATTATTTCTCTACTGGTTCAGTTATCACATAAGACACTGTTTTGATTTGCGTAGTTGCGTTACCCCCAACACTGACAATAATGTAGACAGCAAATTAAGATATTTTTTCGTTTTGTGAAGCGGCACCGGTAGGCTATCAAAAGCAGATTTCGATTTTCGTTACCACCGTGTAGTCAAGCCTTAAGCCATACCCAAGTAGCCTAAATCGAGGTAATGTTTAATTATGCATGATTTATTTTGTTATTAAATTCGTAGGCTGGGATTCCTCTCGACAACAATTATGTTTAATGGTAGTCTCCTGCTTTTTCAGAAGGGGCGGCAGGTAGGCTGACAGAGCGATGTACAGTGGCAGAGCGACGCACAGTGGCTGAAAGTGGTGCTAAAGCTTCACGCAGCTTCACGCCGCATAATGCGCGACTGAAGTGGCCATTTGAAAGCAACGCCCACTGTACATATCTTACATACATAAAAATCACTCACAGAAATTTCAACATTTAAAGAGTTTTGTGAAGTGATTACAAAGGTATGGTATGGACTGACCATGTGATGCATTCATTGACCATGATAAGGTGCTATGGTAGAGTGTGTGCAATGGCGATAGGTCAAAAGTGAACAGTGCAACAAAATACTTCTACATGGACAACAAAACTTATTTTAAAGGCATGAAATGTAATAGAACAATAAAACCCGAAATAATAAATCAGAATAAATAAGTCCTCGGCTGTGGAGGTCACGTGACCAACAGCAGCAATGGTCGCTGAGAAATGACCTCGCTGAGCTCTTCACCCACCTCCTTATTTCATTGAAAAACAGGTCTACTCCCTTTTGTTCAACGTCAAATCATTTTATTTGTTATCACAATGACTCCGTGAAATGCCTGCAAACGCAAGAAAGCAAGTCTCATTGCCGTCTTTTCACCAACAAACCAACACTGTGCTAATGTCTGTTATACCCAAAAGGGGTAAAGATCTTATGGATTGCTTCAATTTCAGGCCCATCAGGCTCTCTTGGGACTGATCTAAAGCTTTATTCCAAAATCTTGGCACTCCGCCTAGAGCGCTTTATTGAGAAGCCAGTCCACCCCGACCAATCAGGCTTTATACAAGGCGCCATGCTGCAGACAATGTACACAGACTATTACATGTAATAGAATAAGCCAGAAATCTTCCAAGGGCGGCTGCTGTTTAATCAGTTGACGCGGAAAAGGCGTTTGGCTGTCTAGAGTGGAACTACCTGTGACAAGTAATGGAGATACTTGGTTTGGGGCCAAATTCATTGATGTGGTTCATATTCTATGTGAAAATCCCACGGCCATAGTCTCAACCAATGGCTTGCATTCTCAGCCATTTTCCGTTGAATGGGGCTCTCGACAAGTCTGAACGTACCCTTAGCTGGTGGCTTTTTTAGCTTTCCATCTTTTTCTTCCACAGTGCTCCATCAATCAACATTCTGATGGCGATTCTGAACAGCTTGCTGTCTGTGATCTTAATTCGGTTGGGAAGAAATTTGATAAAGGCTTGTATATCACTCTGGTAAGTCTGCCTATATGTATGTTGGCTCCTCTTTTGTTTCAAAAACATAGTGATAAATAGTGATAAATATCAATATTGTTAGCCTACAGTTGTTGGCTGAGAATAGAGAATTGAGGCCCAGATGGACTGTGATTATGTAAATGCATGCATCATTTGTTGACCCAGGGTGTCCATGCGGTAGTAAAAGGTAGTTAAAGGAATCTACCAAAATTAAGGCTCTTGAAAGGATGTAAAAGGTAACAAACACAATTTGACTTGGTTGTAAACTTTTCATCACCACCTCAATATATAATAAGTTTCCAATTCTTGCTTAATATTTGTGTCTACATGTTTTAACTTTAGCCTAATTAAAAAATCTATATGGTGCTAACAGGACCTGAGTGAGTCGGAGTTCATAGCAATGACATAGAAGTAAACTGTGTAGAGTTCCGTGGTTGATGGCCCATCAGTGATGCCAAGGTTTCTTAGTGTTTTATGCCCCCAACGTTGTCTTCAAGGCAGCACTGCCTGGAAGGTGCTATGGTTAGGCATGGGTTAAGGTTAGGGTTAGGTTTAGGATAAGGTGCCTTTAAGTCGACGGTGGCAGCGCTGCCTGGAAGACAACGTTGGGGTCATAAAACACCATCGAGCCAACGCCAACAACATTTTCCGCCTTTTTGCCTCAGTTGATATTTAAATAAATTGCCCCTTGGGGACAGTAATTCACTGCTTAAGTCTGCGTGTGTGAGAATGTGTATTTGTGGGTAAGTGTGTGTGATGTGACACACTTTATTATTAATCTTTATTAATGTTTATGGTTGTTAAGTGTCATTTGTTTTTAAGAAGTGGCAAGGTTATTATTCACCTTATTAGTGCTAAGGGCTATGGGTAAGTTAAGGACAACTGAAACTCAACTCGACACTACAAAAAAAGCATAATTGATCACAATTAGACATTAGTGTACCTAATAATTATGATGAGTGTGACAGTGTCCCACTTATACCTTATAGTAAGTAGCAATTAGTGCTTTGCATACCCCCCCCAAAAAAAAAAAAAAAAAAGGCTGCTGCTTGATGTTGATGTTGTGTTGGTAGTAAAAAATATTGTGGAGGTAGTAAAAAAGGTAGTAAAAGGTCCTACCTTTCAATTCATCTCTATTGTACTGCAGTACAATAATATTTTCATGTCCAAAATATTGTATTGCTGCAGTCAAATACAGTACTGTGCTATGCAATGCAGTTTTTTCATGTCCAAAATATTGCATTTCCTGCATACAAACTGCAAATGATTCCTCCAAAACTGCAGTTTTGATACTCAGAAAACTGCCGTTTTGACACTTGAACTAGTGCTGTTATTTTTTTATTTGCCATGAATCAAGTTGACTTTCAACAGATATTATATAATAATAATAATAATTACAAAAACATAACTAGAAATGCAATTCCAAGGAATTACCAGTGCATGAAAATGCTAAAGTTGTGATGTAAAATATCATGTATAGTTAAAAAAGATAATACAGAGATGGTTACTACGGTGATGCTAGGATAGACATGGTGGTTGCATAGCTTAATAAAAGTTGATAGTTTAAAAGTAGACTGTTTAAAAGCTGAATGTAGATAGTTTAAAAGTTGTTGATGGACAGTAGATAGTTTAAAAGTTGTTGATAGACAGATAGTTTAATGATAGTTTAAAAGTAGACCGTTTAAAAGTTGAAGGTAAATAGTTTAAAAGTTATTGACAGACTGGAAGTTTAATGAATGTTGATATTTAAATAGCTTAATGGCTGTGTATAGGTCGATATTTGACGATGACTGAAAGTTGGAATGGCTCTAATGTTTGCTAGCAGTTATGCTAAGATTTTTAACTATGCTAACCATGCTACTTAGCTAATGTTTTATAGCAGTGCTAGTAATGCTAACATGCTAACCATGCTACTTAGCTAACGTTTTCTAGCAGTTTTGCTAAACATGCTAGCAATGCTAACATGTTAACTATGTTAACCATGTGACTTAGCTAACTTAGCTAATCATTTTTAGTAGTTATGCTAACTATGCTAACTAACATGCTAACAATGCTAACATGCTAAGTATGTTAACCATATGACTTAGCTAACCTAGCTAATCATTTTTATCAGTTTTGCTAAAAATGTTAGCAATGCTAACATGCTAACTAGCTAGAGTGGGTAGGAGTCATAGTTGATGACAAGTGTTGACAGTTGATGACAAGTTAAAAGTTGTTGATAGACAGCTAGTTTAATAGATAGTTTAATAATAGTTTAAAAGTAGACTGTTTAAAAGTTGAATGTATATAGTTTAAAAGTTGAATGTAGATAGTTTAAACGTTGTTGATAGACCGCTAGTTTAATAGATAGATAGTTTAATGATAGTTTAAAAGTAGACCGTTTAAAAGTTGAATGTAAAAAGTTCAGTAGTTTAATGGGTTACATTGTTTAACAGTGGATTATTGTAGTGAGGACTTTTATTTTGAAACAATTTTGGGCAGAGGAAACAGTTGAATAGGATGTGTAGTCTTAATTGACCCAGATTGTATGCTTAAAGCCTGCAGGTGGCCGGCCATAGGATTCTAATTGCTTAATGGCCGTATTATGATGTCATAATCGGCAATGTTAAGTTTATGGGGATTTTTAAAAAGTTTTCTTTAATAGTTTAAAAAGTATAAAAGTTTCAAAGTTGAAAAGACATAGCAACCCGATCTGTTTGAAGACCTACGTTACAAAGTTTGAATGAAGTTTCTAAGTTAAACTGTTCAAGAGAAATTGCGTGCGGAAAAAGTGGTAAGCGGAATAATAATAAGAAGCCTAGGAAGAACAGTACAGTGCATTTTCATGCACTGTAAATAATGACATTTCAAGAATGTTTAAAGCAGTCATGGAATTTAAAATGGTGTGGCATAGTTAAATAACGGCATACATACAGTGAGCCTCAAATCCCATTGTCACCTGCTTCATATAAAATAAAATAAAACAACTTGAAATAACCACTGTAAAACAGGCGCCACACCAGCCCACTAACGTTATATCATGCCGCGCAGCTATAGGAAGTCCCAGTAAGTTTAGCTTGGTATCAACTCATAGGCAGTGAATGGGATACCCGCTAGAATGCTAGCTTTGAAAGCGAAGCTAAGCAAATAAACATACAAAACCCGTTGTGTGGTGGACATAAAAAAAAAAAATATTTGAGGTAACATGCATATACATGTAAATCCGTATTTTGAGGTAACATCACATATATAGCAATTGTATAAGAGCACACACAGTCTCATATTCCCACTCCATTTCTTTAGACGAAACTCTCTTTTTCTATGCCTTGCTCAGGAGGTACAAACTAATCAGATAGCATACACAGCAATGCAGTAGCAAATTAAACTGGCGCTGAAAGAGGGTGTAAAGCACAAATTGAAGTTTGAAGCCGCACTCTTTTTTCGTGAGAGTTTATACTGTTAGTGAGCATCTAAAGAGGTATGGTTGTGCTAACTTTGTATCTAGGCTGAAGTGCTATGATTATGACAATAGAGAAAACACACAAATGAACAATAATTACAAATTCCAGTCTTTGAGGGAGTGGTTCTTCCTCCGATTCTGGCTCAATCATGTACGGCTCAATATGTATCTCTATGAGTGTATCGCTCCAGTAAACGGGCTCTGGGGCATACATTGCAGTTTTAAGATTCAGATAGAAGCTGGAGCCTGATTTGAGTTGTCATTGGCTGCAAGGCAAATAAATTATTCATTTGGATGCCAGGGGGCGCCAGATATCTGCTAAATTGGACCGCTTTAATCCCCCTCCTAATTATAGGGTTGTAAATGGGCTTCATAGACTTCAAAACAAAAGAAATTGGTCATAAATGTATCTTGGCACATGCTCACATAGCAAATCCATATTGAAGTGACATGGATTGTCATCGTAACATATACCTCAGGTGGCTTTACATATACCTCAGGTGGCTCATGTGTAATGTTTTGGCGCTCTATAAGTGAAATTAAATTGAAATTGTAACTTTTTTTCCCTCCAGAAATCCTTCCATGAGGATGTTGTGGAAGTGATTTGCAAGCAGTTAGAGGAAGAAGAATCTATGCCAGAAGATCAGAGACCCACAGCTTTGGCCCGTTCTTATTATTTAAAGGTCAATATATTTTTTTCTTCATATCATTAGCTCAGTTTCCCCACATTTCTTTATTTTTATCTTTAATGCATGAATTGCAGATGATCTTACCATATCCATGGTTGACAGGGGAAATGTTATAAACTTTGCTATCATTACCTGTTTTGAATATCTCAAATATAGCATGTGGTGATGAGAGTAACAGTTAATGACTAGATTTGGAATGAATGAAGAATGCCCATCAATCACTTAAAGGTTATGGGCTGGAAACGTACGATCGATAACTGCACGTTTAAATCCAACATTTTGGGAAAAGGTTTAAAGTTTGTTGTGTTAACTGTTGACATTTTATATTCCCTATCTGATTTAATTGGGGAAATATATAGGATAAGTTATGTGTCAACAGTTCATGGTACGTGAACTTTTAACCTTTAGGGTTGTGGTAATAAATAATCTACAGTTGTTTATAGAGAGAACACAAATGAACTTGTAGGTCACCTTTGTGCCAGAGGTCAAGTCAGCCGGCGCAACTTTTCACAAAAAAATAAGTATTTCAGGGAATGTAAAACTCTCGTAATGGTTCTTTCAGCTGATGGAGGAGGTTTTCACTTGGTTCAACAGCCAGGACCCTAAGGTTTGGGAAACTCGTACCAAACATCTTCCCCCGTAAGTTAATTCTTGTAAAACCTATGCTTTTACCATATACCCTGAGCTACCATGATACATGATGAATAAAAGATAGAATTCAGAAATACATTTTTGCAAGTTAATCTGTAGTAGGATATTGTGACTTTGGCACTCGTGGAAGTAGTGCAGCTACCAGATTAGGGTTCTTTGAGAAAAAGTGTTTAAGAGGTTTTCCTCTTCAGTTTACTCAATCATCCATGTCTCTTTGTTGAAAGCAGGAGTGAATTCCCATCTCACAGGCCCTCAATCCCACACCCCTGCAGCAGAATAGGGATGACAATAGGCTAGATCAGTATAGAAGAATATTCCAGAGTGGTAAGACATGAATACACTGCACTAAGCAAAGTTATAAGGTTCTGTCCAAAAGGTTTGATGTGCTTATTTCTATTGTGAAGTATATGGGAATTTCAAAGAAGGTCACCAAATACCTCCAGATAAATTTCACTCTTCAAGTGCACAGAATTTTCCAAATATTGCATGATCCAGTCCATTCAGGAATTTGCTCTTGTGAGACTGATCAACTTAATGCTAATTTAAAGATTTTCGTAACAATAAACAATATTGTCAGTTCAGACCATTTTATGCTAATCACGCAATAATGCAAATGCAAGACTCCCCACCTGCAACTGGATCTTTTGTTCCCAGCTTGGAGAACTGGATGATATTTTAAATGTATTTATGCTCCGTTGCGCACTGACTGCGCATACATGCAAGTTTTCAACCACTGTCTCTGGTCAAAAGAAAACATAATTACAGTGCATGTTATTCGTAGGCTTCTTATTATTATTCCACTACCACCTTCTCTGCATTTAATTCAGCTTGAAGCACAAGCCTACTAGGAAGTGTTTGTGACAGTTTAAGGACAAGAAAGGGTGCATCAAAGGCTCAAAATAGTAGCAGCTAAAGACAATTTGTTGATACAGCACAAGTGATGGTGTAAAATAAAAAATCTTTGGCGGCATACGGTAAAAAAAAAAAAAAAAAAAAGTCCTTAATCTCATCGCAGATAGAATGATGGTTTCATATATATCACCATTGGTCTTTGCTAAGGCACCACGCTGGTTTACGCTGATATTCAGTGTTAAAGGTAAAAGAAATCTTTAAGAATTTGTGTTGTCTGTTTTGATCTCATCATAAATACAAGTGTATATTTTGGTTCTCTGATTCAGTACTCTGGTTCTATTTTTGGTGTATACAGCACAGAATCAAATGGTAAGATTGATAAGCTAAGTGATAAAGTATTCAGTAAAAGCTTTGTGTGAGAACAAATTGAAGTACCTGTGATATGTGACCCATCTCCTTCTACCCTTTTACTAACTGCCCACCATTCTGTCTCCTAGTGGCATACTTTCACATGCAGTAATGCCTCCAACTACTGAGCATATGTATGCTCAATGGTGTGAATGGGACGAACAGCGGAAGAGAAAAGACCAGACAATCCTGGACAGGAGCAACTGTCTGCTTGCTGTAAACATGGAGGAGGCATCCAACCTCACCCCGCTCACACATAACATCAACAATAAAATTAACAGAAAAATCTTCAGAGCTGCCAGGCTGAAGTCAAAAGGTAAATACTATTGAATTGTACTTGACAATAATTTAGTTAAGGATTTGTGGTTGCAATCTATTTTGCATATGATATTTAAATGTGTGGATGCCATTCTCACTCAGCATTCCTTGCTCAGAAATTGTGCTTCATCTGCATAGCTGTTGAAATTGAAAATATATTGGTTAATATTACCTAATGCCAGCGTATATAGGGGGGGGGGGACCAAGACTGCTTTATTGAGGTGCACCAAATGGTCAATTGTGTTCACTGACATATTATGATCCCCTTGACTACATTTTTTCTCTCTGCAATGTAAGTTTGAAACCATGTTAAGACATTACCTGAGAGACCAAGCCATTTTTCAGGTGGTGAATTAAAATGTTGTGATTATTGTAGTGAAATGCTTCACTCAAATATAAAAGAATTAGGATTGACACTTGGTTTTAAGTCAGAACTTGAGTCTTAGCTTTCAAAGCTCAGTGCAAGAGTGTGAACTGTGTGATTTCCAACTAAACCAATCCTAAAAGAAATAATGTGGAATCAAATGGCCAAAGGCTTTCTCATGTATGAATGTAGTGTGTGAAAATGGATGTCTCCCCCTTCCCTGCAATGCATTATACATCTGTGGGCTTCCACTTCCCATTTGCACTGTGATGGGAGATTGCTGACATTGTTGCTAGCTCAAAAATGGGCAGAATGGCATCAGCTCCTGTTTAGATTGAACACCAGCATAGCATATTGCCAGTAAAATCATGTATTTCATGGTAAGTGAGAATGAGATTAGAATTGGCATTTACTCAGGGAAAATGTGCAAGCAAGCATGTGTATGTTGGGAAGATGTGGTCCATTAATTCAGGCCAATTGTATGGCAGTTTCAGCCCAGTAGTAAAACTGAAACTTAACTCTTGCAGACAGACATTATCAAAGTTGAAAAAAAACAAAATGTATTGTTTTTGTTGTTATAATATCCAGTAACAAGTAATATCACTCCAATAACGTGTGAATGAAACCGACGTACTAGGTTTTATACAATTATTTAGAACATAATTTTGAAATTTGTTTGGGTGCATGAATGCAGGTATGAAAGAGAGGCTGTCTAAAGTCGACATGGATACAGGCTGGTCTCAAGAGGATGAGCGACAGTGTTCCCTTTGTCAGAAATATGGTGACTCAAAATCAAATGTAAGTATCAGCAACTTCAAAGTGCATTTATTATGATGCACTGTAAGACTGCCAGCTCAAAAGCTTGTGCACACAAGTTGGGATTTGACGTTAGATTTGAGAGTAGCCACTGCTCTGCCATGCATTTAAGTGTGGCAATGAGCGTACGCCTGTCCTATGCCTCGTGCGTTCATTTCGGCAAATGAGTGCCATTATGTTTTCAGGTTGTACGTACACCTGCCCCGATCTTGCGAATGCAATATCTCAAGAACGCCTCAATTTGCACCTGCTTCAAATTTGGTATGAATGTTCAATTGCATTCAAAGATTAACTGATTAGATTTTGGTGGTCAAAGTTAAAGGTCACTGTGACCATCAAAGTCCCATCCTTGTGAACGTGATTTCTCAAGAATGCCAACTTTAGTAAGGATGTTTACTTGGACTCTTCAGATTAAAGGATACATTTTTTTAGGACTAAGTTCATGATCTCTTTGACCACATGTATGTCGCTTTCTCATGAACGCAATATCTCAAGAATGCCTTGAGGCACATTCTTCAAATTTGGTATGAACATTCACTTGGACTAAAAGATCAACTGGTTAGATTCCTTTCAACTCTATAACATCTATTACATACCTCGCTACACAAATGTATGTCAACCAGAAATTCACTTAATGATCATGATGCATTTTGGTGCTCCTACCACCCTTCCTGGTACTGCATTAGCCATTATGTCTAGCCTATCCAAAATGTTTTTGTTCTGCTAGACCTACAAACAGTTATAAGTTATAATGTTTGGAATAACGCCGTTTAAAAGAGCGGCATTAGGTAACAACGTTATTTTTTCAGTAACGGGGTAATCTAACTAATTACTTTTCCCGTTGTTACAACGCTGTTAACGTTACTGGACGTTAAATGAGGTGCATTACTATGCATTGATTGAATAAACTGTGTAATCCGAACGCACCCCTGGCTCACAGCTAGTGAGGAGGTGGGTTAATAACGATGTAAGCGATTATGATTGGCTAAGGCAGAGTCATGTTTCATGGTAGCCAATCAGAGCCAGTGTTTTTACACACTTGCCAGCACACGCGCCACACACACACACACACGCAACAGCTAAAATAGAGATTTGACAAAACAGCAGAGGTCTGGAGCAATCCGATGAAAAGTTGGCATTTTCAAGGTGGAGATATAAGCACTACTTCAAATTCATTGTGGTCAAAGGTTGTGTACATTATGTCCAGGAGCGAAGACTGTCGACGTAAGCAACTCTAATTTAATGAAGCATCTCACACACGCATCTAAAGCTAGTGGCCAAAAACACCGATACCTCCACCACAGATGATAGCTCGCCATCCACTAGCAAAGAAGGACTCTGAGCAAAGTCCTCCAAGCAGCAAAAGCTAAATCTTTCTGCCTCACAACAAAAACCAATGACACACAGGCTGTCAAAGTCAACCGTAGGTCTGTCGATGTGCGATATCTTGAATTCAATAAAGCATCTATCTATCTAATACATATCGAAAGTTATGTAGCCTATAAACATCTGTCTGTTCTACTCATTTCAACTGGCTGCTCAAAACGGCTAAAAAAATCCAAATTCTTTGACAAATAGCAACTTTTTTTTTTTAACAGTAACGCAAATAGTTACTTTCCCTGGTAACGAGTTACTCTTATCATAGAGTAATTCAGTTACTAACTCAGTTACACTTTGGAACAAGTAGTGAGTAACTATAACTAATTACTTTTTTAAAGTAACGTTCCCAACACTGGTAATAACACACGTGACCGACTTTATTAATAAGTCTACTTTTTCTGATCACATTATACATCACAATTGATTCTCAGCAGTCGACAGACAATCAAGTTACTGCAGTCAATATTTCCTTATTATATAATTTAACACATAGTTCACTGGGCTTTCTGTTAGTGGTAGAGTGCTAAGCTTTTGGTATATCACCATTAGTGAAAGTCGAGAGTTACTTACAGTGAGCTTATTGGAGCACTTAACTTCTGCACGGTGCTATACAGTGGGTCCCAGTTAAGTTTGGACGGGTTCCTTCATGAATCACGCACCCCATTTTCTCAGCAGAAATTGCACAAACTGCAGTTGACACAAACAACCACAAGGTGTCACTTGGGAGTTCTGTCACTACTATTTTTGATGCGACTTGACTTAACTGCTTCCATGACGCAGTGAGCCATTACCAAACATATATGATAATATAATAGCGTGAGTTTATATATCTTATACCCTACTTGTCACGGTTACTTATAGATGTGGTAGTGTAACGATAAGCGCATGAAACTTTCAGCGGGGGCACGGGAACTTAAATTGATCACGGTAGTTTAAGCTTACACTTAAACAGACAAAACATTCTAATATGAAAATGTAGATGCAATTGTTGTAAAATGGTGCAGCTCCTTTAAGAAAGCCCCGTGCGCAGGGATGGAAAGAGAGAAAGCGAGAGGGGATGTGTGTTAGAACTTAGATGCGTGTGGAAAAAGTAGACGTGCTGTTGAGACTGGAGCGAGTCGTATTCAAAATAATGCAAAAAACAAATCTGCAGATAAAACCAATTACCCTCATTCATTGCAACCGCAGCATGCCTGCTTGCCGACGTTCAAACGAAAAAGATATCAAAGCACCTTTTGCGTTTGAATGTAGCACAATTTTTTTTAAACAGCTGGACAAATGATTTAGCTAATTAATTATAGCCTGCACACCAGCAATTGTTGAACATTTACCTGTACAAGACAGTAGCCCAGCCTAACAAGCATGTTGCATGTTGTAGGCCTACTGTAGACATTTCATTTAAATTGCAACCGCAACATGCCTGTTTGCCGACGTTCAAACGACAACGAAAAAGATATCAAAGCAACAAGAGGGTTGAGTCTGAATGACACGGAGTTCAGACTCATATTGCTCTTCATAACCATCTATAAAAAAAGTGTTTTTTCTTTTCTTTTTGAGAACGTCCGAATCCCAGGACATGACGCACTGGACATTATAATAGGCTTGAGATATAATTCCAAAGGGGGCAGATAGGGGCCTACTGCACTTAAAACTTCACAAACTTAAAAAGATTGAACGAAGCATCCCGAAATTTGAAATTGTGATCAGTGACTGGCATCGAGTGAAACTTTTCGAAGTTGAACAGGCTATTAAAAACTATTTGCGCACCTCAATGTCACAGGAGAGACTGGGCTCTCCATTCTATGAATTGAAAAAGACGTTATGCTACCTGCAAACTGGCCTATGATTTCATTGCTGAGTTTGCGGCAAAGCAAGACAATGTTTTTTCAGAGTCAGGATATGGCGAGTCAGTGTCATTTATTTGTCCAATGTTAGCCTACAGACCAGTTTCCATAGTGCACATCTTATCAACAGTTTGAATGCCGTGTGTTTTTCTGCTCATTGACAAATACCGTTCAGCACAATGATTCATGCCCAATTAATTTCCCCTGTTAAAGTGTTCGCCTTTGTTACACTATTTGGTTTCGTGATGTAGCCTATGATAAACACCATATGGCCAAATATGTGACTCAGCTAATGTTATAGGCTATACAATTTCCCCTCTTAAAGACAAGCTGGTGTAGCTTATTAGACTAGGCTACTAAAATGCACCGACGGCAGCCTTGGCTATGTGTAAAGTAAGCTATCACATGATTTCATGCACTTAAGTTCATGCATCTGTCAAGTTCGCACAGGGCCTCGCACCCCCTTGCGACGGGCCTGCAGCTCCTCCTAAGACAGCGAGGAAAAAGTTAAAATACGCGATAAACCTGGGAAAAGTTGACAGGTTTGTTTCGGTCCCAGTGATTATTTGTGAAATTGTGCAAACGACAGCCTTTTTAAGGCATTTCAAGGAAGGTGTCGTATGCAAGCTCCCAAATTGACCCAGTAGCCTACAGAAGGCATCAATAAATTGTTGGGACTGGGGAGGGTCATGCGTTTTTTCTCAATCACTTTGGAGGGGCAAATTTCTTGCTGGCGAGGGAGGTTCACGTCTTTTTTGATTAACGCTCCCAAAACTCCCCCGGTAGCCCCTTAAATAAATAACGAACAGTCCCTAATTGATTATAGCCTGTAGGCCTACAGGGTTCTCCGCGCTTCTGTCGTTTGGCGACAATCCGGTGCAACCAGGCCAAGACAGATATTTTAGAGAGAAGGAGAGACGCCGGTGCAGCTCAGATGTCTTCTTAATTTTCTTTATTCTTTAGTAAAAGGTGCAGAACATTATTAAACTTTGACTAACGTTTCGATGTGTCGATGTTTTTGACTAACAAACATCGAAACGTTAGTCAAAGTTTAATAATGTTCTGCACCTTTTACTAAAGAATAAAGAAAATTAAGAAGACATCTGAGCTGCACCGGCGTCTCTCCTTCTCTCTAACACTTTTTGGCTTTGGCTAAATATTTCTAAAATCATTTGAGTTTCACTAGTCACATGTTTTAACAAGGAACACTTGTTATTGAACTAATAACAGACGTGTGTCGAAAATTGACTTTATTTTCCATATAGAGAAATAACAAATGCAGAGTCTAACCAAGGTCAATCTTGCCAAAAAAGCCCTCAAACCTGAAAACACATGAGGCAAAAGTGCAAAACATCACAAAACTAACTAAACTAACACGCGCATATTTTTGTATTGCAATCATTGTAGCCTACAGTTGTAACAGCGCGTAACAGTCGTTTTACTCCCCGTATGCGCTCATTATAAAGAACGTTTAACATGTCCCAAAAACAGCTATCAACTAATCACCAAACGTCTTATAAACAAGTATTGCCAGGAGCAACACCTTGCAAAAAATGATAACAATAGGCCTAGGCCTTAATGGCTCTGCTCCTGCCTAGATTCAAACTCAGAACTGCCTGAAATTTGCAGACCTGTTCTGGAAATACGCGCATTAACCCACTCGACCGTCAGACAACGCTATCTGCTTCGAGTAGGCCTATGGGTAGGACTGTAGCCTACACTGGTTGCTGTGGCACAGTCTTGAGTGACCGAATTCGTTTTCCTTTGTCATATGAATGCTGTCATTTTGTTAACATTACTGTTAAGGAGATGCTGTAGGCAAAGGCTATATTTAACATTGTTAGTGTAGTAAAACAAATCAGAACTATTCACAAGGTTTCTGGGCAGCATATTTATGTTCTGTTAGCAAGCGAACTTCTCATGACTACCGACAAAGTAGCCTACTGCCAGCTGACGAAGCTCTCATTTTAAAACATTACTGAGAGACAGGCACTGTACAATCAAGACATCTTGCCATTGAATCCAAAACTATGTTTAACATTATGTACAAAGCTTATAGGCTACAGTGGACTAGCATGTTGCAGGGGCTGCTAAAAACACAGAGAAACGCACTGAAAACTCGGCCAATCACAGCCCTTGCTGTCGAATGCTCCGTCCGGTTCGACCGTGGAACGTCACAGCGGACTATGCTGCCCCCAAGCGGCTGCAGTTGTAGTTACATTTCACCCAGCTGCGTAAATCACCTTGATGGTGAATGAAGTGTCAATTCTTAACTGGGACCCACTGTATGTGAATGAATGAGTTGCCCTGTAACTTTTTTATTGTACCTCAAACTTTCCTCTTTTATATCCACAATTGCTTTAGGAGGCAGGAAGGTTACTCTACCTTGGACAGAATGAATGGGCCCATGTAAACTGCTCTATGTGGTCAGCGGAGGTATTTGAAGAGGATAATGGCTCCTTGATGCATGTCCATAGTGCTGTAGCCAGAGGAAGACTTATGGTAAGTTTATTTTACTACCCTGTGTCTGTTAATTCATCCTTATTACCTCCTCCTAAAAACCTACCTTAAAACAACAATGCATTGTTTATCTGTTCTTTGCCTCTTTCTGTCCTCCCCGACACAATGCCGTACCCAGCGATGTGAGCGTTGCAATAAGACAGGAGCAACAGTAGGCTGCTGTTTGACGTCTTGTCAGAGCAACTACCACTTCATGTGTGCCCGCACCAGGAACTGCGTTTTTCAAGATGATAAAAGAGTTTTTTGTCACAAGCACCGTGATCTCATCAGTGGGAAGGTACACACTGAGCCGTTTAGCTTTTCATACTGTATATTTCATACTATGCAAAATGCCTCTGTTTGTAACCGTATTGTGTGTTTCCTGTCATTCACATTGTTACTCTACAGATGATCACAGGGCAGGGTTTTGAAGTTCTTCGGCGGGTTTATGTTGACTTTGAGGGCATTAGTCTACGCAGAAAATTTCTCACTGGAGTGGAACCTGAGTCTGTAAACATAATGATAGGTATGTTTCTTTTGCTGTTGGAGTGGCACCAATGAAGTTTCTGCTTTATAGTGTCATTTTACAGTTTAAGGATCATGGTACTAACTAGCTCTTTCATGTTCAGGTTCTTTGCACATAGGCAAACTTGGTAAGCTGACTGGACTCTCATCTAAGCAAGGAAAGCTGTTTCCTGTGGGTTATGAGTAAGTAGCTGATTGCTAGTAACTTTGTCATCTAACTGAACTAATAGATTTCTAGAGTTATCATTTCTCCTTTGTTATTCTTATTTCCATTTCATTGTTTTGACCTAGATGCTCTCGCTGGTACTGGAGCACCAAAAATCCTCTTCGTCGCTGCAAGTACAAATGCAGAATTTGGGAAGTCAGACCACCGATGCAAGAGAAACCTGTGGAGGAGTGTCTAGATCAGGGAGACAACTGCACAATAGCCCATAGTCCCTGTCCAAATTCAGGTGAACATCCACTGAAAATACATACTTATTTACATTAGCCCACAAAGGTCCAATGAATTATTGTTTTGTACAAGTAGGCTACTTAACTACTTCAGGCATAGAATGGATATGTGTCATGCAATATTCATTCATTGAGAAATATTTATTTATATGGCCAACCCTGTAAATCTAAATTGTTAGGTTTTAGCTGTAGAACAAAGTGCCAAAGCCAAGGCTATAGGAAGTTGTAATGTTTCTTATATGGTGTTAAGGGAGATTTTCATATAGATATCTGTTTCTCGAGCATGAACATACCCCCAGAGTGTAGCACTGTATCTGTCTGGCTACTTTAGCTGTTGGCTGCAGCAACTCGTTTTTTTCCCCCTGACGGACAGTATGGAAAGGACAGAATTCTCCTTTAAATCACTTGTACCTATTCATAAATTTTAAGTTTTAAAGGTGCATATCGCTAGCCTGACGTTGTCATACTCAAATTCTAGTCAGAATATGAGTCTGATACTGTTCCATTGGGATGTAATTATGGGGCGTGTTTCAACCGATACGGGGGGGGAAGCCTCTGCACTCAATTGGATAGACCTAACCAATCAGAGCAACGAAACAGCTTACCGTGAGATGTAGGAAGAACACACAAACCATCCTTCTTCTCCACAAATGCTTTAACATTGTTTTCTGGTCTTTTGTAAAAGTTATTGTGCCATCAATTTCTCCTACGTCGTTAGCGAAATCTAAGAGATACGTAGCAGGGTAGGCTAAACTGAAAACTTTCCCCGTTTTTAAAAATGATTCTGTTGAACACCGATATGCTACAAACGTTATTAATGTTATAAACAGCTGGAGAAGGCTGTCGCAAATCCCTTGAGCAGGTGGTCAATCAGAGATTTCAAACGAACAAGGGAACAACATGTCACAATGCAACACACTGTTTTCCTTTGATGAAGATGAAACCATGATTTTTCCCACATCTCAACTTTGGCCAAAGTTTTCAGAAATAATCATTTTCAGTGATAAAACCTCATTGAAATAATATGCATTTATCCATATGGGGTCTTAGCTACAGCGTTTTTGTTGCAAACAAAATCAACTTAAGCCTGCTCAAATAACACTGTTGCTCACCTGTCCATCATCGTAAAGCCCTATTTGATTGGTCCGAACAGCTCTGGTTCGAGCATAATTGCTCCACAACGGAGCAATGCCAGACCGAACTTCCCGACCTCAAATGTTGTGGGCGGGGCTAAGTTCGGCTGGCACCCAGGCTAGCATATCGCTATCAAGTCTGGTGTAGCCAGTTCTATTGATTATAGTGGACACTAATTGTTGCAGAATACGCTCACAAACTTCAGTTACGTGCCTGGTGTAGCCTGCCTTTAAGTGCTGTTTTAGAGCTTTTGAAGCAGTGAAGCAAAAATAAAAAAGTGAATGTCAGAGATCTGAGATCCGCGCTGAGATGTCAGGCGGGAAAAAACAATATCATTTGGTCAAAGTCATTTTAAGTCCCTCCACTCGGCACCTGTATTGTAACGTTTTTGGGCACTTATCTGGCATCTATTTCGGCAGAAATGCGTGTGCGCAAGGCTTCACAACCCCAACCTTGCTCCAGCATGTCGACTTTTTTGCCGCCGAGTAGTCACAGCACACCACATGATTGGCACAATGTATTCACATGTCGACTTTTTGCCACAGAAATGTTCTACCACCTGAGAGCAGAGAGAGACACTCTCAGCCCCCTCTTCCTTCAGCCCTCTCTCTTTTGGAGACGCCCCCTGTCCTCCTAAAGCCCTGTACTAATTGCTCTTACAGTGGGCAGTGCTTCGACTTGGCCAGCTTCCCTCGCGGTCCGCGCGCGGGATCACGCGACTTTAACTTGTATTTTTCCAGTGACGCTGCAACAACCGGCAGAGGTCTCAAGTGAGCAGGGTGTCTCGTAAAAAGAAATGGAGCTGGAAAACCCTACACAGACTTCACTACAGACTTTAGCAGGCTGGTTTAGACATAATTTAATAGCCAGAAATATGCCTTCCTGTTACGTCCTGTTATCACGGAGTTACAGGCGATAAACTATTTTTGATGGTCACAAGTTTACTTCATTAACGTTTATTTCTTTCATTATTAAAGAGTGTTTTTCATTTAAAGGCTTGACTTCGTGCTTATTCAGAAGAGCATTTAGTGCTCTCCCCAATCCCAGATGTTCACATTGCAAGTTTGTTTGTAATGGATGCAACCGCGAGATACGCTTGTCATAGGCGCCAATACCGTGGGTGCTCCGTCTCTCG
Organism: Alosa sapidissima; assembly: GCF_018492685.1. Lineage (NCBI taxonomy): Eukaryota > Metazoa > Chordata > Actinopteri > Clupeiformes > Clupeidae > Alosa > Alosa sapidissima. The sequence goes on from NC_055966.1 coordinate 2,349,055, forward strand.
GGCACCCACTGAAAACATCGAGCACCCACATTTGCCAGCTTACAGTCCCGGCTAAATTTGTATTAATTTAAAATCAAACATCGCAGTTGATGTTAAATTCAGCATCTCTCATAATGTGATTGGATATGTTGCTGTCAATTCCCTACTTCATATAGCCTACTAACCACCAATGAGGGCGTCTCTCGTATGAAAATTCCTGACACTTCCCACCTGAAGAATTAACGCAAGGCTTTGTCGGGTCTTCAGCCCCGAATGTTTAAAATGTATATAGCCTTGAATATCATTTTAAAAGTAGTCTGACAAAGCTTATTGTTTTGTGACACAGCTAAACACTGGTACCTCATAGAACGTCTATAACATAGCCTAGGTGGTCGCAACTTACAAAAGTAAAGCAGATAGAAAGAACTCACGCAAATCTAGCCTACAACACGCAGATAGCTTTATGCGCAGGGGAGAGAGCGCGCGCGCGCGCACTGTGCTTTATGATTGTTGCCTTCTGATGTTATGTTGCTAATTCACTGAACTGCATTAGGTGACAGAAATGGTATTGCCTTTATCTTATAACTCCTTGTCTGAGCGACTACCAGGCCTATGGTTTTTAAAAGTCAGATGTTCCCTGACAAAGACATTCGAAAATTAAAAATGTTTATTGACTTGAAAAATACACTAATTTTTGCGAACTCCCTTCATTCAACCCTTGAAGACATCGCGGTCTGGTGCGCTATGTAGATCGTTTCTCGTACCATTTAATTTCTCAGAATTTAGGTCTACTAGGCCTACAATAACGTCATCACCAAATACATCTTTTATTTTTAGTTGATCAACCACAAAGAGTAGCATAGGCCTGCTGTGCACAGTGCACTGACGACTGTAGCAGCCCAAGGTAACCAGTTGTTGTAGATGAGAGGCAACCCCTTGTTTCAGATAGCCTGGACAACATGTTACCTGGGTGTTGCCTACGTTATTAATTAATGGTAGCCTACAATAGTTAATTGATTCGCGTAACATATTAGTTGGCTCAAAGAGTAGGGAATCAGGATGGAGAGAGTCACGTGTGTGTTGCTTTTGCGGGATCGAATCCAGTTTAATTTTATATTAAATAAAAGTTTTCAAAACATATATTTTTTACATGTCTTTTGTCCGAGTGGCTGTAATGTAGCCAAGCGCTCATGGCGTATGAAAAGCGACTTCAAACCGCCTAAAACAACTTGTTTGTGAATGTCTGACAACTGCTGCAGCGCATGCACGCGCAAGGAAACCAGTAGGTGGAGAAACCAGAAGGCACACTACACCGGAACGATTTTAAGGCTATTTCGCATAGGCTACTCAATGGTGCTATTTCACACGCATTATAGCGACCCCCACTCACCGGGGTTAGGTGGAAGGTGTTAATAGGTGTTAAGACATTTGTTCCCAAGGGTCTATGAATTGTTAATCCGGCCCTGCCCCCAACGAACGCAACTTTCCACAGCTGAAAAAGAAGTCTAGAGGACTCCTAACTCACTAAGACCTACTTACTGTAGGCTGCGCAAACCACAGGCCTTTTTTGGGCAAGCCTGCATTCGCGGCAGGCCTTCTGTTGAAGAATTTTATATAAATCCTGCACTAACGGTAATCCTCCTACTCCCCCCCCCCCCACACACACACACCACAGCTGTGGATAGTGTGGCATGCTCACGCTTTATGTCTCCTTCTTGCAAACTAGGCCTATAGCCCAACCATTTACGTCTTCAAAAAATAACAACTTGCCAGATATGCCTTCATATCTTTGGGCTTCATTCAGCATTTTGTTCTTCCACTGGAAATGACTCTTCTACATTTGCTGCCTGCTGCATCCTTTCTGTTTGTATTGTTTAGAAAATGTTTGACGTCTTGAGTTAAAGCATTAAACATTGTTTGCTGGTAACCAGCCACAAATAGCCTACAGGTTCTTGCGTGCGTACATTCTCTATTCTCTCCAAAATGTGCCCGTTCTGTGGGCTGGCCAAGTGCGTAATTCTGCGGCATAAAGCAGATGTATTTGTTTATTGTACAGAAAAATAAAAATAACCTGTCAAGCAGTCAATTGACTACATTGCAGTCAATAAGTAGGGCAAATTACGAAACCAAAACGTGGGTCATAGTTGTCTAAGCCTCTGCTGTGAGGCCAAACCCATGAACAAAGACGCATTGATATCTGCAATAGTTTTTTTTTTTTTTGGCGAAACAAGCTCACAGCCAAACGAGTCATAGCACTGAAGGGAGAGGCAACTGGCATGTGATCTCCCCACGGGCCAATGGATGTACAAGTTTTCTCCTGTGCCTACGATATTTAATCCAGTGTTTTGTCAAGTTGCAAAATGCTATTCGTTTTAACGAATTTTTATGATGGTATGAAGTACTTTTTGTATAGGGTACTATCTTGATTGCTTTATACTCAATACTTGACCAATGGCTATTGCATCTGTCTATTGAAAGTGAGAATGTGGCATGTGATCTACTGTGTAGGCTTCATAAAATAAATAAACAGATTGCTAATGGCCTACAAGCTGATCTGGGGAGTGTTTCCCGTACAACTATGGAGGTTAGCTTTTTGCTAACAGGATGCATCGTTCAACTAACCAACATGTAAGTTACGACTGTTTCCCAAAACTGTCATACTTACATAGTACTGTAAGTTTGGACCATGATAATTTCCAAACTTCTGTAGTATGGACTAAGGTGGTTAATGACGTTTACTAGCACGTGAACGGGCACCTGCACATACTTCTGTGGCGCATTGCGTTAAGGCCGGCAGATGACAGCCGCCGTTGCACAGCAGTTACCAGTCCCCTGTCCAACAGTTCGAATCTGGGTTAAGATTTTGACAACAATATTGACATCGTTGTTTACCTAAGTTTATCTTTTGTGCAGATCATATTATCAAAATCAGAATCAGCCTTCTTGGCTTGAAAAATCCATGAAAATCAAAGGCTACATATTCTTAGCTGACTCGTCCAAAAGTGCGCACCACCTTATTATTATCTGCAGGTGTGTGACTTTTACTTACGTGCACATGGCTGCAAATTGACTTTTAATTTATGTATTTTCTGCCTTGGGCATTTTAAAATATGGATGTATGGTGGTTAGAAGTGTAAATATCAATTAGAAACCTAAATATATTTATAATTATTAATTTGCAAACAAATAACTGGCGTCAGTGACGTCTTTGACATGAAGATCCCTGGAACTATGCTTCTACTAGCATTCTACCACAGGTCGAGAGGTGTAGTTGTAACTACACAACTTTACGATAGTGGTTGCGAACGTTCGTTGCTACTATGGTTTTGGGAAACACTAACGTAGTGTAACGATGCATTGGACTATGTAAGTTCCAAATATGAATGTAATTCTGCGGCATAAAGCAGATGTATTTGTTTATTGTACAGAAAAATAAAAATGACATGTCAAGCAGTCAATTGACTACATTGCAGTCAAGAAGTAGGGCAAATTAATTTACGAAACCAAAACGTGGGTCATAGTTGTCTAAGCCTCTATAGCGTAGCCTGTTAAAAACGTCGCAGAAGCCTACAGATTAATTCTGAACAGTTATTTCTCTACAGGCTCAATTATCACACCACTGTTTTGATTTGCGTAGTTGCGTTAACCCAACACTGACAATAATGTAGACAGCAAATTTCGATTTCCGTTACCACCGTGAAGTCAAGCCTTAAGCCATACCCAAGTAGCCTCAATCGAGGTAAATCGAGCTTTTTCAGAAGGGGCGGCAGGCAGAGCGATGCCCACTGTAGCTCCTTCCCCTGATCAAAGTCAGATATTAACCTGACCAGGTCCTATTAACAATCTACCTGCTGGCTAGGGGTGGGCGATATGGACAAAAAAATAATATCTCGATATTTTTTGTGATTTTGACGATAACGATAATTAGTCGATATCCTTTAAAAAATTGTTTTTGTTAAAGTCTGAGTTACTTTACAGCTCATTATTTATGAATAGCATCATTAGGCCTACAATAATAACCAATAACCTAACCTGTGACTTTTTAACTTAATCAACCAATGCATTGTCACTCTATGACACATTTCCAATTCTGCCCATACTTGTGTGTGTGGCAATGACATGGTCTAGCCAGCTACATTAGAGAAGCTGAATAGGCCTAACAGTTTCCCAAGAGAAAGTCTGAAGCTGAAATTCCTTTCAAACCTTTACATAGGATTCACTGTAAAACTAAGAGCAGACCAACAGAGTAGCTTACATCTCAGTTATTTCCTTCTATGTTTTGTTTTAGAGCAATCACGTAGGCTAGCATTCCAAGTTACAGAATAGAAACTAATGCGTTAGCTTATGGCTAATGTATCTGAGAAATCCCATAGAGATGCTAATGGTTAGCATAATCGGTAAACGTAGATATTTAGAGCAAACTTCAGTCCATTTACAAAAGAGTTACATGAGAATAGTTATTTGTTTACAACTGACTATTAAAATACTCAAAGGCTAATGTTTTCTCTCCATATAATACCGTAGGAAAAAACGTGACTGTCTCATCAATGCCACTTCAACAGAAGTAGCCGCATAAAATCCCAAGTAGGCTACTCGCTGCACAAAATAAACATTAGGCTGCGTGGGACAACGTTGTGACCATGTGACCCACTAGTGATCACGTGACACTTGCTCTGCTGCACTTCTCCCGCATAGCCTACCTCCTGGGAATGTATGAGTCTTCCGTGCGTGATTTCGAGTGTTTTTCCCCATAAGTAATTTAAATACTCAATAATGTCAATTTGCACATCGTTAAAACAACAATCACGATATTATCGCAGACGATATATATATCGCCCACCCCTACTGCTGGCCAATTACCACCCCCACTCTGAATGAGCACCATGCCAGACAGGCAGAAAAACCTTGTTTATACACTAAAGCACAATCATTAAATCCAAATATATATCTTGACATTGCCATTGTACTGTTAACTACTGTGCGATGTGGGGGTGCCAAACCCCACATCGTCACACAGGAACATAGTTAGGGGGAAAGGAGAGGTGTCCTTTTTCACACCATCCCATATCAATGCTCCTCTGGATGGTCACTATAACAGCCATAGTAAATAGTTAACAACCGAGAAGCAACAGCAGAATCAACTGTAACCAAGTTAACCACCAACCGTTATAATTGTCTGTGACCAAAGAAAGGGGTATAACAATCTGAATAGGTTGACTCATAGACATGAGACACTGAGACATGACTCCGTATTGTGGCCAAAAACTCAAACATACCGCTTATAGAATGAAATTAACTACATTTTGTGTTATTAATGTTGTTTGTGTTGAACTAAAATCACCTGTGAAGCCATGGATTTTGTGTTCTCTTCCACCGCTAGCAGGAAGGTAATCTTTGTCGGACCAACATGAGTGTTCAGTTAAGTAATATTCAAATGTATTTCTTGTTTTGTTTTGAAGCACAAAGGATTGATGTCGCCCGGTCCAATTCTCAAAATGAAAACAACCCCAAACTATCCCCATTTGCTACACCAGCTCTGGGTAGTCGACACAAAGTCCCCCAAATCAGACGGCCTGCTGGAGGAATGTCCAGACCATTGCCATCTCCAGGTACATATTGCAAAATATTCGGCAAAATATAAAATGGCTTAGACATTTTGTTGTTGTTGATTTTGTTAACTGTGTCCATCCACAATGGAAAACCTTTTAACAATATTCCAAGATTCATTTAAAATTATTTTGTTGCTGTTGCTCTTTCTAGGTGCAGCGATATCAAAACCTCATCATATATTGACTACAAGTGACTTCGATGAATCACGGCCAAGACACCACAGCCCTCATTACCAAACTGCAAGCTCTCGTCACATAACAGCTCCCCCCTCGGGATCTACCTCTGGATCGTTTTGTCTCCGAGCTGGGGGTTCTATGCACCCAAAATCCTTGCAGTCTACATCTTCATTAGTACCCCTTGGTGCTGCTGAAAACCTGATGACCTCAAACATTTGCCCTGTCGGTCGAAATGCTTTCGCCACTCGTATCCCAGCAAAGCTTCCTCACTCTACCTCTGGATCACTTCCCCAGTCGCAATGGCCAGGTGTCATGGATAGTCCCTCAACATCCCTTTCTTCTACCATGCACTATTCCCCAAGAACAAGACTGCCTTGTCAGCCTGATCACTCTGACTCTATAGAAATACCACACACTTTCACATTGTCATTTGGAAGTGGCTCAGCTGAGAATGGTTCTTCACTGCATGAGACAAAAAGTACACAGAGGGCTGGTCATGTGGACCATCGTCAGGAATTTGCCTACATACATGTGGATGCAGATCTGTCTGTTAGCTCAGAATTGAAAGCAGAGCTTGAGATTGATGAGGCTTTAATAAATGAAGGTGTGGCTATGAACTGTAGTGCTCAGATTGATGTGGAAGGGGAGATGAACCAAGACGATTTCTGGGACAGAGATTTGGATGAAGATAAGGATAAGGAACAAACAATGTCTTGCACTTCTGCTGCCTCAAGGGAGAACTGGGGTAATGTCTCATCTGATGAGGAGATGGAGAACTATTTTGACTTTACCCGTACCGTTATTACTCAACACACACAAAGAGACACCCAGGCACCATTATCTCCATCCCTCAGGCCAATACCTCAGCTTGATGGTGTGGATGATGGGACAGAAAGTGATACCTGCATGACCAATATAGACATTCAAAATCTGAAATGCTCTGGTCAAATCCAAAATCCTGTGCACTCAGATGATGTTTTACCCCAAGCAGTTAAGACCAGTAATGGTCTGAGTATACAATTGGAAATCCCAGTCTCAAACACTCAGCCGGTCTCCTCGGCCAAGGCCTTGTCACAGAATGTCATTGTTAGTGATCCCACTGGTGGACAAAGTCAAGAGGAGTCCATTGTTGCTGGATCAGTTTCCGTTTTGGAAACAAGTAAAAGCTTACAGGTGAACCCAAGGCCATCTTTGACTAGTCCTACCTTAAATTATGCGAGCGTTCAGTCATGCATAATGTCATCGCATCAAGACAGTGTCAACTCCTGTCAGCCCTTGCCACAGAATTCCACAGTGGAGGAATCTCTGAACTTTGATCTGCAGGATCAAAATGCCCTCCTGTTCCAGGTTCCAAGTTTAGACCTGTCTGTAGAAACACCACTGATCTTAGATAAGTGTGAGCCATCTTCCCCTAGTACTTGTTTTACCGAGTTAGTCCCAGTCCAAGAGAGTGTTTCAGTAGACTTTTCAGATTCTGACAAACAAATGTATTTAGATCCAAATAATGGACACTTTGTATCATCTGTGAATGGTTACACTGTTTATACACCTCAAATGTCAGGGGCATCAGACAGTCCCCTCCCAAATTATCTGAGTGATGGTAAAGATGCAACTGATATAATTCAGCCATGCTCTGTCACTCCAATAGATTCTTCAGTGCATAGATTACAGAACCATCCGGTTGACCAGACTTTCATTACTATGTGTAAGCCGGTCTCTCCTCCCAGCCTCCCTTTGAGCACTACAGATTATAGTCAAGAAAAGCCAGCTTTGCCTGCTTTGGAAACTTTTAGGGCTAAACTAAAGACCCCAGTAGAGTGTAATCTATCAGCTCCATCTGCTCCAATTGGAGGTGTGATGCATACATCCACAGAAGGTTCATTACAACAAGAGTTAAAACCATTTCCGACTTCTGCTACTACACTGTCCTTAAGGCCATGTAGTCCCGTTTATTCCACTAATTCACAAACTCTGAGTTCTACCACGCTTGGCTTCATTGCATCATCATCTTCCATAACCTCTCAGGTATCAACTCCGTGCCACTCTATGTTCTCCGTTCTACAACCGGGCTCTGCCCCTCTTGTCTTAAATGGATATAACTCCAGTCGAGTTCAGAAGGAAGCAACTTTGGGTCGTACCATTTCTATAAACTTTTCAACCCCACGATCAGCAATAGAGCCTCAACAGCAGGTATTAAATCAAGCTTTACCTGGTCATGCCATTCTGACGGTGAAGGAGGTCGGTGGGCCAAATGTTGATCCTACTCCACATGTACTGCTTGTCAATCGTCTTGGTCAGATCTTTGTCAAAAATCCTGAAAGCAATACCTTTCAGCTACCAAGTCCTAATTCTCCCTCATACAGTTGCGTCACTCAAATTGCAAGCCTTCTTCAGAGTAATGCATTTTCAGCAACATTGGCAGCTGCAGGAAGTATGTCTGCCACTGCCCCAGTAGTTCCTGTGTCAACTCATGTTCCTAAAATGATGACCCCTGTTCAAAGTTCAGTCGCCATCACTCAATTATTAGGTTGTAGCAGTAATGGGGTAGACCTGGATGTCAGAAAGTCTCAGAAGAAATCCATTTCTGCTGTAGCTGCACCGAAAAAACCTAGAAAGAAGAGAGAATCCTTGTTATCAAGAAAAAGCAAGTCTGAAAGCAAACAAGACAGCAAAGGGAACCTGCCTCTTGTGAAAGCAAAGACCTCTTCAGATTCTACAAACTCTGTGGACAGTGCGCAAGCTATAATCAATCAGGCAATGGCCAGCTATTATGACCCATGTCGGACTGTTAATCAAGCACAGAGTGTCTCCTCCATAAAGGACACCTTACCTGTGGGCAAGGCTCAGACTCTGAGCTCTGTCCTTCCTACACCTTGTGTCCTCATTGAACCCGAGCCAGCATCCACCCCTCCATCAGAAGCATCACGACCACGTACCCAAGTGCGCATGAAAAGGGTGTCCTCCATATCTGATCGTGCCAGCACTAAAAAGTCTAAGGCTGAGGTCATGGAAATGGAGCCCCAGCTTGGAATGGAGGACCTGTGCAAAGTGAGCTTGGCTGTAGCCAGGTGAGAAGATGTTACAAACATTGAATAGTATAGTTGGAGCAGCCTTCACTCAGTCTCTTTTTTTTTCTGTTTTTTTTTCCTTCTGTTTCTGAGAGCGCTGGGCCAAACTTATAAATTATCAGATAGGATAAAAAGGCTGCACTTTGCACACTGAAGAAGGCACTACGCCGAAACGCATCTGTGCAATAAAATGTATGCAAAGTGCAGCCTTTTTCTCCTTTTTAAACTTTGCACAGTGTCATCCCATTATTATCACTGGTTAATTTAAATTTCTTGTCTTTCTAGCAGATCTGGAGTTCGGATTAAAGCACCAACAGTCAAAGGAGTTCTAGACTTGGACAAATCACAAGAAGAGGGTAGCAGTGACTGTGAAAGCATAAGGTAAAACTTTATGTAACAAAGCCTGTTTCATGTTTGGTTCAACCCCTTTGTCCTGGTGAGTGGCCTACACATCCGGAGCAGTGGGCAGCCCTTAATCCTGGCGCCTGGGGAGCAGTTGGGGGTTAGGTGCCTTGCTCAAGGGCACCTCATCCGTGGATGTTGGAGAGCTGTTTTAATCACTCACCCCGCCCACATTTTTCCTACCAGTCAGGGATTGAACAAGCCACCCTTCGGTCACAAGTCCGATTCCCTAACCAGTAGGCCACAGATGCCCACACTAACTACTATAGTCTAGAATAAGGTTCTAAAATGAGGCTCTTTTTCTTCATAGATCAGGATTTGACTCTCAGGCAAATTGCCAGAGTTTATGTTGAGATGTTTGTATTTTCAGGAACACATTTGACTTCAATTTACATTTCTGACATTAATAAATGGGTCAGCTATTCAAACTGTATCTTGCGTGTTTTTGCCACATGCATATAGGCCGACTTGAGCAGAATTTTCTTGTCCTGGCACAATGTGGTTCTCAAAACATTCTTGGTTAGTTGGCAAGGTGTGCATGTCACGTGAAGGAGAGAACACACTTTTCATTCCCTCCAGCCTTTGTAGGCCTGTGCTTGGAGTAGCTATGTTGGCTGATGGTTAAGTTAGCTTGGTAGTTTTAGATAAACACATTGTAATGTCTATTTATTTGATTCACACTTTTCAACAGTTTGTCTAAGTTAAGATATAGTTTGCACAAAAATAATTCATAATTTTTTTGGTAAAAGGCCTGGACCTTGGGACCGTTTTGCCATGTCCCGAAGCGGAGACAAATTACATGCTTGGGATGGTGCAGGACGGTATTCTATGACTGACTGGAACAAGTACTCAGGTAAGATAAACAGAAATACTACTTCTTGTGATTTTGCAGATCTTAACATGTAGTTTTTCATTACAGTGAATACTTGACTTATTAAGTTCACCACGAACTGTAGAAATGTTTCCTGGTCTCAAGCCTTAGAACACTTAATAATAATAATACATTTATTTTTTTAGCGCTTCTAGACATTCAAAGGCACTTTACAGTTTTATACATAGGTACAACAAACAGACAAGGTACATAGACGACAGGGTTACATAAACAGGGAAAAGAAAACACACAAGTCCTATGACAAAGCAGAGGACAAAGCTAGAGAGGTGGGCAATGGGGAAAGAAAAGGAAAAGCTGGGAAAGTCTTTTAACAGGAAAAAGCAAGATGGAAGGGGTGAGTTCTGAGGGCCCGTTTCAGAGGTAGGAGGCAGCAGCTAAGAAGGCCCTGTCGCCCCAGGTCTGGAGTATAGTCCTGATGGTCTTGAGCGTGTTGGCATTGACGGACCTGAGGCGGCGGGCTGGAGTGAGAGATGTCATTTTTTAAAGGTGCCCTGCCACACAAAACCGTTTTTACTTGTATTTTTTTTAATAAGTTAGGTCCATATGTGTTTGTGCTATGTCGTGAATGTGAAAATTACCAGCTACCTCCTCTGTCAGCTCTAGCCACAGAATAGAAATGAGCGGACAAATTAGGCCAATTGCAAAAGCTCTTCAGTTTGACGTGGAATTGATAGAGCTCATTACTATTCATTAACTCGCCCAGTTGAGACCATGCCCACAAAATTCGTTTAGCTCTGTGACAGTTTTCGTAGGCCTATGCAAGGATGGCTGAATGTCAACGGGCTTGTGCGCTATGCACAAATAGAACTTGAACAATGCATTTTGCCCAAGAACCCAGACTTGAGGATCAAATGGCTTTAGATTTTTTGATTTTTTGGAACAATGCCACAGACTTTGCAAAAAGGTTGCTGTTTAACCCTTAGAACCCTAAGCTGTTTTTAGGGCATTTTCACTACCTTTATTCATAAGGATTTATTCTGGTCTTTGTAAGTGCCACACTACGGAGCCCCCGATATGTCATGGGGAAAAAAAATAATAAGTTGTGGCCACAAAATAGCAATTCGTTCCCACAAAGTACTAATTTGTGGCAAAATAGCAATTCGTTCCCACAAAGAACTAATTTGTGGCCACGAAATATTAATTAGTTCCCATGAAATAGTAATTCGTTCCCACGGAATAGGTAATTTGTGGCCACGAAATATTAATTCGTTCCCACGAAATAGTAATTTGAACCACCACGAAAAATGTATAGTCTAACGTGCACTGGACAGCTGGGTGAGCAAATCGAGCGCCAGTAGAAGCCTGTCGTGTCTTTTCTCATCACTCCTCACCAGCTCTCAATTCTCTGGTTTGCAGTAGGGTACAACCGGGACGATTGAAACGGGGGACGAATGAAACATTCCGGTTTTCTCCGAGTGCAACGATGATACAGACATCATTTGGACAAAACATAGAGCATATTAACCTCCGTTGCTCAGCCAAATGCCATCCTGTTACGTCCTGTTATCACGGAGTTACAGGCGATAAACGATTTCTGATGGTCACAAGTTTACTTCATTAGCAGTTTATTTATTTTTTTGATTATTAAAGATTATACAACAATTGGGTTCTATGGAACTATTTATTTGTTTCTGATTGGCCGAGAGACGTTCCATGAGTTGGAATATCCCTGGACATTTCAACTCAGACTTTGCACAGCTAATAATAAATCACTCCGCGATACAATGCGAAGATTTGACACAATGTTCTCATCCCAGCTCTCCACTATTTTAAGCAATGGGTTACTCCTTAGCAAACCATAACGAAACAGTGCGTCACCACATCTGTGGATTAAGCTACACAGTCAACTCAATGTAAGTAAGATAAACGAGGATGCTAATTGTTCTCAGCATTGCCAGCATTGTGTAGGGCCTATAATATGATTGTCACTTGGAGGAGACTTGTAGATAACTAACGTTAGCATAGTTAGCTAACCGCTGCTAACGTGCTAGCATCGTGTCAGAAAAACATATGGGGCTGTGCACAGTAGTGTAACATTTATTCACCATAAATTAATAAAGTTGAGTGGTTCTGCAATGTAGGCTATGTTTCCGTTTTTTTGCAGTACCATGTCCCTTACATAACATGGCCCAGTGTCCTTGTAACATGCATGCAGCAAAGCTAGATATGAATGTGATTTCAGCCCGACTTTAAACATTTCTTTCAAGAAGACACATAAACCACAAAGACCCGTAAAGAGGGATCTGGAATGTTGGTTACCTAGCAACCAAGACGCTGTCTATTGAAAAGGGAGCTGTTTTTTGATGCGTAAGAACGATGTCGAAATTAACATTTTTAAACAATATTGGGGTGTTTTCAGATTATTTAGTTTGTGGTAGAATTGTTGTATAAAAGCAATATAGCACTCGTGATCGTGGGATTGGTCATGGATATTACCACGACTGTTGTTGCCTGCGCCACTCGGCCTCCGGCCTAGTGGCTACGGCCGAACAACACCCGTGGGAATATCCATGACCAACCCCACTCTCACTCGTGCTATATTGCTTAAGTGTTTTTCATTTAAAGGTTTGACTTCATGCTTATTCAGTAGAGCATTTAGTGCTCTCCCCAATCCCAGACGTTCACATTGCATGTTTGTTTGTAATGGATGCAAAACAGTCTATAATGCTAAATGTCTATGGGGGGACGATTGAAACACCTATTTCATTTGTCTCGACCAGGCAGTAAACCCCATTTATTCTTAGTCAATGCACACATATCTGTGTTTATGCTATATTTTATGCAGGTGAGACATGGAAAAGAGGTTTTAGATAGATGCAAATATATTTGGGGCTATCAGGTAGGGGGTCGAGTTTTGCCATGTTAACCTATGGAGACTGATGGCCTGTGGGTCATGAAGGGCACTTATTTGGATGTGTGGTGGCTTTAACCACATAAAAACAGTGTGACACATTGTATTGTTCAGAGTGAAACATTATATAATTCGAAACATGCATTATTCTAGCTATATTAATGGCATAGTGCATGCTATTTCCATAACCGCGAAATAAGCGCATCACCATGACTGCAATGAGTTGTTAACAGACATGAACCAAGACATAGCCCAGCAGCAATCTATCTAAAATAACACATACTTGAAGTACCATTCATGGTATGTTGTCAAATATTGAAGTTGTGGGAAGTTTACATAATTTTAAGCTGTATGTTTCATTCGTCCCCCATGCCGTTTCATTTGTCCCAGCCAGGAGGGACGAATGAAACATAACGCACGTTCGACTTCTCCTTAAATAACTCTTGAACGGTTTTGTTCAGAGCTGTAAATGCAACTGTATTTGACAGAGGACAGATGTAGGTTGCTAGTGACAAAATATTAACTTTCAGTGTTTTACAATGTCTTTGTAAATTACGTTTCATTAAAAAGTGTTTCATTTGTCCCGGTTCTCCATCAGCCTCGGCATTGCTCCTGACCGTCCATCTATCTCGGCACAGGTCCTCGGGTCAGCGCACCTCTGCGACACGACGTTTTACAAAAGATAGAAGTGCCCGAGATATGATTTCATCAGCGCGCGGCGTATGCAAATAATAACAAAGAAATGGAACAGTGATTGGTGTGTGGGTAGAAGGCGTGAGATGAGATGAGGATGGGGAAAAAGTGAGAGTGAGGAGGGGGGGGGGATGAAGATTCACCTCCAGCTATCTGATGCGTGTTTATAAAAAAACGCAAACGAGAGAGACACGTTCAAGTCGTACCTACGCCGGTGCAGCGACCTGGCTCTTAATAGTCTGCGGAGATGCCTCTCACTAATAATGAATCCCTTCAATGCCAGGCTTTTCAAAATGTCTTTGTATTTCATTCCCAGCTTAAAATAGCACTCTACCATACTATCCCTGTCCATTGTGTGACAGCGACTGTTCCTGTTTGAGGAGTTTGATTTGCTCATCCAGCTGTCCAGTGCACAGCCTATAGGCCTACCTATTTCGTGGCCACAAATTACTATTTCGTGGGAACGAATTAATATTTAGTTGCCACAAATTACCTATTTCGTGGGAACAAATTAATATTTCGTGGCCACAAATTAGTACTTTGTGGGAACGAATTGCTATTTCGTGGCCACAACTTATTATTATTATTATTTTTTTTTTCCCCATGACATATCCGGGGCTCCGTACCAAACATATTATATATTGTTTTTTTTTTGTTTTTTTCAGCAGAGTCTAGGCTATCCAGATCTGCCATCATTTCATGTATTAGTACTAGCATTGATTTTATTTTGATTTTTAAACAATTAAAATATAAAATGCGTATTATAAAAAGTTCTTATATTTCAACATGTATCTCACCACAGCAAGCTCATAGCTCTACATGCATTTCATGTGTGTTCAGACTGTCCTGAATTGGGCATTACAATTGCCATGTTGGAGGGATACTCTGGGGCTGAGCAATTTACAGAAATATGTGGTGTGTAATTTACGGAAATAAATGCCATTTTTTGTTTAGTGATTAAAAATAACCTTTCTGCGCTCCATATCTGTGACACGAACTGATCTGACTTGACCCGAGGTTGCGTGTTAGCCTGCGTTCATATGGTGTATGCACTCATAATGATTCTCAACTTTTTACTGCATTGCCATGAACAAAGTAAAGGCAAAAAAGGTGTTTCTTTGTTAAAGGAAAATTCCGGTTTTTAGCACTTTAAGGCCGTTTTCTGGTTTGTTTTGGATGAACTAGAGTGGTGGAACACCACTAACCACTCGGTGAGTTGCACAGTTTTGAAAACGAACGTTAAGGGTTGTTTTTTGAGACATTACCTCAAAGTAATGAAATGTGTGTGGCAGGGCATCTTTTAAAGAATTATGAAGCAACATTTTGCCACAAGCAAAAGAGCCAAACTGAGAGTGACATTTGTAGACTGGCTGCCCATGGCATGCTTTGTATTCTATTCAGTACCTACATTTAAACAACTAATTATTACTTTACACTCCTGGCAAGAAAGTGAGACAACATACACAGCGCACTTGGAGCGCTGTGCGCATTCACACCCCAGTGAAATGGTTTCTTGAAATGTAGGTCTGCTGTTCAGACCCTGAAGGACTTTATTTTCTGTTCATTGCTTGTGGGAGTATTTCTACTTATCTCAATAAGGAAAATATAAGAGCCTATGTTGAGTACAAATATGTCTTCTGAAGGCCTAAACAGAGCCCAGCCAAAAACTCCAATAAAATTTTGATCAACTTTGAGGGACAGCTATGACCATGCAGGATCATCCAGACCAAATGTGATTTTGCTACATACTATTCCTATTTATGTACCAGCATGCCAATTTTGAGCCACCTACATGGTTTAGTTATTGCACTATGGGCTTGTGAACTTTGACAAAAAAAAGAGGCCGAACAAAATCGACAACCCCCTCCCCCCGTAAAACTGGCTGTATCTTGTAAATTATTGATCTTACATAAAAGTAATTTTACAGTGTGTCTCCTGGGTAACATGGGTATACCTGGTAAATTTTTTGAGACCTAAGTGCGTGGGCCCTGGTTGAATTGACGTGGAATGACCCAGAGGTGTTCTGGAGTTTCCATTTTGGATTTTAACGTGGATAATCAAGGAAATGCTGAAAATGGCATAATTAGATTAGACTAGATACATTAGATTACGCTAACAGAATAACCAGTAGTCAATTCCTGTCAACTAGCAAAATACATCCTGCTGCAGACCATCATTAATTGTCTTACTGTTTCCCCCTAGGACCTACTTATTCATGTGATGAGCTGCCACCATCTGATTCAGAGGATGAGCCCAAGCCCAACCAAGACCAGCCACACCTACGGTTTGAGATCATTAGTGATGATGGTTTCAGCGTGGAAGCAGACAGCATTGAGGGTGAACTCTTGCAGTCTATTCTGCATCTCTTTGTTTCACAGATCTACAGTATAGGGTTGTCAAAAGAACAAGCTACTTCTAATTAATTACTTATAGAATAAATAGAAAGGGGGAAAAAACCTCAAAGTTAATTGCACTCATCCAATGAAAATCTCTCAGCATCGACCACACAGATTTCAATAGTAGTGTCTTTTTTGGAACAAACTGCACTAAGTTCCTTTTTCTTGCAACCTTTTTGCATGTGAAAGTGTTATTTTCATTCAGAACAAACATATTGGGTCAAGAGAAAATAAACATTATATCAATATTTGCCAGGGGTATGAATGATTTTGTTCTTAACTATAAGCACAGAAATAATTAATTCAATAAATTGCCATCAAGTCTGGAGAGTTTTGTTGAAGTGAATTGTGTTAACCTGGCTGTGAACCATGGGGTGTTCTTGCTTTGCACACATACTCTATGTCTTCACAAAAGGATTCTGGGTCCTGTACCATGAATGCCTTCCCCATTTCTCTCCCACTCAATTATTCACATCTCTTCACTATCTCATTAAATAAATAAAACATAAAAAGCCCTAAAATGTATGTAAAAAAGATGTCAGTCACTGTGACCGTGTGTGTCAATTAGTCCAGGTCACCAGTACCAACCTAAAAAGTACTCCAATCAGTACTTGTGTTTTATCTTACTGGTCCATTTCATCAATTGATGAAATCATTTGAGCACAGGCTTTACTGATTTTAGTTTCTGTTTGCATTGTTGCAGTGAGTTAGAATTGCCTTCAAATTATGACAAAAGAAGTAAAGTCTATTTAACCTCTTGACCATGAAGGTTGAATTACCGAGAACACTTGTTTTATTAAATATATATTTAAAAGATGATATACTGGCTTGCTTTGTATTTTGACCTCATGAGATACCTTTCTGCCTCTCTAGTGGCTTGGCGGGCAGTGACAGACGGTGTTCAGGAGGTGCGTGCTGCCCACCACCTGAAGCAACTTACCTGCATGGACATAAGTGGTGCCCAGATGGCAGGCATGCTCCATGATGCAGTGGTGTTCCTTGTGGAGCAACTAGAAGGTGCTCACCATTGTCTACACCACACCTTCCGTTTCCATAAGCAGGTGGCACAAGAAGAGGACCTGCCTGTCAACCCCAGTGGCTGTGCACGTGCTGAAGTGTATCTACGGTAGGTTGTTGCCATGATGTTAAAGATCCCCCCAGAATGTAGCACTGTAGCTGCCTGGCTGCTGTAGCTGTTGGCTGCAGCAACTTGAGTTAGGTAGCACTGTTTTTTTTTTTTTTTTTTTTTTTGTACACCGACATTACTCGGTGACATTACTGAGTCAGTTGCCAGAATTATATGTTTTAGGCAGTAATGCATCATTTTTAGTCCCGCTCCCACCCACATCTGTAACATTATTTCCTGCTCCTGCCCGCTAAAGCCCACACAAGATATGCAAAAGGGATATTAAGTTTTGCTTTCTGTCTCACAAGAAAGGAGCACTTGACACACAGAGCTGAGAAAGACTTCCAGATGTCTTGTTTGTGCCCTCTTCCTCTGTCATGCTTTCGATTTCAATATCCGTCAATTAGGCTGCTTTAACCTATTTTTTAATTCTGCCTAGTAGAACATCCAGCTCAACTATAGCCTACTTATGTAGCCTACACTACTTTAAATTCATTTACATATTTTATTTTACGCACATATTTGATTTGCAGGATTACAGTGAATCATTTGTTTCAACCGCACCCGCAAACGCACCTCTCTCATCCCATCAACTCCCGCATAGAACTTTCAAAGCTTGTCTCAAAGACCTGCGGGACTCCGGGAGTGCAGACCCCTAGATTGAATAGCACTTATATTTGTAATACCTGATAAAAGAACAGAAATGTTGCGGTTACTCGAGGTAACCTCGGTTCTCTGAAGGAGAATGCAAGACGTCAGTACTTTGGGATAACTTCAAAGAGCGTGCGTAGTCAGGACAGTGTATGGCCAGCCCGTAACTTACTCTTTCGGCATAAGCCCAGTGAAGGGACTTGGCTACTTGAGGCAAACAGTACTGACTCATGTCTCATTTTCACCCTCAAAGTTGAACGGCTTAACATAAATACTGGGGATAAAACAAGCATTTTCAGTTAAAGGAACCGTATGTAAGATTGGGGCCAAAACTGGTCCTACAATCACTTTCAAATTATTGTAGAGCGGTGACCCCCCCCAACCCCCCGCCCCGAATGGCAGAGCTGGCAACACGGATGCCGAAACACTACTGACTTTGTGATTAGTAGATAGGTGGAGGATGGCACATCAGGCCAAAACACAACATGACAACATCAACATCAGTTGAGGGCTGCAACTTCACTTTTTAAATGACAATATCCTGGCCGGACTACTGTTGTCAGTGATAGTAAAACGAACATGATTTTTCAATGTCAAGTGACATAACAGGGCCATTTTATGATTAATTGAAACACATTTCTTACATACGGTTCCTTTAACTTACATATTTTTAACAGGAAAATGTCTCAATTTCCATGCCAAACTGTTTCTTGTCAACATGTTCCCCTGACTCAAATGTTCCTTCCAATCACAGGAAGTCAACTTTTGATATGTTCAACTTCCTGGCTTCACAACATAGACAGCTCCCAGACATTGGGCCATATGAGGAGGATGAAGATGATATTCCTCTCAAATCTATCAGGTGAACAACTTTTTCTCAGTCAGAAATGGCATACCTCTAGATACTCTTGATACTGTTCTAAATTTGTGTATGAGAAAACATGCTGTGCATGCCTTTCTCTACCTGTTTAATGTATTTTGTGGTTTTGTTCTGTGACAGACGTGCCACAAATCAAGAGCTACCAATGGCCATGCGATTCAGGCACCTGGAAAGGACATCAAAGGAGGCTGTTGGCGTTTACAGGTAAGGCAGGAGGTGGTAACACCACCATGGTTATATTTGGAAATGTGACTATTTCCTGTGCATATTTTCCTCTGAAGTGACAGAATGGCACATTTACCATTTATATTCTTGTAGCCTTTTGTTAGAAGATACTTTTATCCAAAGAGACAAGGCTCCACCATGCCTGCCTTTCATCATAACTTACTTTTAATGCTTCTGATTAAAGAAATCCAAATTAAGTTTGTAATAAATTCATAGAGATAACAGTGGCCACCAGCTGATTATAGTGATCCCACATAATAGTACAGAATGAAACTGGTATTTTCACTCACTTTCATTGCCGGTCGTGATAGAGTAAACTGTAAACATTGCAGTGGCAGAACTAGTTCTATTAGTTTATTATAAACCATGATAAGAAATAAGTGTGTAACCCTACCCTGGTCATGAACGAATATTATGGTTGCCTATAAGAGATAGGATTGATAATGCATTTATCCCAGCCATCTTTTTAAACATCCAGAAATGTCCTAGAATTGTAAACATATGTCAGTGAACATGACACTGGAATTGACCCTTTTTGAAATGGAAAAATATGAATGCTATAATGTGATGTCCCCATTTTCTCCTTAAATAGGTCTGCCATCCATGGCCGTGGACTGTTCTGCAAAAGAAACATTGATGCAGGAGAGATGGTCATCGAATATGCAGGCATAGTAATTCGTTCAGTTCTAACAGACAAGCGAGAGAAGTACTATAACAGCAAGGTGAGCTCTACTGTAGATCAGTGTTTCCATTTCCTTGTAATTGCCTTCTTTTTACTGGCAATTAGCTGGTGAATTTAAAAAAAGAATATTCCACAATGTCCAGTAAGAATGCTCATACATTTAAGAACAGTGTAGCACTAACTGTGAGTATAACCTACAAAATCACCTTTGTCGGCAGTCTCAACAGTCCTGTTGTATGAACATTGCAGGCCTACAGCTAATTGTCCTGTTTCAATTGTCTGAGCTTATCCACACAGCTATGTTATGGCTAAAATAAACTTAGCACAAAAAGTAAGGAAATTTGTGTTTGGTAGATTATTTCTCTGTGGTAACAATTATTTTTTGCAATACATCTTATACTGTTGGAAGGCCTGTTTAGTTCCCTTTCAAATGGTGCCCCATTTGGGATGTGGGGCACTTGTGGGGGCAGCATGTATGTGGGTTGCGCCCATGAAAAATTTGCCAAATCTTCTGACCAAGCCCTGTAGCTGAAGGACTATTTGTCATATGTGATTGTACAGGTACACTAGAAGTTAAATTGAGTTTTGTTACAACTCCCAACTGAAGAAGACAGTGAGAAACAAATAAAATAAGTAAATATTCGGTCATTATTCAGTGTATTCGGGCATTCCTTGCCTTAATTTCCAGAGGGTAGCTGCTGAAACTCTAAAACTGGGGTGGTAAATGTCATAAATGATGATCTTTGACCAGTGAGCTTTTAGATTTGACTGATAAAATATATTCTGGACACACTGTATGGAATCTTTTGAACCATAAGAGTATACCCTGAGACAGTAGACAATACCCTGTTTTTAATATTTTATATTTGGTAGCTGTCTTTAATGTCTTGTGATTGTGTCAACTGTTCACTTTCATCGTCTATAAAATAACATTTAAGAATTGCTTGTTTATTTTAAACTGAACTCATTTGTGTTTTATGTGGTCTTCTGCAGGGGATTGGCTGCTACATGTTCCGCATAGATGACTTTGAAGTTGTCGATGCCACCATGCACGGAAACGCAGCACGCTTTATTAACCACTCCTGTGAACCAAACTGTTACTCTCGTGTTATCAATGTGGAAGGCCAGAAGCACATTGTCATCTTTGCTCTGCGTAAAATTTATCGTGGTGAAGAGCTCACTTATGACTACAAGTTCCCCATAGAGGATGAGAGTAACAAACTTAATTGTAATTGTGGGGCCAGACGCTGCCGCCGCTTCCTTAACTGAAGGTAGACAGTTGCAGAAATATCACAGACGTCTTTTCATCTGGAGAGTTTCTAATTTTCTAATGCAACACGAAGAGAAAGGGCAACATGCATTATGGGTCTTCCAAATAACAGGACGTTTAGTTATTGGCTGGTCAGTTGGCATAATTCAGCTATCAACTTAGCCTTCAAACTGCAAAACCATAACATTACTTTCTGCAGGATACAGATATAAGGAGAGGAAGTGAAACATTTCAGACTCCACCCCCTTCCTTCTTTGTCACTCTTTAAGTTGCCAGTGGTTACAGTAAGGACGAGGAGTTTGTGCAGTAATTTTGGCATGCTGACTTAGTAATTATCCTTGGTGTTGATTCAAACAAGAGACTACAGTAGATGCATTTCTCATAAGTCTGATCTTTGTTTTACTTTATTTTGCCAAACAGTTTTCCCCCCTAGGTCAGCCATTTGAGATGGTTGCCATAGTCTCATTTCCTGTTGGTTCCATCACACTTTTTTGAGTGCCTCTTCCTGTGTGACTGAAAGCTCTTCTCTTTTTTTATGTCAGATTTTTACGGTGCTAGAAAAGCTCAGAGCTTTCTTTCTCAGGTTCTATAACTGAAGTATTGCTTCTTGTTGACCCAAGGGAGTAATGTGTCAATATTCTGTCATTTTAATTTTTATGTGTTTTTTTTTTCTTCTTCTTCTTCTTTCAGACTCATACAATTTTTTAAAGCAACAGTAGTGCATTAGTGTCATACCAGTTATGAGAGATCACAGTAGAATATTACTTTCTCTTTCCATGGTCATTACAAAGAACACTACTGAAGTTTTTGTGTAAAAAAAAAAACATACATTACCACTTTTGTATTTTACTGTGATATTCATTCATTTATGGCATGTCTTGTTATGCTGTCAGAGACATGACTGCTAACTGTTGAGAGATTGTCTATCCAAAATGTCAAAGTTTGATTTCTTATCCTCAGGCTTAAGCATAATTTGAACATAGGCTGAGACTGCCATGAACAAGACCTGCTTGTCCACCTTCGCTATTCTGTTCCATAAGATAAATTGCTATAGTCTGTAGATAGACAATTATGGATCCTGAGCAAAAACTGTTGTGTACAAGTTGTATTCAGGATCACAAATTGCTCATGGGACATTTATTCACTTCACATTTTGATGTGCTCTCCGTTTCATCAGGTGTCTTGAAGGTTGTCTGCAGTTCTTGGTACCAACCTTGGTAGCATGGTTTTATTTTCCACTTTTGAGTTCATCTGCTTGTGTAGCCAGAAAAAAATGGAACAAAATGGTTTCATTATGCATGTAAGTGTTTATGTGTATTTTTATAAAAATACTCTCAAGGAAGCAAAATCACTCATCAGCGCTGTCATCATAGAGCACCAGAGATTTTTTTTAGGTGTGAACTAAGCAGTTAGCTTAATGCCAGCCCTGTCTTGGAAGAGTTGTGTTAAACTTGTCCTCCCTGTGTCATCACATCAAAATAAGAAAAGATGGAATTCCGCAAATATTGCAAGGATTCTACCTCAACTTGTTATGGAATGACATCAAAACTAAGGCAACTAACAAAAATGGAGTACCAATATGTTTTTTGCCTGTTTTTGTGTGCAATGAAGGACACGTGAGATATTGGTGAAACCATCACAATTTGTTTTACTGCTGTTGAAAGTGTATGCTCATGTTAAATTTTATTTTAAACATATGAATAGGTTTTTTTTAAGACAAATAGTACATAAATGTGCAACACGTATCCTTGTAACTTTGTACAAAATGAACCCCAAGTTGTAAATAGTTGTATCATATTTCTAAAACTGATTCATTTTTTTCTATGCACTTTTTTATTTATTGTTATTTGATTAATAAAGCTGTTAAGACATTTGAACAAAGTTCATTGATTTGATTTATTGTCAAAGAAATGTTTATTGTAAATACTTACGCTGTAGCATATGGCAAAATAAGTTGTATGTATACTAAAATTACAATTAATACATTACAAACTAAAATGTGTTTTAAGTATTCACCAAGGCAAAATAGGTTGTATACTAAAATAAAAAACGGATAGAATATAAGCTAAAACTAGCAGGAATGGCTGTGCCATAGCATGAGCAATTACTCACAGCAGCTTTCATGGCAATTGGATAAAGAATGGCTGATATCAGCTCATTTAATTATTACAGCGCCCCTAGAGGCCAAATTATGCAAATTTCCTAATGCGTCCTCACAATCAGGTAACAAGTCCCCTTACCAAGTTTAGTTTGGACTTCATACAGCAAAGTCTTGCTGATATATGAGCTCACTTCCTGTTTGGCGGCTTTGCCGTCAGATTTGACTGGCTATATTGATGCTTTCGAATATCGAAATGCCTATAACTATCTTTTGTGAGGCTTGGTCTGAAGATCAACTGTGCCAAGTTTTGTGAAAATCGGACAAAATTTGTAACCTGTGAAAACGTTTAAGCGCTTTCAATAAAATCCAATATGGCGGAAATTGACGTCATGGGATGAGTTGAACTCGGCATCGTCCAAGGATTCCAAATAAACCGTAATACCAATGTTTAAAATCTGGCCTACGGTTCAAACGTTAAGCGCATGGATGTAATGCCAACTTTGACCCATTGATGGCACTAGAGCACTTGCAAACATGACACTTCGTGAACTGAATCATGGGACTGTCCCCAATCAGTGTGCCAAATTTCATAACTTTTGACCCAACGGTTCTATGGGCTGCCATAGACTTCCATAGTAGAAGAAAGACTTGAAATTGAAATCTGTCTGAATCACCTCTGTCGAGTTCCATGAAAATCGGATGAAATTTGTGACCGCTGACTTGTAGAGTTTGGATCAAATCCAATATGGCAGAGGTCCAATATGGCGGAAAGTGACACGATAGGGGTTGATGAATTTGGAATGGTCCAAGGATTCAGACGCTACCTCAATTGGGAAAATCAGACAAACGAGTCAAGGATCTCAAGCATGAATGCATGTCCAACATTTAAACTGGTGGTGGCAATAGAGCGTTCAATAAATATGCAGAAACATTGCTGAGAGTGATTGAGACAGTGTCCTGATTAATGGTATCGAGTTTTGTTACGTTAAAGGACTCAACATGCTTCTGCGTCAACTCCACGGCATAGCCACGCCGTCACTCCTACAGCGTTGTGACCCTTTTATGGTTTTGTGTCGGGTTGCTGTGCATCGCAGTGCATTTCACCACCAGAACGCTCGTCGCCTGTGTCTGCGTCGCTCACCACCGAAACCATAGACTATGACCGAAACGGTACTCAGAATAGCAAACCCCCTAGACTGTCGTGTTAAAATATTAATCTTATTTTTTTGGCCTTTTCTTGCTTAGATTTTGTAAAAAGTATCGAAAAATAGACACAGTAAAATCCATTGTCCTTCTGTAACCAGCAAATAAGTCTGAGGTTATTTGCGAGGTGTCTGCCAGCCAGTTTATGGTAGCAAGCGAACTTTAGCACAACTGTCTACAAAGTACTACTTGCTGGCGAAGTGCTAATTTCAAAACGTTACTGATATAGTCACTTTACAAACGGATAACCCCGTCATTGTAACCAAAATATGTCTTATAAGCTTATATCAGTGATTGGACATTGGTGTAATTTGGCTTCTTGCTGTGAGTGCTTGCTCATGCCATGGCAACATCATTCCTGCTATAGCGCACTGCTTGGCCCCCACATTGCTGCTTGCAGCGCTGCTTGGCCCCATTGAGTTACTAGCTTTTCCTATTATTATTCCTCTGCCATTGGAGTCTATGGCAGCCCATAGAACGCCTGGCTAAAAAGTGCAGATTTTTTGGCAGAAAGTTTCGGGACACTCCACTGACCATTCACACTCATTTACGGACCTCTAAACCCAGCCATCTAGCGCCACCAACAGGTCAAAATCTGGCCGAAAATTTCTAAAGTTATGAAATTTGGCACACTGATTCAGCACTGTCCCATGATCACTCTCACCAATTTCCAGAACTCTATGCCCAACACTCTAGCGCCACCAATGGGTCGAACCTGGATTGCATTCACGCATGTGACCATTGAACGGTGCGTCCGATTTTCACATATCAGGCACCGTTGGAATCCCTGGAGCGACCTAAGTTCAATGACCCCTATTACGTCACTTTCTGCCATATTGGACCTCCGCCATATTGGATTTAGTCCAAACTCTACGAAAAGTTTCAGCGGTCAGAAATTTCGTCCGATTTTCATGGAACTTGGCGGAGATGATCTTCTTCCCGAGCTGCACAAACGATACTTTCAATCACCAGTCAGATTTTTCAATTTCATTTTTGTTTGCCCGTGACAGCCAATCAAATATGGTGATGAAGACGCCAAACAGGAAGTGGACAAACATCTAGGTGACGCTTTGAGTTAACATAACAAGACTTGATGCCATTAGTCAGGACACTGTCCCAATCACTCACAGCAATTTTCATGCATATACATTGAACACTCTAGTGCAGTGTTTCTCAAACTTTTTCAGACCAAGGACCACTTAATCAATAAAAATAGCCTCACGGACCACCTAGCTAAAAAAAAAAAAGTAGACCTACTTCAACAGTAAATTACACAATAGGCCTACTCGCTGATTGTCTTTGCACCTTGCTTATTGTGTCAGAGAATTTATATGATTTAAACTGGCATGCCAGTGTTGCAGAAATGTTTGGATTTACATACAAGTTGGTTCAATATAGCAAACAATTATATTTGACCACGTCTGCTCACGGACCACTTGGGCTAGCTTGCGGACCACCAGTGGTCCCCGGACCACACTTTGAGAAACACTGCTCTAGCGCCACCACCAGTTCAAAGCTGGACATGCGTTCATGCGCGTGATCCTTGACTTTTGTCTGATTTTCACAATTGAGGTAGCGTCTGAATCCTTGAACAATCTCGAGTTCATCGACCCCTATCCTGTCACTTTCCGCCATATTGGACCTCCGCCATATTGGATTTAGTCCAAACTCTACAAAAAGTTTCAGCGGTTACAAATTTCATCCGATTTTCACAGAACTTGGCGGAGAGCCGCACAAACGATACTTGTCAGATTTTTTATTTTCAAGTTTGTTTGCCCGTGACAGCCAATTACACATGGCGACGATGCCGCCTAACAGGAAGTGGGCTAACATCTCGGCTACGCTTTAATGTGTGAAGTCCAAACTTTGTACAGGGACTTGGAATCTGATTGTGAGGACGCACTAGGAAATTGGCATCATTTGCCCTCTATAGGGGGTGCTGCAATACAGGAAGTGAACTCGTATCTCAGCAACACTTTGACGTATAAAGTCCAAACTTGGTACAGGGACTTGGTATCTGATTGTGATGACTCAATAGGAAATTGGCATCATTTGGCCTCTATAGGGGGCGCTGCAATACAGGAAGTGAGCTTGTATCTCAGCAATGCTTTGATGTATGAAGTCCCAACTTAATACAGAGACAAAGTAGCTGATTGTGAGGACATGCAAGGAAAGTGGTCTCATTTGGCCTCTAGGGGTGCTGTAATAGACAAATTGAGCTCACATCTCAGCAAATGTTTGAAATGTATGAAGTCCAGGGACATGGTAGCTGATTGTGAGAACGCACAAGGACATTGGTGTAATTTTCACCTCTAGGGGCACTATAACAAAGTAAATTAGCTTATTTCTCAGCCATTCTTTATCCAATTGCAATCAAGCTTGCTATGAGTGCTTGCTCATGCCATGGCAACGCCATTCCTGCTATAGCGCACTGCTTGGCCCCCACATTGCTGCTTGCTATATTTATTATTAGGGGTCCAGGCAGCGTAGCTGCAGGACCCCTATTGTTTCTGTACCATTCATTTTTGGCCAAAATTCTGTAAAAGTCATACTGCAGCCTAAACCGTAACTCCAAAACTCTTCAAATTTTCAGGTATGGTTACCAGTACCCCCCTCTACCCATAACCCAAAATGTGGGGTACTGCACTCAAAGGTGGCGCTATTGGAAAAAAAAGTTAATTATGCTAATTTCTCCTTACCAGATTGACCTAGACTCAAAATTCTTTCATAATATTAATCTCTAAACTCAGATCATTTTTTTTACTGCTCAGAATTTTGATATTTCGTTACATTTCAGAGATATAGGCCAATAAAGTTAGACCACTTAGGCCTTTTTTCCTAGATCACCTATATTCCTATAAACTGTAAGTCCTAGAAACTTGAGATTTTCAAGTATTGTTACCAGTACCCCCCACTACCCATAACCCAAATTTTGGGGTATTGCACCCAAAGGTGGCGCTCTTGTCAAAAACGCTTATTTCTCCTTACCAAATTGACCTAGACTCAAAATTCTCTCATTATATTAATCTCTAAATTCAGATGCATCTTATTCACCCTGGTCTTATGCTCTAAAAATGTTTACTTTTGCCACAATTTCAGAGAAAAGCCAAACATCAAGTTATCAAAATAATTTGGATATGTTCTTCCATTTCACAGATATAGGCCAATAAAGTTCGACCACTCAGCCCATTTCTCCTATATCACCTATATGAGTATTTTTTTTTTCCTTGGATAACAACCATACAACCATCATTAGGTGGATACCATTAAAGGAGAATTCCGGTGTGATATTGACCTAAAGTGTATTGAAACATGATACCGAGTGTGAACGTATGTCTCATAGCCCATCTCGGCTTGTCCCCTGCACTCCAAAATCTGGCACTACTTAGC
The DNA here is from genome assembly GCF_018492685.1 of Alosa sapidissima. Classification (NCBI taxonomy): domain Eukaryota; kingdom Metazoa; phylum Chordata; class Actinopteri; order Clupeiformes; family Clupeidae; genus Alosa; species Alosa sapidissima. The sequence goes on from NC_055966.1 coordinate 2,376,650, forward strand.
CGATGCTACCAACAGCTTTTTCAATAGTGGTGCTTCGGCATCGGGCTAGCCATGCAAATAAATCACTGTTTTACACCCATTTACGAGGCTCAATGTATCTCCACACTTCATTGGTAGATTTCCGAGGGCCCTGACATTTAAAACGAGACATTGAGAACTTTGAAAAAGCACTGGTAGTTTACTTACAAGACGATTTATACAGACAGTATCTTCACGAAGTTTAGCGTTTGCAGCCATCTTGAATTTAGTCACGATAAGTCGAGCAACGAGTAAGAATGAACTGGTATGATAAGGGATCAGATTCCAAAAATAATTCAGTGGAAATGCATGGATTCCAGTTTCTTCCAGTAGCAGCAACTGGAATCCATGCATTTCACAAGCACATCAGGTGTACCCTTTCAGGAAAGCCCTTCATTTTATTGTCAAATGTATGCTTGGAGTTTTTCTTGTGTGTTTATCAACACATATTTTCACCATGTGAATGTGACTGCCCAATATGTATGATTGTCAGTGGCTCAGTGGGCTAATGCCTTGTACTGATGTTTCTCAGGTTGAGTGTTCGAATCCCTGTTAGCGCTTTAGGATTTGTCATTTAAGATTCACACCATTGAACAGCACCTGAATGACATCAGCCAATCAACATTCACACTCATCAGTTGCCAAGAATCAGAATGCCGGGACTCTCTATTACATTTAGGGGAACTTCTTTGTTTACTATTTTTCCTTCACGTCTATCATATTTATATTTCATCCATTAGTGTTCATCTCTACAAATGTCTAATTGCCCCAGAATTTCAAAAAGTTTTCAACACACATTTTCACCATGTGAATGTGACTACCCAATATGTAAGATTGTCAGTGGCTCAGTGGGATAATGCCTAGTGCTGGTGTTTGTTAGGTTGAGAGTTCGAATCCTGGTAGAGCTTTAGGCTCAACCTGCACATGCTATTGGGTATTGAAGATTCACACCATTGAACAGCACCTGAATGAGATCAGGCAATCGACATACACAGTCATTAGTTGCCAAGAATCAGAATGCCGAGACACTCTGACATTTAGGGGAACTTCTTTGTTTACTATTTTTCCTTCATCATTAAGTCTATCATATTTATATTTCATCCATTAGTGTTCTTCTCTACAAATGTCTAATTGCCCCAGAATTTCAAAAAGTTTTCAGGTGTACTCTTTCAGGAAAGCCCTTCATTTTATTGTCAAATGTATGCTTGTACACATTTTCACCATGTGAATGTGACTGGCCGACATGTAGGATTGACAGTGGCTCAGTGAGATAATGTCTTGTACTGGTGATCCTTAGGTTGAGAGTTCAAATCCCACTTGAAGCATTAGTGTTCGAATGCTGTTGGGTTGTGGAGGTCAGCATACTAGAATAGAATGCTGTTTGGTTCTGGAGGTTAGCACACTATAACATTACAGCTACTTGTCAATATGGACTTGTAGTGCAAGGCAAGTATAACTGTATGATTATAGGCTGTTTATCTTATTGACTCCGACACAGCTGTAGCCTATAATTATTTGTTATTCTTATAATATTTGTCATTTCTTATACATATTTAGTCGGCTCTTCAACTTGACAAAACAACTCTATATCGGTTAAGGATGTCACGCATGAAACAATGCTGCAGAAACACGAAAATACGACTTTGAGTTTAGTAGGCTATAATTTTCAGTTCCTGTTTATCTATTGCACAACGGGTAATAATTTAAAGGAATCGTGTTGCAGTCTTGTAAATAGTGACCCTGCAAGATCCCTAGTCATTGCAAAATCATAGTCTGTGACTTAAAACTCTACTATTTGTCTTTAGATGTGAGAGGGTCTGAGACTGTAGTCTTTCAAAAATCGTTTCCAAATCTTTGCAAATCTTTCCAAAGTCTGTCAGTGTAAGAAGGGCTTGAGGTGAGTGCTGTGGAGAAATTGCAGGATTGTTTGGCTCTGCCACCTAACCACACCCAGTTTACCTGCTGGGAAACCCTGTAGCTCCGGAGCAGGGGCTCAGACCAGGATAAATTGTTTGCTCGCCCTCAGTTCACTCTTTTGTTCATCTCAACCCAGCACTCCAGTGTGTCCTGCTCTGTGTGCGTCTTTGAGTTAATGTAAGTCATCACTTTAATGACCCTCACTATGACTTTTGTGATGTTTATCAGTCTGTAGAGTAGCTCTGCCATCATGTGTAAAGTTAAGGTCTTTGTTGGTTTGGTGTGTTGGAGTCCCATGTGAGAGATGATTAGGTGATGTTGGTTGACTTGGGATGTCAAGTATTGATTGTTTAGTTGTACCTTATATAGCCATATGATTTCAGTTTATTGTTCAAATGTCAATTGGTTTGATTGTGAGTTGGGATCTGTACTGATTTACCCCATTTCACTGATTACTCCATTTTCTGTTTGTTTCACTTGTGTTGCACCGAAACCTGCCATCTCCGTGTCATCACTCCATACCATTGAGCCTTCTGACCGAGGCTCTGCCTGCTCGCCACACACTCACTCTACCTCGACCCACATCGCCCCCCTACAGTTCCTTCAGTTGGGTTGTGGAGGTTAGCATACTAGAATAGAATACTGTTAAGAATACTGTTGGGTTGTGGAGGTTAGCACACTATAACGTTACAGCTACTTGTCAGGACTTGTCGTGCAAGGCAAGTATAACTGCATAATTATAGGCTGTTCATCTTATTGACTCCAACACAGAACCCACCCCCACCCCCCTTCACTTACCACCACAAAAACAATTCCATTCTGTGGGAAACACTGCCTTCCATTATCAGACCCTTCATCTTATCCATGACAAATGCATAGTCCTGTAGAATAGAGTAGAATTGTTAGAATACTGTTGGGTTGTGGAGGTTAGCACACTAGAATAGGGTATTGTTAGAAGACGTTACAGCACAGGGTAATCGTAATTTTATGCATCAAATTTATTCCAATCCAACTCAAAAGTTTTGAACAACACAAAGTGAAGGTTTTTATCTAGATCAAAACCAAGAATAGATTATGTGATCTAATCCAATTTCAGGAACCTTGTTTCCCTTTGAACAAGCCATTTTTAAGATTTGATCCAATCCGATAGCCGAAATCCGGTAACTGAAATCCGATAACCGAAATCCGATCACGTTTCTTTTGAACAATTGGGCCCAAACAATCAAAGCATATGTAAAACTAAAAAGCTATGCTACCTCATGTTCGTTTTGCTCGGACCCCGTAAATCACCACTTGCGGTTATATTTAATGTTATTATTATTCCCGTCTCCCTAATTTTTTGCCAGCTCCTGTGCCTAGGCCCTTAGAGACAGAGACACCGTTCCAACTTTAAAACGTCCGGGCAGTACCGGTGTAACTTGCTCGAGAAGATGACGTCAAGTGGGCGTGTTGTTCGTCCGCCATATTGGATTGAATAGAAAGCGAAACTAAATTTTCACAGGTCACAAATTTGGTCTGAACGCCACGAAACTTGACGTACATCATCATTGGACCAAGCCTCACAAAAGTTACTAGAAGGATTTTTGATTTTTCGAAAGCGTTTGCCCGTCACAGCCAAATGAAATCGGCGGCGAAGCTCCGAAACAGGAAGTCATCCATATCACAGGAACACTGTCACATATCGATACCAAATTTTGTATGTGAACTCGGGACTCCAATGTGAGGGTGCTTGAGCTAAAAAAAAAAAAAAAAACATTACAAAAGTTTGCAGCATTTGGCAAACCACCCACCTGTATTTGGTAACTATCACCTTCCACATTTGCAGTTGTACTGGTACATCTATCACAATGCCTTCCAAGTATGCACAATGTCTCTGGGCAGCCACAATGTCTCCGGGCAACCTTGTCCAATCATGAAATCCTTGCTCTGCCATGGAGTAGTATGGACTTACGAACTGAAGTAGCAAGGAGAACATTAGCTATTTATAGCTGACGTAGTACAGTTATTTTCACATTGACGGTATTCAAATTAAAATTTTCATTATTGTTAAATATCATGATGGGAGAGTATTATTAAAAATGTTACAAGTATGCAAATTCATATGTTTACGGGCATTTAGGTTTTACTGTGTTGTTTTGTTGTAAAGACATGCAAGGCATTCTGGGCCGTAATGAACAGTGGTCGGCAGCACTCCATAGGCTACGTATTAATATGAATAGGTGTTTCTGTAAACCTAGGGACAATAAACAGCTATCTCTGTTACAAAAACGAGCTGGTAATCGCTCATTGAAGAGGGAACTATGATAAAAGGATTGTTTTCCTAAAAGCATGGAGTTGACGAAAGAATAAGCAAGCAATGTCACGTTAATGTTAAATAGCCTACATCTGAACGCTAGGTGGCAACGTTGTATTACATTTCACTAGTAAGGAAGGTGCAAATATTATGTAATTTATCATGGGAAATTATTGGAAATGTTATTTCTTGTTTATTCTAATTGCAAACCACACACATCCATTCGGAATCACACATACACATTTAATACTGAAAGACTCTCATTGCGTTTATTTGATGTTGCCTAGCAACGCAGCCTTCAGAGCAAAGATTCTAGAACAGGGCTTCAGAGAGACACGTTTTGAGTTTGTGGCCAAGAACCTAAAATATCGGTTTCCATGTGTATGTGCTGGATGGTGTGCGTCCTTTATGAAAGTAAGTGTTTTATACAGTTAACGTTACAGACATAATGAGTCATGTTGTAGTGGTCAACATATATGTGCCCCTTCTGTTATTAGAATGCTAAGCGGAGAAGCTATGGGAGAAGCATGCTAAGCAGAGATTTAGTATCATTAATTTCTTGTGTGGCTAGCTATAGGGAGGAGATGTATGTTGCTAATTGGGATTTATGTTGTTTAGCGTAATACCATGGTCATTTGATATGAGATGCTTGCACTCGTAACTTCGTCACTTGTAACTTTAGGACTGCTATTTTTTTTACTAACAGTAATTCACGAAGCACTTTAGCCCTAAAAGTAGCAGCACCTAAGTCTGTGACAGCTTAAAAGAAGTGGCAAGGACTCCTAACGCGATGTTTTGAAATGCGTCTACTATTGTCTACAGGAACTTCCAATCGCGAGGGAACTTGCATTGTAGGCATAACTAAGGGATGCAATAACACCACCAACAACCAGAACTAGCCTACTCATTGTCAACATGTACATTAAATGTAACGTTTCATGTGAATCAAATTAAAATGTTTTCTTTGCAAACATAGGCATATGGTGACAGATTAATTTAATAATGCTGCTGTGTGAATCACGGTAATTCTTAATGGGACCCATTCTTAATGGGACCCACTGTATGGAAGTGGGCTAAGTAAAATAGAGATGTTTCAAATAAGATGAGGTTAATCAGAATTCTACGATATGCCCGCTTGACAACGGCAGAGATAGAACTGGCCTTTGGCCATAGCAACCATCCATTTAGAACAACTGGCCTTCATAGCAACCAAAGATCTGAGCTGTGTTGCAATGTGAGGCACAGTATAGAAAGGTGATGTATACAGAGACGGGTCAAAAAATATAGTGCAATGTAGACAGTAGTATACAGTTGATTTACAGACGGTGGTTTAGAGTAATATGAAGTATTCCTTTATTCTGAGATACATCTGAGATAGGCTACATCAATAGGCTCTCAAAACAACCCCAGGCTCATGAAGCGAGAAATTGGGTAACTCAGAATATTGAAGACATGCAAGAAGCGAGATATTGGGTAACGCAGCTGAAGAAACAGAACCTCTTAAAAGGTGAAGTCCATGTGCCACGCTTCCTTGCCATGGAAGACAGCGAGGCTGTACAGGCGCTCGAGAATTTTATTGTTAATGGTGACACTTTCAATGCTGATGAAAGGCATGAAGTTATGGATCCTTTCATCTTTAACTTTAAGCATGTTGAGGACGTGGAATTGTTTTTTGAAAAAATTGGAAGTATGAATATTAAAGTCAATTATGGCTTGCTTAACAGTGTTTAACCGGCCATTGTGGCTTGTTTTGGCTCTGTGTTTATTGTTTTTTTTTTTTTTAATTGGAAGTATGAATATTAAAAGTCAATTGTGGCTTGCTTAACCTTGTTTAACTGGCCATTGTGGCCTGTTTTGGCTATGTGTTTAATGTCTATGAAATGTCTTTAATAAAATTCTTTGAATTAATCTGCTGTCTTTTTGTTGTCACAAAGTGGATATGTAGCCTTATGTAGGCCTAATGGTCCCTGAAAATGCACTTAAAAGTCTGATGGGAATTATCCCAAGGATGAAAAGTCTTAGGGCAGATAGGCAGCCTGTCCAACACGTGGAATAATCTTTTCCCAAAATTGCATCAGAGATATAATTTCCTGACGTTCCATGTTTGGAATAGACTTCATTAAAATGCTGATGGTATTCTTGAAATTCCATGAACCCGTGGGAACCCTGCTTTACTTTGAGGTCGGCTACGACAGCGGGTCTAGCAGCTCCGATGCAGCCTACTTCTAGTTATCTTCGTGCATGGTTATTTTCATAAACGGACATTTCACCCTCTCCGTTTTCAAAAATAACATTGTGCACAAACTCCGTTTTCAGAGAAGTTTCCCCGTGTATATATGCCGTCAAGAGCATGCCAAACCTGTCGGTGGCAGTGTAAGGAAAAACTCAATCCCACGTTAGCCAATCAGAATCCCGAATTTAGCAACAAATCACTTCCTATTTCTTCCTATTTCTCTTTTGAACTGTGTTTGCAAGTGCAAACAGGCCAAAAGCGTTTGCACAAACAAACGTGAAAATGAGTACCACCTTAATAGCAACATAGGGATGAACGGGACCGGTAGCAACATTTTGTTATGGATCCTTTGAGAAACAGCCCGCATGTTTAGTTTTCACTAAAAACTACAAACTTCCGGTATAGCTACAGTATAGCAGTGGGCGTGTCTGATTTAGTTGCCGTGCAACGTAGTGGGCGTGTCTTGTAGTGGGCGTGTCTTGTAGTATTGCAGGACGCAGACAGATACTATTGAGATAACAAGCATCGATAGCACTACTGTACTACAAGTCTATGTTATCAAATAAACATGAAACAAAACTTCCTTTTCCAATTCCTGCATAGGTTACCAGCTATGTGCAGAGCTAGCTGACGTTATGTGCATCTTGCTAACATGTAGTCTAGCTGACACCGTAACGTACATTAGCCTATATTTTGCTTAATGAAGGCTCATCACACTGTAAAAAAATATTTTCCCTTTTAGTTATGTTAACTTGTAATATTTAGCCAAGTAGACTTAAATTTAACTCTGTTGTTCAGATAACTTATATATTTGGGTTTTAGTGGTGAAAACCAATGACACAATTGGTACAACTTATTTTTTCTTGTCATATCCACTAGTTATCATAGTTCACCTCCGTTTCACGCTGCGTCACGTAAATGGCGCATGCGCAGACACCTAACCGCACCTCGAAGTAATTTTTCGTGAGGGTGAACCTTTCTTTTGTTTTCAACCAACTCCTGCCACTGGTGGTATCTTCAACTGTCACTTTTCTGTCATGCATCTGACTGCAAGCTGTACAAACTCTGCAGTCATTAGGGATGGGCAGAACGAGGCTTTGTGAAACAACGAAACGTTCGAAGCAATTGCGCCGGAATGTGTCGAGGTTTCGAAACAATCCGACACACGTAACTCCATGGTGACATCTAGTGGCCAGTTTTGCTAACATCACATTTTGACCGTGAAGCACAACTGCTTCAGACGAAGAATATAAATAGCCAACATGGAACGCAAGATTTCGTCCACAGCCACGTGGTTCAGTGGTTAACACACTTGCATTCGGCCGGAGCGGCCGGTGTTCGACTCCCTGCTGGTGCTTAGAAATTTCAGACTAGTATATGCGTTCAGTAACTAGAACATTTTTATATCTGCCAGTTAGATGTTTTGTTATTTCAGTTTCATAGTACATTATCCTTTGGAATATGCTGGAGAGGAAAATGCTACAATGGTTTTAAAATGTAGGCTATGCTTATGGCCCAGGGTTTTTTTTTGGAACATGTTGTAGGGAAATAAAGGATACATGTGAAGCAGGTTAGACTAATCAGGTACAACCTGGGAAAAAAATGTATGTCAACATACATTTTTATTATAACAGTTGTTCTGCCGTCTTGGCATTTAATCTGTTTCTTGTTTTTGAATAAACCTCCCCAGCCTTGGAAAAAATTCTTTCACAAGGCACACTTGTTGCTGGCATGCACAAATATTTTTTTGCCATCACAGTTAGGTTTGGATAAACCACTCTCCTCTCCTGCCAGTATTTCAAAGGGTCAGCTGTTCTTGAAATAAAGGCATCAGTCATATATTTTTTTTACTTCTGCTACTATCTAAATATTAACGTCACTAGACTATATCTATCTAAACTATCGCTTACTGTCTGTCTAGCCTGTCAATTAATCTATATCACTAACCTATCAATCAATAAGGTAATTATCATTTTTGTTTGTACACCTGATTGACTTACCAACTTATTTTGTAATGCTTTGATTTATATCTTAATCAACAATAACATAATGTATAGCAATTGCTGTTTTATTTTTTTAGGTGCCATCCAGCAAGTCCCAGCCTGGAGCCAGAGGCTGGCACTGCACGTCAGATGGGGGAGGATCTATGTTAGGCATCAGAAAGGTGGTTTAAGCAAGAAGGAAAGAGCTTCTGCAGACAGTGTTGCAATTAGGTATGATACTTTTGGAAATTGATCTTAATGCCTTAATTTTAAAAAAATTAGGAAAAATCCAGCCTTTAAGTACAACAATTTTCTTTGTGAATGAATAATGTATCGTAAATAAATAAGTGTTCCTTAAAGGTTTGATTTTTCCTCATTTTTTTTTAATTACGACATTAAGATCAGATGATTTTTAAATGTATGTGTATGCTAAGGTTATGTTAACTTATGAGCACAACTGTAATACATATCTCCATTACTTCTAACTATTGCACCTGACTTCTAGGCTGCTATTGTGGGTTTGCTTTTATTTGTCACACAAGCTGAGTTAATTACATTCATGGACAGGGTCAATTGTAACATATGCTTTCTTTCTCTTTTCACAGACACCTGACTTTTACTGAGTCCCTTTTCTGGTTTGTTTTGGATGAACTAGAGTGGTGGGCACAGAAATTTTGTCGATGGGTCAAACATTCAGACACTCACACTCACTCACACAACCACACTTGTGGATTTGTCAAGCAACAAATCTTTGTATATAATCTGTTGCTCATTGAATATGCTTAATAAATGTTGTCTTCTTGACTTGTACATCATGTTTGCGTATATATTTTTGTATTACAAACCAGTTTGGTTAAAACAATGCATAGCAAAGGGCATTTGTCATGTTCACTTAAGCAAGAGTTAGGAAAACTTAAATTTTCAAGGCAACCAGGTTACTTTTGTGGAAAAGTTAATACAACAAGCTTTATGAAGTTGATCTAAGTAAAATGTTTGGTCAATACAAATTCAAAATACTAGTCAGTACGACTTCTATGTTGTTAAGTTAATGACGACTTGAGTTGACTCAACTCAACTAGGTTAGTTGACATGATGCATAATTTAAGTTGCATCCACTAAATAGAATGTTGTGTCAACAATGACTCCTTAGTTGATGGAACAGGTCATATTTGTCAGATCAACTAGCCATCTCAAGTTGACACAACTTATTTGCCTCATTTAGTTAACTTATTGTATTATTTTCAATTAACTCAAAATTCCAAGGCAACCAGGTTACACGCGTTTTTAAGTTGAATCAACTAATATTTTTTTTTACAGGAAAAATAAAAGCAAAAAATAAATACATTTGGAAAATTTAAAATATACCTATTACTATGAGGGTTGTTATACAATGCCATTATAATAATGTGAGGCATATCTGAACATTATATTTCCCATGATAATGACTGGGAATAATAGTAGAGTGATAGCTCTCATATAGCAGAAAGCCCCAAATACAATTTTTACACACTGTATGCTCCATCACGAAGTGCTTGTGGCTAAAATAATTATTAGGATTAGCTTAATGGATTTTTATATTTGCCGTAGTATTGTCGATGGGTTTAATAACACATCAAGGGGGTCCTTGGCCAGAACCTAGTGGTATTTGGGGGGCCTTGTCGTGGAAAAGTTTGGGAACCCCTGTTCTAAAGTACATTTGATTCAAGTTCAGCGTGTGTTGCGAGCTATTTGTTTCTCAGCAAAAGCAACAACGAAACTAACAAATAAATGTAAAGAGACATCGTGGAGTTTATTTTTTTCGTTTTGGCAAGTAGCCGTATAATAAACAGGATAATGTATAGAATAATGTCATTATTGGGAAAATAAGTCCCTTCAGGGCGAAGCAAGACCGGTCCGGTTCGCCCTGTCGGGACTTATTTTCCCAATAATGACGTGTTCTATACATTATCCCTTACATATTGAGAGCTTGTTCAGAAGCCACTTGCTAAATCCATCTAGTTCATTACCAATAGTCTTCTCAATCTAACTGATATCGCTCCCAGAGACCAGTAATGCAGTCATCAGCATATAAAAGAAGCTTACTTTACATTTTACAGCAGCAGGCATGTCATTAACATAAAAAAATAGAAGGGGGCCCTGGATGGAACCTTGGCACCCCACATGTATTATTCTGAGGATCTGATATGGTGCCCTCAACATCACAAACTTGAGTTCTTCCAGTGAGAAGTGAACCATTTTACAGCAGTATATCTGAAGTATTCCCGCCTTCCACCATTGGGCCTTGAGCAAGGTTCTTAACTCAGAGTTGCTCCAGGGACCCTTGTAATATAATTGACATAAGCTGATTCGGATAAAAGCGTCTGCTAAATTAATAAATGTTAATGAATTTTACAAGTATGTTTCTTATGTACTTAAACTTTCTGGGGTTGACTGAATTTCTTCAGGACATTGACAGCATCATGACGGTCAATATCGTGAAGAAGCCATGCCAGTTGACCCACAGTCCACTCAGGAGACCGGGCAGCAATTGCCTCCAACACAGCAACTAGAGGGCTCTTGCTGTCTCTCTTGGAATAAGCATAATTAATCCAGGTAGATGAGAAATGGCAGCGGGAAGCCAGGTGACGAGTGTTCTTCAATCCACTGCAGTCTGGATCCAGCAAGATTAGCAGGTCCTCCAGCACATCCATGTTATCCAGCAGAAGTTGTAATGGCACCATCTGCAGTTCAGGTGCTAAGGGCAAAAGACCACAAAGACATATCAATGAATCTTTATTCCTCTAGAATCCTCCATAGAAATATATGGGGACAGTTTCTAATGCCAAGATGGCAGTTGTCTACACGTATCCCGCCCCTTCCCTAATTGTGGGTCAAATAGGAAACCCTGCCCTGTAATGTAAACAACCAATTGCATTGTTGGAAAAAGCATGACTGACTTTTTGCCTTCTGTTTACTTCCCCGTCATCATGGTAATAGCCATACTGCAAATGTTGACGCATGCGCAATGAGTAAGTTAACGTCAAGAATAATCTTCAAGTTCAACGTCAAGTTAAATGTCTTCATTAGCCTTATTTTAGCAAATTAGGGGATATTTATACCGTTCAATTCAGATATAAACACAGATTTCTCCTGATGTGCTTTTATGTCAATATGACCTACCTATTTGGAGTTACATATGCCTCCCCATTTATTTGAATAGGAGCCTGGGGCCGTATTCACAAAGCCTTTTATCTTACCACTAGGAGTACTCCTAAATCGCACTAAAAGATTTTAGCTAGGAGTTTTCTCTTAAAAGTTATTCACAAAGCCTTTCAGACCTACTCTTAGTAAGGAAAAATGACAACTCCTAAACTAAGAGTGAGTCTTCGTTGATATGGATGTCGCCATTACTCATGCACAGGCTTGACTAAAGTGACCACCTTGATTGGCTGATGATTGTAACGCGGGAATGATTCCAAACACCTCATGATGAGTGACAAGTGACAGGTCTGAGAATCTGTGCGCTACACAATGACAGTAGATAATAATATTAATAATATGCTTTATTTGTATAGCACCTTTCATACAAAGAATGCAGCTCAAAGTGCTTTGCCATTTTGGAGCATGTAACACAATAATAGTCAGCAGAGCCGGACAGTAACGGAGTACATTTACTTGAGTACAGTACTTGAGTAAAATTTTGAGGGATCTGTACTTTACTCGAGTATCATTTTTGGGGAGTTCTCATGACTTTACTCAAGTACATTTGAGAGGCAAATATTGTACTCTTTACTCCACTACATTTCTATCCATAACCGTGAGTACCTGTTACTACTTCTAAAAAAAAGGAAAAAAGAAAAATCTCGGAAACCCTCAAGTTGTTTCCCTCTCAAACGTGATTGGATTGTGCAGGCACCGCTAATTGGGACAGCCTATCAGCAATCACCTTCAGCTTTCCGCCAAAGTCAACTCCATGGTCAGATTTAGATAAGAGACAAAACCATGGACGAAACAATAGATGAAGACGCAGCAGGTCCATCCCGGGAATGTGCCAACCTGTGGCCCCACCTTGCAAGACTATTTCAATTTTCTGAACAAGTGAATGATAGTTTTCGCTTCAAGTATTTTGTATTTGAAATACGTATTTTAAATACATGTATTAGAAATACTGCCCATCAGAGTCCTGCAACGGGTCGGGTATCCCGATGGGTACCCGCAGAAAAGTTGCTAAAACGGGTAAATTATGACGTCCCTAAAATGTACGGGCGGGAAAAAAACTCCTTGCGGGCGGATACGATGAGAACCAAAACAGTATAGAAATAAAACATCATTGAAAAATATGTGAAATATTTGTATATCTAAATTACCATTACTACATCGCAAATATGTGTTTTAGTCAACGATACGACACTTGACCCATCACATCAGTACTGCGACTTTTGAATTATTTGTTTGATGCATCTATGTGTGAAAACATTAAACAATATAACCGTCTCGTAGTTGGAGCGCAAGAGAGTAGGCTACAATGGATGAAGTCAAGGTAAAGTTGGCTAGTGGCAGGCTCAGGTTGTTTTTTTCTTGTTCTCTTTGTTTCATTAACAGGTCCATTTTATGTAGAATAATGTTCTGATGCAGCAAGGTTTGGGCTATGTGTCGTTGTTGTAAGGTTTATCCCTGACGCAAAATGTAAAAAAAAAGGTCGCCCTTTACGTGCTTCGATTGTGCGAGAAAAAAAATAAAGCACATTCATTTGAATGATTTTAGCTTGTGTGTGATTTATCGCGGGCACGGGTTGGGTAACAGGCAAAATATTAACGGGTCCGGGCAGGTGCGGATTTAATTTTAATATCACCACAGGTGACGGGTCGGATCTGGTGCTTAACTTCTCGGGTGCGGGCGGGGGTGGGTCTAAAAAAATGGACCCGTGCAGGACTCTGCTGCCCATCCCTGGCAACATGGTAAAAAGATGAAAATGACTTGATTTTACTTCCAATATATTTTACATTCTCCAAGGTACTCCATGTAGGACGTTTCTGTACATAAATGTAAGCACTGTGGCAGTAGTAATGCAATATTTAGAAAATGTAGGCTACTCTTGTACTCTTGATACTCAAGTACTTTTAAAAACAAGTACTTCAGTACTTTTACTTAAGTAGACATCTGACTGTTGTACTTTTACTTGTACTTGAGTAAAATTTAGCAAAGGGTATCTGTACTTTTACTCAAGTAATGAATCTGTGTACTCTGTCCGCCTCTGATAGTCAGTCAGTCATTATCAATCAGTTTCACTTTTCTTCATTGCTGTGGCCGTTTATGATCCAATCAGCAAAATATCAGAAATATAAAAAATAACATGTAACACAGTTATTAGAGAAGAGTCAGTCATTCCCCTTTGTTACTGTGACCGTTTATGATCCAATCAGCAACATATCAGAAATACTATTATACTACTATGGATATATAAAGGCTTTGCTGACAAATGCCTAGGCTAACAAATGCTTAGGCCCCGTTGATGCGGACTCCAAGCAGCCAGCCTTAGCTTGTTCTTAGCATATGTCGCAATTATTTGACTTTATACACAGACATTCAAGACAGGCAGCCTTAACCCTTTACCCCCCACAAGCACGCCATATGGCAACTGTGGCAAGGAAAAACTCCCATATTCCAGGAAGAAACCTTGAGCAGAACCTGGCTTAATAGGGGGAGCCTCTGCTTCTGGCTGGCTGCGCCCTCCAATGACAGCAGATGTAGAATAATCTGAAAAAGTAGTCTACAGGGTAAGATGAGTTGTTTTCAGATCTTTTTTAAAAATATTTACTGAACTCACCTGCTTGATGTATAGAGGCAGGGTGTTCCATAGTTTTGGGGCATAATGGATAAAAGCTAGCCTAGAAATCTAGACGCGCCCCTAGCGGCATATAGTCGTTAGGTGGGCTTAACATAATGATTGATGGCAGAGTTGCAACGGTTTGGCTTGAATTCCCTGCTACTTGAAAACAAATAAGATGGATGTTGCTGTTGGCGAACAGTGTGACACGAGTTAAGCTTTTATTAAGTTGGCAAACGTTTGAACTAGCCAACTAGCTCCGCTGGTAGGAAACGCATGGGACTCATAGCGCTGCCGCTGTCCCGCGTGCAGAGGGAATTTGAAAGACAACTGATCCCGCCCCTCGGACTGAGCACTGCGAACGGTGAGTGCCCAGACCCTACATTTTAATGTGGGTCTGGCTCGTCAGGCTAGATAAAAGCAGATTCTCCACTTTGCTTGTGGAGCACTTTGGGTACAATTAAAAGATTAGAATTGGATGATCTAAGTTTCCTTTGTGGTTGATAAGATATTAAAAGCTCAGATATATGAAGGTGCTATGCCATTTAGAGCTTTGTAAGTAATTAACATAACCTTAAAATCAATTATATAGGAAACAGGGAGCCAGTGCAGTTCAGCCAACACAGGGGTGATGTGTTCTCTCTTCTTGGTCTTAGTTAAAAGTGATGAATAACTGAATAAAAAGGCCTAGCCTAAATGAATAGAGTATGGCAAAACAAATAGCCTAGTAGCCTAATGAAACATACGGATTGATGCAGTATCTGTGCAACATTATTAAATTAATCTGTCACCATAGCTATGTCTATGCAAAGAGGATAATATTTGAATTTGATTCACAACAAAACGTTACATTTAATTTACATGTTGATAATGAGTAGTTTTGGTTGTTGTTGGTGGCGTTATTGCATCCCTTAGTTATGCCTATAATGCTAAATTGTTCCCTCACGATTGGAAGCTCATGTAGCCACATAGGCTACGCATTTCAAAACATTGCAACGTGAAATGCCACAAAAAGCGATTTGTGAATAGGTCTTAGTGAGTTAGGAGTCCTCTGGACTTCTTTTAAGCTGTCCCAGACTTAGGTGCTACATTTAGGTCTAAAATGCTTCGTGAATTACTTTTAGTGAAAAGAGTCCTAAAGTTAGGAGTGACACGCCCATTATTTTTAGGAGTTGCTCCTAAATTCGCCAGTTAGGAGCTACTTTTAGCCTTAAAATTCTTTGTGAATACGGCCCCAGATCTTGTTAGTCTGAAATAACTGCCCGAAGGCATTACCAAGATGGCCACTGAGTGGAAAGCAGGGCTCTACAGTGCGCCCATTTCACTCGCACATGCGAGTAAAAATTATTGCATGCGAGTGCAAAAAAATATTTAGGCGCACTGATGCGAATGACTTCTAAACATGTCAATGTTTGTCTACAGAATACACCGCAACATCGAGAAACATTACTGGTGCAAACCATAGAATCACGTCGCGAATGCAGCATAAAAACTACACCTCCCATCAACGTTAGCAGTTTCGCGTTGTGACTAGGGCTGGGCGATATGGCCTAAAAAAAAAATCCCCGATTTTTTCACAAAAAATCCGATTTACGATTTAAATCGATTTTCTCAACAGCCCCCAAATTCAGATGCAAAAGAAATAGTTCCAAAAATACTTGTTTATTTTGATTTCTCCCTTGGAGTTAAAGTGCAATCAACAACAATTAGCCAAAAAGGCAATATGGCAGACCCTGCCATTGTAAACTGTGAAAACATGACATGTACATGACACAAAACATGACATGTAACCTTATGTAACATAACATTCAACAGCATCAGTTATCTGTACATGACAGCATAGGGTGCTTTTTTCTAAACATTTCTAAACATTCTTAGCAAGCCTATCTACCACCTCTGGCTTTAGACATGCCCCGTGGCATGTAACAATTCAGATGCAAAAGAAATAGTTCCAAAAATACTTGTTTATTTTGATTTCTCCCTTGGAGTTAAAGTGCAATCAACAACAACTAGCCAAAAAGGCAATATGGCAGGCCCTGCCATTGTAAACTGTGAAAATGTAATATGACATGTAACCTTATGTAACATAACATTCAACAGCATCAGTTATCTGTACATGACAGCATAGGGTGCTTTTTTCTAAACATTTCTAAACATTCTTAGCCAGGAAGACAAGCCTATCTACCACCTCTGGCTTTAGACATGCTCGATGGCATGTAACAATGCCCCCCCCCCACACTGAAAACCCTCTCTGAGGGTGCACTTGTTGCTGGGATTGAGAGGTATCTTTTTGCCAGGACACTTAGCCTAGGAAAATTTGGTTGGTGGCGCTTCCACCACTCAAGAGGATTGGTGTCTGGGTCTACTTCAGGGGTCAATAAGTAAGATTTCAGCTCAGTCTCTATCTTTTCTGCCTCTGACTGGTTGGGAGATGACACTACATTCTGTTTGAAGAAGGCCGCTAAAGTCATCTTTTTCTTGGGTGGAGGCTGTGCATCTTCTTGGCGCACCTGCACAGCTGTGCCAGGCTGCTGTGGTGTACTGTTGTTGGAGGGAGCAGGTAGAGCCATCAGCTCAGCAACAACTCTTTTTTTGACTTCTTCCACCTTGTCTGGGTCAATGTAGGTTGTGCGGAACCTTGGGTCAACCAGTGAGGCCATGTCCAAGAGCTCATCTTTTACAGGGTCACTGTATTTGTCGTCAAGGTACCGCATTACATTCCCTTTTATTATTTTGGTGAGCTCTGTGTCTTCCTCCCCTGGCTCTAGGAGACTGGTTTTGAACAGATGGAGCACTGGTTTAATGTATGAAACACTGACATAGGATTCCCCAGAGAGTGCATCAGTGAACTCTTGGAGTGGTTTCACAGCTTTATTTACCGACTCCAACACATCCAAATCTTGCCAAGTGGGCACAAGATGGCGACTTTTCTTGTCCGAACCCAGGACACGGACTAGAGCCTTCTCCTGTTCGAGAAATCTCTCAATCATTCTTTGGCGTGAACCCCATCTAGTCGGGGACTCTGTTATCAGCTGATGAGTGGGTAGACCAAGCTCTGCCTGTACTTCGCTCATGTCTCTTCTTTTTTTCCAGCTGTAAGAAAAGGCAGACACAGCCTTTTTACAAACCCCAACAGCACGATTGATCCGTGGGTCCTTCACACCATTCTCTGTAGTAAATAAAAAATACATAGGCCTAATCAAAACACATTTTAGGGGAACATACCACTACATTCACAAACTTGTCTTGCTTCAATTTCTGTACAATATGAATGCACATGCACAAAGGGCACACACTCATTCTCACACACACACACACACACACACTTCATGTATACCATTATGATTAGATAGATAGATAGATAGATAGATAGATAGATTGATTGATTCCGGGGGAATTTCAAAATGTATTAATTAATACAATTTGTCATAATATTGGCTTGATGCATTAATTACATGATTCATTACTTAGATTGTCTTGCTAAAGTAAAAAATGTCACTTGATGGATAGCCATTAGACTTACCGACAGCATTGTGCAATCTGTGTCCAAAGCACTGCAGGTTAGGCCACGCATTGTCCTTCAGAGCTTTAATCATGTTGCTGCCACTGTCAGTAGTCATACAAATGAGTCGGTCTTCGGCAAGGTTCCATGAGTTGAGGGCATCTCTTAGCCCCTGGGCTACAATTTCACCCGTGTGGTCCTCTGGAAAGTATGCCGTTTGAAGGCAGACGCTCCGCAGAATCCAGTCATTGTTAATGAAGTGCACAGTGAGACTCATGTACGGTTGCATCGTCCGACTTGACCATAAATCTGTGGTGGCAGAGTAAGACGACACATCGTCCAACTCTTTTTTGACCCGTTGTCTTGTGCTATTATATAGATTGGGCAAGGCAACGTCGGAGAAGTACTTTCGGCTAGGTAGCACATACCTGGGGTCCAAAACTTTAATCATGTTAATGAACCCCGGCTTTTCCACCGTATATATTGGCACCATATCCTTTGCTATATACATAGCAATCGCATCTGTTATGGCTTTCCAGCGGGCCGAATTCTTGTCATATGGGATGCAGTTTGAAAACGTTTGTGGTACGGTGGACTGTATTTTAGCGGCTGTGCGTGTGGTGCTTGGGGTGCTGCTGTCTTTTTCATTCCGCTGCGCGCAACATTTCTCCCATTCGACAGGATGCTTTTGTTTGAGGTGCTGCAGTAAATTTGTCGTACTGCTGCCTTTGCTAGCAACAGACTTCATACAGACTTTGCAGCGGGGTGTTGTCTGGTCTAAATCTGACCTCGCGAACGCGAACCAATTCCAAATGACGGATGACACAGTGCCTTTCTTCGGAACGAGTTCTTCCCTGCTTGCTGCCATGTTGTCACTCACTACTATCACTCACTATTTGGTAAATGCGCGCTCTATGCGGGGGGAGGGAGGGCCGAGCTCATTCTACGGGAGGCCAGAGGGAAGCGTTAGCGGATGTTAAAGAGAAAACCGATTTTCATTCAAACAAGTCGACGTGAACTACACACTCGAGTTAATCGATAAAATCGGTTTATCGCCCAGCCCTAGTTGTGACTCGCTAGTAGTCGCTTCTATCAAATCCAAGAGCGCACAGAAAAAGCGGTAAGTTAGACTAGCCAGCCAAGATGCAAAGATTGAAGAATTCATCGGTTATGAGGAACAGGATGAGATTCTGAGAATGCAGTGAGAGAACGAAAGGTAACCTAACATGCCTTTTAGTCCAGTTGACGTATTGGCTGCAATATGCAAAATATAGCTGTAGCGAACAGGCACAAAAGTAGCCTCCCGTAATACTTCCATTTTATTCAAAGGTAGAACGCTACTGACAACTCCAGGCTTCCATGCATTCTTGTTTGTTTACACTGAAGCTGAAGTGCAAAACGAAAGTAGGCCTGATGTTTGCCTAACTGCCCCCATCAATGCAGATATTTCAAATAAAAAATAAAAGTATAAAAAATGTATCCTTGATTAGACTATGTTGGGTTTTGTGGAAGAGCAAATGGACTGTTTTAGTAGTAGTATTCAGTATGCAGTCAGATAGGTCACCATAGGCATATTTGGATTAGCTAAATTAACAAAATGTAGGAAAATAGAACAGACTCGCATAGAACAGACAGTAGGCAATGATCTTTAAAATCCTGTTTCCTGTAGCCTAAATGTCGTCGGTCATTCTTAATCTTTGCAATTGGTGCACTGGCATGTTTAACTGTTAGCTGCAGTGTAATGTTAGATTATGTGTAAATTAAGTACAGAACTGACTGTGCGCCCAAATTTGTGTCTGTGCTCCTACATTTTTTAACTTGGGCGCACAAGTGCTCCTGGAAATTTTTTTTAGTGTAGATCCCTGGAAAGACTTGCCATTAAAGGACCTTGCTTGAGTCCACACCTCTGGTCATTAGAATACATTATTCACCTTAAAGCAACACCAAAGAACTTTCCCTCTGTCGCATGCACGCTATTTGTTTATCCAGCACCGGCTTTGCAAATAACGATGTCCACAGACAAGGTAGAATATTTTGCATGACTTATAAGAGTACAATGTATTGCGACATCAGATGCAAGTCAAATTTGTAGTTTCTTATGTCTCATTCCATCGAACTCCAGATCCGCTACCCGATCTGGCAAACTTACATAGTGCGGTTATAGCGGATAGAGGGCCGCGAAGCGAATGCAGAATTGCCGTTCACCCTGTTACGAGTTGATGAACCACTGAAACGATTTTGGAAACATTATTTTAAGGTACAAAAAACTCTTTGGTGTTGCTTTAACAGTAACTACTTAAAGATGCCCTCTAGTGGAAAAGTATTTAACCTTGTTAACATGTCCGTATGATGTCTGCAGTTTTACAAGACATATCATGAGTAAAGTAAGCAGTCAATGTCACTGAGGTTTTCTGCTTTTGATCTACAGTGGACCAATCACAGCCTTGGTGCGCAAATTCAAACTACAGTCCTTTACAACCATCATAAATCATAAAATTCAATATGATTTAACAGAATCACAAACTATCCTCCGAAATGATAATACTGCTCAACCTCCACTAAACTGTTAAAACCCTTAATGTTGCCAAATATCATTTCAAACAAACATAATGGGAGACTGTTGTAGAATGCATAGTTTGTGCAGGCAAATGAGCTTAATATTTGATGGTATAGTAGGTTTCCGTTACAAACAGGGAACATCCCCGGACTTTAACTGGACATTCACAACGTTCCCGATTGGACCCTAACATTGTGTTCTTGGCGTTATTGACGTCCGGAGCAAGGTCGCCTTTGGTCTTTGTGTGATGTCTGGTGTTGGACCTTTTGGGGACATCCCCGTTATGTCCCTCGGTGTCGTCCGCATTGGGTCATTGCAAAAACATCCCAAGGACGTCCTTGTGTACAGAGGCAACGCGAGCAAGCAACGCTGGTAATGGATGGTTGGTGAATGGCCACCATGTCCCAACAAGGCTGAGACGTCAGCAAGGAGGTGGCGGAGTCATGTTTTGGGCCAGAATCATAGGGAGAGCTAGTAGGCCCCTTTAGGGTCCCTGACGGTGTGAAAATGACCTCGGCAAAGTATGTAGAGTTTATGACTGACCACTTTCTTCCGTGGTACAAAAAGAAGAACCGTGCCTTCCATAGCAAAATCGTCTTCACACGCTGCAAGGAATACCTCTGGGTCATTGGCTGCTATGGGCATAAAAGGAGAGAAACTCATGGTGTGGCCCCCATCTTTCCCTGACCTCAACCCTATTGAGAACCTTTGGAGCATCATCAAGCAAGCAAAAATATCTATGAGGGTGGGAGGCAGTTCAAATCCAAGCAGTGCATTTTGAGTTTTTTATTTTTGAAAAAATTACTGTTATTTGTAATTTATTTGACTGTCATTTGCATTAACTATTTAGGAAAATCTGAGACAAATGTCATTTGCATAATAATTTGGAACACAGTGTACGCACATATCTGACGTGTGTGCAATTTTTTTTTTGTGTGTGCCAAATTTCATGAATTTTCGACCATGGGGACCATCTATAAAAATGAGATTTATAGCCTAGAGAAAACTATATATTTTTTTATCTGAAAGTTCCCAGGATAGGCTAGGCCTATTTTTAGCTTTCCGTCTCTGGTTTGACCATGGGTTCAAGAAAGCACCTTTGGTTTAAGAAGCACCTTTGGAGAGTGGATATAACTTGGCCTGAATACCAGCCGAACAGCCCCACCCACAACAGAAGTTCTGTCTGGACTCGCCACTCTTGGAAGTTGTATGGCTGGTTTTCTCGGTACGTCTATGCTATATAGCTATGCTAGGTGAACGGAGGTGGTGTTCGTTGATTATTAAAAACAAATATATCGGCGCAATGATTTCAAAACAAATATATCGGCGCAATGATTTCAATCTATGTTATTTGCTATTGTGGAACTATTTTTTCAGATACCTCAAAACCGTGTATAAACTTCCGCTCAATATTTGAGTTTTAAGCATAGACAGTAAAAGAAGGTCTCGCGGAAAGACTACAACCATCCTTTAGCGCAGTAATATCAATGGGATGTGAAATCAATGGGATTTTACAAAATGACAAATAAAACATGACAGAAACTGTATTTTGCTATGCTACTTGTTTTGGAACATCAATGAACATCACTAACCACTCGGTGAGTTTCACAGTTTTAAAAACAAACGTTAAGGGTTGTTTTAAGGACATGTTTGTGCATGCCCATAGCCAGCCATTCTGAAACCGTCAAAGGCTATTCAAAATGAGTCAGAAAGTCGAGACAGGACACATTGTCAAAATGTCGGTGTCCACCACTCTAGTTCATCCAAAACAAACCAGAAAAGGGATTCAAAGTGCTAAATACCGGAATTATCCTTTAACACTAAAAGTAAGGATTTCTGTATGTTATTAATAGCGATATGGATAACCATGATAATGCGATCTGATATTATGTAAGTAGTCTCTCTCCCCACAGTGGCAGTAACATCACCCATATTGAAGCATTCACTGGGCTTATAGGTAGTAAATGCGCTATAGCCTATAAGATGGGTAGTTGTAGTGTAAGGCTCATAGCTTATTATTATTATTATTATTATTAAAAGGTTGGCAGTATGAGGACGTCTAAAAAGTCTTCCCATGACGTTAGTCACGTCGCTGGTATGTCCTTTGAACGTCCCACAATAACATCGTGGTGACAACTAGATGTTCCCTCAAAGTCTCTGCAATGTCCCGGGGACGTGGTTTAGACGTCCTGAATAATGTTCGCGGGACGTAACGGGAACCCTACACATTCTTGAGGAGGGGACGTTTGGCGGGGACCTGTAGGGGGCGTTGACGGGACGTTATTTTGTTTGCTGGGTTATGTTTGTCTTGGTTATTGTAAGATCTCTTATTGCACTTCAACTAGAATGTTATGCTTTGGACAAAAACATCAGCATGCTTTCTCACCAGTTTATGCTTTCTTGGTTAAAGGTAAACTATGCAGTATTGGCAATTTCCTTACTGTTTTCTCGATTTTTGCTTCTTTTTCGCTGGCTTTGTCATGACGATTTTTTGAGAAACTCCATCGCTACCTTTTTCTAGCCGGTGCCTGGTGTGTATGTGTATTTGAAAGCAGCAAAGCAATTCGTTACACTCGTTATATTTCCTGACACTGAGGCCGGCGGCCCGCTGGCCGACAGTTGCAAGGGTGGTTTTTCCGCTCACAGGCGGGATAATCAGTTGTCTTTCAAATTCCCTCTGCACGCAATAGGATATTTGTTTTCAAGTAGCAGGGAATTCAAGTCAACCCGTTGCAACTCTGCCATCAATCATTATGTTAAGCCCACCAAACGACTCTATACACGATTTCAATGACCTGATTAAGTTTCGATTTCTGGAGCTCACAAGCCAACGGAGAGTTGCTAGACTAGCCCTGGCAGCAAATGTAATTGAGTAGTTGAACACACGTAGTGGTATCACATTAGGGCCCTAATAAATTCATGTTGTCACTTGTAATGACATTAACACTGTTAACACTTTGAATGCCGCGCTGTTTTCAGAAGCTTGACCCAGAGTGCCAGCAACCTAGATCATTGTTGACGTTGAGCCACAGTGTATTCTATGTTGTAGCTATGGACACATACTATGGCTCGTTTGAAAGGTGAGACTTAAGCTCTCAGTGGGTACAAACCGTTTATTTCTACATGCCTCTGTTCTCGAGAAATCCCAAGCTAAACAGTGGCTAGTTTTCATCAAAATCCCTGTTTTTTTTTTCTAGAAATGGAGACATAGCGTCTTTTATGAAATATGCGCTGTTTGAGCCTGTCACTCTTCTGACACTTAAATTTCTGGGTCAAAGGACTTGTGTAAGATAAATATAGTTTTTCTGTTCACAAAACCACCTTTCTACTGCTGTCAGGCTCCATAATTCCTCCTCCTCTTGGTTGGTAATGTCTGTGTCGCTATCACTGACATATTCGGCACTCTGGCAAGGACGTGCCCTCTTCCAAGCACGACTCAGGCACGGGCCTATCACCCACTCCGCTTGGCCCGTGGTGGAAATGAAACTCCCTCCTCAGCACGGTGGTCAGTCACTCTTTCTAATGTTTTTGACCTGGCGTGTGCTCTCCGCTGATTGTGTGGTGATCCTGGTCTCCCTTGATTGTCGGGGTCCGAGTCATCTTGTCTTAGTAGAAAGGTGGACTCCAGCGTTGTCTGGCGAAAACGCACCTGCTGCAATATCTTTTTCTTCCCCTTCAGCATCTGAGAAGTGTTGCCTGTAAAGTTAAGTTTCCGGGAAGTGACCTAGGGCGAGACCTGGCGAGACTGCCACCTGGTGATAAACCCACGAAAATAAATGGCCTGGTTTTGACCTGACGTGCATGTGTCACTGATTCGACCCTAAGCAGCAACCATCAAAAGCCGAGTTATGACCAAATGCCCAGATAAAATGTCCAGATTGTGTGTTTTCATGAGTTTTCGATCGTCATCTATTTCAGTTCTATTCATCATAGAGTTCCCAAAATCGCACATAAGGTGTGTTAGAGTGTCTATTTTCGTAATTAAAAAAAAAGCTAAAAAACGCAATATTGCGTTTTTGGCACTCAACACATGGGAACAAAAAGCACAATATTGCGTTATTGACACTCAAGTGTTAAGAGGCACAAAGGCATGTCCCCATAGCATATAGCTGCTCTAGCCACTAGTACAGTAGCACAACTTGAGTTAGGTAGTACCGATGTCCAGAGTTCTCCTTATAATAGTGTCATGTCAATCTTATACACCTTATCAATACACCCTGATGCTTTGTACAAATGAATAATCACTTGGCTCATGGTAGAAGCGACATGAAGTGGAGACCACACCAAAGTATATTTTAAATGCAAGATGGATTCATTAAATTAAATATTTATTAGTCAGTATGTGTAAGGCAGAGCAAAATGGTCATGTAAGTCAACATGTGGACATATGGTAAAAAAAGGTAAATGACTCAGGGCTGCAGCCAGTACTGGCCAGAGCAGTAGAGAAAACAGAGTGGCGACACTCCCATAAGACAGTTTTAGAACTGAAAACGGCCAATCATTTGGTCAGTAGTCAATGAGTTACTAGATTACGCCCTCCAGGATCCAGAAATCCATCCCACCCTTCTGCGATACAGCATTCAGCACAAGTTTTTGGAACTATTTATCGTGTGATGGCGACATCAAAGAGTGTTGCAACTCCCTCTTTCTATGGCTCTGGCGCTGCCGAGAGTGCCTGAGCAAGAGCAGAGCAAGCAACAAACAGCAAGCTGGAGAGCACTGGTTTTATTCACCCTCCAATTAGGCCATCTAATTAGCACATTAGGCAGGACTCAAGAACTCCACCTGCAGGCCAAAAGAGGAACAGACAAAAGCAAACCACATACAATGCAGTTCTCGCGAGAGCATAATTTGAATTTGCTCAGGTATGGCTTAAGGCTTGACTACTGGTAACGAAAATCGAAATCGAAATTTGCTGTCTACATTGTCAGTGTTGGGGTAACGCAACTACGCAAATCAAAACAGTGGTGTGATAATTGAGCCAGTAGAGAAATAACTGTTCAGAATTAATCTGTAGGCTTCTGCGACGTTTTTAACAGGCTACGCTATAGAGGCTTAGACAACTATGACCCACGTTTTGGTTTCGTAAATTAATTTGCCCTACTTCTTGACTGCAATGTAGTCAATTGACTGCTTGACATGTCATTTTTATTTTTCTGTACAATAAGCAAATACATCTGCTTTATGCCGCAGAATTACATTCATATTTGGAACTTACATAGGCCTAGTCCGAAGCATCGTTACACTACGTTAGTGTTTCCCAAAATCATAGTAGCAACGAACGTTCGCAACCACTATCGTAAAGTTGTGTAGTTACAACTACACCTCTCGACCTGTGGTAGAATGCTAGTAGAAGCATAGTTCCAGGGATCTTCATGTCAAAGACGTCACTGACGCCAGTTATTTGTTTCCAAATGAATAATTATAAATATATTTAGGTTTCTAATTGATATTTACACTTCTAACCAAAACTTGTACATCCATTGGCCCGTGGGGAGATCACATGCCAGTTGCCTCTCCCTTCAGTGCTATGACTCGTTCAGCTGTGAGCTTGTTTCGCCAATAAAAACTCTATTGCAGATATCAATGCGTCTTTGTTCATGGGTTTGGCCTCACAGCAGAGGCTTAGACAACTATGACCCACATTTTGGTTTCGTAATTTGCCTTACTTATTGACTGCAATGTAGTCAATTGACTGCTTGACAGGTTATTTTTATTTTTCTGTACAATAAACAAATACATCTACTTTATGCCACAAAATTACGCACTTGGCCAGCCTATAGAACGGGCACATTTTGGAGAGAATAGAGAATGTACGCATGCAAGAATCTGTAGGCTATTTGTGGCTGGTTACCAGCAAACAATGTTTAATGCATTAACTCAAGACGTCAAACCTTTCCTAACAATACAAACAGAAATGATGCAGCAGGCAGCAAATATAGAAGAGTCATTTCCAGTGGAAGAACAAAATGCTGAATGAATCCCAAAGATATGAAGGCATATCTGGCAAGTTGTTATTTTTTGAAGACTTAAAGCGTGAGCATGCCACACTATCCACAGCTGTGGTAGCGGGGGGTAGGAGGATTACTGTTAGCACCGGATTTATATAAAATTCTTCAACAGAAGGCCTGACTCGAATGCAGGCTTGCCCAAAAAAAAAGGCCTGTGGTTTGCGCAGCCTAGGTCAGTGAGTTAGGAGTCCTCTAGACTTCTTTTAAGCTGTCTCAGAGGTGGAAAGTTGCGTTCGTGGGGGCAGGGCCGGATTAATAATTCATAGACCCTTGGGAACAAATGTCTGATGGCCCCCCCCTGCCCCCCAGCCAATGTGAATCGGGCGGTCAGTTAATAGGCCTATCTGTGAGGCCAAGTCTCACCAAGTAGCCCGTTTGTTTACAACTAACATTACATTTAATTAAACTGCTTATAGGCTATGCCGAAATAGTTTCAACATTTTGTATATCAGTGTCTGATGGGTGAATTAGGAAATGCCTTATGGCTGAAAGCTGCTTGGGATCCCCCCTGTCAAGCAATAACCATACAAAAAGTTAAAAACAGAAGACATGATGCGCGTCACTGACATAATGCGCAAATAATATAGCCTAGATATTCCAATGTATTCGAATACATGTGTTTATTTTAGAGGGGATATTCGAACTTCATTTTTGAGCAATTTTGACAGCCCTAGTCCACTGTAGGCTACGCCAGTCGTCTATTAACACCTTCCACCTAACCCCGGTGCGTGGGGGTCGCTATAATGCGTGTGAAATAGCACCATTGAGTAGCCTATGCGAAATAGCCTTAAAATCGTTCCGGTGTTGTGTGCCTTCTGGTTTCTCCACCTACTGGTTTCCTTGCGCGTGCATGCGCTGCAGCAGTTGTCAGACATTCACAAACAAGTTGTTTTAGCCGGTTTGAAGTCGCTTTTCATACGCCATGAGCGCTCGGCTACATTACAGCCACTCGGACAAAAGACATGTAAAAAAATATATGTTTTGAAAACTAGCATTAAACTGGATTCGATCCCGCAAAAGCAACACACGCGTGACTCTCTCCATCCTGATTCCCTACTCTTTGAGCCAACTAATATGTCACACGAATCAATTAACTATTGTAGGCTACCATTAATTAATAACGTAGGCAACACCCAGGTAACATGTTGTCCAGGCTATCTGAAACAAGGGGTTGCCTCTCATCTACAACAACTGGTTACCTTGGGCTACTACAGTCGTCAGTGCACTGTGCACAGTAGGCCTATGCTACTCTTTGTGGTTGATCAACTAAAAATAAAAGATGTATTTGGTGATGACGTTATTGTAGGCCTAGTAGACCTAAATTCTGAGAAATTAAATGGTACGAGAAACGATCTACATAGCTCACAGTGTTGCGCGGTCTGCCCGAAATTAAGCGGTCGCCCGCGGTTATGAGTCATAAACAAAATATTGTAACGATATTCAGGTCATTTGCGGGCGGGTCAGTTAAAATTAATTAAATATATATTTTCTACAAATAGGCCTACTTAAAATATCATGAGAAGGCTAGCATCAATACAGTAAAGCATCAATACAGTAAAGTCAACAGTAAAGAAGCTGAAGACGCGAGTTAAAATAATAAAGACACCCCTTCAGGAAAAGCGATATAGGCTATGGGAAATATTGGGAAAAGTTCTTAAAGAAGATGACAGTAGTACAAGTTATGGTCTATGTAGGCCTACTTCTTGCGAAGCCATTTAAAAGTATGACAGCCAAAACGGGCAGCCTGCAGGAATAAATGTTATGGCACAGACTACACAGCCATATCTACCGGTATAGGTTCGCGCATGCATAAAAGTTACCTTAGTTCGTTGTGTTTGTGACTTTAAACAGTGGATGTGCTTTAGTAAGTAGTAGATTTGCGTGAGTTCTTTCTATCTGCTTTACTTTTGTGAGTTGCGACCACCTAGGCTACAGTATGTTATAGACGTTCTATGAGGTACCAGTGTTTAGCTGTGTCACAAAACAATAAGCTTTGTCAGACTACTTTCAAAATGATATTCAGGGCTATATACATTTTAAACATTCGGGGCTGAAGACCCGACAAAGCCTTGCGTTAATTCTTCAGATGGGAAGTGTCAGGATTTTTCATACGAGAGACGTTCTCATTGGTGGTTAGTATATGGAGTAGGGAATTAACAGCAACATATCCAATCACATTATGAGAGATGCTGAATTTAACATAAACTGCGATGTTTGATTTTAAATTAATATAAATTTAGCCGGGACTGTAAGCTGGCAAATGTGGGTGCTCGATGTTTTCAGTGGGTGCCCGAGAGACGGAGCACCCACGGTATCGGCGCCTATGACAAGCGTATCTTGTGGTTGCATCCATTACAAACAAACATGCAATGTGAATGTCTGGGATTGGGGAGAGCACTAAATGCTCTACTGAATAAGCACGAAGTCATGCCTTTAAATTAAAAACACTCTTTAATAATCAAAAAAATAAATGCTAATGAAGTAAACTTGTGACCATCAAAAATCTTTATCGCCTGTAACTCCGTGATAACAGGAAGGCATTTGGCTGAGCAACGGAGGTTAATATGCTCTATATTTTGTCCAAATGATGTCTGTCTATCATCGTTGCACTCGGAGAAAACCAGAATGTTTAATTTGTCCTGCGTTTCTTCTACGGCTGCAAACGGGATTCACTCGCCGTTAACCAAGTATTTCTTTATTAGGGCAGGGCAGGCATATTTCTGGCTATTAAATTATTTCTAAACCAGTCTACTAAAGTTTGTAGTGAAGTCTGTGTAGGGTTTTCCAGCTCCATTTCTTTTTACGAGACACCCTGCTCACTTGAGACCTCTGCCGGTTGTTGCAGCGTCACTGGAAAAATACAAATTAAAGTCGCGTGATGCCGCCTGATCCCGCGCGCGGACCGCGAGGGAAGCTGGCCAAGTCGAAGCACTGCCCACTGTATACACGATTTGATTGGCCTGATAGAAGTTTAATTTTTCGAGCTCACAAGCCAACGGAGAGTTGCTAGACTAGCTAGGGTGCGTCTAGATTTCTAGGCTAGTCTAACACATTAACTGCCAACTCACTTGCGGATGTATCTACTGTCTCCATAAATCCCAAAAAAGACTCCATCACTTCTATATTGACAGCTTTATCCATTGCATTTCGCACTATTGTGACATATCTATACACCTGGCTAAGTTGGTCATGCTTGGACAGATCCTGCGTAGTGTCCATTATGATGGAAAAAAACGGAGCTTCATTAATGTCGGCTGTAATGTTCTGCTGAACACGCAAGAACAATATGTGAATGAGCTTGTTCTGGATAGCCGGATGCATGTGTGAATGGAGTTCGTGATTGGGGGCATTTATCCCAAAAAATTTAATTCCACGAGTCCTCCCAGGTACACATCGGAGCCTGTGTTGTATTTGAGCAATGGAAACTCAATGGGACCATTGATAGTAATTTGGAGAGGGACGTGCGTAATACAAGACGATTTATACAGACAGTATCTTCACGAAGTTTAGCGTTTGCAGCCATCTTGAATTTAGTCACGATAAGTCGAGCAACGAGTAAGAATGAACAGGTATGATAAGGGATCAGATTCCAAAAATAATTCAGTGGAAATGCATGGATTCCAGTTTCTTCCAGTAGCAGCAACTGGAATCCATGCATTTCCACTGAATTATTTTTGGAATCTGATCCCTTATCATACAGTACCTGTTCATTCTTACTCGTTGCTCGACTTATCGTGACTAAATTCAAGATGGCTGCAAATGCTAAACTTCGTGAAGATACTGTCTGTATAAATCGTCTTGTAAGTAAACTACCAGTGCTTTTTCAAAGTTCTCAATGTCTCGTTTTAAATGTCAGGGCCCTCGGAAGTCTACCAATGAAGTGTGGAGATACATTGAGCCTCGTAAATGGGTGTAAAACAGTGATTTATTTGCATGGATGCCGAAGCACCACTATTGAAAAAGCTGTTGGTAGCATCGGCTAACTAGCGCCAGATTTTGGAGTGCAGGGGACAAGCCGAGATGGGCTATGAGACATACGTTCACACTCGGTATCATGTTTCAGTACACTTTAGGTCAATATCACACCGGAATTCTCCTTTAAGCTATCGCTCATGAATGCGGAAGTAATTGTTTTTAAATAGAGGCGGTCTTGTAGCCTGGCATTGGCCTGTCTACGTACTTCCGGTCGATTTCTTTTCCCTACAGTACTCCGTCTGGAATAGGTTGATTCACGCTCGTTTACTTCGGCAGTTGGGCAGCCGACCAACCAGCGAACAGAGGGCGTCCCTGAGAGCGATTACGTACTCAGGCATGGTGTTTAGCTACGTCCCCGCCCCTGAAGCAGATCGCTTGGAATACATCAACGTAGGGAGCGAAAAGGGCTTATATTTATGAAATCTTTGAGCAAATGTGAATAATAGTTTAGCCTATTAACAGGAGTGTCACGAACGAAGTGGAGTAGGATGTTATATCGTCAGCTAAACTTTAGTCATAGATTTTGTCACTTGAAATAGGCTACGAACATACTCGGAGTCAAACTCTAGTTTAGTAGGCTACATGGTCGCGTCAAAATCACTATTTTTCAAACACTAAGAAGGCTCGACATAACTTGAAACTTTGATCGAAGCATCATCAGTGTCTCTACATATGAACTCGAGCATTAAGAGCATTATTCGTGTACACATAGTTTACTAAAAAGAAAGATTTTGGACAACTCACTCCTTGCAAGATGGCAGCGAGCAGAAAAAACAAGTGAGTTGTTCAAAACCTCTCTTTTAGTAAACTCTGTGTACACCAACAATGTTCTCAATGCTCGAGTTCATGTGTAGAGACACTGATGATACTTCGATCAAAGTTTCATGTTGTGTCGAGCATTCATAGTATTTAAAAAATAGCTATTTTGACGCGATTGTATCAAAAAAGTAGTAGCCCTATAGGAATCTCATTCAAAAGGTCATTTCACCCGAAAACGACAACGCATACAAGCTTAAAAGTGGCGCTTTGGACGTACTTATGCATTATGAAAGTTTGACTTGGGTACATTCACAAAACACTATATGATGCATTTTGGCGAGAGTTACGCAGATAAAACGTGTGATTGTTTGCTGATAAGATGCACCCGTGCTTGTTATGGGCGTGCTGCAGAGAAACTTCTCTGTATGACGAAACGCCGGTTGTTAGTGATTGGTTCAAAGGAACTCCAATGATTTTAAACCTCAAACTGTGCCCTCCCACCCGGAAATAAACGAACGCCTATGGATGGATCTAGGCCAGAGACTCTGGTCTGGTTTCCAGGCTAGCGGTCTTGTGCGTCTCCACGTTTTACGATTGGCCAACGTCATCCCAACACCGAGAACGCACACATATCTGAGCTGAAAGCCTAGTTTGACAAATAGATCACATAACTGCTATCGTAGTATCACTTAACGTATACCCCTGAGTCAAGGCTTTGTGAAGCCTCGATATGTCTACATAGCCTAGATATGTCGAACGTGCTTCGTAGTATACCCCACAGTACTCTGGACTACTAACAGTGTCGTCTACAGTTGGGCCACTTGCGCTACCGACTTCATGACTGCAACACAAACAATAGAAACTAGCACCATATTGAAATAACAACTAGCCTTTTTACTACCATCATCAGGTTAGAAATGCTAACGTTTCAAATCTTCCTACAAACCTAATCTCTACTAATGACTAATCTCATCCATTTATTGTCTACTTGATTACTAGGACATATCCAACATGTTGTATGTTTGATGTTGTAGCCTCCTCCTGAGATTAGCCTACCTGTTGCATGACTGTTTACAGTTACTGCTGCTGCTGCTGCTAGGTGTCCTGTCCTCACGGTCACTCTTGGTTAAAAATCCAAATTGGTCTAATTTCGGGAGTTTTGCCACCCTTTCCCCTTGCTCTTTACGCTCCTGCCGCTTCTTGCAGCCGCTCTTGTGTTTGAAGGGCATTTTGGTCGGAACGATGACTGAAATGTGCAGCCACCATCCATTCAAAAAATCACAACAAATCACTTAGCCTACCCAGAAATCCTTGCTGCATCTCAGTAGAAAGAAAGATACTCTGGCGAAATAGTATGACGACAAAGAAAGATGGTAATTTGATTTAGCCGTTTTTATTTGATAGTTTGATTCTTAATGATGTTCTTAAAAAAAAGGGCGGGGGTAGCGACGGGCCCCGGGAGGTCACGGGCCCTGGTGCGACTGCACTTGCTGCACCTACTATAGTTACGCCACTGTTGGTGCCGCCCCTCGAGTTGGGCCATTTTCATTGTAGCCGGACCCATAATCTTTCAGATTTGGGTCTGGATTTCCAGGCTAGCAGAATATTTTACATGTTACAGTTTTTTGTGTGTTTTTAAAAGTTTATTACTACTAACTTTCTCATTATTTCCAGGATTAACATAAAATGTGTCTCGGGCTGCCCCAGACTTTACAATAAAAGATGCCTGCAAATAAACTACAGCTTAACTTACCAATGATGTTATCAACACTTGCCAGGGTGCCAAGTTGAGTGTCTGTTGCTGTTGTGAAGCTACATTGGGACTTGCTGTGGTTTTTCATCTCTATTTATTAAAGAAAACATTATATCAGTTAGTACATATAATTGTACAATAAAGTGCTGATGGGCTCATTGTTAAATGTACTATACAAATAAATCAATTCAAACTGGCGCTCAAACTATTTTCCCTTAAGGATTTAGTTTTTTTCTTTAGATAATTAAACTGCATTCAACATTTGATGGTTGGAAAATGATGCCCCATCTTCAGTTCCACTTACCATAACATTTTAATTTCAGATCTCAGAAAACAGCCCAGTTACATTCATTCTACAACTAACTGACTTTTCCTCAACAAAGCCATTGTGGAGACCTGACCTCCAGCTTCTGAATGATCCTGTGTTCTGTGACTATCTGCGCTCAGAGATCAAAACATATTTTGATATTAACAATAAACCGAACACATCTCCTTTTGTACTATGGGAGACATTTAAAGCATACCCGCAGGGCCGGCGCTAGCCATTTGGGTGCACAAATGCTTGGTGGTTTTTTGTAATTGCAGTTTCACCAACAGATGTCGCCCTTGGCTAGCCTAGAAATCTAGACGCGCCCCTAGCGGCCGCAAATTACATTTGCTGCCAGGGCTAGTCTAGCAACTCTCCGTTGGCTTGTGAGCTCCAGAAATCGAAACTTAATCAGGCTAATGAAATCGTGTATAGAGTCGTTGAACTAGCCAACTAGCTCCGCTGGTGGGAAACGCATGGGACTCATAGCGCTGCCGCTGTTCTATTGCGTGCAGAGGGAAATTGAAAGACAACTGATTATCCCGCCCCTCGGACTGAGCACTGCGAACGGTGAGTGCCCAGACCCTACATTTTAATGTGGGTCTGGCTCGCCAGGCTAGCCCTTGGCCTATGAACCTCTTGAAAATGACCGCATAGATAGAACAACTAAACTTATCTAAAGCTGTCTAATTTGGCAAAATCATATCACGTTCAGTTGCAGGGTTTTTCCAAAGTTCACCTTACTAAGAGCCGTTTTCCACTCATCATTTCATTACGTTGTGAAAGTGTCAGCATAGTCTTAGTTTTTCACTACACAATTAGATCGTTTGATCATAATTGATAACAAACGGCAAAAAAACGTGCTGAAATGCAAAGCAAACTAGGCTAATAGGCTAACGTTACCTGACTATATCTCTGATGGCTAAAAGAAATAGCAAGCCCAGTTTAAGCATAATCAGAAATACGTGGTGAAGTCCCGCCCCTTCCGTTTGCCTCCATGGGACCTATCTTTCAAAAAAATTTGAACGGCTGTCTATGGCGAAAAAGAAATTATTTTCTGGTCCCGGTTGACTTGTGCCTTGAATTACCCATATGATGTTTGTCAATTTTAAAGACAATTTTTCATGTAAAGACGTTTGCAGTTTGTTTCGTAACTATTGAATTACAACATTGTAAAAGATCGTAATTCCAACGACTACAAACCCATCAGTCGCGCTAGTGACGTTAGCTCATTCACAGCCACACTAGATTGTACAAGCATACCAGCAACAGGTCTTAATTGGGCTTTCCTTGCCGAAGAAAATACCATGAGTCAGAGGATTAAACACATCAGGTAAGTTGTAATCGTCCATAGACTGTACATTACATACTGTTAAGTGACATAGCAGGCAGCAAGATGCAACCGTTAACTAGCATAACAGCTCTTATCTTTTCATTACGTTGGTGACATACATCGTTCGAGACGAGAGATGTAGTCCACTGAGTGGATTCGCACAAAACCAACTTTAACTTTTGAAGTCTATCGAACAACAGTACTTTTTTTGACGTGAAAAATTATATTTTAAATTCACACACATCATATGTGAAATTTGTGGCACAATTCAAACTGGACCAAAAAATAATTGTTATCTCTCCATTAACTCCCGTTCATAATTTTTTGAAAGATAGGTCCCATGGACCGGAAGTAGAAGGGGCGGGACTTCACCACTCTATTGCTAGCTAGCAACCTGAGGAAGGGTTGCTAGTCTTATGCACCGATTGCTAAATGCATTCAATAATCCATATCCACAACGTAAAATAAATAGCTAGCCAGCATCAATCATTTGCAAGGTAACACTTGAACATGAACATGGCTAGTAGGAGCTTACGTTACAAAGTTTATTGACGGTAGTATTGCTTGGCATAAGCATACAGTAGACATGCATACACGCAAGGGCTATAAAACTTTTTTTATTTTTTTATTTTTTTAAACATTGTTTTAACTGCAAGTGATGCGCAAGCATCATCCCGCTATCTCTTCTTTTTCCTTTTTTTCTGCCCCCTACTCTTAGTGCCTTTTCGAGGCCAGGTGTCTGCCAAATTTGGGATTAAGGCATAATCGAACAGACCACTGGGAGGTGGGGGAGGGGGGCACCAGAGGGAGACTGGAGAGAGGGCCGCACAGGAGATTCACCTTTTTCTCGACTAATTCTAGGTCTAGGCCTATATTACTTTTGTATTGCTTTTGCATATTAACATGCTTTAGACATATTTTATTTGTTATTTATACTAGTAGCCTATTGTGGTGATTTTTCACGACCCAGATTTTTTGGTTCCCCCCCAGGCACTTGGTGCCCTACGCGCAGTGCGTGTGCGGCGCGCTGGCACTGTATACCCAAGGGGATTTGTAATGTACGGAAGCGTATTAGGACATGAAGAGAAAATATTTTTTTTAATTTTCGAGAAAGAAGTCAACATTTTTGAGAAACAAAGTCAGAAATAATTTCTGAGATTAAAGTCAGAATTTCGGAGAAAAACAGTCAAAATTTCTGAGATAAAAGTCAAATTTTCTGAGATAAAAGTCAAAATTTGAGAATCAAAGTCAGAAATAATTTCTGAGATTAAAGTCAGAAGTTCTGAGAAGAAAAGTCAACATTTTTGACATAAAATTAAAAAAAAGCCAGAAGTTTTGACTTTAAAGTCAGAAATTCTGATTTTAATCTCAGAAATTATTTCTGACTTTGTTTCTTGAAAATGTTGAAAATTTTTATTCTCAAAACTTTTGATTTTTATCTCAAAATGTTCAAAATTATTTTCTCTTCATGTGGCCCTAATACGTTTCCGTAGTAATTAGGGCTGGGCGATATTGCTGAAATCTGTATCACGATATAAGTATTTCATATCAGGCGATATCGATAATTATTGATTTTTTTTTTTTTTAAATAAATCTATTTCAGATAAGGACCAGAAGGGGAAAAAAGTTCAATTTAAACACTTTTATTTTAAACTTAACCTTCCTCTGATTTGAATCACCTCAGTTATCAATCAAAGCAAACAGGGAAAAGAAATAGCAACACAATCATGAAAAACACTCAAATAAATAAATGTGCACATAAGTCTGAATGAGCAGCACTGGTTGAAGCCTGGAAATATTGTAAACAAAGTAGCTTAATTTGCTAGTTTATCATAGTCTACTGGTTAGACTGTTCAGTTTCCCCACGTGTGTTTAAGTTTCAAATGAATACTTTTTCTCCTTGGGACAGGCCCATTTGAGTCTTGGAAAATACTTTTCCATTTGCATTGGGATTGAGATGATTAGAATTTAGCAGTGCTAATGATGCTAACCGGATTTAATAGCAATTTAGCCAGTTGTCTTGCACGATTGTGAATGTTTGGATTACATGTGCCTGCTGAGGAGGGATGCGCCTGTTGAGAGGGAGAGAGAGAGAGAGAGTGCACGGGGCAAGGACTCATTGAGAGTCTGTGTTGAGGTAGGCCTACTTCTATCGTCTATACTGGTAGAGTTGCACATAGGCCTACTAGCTACAATGCCAGATATATTTAGCCTATTTATTTATGGACAACGTAAGGCGGGAGGTGTGTGTTGCTTTTAATTATCGAATGTTCTATCGAACGCATTTTTATTGATATCGATTACATTATTGTGATACATATCGCTATCGTTTTATCGCCCAGCCCTAGTAGTAATGGCATTTAATAGGGCAAAGAAATAATATTAATAATGATAAATAAGTTTTATAGTGGCTTTCTAGAAACTCTTTACAAGAAGAGGGTGGTAGTAAGTGTGTGTGTGTGCGCAGGAGCGCTGGGTGGGATGATGAGGGGATTAGAGGCTGAAGGCCTCAGTGATAAGATGTGTTTTTAGTTTTTTTTTGAACAGGCACAGAAGAGGGACAGCGGAGGCGGCGGTGACCCCTCAAATAAAAATAAAATCTGCCCGCTCTATTGTGACCACCATGCAGGCTATTACATAGATATATGGGTCATTCTATAATTCAGGGTACATTTCCAGTCTCCATGATAAAGATTTAGTTATTATCAAAAATCAAATATTATCAAATATCAATTATGCTAATAAAACACCCTTTCACCAATAACAATGCTTTATATTTATTTTAGACCCAATTTATCCACAAAATATTAACTAAATTACTTCTACACCCCGTATTATTGACTGTCTCCGACTACAGATTAATGCATTCAACTTGACTAAACATGATGTTATCAAGTCTTACGATCTATTTTTTGGAGATTAATTTACTAACTGTTATAACATATGTTCTGTATTATGCAACATTTAAGTTTAAAAATATATAATTTTGGTCTGTCTCAAAGTTCTTGTCAAAAACCGCTTAAAATCCACGCAGACTTTGAATATGAAGCATGACTCCTACACAGAGAGGTGTCAATTCCTCTGACAGGAAACTTTAGAAAGGCCGTGAGATATGGTATCTCACACCAACAGTAGATTAATTATTCGTCAACTCTGTTATTGTGTTATTGGAGTGAAACTCTCACTCAATTTTTAAAAAACAAAAATATGATTAAAAACCATGAGATTCTGGTTTTATACATATCATGCAGTAACTAGTTTGAGGTTAAGATGTGGAGCTAAGCCACAAAATGATGGGAAATGTCAACTCTGTTATCGTCAACTCTGTTAATTCTGTGTTAGATTAATGATAACAGAGTTGACAATGATGCGTCTATAGAGATTGAATGATGTATTTTGCGTGCTCCTGCCCTGTTGTACAAACAGTACATCTGTAGGCTACATATGTAGGCCCTATGCTATGGCCTTATAAACAGCGGATCTGTGTTCAAAAGAGTTCAAAGAATCCGCACATATTTATGGCTACTGTGGTAAACGTCAATCGAGGGTGCAGACGGATCAACATCGGAGTTTGGCATTTAGCCTAGCCTACTCAATGAAGTTATAGTAGGCTATGTTAATTGGTAGAAAGATTGATGGTTTGCTACATCTATACGACAGTAAACTTCAGCTAGCGACAGTTACAACTAGTTAAGCAAGGAGATGGTTAACGTTATGTTTGTAATAGGGCTGTCAGCCATAACATGTTAATCGCGATGCAGTAAGGACAAGCATACGAGTTAATTTTTTAGAACCCGATTTGACGCATAGTGCGTCAAAAACACCCTTTCTTCTTTGTTACATTGCTCCAGAACTGTTCATTGAAACCTTTATTGCGTGACAGAGCAGAAGTGGGGCTTTCCAACGAGACTACGCACTTGTCTGTACGATCAAGTATGAAAATAAAAAAAAATAAAAAAATCATGAAATTATATCAAATTGCATCATACTTACAGTCTATACTTCTCTGCGTTCACCTGCGCAACCATAGCCTGGCCTTGGCCTGTCTAGTTTCCAGGCTAGCGCAACCATTACTCTCGTTTGAATTACTCGCGAACCCGTGATCGCATAGATATGGCAAGCATACCAGATGAAAGCGGAGACACAGGGCTATCCATTGGTACCATGTATATCAATACCATGTATATCGATTCTTCTGGCTTATAAAAACAGACGAAGAGACTGCAAAATAATAACGTCATGTACACAAACCAACGCTGCACACCCATTACTCTCGTTTGAATTACTCGCGGACCCGTGATCGGATAGATATGCCACGCATGTCAGATGAAAGAGGAGACACAGAGCTATCATTTGATACCAAGTACATCCTTCTGTTATAAAACAGACGTAGTGAAAGCAAAATAATAACTTCATATAGCTGGACTTACCCCACATTTTTGTCTGTTTTTGTGGCAAAGGATGTTTATAATCCAACGCTATCGTGTGTTTCTCTATGGCAAAGCATGTTCATAATCCGGTTTTGAGATCCTAGCAAATTCCTGCATGGCATCCAATTCAAGGCTCACATTGCATCCCAATTTGTTCAACAAAGAAACCCCTTTTTTGCTTCTACTTTGTTCATGGCAATGTAAAAAGTTGTTGTAGAGAATCATTATGATTGCATACACCTAGGCACTCATAATGATATTTTGTGAGATACATGTCAAAATATAATCATTTTTATAATAGGGCAATTCCACAGAAAATGGACTTTTTGTCACATCCATAACGCCAGTGAAATTCCTTAACATTTGTATGATGGGAATGATAACATTCATTTTTTGTGCATTTTTTCTCATGTACATTCTTCAGCCAAAAATAGCAAATGCTCAAATT
This sequence comes from Alosa sapidissima, assembly GCF_018492685.1. Lineage (NCBI taxonomy): Eukaryota > Metazoa > Chordata > Actinopteri > Clupeiformes > Clupeidae > Alosa > Alosa sapidissima. The sequence continues at coordinate 2,415,974 of NC_055966.1, forward strand.
TCATGTAATCATTCACATCTTACCATACCATCATATTTTATTGGCGTTATGGATGTTACAAAAAATGTAATTTTCCATGGAATTGCCCAATACGCTTTTTGTATTTTTATTATTTAACATAATAACCTAATAACCTAGGGCCCCCTTGGATTTTTTGCTTGGGGCCCCCACAGACTCTAGAATCGCTTCTGGTCCAGGGCAGTCTCTTCCAGCTCCTCCCAGCTGACTCTGGTAGATCACGTGGACAGTCAGACGCAATCGATTATTTAATAAATAAATGTTAATTACGAATAGGGATATGAAAGGGTTCTACCTAATGCGACTATTTTTTCCATAGACTGTCAAAAAAAACAGGTTTCCCCCGCTGTATTATCCATAAACAATAAAGTAAGTTTAGATTATGTACCTACTTCCGGTTTGACGTCACTTCCTGGACTCGTCTGTCTCGCCCGGTCTCGTTTCTAAATTACTTAACTCCTACTGGGGATTTACATTACAGATTCCTTCAAATGCGCTGCTGCCTATCAAAATACCGATGTGCTTTTGAAGTTGCACTGCGCGCTGTTAAAGGGAATGACAGATGTCATTCTCATTGGTTTAATTGATGTTACGCTCAAAACACACCCGTGACTGATTAAGAAACATAGGAACGTCTTGTTGCACCATCTGCCCGACATTTGATTACGAAAACACTCCCGATGTGGACTAACCTGACTCTCGCCAGATGAATTTCGTTCCGCCTAGCTCCACTCATCCATCTGGGATCGATCCATTGGAGTGGTGCTTCAGAAGGCTGGGCCTTATTAAAAAATCCTTGCATATGATTGGATAAGCCACTTGTCCGTCATCTATTGACGTGCTACTTCAACCACTCACATCGAAGCCAACCCATGACGCTGAGAACAGTCTCACAGTCGCTTCTACGCTATGTCACATCTATGAAACTCCCACCCTGCGTCCTGATTTGCTCTACCATATAATCTGGTGCCGAAATCACTCTCAACGGAACCGATCCCAGATGGATGTGAGTAGAGCTAGGCGGAACGAAATTCATCTGGCGAGAGTCAGGTTAGATGTGGACTGGATATCCCACTAAATTTAAATAAGCTTGATAAGACCATGATAATAGGGCCCACAATGTCAAGGCAATGTAGGCATTGGTCTGCTGTCAGATTTAAGTCGTTGCTGAAGAGGTAGTTTACTAAAATTGTTTTGTACTTACAATTCCAAAATGAATACTAACTGAGTACTAGTGACAATGCATAAATGATAACTGTGTAATTCTATAGAATAGCCCAGTGTGCACATTAAATCCTTCCCCAAGATTAGAAATGAACCATCATACACAATTGTATCCTACCAAGGAAAACATTTTCACAATTTCCAGTTTTTGGGAGGATTCAAATACCATCTAAAAAAACTAGTTATGCAGTAAAATATTTTTATACAACAATCCATTTCATAGACATATCAAAGATATAAAAAACATGGTTGTGTTTTGTTCTACCTCGGGTGAAGGTACCTCAAAAGCTAAGGCCTTTTTGGGGCTTTGTTTCCTGTACTATTTTCTTAGAATTTTGCAATTCCCAGCATTCCTTGAAACTCCTGGTGAGCCTTTTCCTGTCCTAGGATACCTTGCCATTACTTAAATACTACAACCACAGCATGCAAACAAATTTAGCTTGAAGTGTCAGTCCCCAGGCCCAGGTGGCATAGTACCCTAGAGCCAAGATCTTTTCTTTAAATTATGTAGGTAGAAAATAGGAAATTCTATCAATAATTGTCCAGGCCATAATCTACTAATGTGGAACCTGTTCAGTGCACTCATGTCAAATATACAACCACATGTTCAGTGTGACAAACTACAATACCAATGTTATAATCTACTAACCTCTGTTTGTGATGATCCGCCGCCTTATAATGTAAAACAGAAACAAAGCGACCAGAATTATGGGGATGATGATCCCTGGAAAAGCAAATAATGTTTTCATGAAGAGAAACAACATAAATCCCTGATCGTCATCTCATTTATTTATAAGTCAGGATAACATGGGTGTCATGGATCTGAAACAAAGCAAACACGATTTGCTCAAAAGAACATGCTAACATTTTAGGAAATTAGGTTATTCACCATCTGCCCCAGAGTTAGATAAGATGACACACACCCCTCTCGTGTTCTGCCTGTAGTAACTCAGTCTGAAGCATCCAACTAGCCTATCTCCCAAAAGTGACCAAAGAACTTAAACATTGTTCTATTTACATGTTTACATGTCATGTAGTATAATTAAAATGTGTACAAATTTCAATGTAAAATGCAACACAGCAATTTTCTAAACATGTTTGGAACTACATTCTCATTCAGGCAAAGCACTACTACAGCTTTTCAGGTGCTGCGTACAAATCACTCTGCATAAGTATAGCAATGCTTTTCCTGAATGAGAACATAGTTCCAAGTTTGTATATGCTTAGAAAATTGCCTATTTGTAGCCTATATGTTGTAGCCTAAATGATCCTAACCTCCTTCTCAGCCAGCATCACTGCTGCTAAGACGGCTTTCTACAATGACAAAAACAACAGCGCTACAGACACTCGAAAACTTTTCTCAACCTTCAAATCGCTACTCAACCCTCAGCTGCCTCCTCCTCCATCCAGCTTTACTGCGGATACCCTTGCCTCATTTTTTACAAACAAAGTGCCGGCAATCAGCAGTCAATTCTCTACATGCCCACAAAACGACTCAGATACCGCACTCCTACAACCTGTAGGGGCTGCTGGAAAAATTTTTTCAGCATTCGCGCCTCTCTCCGAAAGTGCAGTACCTAGACTCCTGACATGTAGCCGTCCTACCACATGCTCATTGGACCCTATACCTATGAGCCTACTTCAGTCCATCAGCCCAACCATCGCACCAGCTATCACACATGTGATCAATGCCTCGCTAACCTCTGGCACATTTCCAACAGCGTTCAAAATGGCCCAGGTAACACCGTTAGTTAAGAAAACTAACCATAAGCCACCCATGTACAAGACACCTCTCAGATTTTGCTGAAAAGCGGCGAAAATATGCCTTATGTTACCAAACGAGGGAATCTGAAGTTTCAGGTCAATATCTCAAACGGTTTGTCTGTGGCGTCCATTTGAATTTCGGGTGCCACGGTCCTAATTGACACATTGGAATTTCACATTTCATCTTTTGCCATTTTTGGAAGCCCATAATGTCTGTTCTAATAGTGGTAGAAGGCTGGAAACTGGTGTGGTAGTTCATTGTAGCCTGTACTACACAATTCTGGAGGCAGAATCAACATTCCTTACTGTTTGGGTGAGAGGTGGGTCACCAAAAAAATGTTGATGGCATGTGTGATTTTTCCCTTTTTGGGTGGCCTCAGCACCACCATTAATGATCATATTTATTCTAAACAGGATTATTTGTTATATGTGGGAACCTTGCTCTTGCCAAAATGAATTTGAAGGGTATGGTACCACTGGTGGGGGTTTTATGGGGGTCTAAAAACCCTCTCCGGCAGAGGTGACTCTTGGAACCCCATATGACCATGTGGGCACTTGATGATCCTAATGGGGTTTATACCAGATAAAGATACATATTTGTTCTTTCTTTTAATGAAATATAGTATAGTATATATACTCTTTTGATCCCGTGAGGGAAATTTGGTCTCTGCATTTATCCCAATCTGTGAATTAGTGAAACACACCTCAGCACACAGTGAACACACAGTGAGGTGAAGCACACACTAATCCCGGAGCAGTGAGCTGCCTGCACAACAGCGGCGCTCGGGGAGCAGTGAGGGGTTAGGTGCCTTGCTCAAGGGCACTTCAGCCGTGCCTACTGGTCGGGGTTCGAACCGGCAACCCTCCGGTTACAAGACAGAAGCGCTAACCAGTAGGCCACGGCTGCCCCCAGAAATAACATTTTTGACAGTGAAGCTCCATAATATGAATTTTATTCTTCATAATGCACCATTTTAGACATTGTTTCCAGAAGTCTGGAATGTAGATCAGGGAGAATTTAGTGATGATAAAGCATGGAAATAGTGGAAATAACTGGAAGTGGAAGTATTATGCTCAGTGATGGAAAACAATTAAATACTGAGACTGTCACGGATTAACCCCTTATGAGATAGATAGATAGATAGATAGATACTTTATTGATCCCCGAGGAGAAATTCAGGATTATCCCCCATTATCCCCCAAACTCTTACACTATGTAACATTCTTGTTATTTAGTTCTTTAAAAGTTTGATGGCGGGTCTCTTTCATGGGGATAAGGGGTTAATCCGTGACAGTCTCAGTATTTAATTGTTTGCCATCACTGAGCATTTCCACTATTTTCATGCTTTATCATCACTAAATTCTCCCTGATCTACATTGCAGACTTCTGGAAACAATGTCCAAAATGGTGCATTATGAAGAATAAAATTTACATTATGGAGCTTCATAGTCAAAAGAAAGAAGAAATATGGAGCTTCATAGTCAAAAGAAAGAACAAATATGTATCTTTATCTGGTATAAATCCCATTAGGATCATCAAGTGCCCACTTGGTCATTTGGGGGTCCAAATATGGGGTTCCAAAAGAGTCACATCTGCCGGAGAGGGTTTTTGGACCCCCATAAAACCCCCACTAGTGGTACCATACCCTTCAAATTCATTTTGGCAAGAGCAAGGTTCCCACATATAACAAATAATCCTGTTTAGAATAAAAATGATCATTAATTGTGGTGCTAAGGCCACCCAAAAAGTGAAAAATCACACTTTGAAATGTGAAATTCCAATGTGTCAATTAGGGCCGTGGCACCCGAAATTCAAATGGACGCCACGGGCAAACCGTTTGAGATATTGACCTGAAACTTCAGATTCCCTCGTTTGGTAACATAAGGCATATTTTCACCGCTTTTCAGCAAAATCTGAGAGGTACCATGTACATGATACCCCGATATTGGCTGTTTTCACATGGAATGACCCTTCTCTCAACCCTGCTCAAGTCGAGAACTACCGCCCTGTCTCACTCCTGGCTTTCCTATCCAAAGGCATTGAACGAGCAGTCTCCAAACAGGTCTCTGACTTCCTTTCACAGAACAACCTTCTGGATCCAAATCAGTCTGGGTTTAAAAGCGGCCACTCTACCGAAACGGCTCTGCTGTCTGTAACAGAAGCCTTAAAAGAAGCCAGGGCGACCACTCAGTCATCAGTACTCATTCTGCTTGACTTATCGGCTGCCTTTGACACAGTTAATCACCGCATCCTTCTCTCTATACTCTCTAACATGGGAATCTCCGGTTCTGCTCTCTCCTGGTTTGAATCCTACCTCACAGGACGCTCGTTTAACGTATCATGGCTTGGACAGCTATCTGCACCTCACCATCTCACCACAGGGGTCCCCCAGGGCTCAGTGCTGGGCCCCCTTCTCTTTGCTATCTACACCACCTCCTTGGAACAGATTATACGTTTGCATGGCTTCTCATACCACTGCTATGCAGACGACACACAGCTCTATCTGTCCTTTCCACCTGATGACCCCTTGGTTTCAGCACGGATCGCCTCTCAGACATAGCTACATGGATGAAGGCACAGCACCTCCAGCTGAACCTCTCAAAAACTGAACTGCTGGTCCTCCCAGCTACCATACACCACGACAACAACATCAACATCAAATTTGACTCCCTGTCTGTTTCACCTACCAGGACTGCAAAAAATCTAGGAGTTGTTCTCAACAACCAACTAACCTTCTCAGATCATGTTGCCTCAGTCGCCCGGTCGTGTCATTTCGCACTCATCATCTCACGACTTGACTACTGCAACGCCCTCCTGACAGGTCTCCCAGCCTGCACAGTGAAACCCCTTCAGATGATCCAGAACGCGGCGGCGCGCCTTGTCTACAACCAACCCAAAAGGGCGCATGTTACCCCGCTGCTCATCCAGCTACACTGGCTACAAATGGCGGCCCGCATCAAATTCAAGGCTCTAACGCTTGACTACAAAGTAGTCTCTGGTTCTGCTCCCACCTACTTTAATGCCCTCTTACAGACATACACTACCTCCAGACCGTTGAGCTCCTCAGACGAACGACGTCTAGCTCTACCACCGGTACGCTCAGGCCAATCCAAACTTTTCTCATCTGTTGTTCCTCATTGGTGGAACACACTGCCAGTTCCTACAAGGGCAGGGACATCCCTCTCCATTTTCAAAAAACTCCTGAAGACCCAGCTCTTTAGAGAACATCTCCTCTTATAGCACTACTTACAACAAGTCTTGCTGATCCTAGCACTTACCACCTGTCTTGAACTGTCACTCAACTGTTTAAAAACTGCACTCACTGATGCACTTATTCTTACTGTACTCTACTGTTTTTAAATTGTCCTAAAATTGTTGAGAGAATTGCTTTAAAACTTAAACTGTTTACCATGTTGTTAGTTGTTGGTTAAAAATGCGTCAGCCAATGTATATTGTAGTAATGTAGTAATGTATATGTAGTAATGTATATTTGTTAAATTGCACCCTTACATTTGCCGAAGTCGCGGGTCATCACCTGCATCTAAAAAATAATAAAGCACACAGTAGCTTTTTGAAGTCATGCAACTTAATATAGAAATATGAGCTCAATTTTATGTTGAATGTCAGTTTAGTTTCAAGTTAGTTTCATTTTCACAAACCTTAAAAGGCCTATGTGTAGAATTTGAGTTGTCTTGAACGCATTGCATTATATTGCAATCACTCAATCAAATGACCATCAGTAGTGGGTAAAATTTCAGTGAGATATTAGATACCTACAGATGAACCTATGCACCCATTTCCAGCAAAAAATAATATATATATATATACAGCGGGGAAAATAAGTATTCAACGCGTCAACATTTTTTTCAGTAAGTATACTTCCAATGAGGCTATTTGCATGAAATTTTCGGATATTAGTATTAACTTAGGTAATCCACACATACATAAAAATCCAAACATTAATGTCTAAAAGTAGAGTTATGAGTAAAAAAGTGGAATGGCACAGGGAAAAAGTATTGAACAAGCCTGCTGAAATTTCTTAAATACTTTTTGGAAAAGCCTTTATTCGTAAAGATAGCTTCAAGGCATTTCTTGTATGACGAAACTAATCAGTCACAGTATTCTGGTGTGATTTTGGCCCATTCTTTTAAACAGATAGTCGTTTAATATTGAAGATTCCAGGGGTCCCTTTTGTTAATCCTGATATATAGTTAACTTCCAAAACTGTTCAATTGGATTGAAGTCAGGGCCTTGATTTCCTTAACCTGACTCTCGCCAGATGAATTTCATGCCGCCAAGCTACCCTCATCCATCTGGGATCGATCCATTGGAGTGGTGCTTCAGAAGGCTGGGCCTTATTAAAAAAATCCTTGCATAAGATTGGATAAGCCACGTGTCCGTCATCTATTGACGTGCTACTTCAACCACTCACATCGAAGCCAACCCGTGACGCTGAGAACAGTCTCACAGTCACTTCTACGCTACGTCGCATCTATGAAACTCCCGCCCTGCGTCCTGATTGGCTCTACCCAGAGGTGGGCAGTAACGAAGTACATTTACTTAAGTACTGTACTTAAGTACAGATTTTGAGTATTTGTACTTCACTTGAGTTAATTTTTTTTTAAATACTTTCACTTTCACTTCACTACATCTGAATGACAAAAATCGTACTTTTAACTTCACTACATTTCTGTTAAGGCTCTCGTTACTTTTAACTTTCAATAAACTAGGTCTAGCCTATATCGAAACTCTGTCCCCCCCTCCCCTCTCTTCTAAAATGTGATGGTTTGTTCACAGGTGACAGCCTATCACTAATCAGGGTTGCGTCACATCTGTGCGCTAGGCTATAAAACCAAGTTCAACGTCTAACCGTTCTCTATTCCTAAATGGACAGCAAGATGGAGGTAGATGGAGACAGAGATGAAGGTGGATGCCCTGTCGAGTACTCGCACCCATGGCCGTATCTCGACAAAATGTTTAAGTTTACTGAACGGATGAACGATTCCTATCGTTTTAAATGCATGCTTTGTTTGCCGAAAGTAAACCACATCACTGCATACAAAAATTCGCCGTCCAACCTGCGGAAGCATATTCTGGTATGTAGTCGAACTGTTTTAACGTTTTTAACCCTTTCGTGCCCGTGCCGAACATTCCATTTTTGGTGCTGGAGGACCTCCTTACACAAAAAACCTTATTTCTTGAGTATAATACATACCATAAATGGGATATACATACCATTGTAATCAGAAGGGTCAGTTCTATCAAATGATGTAAAATACATATTGTAATGTTGATATAGTAATGAACAGTCTTTGAAAATCCTCTCCAAATGTATACCGAAATTCGTTAAAATTGAATTTCATTCGCATAAAAATGAATTTTCCTCATATTTCTATACGAGATAGAGAAAAATATAGAGTGTATGACATGTTCAGCAAGTTGTGGGCTATTTAACAAAAAAGACTGAATTGGAATATCATTAACCTTTCAAAAGTTATGATAAATTAAGTGATAAGTGTAAAAAAATGCAGGAAACGGGATTTAGAATGTTGACAGAATTCACATTCTCTTTCTCACCAAAAACATAAAAGTATGCATAAAAAATAATAATGAAGTCAGACACAATGGTTTAGATTTATTTGGTCCATAAGAATAAACCATTTATTTGTATATAAGCAAATGCTACAGTCAACAATAATGATATATAAAAGAAAAACATGTACCTTACCAGTAATACAGGAAGTAAGTATACTGTATATTTATTGAAGATCAATTCTGAATAGAGACATAGAATACATTTGATTCAACAGATACAACTTCCTTATATAAATTAGTGTAATATGAAAATGATATACATCTATAAAATGTATTATTTATGAAAAGCTAGGAATACAATCAACTTCAACATCACTCAAAAATCAGCGTGTCTAAACATTTGAAAGTGGATTACATAGAACAAGCCTGTTGAGAATAAACACATACACACATATACACACAAACTCACACACACACACACACACACAGAGGAGGATAGGGAAAGGTGGGGTGGGGAACCTGAAGGTTAAGCACAGAAGACCTATGACTCATAACGAAACGCATCCCCTTCTGTAGAATGCCAAATCTGACAGCAATTTTGTTTACCAAAAAAGCAGTCACCTACCGCTAAACTCCAGGCCATACAAGCTACTTTAGTGTTATTATGTATTGTTTTTATAACAAAGCCAACAATTTTTCTTTGGCTCCTGCTGTACAGGAATATGTACTTGATGAAAAGACGACAGAGTAGTAGTTGGAGCAGCTGAAGGCGAGGCTGAAATTTTGACGGAAATGCCTGCCAGCTGTTGTGATAGATTTTCGCCAAAGTCTTTCTGGCTGTAGCTACCAAACCTAGGTTCAACACCAGATTCTGCATTGCCAAACTTGAAATAATAAGAAACTACTGAAACAGCAATGTCAATGGAGAAAAAGTGTACACAATATGTATTTCTCATTTGGTCAACGCTCCCTGATCCCTTCAGAGACTTGGTTCCCCAGTAGCAATGGATATTAGGGAGGGAAGTGAAGTCCCATGTCAATGATCAATCCCAGAAAACTGTGAAACTCTTCTGGGGTCTCTTCGTCCCATGCCCCTGCACTGTGTGTTTGCATACGACGGCCTACTAAGCACAACCTCCCACCCGTTCCGGTTGGTAAAACCACATATGCCTGGGACAACAACATAAAAATCAACATAACAAGTCTATTTCACAGTGTTTTAGTGGCAGTCTACACCACCCTACGCACGCCACCTAAATCTATACCTTCTTCCTCCATCCTCACATGGTCTTCAACATTGTGAGCGCAAGCTCATCAACAGTCAGCTACCTCTTCAGGCCTGCAAGGAGGTCTGTGTAGGTCTTGTCATCATCCATCTGAAACAACAGTAAAATCATACAAGTGTAATACATTTATTAATTTAAAAAATAAAATCACAAAACTACAGATGTGTGCGTGTGTGCACATACATACACAAGAAGAGGTAGCCTAAACTATTGAAGCATTTTGAGTAACTCAAAAATATTTAGAAGTATGAAAAGTCATTTTATTACACATGGGTTTAGCTACCCTAAATCTGATTGCCTGGCTGGCATTAAGATAAAGACAGATTACATTTCACTTAGTAACTAACTGCTTAAATGCAATAATGACATTTCTGACATAATATGTGATTTCACATCATATAAAATTACATATTGAGAAGAGTAGAATATCAAGTCATGCCATCTTAGAAAATGTTGAGACAAGCACGTCTGATGTTTGTCATTTAGAAGTTAGCAAGGTAAAACAGTTCACTACAAACTGCCTAGCGAGGTAACAACCCGAGGAGAGGCAATACGTTAATTAGCACTACATTTCTGACAGAATCCGTGATTTCACATCTTGTTTTCTACAATTACATATTGAGAGGAGTAAAAATATCGCTCAACTTATTTCATGTAACAGAAAGCAACTTAGAAACGCGGCGCGCATTGATTTATTCAGCTTTGGTATGCTATATTGACTTGCCAATATAATGCTTACCTAACAAGCAAATTGGTACTAGAAAACAAACTTACTTACAGGTTATATACTAACAGGTTTTTAAATGAAATCGTCAAATGAAAATAACTGATATCAAAAGCAAACGAGAATACTGCAAGCAGTTCAGAGTAATGCAGCTAGCTAAAGTTACATGACGATGCACTTAGCCCCCGCTATGCCATAATGTTGACGCTGATGAGAAAGCATATTACTGTCAAATAACATGATTTTATGACTACAAATTAAGATTAACCATAACTAAAAACGATGTAAAATATATATTACCTCAGTTTATCCAGCTGTGTGGTTTCCAGTCGAGGTAAACTCCAACGAAGAGCAGGTGGCATCTGGCGGTCCATGTTAAAATGCACGACTGAAGTGAAAAGTTTTTTTCACGACTCATCTTCAAGTATCCAAAACATTTCGCGCCATAAACCCCTTAACCAATCATATCAAATTGAAGCTTATGTTGTCAGCATTACGGGGAAGATTTCAGAAATAAAATCAGTCATTGGACAGCTGAGATATTAGATGATTGGTCATCGTTAAAATTTTAACGAAATTAGAACGGTCGGGCTTGTAAGGGTTAAGTGAACGTTTGCAATAGTCAGATGAGCCTTTGCAGCATGGCTAGTGAAATCACTTGTTAACTACTCCGCGAGGCTTGTCTATGAAGTTTAAACGATTAAGTAAACGTAAAGCTATGCCAACATTAATAGGGTAACTGAAGTCTCTATTTTAGCATGGCTAAAACATTCTTAATATCAGATTTCTAGGTTTTAAGAGTTGCATGTTTGGTGTTGCGCCAACTTGACGGACAGTCATTTCGTTAGCCATATAGGTTAGACTACCGAGATAACACACGGCAGAGTTATGTTTGTGTTCGCTAATGTCGACATTGTACTTGAATGTGAAACTGCATGAGTCAGGTAGCATGACTGAATAGTGATAGGACGAGGAGGGAAAATCGTAAATTCATCATTTGTTCTTGTATGGTAGCAGCACTTGCTTTAACGGCTAGGCTACCTAAGAAGAGATGCTATACACAAATCCAGCGCGAACTTCACGGGCGCTGCCATCTTGCCTGCCGCCATTACTGCGTGCCTGCGGAGTGTGACGATGTGACACTTGCCTGTGCTTTTCAATGAAAGCATCTAGTCAGAGAATGTCTAATAGGAGATCCTGCTCATGAAGGAACATGTCAGGTGAAAGGGAACATTGGGTAGATGATGTCAGACAGTGGCCAAAACTTACCGATAAAGGTAATTTATTGACAACATAAGAAAAAAAAATAATAAAATGTGTCAGTGTATAATTGAATATAGGTTCTGTCTTAATTGGATTTGATGGGTTGGATACTTTTTAATTAGGCTAACTGAAATTCTACACTCTTTTCCAGAGGAAACATAATTGTCAGCTGGCAAAGTACTGTGAGCTAACCTCGGTGGCCTCCAAGAGGAAAACCGACCCAGGAACGACCTCAAACACCAAGCAACTGAAGCTGCGGGAAACGAGGCAAGTGTCTCAAAAAACGGTAGACAACTCGATACTCCGCTTCATTGTGCAAGGTCTCCAAGCCTTCTCCCTCGTAGAACAACAGTCATTCCAGACCCTAGTCCAGGATTTGCAGTCAAACTCTGTTGTAATGTCTCAAGCTACGGTTTGCCGCAGAATTGAGACAGCCATGACTACCATGAAGGCAAAAGTTAAGGAAGAAATGAGCAAGACTGCTTACATTGCCACAACAACTGACTGTTGGACTGCAAGGAGGAGGAGTTTTATTGGTGTGACTGCACACTGGTTAGATTCCTCCAGTTTTGAAAGACATTCTGTGGCTCTTGTGTGTAGATGGATCACACATTTGATGTCTTGGCAAGTGCATTGAATGACATACACACAGAGTATGAAATCCGTCAGAAAATAGTGAGAACCACAACTGACAATGGTTAAAATTTTCTCAAAGCTTTTCGTGAGTTTTGACTGGATGAAAACCACAATGACCTTGCTGAGGAGACAACCGAGGAAGGAGCCGATGAAGATAGCTCTGATGAAGAGACAGAGGTTGAGTTTGTTGATGTTGATGCCATTATGGCTGAAGATGATTGCCTCCAGTACCAACTGCCAAAGCATCATCGGTGTGCCTGTCACTTACTCAATTTGGTTTCCACAGTGGATGTTGAGAAGGCAAACAGTTCAGAGGCCTACAAGAAACTTTCAAGGTCAGCCTTCTCTAAGTCCCAGGCTCTCTGGAACAAGACTTCAAGGTCGACTCCTGCTGCAGAGTCAGTTGAGAAGCACTGCAAGTTACAACTGGTACAGCCAAATAAAACAAGATGGAACTCTTTATATTTGGCTGTTGAGCGCATTGTGAGAATCCTCAAAGATCAAGGAGAAGGACCCATGAGGGCTGTCTGTGCTGAACTCAAAGTCCCTATGTAAGTAACAAGTGTTTGTCTTCTAAGAGTTTCATTACCTATAGAAATGCTTGCCACATTACCTGTTAAACATTATTTATAAGTAACAGAAAAAGTGTTTAAATTCTTAAAAAAAAAAAAAAGTCTAATTCAAGTATAATCTGAGGGTTTTTTTTGTGTGTATGTTTTAGGTACAGTCCCGCTGATATGGCCTTTTTGAGTGAATACTCGACCACCATGAGCCCAGTTGCTAAGGCGATCAACATATTGCAAGGAGAAAAGGACGTTCAGATGGGATGGCTACTCCCCACAATCACCACCCTCATCACCAAGCTTGAGAAAATGAAACCATCACTGAGGTTCTGCAAGCCACTAGTCGATGCCCTCCTGGGTGGTTTGAGGAAACGTTTTGACCCTATGATGTCTGATCCTGAGCTCATTGCAGCAGCCGTTCTCAATCCGAAGTTTAAAACCTCCTGGACTAGTGATGAGGACATCCTCAAGCTTGGTAAGGAAGATCTTCTAAATGTCCTAATTTTGCCTACTCTTTAATATTGAAACTGTATGTCTCGATGTAATGATGAAATTTATGGTAAATCTTTTTTTTTTATTTAGGCCTCGGTTACATCAAGGAGCATCTTCCTGACCATGATGAAGGTCTTTATCCTGCTGACTCCTCAAACACTTCTGATGAAGAGGATTTTTTCTCTAATATCAGGCACACGCACACACAGGAGACGGTCAAACAGTTGGATGCATACCTAACATGTGCAGCTGAAGGTGTGACCATGTTAACAGCTTATGCTGCTGTATGTAGCCTATCTCTCAAATTAAACACCGCCCTGCCTGCCTCTGCAGCGTGCGAGAGGCTTTTTAGTGCAGCTGGATTAATCTTCAGGCCAAAGCGGGCAGCAATCAGCTCCCGCAACTTTGAGAACCAGCTTCTGCTTAAGTTGAATAAGGACTTTTACAACTTCAACTGATTTGATGTGTCTATACTGTAAACACGACATGATGGAGAGTGAATTTGTGAACCCTTGTAGTCTGCTTTGTTCATTTAAAATGGTTGGCTGTCTACTGTGAACACGAAGTGATGGAGTGAATTTGTGCACCCATGTAGTCTTGTTTTGTTTACTTGAAATGGTTGACAGTCTATACTGTAGACACAAAGTGATGGGGAGTGAATTTGTGCACCCATGTAGACTTGATCATTTTACTTAAAATGGTTGGTTGTCTACACAAAGTGATGGAGTGAATTTGTGGACCCATGTAGTCTTGTTTTGTTTACAGTATAGACAGGCAACCATTTTAAGTGATGGGGAGTGAATTTGTGCACCCATGTAGTCTAGTTTTGTTTACTTAAAATGGTTGGCTGTCTATACTGTAAACACAAAGTGGAAAGAGAATTTGTGCACCCATGTAGTCTTGTTTTGTTTACTTGAAATGGTTGGCTGTCCATACACAGTGATGGGGAGTGAATTTGTGGACCCATATAGTTTTGTTTACAGTATAGACAGGCAACCATTTTAAGTGATGGGAAGTGAATTTGTGCACCCATGTAGACTTGTTTAGTTTACTTAAAATGGTTGGCTGTCTATACTGTAAACAAAGTGGAAAGGGAATTTGTGCACCCATGTAGTGTCTTTTGTTTCCTTGAAATGGTTGGTTAGATTTAAGCATGAAGTTAACCATGAGCCACTGTTGGACCTGTGATGTAAAGTTGCTTGAATGTTGCTTTCATGTCAAGCCAGTTTGATAGAAAATAAACATTTTCTTTCTGTCAGTTGGGTTTCTTCATTCTGTAACATTCTATAATCCCTTATTCTGCAGCTTATACAAGCTAGTCGGGGGCATGCATTTAAGTGTTAAACCTTACACATGTAATTTCAAATTGTACTTTAATACTAGTATTTTTAAGTATTTTTAAAATCAAGTACTTCAGTACTTTCACTTAAGTACAATTTTGAATATGCAACTTTTACTTGTATCGGAGTAACATTTGACCAGTAGTATCTGTACTTTGACTTAAGTACTGAAATTGAGTACTTCACCCACCTCTGGCTCTACCATACAATCTCGTGCTGAAATCACTCTCAATGGAACCGATCCCAGATGGATGTGAGTGAAGCTAGGCGGAACGAAATTCATCTGGCGAGAGTCAGGTTATGATTTCCTTTCTCTGAAACCAATTGAGAGTTTCCTTTGCTGAATGGTTTGGATCATTGTCCTGCTGGAAGGTCTAGCCATGTCTCATCCTCATCATCCTGGTGGATGTAAAGATTCTCCCAGAACAAAATGACTCCATTCATCATTCCTTCAACTGTATGAAGTCTTCTAGTACCATGAGATGAAAAACAGCCCACACCATGATGCCACCACCTCCAAACCTCACTGTTGGTAGGGTATTTTTAGGGTGATGCACAGTGCCATTTCCCCTCCAAATATGGTGTGTAGTATGACATCCGAAAAGTTAAATTTTGCTCTCGAATACATTCTCTTAGTATTTCATAGGATTGTCCAAATGTTGTGTAGCAAACTTTCAAGGAGCTTTGACATGTTTTTCTTCAGCAATAGAGTCATGCGGGATGAGCGTGCATAGAGGCCATGGCAGTGGAGTGCATTACCTATGATTTTCTCTGTAACAATTGTACCTGCTGCCTCCAAGTCTTTCTGGAGATTTCTCCGAGTGGTCCTCGGTTCTTGGGCTACTCTTCTGACTATCCTTCTGACTTCCTCGTCAGACATCTTGCAAGGAGATCCTGTGCATGGCCAGTTGATGATGCAGTGATGTTCCTTCCACTTGCAGATAATGGCTCCAATTCTGCTTGCTGGATGATTCTGAAGTTTTGAAGTGCATCTGTAACCAGTTCCATTGATATGTTTTGCAAGAATAAGGTTGCAAAGGCCTTGGGAGAGCTCTTTGCTTTTACCCATCATGAAATGTTTCTTGTGTGACACCTTGGTAACTTTTTATAGCCCACCAGTATGTACTAACCCAGCTTATATCAATTTGCACAGATAGGAGGGATAATTTCTCTAACTACTTATAGATTCCAGTTTGTTCCTTACCTTTGTGTACTGCTTATTCTTAGCGTGTTCAATACTTTTTCTATGTGCCATTCTACTTTTTTACTCATAACTCTACTTTTAGATATTAATGTTTGGATTTTTCTATATGTGTGGATTACCTAAGTTAATACTAATGTGAAAATTTCATGCGAATAGCCTCACTGGAAGTATACTTACTGAAAGAAATGTTGATGTATGTCTATATATATAGATATGAAATACGTATTTTGCCCATAATTTTATATCTCATTATTTAAAAGGCATATCTCAAGAATTAAATGAGATCTCGCTGAATTACAATGCCCTCGAGAATAATTGGCACCTCTGCTAAAGTTGACTAAAAAAAGCTTGATTTTGTGTTCAGTAAATCATTTTCTTTTTTTTTATCTGGAGATTTGTTTTGGTTCATTGACCTGATGAATGATCCAATCCAATCATGGCCCACTTTTAGTGTCTTGGCAGAGATTGACAAATTTCCTTTGAAAATGTTAAGGTTTTTCTTGGGGTTCACCTTAAATAAGGTTCCTAAGGCCTTTGGGAATAAAAACTTTTATGTACACTTAACCCACTTAAAGTGTTTCTTGCCATAGAGTACAATTTTAATTTAATCTGAGAATAGACCACACCTCCAGACAAAGTCATTGTACCATTCAGTAACTCCTGCCATTTACATTTGTACTTAAATGACTAGAGCGGCTTTTACCTGGCATGGCATGCTCTCTAAATAATCTATTAGCAGCAGGGCTTTGAACCAGAATTTTTTTCCCAATTGGTTCGTTCCGAACTGAAACAGTATTTTACCGTTTCCTGTTTACGGTTCAACCCTAAAATAATGTTCCCAAACTGGTTATTAATGTTCCATGTCAGCTGCAGTAGGCTGATCATTAGGACTTGAAAATTATATTGTCAGTCTACATAATTTTCCTTAAAGGAATTATCCGGTGTAAAATGCACTTTAGATCAATTTACGGATGATTGGGAGTACATGCGTTGAGTTGACATCAAAATCATGTCATTCGGATGTGTTTTGAGAGTTCGATTTTACCGTTTTTAGTCAAAACTCGTTAGCCTGGAAGTGACCAGGGCAAGTCAATTTGCCGCTACAAAATGCTATTTTTATACCTCTTCTAAAGTTCCAAACAACATTACACTTACGTGGTAGTGAGTAGAGGGTCCCTAAAGCCAAACCGAAGTATCCCGAGGTCTTTGTGGTCGGATAGAGAGTCCAGAATGAATTTCATCAAGCCAGTACCTTTCCGGAAATGTTGCTGCTGCTGCAGCTGGCGTCTTTAGGGGAAAGTCCGTAGGAGTCGATTGCCGAGTGTGGAGTAACACGCTCTGGAAATTCACAATTATCCGTAAATTGATCTAAAGTGCATTTTACTCCGGATAATTCCTTTAAGTCTCTATCCTGTCATCAAATATTAAAAAAGCATTATAGGCTACATTATGTAAGCAGCATAACTGTAACTCGGACATGCCTACATTTTTTTCAGTATTACCGTATTTTCCGGACTATAAGTCGCTCCTGAGTATAACTCGCATCAGTCAAAAAATGTGTCATGAACAGGAAAAAAACATATATAAGTCGCACCGGACTATAAGTCGCATTTATTTAGAAATGTGTTTCACAAAATCCAAAACCAAAAACAGAGACTATGTAACTGGACACATCAAGGCCAAAAAGATTAATGTTAATGAAGATGGAGGAGTGAAGGCAGCCAAGAGGAGGGCCAGAAGGTAATTGTAAAGCAATTTAGGCTACAAAAGATTCACTGAAATGTGGTACATCAAAATTTAGCTAAAATGTGGAGAACAAAATGCAATACAATGTGATGTAGAGTCACAAGTCAGCAGCAGATTAAATGCTCACGAGAGAGAGAAAAAGATGCAGTTTTAAAGCAACACCAAAGAACTTTCCCTTTGTCGCACGCATGCTATTTGTTTATCCAGCACCGGCTTTGCAAATAACGATGTCCATAGACAAGGTAGAATATGTTGCACGATTTATGAAAGTACGATGTATTGCGACATCAGATGCAAGTCAAATTTGTAGTTTCTTATGTCTCATTCCGAACTACAGATCCGCTACCAGATCTGGCAAACTTACACACTGTAAAAAATGAATTCTAACCAAGTGTTATTGATCTTATATTAAGATTAAAACATCTATTTGGTATTGTTTTTAGTATGAAAAGACTTGCCTAGCGCCCTCTCAAAAGATCATTTTGACTTAATTTTAACTTATTTTAAGGAGTCTTATCAAGACAAATTTGCTCAATGCACTGGCAGACAAATTTGCTTGTTTTTAGGACAAATTTGCTTGTTTTCAAGATGAGATGTCTTAAAATAAGTCTTTTTTTTTTTTTAATTAAGTCAAATGATTTCACAAGAAAGCGCTAGGTAAGTCTCTTCATACTGAAAACAATACCAACTAGTTTTTGATATATAATCTTGATATAAGATTAATAACACTTGGTTAGATTTAGTTAGATAAGCAGTTTTTGCAGTGCATAGTGCGGTTATAGCCGATAGAGGGCTGTGAAGCGAATGCAGAAGTGCCGTTCACCCTGTTACAAGTTGATGAACCACTGAAATGATTTTGGAAACATTATTTTAAGGTACAAAAAACTCTTTGGTGTTGCTTTAAAATGATATGACAGAAGCTGATGCAAGCCAGGCGATAAGAGTAGGCCTAGTGCCCAACTGTAATTGTAAAGCAATTTACAAAAGATTCACTGAGCAAAAATGCTGATGTGGTAGATGACAATTTAGCTAAAAATGTGGAGAATGCAATGCAATCAAGCATTATGGGCGATGTGGAGAGACAAGCTGGCAGCATATTAAATGCTCATGAGAGAGAAAAAGATGCGGTTTTAAAATGACGTGCAGACTGAAGCTGCAGCAAGCAGGTGATATTTAGAAATTTATTTCACAAAATCCAAGACCAGGAACAGACAGACTATGTAACTAGACACATAGAGGCCAAAAATATTGAGAATTCTACTGGGAATGTTAATGAAGACGAAGTGAAGAGTGGCAAGCTGAGGCAAGCCCGAAGGCTGCCAACGAGGGCCCGACGCTAATTGTAAAGCAATTTACAAAAAAATCACTGCACAAAAATGCTGATGTGGTACATGAAAATGTAGCTAAAAATGTGAAGAATGCAATGCAATCAAGCACAGTGTTTCCCACAGGATTGGATTGGATTTGTGGTGGTAGCTGACTTGGACAATGGGTGTGGGGGGAGAGGTTAAGATTGTCTTGGTAGTGTATAGGTATAATTTAGTGCCCTATACGTTCGTGAGGGAACCCTTGCCATTGTAACAGTTAAAAGGCTGCTGATGTGTGGATGTAATTCATAACGTTTTCTACGTACTTAGTTAAAATAAAGGTTCGTACTTCTCCTTGGGACAAGCACTTTTAAGTCTTGGAAAACACTTTTTCTATTTACATCGGGATTTTCATTCAGTGTCAGAGGCAATAAAATGAGCCCTGCATGAGTAACGAAATTAACAAGCAGCTGTAAGTAAGCATGCTAAACTCAACATCCAAAACAGTATTCTAACGTTAGCTTTGAGATACTGCTTGATTGCATAACTTGACTTAGTTTAGTCTCCTCAATGTACTATGTTGTGATAAGACATTAGCAGAGTTAACTTTATTGCAGCAGTTTTGCCCGATAGCCCGATGTCTTCTATGCATTGCTTCTATGTGGCAACATATAACAACAATCCTTCAACAATCTTGAATGTTTTGTTAAATGCACATGCAGAGGAGGGGCAGCGGGCTCATTACGAGAGAGAGCGGGGCAAGGAAAGGCTGCATGCGTAAAGTGCAGCTCAATGAAAGGATTTTATCTTATATTTAATTTAAATAGTACAACATAGAACATTAATGTGTGGCGTAGGGTTGTGCCGATCGTGATGGTTGACAGACACCTCCACATGCCAGTCACTAATTCCTGCTGTAACAGGCTAAAACATAAAAAAAACCTTTCCCTGGAAATGAAATTGAGACTACTTTAAAGGCTGTCAGCCAAACAGTTATCACGTATTAGTCTACCGTCTTGTAAAATAAAAGACTTATTAGTCTACAGTCTTATTCAAATAATTCCTGACTGTGACGTGAATGTGCAGCCTAATTGTCTTTTTGTAGCCTACATTGGACGTAAAATATGTAGCCTAATGTTTTAGCAGAAAATAGTCCTACTGAATTATTATTGTTAGGCTACGACTAGGACATTCTAGCGCTCAAATATTTGTGCGAGGCTACAGCGAGCGCCATATGCGTCCTTCTCTTCTGTGTTAAAATAAACCATTTCTTTCGTTAATTATAGGATCAGAAGGTAGCCTATCTGTCTTTCACTGTAAGGCTTGTATTTCATGCATTTAGCAAAAGTCCCAGACAGCAGCGGAGTGGTAATCGGGATTTGTTATTTGTAAAAGTTTTTTTACTTCGCCCTCCTATATATAGCCTGGACTGCGCGATCGCAGTCCTTTACTTTCACTTCCCGCCGCCCTCATAGTCAGCATAGACGGTAGCCTGATAACGTGGGATGCTGCATAGTACTACTTAAGATTTTAAATGAGTGACCACGATAGTAATCTTAAGTAGCTTTTTTGCTAGGCCCAGCGAAGGCTGGCAATGTGTAATATTCCGCTGGTTGGTGCACACGCAAGTGTTCAGATTGATTGTCTATCCATCTCTCACAACGATTTTCTTGGAGCAGATCTTCCACACAACTTCCGTAGCCTGGTCAGTATGTCTCTCTTAGTTGTCCACTTTCATCAGGCCGTATAGCCTAAATAATATATATATTTTTTTATTATTTTTAATTCAGTGGAAATGCATGGATTCCAGTTTCTTCCAGTAGCAGCAACTGGAATCCATGCATTTCCACTGAATTATTTTTGGAATCTGATCCCTTATCATACCTGTTCATTCTTACTCGTCGCTCGACTTATCGTGACTAAATTCAAGATGGCTGCAAACGCTAAACTTCGTGAAGATACTGTCTGTATAAATCGTCTTGTAAGTAAACTACCAGTGCTTTTTCAAAGTTCTCAATGTCTCGTTTTAAATGTCAGGGCCCTCGGAAGTCTACCAATGAAGTGTGGAGATACATTGAGCCTCGTAAATAGTGTAAAACAGTGATTTATTTGCATGGCTAGCCCGATGCCGAAGCACTACCATTGAAAAAGCTGTTGGTAGCATCGGCTAACTAACGCCAGATTTTGGAGTGCAGGGGACAAGCCGAGATGGGCTATGAGACATACGTTCACACTCAGTATCATGTTTCAACACACTTTAGGTCAATATCACACCGGAATTCTCCTTTAAGCCGGCCTCCTTATCCATACGTCACACACTGCGGCGCTCGCAAAATTATTGGAGTCGCAAAGCCTCGGTAGGCAGACGTAATGGAGCTGGGTCTTTTCACTACTAACCATCCAAAAGCTACATCCAGTCCATGGGCTACAACTACCTGGTTCATCAGCGTTTTCAGGTCACTGCACAGAGCAAGGGTAAGCTACAACTATCGATTATGCTATAGCCTACACACCCCAGCCTACTTCAAGGCTCTAACATCAGGCTGCTCCAAGCCGTGTTTTCACGTCGCAAGATGATCCAGGTAACTCGAAATGCTTTAAATTCCAACATGGTTCGCCACGCCAAGCGTCTGAAGTTTGTATCCACTATCCAGCGGAGGCCAATCTTCCAAAGATCACTCAATCCGTAATCCGTGTTGGCATCGGAAACAAACAGGTTTTGTTCATTCACTTCCTATAGTTGCCCAGTGACTTCTCATAAACTGATACTAGCGTTGTTGGATATTTAAGCTACTTATAACAAACTGATAAGCCTCAACCTTAAGTGCCCAGTATTTCCGCTGGTTTGCTGTTTAAATGATGGCGCTGCGTCGTAGACGTCAGCAATTATTAAAGCGACAATTATTAAAGCGATTACACATTTGTAATTCGCGTCAGGCGACGCAGACAGCAAGGACTGTGATTGGTCAACTCGTCCTGTGTCGATGGCCAGCGTTTCAAGTAGCTACTGCGGGGTATAGCAACAAGCTAGTTCACTGATATAAGCTTTGCAAATAAACTCAAGTTATATTTGGTTACAATGACTGGTTATCCGTATGTTTTAAAATTAGCACTTCGCCAGCAAGCCCAAACCCCAGTCTACAGCCAAAATATATTAATGACAATCCTTGAACACTGGTTTATTGTTTCATTCATGCCAACACTGACAGGAGGGAGTGATCGCTACTCCCCACCCCCCCCCCCCCTCCCCCTATTGACAGCTTATTAAAATGTTTGCTATTATCGCATCGCATACAATCGCATCGCAATGCATTATCTAATTGCAAGCTGCAATTATTTATGTCGTCTTGTGTGACAGTTAGTGAAACACGACACTGCACTGACGTGCTCACCAATCAGAAGCGGCACAACTTTGGATATTAGCTAAATCTTGACATCAACATTTAAAAAAAAAAAAAAACATTATCACTATTGCATAGCTCCCATCATTGGACAGCGGCACACATCCGCAGCACTCTCCATTTCCGCGGCATCTTGTTCCGTAGGTCGGATAGGAAATTCCATCCTCCTCCGTCTTTTAACTCAGTCCTATAAACCAATCTTTTCTCCTTCCCGCTCTATTCATTCTCTTCTCCTGACCAGGAAGCAGGCTGCTCTTTTACATAACATTACATTTAGCAGACACTTCTTTGCCAAAGTGACTTACATATGTCAGCTATATTACAAGGGATCACATTGTCCCCGGAGCAACTTGGGGTTAAGTGCCTTGCTCAAGGGCACAACGGTGGAAGCCGGGAATTGAACCGACAACTTTCAGGCTACTGCATGCTAGCCCAGCTCCTTAACCACTACACTACCACCACTCTTGACAGCGCTTTCCTGCACCACACGCTCCAGAGCGTATCACTCCGCTGCTTCAGCCACAGCCACGCCAGCGGCCCAGGTTCTTAACCACCGACTTCCTTCCCGCAGCACCTCCGCCGTACTTCCGGATCCGACTCCACTTCTTCAGACGGCCCCGGTAGCGACCGCGTCACTACTCCCTCCGTTCCCTATTCCCCTCCCCCACCCACTTCCCCCAGCCAGGACCCGGTCCAGGGCTGCCCCTCTTCCAGTCGTTTCGATGACTGCTCCCTCCCTTCCCCCTTTTCCCCCTCCCCTTTCCATTCCCGGAGCCACGTCTGTACAGCACACCACGACGCATGAAGAGGCGTCCGTTCAAATTCACCTCGCCAGCTCCCTATTTTCTTTACGAGTTAGCGAGCATCTGGTCTCAGCCGGCTCCGGTAGGGACCGTGTCGCTACTCCCCCCTACCCATCCCTTCCCCGGCTCCGCGCTAGACCAGCCCGCCGCAGCAGGTTATCAGCACTCTGCGAGTGCTTCGGATCACGACGTCCCATTCCGGCTCCCCAGCTATTCACTAGCCACAGCAAAGGCCCTTCGACCACCTCCTCACGCTGCACGTTCGAGCTTTAACATACCGTTCCGTCTACCCAGCTATTCATTAGCCACAGCCATTTCATCTGGATACTCATCATTCTTGCTATTCATGCCTTATCTGCCTATCATGTATTATGTGTTGTATGTTGTATCATGCTGAATCTGTCATGTTTTATCAGGTAATGGTATTCTAAAAGTTTTCTTTCAGGTTGAATTATTTAAGGCTGCCACAGATAGTACGGAATGAGCTTGGACCCAATGCAACAACAGCTTCAGGGAGACCCATGCAGCAACTGCTCCGCAAAGCTCCTGCAACCCTGCTATAACGGCTCCGCTGAGCCCCAAGACCCATGCAGCAAAAGCTACGTCGAGCTCCAGGACCCATGCAACAGCAGCTACGCTGAGCCCCAAGACCCATGCAACGACTGCTTTGCTCAGCCCCAAGAGCCATGCAGCAACAACTACACCGAGCTCCAGGACCCATGCAATGTCGGCTCCACCAAGCCCCGAGAACCATGCAACAGCAGCTATGCCGAGCCCCAAGACCCATGAAACGATGGCTTCGCAGAGCCCCAGAACCATGCAGCAAATACACCGAGCTCCACGACCCATACAGCAGCAGCTACACCGAGGCCCAAGATCTGTGCAATGTGGGCTCTGCCGAGCCCAAAGCCCATGCAGCAACAGCTCCACCGAGCCCCAGGACCCAGGCAACGACGGCTCCACCGAGCCACAGGACCCAGCACAGGAAGCAGCTCCGCCGAGCCCATAGGACCATTTAGGAACCGCTCCGCCAAGGTTCAGGACCAATCTAATGACTGCTCCGCTGAGCCCCAAGACCATGCAGCAACGTCTCGGCTGAACCTCAAGACCCTCGCGGCAGCAGCTCTGCTGAGCCCTGACACCCATCGTTCCCACGGTTATGCAATCCACAAGTGTCCGCCGCTGAGCAAGCGTAACGAAGATCCACTCTTGCGTACTTGCCGCTTGCCTCGCTATACTTCACATGGGGTTCATGTCACAGCACCCTAATTCACCCATTACGTTTACTACCAATCAGACTAAACCGATCAGTTCCGAAAAGGGCACTCCATATTCATATCCAACTCTGCCTCAGATTCTCAGCTTCATACCCATCACACTACATCTCATATCGGTCAGCTCAAGCATCGCCTACTATCCCGCTCTTCATCTCAGATGAAGGGTACCCATCACTCGTGACAGGTTCCAGACTCTAATATATATCCTTGTCAAATCTGGTTCCCGCAGACCGCTACTCTGTGCATTCAGGATGGGAGCTGCTACTACAGCTGCATGCATTGGCCTATCAGAGCAGCAATCAAATACTGAGCCGTTGGTCCACAGATGCCTATCAGTCCTACTGTACATCCACTCCATCTAGTGGATCTATGACTTGCTAAGCAAGCGCTAATGTAATTCCGGTATTGGCCTTCCTTTCTGCTCTTTTGGGGTGCAAGCGGCCATCGCTCTATCGCGATCTCCGCTTCAGGCATTCCATGACCACGTCCAGCTACCATGCCAAACACGCACTTAGCAATACACTCAGTATAGCAATCATGCCGACGGGCGAACTAGTGAAATGATGTTTTCTAAACAAAGTTCGGGAGGGATGATTGACAGCAATTAACTCACCTGTCTCCCGCCGCCAGGGTATTTAAGCCGGCCTCCTTATCCATACGTCACATGCTGCGGCGCTCGCAAAATTATCCCTCCTCCTTCCCTTACTCCTCCATTTCACTGATAGCCCAGTTACGCATCCTCCTTACACTGGGGGGTGCAAGCGGCCATCGCTCTATCGCAATCTCTGCTTCAGGCATTCCATGACCACGGCCAGCTACCATGCCAAACACGCGCTTAGCTTATACACTCAGTATAGCAATCATGCCGACGGGCGAACTAGTGAAAAGAAGCTACTAGTTTCATGCAAGCTGTGTCTCAATGTGCCATGCACTCTGTATTTTAATGAAGTCACATTTATTTATTTATGATACATTATTCATTCACAAATAAAATTGGTGTCCTTAAAGGTTGGATTTTTCCTCATTTGTTTAATTAAGGCATAAAGATCTGTAAGGAGTCCTAATGTTTCTATACTGTTCAAACTCCTGATCATGTGAACTGTTGATTAATTACCCTACCACATGATGGTATGACCTCATGGTGGGCCCATTGTCACATATTGCTACTACAACAACTTTTGATTGCATTGCATGTAAATGCAATGGACTATTATCGCTGTTCTTCTTATTACTCTGTTCTTCCTAGGCAACTTCTTCTTATTATTATTAATCCGCTTACCACTTTTTCCGTACGCAATTTCTCTTGAACAGTTTAACTTAGAAACTTCATTCAAACTTTGTAACGTAGGTCTTCAAACAGATCGGGTTGGTATGACTTTTCAACTTTGAACTATTTTTCAACTATTAAAGAAAAACTTTTTAAAAATCCCCATAGACTTAACATTGCCGATTGTGACATCATAATACGGCCGTTAAGCAATTAGAATCCTATGGCAGGTGTTCAGGCCACCTGCAGCCTCAGGCTTTAAAGATGAACTGAACTGAAAGAATCAACATTGATAATGTGTTGATTATGACAATTAAAAATAAATGACACTAAAAAAAAATCAATACGTAGCCTTTTTTAAGCAACACCAAAATTGCTTTTGTTAGTATTAGAACGCTGCCAGTTTCAATGACGTCACTGGCATGGTAGGACCTGAGAAGTTCTATAGGCAACAGCTGCAGCATATTATGTATACACGAAAATTAGTAATTTTAATGGCATGGGTTACAAATTTGAGCCTGTGAGGGACAGGCCTGTAGTGTCTTGACTACCACTAGATGGGTTTCAGGCTCCAGCTCAACCTTCAGTAGGATCATTTGGGTGAAAATGACTGTGTGGGCGCTGCCGGAGCATGGACACTGGAATCTATCTGTTGCAAAGCAGTGGCGAAACGTAGGGAAAATGTTCAAGGAAGCCAAAGTGACGGGAAAAATATGTTTATTTATGTATGTGTTTATTTCGGGGGGTATACATTTTGTGCAATGTACAACAGAGATACATTTTGTGCGGCACAACATAGGCTACTGTAGACCTAGCCTACAGGTCATGTAGAAAACTGGACGAGGGGCGCTTGAGACAGCAACACGCACGCTGTCTCTCTGTCTCCCTCCATCCCTCACACACACACACACTGCCTACTGTACATCCTCCACACAACTGCATACTCACTCACCACCACTACATTATGCCTATGCGAAGGCTATACGGTGCATATACAAATATAACACGCATTGTCACGTCAATGTAGGCTAACGCAGTATGAACTACTGGCACTCGTAACAGCAACTCACACGGGCTCTCTCTCTCGAAACTGTTAAAAACTTCGTTACCCCAAGTTAACCCCAGATACACGGAGGATACACGAGTTTGTCGTTTATTTTAGGCTAACGTTAGTGAAGAGTTTGCAGATTTTTACCTTGTGGATGTTGATACTGCACGAGTCTCTTGGATAGCAGCACTGCGAGTTAAACTCCCTCATCAACAATCTGCCCTGAGACGGTGAACAACTGGCTTCAGGGTGAGTAGAAAGGGACATTGGATTCTGTTTACAGACCCGCAGTGGTTTAGTTACCAGCTAGTAAAAGCATTATTATCGATCTGTGATATCGTCGGAGTCATGGTTTATACTCTCTATGGTCGCTATGGAGTGCTAGCTTGTGGAGTTTGACATAAGAGTGTTTCCAAGGTGTTAGCTGCTAGCCCTTTCCTAGGTTGGATCGTATGGTAGCCTATCCAACACTGGACCTCATCTGAGGCTACTTCGAGATATTATTCCAAAGTGGACAGATAGGCTACTGCACTTAAAACTTTAAACGATTGAACGAACCTTCCCGGACTTTGTAATTGCGACCAGTGACTGCATTGGGTGAACGAAGCCGAAGTTGAAACTTAGGCTCCATGGCACATAGACTGTGGGCTCGCCCTTCTATGAATTGAAAAAGACTACAAGCTGCCCACCGAGTTTGCGATAAAGTAAGCAAGAAAAGGGTTTTTAAAGTCAGGATATGGCAAGTCAATGGCATTTATTCGTCCAAAGTTACAGACCAGTTTCCATAGTGCACATCTTATCAATAGTTTGAATGTCATGTGTGTTTCTGCTCATTGACATGCGTTCAGTATGATTCATGCCCAATTAATTTCCCCTGTTAAAGTGTTCGCCTTTGTTTCACTAGTTTGGTTTCATTTTGTATGAGATTTTCTGATGTAGGCTAGCCTATGATAAATGGCTTGTGGCCAATATGTAACTCAGCTAGGCCTAATGTTAGTTTCCTCAGCCATACAGCTAGCCTCAGACTCATTATCTGCTATGGCTGCTAGTGCTAGTGCAGAGTAGTTTACCATGCCAGTGAAGTAGCCGATTGTTGAAATCCAACATGGCGGCACCTGTGTAACAACAACACCACTTTCAACGTACAATTTTATTCCTTTTAATAAATTCAGCCATTTTAATCATTGTACCAATGAGAAGAAATAAAATACATCTGTTATATCACTTTTACTTCAAATTCCAGTTCAGTTCATCTTTAAGCATACAATCTGGGTCAATTAAGACTACACATCCTATTCAACTGTTTCCTCTGCCCAAAACTGTTTCAAAATAAAACTCCTCACTACAATAATCCACTGTTAAACAATGTAACCCATTAAACTACTGAACTTTTTACATTCAACTTTTAAACGGTCTACTTTTAAACTATCTATCTATTAAACTAGCTTTCTATCAACAACTTTTAAACTATCTACATTCAACTTTTAAACTATATACATTCACTAGCTGTCTATCAACAACTTTTAACTTGTCATCAACTGTCAACACTTTTCATCAACTATGACTCCTACCCACTGTAGCTAGTTAGCATGGTTAGCATTGCTAGCATTTTTAACAAAACTGCTAAAAATGATTAGCTAGGTTAGCTAAGTCACATGGTTAACATAGTTAGCATGTTAGTTAGCATTTTTAACAAAACTGTTAAAAATGATTAGCTAGGTTAGCTAAGTAACATGGTTAGCATAGTTAACATGTTAGCATGCTAGTTAGCAAAACTGCTAGAAAATGTTAGTTAAGTTAGCTAAGTAACATGGTTAGCATGTTAGCATTGCTAGCACTACTATAAAACATTAGCTAACTAGCATGGTTAGCAGAATTACAAATCTTAGCATAACTGCTAGCAAACATTAGAGCCATTCCAACTTTCAGTTATCGTCAAATATCTACCTATACACAGCCATTAAACTATTTGAATATCAACATTCATTAAACTGCTAGAAAACGTTAGCTAAGTAACATGGTTAGCAGGTTAGCATTGCTAGCACTGCTATAAAACATTAGCTAAGTAGCATGGTTAGCATAGTTAAAAATCTTAGCATAACTGCTAGCAAACATTAGAGCCATTCCAACTTTCAGTTATCGTCAAATATCTACCTATACACAGCCATTAAACTATTTGAATATCAACATTCATTCAACTTCCAGTCTGTCAACAACTTTTAAACTATTTACCTTCAACTTTTAAACGGTCTACTTTTAAACTATCATTAAACTATCTATTAAACTAGCTGTCTATCAACAACTTTTAAACTATCTACTGTCTATCAACAACTTTTAAACTATCTACATTCAGCTTTTAAACAGTCTACTTTTAAACTATCAACTTTTATTAAGCTATGCAACCACCATGTCTATCCTAGCATCACCGTAGTAACCATCTCTGTATTAATAACCATCTCTGTATCTGTTTTAACTATACATGATATTTTACATCACAACTTTAGCATTTTCATGCACTGGTAATTCCTTGGAATTGCATTTCTAGTTATTATTCTTCTTCCGACCAACTTTGACGTTCAAAGGCTCTAAAACCACTGAACCGTTTGACGTCATTCAAACACTCCTACAAAGGTCTTGTAACGGAGATTTGTCCAATGTATTTTTCACATTTGTGAACTTTAGACTTTTTGAGATATTTACGATAAAAGAGCAATACATTTCCATTGACTTAACATTGACCGCCGTGGCGGCAACTTTTAGCATTATGACGTGACCTCCAGCTGAAAGCAATCAACAGTTGAACGTGAGCTACCGCTGGCCCTGGAGCTGTGAATCTTCTGAATGTCTTCGCCTGCTGTGCCTTGGTCACTTTATTTGCTCGTAAAACTCTTCTTCAGAGGCACATTTCTCTAATTACAGACAAAGTCATTTATGTCGTCAAACATTATGTAACGTTAGCGTGTATGAAATGATGGGTCACAAATAACTAAACTAACGTTATAACGTTAGGTAACGTTAACGTTAGTGAAATAGTTGACGTTAGCATTGGTGCTTTATTAATACTCCTGTGGAAAGGGACCGTATGAAAGCCATGAATAGGCTAGTGCTAGGGAATGAACAATACGACTAAAGTCTTGTTAAAACACATAACAGAAGTTGAGCTATAATGTTTGTGTTGTCAACATAGGTTACAATGTTTACTTGGCCTACTCATTTCTGCATTGTTCTGGTCTATAAATTAAAGTGTAGCCTGGCACGTGAATCAAACTTTCCAGTTGTAGTGCTGGGCGGTATACCGGTTCACACCGTATACCGGTGTATATTTTCGTTATGATATGAATTTTTAATATGCCGCCATACCGGTATATTTCATTACACAACGTTTGGAACGCTGCGCCGCGCGACAGTGTTTCAGACGGGACTTTTTTCACACGCACGCATGGTGCCACTGCGAGGCATAGTGAGGGGAAACCAAAGATTGTTAAGGCGGAGCAAGATACTTCGTCGTAGTTCATGTCTATGGGCGCGAAATGGGGATCAAATCCTGTCTGCATAAAGAGGCGTGTCGATGACGTATTGACGAGCGTACGTTGCAATCGGCCAACAGCAGCTGCATAAATAACCGGCGCACACCTGATATAAGGTTGATTTTCTCCAGACTGGAATGCTCAAAAATGCTAAAAATGTACCTGAAATGTTCAGAAGGGTTTGAGGATCATGAAAACGTGCCCAAAATTCACATTCCTAAGTCTATAGAACCAAGACCTTAGCATATGTGGTGAAATTCTGAGCTATGCCCATAGACTTCAATGGAGCAGTCGCTGCCTCTGCTCTGCATAAAGGGGGATTTTGACCCCCCCCTCGTGCGATCCGGGTTCCCGGAAGTGGCTCCTGATGAAACATCTTGCTCCGCCTTAACAATCTTTGCGGAAACACAAAACACAATAAGTTTTTCCCCTGAAGT
This sequence comes from Alosa sapidissima, assembly GCF_018492685.1. NCBI lineage: Eukaryota > Metazoa > Chordata > Actinopteri > Clupeiformes > Clupeidae > Alosa > Alosa sapidissima. Next base: position 2,446,837 of record NC_055966.1, read on the forward strand.
ATGACCCTTAAGGCTTAATTTCTCCTTAGGTGAGGGATTTATTTAAGGGTTTTGCACAGCATACCTTAAATTGTTTCTTTAGTTAAGGAAAAATGTTAAGGGATACTGCATTGAAAGGGATTTACCAAAGATCCTTTATACTAGCTCCGCTTTAACCCTTTCTGGATTTACCGTCACGAAAATTCTATTGAGATTGTTCAACAACTAGCTGGCTAGTAGGTGATGTCGTTAGTTAGCAACCCACCGAACACAGTGAAGTTTAATGTTCTTATCATTCATCTCACCTTGAGAATATTCGCTGAAATTATCCAGGTAGCAAGTAAAGCATGTTATAGACATATAGGCACTGAGCAATACTAGCTGGCTAGTTAGAAATTATCCTGTCATCAGTGCCCCAAAACTTTTTTGTTAATGTTTTGCCTAGCGAACCGAACCGAAGTTCATGGCAGGCTAACAAGACATCCACATGAAGTTAACGTTAGCCTACCACTAACGTCATGTAAACCACACAATAACAATAAGGCATGTTTCTGATAGGCCTATTTGACAGAGTAAGCATATTAGCAGAGAGGTTTTATTTTAAATTGTATAATTTTCAAAAAAGTATAATTATTGCAAGTTGCACTACTTTTTGTATTGTTTGTGAAATTTGCACAGTAAACGTTCTGTATTTTGACTGCAATTGTCTTTGCATTCTGATTAGATTCTTAATTAGAATCATGAGTGGCTCTTTGTAAACAGCATCATTTTCTGGGGCCATGCAAAACTGCATTACCACTAGTGTGGAGTTATTCTACATCATCACAGTAAAATAGACCATCCTTAGTCAGTGTACTGCAGCAATCCCTCTCTCAACCTGTAGAAAATGCTGTGAACATCTGATTATGCATGGGGGAAAAAAATACCGTCATATACCGTGAAACCGTAAGAATTTTGAAAAATACCGTGATATACATTTTTGGTCATACCGCCCAGCACTAATCTGTAGGAAAAAATGTGGCTGACAGACCTAGCAAGCTGTTTAAGTTATAGCAGTTGGTTATCAAGATACTTAGTATCAGAATGATCCGTCCTTACTCATATGATTATCAACAGCAACAACAGACCCTTTGCCTGCAAAGTTTTCTAATCACCTATACTAAAACTGAAAACAATAAAACACAGAATTCTGCTTTGTTTGCAATTTAATATTATAGGCTAGTATTTAACTACCAGTAGCTTGACGGTGCAACAATTGTATTGTAGGCCTACTCTACCTTTTTTTTTTAATTGTCCTAGAATTGTTGAGAGAATTGTTTAAAAAGCTTAAACTGTTTACCATGTTAGTCATTAGGTTATAATGTGTCAGCCTAATGTAATGTAACAACTTCACTTAAATACCTTAGTTGTATTGGACAATTGTACAATTGCAGACATTCCTTGTTTTGGTATAACTGTTAAACTTGTTTGCTTTTGCCTTTTAGGTTCCAGACCAGTGGTGATGACCGTGCATGACATTACGTGTGTGCCTGTCTGTGTGCACACCTGTCAACCATACATCTCTGACAATGTTGCTAGCAACATACCTACTGACATACATTCTTACAAACATGTGACCATATCTGCACATACCATTTAACCATACTGAGACTTATCTGAGATCTACACTGAGACATTCTGAGAAATATATTGTTGTGTGAGGACTATACTATACAGTATAACTATATGGAACATGTATACCTGTGAATCATATTTGTCAACCATTCATACCTTTAATCATACCTGTGCTGTAACATCTGTGAAACATAGCTGTTAGACCTCTCTTTTTAGACCTGAGCTGTGCTGTGTGAAAAAAAATATTCTAACCTAAGTTCTGTCTAAAAATGATCATCTGAAGGGCTGACTCTTTATTCTTCAGTGTATACATCACCATCAAATTTGACCTAATACCATTAACTGAGGCCTCTAGCTGTTGCTGCCAGTTCAGAGTTACCACTGATAAATATATCTGTCTTAGGATAATATGATTGGCATTATCAAGTTCTGTATATATAATATACACAACTGTGATTTTTACTTCAAGCTTACATTGGTAAGTGTTCATTAGTGTATTCTGAGTATCATGCTGCTGTATTAAAACAAAGAATGTTGATCAATATTGAATTGACAATTTATTTTTACTGACTGTCATATACTCTAAGCAAACATCTAACCAAGTAAGTGGTTTTCAAGAATACTGTAAGATGTAATCTGAATAATCATACTGTAAGTAGCCTAATATAATGTTATACACAGCAGCTTTTTTGCATTTACATGCAATGGTAATTCCCTGGAATTGCATTTTCTAGTTATATCTCTAACCTTTGCCTTTTTCACAGGAGAAACTAACTAGGAAGCAGGAAATGTAATTAATGTGTACATTGTCATGTCTTGATTAATGCACTCTCACTACAACAATGGTCTCAAGTCTCATCAAAGTACTTCTCATGTGACCCAAAGTCAGCTGACCTCCCATGTGATCCATTTCAATGTAACCAACCACAAACTGGGTAAACTATTTAAGTGAGGTTCACAGAGTAGTAGTCAGAATCTCCCTCACCACTAAGGTGTGTAGTCCTCATCCTCTGAGCTGGTATGTTCATTCTCTGATTGCTTCATATGGTTTCCTAAATGTTCCTTTAACCTGTTTTCATAACTTTCACATTATTCATTTAGATGTATCTTCTATAATGTATTGGATGAATTGCTTGTACCTGACAAATAAATTGTGATGTTCTGACCCGCATAGCCTTACTATTGTACTTGTAGTCCAGAGTAGCAGTTTAGGTAACGTTACTAGCATAATGGACGGTTGGGATTAGTTATCGCCGCCGTAGAAACTAAATCACCTGGGAGCTGGCATGTTATTATGAAATGACCAAGCATTACACAGCGGTGGGCAGTTTGTCAGCGATGGTCCTAGATTGGTCGCGAAAACCTAGCACAGCTGGACCCCCTGTAGCATAGGAATTTGCTTGACTGTCTAACACGCTGATGAGTATAGCAGTCCGGATCAGCATGTAACCTCTGACCACTTCCAGACCAATACGTGTTATGTTTAGAAACCGCCCGAATTAATCGGCAGATGGAGGAGACCTATAGTATATATTCCTAAGCTTAAGCGCGTGTCACAAGAAAACGAGTTAGGCATTCTCATTAACAATATGCACTGTGGGTGTACCAACCCACTATGGATAGCAATGTTCCATTGAACCGAAACTTTTCCAATACTGAGCAGAGTCAGATTTATTAGGTTTAACAGGGGTTTATAATCAATTGACATATTTCCAACAGCGCGGACAGCTTCACGATTTCCTTCGACCACTCCCAGTTCCCTCATTGGTCCTGACGAGTGACGTCATTTACAGATCCATTTCCAAAAGATGATTTGTTAAATTCCTCTTTTTAGTCAACTTTAGCATGGGGCTGAAGACTTTTTATAGGCACTGTAACTGAAAATAAAGGCATTTTGAATTTTCAAGTAGTTTTCAACCTAGTTTTTATAGCCATTCCCTGAGTTACAAATGTCAACACACTTTTTAAATTTAATTTTAAATTTAGTGTATTCTCTTGTCTTTCCCATGTTGAAAGATTACTCAAGGATTTCGCCTCTGTCACTTTATTTTCATAGTGAAAAAGAAAGTCATGAACTACTTCTGAAAGTTCACAGTTACTCTAAACCTAACAAAGTTGAAATTAGATAGGAAAATGCTTCTGTTACATTGTGTATAAGATTTTCTAGTGGCGCCAATAATTGTTGCTAATGTGTTTTTGTTAAATAAATATTTATTTCTTCATGAGATTTTCCTTTTTCTCAGAATAAATTTGCTTACCTTCAAGGTTGGATTTTTCCTCATTGTTTTCATTGTGAGATTACAATAAATTGGCAAAAGATAATTATTTATACCTATTTTAGTTAACTTTACCAAAGTTGCCAATAATTCTGGAGAGTACTGTATATGATTGTTATAAGACATGGTAGACAAAAATAAACATGCTGTCCAAGCTGTTTGAACTGATATATTATGTACAGTATTAATGATACTCACAGGTGTGGAGTCATCCTTGTATGTTGCAGTGGTATGCTTCCTAAAAAAAGAATCTAAAGTTATAATTGGATATGTTACTCTAAAATCTACTTATTGACCTTGGAATGTGGATGCTTGTTGCATATTAAACTAGATGTACCGCAGAGCAGTACAAAATATGACCGCCGCCCAGTCAAAAATAAGTCACACTTGTCAAATTGTGTTCATTTCAATAGCCCAGGCTACTGGTTCGCATGCCAGCAGCACTCTTGAGGCGTCGGGGAGTGAGGTTTACCAACATTGCACAAGCACAGCTAAGCTAGCTGGCATCCGTTACACTCACCTCCCTAAACCTCACTCCCGATCCGGGTCACGGCACCAATGTAACCTGCGTTGTGTTGATCCTGTGCGATTCAGCCCTGCACACGCCCGGACTCAAACCTGCGAACAGCAGCACCTCGGATCGGGAGGCGAGCATGCTAACAATTGAGCCAATAGCCCAGGCTACTGGCTCGCATGCCAGCAGCACTCTTGAGGCGTCGGGGAGTGAGGTTTACCAACGTTCCACAAGCACAGCTAAGCCACTATAATCTGGCAAAATATTGGGAAATACCCTGCTTTATCTACAGCCAGGATATATTTGGCTAGGCCTAGGGATGTCTGGTTTAGGCTACACAAGCTTGCATAAATAACCATTGACAACTTGTTATCAGTTTGAAAATCAAGTGCATTTATTCACTCTTCTTCATTTATAAAGTCCCGTGTGCTGTGCTTCCCTGCTATCCATTCAGTAGGCCTACGGTTGCAGTCAGCCTGACCATCCAGTTGAGTGAAGCGGCACCTAACAGAAATAGAAGAAAGATAGACAGTGTTAGATAAATATGTTCAACTGAAGGCTACTTACAAGTGAAACTTTAGAATAATCATATTCCGTCTATGTACATCATAGCCTACTGTCTAACTTACAAACTCAAAATGCGAGTCAACTTAGGCTAGCTAGCTGGTTCACGTTAGCCAGCAGCACATCATCTTCAGCCTATCATTTTGACAGTAAAGTTTAAACTCAACAAACATTTTATGTAAATCATATGAATATAATAAACTCTAACTTACTGACAACTAACGTTAAGGAAGGCCTAATTATAAATCAGACTGCCGAGTAACGTTAACGTTAACATAACATTATGATGAACTGCCATAACGTTACGTAAAACATTAATTTGACAACAGCAACGATAACGTAGCTAGCCTAAGTTGACTCAAGCATGAATGAGTTTGTAAGTTAGACAGTAGGCTACGATGTACATAGACTATAAACATGCCCGAATTTAATGTAGTACAATTTCACATTGAAACATTATCGTTAGATAAATAAATGTTTGCTTACCATTAAGGTGGAGCGGCGAACTTGACAGAGAGCTCAAAATGATCTCCCGCAGACAGTTCAAACGTCGTCGCGTGGTCAACTAAAAATCCACTACTTTTCAATCACCACGTCAAAATTTCCCAGTAAACCATTATCCATGACTTTTCAATATCTTTTAGTGAACTATGTATCGATGCTCTATCGATTATGGCAATATAAACTATAAACCAATGTTGTTTCGATGTCTCTCTATCTATGCTCATGCACTGCCGGGGTTTTGTCAGGATTGCAATGCTGATTCAATGTCTATTTACCATTGAGATTTCAATCTCAACCAAAATGATGATTTGGATGGAAAATCAACATCATATCAATGTCACCTTGCTATCTGGGTTGTTTGGTGGCTTTTGGCCACAGGGAAAAGTGCCACCTACTGGCCAGCCACCAACACCACTTCCAGCAGGAACCTACTCTTCCAATGAGGTTTCTTATCCAAGTACTAACTAAGCCTGCTTAGCTTCAGTAATTCAGCAAAGTCGGGGTATCTGCTGGTCTGGCTGCTGGCTAAAAACAAAAGGTGAAAGGCATATATGATTGTCTCACTGAATTGCATTATGCACACTGAATTCTCACTGGTATCTGCTAGACAACAAGTTAGTTCATAGATTTCACATGTAAAATTCATTTTATACAACCCCACCCCCATCGTACCTAATCATAATTCTGAAAAATTCTTGAATTGTTTGCATGTGTGCATGTACGTGTTTATGTTTGTGTGTGTGTGTGTGCGTGCATGTGCTTGTGGGTGTGCCTGTGTGTGTGCATGTGCATGCATGCGTACATATGTCTACTGTGTGTGTATGTGTCATACGTATGATTACTGTGAATGTGTGTGTGTGAATATCTGTTTATGCACACACAAACTGAATTCATTCAGGGTAAACATGGTCTAGTGTTATCCAATTTCGTGCAGTGAGATTTTTAAATGCATGCTTGTTGCCGCCCCTCGAGTTGGGCCATTGTTCTTGGCCAGACCCTTAATCTTTCTAGATTATCAGGGTCTAGATTTTCTAGGCTGCGCTACACATGAAATGAGTGGTAATGGCATGGGTTGACATGGCCCCTTAAGACTAACATACAAACAAAAAGGTGGTCCTCCTAGGCCCTACGGTTCTCGAGATATTCACAGAAAACTGTGTCCGGCCACCTACAGGCCAGTTGGTGTACAGTAACATAAATTCATTTATTGTATGGCCCCCCATGAACAGAATTCCAAGAAACTTAGCATGCATTCAGAGGGTGTCATAATGATCCTACACTTTCAATTTTGTGCAGTTTTGACCATGTTCGGTCATAGATACCTGCGATTGCAACACCTCATTTTTACTTTTTCGTTTTTAACTAGGTGGCGCTATACATGAAATGAGTGGTTATGGAATGGGTTGACATGGCCCCTTAAGATCAACATACAAAAAAGGTGGTCCTCTTAAACCCTGCGGTTCTCGAGATATTCACAGAAAACTGTGTCCGCCCTACCCTCCTTTCGGGGGGTCCAGTCCAGCGGGGGGGCTACAGCTCAAAACGAAAAACAATGGTTCCATGCTATCCTTGTGGGGCTACATGCCCACCATGTTTCGTGCACCCCAGTCTTTCAGTGTCCCGGGAATCCTTGATGGAAAATTGGCCATGCTATGCTTGCCTCCTACCCAGCAAACACTCAACCAGAGGTGGAAAGTAACGAAATACATTTACTCACGTTACTGTATTGAGTAGTTTTTCTGTGTATTTTGTATTTTTTAAGTAGTTTATAAAATCGGTATTTTAAATTTTACTTGATTACATTTTGAGTGAAGTATTGTACTTCGCTACATCAAAAATCCCATCTGTTACTTGAGTAAAAAAAAAGTTAAGACTAACGAAAACAGAAAGGGAGAGAGAGAAAAATCGCGCCCTAAACCACTAGCCTAGTGATAATGATCAGCATGTAGCCTACAACCGACATGAATCAAGCTGGCGCCATGTCTTTCTGAAAGTGATTGAGATGGAGCTGGATCACGAGATGCATCAGATTACATGTGTAGCCTAACCTATGAAAGTGTATTTTCCGCTATTTCAATGGGTTGTCTCAGTTCGTTTTAGCACTATGATTGCGGAGATATTCAAGCAAACACCATGGGATTTCGTGTTTTGACGTTTGTGCTCACCTTTCTTTGGAAAGTAGTTCATTAGCAGTTGTTTCCCCTCATTTCTCTCTTTTTCCTGTTTTGGCATTTTGTTTTTGGTAACCTGACTTCTTGGATAAAGACATTGCACCAGCAACACAACAATTAGCGGTCCACTACTAGAGATGCTCAACTAAATAAACAAAAGATAGACTACCTTATGAATCGTGCAGGCGGACTAAACCATTTAGCTCTTTAGCAAGGGAGAGTGAGAGTGACCTTAGACAGTTTTCACTATGTTTTGTATAAACATCCAGTCAGTCAAACTTTACATTTCGTATGACATTCATTTTGACATTAATTTGGAAGTTAAAATATTAAGGTAAAATAAATATATGGTGGAAATAAGTATTGAACGCTTAGACTTTTTTTCAGTAATTAGCCTAAACTTCCAGTGAGTCTATTCGAAATTTTCCCCACACATTATATTAACACACATATAAAAAATAACATGTGTAATAAAGTAGAATGACACAGGAAAAAAGTATTGAACGCCTACTGGAATTTCTTCAATACTTTGTGGAAAAGCCTTTGTTTGTAATGACAGCATCAAGACATTTCCTATGACAAAACTTATTAGTCGCAGTATCAGGTGTGATTTTGGCCCATTGTTCTAAACAGATTCCATGGGTCCCTCTTGTGAATCCTGATCTTTACTTCCAGAACTGTTTAATTGAATTTAATTGAATTGGCTGCCTTCGAGTCTTTCTGGAGCTTTCTCCGAGTGGTCTTTGGCTCTTGGAATTGACTATCCTTCTGACTCCCTGGTCAGAAATATTGCGAGGAGATCCTGTGCATGGCCGGTTGATGATGCAGTGATGTTCCTTCCACTTGCAGACAATGGCTCCCATGCTGCTTACTGGAAGATTCTGAAGTTTTGAAATGCATCTGTAACCAGTTTCATTGATATGTTTTGCAACAATAAGGTTGCAAAGGTCTTGGGAGAGCTTTTTGCTTTTATCCATCATGAAATGTTTCTTGTGTGACACCTTGGTAATGAAAAACCTTTTTATAGCCCATCAATATGTAGGCTACTAACCAAGCTTATATTATATTATATTAAGATTATATTAATTTGCACAGATAGAAAGGATAACTACTCTCTAAGATTCCAGCTCGTTCCTTTCCTTGCCTTAGTGCCTTTTCTTAGCGTGTTCAATACTTTTCCCTGGTGAAAATGTTGTGCCCCCCGTATTCCACTTTTCAAGGGCCCTCTCCTACATTGGGGCCCTATACTTCCCACTTTTCCCCCCAGTTCGACGCCCTTTAATCTGCTGAACCTTCTGCTCGTTTCAAAATATAAAAAAAAACTCTGCAACTCAACATTGGCCTGCCTGCCTCAGCTGCCTGTGAGGGGCTTTTCAGTTGTGCTGGATTACTGTTCACTGCAAAGCGACCAAGGATGAGTGCAACTAACTTTGAAAATCAACTACTGCTCAAACTTAAAGGAGAACTCTGGTGATTTTTCACATAGATCTCCATTTCTCAATGTCACCGAGTACTGTCGGTATGAACAAAACTGAAACAATCGGTTTTACCTAGCTCGAGTTGCTGCACCTACAGCGCTACACACTGGGAGCATGAACACGGCTGCCTTAGCTGCTGGCTGCAGCAACTCGAGCTAGGACCAAAATCCTTTTAGGCAAGTACCTCCACTCGCCGGCCATATTGCAACGCTTTTTGGGCACTTATCGGGCATCTATTTCAGCAGAAATGCGCGTGCATAATAACCTGACCCTCGCCAGATGAATTTCGTTCCGCTTAGCTCCGCCTAGCTTCACTCACATCCATCTGGGACCTCTTCCATTGAGAGTGATTTCTGCAACCGACTTTATGGTTCAGCCAATCAGGACGCAGGGCGGGAGTTTCATAGATGTGATGTAGTGGAGAAGCGACCGTGAGACTGTTATCAGCGTCACGGGTTGGCTTCGATGTGAGTGGTTGAAGTAGCACGTCAATAGATGACAGACAAGTGGCTTATTCAATCATATGCAAGCATTTCAGTGTTTCCCACAGAATTAAATTCTATTTGTGGTGGTAGGTTTGCAGAATTGACTTGAATGCAACAGTTTTTTTAACAAATTAGCCTGCAGCCTGGTTATGATGCTAACCAGATTTAAGCACAATTTAGTAGAACATGGAAAATCATTGTGTGGTGTTCAGTGTTGATATTGTGGTGGGCCGCCACAAATAAGTCAATGTATGGGAAACACTGCATTTTTTGATTAGGCCCAGCCTTCTGAAACACCATTCCGATGGATCGGTTCCAGATGGATGAGTGGAGCTAGGCGGAGCGAAATTCATCTGGCTAGGGTCAGGTTACATGCATAAGGCTTCACAACACCAATCTTGCTCCAGCGGCGAGATCACAACAGATGATTGGCACGATGTCTTCACAGCACACCACATGATTGGCTCAATGTATTCTCAACACACCACATGATTGGCTCAATGTTTCAATACTTTTTTCCTGTGTCATTCCACTTTATTACACATGTTATTTTTTATATGTGTGTTAATATAATGTGTGGGGAAAATTTCGAATAGACTCACTGGAAGTTTAGGCTAATTACTGAAAAAAAGTCTAAGCGTTCATTTCCAAGCACTTATTTCCACCATATTTTACCTTAATATTTTAACTTCCAAATTAATGTGAAAATGAATGTCATACGAAATGTAAAGTTTGACTGACTGGATGTTTATACAAAACATAGTAAAAACTGTCTAAGGTCACTCTCACTCTCCCTTGCTAAAGAGCTAAATGGTTTAGTCCGCCTGCACGATTCATAAGGTAGTCTATCTTTTGTTTATTTAGTTGAACATCTCTAGTAGTGGATCGCTAATTGTTGTGCTGCTGGTGCAATGTCTTTATCCAAGAAGTCAGGTTACCAAAAACAAATGCCAAAACAGGAAAAAGAGAGAAATGAGGGGAAACAACTGCTAATGAACTACTTTCCAAAGAAAGGTGCACAAACGTCAAAACACGAAATCCCATGGTGTTTGCTTGAATATCTCCGCAATCATAGTGCTAAAACGAACTGAGACAACCCATTGAAATAGCGGAAAATACACTTTCATAGGTTAGGCTACACATGTAATCTGATGCATCTCGTGATCCAGCTCCATCTCAATCACTTTCAGAAAGACATGGCGCCAGCTTGATTCATGTCGGTTGTAGGCTACATGCTGATCATTATCACTAGGCTAGTGGTTTAGGGCGCGATTTTTTTTTCTCTCCCTTTCTGTTTTCGTTAGTCTTAACTTTTTTTTTACTCAAGTAACAGATGGGATTTTTGATGTAGCGAAGTACAATACTTCACTCAAAATGTAATCAAGTAAAATTTAAAATACCGATTTTATAAACTACTTAAAAAATACAAAATACACAGAAAAACTACTCAATACAGTAACGTGAGTAAATGTATTTCGTTACTTTCCACCTCTGGTAAATGGTAGCATTCAGTGAAATAATATGCTGATCTTAGGCTACAATTAAGATGTAAATAGTTGCATGCACATCAGAGAATCAGAGAATGGATGGATAAAACATAAAAAAAACATGAGATTTCTTTCCACTTACACATAGCATTGAGTGTCTGCAATTGGAGTACAGCGAACCACGACTAAGGAACATGGTGAACACTTTTGACAGCTCAGGAAACTGCCATTGTTGTAGGTTCCGCTACTGCAATCTTCATACTCGTTCACATGCCGTCCTTCATCATCGCTGAGACCACAATTTGCTGTAAATCCTTTACCTTTTAAAAAATACAAAGTTTATTAGAACTTACTAAACAACATTTTTGGGCTTTTGGAAAATTTACTTGCCCAATCTGTGAAAGTGAAAAAAAAAAATTCAGCTAATTATAACCCTAGATACTGTGTGCATATGCCAAGATTTCTTGCAGAAGTGGTTGTTATGTCCATGGTTAACATGCCACTCTATATTAGAATGTTGAAATGTATTATTGGTATACCCGAAGATCAGGGAGTTAAAGAAGCACTATGCAACAATTTTATTAATTTAATAAATTATGCAGGTTGAGAGTCATTCTGATGGTTCTACAACACTTTCTGGGTCGTTTGGTGGGTGCTTCGTCTCCCCCTATCGCTTCTCTGCGGAAAAAACGAATATGCAACTTTCTGGACCGGCTAAATCCGGATGTGACTCAGCGGAAGTATCCAATCACTCCTTGAAAATGTAGTCAGATTGTAGTTTTGAAAATGCTTTACGCCAGACACCCCCCCAAACAGGGGCAGCCGTGGCCTACTGGTTAGCGCTTCGGACTTGTAACCGGAGGGTTGCCGGTTCGAACCCCGACCAGTAGGCACGGCTGAAGTGCCCTTGAGCAAGGCACCTAACCCCTCACTGCGAGCGCCGCTGTTGTTGCAGGCAGCTCACTGCGCCGGGATTAGTGTGTGCTTCACCTCACTGTGTGTTCACTGTGTGCTGAGTGTGTTTCACTAATTCATGGATTGGGATAAATGCAGAGACCAAATTTTCCTCACGGGATCAAAAGAGTATATACTTATACTTAAACATGGGACCGGCTAGATATAAACAGCCAGTTGCAAGGCAATTGTTGCATTCATCATGGATCAATCGACAAATAAGAGAGCCAAGAAGTGACTGTCGGAGGAACAGAAGAAGAAGAAAAGGGAGTTTGACAAAAAAAGAGACCAGACACGAGTGGGGAGCTTTTGAGGAATGGCGTCAAATGAGAGACTCTGAAGACTGCAAAACAGATGCCGACTTGGCTTTGTTGCTGTTGAAATTGTAAGTAGCCTACCCTTGGGTGAACTTCGTCTTTATAATGTGGTTTGAAAGTCTCTTGAACAATGTTTTTGCTCGACCGTTTTAATGTGAGCCCTGTATGTGTTTAGCTTGGTTCAGGCTTCCGCGAGAAATAGGATTTTATTAGGTTGAGTGCACATTTATGCATTACCTTGCCATTACTCTGACAATCATATGCACTTGTTTTTGTTCAGATCCATTATTTTTTTAAGATTCTTTATCATATGACAAAGCTCTGCAGCTGTTCCACTATAAAACGGACTTCACTAAGCTGTGTGATGTCTCTTGATTTTTGTGTGATGTCTGTTGATTTTTCATCTCCTCAGTCATCATGGTCTTCATTACTTTTAACATTTTGTCCAATTCAATTTCCAGCTGGTCTTCTTTAGTGTTCTACATTAACTGTATCAGGTTTAATAAAATGTGATCTGTTTTGTCAGCAAAAGCCATCAGTTTGGCCTCTAAATGAAAACGACTCTGTCCCATTTGTTTTGACAAATCTCACAGATGACTAGTGCAATAACTTAATTTCTCAAAAACCAAAGACCAGTTTTCTGTATGGCCCAAAGACTGCAAAGCCAGCCTTCCAAGTGTAGAGGAATCCTGCATAGTAGCATAGTCGAGCAAGCAACATTGATTAGGGGGAGGGACGAGCTGATTGCTTGTTAGATTGAGGCTATTTAAGCCAGCCTTGCACCTCCACTTGCACGATGTTTCCCTCTATATCGCTCTAGCGCGAACGCATTCACGGGGGTGAATGGCAGTAGGTAATGCTCCCTCCAGTGTTCTGTTATGATGTATGGTAGATCCCTCTTTTTGAAGTCATCCCTTTCCCTTTACACAGGTCCCACTCATGCATCTACTGTTATCAGAGATCACTGACTTCGCTGTAGGTATTTATACAGTTCACCTTAGTTTCAACCTGTAGGCGGCTCTCTATACTGATCTGTCCTTTGTCTCACTAGAATGACTCCTTGGCACTGGCCCAGCCAGAGTCCAGACCTCAATAAGTCAAAAAAGTGAGCACAAGGCCAAGGTGATGGCAATCGTTCCTGCTCAAAACCCAGATTGCTGCTAAAAAGGTGCGGTCTACAATCATTGTGGAGACATGGAGAGGCTTGGTATGTATTATAAGAACCATTTTGAGAGCTTTGATGGCAAATTAAGATGTTTCTATTGATTATTTAAAAAGGCTATGAATAATTTTGGACATGCCATTTTTCATAAAAATGTTAAAAAAGATAAAGAAAATATATTTTTTATTCCATGTTTCTACCACATTGTCTTACAACCTTTTGGTGTCATTTTCAGTAAGAAACAAACATATTTGTCAAGAGAAAATCAACATTGCATCAATATTTGCCAGGGGTATTAATAATTTTGTTCTTAACTGTGTGTATATATATATATATATATATATATATATATATATATTAGGGGTGTGAATCTCTCATGTAAAAGACGATACGATTCGCATCTAGATGCATGGGCACGATTCGATACAAGGAAAAAAGATACATGTTCATAAAAAAACGATTCAGTACGATTCGATGCAGTTCAAGAATGGAAAGCATTCGGAAATATTTTTTATCATTTGCTCAAGGTGCACAGTCATTTTATATTATCAGTTATCATGGTCATGGTTGTCAATTAGGCAAAAAAATGTGTTAATATGATTATCTAAACTGAGGTTTGTTTCATATACTGTATTGAAATGAAAAAAGAATAGTCTACATTTCAGTCAAACACAGCAGCCAAATACAACATAATGTTTTTTTATAGACTTTTTAGATTTTATAGAGTTATATCTGATTGTTTTCATGGAGCTGTAGCCTTATTGAGGTAAGACAATACCGAAATAAAATAAAACAGTGCTTAAGACACTCTTGGCCTTTTCTCATATAGCCTACAAGAATAAAATAGGCCTACATATCAATGAACTCTCTGGGCTTATTTTGTTCCAACGGTAGACCTAATGCAGAAACCTATAATGCCACAAGTCTGAGTGAATATAAACAAAATAATTGGCTAATAATTTGTGCATTGTTTTAGCAGCAAGGGCCAAATTATTATTTAACATTAAGGAAATCCTTTCATCAAACGTAATATCGTTGCTGTTTAGGAATGCTATAAGTGTTTAATTTCACGCAACAAAAGAGTAAAAACTGTAAAACAAACGACCGAGTGCGAGTTGTCACGTGCTTAAGTTGCAGTAGATGAATGTAGGCAATGAATGTAGCCAAAAACGAACTGCATTACCCACAATTCCGTGCCACGTATAGTTTCAAAACCGGAAGTGGGATGAACGCGCTGCTTGGAACGTAATTGAGAGTCTGAGTGAGCAGAAAAGGTTGTGAACCGATTCGTAACAAGTAAATTGATATAACGACCGGTTCATTTCAGTTTTATTCCGATACGGGGCTTCACGTATTGATGTAGCCGTATCTTACAAGTTAAAAAACGGATACCGATACGTATTGGTTAATCTTTACATCCCTAATAAATATATATATATATATATATATATATATATATATATATGAGATCAAAATACTATATAAATCACCCACAATTTTGCTGCACATCTGCCGCAAACATTTCATTTTTGTAAGGGACTTTGTTTTATCCTATATCCTATCATGTGCATTTGTTGCAGATACTTCAAATATTGGCTCAACATTAATAAAGTATTGTATTTGCAGACAAAATAATGATTGGTGCCATGTCATGTGGATACAAAAAATTAGTTTACAAGACCCTCAATATCATCAGTTTTGCACTTTCCATATCTAGGGCCTTATATAAAACTAATGCAGTACAAATTTCCAACGGTCCGATCTATGTCTGTCTTCCATGTGAATGTCTGTCTTATTCATGTTGCAAAAAAACAATCAAAAGCAATATTATTGCATAATTTATTATTGCATTAATATACTGCATAAAGTATTAACAATAATTTATAAACATATTTGGTAACGCTTTAGAATAACATGTGCTTATTAGGCGTTAACAGTGCATAATAAGCAGTTAACAATTCATAACTAACAGCTAGCTAACTGTTCATAACATTAAGTAACTGTTAACATGCAGCTTGTAAGTGTTTATAAGCAGCCTTTTAAGTTACTTACAAGCATATTTGTTAACAGTTGACGTGCAGCCTGTAACTGTTAACAAGCAGCATGTTAATGCTAGTTAATGGTGTATAAGATAAAAGGGTGGATAACTAATACGCTTATAAGACCTTTCTTAACCTTTTGTAGTAAATTTTGCAGCCCCCCAATCTAAAGCGAGGTCCACGTAGCCTATAGTTCCATAAGCCCAACCTTCTATCTCTATATATTTACTGTATCTATCTATCTAACTCGGTTAAGCTGTGAGAAATGCACCTTCAAAATTACTGCAGCGAGCAGGATTTGAACCCCGATCTCCTGCGTCGTGAATTGCCGCGCTACTTACTGAGCCACATTCCTACCTATTATAACGACGAAATTGTTAATCTTGATTCTATATTCCGATAATGTTCTATATCATACAAGTTATGTTTTTTACAAATATGTTTCTGATGGAAAAGTGGTGTTTCATTTTCATAATCTTTATTGAGCGAACGCATAAAACAGTCAGTTTGTCAGCAGTCTAAAGATATTATGCCAGATTTGTATAGTTTGGTTACCTAGCAACCGAGGCTTATAGACGACAAGTGGGTGCGTTCAAAGTCTTGTAACGTTTGTGGAGAACTACGTTCGCAGACATTCATGGAAAACTGAAGGCAAACTGAAACATGTTTCAAATCCATCGCGAACGTTCGCCTAATGTTTGCGACTTTGAACGCACCCACTTGTCGTCTATAAGCCTCGGTTGCTAGGTAACCAAACTATACAAATCTGGCATAATATCTTTAGACTGCTGACAAACTGACTGTTTTATGCGTTCGCTCAATAAAGATTATGGAAATGAAACACCACTTTTCCATCAGAAACATATTTGTAAAAAACATAACTTGTATGATATAGAACATTATCGGAATATAGAATCAAGATTAACAATTTCGTCGTTATAATAGGTAGGAATGTGGCTCAGTAAGTAGCGCGGCAATTCACGACGCAGGAGATCAGGGTTCAAATCCTGCTCGCTGCAGCAATTTTGAAGGTGCATTTCTCACAGCTTAACCGAGTTAGATAGATAGATACAGTAAATATATAGAGATAGAAGGTTGGGCTTGTGGAACTATAGGCTACGTGGACCTCGCTTTAGATTGGGGGGCTGCAAAATTTACTACAAAAGGTTAAGAAAGGTCTTATAAGCGTATTAGTTATCCACCCTTTTATCTTATACACCATTAACTAGCATTAACATGCTGCTTGTTAACAGTTACAGGCTGCACGTCAACTGTTAACAAATATGCTTGTAAGTAACTTAAAAGGCTGCTTATAAACACTTACAAGCTGCATGTTAACAGTTACTTAATGTTATGAACAGTTAGCTAGCTGTTAGTTATGAATTGTTAACTGCTTATTATGCACTGTTAACGCCTAATAAGCACATGTTATTCTAAAGCGTTACCACATATTTTAGATATACGCTTATTTAACAAACCATTTATAACTGTGCGTACACATACTTTATTTATGAGAATTAACATAAGAGCAATGCTTTACAAATGATGAACAAAGCATTTTGTAATAGATATTGTAATATTTATTTAATATTTATAATGGGAAAATGATTTCATTTATAAGTGGTTGTTTCAGTATTTATTAAGTATAAATCATGTACTTACAAACCTGTTTTTTGGATAGGCTTATTTACTATGAACAAACCATTTATAACTGTGTGAACAAACGCTTTACTGATGATGAATTATGTGATGAATTATGTATGAGCAATACATTACTAATGATGAACAAACCATTAACTAATAAGTAACAAAGGCTTAATAAATGATGAATTGTGTGTAGTTATTATAAAGTGTGTTGATAATGGTTTTATATTTGAAAATGTTTAGGGCTCCAAACTGTACAAGTTCACCAAGTTTCATGCCTTTAAGCAACGTGATCACAAAGCTAAGGTAGTAAACCCATGTACGAAAAGTCGTGTCACGATAGATAGTACACAGCTGTAAGATTTAACACGTTGTTAACCACACCCCCATTGTCCACGGTCTTTCCTCCATATTGGATCTTTTCTAAATGAGATTTACTATTGATTTAATTGTACTGATAGTTGATTATTTACTGTGTTTCATGTTATGCAATATACAATATATAATACAATTTTGAAACGAAGATCAATTATATCATAGGTTTCTCATGGTGAATGAAATCATGAGTCATGACTCATCATAGTTTGTGTTTGTGAAGGTGTTTCTCCGGCAGATTTATTAGCACTAAAAGCTAGCAACTGGCTATGTACGTCAATGCGTCAGAACCGGTCAGAACGCTTCTGGAACGTGGAGTGATGACGAGGTATGTAAACAGGAAACGGTGAAGTGCGTGATGGTTGCTGTCATGTGACACACGCCACCACAAGAAAGCGGAAACGCATCATAGAGCGAGAGTCATGTCGGGTAAGTTAAACTACATAAATTTAGTAAATAATAATAATGTTGTTGGTTTTTGTTGTTTCGAATAAAATATAGGGATACTTATCCTGACCAAAACTTCTTCATGCTGTAAAACGACTAGAATCACGCGAATTTAGTGTTTTTTTCTTAGTAGGCCTACAATTCAATGTCTTACTGTAAGACGTGGACAAATACGTGATAATTAGCCAAATAAATCATTGTTCACGACACGTTATGGTTAAATTATCGAAATAGGGAGGGAAAGTGAAAACCAGCGCCCCAAGTGGTTGCGTTCCTATCGAAGAGCAGCTCCAATGTTAAGTCCCATAGACCTATTTTTTAAAAAATACTGTGAAGCCAAATCAGCGATCTTATCCACCAAAAATACTTTTCAGTGTCTATACAGTAATAATCTTCTAACTGTGAAAATGTCAGACCATATTTTGCCTTATTTAAAAAAATCGAAATTGCTCCTTTTGTTTCATAAACGAACTACAAAAAAGCCACGTGACTTTACCCTTCGACGTTACTCACGGTAGCATGGTTTGTTTATTAGCCTGGTTAGCATTGCCACTTAACACTTACTGCCAGCTCTTCATGTGAGTAGAAGCACAACACCAGTTATCCAGACATAAAGGTTATCACCACGCGGTTTACATCACCTTCCGTTATTACAAAAATATGTAAGCCAGTTAAGCAAATTGCTGTATTGATCAGTTAGAGATTAAGCGCCCAAACCTGTGATGTCACATGCAACTGTAGTTTGTTATCACCATGTTACGACAAAAACTCAAAACAATTCAACTGATCCTAAAAATAAGGTATGACCACTTGAAGCAATAGAGGTGACCCCAGTGCCTAACATATGGAAGGCATTAAATTAAGATCCCAATGTGCACCGAGATATATTTTTTCTAAAAAAAAATCCCATCCCCTCCGCTCTAGGAACGCACTCTAGGAACGCAACCACTAGATGGCGATGAGATTACTTTCCCTCCCTATGAGTGCGATGATGATACAATCCTGCTTTTCAATTAGTTGGCATGGTGTTTGACATGAAATTATAAGCAGGTGAGTTTTACGTAATAAGCAATTTGTTTCTTTGGGTCTGGGTAATTCATGTGACAAATTCTGTTATAGGCTACTACCGTTTTTCTGAAAAACAAACCAGTACAACAACGTTTCTATCTCCAAAATAGCGCATTTCTGCAGTGTACTACGTAGTGCAATACAGCTTTGTCCAAAGTAGCCTATACTGTATTTTCCTGCATAAGAACTAATACTCCTCCAAATTTCTACAGTGTTGACACTTGAAGTTGTGGATAGTTTAGTAGCCTATTCCAGTATTTGAATAAATACCCACACCAGTGTTACACTTGTCTCACCTATATACAATATATGTCTATGAATTGCAGTAGTGATACAATGAGAAAGGAAGTGTTGTTTAGCAGTGTTGTGTAGCAGGGAGTAATGCATTAAAAAAGTAATGTAATTACAGAAATGCGTTGCTTTTTGCTGTAATGCAGTAACGTAAGACATTACCAATACAATTAAAGTAATATTTTACTCGGTACAATTCTCAGTAACTGAAGTTACTTTGCTTTTTAATCCAAAGTTGAGAAATGCTCAATTGACACCAGAGAAGATTATCCAAGAATTAAAAAAGTAATCTATGCTGGTCCTGGAATTGCCTTGTTTAGATGACTGTAGAAAGGAAATTTGAGTTATCTCTGCCATTCATGCAACAGATCTAACATGGTTAGGCTTTACTTCTTATTTCAAGCAGTGAGAATAAATAAAATGTTGCTTTCACAGACAAAGATCGTAGCCATTATTCTCAAATTATTTGCATTAAGTCTACACCACTGTAAGTGGAAGGAAAGGCAACCAGCAATGATGAGAACCATTTAAAATCAACATACAATTTCACTATGGCTATATTTTACTATATTAAGTTGTGAGTGACCTTTGGCCTTTGGGACCGACATTGTCCCATGAGCCATAACTGCAACCATTATATTGTTCTTTTGTTAGCCTTAAGCCTAACTCAGTCATTATGCCATACCACATCACCTCCTGCCGTGTAATGAGCTGCATTGAACACATGAAGATCTATTGAGAACACCAAATCCATATTTTCTGTTATTTTGGTGAAAGTAATGTAAACGTAGTGTAATGCCTTACAATTAAAAGACAGTAATATTGTAATGTAACAAATTACTGACAGTAACAAGTAATAAATAATGCATTACGCTTTTGAAGTAACTTGCCCAATGCTGTTGTTTAGGGATGGTCATGTAACATTTTCTTGACGTATCTTTATGTTTTTTTTTCTCCCCTCTACTATGTTTTCACAGATCCTTGCTCCTGATATCCTGATGTATGGGTTGCATTTCATTATATGACTCCAACAGAACACTCACAGAAAGGAGAATGGTGTCAAACTACAAGACAGCCAGCATGTAAACAAGGCCTTGTTTGTCCTTGTTTGGCTACTCATTTGTTCACTTCCTGAAGAGGCTGAAGCATGCTGGCCTTGACACCTCAGTCCTTGCTTCCATTAACAGGTGTGTTACGGAGCGCATCCTCACATCATGATCTACTGCAGCGGTGGAAACGGAGGACAATTGGCAGGTATTTTACGTCATTTTTACATTACTTTTACTGCTATGGTAGATATGGTTGTTGCTGTGCTAAATATAGGCCCATATTGTTTGACCACCTAAACCAGTGGTCCCCAAACTTTTTCTTCCGAGGGCCAGCTCACTATGCCTGGCTCCAAGAGAGGGCCAGAGACTCGGAGTAGTTCTATATCAGTAACCATAAATAGCTTAGTGCTGTGAACAGCAGTCTACTGTACCTTAGTTGAATATTCTATTACATTTAGCCATAGGCTATTGCGATTTAATACCATTGTTAGCTGTGTTTATATTGTCATCATGCCATAGTGTAAAATTGTAGTGTAAAATTAAATAATAGCCTACTAATAAAAAAATTTTTGCATTCCCAAAAGTAGTTTTAAGTTTTATTAAAAAATGTGTGAACTCTGAATTCTGTGTCTTTG
The DNA here is from genome assembly GCF_018492685.1 of Alosa sapidissima. Classification (NCBI taxonomy): domain Eukaryota; kingdom Metazoa; phylum Chordata; class Actinopteri; order Clupeiformes; family Clupeidae; genus Alosa; species Alosa sapidissima. The sequence continues at coordinate 2,467,890 of NC_055966.1, forward strand.
CATACACAGCTCAAGTTGTGAATATCCTACAAATAATTTATAAGTTCTCAAACTATGAGAATTTTATGAAGTGCTGAAGTTGTCTGAAATGACCACCATTCTAACTTTCAGTCACCTGATGAGAACTTTGTGAACTCTTTGTATGAACATTTGAACGAGTGAATAAAAAATAGAAATAATTATCCCAGAAAGTCCCAGAAATATGACTTGAATAGAAGTTAGTTAGTTATTAACAATTAATTGCTTTTGGATTTTGGAAATTGTTTTTCGATGGCAAACGCAAAACAGTGCCAAAACAACCACCAGTGGACAAAAAGAGTATTACATGTGTACTGTTAAGACTCGCCATAGAGAATGAATGGGGGAAATTGCGGAGGTTTTAGTTTGACGATGTTGTACTCCCGTGCGGGCCGGATGATATATACTACGGACATGTTTTGGGGGGCCACCCAAAATGAAGTGGCGGGCTGTAGTTTGGGGACCACTGACCTAAAAGCCTATAGCCTCTAGATATCAGTTAATATCAATTAAGACATGTCCCACCTTCCTACTGACTTTGACATATCATAATGCGTACATAGGTCTATATTGTAGATCGAGAAACAAATTGTTCAGCTGATACATTTGGGCCTATACTATTAAGGGACAGCTGAACTGACCACCTACACCATATATTTTCTGAAAGCCTATAGCCTCTAGATGTCAATTAATATCAATTAAGACATGTCCCACTTTCCTACTTACTCTGGCATATCATAAGGCATACATAGGCCCATATTGTAGCGCGAGAAACAAATTGTTCAGCTGATACATTTTGGCCTACACTATTAAGGGACGGCTGATTCAACCACCTAAACCAATCCATTAACATTAATTAGGCTGTGTTCCACCTCCTGAAATACTGGCGCACTATATTAAAGGCATAGGTCTGTGTTGTATAGGTGAACTTTAGTCATCAGTATGTTTTAACATGTCTTTCTATGTACACTTTTATTTCTAATTTCCAGGTTGTCAGCTGTTGTCAGGCTCATCACCAAAGCAGAAAGACATAGTGAGACCAGACATGCCAGGAAGGAGCAAGGCACAGGCCAGGAAGGAGCAAGGCAAAGCCCGGGAATTTTTCTGCAGCTGTTCCCGCCAGCTATAGAAGGACTGCTCCTGAGAATAGATGGGTGTCTACATTGTTTTGCAAAATGGGTCTTCTACACATGATGCTTGTCAAGCACTGCTCATTGACTGGCCAGGGGTCCTCTGTATTGTGGCCACTGGTCAAAGGCGCCACATGACTGTCTCAGAGTCCTCTACATCATTCCGGTGACGGGACTTCTGGCCTAGTCTGACAGGATGGGTCTTGTGTTACTGTGACCAGACAGCTCAACAATGCATCATTCTCATCCATGCCCTCATCGCCTCAAGACTGGAGTACTACAACAGCATTCTCTATGGTCTTGAAAAATATTATTGTCTTTATTATTATTATTATTATTATTATTATTATTATTATTATTGTTATAAGTACAGGTCTCTCTGCACCCGAACCAGCAGGTTCAGAGAAAGCTTCTTTTCTGTAGCTGTCATCTGACTGGACTGTAGCTCTGTATCCCGGTGACAACCCATCAACTAAGCCCCCAATACCCTATCCCACCCATAGTGTTATTTATTTACAAATGCACATACTGTAATTATAATTATACATAACCATATTCTACTGCTCTTCATATTATCCATCCTGAACATACACTTCTTACTACTTTTATAATGTTACTGTAGCTGTACGTACTATACATATCTGTGTATGCAGTGGTGGAATGTAACGAAGTACAAATACTTCGTTACTGTACTTAAGTAAATTTTCCACGTATTTGTACTTTACTTAAGTAAAATTTATAGTGCATACTTTTGACTTTTACTTCGTTACATTTTACAGCAATTATCTGTACTTTTACGCCGCTACATTTCTACAACACCATCGTTCCTTTTTACGATACATTTTATGATCAGTTTTTTTTTTCTCTCTGACAAACACGTTTGTTTTACCAGGGGGCGGGGTTGCTACCAAAGATTCTGGAGCGCTACGTGCATTCTTAGAAACATAAGCTTCTAGTCTAGACCAGGCAAAGCGTGAGCTTGTAGCCATCTGCATTCGGTAGGCTATATTCACCAGACCCATGGCTACACTGTACATGCAACTGTGTTCTGTGCCTTTCTCTGTCTGTTATCTGCAGCGTTAGGGCCTCCTCTCCGATGAGATTGCTATCTGCAGATCAGCGAAGTTACAGGCTATGCCCATGCTTCTGTCACACGTCTGATCATTTGTGGCACAAATTAATGGTAGACTATTAATGAACCGGTGGCCGGAAAAAACGTAACATTTTCCAGATTAGGAAATATTCCTTAATTGTGTGTGATCAAATAAAGATGCATAGCCTACAATTGGGGGGTAGTAATGTGAGCGTTCATTCAATGTCTATGCGTCTGAACCTAATCATAAAGACACCTTTATCAGCAACTTTTCTGTTCAATCAGCATAATTGGCATTACGATCCACCCAACGTTTCCCTTGTCTACCCCGTTAAACTTCAGGCTCTCGTGTTTTGCTGACTGATATTACTCAGCAGATCACCCTAGTTAGATAACCAGAATTACAGTCTCTAGAATTGTAGGTCAGAATGTAAACTGGGCCACAGATGGTAAGCACAATTGCATTAGCTTCAAACTATCTAGTCGAGTATAACCTAAAACTAGCTTAATTAAAATGCCACAGCCCATACTGATTTTTCGTTTTAGAATAGCCTATAGATATTAAGAGAATAAATCATTATGCAAATACTTTTACTTTTAATACTTAAAGTACATTTAAAAGCAGGTAATTTTTACTTTTACTTAAGTAGGGTTGTCATTGTGGTACTTTTACTTTTACTAAAGTAAATATTTCTCTGTGTATTTGTACTTTTACTTAAGTACTGAGTTTCAGTACTTCCTCCACCACTGTGTATATGGTATATGGTTCATATCTGAATATCATATTTATTCTGTGGCACATATATTGATAAGGGGTTAAAAACATAATTGTTTGTGCAATTTGAGACCTCTAGCTGCTTATGTGTTGCCAGGAGGCGGAGCCAAAGATTGAAAAAAAAAAGGATTTGTAGGGGGTGCTACAGAGTCTGTGAATATGTGAGGGTTGAGTTGGCATAGCCAACCTAGCAACCACTACCATAGCAACCGCTATGTTTAACCTAGCAACCACCATATTGACCTATAGCAACAACCTAGCAAACACTTTGATATTGTCAACCAATGTGACTACCCTAGCAGCAACCAGCATAGCAACCACTTTATTTAACATTACAACCACCATAGCTAGCAACAACCTAGAAACCGCCTCTCTAGTAACTGCTTTATTTAGCATAACCGCCACCATATCAACCCTAGCAACACCAAAGAGACCTTGTCAGTTACCCTAGCAATAACCTAGCAGCCACTACCATAACGTCAAACTTGCAACCACCATAGCAACCATCTTAATTACCCTAGCAACAATCTAGCAACCACTTTGATAATGTCAACCACTGTGACTACCCTAGAACCCTGCATAGCAACCACTTTATTTAGCATAGCAACCACCATATGTTACCTTAGCAACACCATAACAACCTTCTCAGTTACCTCAGCAATAACCTAGCAACCGCTATGTTTAAAATAGCAATCAACATATCTACCATAGCAACAGCCATAACAACCATAGCTTCGGCTACTAAAATATAACTCCACAACTTCAAGTGTCAACACTGTAGTTTTGGAGGAATATGTGTAGTTCTTATGCAGGAAAATACAGTAGGCCTAGGCTACTTTGGACATTAAAAGCTGCATTGCACTAGACTATATTGTACACTGTACAAATGCACTATATTTTGGACATAGATATGTTGTTGTACTGCTTTGTAATTTCAGAAAAACTGTAGTAGCCTATAACAGCATTTTTTTTGTCACAAGAGTTACCCAGACCCAAAGACACAAATAGGCTATTATGTGAAACTGACCTGCTTAAAACTAGACAATTTAATGTCAAACACCATGCCACCTAATTGGAAAGTTTGGCAGGATTGCACCATCACACTAATTTCGATCATTTAACACGTGTCGTGAACAATGATTTATTTAGCTAATTATCTGTCCACGTCTTTGACAATCACAAGACGTTGAATACATTCGTGCTATTCCAGGGCTCTTCGCCGTTTCCCGAACGTTTACAGACCTCATACCGCTGGGACGCTCTCCACCAGTATGCAGAAGATAGCTGAAGCAAAATAGACCTCCAACTCCAGACTGAGAACTAAGGAATTGATTGTAACAGAACGATATTAACACATTTAATAGGCTATCACTAATTAGATTTATTTTATTTTGTCTATTCGTCTATTTTGACGAGTAGGTTTTGGATATTTTGGTTAACCATGCAGGTAGGCTAAGCCTAAATGCAGTTTTGTTGTAGGCGAACCGTTAAAAAAGGCTGTATAGCCTATTTCAGATTTAGATAATGATAATAATAATAAAAGAATATAGCCTATAGCGCATCATGTAAATCCCAGACTGAAATTAATGCAATTTTCTAATTAAATCGCCCGTTTATAGGGCTGATTGGGGCCGGGAAATTAAAAATGACCAGAACGCTCCTCCCCCCTCAAAACCGACCGCTAGACTAGTACAAGGTTTTACGAATTAACGTGAACTGACATTTCGTACACATATGTACTACACTTGTTTTGAGATCAGGCTGCTTTAAGAAGGAATTGAAAAACAGTTTTTGGCCATTGACCTATTTTGACAATGTTTCCGTTTTTACTACTGGTTTTATTATGTTTATTTATTTGCCTTTTTCGTCCTTATTTTACTGGAATTCACCTTTTGTCTTTTTACTTTACTATACTAATCTTTTAATGTCTTCCCTCCCTCAACCTTTGTAAATCTGGGCTCCTTTTCCATTCATGTATGTACAGTCATGTACGTTACTTGTGAAGCACTTTGGGTAAACTCTTGTTGTTTTTAATTGTGCTATATAGATAAAGTGACTTGACTTGACTTGACATTAGGCCTCCCTACACAAAAGGGGAAATTGTGCTGATGACTACATCCTGAAAAAGGCTGTTTGTACTGTTCCGTGTGGGTTGTCACTCAGCTCACTTTCACATGTATACCACATTTTTAAAGATTCAATCATGATATAGCCATTAAAATAAAGGCTTTTTAAAATATATATTTTTGTAAAAGAAGAGTGCCTTGGATTTTCTCTTTCCTTCCAGCCCTTACTGAGATCTGACTTGTTTCCCCTAAACTCCCTTTGGGAGAAATAAGGATATAATAGAATGAGAAGTAAGAACGTTTTGAAAACTTAGCTGATAGTAAATTAGCTCAATTTTTCAAATGTTTCTTTCCTCTAGATGACCAGCATTTTCTAAGCAGATCGCATTGCATAAGCCATGAGCCAGTAGCTTATTCCATGATAGCCAGCCTCTGCGATCAGCAGGCTGCCATATGCACACAAGAGCAGCATAGAAGGTTAGACAACGATGGTCGAAATTGTCCTAATGCGCACTACAGATGTAAATAACTACTGCTCATAACTTTTGCCTACATTTATATATGTTACCACATGACAAAGACTTGTCTAGACTTTAATTCTCACTAACAAAAACAAGTATTATACATGTAAAATGTACAGACTTTGTTGACTGAAACCTACCTGCTTCTGGCCAAGGAAATCTGTTTATGCAAGATACACAATTATTCTTGTTAGTATCCCAGTACGTTGTCAGGTTCTTGCAATTCTCAGAGTAAGCCATTGTTGCTATGATGTTTATATGGTCATATATTCTCTGTCATACTTAAACAGAAACCTGTCTAACTTCCTGTTTCAGTATGAGAATGACGTGAAGTGGAATTTTTTCACTCTGAGGGGCTGTATTGTGCTACATCTGAGTGTATAGCTGTGCCATTATTCGTGTGAATTGGAGGCTTTGATGGCACCCTAAGTGTTCCTATCTATTTTATTATTATTATGCTTTATTCTGCCATGGAAATCTATGGCAGGCAGTCTATTGAAACGTCTTGTAAAAAGTTGTGAACTTTGGCACACTGATTGGGGACAGTCCCATGATTCATGTGTTTGTACGATGTACATATTAGGATATCCTCAGATGTCAGAGTCAGATGTCAGACATCAGACAGGGATGCTGGCGAGACACGCCGCTCCGTCTGGCATCATGTTTTTGTTTGTTTTTATCTAATGTTCGTACAACCCCAAAACAGAAAAAAGTTGGGACGTTGTGCAAAATGCAAATAAAAACTAAATATAATATACAAGTCTCGTAAACCCATATTTAGCAGCAAAAAGGACAAACATATCTAATGTTGATTGAAATGAAAATTTGGACTATTTCATGGAAAATATATGTTCATTTTGAATTTGATGCCAGCAACATGTTTCAAAAAAAGTTGGGACGGGAGCATGTTTACCACTGTACTGCTTCACCTCTTCATTTAACAAAATTCTGTAAATGTTTAGGAACTGAGGAGACTATTTGCTAGAGTTTTGAGAATGAAATGTTGTCCCATTACTGCCCAATACATGATTTCAGTTGCTCAACAATATGGGGTATTCTTAGTCATGTTCTTCATTCCATTACGCACCTAATTTGACAAATCTGGACTGCAGACAGGCCATTTAGCACATGGACTCCTTTAGCACATGGATTCCTCTATGGATAAATACTAAAATATGTGCAGAATATATACATTTAAATATGTGCAGAATTCATTTTGCCATTGTTTTCCTGAAATATTTAAGGTCTTCCCTGGAATAGATATTGCCTGGATGGCGGTATATGTTGCTCAAAACCTGTATACATCTTTCAGAATTGATTGTGCTTTGCCAAATGTGCAATATGCCCATGCTGTAGGCATTAATGTTCTTTCACACCGTCATAAATGTTGGGTTTCGAACTGAGCACTAAAACAAGTTGGATAGGTTGGATACACGGATAGGCCCTCTCCTCTTTAGATGAGTCCATGATTTCCAAAAATAATGGCAAATTTTGACTGGTCTACCCACAGGACCTTTTCCTATGTTACCTCCATTTTAAACAAGCTCAGGCCCAGATAAGACGGTGGTATTTTCTATATTGTGTCTCAATACAATTTTGGTTGTTAAAATTTTGGCTGCAGTTTTTGAATTGAGTATCAAACTGTGCACATAGACAATGGTTATCAGAGGTTGTCCTGAGTCCATACAATGACAGGTGTGGAAACAGGTCTGGTGTTGATGCAGTGCCATCTGAGGTCCAGAAGACCACAACCATCCAATGTGTTTTTCAGCTCCTTCCCAGTTCGCAAAGATTTCTCTGGATTCTCTGAATGTTTTAATAATATTATGTCCTGTAGATGATTAACCCCCCAAATACTTCACAATTTCATCTTAAGAAGCATTAAAATGACATTGTTCATTTGTGTACACAGAGGTTTACACAGAGTGATGAATACCCCTACATCTTTACTTCTAAGAGACCCTGCCTCTCTGGGATGCTCTTTTTAATACCCAATCATGTTGCCAGTTACCCTAATTAGTTGTGAAACATTCCTCCTTTTGTTTTCTTTATCATTACACACCTTTTCCAGCATTTTATCCCTGTCCCAACTTTTTTTGAAACATGTATTTTCATATATACATATATTCTAGTTTTATGTAATGTCATGTTCATTTCTTGTATTGATTTGCCTAGTTAAATGTATTCTCTCTTTATTTACGTTATTTTCAATAGTTTTCGTGTTGTTCTTAGTCCCTTTTACTGCTTCCAAGTCGGCTGATGTCGTTAACGTTGGTAATATTTGAAATAATATCTGTTTTTATCAGTTGTAAGGGTATAGTTGTCAACAATTGTCACCATTCAAACCAATCTCATGAGCATAAAGCTTTGCACCCCCCCCCCCCTTCTACCTTTACATAATTATTCATCACCTTTACTAGGAGGCAAGCAAAGTTACACAGACAGGTCCCTGACTCTTTTTGCAAAGTTGCTTTGGCACCAACTGTGTTTCTCCCTTCACTCACTGGGGACCTAGCAGTAAAGATAGGTCCCCTTCTAACTTACGTTTTGTTAATTAATCGAGTTTTAGGTGTTATGTAAGGGATAACGGCCACCAAAGTGTCCCAATACCAAATTAATTAATGAAGCGGTGGCAAAGAACTCCACGACACACAGCGGAGTGGAGTTTCCTCCAGCAAGTCCATTTTCCTCCACCAAGAATCAATCATTTTCAAAATTGTAATAACCTCACGTTTTGTTATTTTGTTTGCATGAGTAAGCAATATGAGTGATTTGCATGAGTAAGCAATATGTACAGGTTGAATTTAAGTTAAAGGCCCTCTAAAGAATTTACCCTAACATTTTACAAATTGTACGTTTACAAAATAATTTTGATGGCACATAAATTATTCTGAGTGGGTCACATTGCTTCTGGTGCTGGTCATATAATTAGAATATCATAAAAAGTTGATTTATTTTAGTAATTTCATTCAAAAAGTGAATATATACATTTATTCCACACAGACTGATATATTTCACGTGTTTATTTCTTTTAAATTTGATGATTATAACTGACAACTAATGAAAAACCTAAATTCAGTATCTCAGACAATTAGAATATTGTGAAAAGGTTCAATATTGAAAACACCTGGTGCCACACTCTAATCAGATAATTAACTCAAAACACCCGCAAAGGCCTTTAAATGTTTTTTTTTTGTTCATTTTGTTTTTTAGTGTTCATTTTATCACCTATTTTTAATTTAGTCTTAGTCTTAGTCTTGTGACGAAATGTCCTTTTTAGTCATTCAAATATCATTTTTGTTAGTCAAGTTTTAGTCGACTAAAAGTCTCGTCATTTTAGTGTAGTTTTAGTCAAAAGAAAACTAAAGGTATCTTAGTCTTAGTCAGTTTTAGTCAACACATTTTAGTCTTTTTTAATAACAAATTATTTCTGATTACCATTTGAGTCAAATAGTGTTTCACACATCTCAATTTTCCAACAACATTGTGTGTCCACAGGGCTACTCGTCTGTTATAATTACTCATTCTGATTTTTTGTCAGTCAGTATGTTTACATGCACAGGTAAGTCAAGCTACAGTTATAGCTTGGCTGGGATTTGACCATAGACAGTAAAAGATTTGACTGGACCACTGTCATATTCGTAGACCAGTGTTTCTCAAAGTGTGGTCCGGGGATCACTGGTGGTCTGCAAGCTATCCCAAGTGGTCCGCGAGCAGACGTGGTAAAATATAATATAGATGAGTTGTTTGCAATATAACTTGTATGTAAATCCAAACAGTTCTGCAATACTGTCTATGTAAGATATGCCAATTTAAATCATACAGTATGACTCCTCTGACACAATAAGCAAAGTGCAAAGTCAATAAGCAAGGTGGTTCAGTGAGTATGCCTATTGTGTAGACTAATTATAGGCTACTGTTGAAGTAGGTCTAATCTTTTTTTTTTTTTTTCAGCTAGGGTTAGTTAAGTGGTCCTGAAACTGAAAAAGTTTGAGAAACACTGTTGTAGGCCAAACTATTAATGTTTTACTCCGCCTCGCTAGATGGCGATATGCGCCCAAACACAACACATTCCCCAAACAGACTCTCCATCTTAGCCATAGCTAACCTGCTAGCGAACTTTCCATATTAGCTTACTTGCTAGCAAACTTTGCATCATCAGTCTAACTAGATGAATAGTTGACATTACATGCTGAACATTTTCATATGGACATTCTGGGGGATGTTAATTTGTATGAGAGAAGCTTCAACTTCTGGGTATGTAGCATTGTGGCATAAAGCTTAGGTAGTTAGCTTGCTAACTCTGGCAGAAATTTCCAGTGTTCTTGTTCCATGTAGTTTCGTGTTGCAGCCACAGGGTTGCAGCAGCAGCACGTAGACTAGCCTACAGGAAAGCTGTTGCGTATGAACTCATTCGGAATATTTTGAAAACATAACAGCTAGATATTCTGTCTTCTCATTTTGTAGACGAACATGAAGGGAGATTTTATCTTAGTTTTTATTTCATGCAAAACATTTTAGTCTCGTCTTTTTTCATCAACAATAATGCATCTTAAGATAGTCCAGTGTTTCAGGACATTACTGCCGTCTCGTCATCGTCTCGTCTTAAAGGGGTGGTTCAGGATTTTGGACATAGGACCTAATTTCCAAGTAAGCAAGTGTGATATTTATCAGTGGAGACCGTTTTCAACACGTTTCATCCAGTCCTTCTAATTGCAGAGTTCGCAGGTGCTAGGCTAGCGCAAGTCAACGGTATGTGCTAGCCTGCCACTTAAAACAGACATGGAGCCATGTCATTCATTGAGTCGTCACTTGAACATAGAAGGTATCTCATGTTATGTTCTTTAACAACCAACCACTTGTTTGTAATGTTTACTCTAATTTATGTTATGTCATGGCCCCTTTGTTATTTTTTCTCAGTCGCTATGGATGATTTCTCGAATCATCATTAACGTTTGCACAACATTTAGATTTAATAAGTTTGCAGTATTGCACCAGTAGAGGGCGCTCACATTACAGAAATCAAGCATGTTCCAGTAGCCTTAAATCCTGCCCTCTTTATTTTGTGCAGAACCAAACACTTCTGAGTATGTAATTTGGCTACAGTTAACTTAAGCACAGATTATTCCTACGCCAGGGTTATTAGTGAAATACAATTTAATTTTCATCATTTTCTAAGGGCATGTTTTGGGATTAGTTGCTCATGTATTTTTGACACAGGGTTTCAAGTACTGTAACATTCAGGTTGAAGAGAGAGAGGAGTCAGACATTGTGGACGTAGACTTTGTACAGACAGAAGGTGATGACTGTCAACCAACCCCTAAACGAAAGCGTAGCCAGGGTGCCACTGGTAGCAGCTTTATGGAGAGGTACTTGGAGAGGAAAGAGACAAGAGAGAAAGAGAGGGAGAAAATACGTGAAGAGGAGAGAGACACAATTTTTTTGTTTTTGGCTAGCTTGGCTCCAGCTCTGAGGATGCTACCTGCAGAGAAACAGTCACTGGTTAAGATGAGGTTCCAACAAATTCTGCACGAGGCAGAATTTGGCCAGATGACCAGTATGCAACCACAGATTTTCAATGCTGGGCAGACACACATTTATGGGGAACATCACACATTTTCACAACCAGCCAACACATACATGAATTTGTGATTAAATAAATGAATGAGTTGAGAGTAACATATTGTCATGTGAAATAATTTTCTGATCTTATTTATATCGTTACTGTTACTGTTAATTGTGACTTGGGTTAGAGCATGGCAACATGACAGGGAGACCAATTGCAGATTGCATACAATAAGCACATTTATTACACAAAGAAATAAATTATTAACAAATCAAATATGAAGTATGCAACGGTGCATGATCACAGCAAGCCACGGCGCACTTTGTAATATTGGCTGCGTGTTTCCCCTGCAGGAGAGGAGAAATAGCGGCATAGTGTGTCCCGATTGTGCATGGCTAGGACAGGTCCACGGTTCCCTCGTAGAGGTGGGATGGGCTGCAAAGCAGGGCCCACAGCTACATCACCTTCCTCATGTTGCTCATCCTCTGCTGCTGCCTGGCCTGCATCTTGCCGTAGGTAGTTGCAGAGGACACATGTGGCCTTGATCACCTGCAGTAACAAAGAATAAGGTGTAATCAGTAAACTTGTCTAATGACTAACAAACATCTATTTTATTTTTAACTGATATACTGTGCAATATTTTACCTGGTCTACTGTATCCGGTGCCACCCGCAATCGCTGTTGGTATATCTCCCATCTCTGTGTTAAAATACCAAAGGCATTTTCCACCATCCGGCGGGCACTGGAGAGGCGGTAGTTAAAGATTCGCTGGTCTTCTGGTAAGCGTCTCCCTGGATATGGCTTCATGATGTATGTCCTCAGAGGGAATGCATCATCTGCCACTATCACATAGGGCAGATCTCCCAATTCTGGGGCACCAGGTAAGGCAGCAGGTGGAGGGACATGCAGTGTGCCTGCCTCAAGGCTTTTGCCTAGATTAGAATGGGCAAAAATTCCTCCATCGCTGTTGCTACCAAATGCTCCCACATCCACAGCAATGAAATTGTAGTTGTCATCAACTAGGGCTAGCAAAACCACTGAAAATGTGCCCTTGTAATTAAAGAATGATGATCCAGATCCAGCAGGCTTCTGGATAATGACGTGTTTCCCATCCAGTGCACCAATGCAGTTGGGGAAGTTACGTTTTTCTTGGAAACCCCTCGCAGCCCTCCTCCACAAAGCCTCGGTGGGTGCAGGCATGTACCGATCCATCATCTGTTTCCAGATTAGGTGGCAGACCTCCTTCACAATTTCTGCCACTGTCGATTTCCCCAACCTGAAGCTTGATGCAATTGTTTGATAGGAATCACCAGTACAGAGGAATCTAAGTAAAGATAAAATACATAAATATACATGTTATAAGTCCCACTTGGCTGTCTTTATTTATTATTGTTTCTGTTTCCATCTATCTACATCTATCTATCTATCTATTTATCTATCTATCTATCTTTCTTTTACCCAGGTTACTTTGATCAAGCTAGGATGATAGCCAACCAACGTTATGTAAACACCATATGAATGTAACCAGACGTTCATAATAGAACAGAGGAACATTTCGCGAAATTGTGATTTAATGGATTTCGTGATTTTAGTAGGCTAGCAGCTAGGCTACTCATGTATCAGTAGGCACAGACAGCAACATGAAACTTGAAACAGTGGCTACAATGTATCGTTTACGTCCGCTCATGAAAAGCGGACCTATTAGAAGTCGTCTAAGATTTTCATTAGGCGTATAGGCCTATTATATGCCTACTAGGGCATATCTTACCTTAGACACACTGCCAGGCGTTGTTCTGGATCGATTGGCTCCCTGTAGTTTGTATGAAGTCTCCTCAGGTGAGGAGCCAGGATACCCAAAATATGTTCAAATTGAACGACACTCATACTAAAATATTGACGGAATCTGTCGTGGTACAGCTTCAGTTCTTGGATGAGGTGGTGGAACTCTCCCTGCTGTTGCCTCAGCTGTAACGTAGGATGCACCCAAAACTGCCTTTTTCTCTTTCTCAAGAGGATGTCGATAACAATTAGCTCTTCGTCGCTGCTAGACGTCTCCATCATTAAATTCAATTCACGGGCTCACGGCGCGAAACAATGCGAAATATTAAAATAATCGCATCGGACTCGGTGTGTACACTTTGAGTGCGAAAATTTCGCACACGAATTCTTCACATTTTCGCACCGTAATTTTGTGTCGTATCTGGTGTGTACGGCCTTTAGTCATGAAAAAAAAGGTCGTTGACGAACATATTTCCTCTTGTCTCGTCTGACGAAATTAACACTATACCCAGTGTTGCCACAGTTACCTTGAAAAAGTAACTTAGTTACTTTACTGATTACTTGATTTTAAAAGTAACTAAGGTAGATTACAAGTTACTTTATCAGTTACATTCAGCAGCTGCCGACAACACCCCTGCCGCCTCAACATGAAAATAACAACCGGTTTTGCGAATGCTCACTTTATTGGAAGTGCATTTTAACAGTAATGTCAACAATATCCCAACCTGAAAAAAAATATTTCAGGGAGGTATTCCTTTAGTCTACTTAGATACTGAAATACAGATGAATAAATAAGGAAGGCCTATAGATAGAAATTATGATAATAAAATATGTAGATTTAGGTATTTTGGGCTTTTCATGTAGCCTTGGCAACTAACCATCTAGTAAAGGCCTGAATAATATGAAAATGAAATGACACTTGTTAAACTCACCTCAACAAGTCTTTTGCAATCATTTAACCCACCATGGGCAATGCTAAAGTCACTGTTACAAACAGTGCAGTGTGCAAGTCATTATTTTTTACTCTTAGGAGACAAGGGTATACTTTTGTGTAATCTGATGTGAAATGGGTCTAAAATGTTCCTTTTTGGGGGGCACTGACTCTGCCATGACGCTTCTGTTCCTATTCACACTGAACTGATTAATTTAGTTCGGGAGAAAAGACATAAAAGCCCACCTACACTGAAAACTGATTGGTTGATTTAGCAAAACAGGCCAGGATGCTCTCTGTCTTGGATGCGCTTCAGGCACACACGCACCACCCCTCTCTTTTTCCCTCTCCGTCGTGTGCGCGCTACACTCAGATGCACACGCAATTTGAAGTCTCGGTTTCACGTGCGCCCCCATGCTTGCTTGCTCTAGATTCTGGGAGATGTTATCTAATTTGCAGGCGTCAGGGAGCTGCTATCAATATGCGGGAGACTCCCAGAACTTCCGGGAGACTTGGGATGTCTAGCTAGACAGCACGTTGTCGCCAGCACAGAGTGTACAATGTACCTTAATGTTGTCATGTTTAGCTGACACAAAATCAAAATAATGACTGTATAGTTAGAAAACGTGTATCTCTCTCCTCACCTCCATTGTTATTTACATTTGTGTCGCTGCGTGGTATTACACATGAGTTGTTGTCATGCTGAAAAACGTGAGCATAGGCTACATCAAAGATTCTAGAGCGCTATGCGCTCTGCTCTATACATGATGGATGTTAATCCCCGAGACAAGAAGAAAGCAAAAAATATATCTTTTTACTAAGGAAAATAACACAAAAAAAATAGTAACACACAGTGACTTGGATAAGTGACTTTAATCTGATTACTGGTTTGGAAATAGTAGATTCAGATTAGATTAGATTCAACTTTATTGTCATTTAGCAGAGTGCAGGTACAGAGCTACGGTGGCCCTGACGGCTCAGCGAAATACAAACGCTACAACACTTGCAAGTAAGTGTCCACAACACTTGCAAATAAGTGTCCACAACACTTGCAAATAAGTGTTCGCAACACATGCAAGTAAGTGTTTGCAACACATGCAAATAAGTGTTCGCAACACTTGCTAATAAGTGTTCACAACACTTGCAAGTTCACTAGTTCGCCCTTCTATATGATTGCTTCAGCTAGACTAGAATGTATGGGAGAAGTGTGTGTTTGGCAAGGTAGCTGTCCGTGGTCCTGGAGTGCCTGGAGCGGACATCGCGATAGAGCGATGACCGCTTGCACCCTCTGTGTAAGGAGGATGAGTAACAG
Source organism: Alosa sapidissima (assembly GCF_018492685.1). Taxonomy (NCBI): domain Eukaryota; kingdom Metazoa; phylum Chordata; class Actinopteri; order Clupeiformes; family Clupeidae; genus Alosa; species Alosa sapidissima. Next base: position 2,483,081 of record NC_055966.1, read on the forward strand.
GGCAGTTGGTGAAATGGAGGAGTAGGGGGAGGAGGGGGGATGATTTCGCGAACGTCGGAGCGTGTGACGTATGGAAAAGGAGGTCGGCTTAAATAGGCCTACCCTGCGGCGGCAGTGGGTGAGTTAATTGCTGTCAATCATCCCGAAGGCTCCTCCCAAACTTTGTTTAGAAAAACATCATTTCACTAGTTCGCCCTTCTATATGATTGCTTCAGCTAGACTAGAATGTATGGGAGAAGTGCGTGTTTGGCAAGGTAGCTGTCCGTGGTCCTGGAGTGCCTGGAGTACCAACTACATAAGTGCTTGCTGAGCGAGTCGTAAATCCACTAGATTGGAGCGGATGTAAGACTGGTAGGCATCCGAGGACCAACGGCCCAGTATTTTAATTTGTTGCTCCGATAAGCCGTTGAGCGCAGCTGTTGTGGCAGCTCCTATCCTGAAGGAGTGTGCGGAGTAGCGATCCGCGGGAAAACCAGATTTGACTAGAATGTTTTTTTAAGAGTGTCTGGAATCTGTGGCGAGTGATGGGTAGCCCTTCGTCTGACACGAAGAGCGGGCTAGTAGACGAAGCTTGAGCTGACCGGTATGAGATGTAGTGAGATAGGTATTGGAAAGGCTGAAGATCTGAGGCGGAGTTAAAAATGAATATGGAGTGTCCTTTTCGGAACTGATCGGTTTTACTCTGTTTGATGGTAAATCGAATGGTGTCTTGGTCTAGCTGCTCTAGATCTGCGATGCACGGGTGGACATCGGGAATGAAGAGAGACGAAGGGCATGTAAACTCGCTACATCTCAGCAGCCCAAAAAAGGCCAGTATAAACATAACGGAGATGGTGAAATCGGAATGTGGTGATATGAACCCTTTGCGAAGGGTAGCGAGGCAAGTGGCGAGAATGCTTGAGGTAATGGGAAGGCGGGAGTCTTGGGGGACTGGCTGTTGCCTACGGATACGATGATAAATGATGATATGGTGACTGCATCGAAACTGGGAAATGGTAGTGAGTGTTTTGCATGGAACTGTTTGAAGCACGACCAAGCAGTCCAGTAGGACTGCATGGTCCTGGGTGCGAGGACTTGGAGGGCTAGGTCGGCCGTGATGGGCTGAAGATAGCTGAGGGGGTGGTTTATAGGAAGATGGTCTCCGAAAAGCTGGGGAGTGGAGTAGGGTACGGGTCCGCCTCTGGAGCCAAGCTTCTGAATCTCTGGAAATTAAGACGAGAAAGAGAGTCAGCAATTTCATTGTGGCAACCGGGGACGTGCACGGCTCTTATAATGAACTGGTAGCTGGCTGCTATCCAGATTAGACGCCTAATAAGAGGGGAAAGCGCAGGCGATTTTGAGCTCGAGTTATTTATGACGTGCACTACGGCTTCGTTGTCGCTGTGGATTAGCACGCTCTTGGAGGTCCACTCCTTCCCCCAGAGTAGGGCCGCAATGACTACGGGGTAGAGTTCGAACACGGCTGACGATTTATTTTCCGTTATTAGCTCTCTGAACTCTAGTGGCCAAGGGGATCCAAACCAGCGCCCTTTGAAAAAGCCTCCGAAGCCTATTGAGGGGGCTGCGTCTGTGTACAACTGGAGGTCTTCTGGAGATGATTGGCAGTCGTCGTAGAACATGCACAGACCATTCCATTCGTCTAAACACATCCTCCAGAGTTTGAGATCGGCCAGGCACTGGGCATCTAGAGATACTACGTCTTCGAGAGATGGGGTTGCTGAGGCGCAGTTTAGGAGATGCGAGATGAAAGGGCGGCCCTGGGGAATGATTCGCATGGCGAAATTGAGGTGGCCTAGAAGGGAGAGAACTTCTTGTTTGGTGTGAGATGGTGAGGTTATAAACTCGTTCAACAGTAAAGAGATTCTGTCTTTTTTCTCTTTAGGGAGAGATGAAGAGAATTCTTCGGTATCTAAAATGATGTCGAGGAATTTGAGTCTGGATAAGGGACCGCACGTCTTCTCTTCTGAGAGTGGGACTCCCAGTTTGTTGAATATGTCAATTAGCGTAGAAATGCCTAGGGCCGGTGGGTAGGAATGGGGGATAACTACTAGAAAGTCATCCAGAAGATGAACGAGAAATGGGAGCTTATAATTATTTAGGAGAATCCAGCACAGGGCTTCTGATAGCGTATCAAAAATTTTGGGACTGCTGCGGCAGCCGAAGGTGAGGCGAACTGCAAAATAGTATCTCCTATGCCATTTGACTCCGAAGAGGTGCCAGAATTCGAGATCAATGGGCATGACTTTGAAGGCTGAGGTGATGTCCGCTTTAGCTAGCCAGCAATGTCTACCTGCCTTTTTGATCAGAGCGATAGCGTCGTCAACGGAGTGGTAGTGCAGCGAGAACTCTTCTAGTGGAATCAAACTGTTAATGCTGGGAATGGTACTATTGTGCGGAGCTGAGAGGTCGATGATAAGTCTCTTTTTCCCTGAGTATTTGCGCGTAGCTACGCCTATGGGGTTGATCCTGTAGACTGGGAATGGAGGCTTGGTGAACGGACCGATCATAAAACCAGATTCAACCTCTTTGCTTAGGAGTGAGGTGACTACCTCCGGATCTTTGACGGCAGATTGTAGGTTTTTACAAACGAAAGACTCTGTAGGTCTTGCTAAAACACCTGGATGGAACCCATGCGTCAACCCCAAAGTCAAATAGTCGCAAAATTCCCTATTTGGATTGGACTGAAGTTCTGAATGGAGAGCAGAAACAATGATTGGAGTAGAGAGGTACTTTTTAAACTTTTTATTTATGTTCTTGAGTGCGGAACAGACTGACTTGGCATGGGCGCCTGCGCAGTAGCTGCAAACGTGGCGGTAACGGCAGGAGGATTGGCGACACTGAGCGAAGTTAAATTTTCCAGGAACGCTCGTCCTCTTCCCTGGCTTCTCCTGCCGTAGCATCGGGGATGCGGGGAACATAGGATGAGGATTTAGGGGCTGTGGAGCTGGTGCTGGGGAGTTGATGGTCGGGGTTGACTAGTGGACTTGTGGCTTAAGTCCTAGAAAAAAGACTAATGGCTTAAGTCCTAGAAAAACGCGGTTATGGAGCTCCATATCGAGCGCGCCCCAGTAGGGGTTTTGGTTCCAGAGGCCGACTCTGGCAGCGCATTTAGCTGAAAACAGCCGGTGATACGTGTAGAAACGGGCTCCCCCGTAGGATACGGCTAGACCGGCGATGATGGCCAGGTAGTCGTTCAGCTCTTTGCGTCGGCTGGGGAACGCGAAACAGATGACTTCCGTATAGTTAGTAAAAGCTACGGTGAACTCGGGAAATGACAGGGTTTTTGATGCTGGGCCAGAATTTTTTAGAGAAAAAACCAGTTCGCCGCAAACTAGATTCCGGTTATGAGAGGGAATAGGAAGGGAGGGAAGAATGGTAGAAAGGTCTACGTCTGCACCTGACAAGATGAGGTTCCTGGTGGACGCTGTGACGGGTGGTGGTTCGAATGCTGCAGCGTGAGGAGGCGGTGGCAGGGCCTGTGCTGTGGCTAAAGAATAGTTTTGCAGCCGGAACGGGACGTCGTTTTCCGAGGCACTCGCTGAGTGCTGATGATGACCCGCTGCGGTGGGCTGGTCTAGCGCGGAGCCGGGGAAGAAATGGGAAGGGAGAAAAGGGGGGAGGGAGGGAGCGGTCGCTGACGCGACCGGAAGTGGAGCAACCTGGGACAGGGTCGCGGGAAGTGGGACGGGGAAGGAGAGAGGGTTAGGGGGGAATAGCGAGACCAGGTGCTCGCTAACTCGTAAGAGAGATGGGGAGCTAGCGAGGTGAATCTTCTAACTGACGCTCGGTGAGTTGAGGCGTGCAGTACAGACGTGGCTCCCGGAATGGAAAGGGGAGGGGGAAAAGGGGGGAGGGAGGGGGAAAAGGGGGGAGGGAGGGAGCAGTCGTCGGAATGACTGGAGGTGGGGCAGCCCTGGACCGAGTCCTGGCTAGGGGAGGTGGATGGGGGAGGGAAAGAAGGGGTGGGGGGAGTAGCGACACTGTCGCTACCGGGGCCGTCTGGAGAAGTGGTGTTGGACCCGGAAATACGGCGGAGATGCGGCGGGAAGAAAGTCGGCGGGAATGGGCCTGAGCCGCTGACGTGGCAGTGGCTGTGGCTGAAGCAGCGGAATGATACGCTCTGAAGCGTGTGGTGCCGGAAGGTTCTGTCGGCGTGCCCAGTTCGCGAGGTGGCTGGTGGTGTGTGCTTTGTCCAGCTGAATGGCCGGCGGAAGGAACCGCGCCGGGATGCCAGAAAGAGCAGCCTGCTTCCTGGTCCGGGGAGGAAAACAAAGTGAGGGAGCGGGAGGGCGAAAAGACCGGGCTATCCGACTGCGTTAGAAGGCGGAGGAGATGGAACTTCCTATCCGACCTACGGAACGCGATGCCGCGGGAATGGAGAGTGCTGCGGATGCGAGCCACTGTCCAGTGGGTAGGGTCATCGCCTTGCTGGCGCTGGGTCCTGGTGCTGCCGCGAGTTGAGGCTGCTGAGCGGGAAATACTGCCGCTCAGCACCTTCTGCGACCCTGTGTCCTGGGTTCCCTACGCTGGCGGCGAGGGGAACGAAAAGGATTATTTTCGCCCGGCGGAGGGCCCTGGGTGTCGGGTGTTGGCGGGACGAAGTTGTCCTCCAGATCGCTGGAAGAGGCGTGGATTTCCAGTTCCATGTCTTGTCTTTAGCAAACGATACGCGGACTGGTTGATTTTGCGAACGTCGGAGCGTGTGACGTATGGAAAAGGAGGTCGGCTTAAATAGGCCTACCCTGCGGCGGCAGTGGGTGAGTTAATTGCTGTCAATCATCCCGAAGGCTCCTCCCGAACTTTGTTTAGAAAAACATCATTAAGTGTTCACAACGGATATGAACCCACAACGGAAGTGAGCAGTTGTAGCTTGGAGGAGTTACTGAATGGACGTCTCTTGAGAGACGTGTACAATACAGATGTAAGTTTGTAATGTTTTGATAATAAACGAGTTAAATATTAACCTTAGTCATTCTTTGATAGTATGTCTGTAATTGGTGGGTAAAGTAAAGTTGACTTACTCGATAAAGTCGGACTTCACCGTAGGCTAGTAGGTGAAGTCCGAGGCATTAACTAAACAAATGTTAGGGGAGAGCCGGGACAGTTGAAACACTTTTTAATTAAACGTAATTTACAAAGTGATCGTACCACACTGAAAGCTAATATTTGGTCACTAGTAACCTACATCTGTCCTCTGTCAAATACAGATGCATTTTCAGCTTTGAACAAAACTGTTCAGGAATTATTACAACAAAAGTGGGACGTGCATAATGTTTCATTCGTCCCTCCTGGTCAGGACAGTTGAAACAACATAAGGGGACGAATGAAACATACAGTTTAAGCCATATAAACGTCCAACAACTTCGACATTTTACTACATATCATGAATGGTACTCCCAAAAGGTTTTATTTTAGATAGATTGTTGCAGAGCTATACGTCTTTGTGCATGTCTGTTAACAACTCATTGCCATCATCATGAAGCGTGTATGAAGCGGTTTTTGAAATATCATGCCCTGTGGATGATTCTGCCATGTTTATAGCTAGAACGGTAAGCTTTCCCATTTATATCATGTTTATATTGTTGAAAATGTTGTTTCACTAGGTTTTTACGTGGGTTAGGCCAATGCACATCCAAATAAGTAGGCTTAACGACCCACCGGCCGTCAGTCTCCATAGGATAACATGGGAAAACTCAACCCCCTACCTGGTGGGCCCAAATGTATTTTCATCTTCCTAAAACTGTTTTTCTATGTCTTACCTCCATAAATGATTGTTTAAACACAGCTATTTGTGCATTTAATTAAAATACATGGAGTTACAGCCTGGTCGGGACGATTGAAACACGTGTTTCAATCGTCCCGACACAGACATATGTCACTATAGCTTGTTTTGCTTTCCATGTAAACAAGCATGCGATATGGATTGTTTCATTCGTCCCGTGTTTCAATCATCCCGGCTCTCCCCTAATGTTGTCAATTTTATCCACACGATGTTGCTACTATGCGACTACAGCTCAATGCCCTCAGGGCAGGCTAGTAATGAGCGAATTTGCAAATCTTAAATCATAGAACTGCCGTTGGAAATGTACATTAAAAAATGGAGATGACAGGCTAACTTGAGCAAAAACCATTGTCTCAGCTCAGGAGCTCATCTACAATAAAACACAGATCTCACAAAAACCTATAACGTTATAGGGACAGACAGAACTCTTACTGAAACTTCTGAAGTTCATAACACTTTATTGTACACAAACAACAAACTGCACTTCAAGAACTGTAAACAAGTCAAAATACAACGACTTTCAACTGCAGACAGGGTGGTGTGTGTGTCAAGATGCCTACTATGGTCTACTACCACTAGTATGGTTTCTCTATCACTCTGGTATGGTTATGTTGTCAAGAGGATGTCAAAAGAGAGGATGTTATGAATCAGATGAGGGAACTATGGTCTACTTCTCATACCGGAGATTACAGTATCCACTCAGACAGAGGACAAAAGTGTGTAGAACAAAACATTTGAATTTCCGATTTTGTCGTCCCTGCAGGTGGGATAATTCCAAATCCCCATATTTTTTTCAGAAGTCTATTGAGTGACCAGAGGTAAACCTCTAAAGGTGATTGTGCACTCCTTTATGTGTGATGCTTCAGCTCTGCACCAATCAAGGTTCTTGCTGTGAAGAGATGTCAGCTCTCCCAAGACGCACTCAACACCTCACAGTGGCACAGGTCTGCCAAGATCGGCACACTTGACTTCCAGCTCGAGTCCTTTCTGTATGGAGCATAAATAAAAATAATGGAAAGTAAATATACATTTGGCTATCCTAACCACTAAAAAAAACCCACACAATTAAGAACACTATGAGACATGGTATACCCCACCAGCAATTAATATACAAGTGTGATACGTTCAAAAAATTAGATCTACTTCATAGGTGTTCAAATAACAATGTTAATAGTCATTCTAAATTACGTAGGACAATGGGAAATCCAACCAAGCAGTGGAATAAGAAGTTATAATCCAAAACGTGTTTAAGCTGCTGAAAGTGAACAAGGTATATGAAAGATGAGCATGAAAGCACAATTCTTACAACAGGGTTGCGCTTTTCAGTGGCAGCAACAGCTTCAAGTATCCTCTTCCCAGGTTGACCTCCAGTTGATCCTTGTTCCTCCTGAAGGTCAGGAGCACTTCACAGAGTAGTGTGGTGTGCATCACAAATACTCCTAAAAGGAATCATAAAAGATAATCATTTTAAGGATACAATTTCAAAAGCAGTGTTATGCATTAACCAATTTCATTTCCTATTAACTGAATTCAACTTAACACATTCCTAACATAATAACTTGATCTAGCTCAGATAGTTCAGACTCAATTTAGGTCCAGCTTGGTAACACATGATTATTGTTTTAGATGTGACTGAAATAGGTAACACAATATCCACATCAACTGGAGACGGTAGTGATGGAAAGCTGATTATGAAAGGAATTGTTAAAAGTTTATTTTAGGGCTGAATTAATTACTTTAGTAACTCAAAATAATTAAATTACAAAAATTGATTGAGGAAAATTATCTGCCTCGAAGCTTCGCTTAATTTCCATCACTTGCAATATGGCCTGCTCAGCTCAGGGGTTATTGTTTCACACGGACTGTTATTACCGACACGCACACCACTTTCCGAATTAAGTTGGCGTGATGACACAACAAAGAAACCATCCGTAAAAGGCAGAAGATGTCCAAAGTTTTGGGATCATTTCAAATTTAGAAAAGACAAGGACGTCAAAACTGCACTGCACTGCATAGTAGCCTGCTGTACTTTACTGCAGAAATTCTGTATTTTAAACATGAAAATACTTAAGTACTGCACTGTATTGTAGAATAACTGCACTGTGAAAACTGCAGTTATTTTTTGTAAATGAGGTTATTTGGTAGGAAAGGTAGATGCTGCAGATGCACAAATCTACATAAAATAAATACATTTACTTTGAAGTGACTAGGGCTAGTTTACAGCTTGACATTTATTGTGCATATTAATCAATTTGCACTTAAAGCAAAATATATTTTAACAAATAAATACATAAATATTTTGTTATTTGATGAAATAATCACTAGCATACTCGATTCCAAAAAGACTCATAGCTGCAGCCCTAGTTTATTTGAAGAGAGAAACCAGAAGCACTCACTGTCTTTCTTCATTTAAAAAATATGAACTGAATGAGTCTCAATTGAAAAGAACCATGAAGGTTAATTTATGCATTTTCTAATCACATCACGACCTGAAGAGTGATTTCAAATGACATTCCCCGAACACAGGAGATGGACAAAGGAGATGCATGAAAGAGGCAAGTCATTTTCCTCACCTCTGGAATAAGAAAGATATTTACTGAACAAAGGTTGTAATGCATTTGATGGTATTGCCTTCCATTGCTTAGGTGCTAGGTCAACTTAACCCACTTAGTTAATTCAATTCAATTCAGTTTTATTTATAAAGCGCCTTTCGTGCAAACAGCAATACAAGGTGCTTAACAACAGCACTTAGAAATAAGGTAAAACAAAAAGAATGATAAGAGCAATAAAATAAGTGTAAAAATAAGAATAAAAATCAAGGTACAAAAGTCATAAAATATGAAGAGATGTGTAACGTGCATATGCATACAGAACAGACACACCAAGACCTAAAATTCCAGAACGGACAGGGATTTAAGAGAAAGCAAGGCTAAAAAGGTATGTCTTAAGATGTTTCTTAAAAAGTTCAACTGATTGGACCATCCTTAGCGCAAGTGGCAGGCTGTTCCACAGGGCAGGACCATGGTGAGCGAAGGCTGCCTCCCCATGTGTCTTGGTCCTCACCCTGGGAGTAACTAGGAGGCCGGAGTCTGAGGATCTGAGTGGCCGTGACGGAAGGTACGGTGAGAGCAAGTCAGACAGATACACAGACACAGGCGCAAGTTCATTTAGGGCTTTAAAAACCAAGAGTAAGACCTTAAAATCAATTCTAAAACTGACAGGGAGCCAGTGAAGGGATTTTAGGATAGGGGTAATGTGAGCTCTCTTTTTGGTCTTGGTCAGCACACATGCTGCTGCATTCTGAATTAACTGCAGCTTGTTAATATTTTTTTTTGATAGGCCAGTGAAGAGGCCGTTACAGTAATCAAGCCTGCTAGTAATAAAAGCATGTACCAGCTTTTCTGTGTCAGCCTGGGTGAGCAGAGGCCGCATTTTAGAAATATTTCTTAGATGGTAAAAAGCACAACTGGTGACATGATTTATATGTGACTCAAAGTTCAGGTCAAGGAGCACACCAAGGTTTTTGGCCAGGGGTTTGATGTTCTGTGCCAGGATGCTTACATTTTTACTTATAAGTTCCCTCTGAGGCTTAGGGCCAATGACTAAAACTTCTGTCTTGTCTTTGTTCAGTTGTAGGAAGTTATTAGACATCCAGGTATTCATTCGTTCAATGCACTGAATGAGATTGGCAATAGGGCTGGTGTCGTTGGGGGAGACAGAAAAATAAAGCTGGGTGTCGTCAGCATAGCTATGGAAGTCAATCCCATGTCTCCTGATAATGTTTCCCAGTGGGAGAATGTACAGACTAAATAGAACTGGCCCGAGAATGGACCCTTGAGGGACACCGCATGTGATGGGAGTGGTGGCAGAGGAGTGGTCACTAAGGGAGACAAAGAAATCTCTGCCGGAAAGATATGTCCTGAACCAATTAAGGACAGACCCAGATAGGCCAACATGATGCTGTAGCCTGCTGAGAAGCAAGGCATGGTCTACCGTATTAAAGGCAGCGCTCAGATCAAGCAGTACAAGAATGGAGGGAAGGTTGTTGTCCATGTTTAATCTAATATCATTGACTACTTTAAGTAGGGCTGTCTCTGTGCTATGGTGGCGGCGGAAACCAGACTGTAGCTTCTCAAAAATGCTGTTCAAGTTTAAGTAGTCATATAGCTGTTTGTAGTCAACTTTCTCAAGGATTTTACCAAGAAAAGGGAGGTTTGGTGGGTATGGGATCAAGCAGGCATGTAGAAGGTTTCAATTGCATAACAATTTTCCTGAACATGTCTTTGTCAATCATGACAAACTCAGACATAGTGGCTCTGGGCCCAGGGACAGTGACCAGAGACTGGAGCTCAACGTCATTCAGTGTGGTATGGTTAAGATTCAGCTTAATATTCAGGATCTTATCCCTGAAGAAAGCAGCGAGCTCCTCACATTTTAAGGAGGTGATAGTATGAGGTTTGGGAGCTGGATTTATGAGACTGTCAATAGTGGAAAAGAGTACCCTGGGGTTATTTTGATTTTTAATGATGAGATCTGAGAAGTAAGCTTGCCTTCCATGTCTGGATTCCCTGTTAAACTTAGTGAGAAGTTCTTTAAGAATGTTGTGATGGATGTGCAGCTTAGTTTTACGCCATGCCCGCTCAGCTTGCCTACAGGCTCTCTTTAGTTTTAGGATTTCCCCTGTTCTTCAGGGAGGCTTCTGCTTGGTTTTGACTTTTCTTGGTTTGGCAGGTGCTACAGTGTCAATGGCATGCCTCAGATTATTATTAAGATGTATCACAAGATCATCACAAGTAAAAGGGGGGACCAGTGGAGGTAAGTTATTTAGATGAAATTTAAAAGCTTGAGCAGCATCTGAGGTGAGGTGTCGTTTCATTACTACATGCTCAGTCATTTTGTTGGGCTGACTTAGCATCACAGAAAAAAATACACAGAAATGATCCGAGACAGCAAAATCCAGTACTGAAGAGACCTCAATACTGAGCCCACGAGAGATGATTATGTCCAGTGTGTGGCCATGCTTATAAGTAGGCTCATGAACTTGTTCAGTGAAGTCCATGGATTTTAATAAATTTAGAAATTCAGTGGCTGCAGGGTTTGCCGGATTATCCACATGTAGATTGAAGTCACCTACAATCAAAATATTGTCAAAGTTTAAACTGACAATGGAAAGTAAGTCACTGAACTCCTCTAGAAAAATAGCATTTGGTTTGGGGGCTCTATAGACAGTAATAGCAAGAACAGGAGGAATAGAGGATAGGAGTATGGAATGTTGTTCAAAAGATGAGAAATCACCAAGAGAGTTACTTTTGCATTCTAGGTGGTTAGCCCATATTGATGCAGTTCCACCACCTTTCTCAGTCCTTAAAGAAAGTTAGCAGAGGTGTAGCCCGTTACAATTCAACAAAATGATGGGGGGATACATTGAAGAGTTCAGTGCCATGTGAGCACTTCACTTATCAGATTATTTAACAGAATACTGCACATCTAAAAGTCGCGTGCTTGCCAACCAGCCGCAACTATAATAGCCCCAGCTACCAATAATCTGCGCAGACGTTGGTGGTGATAACAAGAGACAGACAAGAGACAGCATTTTTAGCGATACATAGCGATATTTAGATTGATTTGTTTTTATATTAATATTAACTTTAGCTTAGAATAGGAGATAGGTAGAATAGATTTTGTATATATATATATATATATATATATATATATATATATATATATATATATATATTTGTTTGTTTATATTAATCACATTGTAATCTTTGTTGTATATAGATAGATAGAGTTTTAGATTAATTTAGATATAGCGTATAGTATTAGATAGCGTTATATATAAAAAGTCACTTTAGTGTGCTAACCATAGACTGTATATATAGAGTTCTATATATACAGTCTATGGTGCTAACGTTATTAGCCAACGGCAACAGTAACGTTAACCTTTAGAACGTTTGCTGCGCGAGCACCTTTGATCGCCATTGATAATGTCAACAACTTCACCTGTCGTTAACGTTATCCAATAACATGACATGTAGATAATGTCATGAATAACTCAAATGTTGTGCATTTACGATGAATATGGGCTATTTTTGTACCAACGGCATCAGCTATGGCAAACGTTAACTTTGGCTTGATTAACGTTAGACTTGATATCTAACGTTAAGTTGTTTAAAGTTACAGTCCTCACTAGCAATGCAACATAACACATGACATGTAAATAAATGTCATGAATATATAAGTTAAGTTAACTATTGTAGACCTAACGTTAAGTTACATTTCCTACTGGTATTTTGTTTATCAAGTTAATAGGATGGGATATAGAATGCTATGATTGGCTATTAGGCTACATTAACGTTAGCTGACGAACTTTAATCAAAACATGCTATAGTTGGCCTACATGTACTACCTTATCATTAAAGAATAAGGGCTCTATCGTGCGTCCCAGCGCAATTTACTTTGTATACTCGCGCTTTTGTCTTTCCTATTTTGCAGTCAGCGCATATTGGAATTTTCCCTCCACAGGTACGCCTGTAAACAGGGCCGGCCCGAGGCATAAGCGAGCTAAGCGGCTGTTCTTTCTCTTTTTTTACATAATAAATAACATAAACAAGTGGCATCAATGAATGAATAAACGAAACAATTAATAATTCAAAACAAGAAAATTCTGATTTCATGATCAATATGCCTGCCTACCTCTACTGTGTCTGGCAGCCTTTGAGTCACGCGCATAAACTAGACACCTCGGGTGCATAGACAATTCGTGCAGACACTGCATCAAGTTCAAAAATCGGAAGAGATGGTAATGTTAAGAAAAGTCACAAAAAAGGACGTATCCCTCTGGTGCCGAAAACAGAAAGAAGAAAATGACCGAGGAGGAGAAAAACGAGCAAGATACAGGCAAAGATCCTTGATTACTAGCTCCGCTTTAACCCTCTCTGATACAGGTATGTTTGCATGATTAGAAGCTATTTACAGTATGTTTTGTGCTTGAGGTAGCTAGCTAGCTGTCATGATCTAATATAAGCCATCACCAGAGCTAAATCCCTGCCATCAACAGAGAAATGTCTCCCATTAATATATATTTATCTAGGTGTATTTCAGATGTCAAGGATATTGGGATTGTTTTGGATGTTCAATCAAGCATGTACCCTAGCCATAGGTGGGCTTATGTTGTAAATTAAAGTTAGCTAGCTGACTGAAGTGGACATTAGTACTACAGTAGCTACATGAAAACGGAGCTGAAGGCAAATTTACCACAGAGGGATTGTTTCTGATTAGGCACCTGAAAGTGTTGATAGTTTATTACTGTTCTATAATATGTGACATAGTGGTAAGTCTGATAGCAACAGCAGGCTAAGGGACCGTTCGTTATTTATAAACGGGGCCACCGGAGGAAAATAGGGGAGGGTCATGTCTTTTTATTCTTTGTTGAGGGGAGGGTCACCTAACTTTTTTTTTGTCTAGGAGGGGGGGTCACCCACCTTTGTATTAATGAAAACAGCAAAAAATCAAAGTGGCTTTTTTGATTGTTGATTTCTGTCGCCATATAACGTTCTCTTTCGTTCCAGCTATGAATCGAATGAATCGTGCTTTCACGACAACCACGTCGTTAACTTAAATAGGCCTACTGTAGGTTAACATCACTCTGAGTTCGCATTCAAGCAAGCAAAACGATGATTTGAATACATCTGTTTCTCTGGAAGGGCAAGGGGTAACAACAGGACAACACAGAGACAGGCCAGAATGCAGGACTAATGTTATGAGAGTATTACAGTAGGCCTAATATGGGATATTCTACGGGAAAATATTAAACGTCAAGACAGCGGGGAAAAGTTAAAATGATAGTGAAATAGGCAAAATGAAATTGTGCAAACGGCCTTTTCAAGTCATTTGAGAAGTAAGGAGTGTAGCATGCTCCCAAATTGACGCTCGTCTGAGAGTTTTGGATAATGTTCAGCTTCGGCGGCTTTACAATGACTGAGGAAGCCTAGAGACGAGTCCATAGCAACAAGTTCATGTGTTGAATTTGTTATTACCCAGTGTGCTTTGTTAAATGGTCTCAATGTTTTATTGTTTTATTTCATGTGAATACTTACTAGAGGAGTAACTTATTTCAAGTAGCCTAGGCTAATGCAGTTGCAGGAAGTGTGCATTTAGTTCCCATGCTTATTGTGTTTCCACAACAATGTTAGTGAATAAATCTACTGAAATGGCCACCATCTTGGTGAAGTGTGATGTGATGTGATCAGAAAGCAGGGTGAGTTTAGAACGATAGCATACGTCGATGTGTTATAGCGCTTTATAACGTGATCGGAAGGTATCGACAATTGGCTGGGGAGGGTCATGTCTTTTTGAAAACACTGCTGGAGGGTTGTTGAAAATTTTTTGCAGGCATTGGAGGGTCATGCAATTTTTGATTGAAGCACTCAAAATCCCTCCGGTGACCCCGATTATAAATAACGAACGGTCCCTAAGCCCAGGCTCCCAGTCCCAACCCACTGACTAGCGCGACTCTGGGCATCGGTAACGTTCCAGCTTCATAGGCAAAGATGGAACAGTACGTGCGCTCTGCTCTAAGATCTTTGGTGAGAGATGGTAGTGTTTGAGAAAATATACCATGTTGGGTGGGGAGACTTCTGTGATGGAAATAAACTTACATTTGATTAAGATAGTGGCAAGTGATGTAGCGGTGCTACCCTAATATTTAGGCTGCAGAAGATCACCATGTTAAGCGTTACTTTTGATTATGCCTCATTTGCCAATAGAATATGAATTGTTACATGTGGAATTGCTTGTTGATGAGTGTAAGTAATGATAGCAAAATAAACTCATTCTGCTCGATCAAATATGCACTTATGCAATATTTTTTTTTTTTTTCAGACACTGTTGAAGTACTTTGGAGCACATCTCTACCACTACTTAACTCTACCTCATCAAGTGTCTGCCTCCATGGCTGATGACACAGAAGGTGAGGTTTTCTTGATGGCAAATGGTTACATAGCCTGTTAATATGACATGACACATTTAACATAGTTTTTGTTTTATTTATTTATGTATTTATTTAATCATTGCAGGTTCGTCCACTGCAGAGCTGCAGATACCTGAAAGCCAGGAACGAAGTAGGAATAAGTATCTATTCTTTGGGACATTTTATTTTTGTTATTATTATTAATGTTTGTCTATTTTGGTTTTATTTTGTAGTTGAAGAATGATCATTTAATGCACATTTGCGGATTTGTTCTGCAAATCTGTTGAAAAACAAGTCATTAAACGGATGTACTTGTTTACAACAAATACAAATGCTGTTGTATTTTGTTATTTGTCAATTCAACTTCAGTAAATCACCCTTAGTACTTCACTATGAATATGAATGTTTCAAATAAATCTGTGATTTTAGTACCCTCTAAGATTAAAAGGTGACAGGGTTGGTGTAAATAACAACTAATACATTGGTTTACCAAGCACATGGGGCCAGAAATGTAGAGCGGAGCCCCAAAACATTTTTGGCATGTCAGCAAGGATGGATTACTGAATGAGCCTACCGAGTCCTTATGCATCTGTGTCCAGGGGGACAGCAGTTCATAATCAGTCACTGTATTAATACATAACCTCACTGTATTAATTTATAATATGACATTATAGTGTGAAGTTGTCAATTATCGCCAAGCACAGGTGACTCTGCGTTGTGGGAGGGGGCCCCCAAATCAAATTCTGCTTAGGGCCCCCAAAAGGCTCGGGCCGGCACTGCCTGTAAATTAGGGAATTCGATTGTGCCCACCGGGGCGGTTCAGCGAAAAGACAGGGCGTGTTCCGGCGCAAACGTTCACTGTTGATATTTTGCAGTTTCAGAAAACAATTCCGCCACAGACCACGAACTCCCTGGTCTAAAGTCTGTGGCGCAAATGCAGATGCTATTTTAAGGGCGCATGCATGACCACAGGCCTGCATGAATGAATGCGTTGCACACAAATCTACAGACACCCCCGTGCACAGACGGAAACATTCAAAGCCTTGATAATATTTGTCCATTTCCCGGTTTTGTTCGTGCATTGGTGAACTAAAAATTCAGTAGCCTATATAGTACAACATCTACATGCAATATCTTTACAACAACAACGCCTAATTATAACCTATTAATTTGGACAACTTTATACAGCCCTATAAAGGCTAAAGTTTCCAATTTACCGTTGTGTATGGCTTTAAACATCGCGTGCGCTTTAACATCAGCCTAAGCATTATTCCAGCTGCGCTAAGGTTTTAAGCACCACAATTTTGCCTACTTTGTTGCAGCCCATCTGAAATAACTCCAAGCTTTGTTATGTTCCCTCCATCCTTTCGTTATTTTCAAAAAATGTTTTATATCCATGATGGCCTTAAAGTCTTGAGTTAGTGAATTAGCTTAAATCAGCTTTTATGTGCTGTTAACCAGCAAACAGTACAAGAAAGCAGCAAGTATGGCTACAATTTCTGTAGTTGCTGCACCCATTCATTGTTATTCTCTCTCCTGCTCAAACGAATGTTGTGCGTGTATTAAGTTGATGATAAAGTGTTTACAAACTCTACTTAACAGAAAATATTGTAAATAGCCTACTGTCATGCAGTTAATGGGATATACTGTACTGTGCAGAGTTGAAAGTTAGGTCAACTTGGAAACTTTCTCATAGGCCACCTGTGCTGCGCAACGCACACTTCGCTACATTCATCTATACAACGTAGTTCCCATTTCGGTAAACCATACATAATTTCAAAGAAAAATATTACCACTCGAGGGAAATCAGTGTGGTGTCTATTAAGATGTGAAAAAATAGGCATAAATCTAGCGTACACATTTTCACGAATCACGGATGTGTTGATGACATAAATTAGGAAATATTAGATGACTTAAGGAGACGTGATGTTGAATTGCATGCCGATGCCATTTAACCCAAATGCCCCAGCGGCAGCACGGGAGCGAAGAGATTAACTGACCGAAGATATGCATTGTCTATAGAGAGGTAATGTTAGATTACATTGTACATAGCAAAAATATCACCATGCATTCATAATCTCGTGATTCAGTGAGAGTGATCCCAAAACAATACAATAAAATAGATAGATTTACTCCTGAATAAAAATTATGGATCATGGATCAGTTCTTATTTGGTTATTAATTTCAGAATCACTTACATGAAAGGAAGTCTTCCGATGCACATATATAGAGGGTGAGTCTTTGATATCCCTTCCCCACTGCATCTTTATAAAGTTGCAGTAAGAAAGGCATATCTGTCCCGGGAATGTTGACGACTGGTGTCGTGTCAGGGTAGAGCAGGACATACGAATCACCCTGTATGTTTGTAATGAAAGTTTTCATTTTCATTTGGGCTGCTCTGATCTCTGGCGACACTTGCCGGGGGGAGGACCCATCCTTGAGGCGCATATAGGCCTACTGAAATCTACAGAGAAATGCAGAAGTAGGTTTGGTTAAATGAATGTGATGCACTACAAAAACTACTACATTGAACTACCAGCAGAATTATTAGCCTGCATCAACAGACGAGTTACCTTCACACAGTTGTCTTGTGGGGATCTCTTTTTTTTTTTTTTTTACATTGCTGCCTTTCCCTGGACTTGAGAAGCTGGATGTCCCGTGCTGCCTCCACATACTTCCCAGCCCTTTCCTGTTGCTGAGGAATGTGCAATCCTGCAAAATAAGAGGTGTTAACTCTATACATTCAAAAACATACACATGTAGTAGTAACAAATAGACAGTAGTAAAACATACCTGTTGACAATAGTAATAAAGACACATAGAGACAACATACATATAGGCACATATCAACATATTAACATTATTTGATAACATTTTACTTTACCATTTTACCTTCTGCTCCTTCCCCGATCGTTCTCGACTACTACCACTGTCCGCTATGTGATTTGATTGGCAGATTGTGTGAACATATAGTGAGGGGTTGCGATACATTTTTATCCAATCGCATGTCTTCCCTGAACTACATGTTAGCAAGATGCACATAACCTATAGTGGCCTATGCAGGAATTGGTAAGTGTTGTTTCATGTTTATTTGATAACATAGACTTGTAGTAGATGCTTGTTATCTGGCCTTTTTCTATAAAAAAGTGTTTTTGTGCTGCTTGGTTACTACTAGATTGTATGCTAGCTTGTGTGTGAGTTGATGTGGCTTTGGTGAAGCTGTCTGGATTGGCATCTATGTGAAAACTGCCCTGCTAGTTTAGTCTGACTTTTTATCTTTCTGAGTTTTGTGGAAGTTATTGGTGAAATCCATGTGGCCATCAGACATTCTGAAATAGCCAACAAGCAGTAGCAGCATTAGGGCAATCTGTGGCATTTTCTTACAATTTTCTGTTGAGACATTTTCTCGTGGTGTACCCGAAATACACTGTAGGATAGCCTATGTAGTTCCACATTAGCTTGAGTAATCAGTGCAGCGGCACAACCTAGAACAGTTGCACTGTAATGTTAACAGACTGAGCTGCAGCTAAATAGGAGAGCCATATACAGTCTAAAGCAAGTCTGCTGATGTCAGATTAAACTATTAAATGATTTGCACACATCATTGTAGACCTGTAGCAGTGCCATGCGCGTGCGAGTCGTGAACATAAGTTGGGCATGATAAGGATGATGAGGTGGGTGCTATTCGCCTAATAAAGATGTTCTGTTAACCAATACGCCAGTGTTACTCATTGCGCATGGTAGCTTTGGCGAGATTTCGCCAAATTTGGTTACTCATTTTGAGTAGGCCTAAACTGTTCGCCAAAGGCCATCATCTCCGGCCCCAGCTTGATAAAAACAAAAGTAGGCTCTGATTTAGCCTAGTCTACTGTATGACTTCAACGAAGTGATCTTTAGTTTCGTTCTGCTTACAGTATATCACTGCCACTGCAACGCCTTTCAATGCAATCCGCTGCCCTGTTTACAAATGCTACAGCGGACTTAAACTGCCACCTTGTGGCGATAAGTTTTAATACATTTCACGCAGCTGCATGAATCACGGAAAGCCACATCTAAATGGGACCCACTGTATGTGGTAACCATAGACTGTATATATAGAACTGGACAGTGTGGTTGCATTCAGCAGTGTTCTATGGAATTGAAGCCGCCGAGGCGATGCCATCTTGGAAAATTTGCAACCAATTTGAAGTGCGGCTGCGCAGCAGAAGTTGAAGCATGCGCAGTGAAGAGGAGTCGCGGTCAGGCACGCCCACTCAGTGAGTTAAACACGCCCCTTGTCGAGTGAAACCCGCCCCCTTCTCCTTTCCACAACACAGGTCGATAATGAGGTCGACTCGGCGCCGAAGGCTAGCTGGCTGAATGAATTTAGCGGCTGTGAGTTAGCTAAACAGCACAAACAACAGTCTTCGGTTTGTTCTTGTCTGGTAAGTTTTGTGTATCAACTGAAAAGTTTTTTTGTCTATTGTTCTTAAATACGTCTAAGAGAGCTTATTATGTTGATTACAGACTGTGAGAAATTAGTATGGTGAATACTAATCAGCTAACAACAGAAATACGGACAGCAAATTACATGCTAACGTTAGCAGCTACATTAACGTTACTGTAAACGGTAGGCTAAATTGGTCATTGAGGTGAAGATTAGCAAACAGCTCCCGTAAGAGTCGATGCATGTTTAGTCGGTTTTATTAGTTTTTGCTGTTTTCAAATATCTCAATCTGAATGTATGCCATCTCAACATGGAGTAACCATTGACTGTACATGGAGATTACACAGTCAGTACAGTTTATGATGTGATAAAGCAACATAAGTTAACGTTAGATGAAGCATGGACCTCATCAACTTGTCATATTAATGTAACTAGCCTACTAGCCAGTTTACCAACGTTGCATTTTTTCTAACGTTAACGACAAAGACACCTCCGTTAGAGCTACACCTGTGACGGTAGGTCGGTAGTTGTAGACCGCATAAGTGAATGATCGATAAATGAAACGTCTGCATTAAACACTACGCCAAGAACCAGTCACAAATTCCCAGGGATATCGGTGAAAGTAACACCTCAATTTGTCATCTAACGTCCATGATCAGTCATACTGATAACGTTATTTTTCAAGATGACGCAAGTTGATAATTCACATATTTAAATATAGAATTTAATATTAAAATCGCATGTTTAAACGTGTAGTTAACATTAGGTAGGCAGTGACATTTATTGCACACATATATTTAATTAATTGGTATTACTAGTGTTGTTGAGTGCCTCATTATATGCTTTGTAATATTGTAAAATTGTCTGACTAACTTTATTGTAACTTTCTTTTTTGCAGATAAGGTATGGGTGATGGCTGAATGTACTGGAGGTGGCGGCAAGGAGGTCTCCATTAGTCTGCAAGGGAATGCCTACGTGAAGTGGTTTGGCTGGGGTGGTCTGAGGTGGCATGTCCTCCCCCTTTCTCCAAGTTCCCAGACATTCATCTCCCTGACACCACCCACTGTCACTGGATCAACCTGAAGCCCCTTATACATGGGACATGGCACAGCACCACTACGAAACACATGACTTTCAATAACTTGCGTGGCACCAAGATAGGTCTGCCGCTGCTCTGAACCTTCTGTTAACTTGACATCATTCATACTTGAGGCTGTACACATCACTTTGTTTCTATTTTCTTTATTGATGCCACCCAAACTTCAACTTTCTGTATGCCCCTGAACTCACACAAATTGTAAATTGCAATGCGCCATTTAACCAGTGGTGTAGTCTAGTTAGCTGTAGTGGTGGGTATACTGTGAGCAATCCTTGCCTATTTTAAATGGGTATACTGAGATGGTGATGCTTTTTAAGTGGGTTTACTGTGTAGTCCTGTTATTTATTATTGCCCCCCCCCCTCATTTTCATTGTTTATATTTAATTAGGCTATTGATTGATCCCTGTTAAATTTAAGTATTATATTGTTTTGTATTTGTATATGGCTTTGGACAAAAGTGTAACCTAGCCATCATAATGTGGTATTTTCTTATGCACTTGAAGCAAAAAATAAAAATATGTTTCTTTAAATGTAGTACCACTTTAAACACATGACTCACTGAACAGCAAAGTAGCTTCCTGATTATGTGTAAAATGTCTACAAAGTATCCTGATGTAGTAGGTCCATGTTCTCATATTTTTACAGCTGACATGAAGGCTGCAATATTACATTTTTGATTTATAATGGAGCACCCTCTCTGGTGAAAGACTAGTACTAGCAACCCTGTGGTAGAGTCATACGATTACAGACATATTGAGAGAGCCTATGATGAGTTGTCACAGTTTTCAATTTAGACGTATTGAAATGGGGTATGTCTACGGGAGGATTTACACATCACTGGCAAGACCTGATCAAATCATACCAATGCAAAATGCTTCTCCAGCAGTGCAATCGCAGGTAACAACAATACCTTAACTCAGCATTTTCAGATACCGCTGTTGAGCATACTAAGCAAATTGTCCATTTGTAACTTTGAATCCCTCCTCACGTTAAGCTATGGTCCAATATGTGTTCACTAAAAAACAAGTAACGTTATTTGTCTGGCTTATTAATAAATGGTCATACCGAGGTTGTCGACCTAGCAGGCTAGGTGGCGTTTATTGCCATTCGTGCAAAACTAAGCAAGAGTTAACGTTAATGAAACTTAACATCGCCTTCTCCCAGTGACTTAAGTGTATTCAAATGAAGTTGCAACGGTGGTGGCGGCAATCACTGGTCACATTAAACCATTTGAAACAAGTAGGACTGTAAATGATCGTGACTATGGCTAACGTTACTTCGGATCAATATAGTAGAGCCCTTTTACTTTACCTCTCAACTGGCTAATGCTAGCATGATTTAGCATGCTATAAGCTAATATACTTAGCATCTACGAAAGAACAGCACATATATTTTTTCACTAAGAATCTGTCACAACTAACAACGATGTCTCTTACAAACAATCACACAATGTATGACTATCAATATGTATTTAATCAGACTGTGATAAGATATAGCCTAATGATAATAACAGCAACACTTATTTAGGTTAGATTAGGTGTCGATATCAGGTGTCGGTAAAATAAGGTAGCGACAAAGCGTCGAGTCTGCTGCCAGCCAGCTGTCAATCATAGATGTAAACACGCCCTTTTTAGATTTGTTAAAATAACATTAAAAAAAATAATTTCAGCGAGAAAAGAAAAATAGTGTGTATTGAAGCATCTTGAAAACTATTTTTTCTAATAAAAAGTTGTAGATGCAAAAATAGTTTTAGGTGAGAAAAGTGACACGGAAAGTTGGCTACTTGCCCATTGAAATACATGGAGATGGGCGGAGTTACGCATTGTACTGCAACCAGCCACCAGGGGGCTCTGGACTAGCGCTCGCATCACTCTTAACAGACGGCACACTGTCCACTTCTATATATAGCCTACAGTCTATGGTGGTAACCATAGACTGTATATATAGAACTGGACAGTGTGCCGTCTGTTAAGAGTGATGCGAGCGCTAGTCCAGAGCCCCCTGGTGGCTGGTTGCAGTACAATGCGTAACTCCGCCCATCTCCATTAGTATTCACTATACTAAATTGTCACAGTCTATAATCAACATAATAAGCTCTCTTAGACGTATTTAAGAACACCAATAGACAAAAAAACGTTTCAGTTGATACGCAACACTTACCAGACAAGAACAAACCGATTGTTGTTTGTACTGTTTAGCTAACTCACAGCCGCAAAATTCATCCAGCCAGCTAGCCTTCTGCGCCGAGTCGACCTGCGTTGTGGAAAGGAGAAGGGGGCGGGTTTCACTTGACAAGGGGCGTGTTTAACTCGCTGAGTGGCAACTGAGTGGGCGTGCCTGACCGCGACTCCTCTTCACTGCGCATGCTTCAACTTTTGCTGCGCAGCCGCACTTCAAATTGGCTCCAAATTTTCCAAGATGGCGTCGCCTCGGCGGCTTCAATTCCATAGAACACTGTAGAATGCAGCCACACTGTCCAGTTCTATATATACAGTCTATGGTGGTAACAGTCAATATATTCTAGAATATATAAATAAGATTCTAGAGTGCTACGCATACTGGCATAAGAGAGAGAAAACTTTTACACCGTGAAATGCTTGGAAATTGCAAATTTTAACGCTGAAATGTAAAAAAAAAAATCTTCGGGGGGAGCCACCCTAATTATTATTTTTGTCAAAACAAAAATAGTCGTCATTAAACGCCTAACCACTGAACGCACGGTTCGCCACTATTTAACATAATACAATATACAAATAGGCTAAGGCATAGAAGGTGCAGCAACAAAGTAATATTTACCAGTACCTTCACTGGAGCCAGCCAATGTTCTTCCCACATGTTATGCGGTATGTGGCTTGAAAACTTTTGAGGCTGACTCCACAAAATGGACAAAACATACTGTAAAGGAAGTAGTATTAACGTTATCACCAGGCTTGTTCTATTATTTCTCTCAAAACAGTTAATCTAACATGAAAGGTGATGTAACCCCTTCAATTAGGAGATTGAGAAGGAGCGTGGTGCCTCCACTGTAAAAAAAAATATCCACACTCAACTTTAAGCTATAATGTGTACAATATAGGCTTAATCGAGGTAATTAATTGATTCCTCACCATACAGTAATAAACAGATAAGATTCACGTGAAGTCAACAATTGTCTCCTTCCACATCTGTAGCACTATTTCCATTTCGCTATAGGGCACTTAACTTGTTGCGCTATTCACTGACTAGCGAGCGGCAGTCTCTTCCATCAATTTATCTCAGACACAATTTAACCGTTACCTCAGCTGACATCAACGCACAACAAAAATTATAACACATATTAACAGGTGTCTCTCCTATCTTATTGAGCGCTTTACGTCTCAACTCCGAGCGCTTATAGGCAATTTAACCTAGGCCTATCGGCTTCAGCGTAAGGCGCACCCTCATCAACTAATTACAGTTAGGAGGGGGGAAAAGACACAAATGCTTCATTAATGTAGCTTACAACCAGACAAAAGTCTATCAGCTACTTATTAAGATGAACGACACGAGCAGGACTTCTTAATCTACGATAATTTATGCTAAAGTTACCACCATGAATTAATCAAGCCTTTCTATGTAAACTCAACAACTACCAAAATCAATGTTAATGTCAATTTATTTTACCTCTACATCTAAAGGCTAAGGTACTTATATGAAGGATTTCCCCATTTTTGCTTTAATAAAGGGCACTTACCTTGAATAGGGTCGTAGCACAATCTGGTCAGCGGTTTCCACCTTCAGCAATTTACCTCAGACTGACAATTTGACAGTTACAAGTTACCTAAAGTTATCATGCATTGGTGACGACATCATTAAAAGAACCAATTAACATGATTTTTTTTACAAAATCTGCTTGTTTCTGGGGAGAAACATGTTATTCCTGTAGCCCAGTTGCATGCCTGCAGGTACGCCTGCTTTGAAAATAGAATAGGGAAAAACATAATTCCAGGTTAGCATTCAATAATGAATAGGCCTACAGATAATATAATAATATTATTGTTATATTGGTTGTTTTAAATTGTGCTATATAAATAAACTTGACTATGACTAACAGCTGTTTGAGTCAAGGCTATATGCTTAGCCTATTGAATAACTTGATGATAGAGAAAACAAACCATTTTGTGGAATGATGCATCATATGAAATTTGCAACGGTGTGACTCAAAAACAGTATCTGGTGGCCTATAAGTGACATCACACTCTGTCTGCCAGACTGTCACTCGTTGCTTGTCGCTGGTTATGCTTTGCATGTGTGGCATTCTGAGACATTCTTTAATTCGGGACCATTATCGATCGTTTCAATTTACCGCGACAGCAAAATGCAAGCGATTAAACACATCACGAAGAAACTGGAAACCTCTGGTGAGTAGCCTTCCTAACCTTGTTACACCGTTCTAACACTGTTATGTGTTAGACTAACACTAAGTTAAGCAACGTTAATGGAATGCTACGAATGTCATGGCTGTATGAATAGTAATGACAGCTTAGTTTGCTTATTCAAAGTCTAAAGACAGTCCAAAGTAGCCTGGGCTATTATGTGACATCACACTCTGTCTGTCACTCGTTGCTTGTCGCTGGTTATGCTTTGCATGTGTGGCATAACGTTCTTTAATTCGGGACCATTATCGCTCGTTTCAATTTAGGACCTTGCAGTTGGAATTGTCGTTTGCTTATTCAAAGTCTAAAGACAGTCCAAAGTAGCCTGGGCTATTCATATGTGACATCACACTCTGTCTGCCACTCCAAACTCCGCTTGTCGCTGGTTATGCTTTGCATGTGTGGCATTCTAAGACATTCTTTAATTCGGGACCATTATCGCTCGTTTCAATTTAACGCACAATTTAATGCAGTTGGAAATGTCGTTTGCTTTATTCAAAGTTTAAAGACAGCCCAAAGTAGCCTGGGCTATTGGAAGTGTCCGATTATTTCACATCATTTTTTACGTCATTTTGAAGAGCCACTGCATACCTGTGTGTGTTGGCGTGTTGTTGCAAAATCCGCGGAGTTCACTCTATTGTTGAGGTCAGACATGTTACGTTTTTACCCGTGTAACCTACACTGATCCAGCTCTGCCAAAGCCCTGCTTCTGTCCTCACCATAGGTCCTCACTGGTAGCTTACAGTACAGTGGTGTGTTGGAGGGGGAGTGGCTAGCGGCGAAGTGTGCTTCTTTTACCGATATATTTAACAATATCTTTTGCATTTCTTATTCAAACAACGTCAAATTTGGCACTGCACTTACTCATGCCCGTAGCAAGACACCTGCCAAGTTTGAAATCAGTCTGACAAACGGGCAGAGAGATATGCGTGCCACAGACAGACAGACACACAGACGCTTCTTGCTTTATATGGGTCATAGGTGAAACAGTGTAGGAGTAAATATAAACAGGTCAACAGTGCAATACAGTCAATGTAAACAGGTAAACAGTGCAGTAGTGAAAAATAAATAGGTAAACTAGTAACAGCTAAAGTGCAAGTGCTAGACATGAAGTGAAGTTTTGTTCAGCAGTGTTACAGCCTCTGGAAAGAAGCTGTACCTGAGCCTGCTGGTGCGGGAGTGCAGGCTCCTGTATCGCCTGCCAGATGGGAGTAGACTGAAAAGACTACTCTTTGTAGTGCCTGCACTCAGCAGCATTGCAGTTGCCGTACCATACAGAGTATGCTGTCAATGGTACAACGGTAGAAGTCTGTTAGAATCCTAGGACATAGGTGTGCATTCTTCAGGGTTCGTAGAAAGTGAAGGCGCTCACCAGACTGGAGGAGTTGAGACCAAGAAAGATTTTCAGTGATGTGTACCCCAAGGAACTTAAAGCTAGACACACGTTCCACCTCAGCACCGCTGATGTGAAGGGGGATGTGTGCCCTGCTCTTGGCTTTCCTGAAATTCACAATGATCTCCTTGGTCTTCTGGGTATTGAGTGCCAAGTTATTGTCTTTGCACCACATAGCTAGGTGCTGAACATCATATCTATATGCTGTTTCATCCTCCTCTCTGATCAGGCCCACTACTGTGGTGTCATCTGCGAACTTGATTATAGCATTGGAGCCATAAACAGGGGCGCAGTCGTGGGTGATGAGGGAGTAGCAGAGGGCTCAACACACAGCCCTGCGGCACGCTAGTGTTCAGGGTGATGGTGGAGGAGGAGATAGGAATTAGGAGAGACTTCCTAATTCAACAGTCTGGGGTCTGTTAGTAAGGAAGTCCATAATCCAGTTGCAGAGTGAGTTGCTGATGCCAAGCTGGCCGAGCTTGGAGATCAGCTTGGAGGGGATCACAGTGTTGAATGTCCAGGTGGGTTAGTGCCAGATGGAGCGCTGTGGAGATGGCATCCTCTGTTGATCTGTTGTGTCACTGTAGCAGGCAGACATGATTTCAGTTGTGAGAGGACCAGCCTCTCAAAACATTTTCCAATAATGGGTGTCAGTGCAACTGGGCGGAAGTCGTTCAGTTCTTTGGCTGTGGACTTAGGCACCGGAACAAAAGTGGCAGATTTCAAACTGTGGGGGACTGTTGAGTGGGCCAGAGACATGTTAAGGAGCTTGCACACTGCTCTAACAAACTCCAACAAACACCAACAGTTGGGTCAGTGTGGGCCGGCCGTCTGTGTTTGTTGGCGGTTGTTGGATGGAGTCGTTAAGAGTTTGACATGTCCAGTCGGGTCGGGTGGAGTTGTAGAATGTCGGACCAATGTAGGCTAGCCCATTTTCCAACAAACGGCAACATTCTAACAGCTCGTTCCCTTGACAACAACTAGCTTTAACGGCAGAACTTCCGTGAGCACAGTTACCTTGTATCCAGTTGTGTATCACACTAGTAGTTTTTGCGTTGAAAGTTTGAAAACGGCAGGTTTCTGGACCCAGGAACGCGAAGAATCGCTAATTGAACTATGGGAAGAGAAACCTCAACTTTATGACATTAGGACCCAAGCATACTCCAACGGCGACAGCAAAATGCAAGCGATTAAACACATCACGAAGAAACTGGAAACCTCTGGTGAGTAGCCTTCCTAACGTTAACCTTGTTACACCGTTCTAACACTGTTATTTTTATTTTGAGTTAAGCAATGTTAATGGAATGCTACAAATGTCATGGCTGTATGAATAGTAATGACAGCTCCACATAACCTCTTCGCAATTGATTCTATAATTATTTTAACTTGAAGTAGGCTAGTGTGAGAAGAAGGGCTTGGATACGATACGCTCTTACTGTAATTTGGATATGTTATGTTTAAATTTAATTTAAGTAGCCTAGCCTACCCTAGTTGGTGGTCTTAAAATCTGAACGTAGGCTAGTAGCTGTTACTAATGTAGGCTGAATCTACTGCTTTTTACAGAAGCTACAGTGAAAGCAAAGATGGAGAGTATGAGGACTCAGTACAGCCGCTACCTGAAGGCAAAGCCATCAGGCAGTGATGGCTTTATCACACCCTGCCAGTCCTGGATGTTGCAGAGGATGACATTTCTTGAGATCCATATGAGGAAAAGGCAGCAAAGTCAAACTTGTCTGTAAATTTAAGAATTTATTTATATATTATACGGCCTATCAATGCATTCACAAACAATTCCATTACACAACATCTCTGTTATTAGAGTTTAAACATTCTGTTAAGTGCTCCCTGGTCATCTTAGCCTGCTGAGTGGAATTTGTAGACCCAGGTAGAGCAGCATGTGGTAGAGCAGGATCCTGTCCCACTGTCTCACTGCCTCCCAGGTGATATTTTAAAAGTAAGCCTACCCTTCCCACAAAACACAAAAACTATCACTATCTAAGAAAAATTGTCAATCATAACTGGAAATCAAGAAAATCTTGCCATATCCTTGCCAATTTAATTTCAGCATACATATCTATTCTGCTACCCTTATACGCGGCAGATAGACAACTCAGTGCCGGCCCGAGCCTTTTGGGGGCCCTAAGCAGAATTTGATTTGGGGGCCCCCTCCCACAACGCAGAGTCACCTGTGCTTGGCGATAATTGACAACTTCACACTATAATGTCATATTATAAATTAATACAGTGAGGTTATGTATTAATACAGTGACTGAACTACTGTCCCCCTGGACACAGATGCATAAGGACTCGGTAGGCTCATTCAGTAATCCATCCTTGCTGACATGCCAAAAATGTTTTGGGGCTCCGCTCTACATTTCTGGCCCCATGTGCTTGGTAAACCAATGTATTAGTTGTTATTTACACCAACCCTGTCACCTTTTAATCTTAGAGGGTACTAAATTCACAGATTTATTTGAAACATTCATATTCAAAGTGAAGCACTAAGGGTGGTTTACTGAAGTTGAATTGACAAATAACAAAATACAACAGCATTTGTATTTGTTGTAAACAAGTACATCCGTTTAATGACTTGTTTTTCAACAGATTTGCAGAACAAATCCGCAAATGTGCATTAAATGATCATTCTTCAACTACAAAATAAAACCAAAATAGACAAACATTAATAATAATGACAAAAATAAAATGTCCCAAAGAATAGATACTTATTCCTACTTCGTTCCTGGCTTTCAGGTATCTGCAGCTCTGCAGTGGACGAACCTGCAATGATTAAATAAATACATAAATAAATAAAACAAAAACTATGTTAAATGTGTCATGTCATATTAACAGGCTATGTAACCATTTGCCATCAAGAAAACCTCACCTTCTGTGTCATCAGCCATGGAGGCAGACACTTGATGAGGTAGAGTTAAGTAGTGGTAGAGATGTGCTCCAAAGTACTTCAACAGTGTCTGAAAAAAAGAAAAAATATTGCATAAGTGCATATTTGATCGAGCAGAATGAGTTTATTTTGCTATCATTACTTACACTCATCAACAAGCAATTCCACATGTAACAATTCATATTCTATTGGCAAATGAGGCATAATCAAAAGTAACGCTTAACATGGTGATCTTCTGCAGCCTAAATATTAGGGTAGCACCGCTACATCACTTGCCACTATCTTAATCAAATGTAAGTTTATTTCCATCACAGAAGTCTCCCCACCCAACATGGTATATTTTCTCAAACACTACCATCTCTCACCAAAGATCTTAGAGCAGAGCGCACGTACTGTTCCATCTTTGCCTATGAAGCTGGAACGTTACCGATGCCCAGAGTCGCGCTAGTCAGTGGGTTGGGACTGGGAGCCTGGGCTTAGGGACCGTTCGTTATTTATAATCGGGGTCACCGGAGGGATTTTGAGTGCTTCAATCAAAAATTGCATGACCCTCCAATGCCTGCAAAAAATTTTCAACAACCCTCCAGCAGTGTTTTCAAAAAGACATGACCCTCCCCAGCCAATTGTCGATACCTTCCGATCACGTTATAAAGCGCTATAACACATCGACGTATGCTATCGTTCTAAACTCACCCTGCTTTCTGATCACATCACATCACACTTCACCAAGATGGTGGCCATTTCAGTAGATTTATTCACTAACGTTGTTGTGGAAACACAATAAGCATGGAAACTAAATGCACACTTCCTGCAACTGCATTAGCCTAGGCTACTGCCTAAGTTACTCCTCTAGTAAGTATTCACATGAAATAAAACAATAAAACATTGAGACCATTTAACAAAGCACACTGGGTAATAACAAATTCAACACATGAACTTGTTGCTATGGACTCGTCTCTAGGCTTCCTCAGTCATTGTAAAGCTGCCGAAGCTGAACATTATCCAAAACTCTCAGACGAGCGTCAATTTGGGAGCATGCTACACTCCTTACTTCTCAAATGACTTGAAAAGGCCGTTTGCACAATTTCATTTTGCCTATTTCACTATCATTTTAACTTTTCCCCGCTGTCTTGCCGTTTTAATATTTTCCCGTAGAATATCCCATATTAGGCCTACTGTAATACTCTCATAACATTAGTCCTGCATTCTGGCCTGTCTCTGTGTTGTCCTGTTGTTACCCCTTGCCCTTCCAGAGAAACAGATGTATTCAAATCATCGTTTTGCTTGCTTGAATGCGAACTCAGAGTGATGTTAACCTACAGTAGGCCTATTTAAGTTAACGACGTGGTTGTCGTGAAAGCACGATTCATTCGATTCATAGCTGGAATGAAAGAGAACGTTATATGGCGACAGAAATCAACAATCAAAAAAGCCACTTTGATTTTTTGCTGTTTTCATTAATACAAAGGTGGGTGACCCCCCCCTCCTAGACAAAAAAAAGTTAGGTGACCCTCCCCTCAACAAAGAATAAAAAGACATGACCCTCCCCTATTTTCCTCCGGTGGCCCCGTTTATAAATAACGAACGGTCCCTTAGCCTGCTGTTGCTATCAGACTTACCACTATGTCACATATTATAGAACAGTAATAAACTATCAACACTTTCAGGTGCGAAATCAGAAACAATCCCTCTGTGGTAAATTTGCCTTCAGCTCCGTTTTCATGTAGCTACTGTAGTACTAATGTCCACTTCAGTCAGCTAGCTAACTTTAATTTACAACATAAGCCCACCTATGGCTAGGGTACATGCTTGATTGAACATCCAAAACAATCCCAATATCCTTGACATCTGAAA
The DNA here is from genome assembly GCF_018492685.1 of Alosa sapidissima. NCBI lineage: Eukaryota > Metazoa > Chordata > Actinopteri > Clupeiformes > Clupeidae > Alosa > Alosa sapidissima. Next base: position 2,513,902 of record NC_055966.1, read on the forward strand.
TACACCTAGATAAATATATATTAATGGGAGACATTTCTCTGTTGATGGCAGGGATTTAGCTCTGGTGATGGCTTATATTAGATCATGACAGCTAGCTAGCTACCTCAAGCACAAAATATACTGTAAATAGCTTCTAATCATGCAAACATACCTGTATCAGAGAGGGTTAAAGCGGAGCTAGTAATCAAGGATCTTTGCCTGTATCTTGCTCGTTTTTCTCCTCCTCTGTCATTTTCTTCTTTCTGTTTTCGGCACCAGAGGGATACGTCCTTTTTTGTGACTTTTCTTAACATTACCATCTCTTCCGATTTTTGAACTTGATGCAGTGTCTGCACGAATTGTCTATGCACCCGAGGTGTCTAGTTTATGCGCGTGACTCAAAGGCTGCCAGACACAGTAGAGGTAGGCAGGCATATTGATCATGAAATCAGAATTTTCTTGTTTTGAATTATTAATTGTTTCGTTTATTCATTCATTGATGTCACTTGTTTATGTTATTTATTATGTAAAAAAAGAGAAAGAAACTCGATTGGGGGCCCCCAAGCAGCCGCTTAGTTCGCGTATGCCTCGGGCCGGCCCTCCTCGAGACAACTCCTCCTCCAATCACCAAGCTGAAGAGGATACTTAGTTCAACTATGTTTTAATGGTTCACTGGAAGTAGGGTAAAACAAAATACAAAATAATACATTTTTAACTTCAGTACATTAATGAAAATTAATATGAAATTACTTAAGCGCATATTACATTACTATTTCCCAAATACGCTTTTAATATGAATGAACTGAGGTGTAGATTTTTAGCTAAACTCATGAGAATGGATTATCTCATCCAGCTGAATGCATTATGAGCTAGCACATGCTAACAATGACACATGTAATATGAACTCATTAGATTATAATATGAAATCTGCACTAATTTAAACTAATCAAATCTATGTCACTTAAGACTTCCATTAACAGAAATAACATACAGACAGTGCATCCAAAGGCATGAAATGTAACAGATGGCTTTAGATAAAATGAGCAGAAATGTATGAACCTTTTTTACTGTTTTCAGATGAACTGATTTACTTCCTAAACTGTAGTCATGGAGATGCTGACATCATCAATAAACAAATAACTCTTAACCCTTAAGAACGTACCGTCACACTGGTGTGACGGCCGTTAACTATCCGTAAAAGCGTACCGTCACACTTTTGTGTTTGGAATGTTGCTACATAAGTATTCTAATTGCTGCTTAACAATGGGCTACCACTTGTTGGCTAACATGGGCTGACATTGTACATTCTCAAAGTCAAAGATGGTCTCTCGCAAATCACTTTGCCACTACCATTTTGTTATGTCCACATTTTGCAGATCTAGTTTATATTATGATTGTGTGGTCGGGCTATACGTGACAAAATCCACGGAAGTGGCAAGTATTGGGAAGACGTTTACTTACAGGAGGCTACAAATGTTGCTAGCTTCACTGCCATTTATTGCCATATTTCTGAATGATGTTATGATGATGTTATTCAGTGTTTTGTCAAATCTCATGGCCACTGATAAGATGAAAATCAAAATGACCGCGAAATGTACGGAATGCTGGAAACAAACATCGTTCATTCACGAGCTATGTAGCTTTGAGTAACGCACGGCTTAGGGTTTTATTTGGAGCATCATAGAGTCACAGAATCGCTCCCATGCACCCCCTATATGAGAGGCATAGGGCGGATTGAAGATCCTTGAGCATCCTTGCTCTGCAAAAAGCTTAGACTGTGCTCTCGTTCAAGTTGGAAGGGAGGTTCAACTCTCTGCATGCTCCAACAAAGTTGGTTGCTCGATCGGAGCGTATCTGCTTCACTGGACCACGAATGGCGAGAAAGCGTCTCACAGCATTTATAAAGCAGGAAGTGTCCATGCTCTGTATGATTTCAATGTGGCTCGCTCTGGTGCTTAGGCAGGTGAACAGCACTGCCCATCTCTTATCATTGGCATGACCTCCCCTGGTGCGGCGGGTTGAGCCCGACCAGGGGCCAAACATACCGATCCCCACAATATCAATGTTGACTAACCATCCTAACTTGCCCACCAATCTTGTCATACACACACACACACACACACGAACATACCCCAAACATACTGTACATGCAACACACCCCAAACAAAAGTGCCACTGTCAATGTTGGAGCATATTACTATAAGTGTCACAAGGTCGGTTTGTTCGCCGCTCACGGGCCTCGAATTCGCCACCTTGACACACACACCGGCATGGGAGACGAACGCTCTAACCACTGAGCTAAAAGCCCAGGCTTCCAACTCAGCGGTTAGAAGCGTTCTTAAGGTTAGGGCTGTAAGGATTTACACGGGCAACTAGCACGCTAGTTCAGTCTGCCTCCGTTATATAAGTCTCAAAAACAGGGTGACAATGCATATGGCTGGAATTCCTAATGCAATGTTTTTGTTCAACTCCTTGAATTAAAGCTGAAAGTCTACACTTCAAGCACATCTTAATTGTTTAACTTCATGTCCATTCTGGTTGTGCACCGAAGCAGAATTATAGAAATTGTTATTATCCAAATACTTATGGACCTGACTTTGTTGATCTAGTTTTGGTGATCTTGTTTTGTTTTGGTGGTTATTGTGATCAAAAATCTTTGTGTTTGGTGATCACAGTTGTTTCACATTTTAATATTCATTTATATTTATTCATTGAGCTAACACTTTTTATTCAAAGCAACTTACAGATGAGGACTGATGCTATAGTGCAAAAAAACTTTTAGATAATATCCTTGGATACAAAGAAACAAATGTATGCATGATGCTCATTCAGTGCTATACAATGGATGCAGCAGGATGAGCACAGAGTAATATGGAGGAGTTTATGGGCAGTTCCGTTATTGATTCCTACTTGTAATGGCAATTAGGGGACCCTTTTATGACTCTCCTCTACTGTATTGACTCTGTGGTTGGCTCTCTGTATATTGTGGTCTCCAAGTGTGCCCAGTCTGGGGCCAATCTTGTGTTTCCAAGACTGATGAAATCAGATTGACAGTGGCAGTTTATGTTGGTAAACCTTTTTATATTTTTATGGAGGGGATATCTCCCAGTTTAGTATAATTCACAGGAAAAGGCTTGCATCAGTTAGTCCAGTGTTTCCCAAACTTTTTTTCTAGGGACCCACTTTTTAAAAATGACAGACTATTGCGGCCCAATTCACTTCAAATGTAACATGCAACCACCAATATTGCCCAAAATGTCGATGTTTAAGGCCACAGGTTCTCAAACTTTTCTATAACCATTCTACAGTGCCATATCTAAGTGGTTGGATCGATATCTAATGCCTATACAGTAGGTCTGGCCCACTACTAGGGTTTGGTGATGCACTGACTCCTCAGTTTTCCCACAATTCTGCAATCTCAAAGCTGTTAAATTCTAGCTCAGTGTTGTACACACACAACCTCAGGTTGTCCTCATCCTGCTTTGAACACCGTTGTGCTGCATTTTGAACACCATCAGCTTGGGAAGTTGGAAATGACTAGCCTACCGAAAAGATGAATTTTAATGTACATCCGAGAGTTTGGGGATATTCTATAACAGAGGTCGTAATTTGTCCACCACTCAAGGCCCTTGCACCTGCCACCTCACATAACACCGTGGGCAATTCTGATGTAAACAGCAAATAACGACAGAAATATTATTTCATTTTGTGAGTGAGATATCCGCGCTCCGGCGTCCACTCTGCGACGTGTTCGCCCCCCAGTTTCAGAGCTATTCTAAATGCAAAAAGGCACAGGAGTTATGACAAAACCGTGACTGTTAACAAGCTAGATCCTAATAGAAAGCTGTTAGCTTTTCTAAGCTATATAAGGTATAAGCTAGGCCTATTACACAACATAAATTGTCACTAGGCTATGCTGGCGACCCAAATAAAATATCCTGCGACCCAGTCTTTGGAATCCAATGAGTTAGGCTATAGCTCCCTTTTAAAATGAGACCTGACAGAATGGAACGACTAGTGAGGCATATGAGAGTATTAAAACCTTACCTTTGGAGCATGTAAGGGCATACTTCAAAGTCATATCTGATGGTAATACAGGCGCTAATCCATTGAGTGATTTGAAAACCAGTCAAAGGATCTTAAAATCAATTCTTAAAACTAACAGGCAACCAGTGAAGAGACATTAGTTGTGTCTCAACGCCCCATCAGGGTTGCAGCTCTGTATTCCCTGTAGTTTTGTTTAGACCATTGGTGCTCTCCTATATTCGCCCCAACAAGGATCACGCTGAATCATGCTGAAGAGGGCCGCCTGGCCCGTAACATTACTGGGGCGATTAAAGAACTATGAGTGCTATCCTTTATTCACACATTTAAACGGACGCTTCAACAAGTAGCCTGTGGCATTGTTCGTCTTTGAAGATTTGTTTTGCTTATTTTTTTTTGTGTATTGTTTTATTTGGGTTTTGATCTATATGTCATTTTTATTCTTTGCTTAACATGTATGTGGCTGGGGGGGGGGGGGGGGGGTAATTAGTGCCCTGGGCCATGGTGCGTACTATGGAATACAACCCTATCTATCTATCTATCTATCTATCTATCTATCTATCTATCTATCGAGATGGACCATGACCCTCAGTTTATAAGCAGTGACTTCATAGATAGATAGATAGATAGATAGATACTTTATTGATCCCCAGGGGAAATTCAAGGTCTCAGTAGCATACAGACATCACAAACACATTCACTAACAGCAGAAAAAAGTAATTAAAAGTACATAATATAAAAAACACAACTAAGCAATAAGGACAGTAGAAGATAAAGAATATACTAAATATACTAAAATACAAATTATACTAAATAACACTTGATCTAAATCAATTCTTAAAACAGTATCCACATAATGGGTGATTAATCAAGAGGCGCTTGCAATGACTGAGGCAGGGACTGAGCCTGTGATTCTCTGTGCATAATAAAGTTGCTTCCCAGACATATTGGGTGTGTTCGAAACGGGAGACAGCTGCCTACTGCCTCCCTCCCTACATAGAGAGCTGTCTCACTAGACATGACTTTGGATTAAATGCATCTTTTAAAAATGAGCGTAGCACTCTAGAATCTTTGGTTAACACTACGGTATTACGTTAGCAAAGGCCTGACGTTAAACTAAATTAGCTTACATAAGCTAGCAGGCTAACGGTATAAATTAGTTTTACGGCCGGCAGATATATCAGACCAGACGCTATTAATGGTTACAACAATGGCATAATCAGATAGTAAATTGTTTATTTCTAATCTGTAATCTACAAATCTAAGCAAAATAAGGTCACACAAATGACATTTTAAACAAATTCAGCAGCCATTACCGATGTCATCCGCCATGTTTGTTTACCTTTCACAGCTGTTTCAGACGTTGCCGCAAGGGATTATGGGTAGGAGGGAGCATGAAGTGTGCATCGATGCTGCCTTCAAAAATGACCGTTATTTGGGAATTCTAAGATATCTTAAAAGGCAGCAGAATTTGTTTTTTCGGTTTCGAACCGCACTTGCTGCCTTGCTCCCCAGTTAGATATCTTAAAAGGCAGCAACTTTACCCGTTTCGAACACACCCATTGTGTCTCTTAAGAACTCCCAGTTAGATGCATTTTTAAGTCCCAAAAAGTGTGTCTGGCCATGCCCACCTAGATCTTCTTTCAGGGAGATACTAGTCTTTTATATATATATCACATTATATATCACATTATATATATATTCTATTTAATATATATATATAATGTGATAGGATAGTGGAGAATGACAGGAAGCGAGTGGGAGAGAGAGTCGGGGTGGGATCCGGAAAGGGGCGGGAATTGGACCCGGGTCGCCGGAGTATAGTGCAGGTGCCCCAGCCAGTTGCGCCACGGCCAGGGAGATACTAGTCTGGAACCCCATACAGTAGTTCACTAGCGTTTCCATCGGTCGGCAGATTATTTGCCCAATCAGCGATGAGAAGGGATGATGCTATGATTTTGAAATCGAAAGTGGCTGTGGTAAACGGTAGTTGCAACGCCTGCAAACATATAAAATTGCAGACAGAAGAATGTGTAAATTTATGTACAGCAAAAGGTGGGCTCACACACATTGTTTCCTGACTGACGATACATTTAGTTTGTAAAGTTCAGGCAAAGCAGGAAGTAACGTCAGGAATCCCTGATCAATGTGATTTGTTAGACTGGAATCAATCATTTACATCGATCACAAACAAAGTTAACGTTACATCAATGCCCGTCACCAAGCCAATGTTGGAAAGGTTTTGTAATCGTGAGTGACCATATTCTATTCACAAAGTGGACGAGTTTGGTTTACCAGACTACAAAAAGAGGGCATGTGAGTGAACTTTTTAAAGATTCCGGTTAACCCAACCTGTTTTCTAATAGGATCTTACAGTGTAGTGGCTGACTTGTTACGTCTAATCCAGTCATTATTAATGCAATCCAGAGACAAAAGGAGAGAAAAGACTTTCAGGATATGAAAAGCCTCAAGAGTGTTCATACCATCACTCCCAAAATCTAATTTTTAAATGATATCCTTTCCGGCATTCTGAAACCAGTCGGTGTCAAGTCACATAATTTGCTGCTAAAAATACTGCTAAAAATGCTCTGCCTGTATGATGTTACCAAATGGTGACAGCATTGACTTGTGTTGTTCATTATAACTATTTCAAAATTCTATTATTCTATTCTATTATTCTAAAAAACTATTCTATTCAAAATACTATTTCCTAAAAGTCACTAATTTTCTTTACTCAGTAAAAGTTCCTAAATGTTTAACTATTGTCTTGTCTATTTTGTATGTGGCTAATTGAAATGTCTGAAATTTAAATAGAAATAATCTGTCAAGAATATGTTGCAGGGAAGCTGTGTTATGAGTAATGTAAAATTAATTAGTTAATCAAAGATGATAACTTGCAAAGAGTTGGTGATAGCGAATAGAGAACTTCATCATAAGTATAAGTACTTTTTTGATCCCGTGAGTGAAATTTGGTCTCTGCATTTAACCCAATCCGTGAATTAGTGAAACACACACAGAACACAGTGAACACACAGTGAGGTGAAGCACACACTAATCCCTGCTACAACAGCGGCACTCAGGGAGCAGTGAGGGGTTAGGTGCCTTGCTCAAGGGAACTTCAGCCGTGGCCCAGTGGTCGGGGCCCGAACGGCGACCCTCCGGTTACAAGTCACTGCTAACCAGTGGGCCACGGCTGCCCTGTGTGTGTGTGTGCGTGTGCGTGCGTGTGTGTGTGTGTGTGTGTATGTGTGTACATGGCCAAAGTGATTTAATAATTTAAAGTAATACAGTAAATTTACATATTGGGGATAAATTACAAATCTCCACAGAAATACAAACATTACCATATGGAATTTAAACATTAAATGTCCCCGTCAGTAACTAAACTGCTTAATAATATACTAGTCAATAGTAATACTGTGAAATTGAAGCTGATCGAAGCTGTTAATGGCTGTAGGTGCATTGGTATTTGCTTTTTCCCATCAAGCCTTTTATGACAGGTCACTGAAAACCACAGAGCTCAGGATTCAGATTTCTAGCCACTGTAACCTCATCCTGTGTGTGTGTGAGTATGCTTGTGAGAGTGGGCGTGGGGGGGTGATGGGGTGTGTGTGTGTGTGCGCGTGTGCGCGCACGTGAGTGTCAAGGCGGGTGTAGAGAGAGCTCCACTAAACTACCCCAACACAGTCCATGGTAACTGCCGTCGTTAATGCAAACAGATGCAATATGCTTTACATTTGGAGAAGGAGGTGTTGTGTATATCCTTAACATATGCTGTACTGGGGCCTATTGCACAAAACTAGGATAAGGGATTAAGCCGGGATATCTTGGTTATCCTGGCTCAATTTATCCGTGATCCAGTTGCACAAAAGCGGGATAGGGGGCAGCAGGATATGTTATGGTATAAATCACCATGGCGATTTATTCTGTGGAGCTAGCCTGCTCCAGACCAGGCTAAGTTCCAGGATCTATTTAATCTCATCCCTTATCTCAGTCAGTAGTCACCACAAATGGAAACCAATAGTTATTCCACTGCCCACTACACATTATCATCACATATAACTAGACCCACTGTCATTATTTAAACGTTTGTGATCATTAATTAACTTTTACATATTGCCATTCCCGACCTGTCATGCGACAATGTGACGTCACGGGAGTGCCTAACCATTTCGCGCATGGTGGTCGCGGCACTAGTTGCAATATTCTCCTAAACAGAGGTGTTGCTGTTTGTTGCTGTTGTGAAAAGGCTATCGCTACCTACTTCACACCATAAAAGAAGCAATGAAGCCGCTCTAGTTATGTCTAGTTGCCATGGTGAATCAGTGAATCTGTGTTCGGTGGCGGGGTCTATTTGAGGGAGCCGTGAGTGCACACTTATCCAGGATAGGTTTCACCTGGCTTGATGAATCCGTGTCTGCTCATCCTGGCTTGCTCGTCAAGTATAAGTATAAGTATACTCTTTTGATCCCGTGAGGGAAATTTGGTCTCTGCATTTATCCCAATCCGTGAATGTGAAACACTCAGCACACAGTGAACACACAGTGAGGTGAAGCACACACTAATCCCGGCGCAGTGAGCTGCCTGCTACAACAGCGGTGCTCGGAGAGCAGTGAGGAGTTAGATGCCTTGCTCAAGGGCACTTAAGCCGTTCCCACTGGTCGGGGCTCGTACCGGCACCCCTCCGGTTACAGATCCAGAGTGCTAACCAGTGGGCCACGGCTGCCCAAATCTGTGTCCTTATGTAATATTTATTCTGAATTGTGGACACAAATAAAGAAGTAGAATGTGTGCGTGCCTGTGTGTGCATACATGTGAGTGTGTGCGTGCCTGTGTGTGTGAATGTGTGTGCGTTCTTGAATGTGTGCTGTGTGTGTGTTTATGTGTTTGTGTGCATGCGTGTATGCGTGTACAGTACGTGTACATGCGTGTAGCCGTAATCCCACGAAACTTGGCATTCAGAGGGTGTCAAAATCCTATACAGGGCCGGTTCTTCCTATATACACACTACGCAAGTTGCGTAGTGCCCCGCAAGTAAATGAAGGCCCCGTCCCCCGTCTCACCTTGAGTCAAGTGAGGACAGGTATACAGTTATAGCGAGTGTCTCATACATTATGAAGATGAACATGACACCAAATTACCATTCAGGGCATGGGAACCGGAAAAAGAAACTTCACGAGAATGAACAGCAGGAACAACAGTCGGGTAAACTTCTGTTCGTTCCATGGTTTAATGTCAACATACAGTATACTGTATCTCTCCAGCACATGTTGCTGTCCCAGCCTAGGCCTACCTAACAGGGCAGTAAATCCCCTGGTCTGTCTGTGGCCTGCTTGCCAGCCTTTCCCAGTCAAAGTACTTTGCAAAGTTGTGAAATATAATTGCATATTCCGTGTTTTGAATGGGGGCAACTTGCTACATTTTTAAAGAAAAAAAAAAAACGAATCTTTAAATGTGTTCATAATAACATGCAGCTCGGGATGAAACTAGCAGTTTTTCAGCAGAAACGCAAGACCTGTTGAAACTAATCAGTGATTTCACTCTTCCCATACATTTTTAAATGAAGTAAATAGTTTTATAATATTTCAGTCAAGCTTTAGTTGGTTTAGATAGCCAACGTATGTAAAATGGAAAGTAGCCTAAAGTATTAACTTTGATTTACTGTGCTGCATACTGAACAATAGATGCACATCGTAAATTAGGCCCATATGAAGTATTAAAATGATTGTATAAAATAGTCTACGTTTGAAAAAATATTGAAGGGAATCAGGGGGAGCCAGTTCAGTAGCCTACTGTATGTCTTTGGCAAGTAGCCTACTACAGACACAGATGAAGAACAGTCAGCTTCAGCCAGTAGGCTAGCACAACAAGACCCTTACAAAAAATAACTGCATTTCTTCAAGTGTCAAACTGCAGACTTCTGAGTATCAAAACCACAGTTTTGGAGGAAATATTTGCAGTTCTTATACAGGAAATGCCATACAAAAAACTGCATTGTACTGCATACTGTAATTTATTGCAGAAATGCAGTATTTTGGACATGAAAATACTAGGCTACTGCACTATAGGCTACTGTAGTACTGAAACTGCAGTTATTTTTTGTAATGGGGTATGTACAGCAAGCATCAAATGCAAGCAACCCAGACCCTTAAACTGGGCATTTATAGCTGTGAAGGTGAGTCACACACAATTATTTTTGTTTTTCCTAGTCCTTTATGGGGGAAAACACTATATTAATGACCACTGCGCAGCGAAGCGGCGGTCATATAGGGTTTAGTCAGAGTTTTTTTGTTTTTTCCTTTTTTTCAATAATTTTGTGTCAACTATTCACGGGACACTGAAAGACCGGGTGCACGAAACTTGCCCGATAAACCTTCGCTGTGCGGCGGCCATAATAAGCCATCAATATCTGTGCATCAGTCTTCTTGATTCATATTTTGTAAAACAGGAATCCTCACCAAAGATCTTTGCTTAAGTGATCACATGCCTTTTAATGGTTAATGTGGGAAGAGCTTGCTTTTGTGGGAGGAGTTTAAATGGAATGATGTAGTCTGCTGGAGCAAAAGATAGACCCATGCAGTTACAGCTACAGATGCAGGCTCATGTCCAGGCAGGCTTTTGAACTGAAGCTGCATTCTCCAACCTCTCAACAACTGGTTTGACACAAAAAGGTAAGTAAAAATCCTTGCATAACAAGTGCCTCCAACAGCACTCTAAAGTATCTGTGAGTGTTAGTGTATGTATAGGCAAACTGTGATAGTCATTTAATGGATGTATTTAAATGAAGATACTGGCGAAAAATTACAAATCTCCACAAGAAGAAGTTTGAATAAAAGAGAAAGAAATATAGATCTGTACCTAGGATTAGGGATGCTTCGTGTCCATAATAAGAGTGATGTATACTTATGATTTCTTACTAAATATAAAAGACTCCATTGATTTAAGCAGCTTTACTCTCACAACAACGTAATATGTGTAAACAAAGTACGCTAAGCACCAGAAAAACAAATGCACAAGCCAGTTGTCAATCAACATCGGTGCTTTTACTGGTGTTTGTGCTACAAAAATAATTATAGATTGTTACGTCAGGTTAAAATATGTCAAGGGTGCTTATATTGTGATCTACTGCAGCTACAAAAAACACTGTTCACTCTTTTATATTGTTTTGTTTTTGCCTGTTCACAGATAATGGCTTCAAAACTGGTGGCAACCTTAGCTTCATTTCTTCTCCTGTCAAGTGTAGGAGTAATCATTGCCATTGCTATAATCCAGACATACAAGATAACCTATGTGTCTCCAGGATTAAAGGTATGTCAGTAAGTCATAAAAAGTGGCACACAATTACAATTAGATTAGCATAAAATATTAATATTTGAGGAGATGGATCTAATCTTTTCAGAAATTCTCTATAATGGATTTAATTGAGTAGGACACACGATTGCTGTGTGGTATCTTAAATGTAAAAAGTTTCTTGCTACAGACAGAAATAACGCACCATCAAGAAGTGGTGTCTATCAGAGAAGTGAAGCAGTTGAGTGTAATCACTGGTGCACCAGATGCATTGCCACGCCTGTTGGGTAACATACTGGGTGAGAATGGGTCAGAAATTCCAAATACTCTGTAGAGAAAAGCATATAATACATAATTTCCATATATTCAGCAATACAAAACAACATTCTTATATATTATGCAATGGACTCGAGTAAAAAGGTACATGTGTAAAAAAGTACAAAGTATCAAATAAAGGTCAATAATTTAGACTTGATTCAGTATTGCAGTAGTAACCCAATCTGCACACATTTCTCTATTTTATGTAAGTAATTGAATAAAAGCTGGAAGTAGATAGAAAGGAACAAAACAAATGAAGGGAGATGAGCAATGACTGTGGCATTAATATTCAGAGGTCAGTCTCAAAAGCACTGGAGAGCTTTTCAAGCCATATATTTTGGGTTCAAAAGATTGGAGCCAAAGCCCCCCCACCCACCCACCCCTCAAGTCTATTTAGAAATAGTGCTTCTATAGTGTCATTGTGAATGACATAGAATTGTATGCCATGGAAAGAATGTTAACATAATGTCTGATGCCTGGGGCAAACTGACTGGATCAAAGGTCATATTTGTGACTTGCTTTCTACTGAGGGAGAGGTTGTTAATTGCAGGCGTCCTCATAGTGAAGGCGCTTTATGAAAGTTTTGTTCAGACAGGAAAGATGTCAATGTGTTCCACTGTGATCCATTCCATATTAGTTGAATTTTGCTTGCTTGAGTTCCATCAACAATATTGGAGTGCTGGTTAGGTGAGAAGAATTGTTCAAGTCATTATTAGTATTAATTATTGTCATTATTCATAATTATCGCCAAAATAATAATAATAATAATAATAATAATAATAATAATAATAAATAATACATCAAGGTATGTTGAAACTACAAATCCACAAAGCAAAGGTGGTCAGTTTTCATATTTTTCCAGTGTTTTTGTGGTAATCATAAGAATGCAAGAATGCATAAATGTAAATGTAAATGCAATGTCATATGTTAATATCACTTTTCTTTGTGCAGTATGGGATTGTCTTAGACTGTGGCTCCTCCCGCACTACTGTGTATGTATATGAATGGCCAGCAGAGAAGGAGAATAATACTGGGATCATTAGAGAAACTGTTAAATGCAATGTTAAAGGTAAAATCAATATATCTATCTCTCTCTCTCTCTCTCTCTCTCTCTCTCTCATATATATATATATATATATATATATATATATATATTAAATAGTTTTTGGGAACACTGGATTCATATTACATACAATGTTTACCATTTAGATTTGCTTATTTAAATTTAACTGGAAATATCAATTTTGGATTATCAGCCAAATTGCATTTAAACTGCTGTTATACTATTTTACACTGTTTTTCTGTACAAGCCAATAAGGTAAATTTGTGTACCTGACAAGTTTCGGCTACCTTGCCTCTGTAGCCTTGATCAGAGGTGTCAGGTGATGTTGGTGTGACGTTGTCTGAGATGTGTTATATGGCGTTTTCCATCCCACCCAACATGCAATAAAACGTACATAGGAGAGACAGGCCGGCAATTCAGCACACGAAAAAAGGAACACCAGTAAGAATGTGAAAGGGAAACATCTGGAACGCTCACCCGTGCAACAAGAATGAAAGCAACACAGGAAAATCTGAAATCTGAAATTTTCAGACCACTGTAAGAGGGAAAACCATCTAATGAACTGGGATGCAGCCAAGGTCATCAGAACGGAAAGCAACAAATTCCATCGATGGATCAAAGAGGCGGTTGAAATCAGGAAGCGGGCCCCAAAGACTGTAAACCGGGATGAAGGAGCCTACCAACTATCCCACACCTGGGACACAGTCCTGCAGGGCCGCCCCCGGCTGTATGAAAAACCACCAGATAGCAGAGGGCGCCCCGGGGGGACACGGCCATCCCACCACATGAGGTGGGATGGAAAACGCCATATAACACATCTCAGAAAACGTCACACCAACATCACGTGACACCTCTGATGAAGGCTACAGAGGCAAGGTAGCCTCACAAATTTACACAAATTTGTGTAAATTTGTGAGGCTACCTTGGGTAACTTTACACAAATTTACCTTATTGGCTTGTACAGAGAAACAGTGCATTCAAATTATTTAAATCCCTGCTGCAGGTTTGAATGCAATAAAACAATTGTATTGAACTGAACATAAATATATATATTTAACATTGGTATTTCTATATACATTTAATTATTTACCTTCCAGGTCCAGGCATCTCTGACCTGGGTCGTAATTCAAGTCAGGATGAAGAGACATGGAAACATTTCAAGAGCTGTATGGTACAAGTGAAAGAAAAGATTCCAGCTTTCAAGCACAACTCCACTTCCATCTTCCTTGGAGCCACAGCTGGAATGAGACTGTTACAGTACGTCTGTCAGCATGATATGAATACTACTAAAGCTTTTAAGTGGGGTCTAATTGGCTAACCCTCTCTTTCTCGCCAATAAGGCTATATTAACAAGCAGGAAATTGGCTGATGAGATGCCTGTAAATCCCATTTCATATTGATTAGTCTGGCATTACTGCACTTACAAACACTAGGTTTGTTTTAAATGTGTTTGAATGTGATTTTAGCTGAAAGAAAACCCTCTGATGGAAAGAACAAAGCCATATCATTCTGTCAAGAGAGAACACCTAGTGGAGAAATGCATTTTATTGAAATGGAACGTACAGTACCATGCAGAAGTCTAAGGCCACCTTACATATTTTGCTTTAGCAATGTTAAAGGGACAGTATATATTTATTTCTCATGCTTTATTACAATGCAATAAGGAAATACAGGAAATACACACAGTATTAAAAAATAAATGTTTTTGTTCTGGTTCTGGTAATGTAAAGTAATAATGTAATGCAATGTGATGTAATGTAGCACACCAACCCTCAGTGCTGGTTTGGTGGGAGTGAGAGGGAAAACTTAACCTAATTAAGTGCTACGGGGTTCGTTATCTTACTTAACTATTTATATATAAGCAAACCAGACCACGGTTTAAAATGATTAGGACAAGGTTGATAATTTACAATTAAAAATGTAAGTGAAGGAAGATACAGATGGTAATTACAATATTTGCAGAATGAAGGTAGGCTATTTACCCCCCAAGAGATTTTGGTAACGCTTTAGAATAACATGTGCTTATTAGGTATTAACAGTGCATAATAAGCTGTTAACAATTGATTACTAACAGTTAGTTAATGGTTGTTATCCTTTAATAACATTAAAGGATGTTTAACATGCAGCTTGTAAGTGTAAATAAGCAGCCTTTTCAGTTACTTACAAGCACATTTGTTAACAGTTGTTGCGTGTTGATGGTGTATAAGATAAAGAGGTGGATAACTAATTCTTACCTATTTGTAGTAAATTTTGCAGCCCCCCAATCTAAAGTGAGGACCATGTAGCCTATAGTTCCACAAGCCCAACTTTCTATCTATACTGATGAACATTTTCGTCAGCAATATAGGAACAGGAGTGTAGCTCAATAAGTAGGGATGCACTCTCTGACGCAGGAGACCCGGGTTTGATTCCTGCTCACAGCAGCAATTTTGAAAGTGCATTTCTCACAGCTAAACCAAGCTAGATAGATAGATACAGTGTATAGAGATAGAAGGTTGGGCTTGTGGAACTATAGCCTACATGGTCCTCGCTTTAGATTGGGGGGATGCAAAATTTACTACAAATAGGTAAGAAAGGTCTTATACGCATATTAGTTATCCACCTCTTTGTCTTATACACCATTAACAAGCATTAACAAGCTGCTTGTTAACACTTACAACTGTTAACAAATATGCTTGTAAGTAGCTTAAAAGGTTGCTTATTAACACTTACAAGCTGCATGTTAACAGTTAGTTAATGTTATTAAAGGATAATAAGTAATCCTTTACTTGTTTTAGTAATGAATTGTTAACTGCTTATTATGCACTGTTAATACCTAATAAGCACATGTTATTCTAAAGCGTTACCGATTTTTTGTATTTGGTTTTGTACATCAAGAAAATATGTCCTCGTTTTACTAAATCATGCGCTCATTTTACTGAATTGTGCACTCATTGTAATAAATAGTTCACTGTGAGCTCATTTTACAAAAAATGGCACAATTTAGCTAAATGGCAAGTACAATTTAGCTAATGAGCCCAGTTTTTGTATATCAATGACACCGCCGGGGTTACACACACGCACACACACAGAGAGAGTGAGTTGGGGGCAGCCGTGGCCTACTGGTTAGCGCTTCGGACTTGTTACCGGAGGGTTGCCGGTTCAAACCCCGACCAGTAGGCACGGCTGAAGTGCCCTTGAGCAAGGCACCTAACCCCTCACTGCTCCCCAAGCGCTGCTGTTGTTACAGGCAGCTTACTGTGCCGGGATTAGTGTGTGTTTCACCTCACTGTGTGCTGAGTGTGTTTCACTAATTCACGGATTGGGATAAATGCAGAGACCAAATTTCCCTCACGGGATGAAAAGAGTATATATACTTATACTCTACTAAATACAGTAGTTTGCATTGTTTTTGCACAACCTTGAATTTAGTGTTGAATTTCATTGTTTATGTTTTAGTTACTTGATTTATTATAGTTATTTTTAAAAATTCAATTGAAATACATATGTGCTTACTATAGTAACCTCTGCTGCCCTTAAAGGGGCAGGAGCTACATAAATGGCCAAATGGAACAAATCAAAGAACAGACTTGACCTCTTAACCTATTTTGGCAACAATAAATATTATTAACCATACTATATTAAATACAAATATAACCGCAAGCGGTGATTTACGGGGTCCGAGCAAAACGAACATGAGGTAGCATAGCTTTTTAGTTTTACATATGCTTTGATTGTTTGGGCCCATTTGTTCTAAAGAAACGTGATCGGATTTCGGCTATCGGATTGGATCAAATCTTGAAAATGGCTTGTTCAAAGGGAAACAAGGATCCTGAAATTCGATTAGATCACATAATCTATCTGATCTGGATAAAACCTTCACTTTGTGTTGTTCAAAACTTTTGAGTTGGATTGGAATAAATCTGATGCTTAAAATTAGGATTACCCTGTGCTGTAACGTTATAGTGTGCTAACCAGGGTGCGATTTGTGTAAAAACCAGAGGGGGGGTGATTTTTGAATAAGTTTGTAACCCCCCCCCCCCCCCCCCCCCCCCCCCAAAAAAAAAAAAAAATGAACGAACGATTCATAGCCTAGTAATGTCATGGCTAATAATAGCCTATATTAATTTTGCCACCTTTGTAACATTTTAGTTTTAGTTTACCGTGGTGTATGACTTTAAACAGCGAGTGTGTTTGGTATGATGATCAGCTCCTCTAATGCAGGGTAGGACTACGTTTTGACAAGCATACAAATTCACCTTGTTCTTGCCCCATCTGAAATTACTCCTCTACTTTTGCTGCCTCCATCCTTTCTGTATTTGTTGTGCAAAAAAACGTTGTATATGATGGCACTGAAGTCTTAAGTTAGTGAATTGGCTAACAGTTTTAGTTGCGTAGGCTACGTGCATTCTCTCTCCTGCTGATTTGCGTTCAGTAGCCAAGTGCGTAATATTGCAAAAGTTGAAAAAATAAATGTGTTTTATTGTAGCCTACAGAAAATAAATAGCCTACTATCATACTGTCAGTTAATTGGCTACAGTGCAGTGAAGAGTTTGGAGAGTAAAGTTATAGGACAACTTGAAGTTTTATGAAAATAATTTATGAACCAGAACATAAAGACCATGAAGCTTCTATTTCTTGCAGCTGTTAAAACACCCGCTAGATAGTTTAAATACCCACCAACATTCGTTTTTGCAGTACAGATTATTTCTGAAAGTTATTTGTCTACTGGCTACTGGCTGATTTATCAAACGAGTGCTTTCTCGTTCGTCTTCCGCAAACTACAGGTGTTTCGATAAAGAGCCATTGAATAAGCGATGCCAAGCAATTTCTGTAACACTTTTTGTGACATTCAGCAAATATCTCCTCATTTAATGTAAGTTCCTTCGGACAATAGGCCTATACGTTCTACTCTACGTGCAGTTGTCCTCCATCTTAGTTGCATCAGTTTTCTAATTTTGAAGGTTCTAAAATATGACTATATGCTTCACTGAATCCTTCTCGTATTCTTTCATTTATCCAGCTAACTTTTCCATTGAAACTAGCCATTTATGATGGATTACACACTCGACATTCTGAAATGTCCTGCACGATCAAGGCCAAATTAAGTTATCACGCAGCCACTGTGTCAGCACAGCAGCATGAGTGCTGACGGTGACGGTGCGTTTCTGATGTCAGATTATTATGTAGGCTAGCCTACTAGACTGTTCTCACGTTGCAGCGCTTTACTTATATGAAGTAGCATTAATCAATATAAAGGGCAGAGGGGGATAAATATTGTCCCCACCAGGGATAAAAATAATTTAGCAGAGGTAGGGATAGGAAAACCAGAGGGGGGGAAATCCTCACCATCCCCCCCTACAAATCGCACCCTGGTGCTAACCTCCACAACCCAACAGTATTCTAACAGTAGTATTCTAGTGCGCTAATCTCCACAACTCAATAGTATTCTAACAATACTCTATTCTACAGGACTATGCATTTGTCATGGATGAGATGAAGGGTCTGATAATGGAAGGCAGTGTTTCCCACAGAATGGAATTGTATTTGTGGTGGTAGGTGAAGAGGGGTGGGGGTGGGTTCTGTGTTGGAGTCAATAAGATGAACAGCCTATAATTATGCAGTTATACTTGCCTTGCACGACAAGTCCTGACAAATAGCTGTAACGTTATAGTGTGCTAACCTCCACAACCCAACAGTATTCTTAACAGTATTCTATTCTAGTATGCTAACCTCCACAACCCAACTGAAGGAACTGTAGGGGGCGATGTGGGTCTAGGTAGAGTGAGTGTGTGGCGAGCAGGCAGAGCCTCGGTCAGAAGGCTCAATGGTATGGAGTGATGACACGAAGATGGCAGGTTTCGGTGCAACACAAGTGAACTTTGAGTTTCAATTCATTTGTTCTTTTGTTCTTTACTTGTATGTGTGCTGCATCAAAGAGGAAACAAACAGAAAATGGAGTAATCAGTGAAATGGGGTAAATCAGTACAGATCCCAACTCACAAACAAACCAATTGACATTTGAACAATAAACTGAAATCATATGGCTATATAAGGTACAACTAAACAATACTTGACATCCCAAGTCAACCAACATCACCTAATCATCTCTCACATGGGACTCCAACACACCAAACCAACAAACAAAGACCTTAACTTTACACATGATGGCAGAGCTACTCTACAAACTGATAAACATCACAAAAGTCATAGTGAGGGTCATTTATGGCGGCCTTACATTGTACGATTTTGGTCTGTTTTCACAGTCGCCGACTAAATTTCCAATGTCGGACAGAAATCATGGGAGTTGTACTGGAATCGAAGCGCGCTCCCGTCAACTAGATCGTTAAGTGTAAGGTGCCAGTCTTAGCGGTTTTAAGTCAGTCGGAGTCAGTCTTTTTCTAGTTTTGCCGTTACGACAATATCAAACATGTTTGATATTATCGCAAGTCTTTCTAGTCGTGGCTCATGCAAATAGTGACGTGAACAATATATAAACCAATAGTGACCTCTCTCCAACACCGAACAGGAAGGGGCAAAGTAGGCGACAGCTGTAGCAAGGGACCTGATGAAACCCATGAATATGATCATTTGATATTTTGTTTCTTATACATCATTAGTCGGCTCTTCCATGTGACAGAACAGCTCTATATCTGTTAGGGATGTCACGCATGAAACAATGCTGCAGAAACACGAAAATATGATTTTAGTAGGCTATCATTTCAGTTCCTGTTGATATCTATTGCACGATGGGTAATAATTTAAAGGAATCTAGTTGCAGTCTTGTAAATAGTGATCCTGCAAGATCTCTAGTCATTGCAAAATCATAGTCTGTGACTTAAAACTCTATTACTTGTCTTTAGATGTGAGAGGGTCTGAGACTGTAGTCTTTCAAAAATATTTTCCAAATCTGAAGATTTGATAATTTTTGAAGCCGGTGAAACTTTTTATGATGTTTGGCTTTTCTCTGAAATTGTGGCAAAAGTAAACATTTTTAGAGCATAAGACCAGGGTGAAAAAGATGCATCTAAATGTAGAGATTAATATGATGAAAGAATTTTGAGTCTAGGTCAATCTGGTAAGGAGAAATAAGCATTTTTGACAAGAGCGCCACCTTTGGGTGCAGTACCCAAATTTTGGGTTACGGGTAGTGGGGGGTACTGCTAACAATACTTGAAAATGTGAAGTTTCTAGGACTTATGTTTATAGGAATATAGGTGATCTAGGAAAAATGGCCTAAGTGGTCTAACTTGGCCTATATCTCTGAAATGGAACAAAATATCAAAATTCTGAGCGATAACTTTTGTGAGGCTTGGTCTAAACATTGTCTGTGAGAATTTTGGTGAAGATTTAATTATTTTTGAAGAGTGTGAAACTTTTTATAATGTTTGGCTTTTCCATGAAATTGTGTCAAAAGTAAACATTTTTAGACCATAAGACCAGGGCCAAAAAGATGCATCTAAATTTAGAGATTAATATTATGAAAGAATTTTGAGTCTAGGTCAATCTGGTAAGGAGAAATTAGCATAATTAACTTTTTTTTTCCAATAGCGCCACCTTTGGGTGCAGTACCCCAAATTTTGTACTGGTACTGGTAACCATACCTGAAAATTTGAAGAGTTTTGGAGTTACGGTTTAGGCTGCAGTATGACTTTTACAGAATTTTGGCCAAAAATGAACGGTACAGAAACAATAGGGGTCCTGCAGCTACGCTGCTCGGACCCCTAATAATATATTCATGACATTTAATAATATATATATGACATTTAATAATATATATATATATATATTACTTGTAGTAAGTAAAACTATTCACTACATTTTGTGCCCAAGCAACCTAGTTACACTCTTCCCCTTCTAAAAGTTTTTGATGTCCCCATCTAACTAAAGGTAAGAATTTAGTGCTAAGATCACTGAATATGCTGCTAAGATATAAAACCCCAAGGAAACTATTTGAATCTAGCACAACCAGAGCATAATGCCAAAGGGTGACACCAAAAGGTGTGGCTTCCACATCTTCCCAGGTCTTTGTAGGTCCCATAGCCGGCAAGCACTCCTCTGCTCAAGATATTCAGTGTTCTATCACAGGGATTTCCTGGAGCATCGTAGCCAAACCTCGTCACGGGTCTACGCTCTCCTCGGGGTCTCTCAGTCACCGGGCTTCTCTGAATGTCAGCCTCACTGTCTCTGGAGTCTTCTCCCCCTTCTAGAGCCATCTCTGCAGCAGGATCCAGGCTGGAAAAGACCTCTACGACTGGCATATCACCGGATCAGCAACATCACACCGTTCAGCTGCGGGTAAGTGGATCAAAGGTAAACACTCTTTCCAGGTTCCTTCTTCTCCCTTGATGCTGAGGACAGTTGGGATCCAAGGCAGACATATTCGGACTCAGAGGAGCTTGTAGCAGCAACCTCAACCAGACCCCCTGTCTATTGACATCTCAAGTCATCAAAGTCAGGAGGCGCTATCCGACGGGACCTTTCTCTGAATGGCTTTTTACCACTCAACCGGATCCAATGTTCCACCCCCTTGGCTAGTCCGACATCCCACTCATCCATGGAGAATACTCCTGTCCTCTCAGCCAGCTTTCTTGAGAGCCTCGCTTTCCACTCCTCAGGAACAGGAGAGTCTTGAAATTCAAACAGGGCTGGGTTAATCCTTCTAGTGGAATTCAGCTCAGCTCCTTTGGGCTCCACCATGGCATCAGCAACATGAAGGTGTACGATAATACAGTAGTGCCAGTAGGAATGGAGGTCTCCTTGAGCATTCCTTAACATGACTAGAAAATTGTTCTTGTCAAGAGCAGAAGAAAACAGCATAGTGGGCTGGACAAACACACTGGTGGGGAGAGCAATAGAGGAGGTGCGCTCTGTGATGAGGTTGCCTTTCTTTTGTGGCTGCACTTCATGTGCCAGGTGCTTGGTGTACCAGCTGTCAAAAATGATGGTCACTTGTGATCCACTCCACTTTAATCTGAGCTGTGGATGGTGGCCCCACAAGACCTTCAGGCACACACCCAGGTCAAGTTCTCACTGCCCCTCTTCTTACCCGGACATCAGAGGAATCATTACCAGCTGAGCCACCTCGTCCTCTTGTGCGCTGCACATCGATGAACTTCTGGAAAACTTCTGTCGGTCTTCAGGAGCTCTGCACTTTGTGGCAACATGCCCATCCTCACCATCCTCACCACATCGGTAGCAAAAGAGTCTGTGAGTATGCACGGCGCTAATGGGGGCTGGGGGAAGTCGGCTGGTGGGCTGGTCTCTCTGTGGCTGCTGAGGCTGGATGGACAGTCATGACTTTGAGCTGCTTTCTTAACTTTCTCACTTCTTTTTTCAGAGCATTTACATCTCCACTCTCACATTCATTGTCAGTGGAGGGAAATTCTTCGCCAACTGCTGAATGTATGGGCTGCACAGCTCTGTGCTTGGATGTTTGAAGTTTCAATGCTGCTATCTCATTCCTGAGTGCTTGCATATCACTGCCAGCATGCGCCACAGCACTTTTCACATGAACGGTAGTGTTGAGACAACCAACTCTTTTACGCAAGTTGGTTCAACCGGACAGGCCTACCTCGGTTACAGTCTCGTTCAGTAAGTAGCCTGGTGTGCGGTCTCTTTGTGACAACCGAGGCCAGCAACGTTAACTTTTAACATTTAACTTTATAACTACCCAGATAACGTGTATTTGTAGCCTACAGTATGTGATGTAGGCTACTTCCCCATCGATAATGTGTGAATTGCCATGAACATAATCATCTACGATGTACTAGAATAAGGCTTGGTTAACTTGCCGAGAACCTAGACCGTTTGATAACATTAGACTCACCTTCGGTTACGGTCTCATTCAGTAGCCTGGCACGGTCTTTGTGACTAGGCTACTATGAAGCCAGCAACATTCTGGTTAATGAATCAAACTGGACGAGAACCAAGACACGATAAAGGGTACAGAGCAGTTGCATTGTTACATTCGGTCTCCTCGTGACAGCCTGCAGCCTACAGTCATTCACTTCTAAGCATTTATTTAAAGGTAAACTATGCAGTATTGGCATATTCCTTACTGTTTTCTCGGTTTTTGCTTCTTTTTCGCTGGTTCTGTCATGATGAATGTCTGAGAAACTCCATCGCTACCTTTTTCTAGCCGGTGCCTGGTGTGTATGTGTATTTGAGTAAAGCAATTCGTTACACTCGTAATACTTCCTGACACTGCCCACCGCCGGCCCACAGTTGCAAGGGTGGTTTTTCCGCTCACAGGCGCTAGGGTGAAGCGAGACGGCCACCATTCAACCCGAAAAAAGTCATATAACCATTCCAATGACTCCTAAGCTGTTAAATTAAGGTAAATTAAGAAAAACTTGCACATTAAGCTAAAAAAACTGCATAGTGTGCCTTTAATGTAACTACCAAGATAACATTAGGCCTATGTGTATTTGTAGGTATGTGATATAATACTTTCCCATCGATATAAATTTCCATGAACATAATCATCTAGTTTATTATTAGTTTCAACGGGTTCTCGCATGTTTCTGCTGAAAAACTGCTAGTTTCATCCAGAGCTGCATGTTATCATGCATTTAAAGATGAGGTTTGTTTGTTTAAATGTAGCCAGTCGCCTGCATTCAAAAACGGAACATGTGATTATATTTCACAACTTTGCTAAGTACTGTGACTGATAAAGGCTGGCAAGCAAGCCGCAGACAGATCAGGAGATTCACTTCCCTGTTTGGTTGGCCTAGGCTAAGCCAGCAACACGCGCTACATGTAGACATCAAATCATGGAATGGACACAAGTTTACCCGACTGCTGTTCCCGCTGTTCATTCTTCAGTTTTTTGCCATGCCCGTCTCTTTTATTGAGCAATGCACCAAGGGGTGTGGGAATTAAAGTCACACTATGCAAGATTTTCAACTTTCCGAAGCCAATTTGATGGTAAACAAACTTGTACTAGGTTAAAACGTTCACCTAGAATAGCTGTACAGCATAGACGTAGCGAGTCCCTACCGAGAAAACCAGCCATGCAACTTCCAAGAGCGGCGCCAAGCCAAATCTCGTGAGAATCGTGAAACATTACCTTATCAGTAGATATAGCTCTTTGGAGATAGTTTTTGCCTATTGTTAATCATTCACCTCCCCAACAAAAACATTTGCATTGTGTACAGGGGGGCAAAGTCATGAGAAGTTTGCTATGTACAATAGTAACATGTAAATACATTGTGACTCTAGAGGGAACTCTACACTTGCCAAAAAATACCTAAACCTAGCTTTAAAAACCTAAGGAGGGGTCTAGCGCATTATCTAAAAATTGCTATCGTACATTACCTAAAACGCATTACGTCACTGACCAAGAGAAACATGGTCAGAAATCCATGATGAGTTGTTTATATGTTATTTTAAGAGTGCATTATCAACAGTGATATGGGCGGGTGCACAACACATCCTGCTTCTCTCATCCACAGTTACGCTGCTTGCTAATAAAGGGAATGACAGATGTCATTCTCATTGGTTTAAATTATGTTTTGATTGATGAATGATGACTGATTGACAATCATAGGAACGCCTTGTTGCGTCATCTGCTCGACGTTTGATAACGTTTGATAAAAAAAACACTCCCAATGTGGACTGGACAACCCACTAAATTTAATTAAGCAATTCACTAGTGACCATACGTTTTAGATCGCTAAAATAGGGGCCGTAAGGTATTTGAGCGCAGCGAAGCGGCGGTCATATTTTTTTCCGCATGTGTAATTTTCCATCAACGATTCCCGGGACACTGAAAGACCGGGGTGCACGAAACTTGGTGGACATGTAGCCCCACAAGGATAGCGTAGGTGGCACTCTTCCCTGTGGCCAAAAGTCACCAAACAAATATCAATCCCAATGCCCTATTGCAGTGACAGGGACACTGTACTGCAGGAGATGTTTTCCTTTGCATGAATGTTAAATTGAGGTCCTGACTCACCATGGTTGTTAAAGATCCCATGGCACTTATTGCAAAGAGTAGGTGGTTCCTTGATTTGCTTTATTTACGTACACATACATAAAGACACACGCACACACACACACTTACATAAAAACACACACACACTACACATGCACACACACATACATGCACACACACGACACGCACAAACACATAAACACACATACACACCCTCACACACATGCACCCACCGTGGCCCACTGGTTAGCACTCTGGACCTGTAACCGGAGGGTTGCCGGTTCGAGCCCCGACCAGTGGGCCACGGCTGAAGTGCCCTTGAGCAAGGCACCTAACCCTTCACTGCTCCCCGAGTGCCGCTGTGGTTGCAGGCAGCTCACTGCGCCAGGATTAGTGTGTGCTTCACCTTACTGTGTGCTGTGTTTCACTAATTGACGGATTGGGTTAAATGCAGAGACCAAATTTCCATCACGGGATCAAAAAAGTATATATACTAATACTAATACTATACAAACACACCTACATACACAAACACACACACACAAAAAAAAAACACACACAAAACACATATACACAAAAACAACCATACACACTCAATTACAAACACAAAAAAGGAACAAAGTAGGAAATAAACACAATTTGCTAAGCGTGAATTATTTGTGTGGAAAAAAATGTGCTGGACTGGGCAGCGGTCACATTTTGTACCTCTCTGCGGTACATATAGTCTCTGAAACAATCTCCTTCCAAACTTTCTGACAGAACCTTTTTTCTCCTTTAGTCCCGCTCCTGAGCCAATCAAAATATTACAATAAAAAAATGGATCTACTTCATAGGTGTGCAAATAACATACGGTTAATGGTCGTTACGGTTAAATTATGTAGGACAATGGGAAATTCAACCAAACAGTGGAATAAAAATACATAAACGCCCAAACGGAACAAATGAAAGAACAGATTTGACAATAAATATTATTAACCATACTTTGAATACAATAATATATTCATTACTTTTAATAATATATGTATTACTTTTAGTAAGTAAAGCTATTCACTACATTTTGTGCCTAGGCAATTCGGTTGTTAAATCCGATGTCACACGCCCAACAACTTTTTCGTCAAAAATGCTTACTAGCGCAGCTAGCTGGTTTTTGCAACTTGTAAACATTGTCACCCTCACCTACTGTAGCTGTGCAGCTAGATGATACAATCAAGGGGTAACGCCCAGGCTTCCGTGAAAAATAGGATTTTATTAGGTTGAGGCAACAAGTGAGTAGTAGGACGACAAAAGGCTGCTCTGAATAGTGGTAGAAATAGTTCATTGTTGCTGTCTAGGGAGAAAAACGAGCAGCTCTGAAAGCTGTTGGACCCGGAGAGAGTCCAGCCCGAATGGCTTAAACCACATTTGAATGTGTTGTTTTAGTAGTATTTTAATGACCAATTTTGCCAGGTTTACTGAGCCATCATTCCCCACCTAGGCCACTGATGGGCAATGTGTCAAAACTAGAACCAACCGGCTCCATCTACAGCTTCTCCCAGCGAGATTGTTAACACTGCTAAAACAATGGAAGAAGTGTGGTCTGCACAATGCAATTGCTCCAAAAATATAAACTCTATTATTTTAAAAACATAGCAACGTTTCAATCACCCTGGATCTTCGTCAGGCAAACATTTCTTTGGATGTGTGCGCCCACTCTCCAAAACATTGCTAAAACAACAAATCTAATGGTGGCCTAAGACTGATACCACAACAAGAAGTACTTGGGTAATGCTGTAAAATTATGTAGGATGTATAGTCGAATACATTTTCATTGTGCTGTTGTAACAGAGGTCGGTTCGTCCGCTGCTCACGGGCCTCGAACCCGCCACCTCAACACACACCGGTGTGGGAGTTGGACGCTCTAACCACTGAGCTAAAAGCCCAGGCTTCCAACTCTGTGGTTAGAAGTGTTCTTAAGGTTAGGGGTGTGAGGATTTACACGTGCAACTAGCATGCTAGCTCAGCTCGCTTCCGTTACACTGAAGTGTTCCATTATTTAGGTAAAATAAGAATAGTATTTCCAGAAAATGGGTCAATGATAAATAAGTGATGATTCAGTAATTCAGTGAAAGCAACACGATGGAAAATTCTTATTTACCCCTTAGCTTCAATTTTCCAAGCATCGGGTGCATCTTTAGGATCATTATTCAATGTGCACGGTAACATGAAAGTCTTATTTTGTAATTTTATCAGACTGCCTTTAGCCAGTGCGTCCAAAATTAGCCAGTGCGTCCAAAAATGACAAAAAGGGTCATGTTCCTGCACAGTACATAGTGCAATACCAGGCATTCTGGGCAAGCAGTAGCAAAGAGATACCATACTTCCTACTATAAGTAAGTCAATCAAAATAAGTTTACTTAACGATAAGTTTGGTGATGTTATTTTAAGGGAAAATAATTGCATAGTATCTCTTTTCTTTAAATTTGAATTTCCTAATTGAGTTAAAATTCCATTTCTGAAATGTACATTGTGAATCCAACATTCATTTCTAATCCCTCTGTAGGCTTCAGAATGAAACCGCTTCAAATACAATCTTGCAGGATATGAGGAATTACCTGCAATCATTGCCATTCCAATTTCAAAATGCTTCTATTATTTCTGGAGAAGAAGAAGGGTTGTATGGCTGGATAACAGTGAACTATTTAATGAATAACTTTCTGGAGGTTTGTCTTTAATATTCTGTTCAAGGGACACTTACCGGTATTCATGTAGGCTCATTATACCTATACAATTACCTAGAAGTTCTGATATTAATTTTTACTCAATTCTTTTGTAATATAACCAATATATATCTGCCTATCTAAATGTATAATTATGTTTTTTGTACCTGTAGAGGGACTTGTGGAACTCCTGGGTGCGCCCCCATGGAGCTAAAACAGTAGGCTCCCTTGACTTAGGAGGAGCATCCACCCAAATTGCATTTACAACAACTGATGACGCCATGGGGGAGGGCCTGACAAAGGTCACTCTTTACGGTTATGACTACACAGTGTATACTCACAGTTTTTTGTGCTTTGGGAAAAATGAAGCTGAAAAAACTGTGCTTGCGAAGTTCGTCCAGGTACTGGCTTTTCAAGGGTATTGTTAACATTTGAATGTGTTTTTTGTCATGCACTGTCTTCTGCAGTGCTGATGTATTTAGTAATAAATGCATTTCATGCTCTTGAATTTTGCACTAGCAGGGCTGATGGGGGCAGCCGTGGCCCACTGGTTAGCACTCTGGACTTGTAACCGGAGGGTTGCCAGTTCGAGCCCCGACCAGTGGGCCACGGCTGAAGTGCCCCTGAGCAAGGCACCTAACCCCTCACTGCTCCCCGAGCGCCGCCGTTGAAGCAGGCAGCTCACTGCTCCGGGATTAGTGTGTGCTTCACCTCACTGTGTTCACTGTGTGCTGAGTGTGTTTCACCAATTCACCGATTGGGTTAAATGCAGAGACCAAATTTCCCTCACGGGATCAAAAAAGTATATATACTTATATACTTATACTTGATGGATCCTAATAATATATTCTCTCCATAATTGAACAAAACTATGATGTCTGTTTATGTTTAAACAACAACAGATTAATCCTATGAATCAGTTATAGATTATACATTCTGTAAATATGCTAATGATATCAGAACATTTTTAATCCCATGGCACTTGAATCAAGTGTAGTATTAAATATAGTATGACTAAGTATTGTGATCAAAAAAACTAGTATGACACTAGTATGACACTAAGTATTGTGATCAAAATTATCAAAAGATGAAGGATACATACTGTATTCGGGTCAAATCTCTTGATCCATTTTTACAAGTTCCACGTTTAGTTTGCTGGTCATGGACTGTCATGCTCCCATATTTCAGATTCATAATTATATTTGGCCATAATTGAACAGAATGTTTACCTTGATATATGGTATACATTATTTTTCTATGTGTAGCATTTATATCTACAGATTCTACATTATCTGTTCTTTAGGGTTCTACTGACCTCAACAATGTTCAGAATCCCTGCTATCCTGTTGGATTCAACATAACAATGACCGAAGAGTTCATTTTTGGCAGTGAGTGCACTAAGGACTTACGAATATCCAACTACTCTCCAGAGCGGAACATAACCATATTCGGAGGAGGAGATGCAGCCGAGTGTAGAAATGCTGTGAGACAGATATTTAACCTCAGTTCCTGTGATGGTTCCCAGAATTGCTCATTCAATGGAGTCTATCAGCCACCAGTGTCAGGACAGTTCATGGTACTACTATCTCAATTAATCTCAATATAAATGCATAGTGTGTGTGTGTGTGTGTGTGTGTGTGTGTGTGTGAGTGTGTAAGTGTGTGAGAGAGAGAGAGTGTGAGAGTGTCAACGTAAATATAGTTGAGAATTGATACGCTGGGGCTTTACGTCAATGAGTAAATGACTAGTTCAATCATAAAACTCTACAGGTGGTACAGGTGTTTACACTTGTAATATGGCTTTATTCTTTAACTTTGACAGAGTGGGATTCTGTTCATGTCTTGTACACTGCCTGCCTGGCCAAAAAAAAGGTCACCACCTGGATTTAACTAAGCAAATAAATCTGGGGTTTCTGCAGTTAGTCAGGTACAGTACAGTAGGTTCAGTAACGTTATGTGCCCAAAGAATGAGGTCAGCTGACTACTTGAATATACTGAATGACCAGGTTATTCAATCAATGGATTTTTTCTTCCCATTCATTGAGCTCAAATTGTGAAAGAGTGGCTCAGGGAGCATGAGACATCATTTTCACTCATGGATTGGCCACAGAGTCCAGAACTTAACCCCATTGATAATCTTTGGGATGTTCTGGAGAAGACTTTGGACGGAAATAAATGTTGAGACATTGCAGAAGCTTGTCGAGATGCCGTAATCAAAGCTAAAGACGGTCCAATGAAATATTAGAATGTGTGACCTTTTTTTTTTGACCAGGCAATGTATGTAATATTTATGTTATTTATACTGTTTATATGTTCCGTGATATTTCGTCACCATGTGTGGTTTTGGATCCAGGCCTATGCAGGATTCTACTACACTGCCTGGGCTCTGAAGCTTGTTGGAGCACCTACTCTTGATAAGTTCAACTCCACACTGTGGTCATTCTGCTCCATGGACTGGACAAAAGTAAGTATGCTTTACAAGAATCTGGGATGGAATACAGAGTTACAGAGACAGAGAGACATGTATTGACCTGAATAGGATAATATCAGGTGTCAATAAGGGTACAAATTCATTCATTCATTCAACCTTTATTTATTCTCTGAGGTTTGTTGAAGGTAGTCCTCATTTCAGCAGAGGTGGGCGAAGTACTCAATTTCAGTACTTAAGTCAAAGTACAGATACTACTGGTCAAATGTTACTCCGATACAAGTAAAAGTTGCATATTCAAAATTGTACTTAAGTGAAAGTACTGAAGTACTTGATTTTAACAATACTTAAGTATTAAAGTACAATTTGAAATTACAATTGTAAGGTTTAACACTTAAATGCATGCCCCTGACTAGCTTGTATAAGCTGCAGAATAAGGGATTATAGAATGTTACAGAATGAAGAAACCCAACTGACAGAAAAAAAATGTTTATTTTCTATCAAACTGGCTTGACATGAAAGCAACATTCAAGCAACTTTACATCACAGGTCCAACAGTGGCTCATGGTTTCTGAGGGCAAGTAAGGTAGGTGTGTGTGTAGCACAGCCTACTTCATGCTTAAATCTAACCAACCATTTCAAGGAAACAAAAGAGACTACATGGGTGCACAAATTCCCTTTCCACTTTGTGTTTACAGTATAGACAGCCAACCATTTTAAGTAAACTAAACAAGTCTACATGGGTGCACAAATTTACTTCCCATCACTTAAAATGGTTGCCTGTCTATACTGTAAACAAAACAAGACTACATGGGTCCACAAATTCACTCCCCATCACTGTGTATAGACACCAGAATATGCTTCCACAGGTTGGATGGCGAATTTTTGTATGCAGTGATGTGGTTTACTTTCGGCAAACAAAGCACACATTTAAAACGATAGGAATCGTTCATCCGTTCAGTAAACTTAAACATTTTGTCGAGATACGGTCATGGGTGCGAGTACTCGACAGGGCATCCGCCTTCATCTCCGTCTCCGTCTACCTCCATCTTGCTGTCGATTTAGGAATAGAGAACGGTTAGACGTTGAACTTGGTTTTATAGCCTAGCGCACAGATGTGACGCAACCGTGATTAGTGATAGGCTGTCACCTGCGAACAAACCATCACATTTTAGAAGAGAGGGGAGGGGGGGACAGAGTTTCGATATAGGCTAGACCTAGTTTATTGAAAGTTAAAAGTAACGAGAGCCTTAACAGAAATGTAGTGAAGTTAAAAGTACGATTTTTGTCATTCAGATGTAGTGAAGTGAAAGTGAAAGTATTTTTTTAAAAATTAACTCAAGTGAAGTACAAATACTCAAAATCTGTACTTAAGTACAGTACTTAAGTAAATGTACTTCGTTACTGCCCACCTCTGCATTTCAGTGAAGCCGAGCTTACAGTAACAATGAAACAGCAGAAGAAATAGTATGACAATTGTACAACCCGAATTCCGGGACACTTTGTAAAATGTTAATAAAAAAAACAATGCCATGATTTACAAATCATGTCAACCCTATATTTAATTGAGAATAGTTCAAAGACAACATATCAACTGTTGAAGGAGAGAAATTTGACTATTTAATGGAAAATATAAGCACATTTTGAATTTGATGCTAGCAACAATCAAAAAAGTTGCGAAATGCTGGAAATGTTAGTGATGATAGGAACAACAAAAGGAAGAACATTTCACAACTAATTAAGTGAACTGAAGTCATGAATGGGGATAAAAAAAGAGTATCCCAGATAGACTGAGACGCACCCTGGGTGAAGGTTTAATAAAAGTGGAGTGCATGGCGAGAAATTCATCACTTTATTGGGTGTAAGATAAGAACAAGCCCTTCGTCGTGCTTTGTGCCAGGTGTACGATAAAGCTCTGAGTCTCTCAGAAATAAAGATGAGGAGGTATTCATCACTCTGTGTAAACCAGTGTGGGCAAATGATGAAACAATATATAAGGATTATAATGTTTTTTAACATTAAATTGCGAGGGATTTGATGATTTCATCAGTAGGGCATAATATCATTAAAATATTCTGATAATCCAAAGAAATCTTAGATATATTAGATGGCCATGTTCTTTTGAACCTCAGATGGCACTGCATTAGAACCAGACCTTTTTCTGTAAAGTAAATCATTGTGTGGGCTCAGGAAAACTTCTGATAACCATTGTCTATGAGTACAGTTTAACGCTCCATTCACAAATGCTAGTGCTAATGCTAGTGCCATGCAAAGAAGAAATTTTATTTAGACACGATACAGAATTATTGTATTTAGCAGAAGCTTTTGTCCAAAGTGACATACAAATAACAACAATACAAAGTTAAATTTAACATTAAACAATTTAAAAAGTTGGTGGGGCAATTTCTCTGACGCTAGCTTAGCCACTTTTTAGAGTTTAACATGGTTTAAAACTCGCCGGTGATGCAAGAAGTTACTTGACGTCTTAAGTTCCATTGCTATGTCATATACCTGTGGTTTAACCCGTGTTGGGATCGTTGCTCAAAAAAAGTAATGTATTACACATTACTCATTACTGTAAAAAATGTAATCCCTTACATTACTTCTTTACTCTCTTTACTCTTCCAGGCAGCGCTGCATGGAAGACATAGGATTAAGCAAGGGTTACAGTTAGGGATAAAGTTAGGGTTAGGTGCCTTGAAGTTGATGCTCTCATCCAGGGGTCGGGAACCTTTTTTGCCTGGAGAGCCACTTTTACCAATATTTTTTAATCTCAGATGAGTCACATAAAGACAAGAAAAAGTTTGGATATTTAACTTACAGTTACTTTCATTCAACAGAGGATTTTTTAATACATTTTCTACTAGTTTTAAAAGTAATGTGCAAGTAACTTGAAATGTAAAGTGGAATGACAGAAGTATAGGCCTTTAGGCTTCCCATGTAAGCTAAATACCACCCCCTATTTTACCAGTGTCCTTTGGTAAGCAAAGTAACATCATAGTTAACAACACAACACTCAATTTTCGAATGCTAAGATTACACTCAATTAGGCCTACTAGAGATTAGATTGGGTGATGGTCTTGTAGTCTGACTGGCTCATAATCAGTGAGGTGAAGTTTCATGCAAGAATTGAGGCTGTCATCATCTACAGTAAGGGCAATTCCACGCAAAACTGTCATATCATTAATGGCAACTAGTAGGCTACAGTTTTGCGCGGAATTGCCCTTAAACGTGAGCGCAGGTTTGTCTTTATATTTTTCATACGTGAGAAAGATTTCTCACATGCAAGTGGAACCGAACAGGGTTAGCACAGCAATACTAACTCGTTGCAGTGTGCGATATATAACGGGCAGTTCATTTCGCGTTTTCAGAATCAGTCTTCGGATGGAAACTTTCCCATTTCAGCCCACTTGTGCTCGCTCGCAAGCTATGTGTAACCTGCGTTGTGTTGAACCTGCGTGATTCAGCCCTGCACACACCCGGACTCGAACCCGCAAACAGCAGCACCTCGGATCGGGAGGCGAGCACGCTAACAATTGAGCCAATAGCCCAGGCTACCTGGCTCGCATGCCAGCAGCACTCTTGAGGCGTCGGGGAGTGAGGTTTACCAACGTTCCACAAGCACAGCTAAGCTAGCTGGCATCCGTTACATATGCTCGCTGACTTTTCCTTTTTGACATTTTCCTTATCTAGCCTAAAGCAAGCGCACACATCAACAATAACAATTAAAGTGTTCTCGTTGACTGAAATGGAGGGAGATCTGTGATTTTGTTTGATATTGACATCGCAACGAACCGCGAAACAATATTGTGCAAGCTACGGTTACGGAGTCAAGTGAGGTGGAAAGTTATATTAAATTACTCAGATAGACCTACATATTTGCCACGAAGCCTTGTCATTTTAATTTTTTTGTTCATCTTTCGCCAACCCATGCTCTCATCGCTACCTTGAAGTTGACGCTGGGGGCTTAAACATGTCCAGTCCATGTCCATGTCCATGTGCAGTCCACTATTCCAACCACCCCAAGCATACTGGCATGAAAAACGCCGTGGAGATGTCTCTCTGTTCATCCTCGTTTGCCATGGCTGTGTAGTTGAGGTGAAGTGCGGCGATCAATATAATTTTTTGCTCCTCGTAGTAATGTTCTATTCGTGACAATTGATTGATTGACTGATTTAATTTCATTAACACACTAGATGAGGTGAGGGCAGATTCAAATTCCAGATTTCCACTAAAACTAGCCTAGACTATTTCATGATACATGATCATGCATTGCAATACATTTCATGTATTCACACCAAGTTGACCTACCATAACTTCCCAACCAGGGTTGGGTCAGATTACTTTGAAATGTAATCCATTACTGACTACAAATTACATGGCAATTTTTGTAATCAGTAACAGTTTGTTACCAAAAACATGTAACGTAATCTGATTACTTTAGGATTACTTCAATAAATATGCCCATTAAGTAAAAGACACCACCACAGAATTGATGAAAGAATTCTCATTCTATTTTTCTTCTCCACTCTTCTCCAAACATGCACAACTCAGCTTAACCCTTATAAGGGCACACCTGGACAAATAATTTAGCTTTCGCTGGATTTCTTTGACCCAGGGACATGGCCTGAGATTGGCATAAAAAAGGGAAGTATAAACCCAAATGACACCATGTCCGTTTCAATTGTGGGGGTGAGAAAATTATTATTTTGGGATGTTTTTCAACTGGGGGGACCTGGTGACTTTCTCAAAGTAAACGGTAACACTAAAACAAGAGGCTACATTAAGATTAGGAGGAAAAGATCAGGCAGTGTGCCGAGAGACCTGCCCCAATAGTAGCCTATGTAAGTTAGTAAGTAAGTATATCTTTTGATCCTGTGAGGGACATTTGGTCTCTGCATTTATCCCAGTCTGTGAATTAGTGAAGTCGAACTGGCAAGCCCAAAGGCCGAAGCCCTAACTAGTAGGCCATGGCTGCCCCAAAAGGCAGCATTTGAACATTAAACCACACAATGATCCAAAACATACAGTCAAACAAGGCAAGAAATGGTTAACAGAGAACAATATCAACATTTTAGAGCGGACCTCAATCCGTCAAAAAAGTGAGCACAAGGCCAAAGTGATGGCAAATAATCGGTCCTGCCTCAAAACCCAGATTGCTGCTAAAAAGGTGCAGTCTACAATCATTGTGGAGACATGAAGAGGCTTGGTGGGTATTATATGAACCATTTTGAGAGCTGTGGTGGTAAATAAAGATGTTTCCAGTGATTGTTCAAAAAGGGTATGAATAATTTTGAACACGCAATTTTTCATAAAAATGTTAAAAAAGATAAAAACACTTTTTGTTTATTCCATGTTTTTACCACATTGTCTTGCAACCTTTTGGCATGTGCAAGTGTCATTTTAAGTAAGAACAAACATATTGGTCAAGAGAAAAATCAATATTTGCCAGGGGTATGAATCATTTTGTTCTTAACTATATCTTAAAAAAGTCTAAAAAGTGAACATCCGAATGAAATACTTGTCAAATTAAAAGATACCTAGGCTATCATAAAAAAGTTGCATTGTTTGCATGATAAAATGTAATCAGGTAATCCCCAACAATGTAACTGTAATCTGATTACACAATTTTGTTATTGTAATCTGGGCTGATTATAGTTACTTGATTTTTGTAATCTGATTACGTACTGTATTTTCCGGACTATAAATCGCTCCTGAGTATAAGTCGCATCTGTCAAAAAAATGCATCATGAGCAGGAAAAAAACATATATAAGTTGCACCGGACTATAAGTCGCATTTATTTAGAAATGTATTTCACAAAATCCAAAACCAAAAACAGACTATGTAACTGGATTATTGAGGCTAAAAAAGATTAATGTTAATGAAGACGAAGGAGTGAAGGCAGCCAAGAGGAGGGCAGGAAGGTAATTGCAAAGCAAAAGATCCACTGAAAGAAAATGCCATGTGGTAGACCAAAATGTATCTAAAATGTGGAGAATACAATGCAATCAAGCATTTTGGGCGATGTGGAGTCACAAGCTGGCAGCAGATTAAATGCTCAAGAGAGAGAAAAAGATGCAGTTTTAAAAAGGCCTGACGGTAATTGTAAAGCAATTTACAAAAGATTCACTAAACAAAAATGCTGATGTGGTACATAAAAATTTAGCTAAAAATGTGGAGAATGCAATGCAATCAAGCATTTTGGACGATGTGGAGAGACAAGCCGGCAGCAGATTAAATGCTGGAGAGATAAAAAGATGCGGTTTTAAAAGGAAGTGCAGACCGAAGCTGCTGCAAGCAGGTGATATTTAGAAATATATTTCACAGAATCCAAGACCAAGAACAGACAGACTATGTAACTGGGCACATTGAGGCCAAAAATATTGAGAATTCTACAGGGAATGTTACTGAAGACGAATGAGTGAATAGTGGCAAGAGGCAAGCCGAAGGCTGCTGACAAGGGCCCGACGCTAATTGTAAAGCAATTTACAAAAGAAATCACTGAACAAAAATGCTGATGTGGTACATGAAAATTTAGCTAAAAATGTGGAGAATGCAATGCAATTAATCATTTTGGACGATATATTGGCACAGGCTGGCAGCAGAACAATTGCTTGGCTGGCCACCTCCGAGAGAGCAAGAGAAAAAAAGATGTGCATTTAAAACCAGGGTCTAAATTCCAGTGCGGGATTGCAGGTATTGCGAATAAATTATTAC
Source organism: Alosa sapidissima (assembly GCF_018492685.1). NCBI lineage: Eukaryota > Metazoa > Chordata > Actinopteri > Clupeiformes > Clupeidae > Alosa > Alosa sapidissima. The sequence goes on from NC_055966.1 coordinate 2,550,354, forward strand.
TGGGTATTGAGCATAATAATAAAAGTCCCGCAAATCTAGCCATCATAATGCGAGAAATTCCCACACATTTTACAGCACTGTCTGACGTTAATATAATAATGGAGCGGCCTGAATGCGCAACTATTGACGGACCAACTCTGACTTCAATTGAACCCCATGCAGAGACACACACGCGCGTGCGCAGGACCACATTGGGGGTGCCTCTCTCTCGTTGCTCTCTCTCTCTCTAGGCCTTTTCACACAGATCACGCTAAATTTGCGGGAAGAGGGGACGTCTTTATGCCGTCTTTTTGTGTCTGAAAGCGAGGTGAAAATTTGCCGGCCTGCTGATCTGTTCACATGATGCGGCATTTTTATGAAGGTATATTGGGTGCAAAAGTGGCGAGCACATTTAACTGCAGATTTTGCATGTGCACACTAAAGTCATAAATGTGTAACAGTAAAGTTGAAGTTGTACATATTTTTTTATATCTTGTTAACACAAAATAAGGGCTACGGGCTACACAAAATAACTTCATATAGCTGGACTTACCCCACGTTTTTGTCTGTTCTTGTGGCAAAGCATGTTTATAATCCAACGCTATCATGTGTTTCTCTATGGCAAAGCATGTTCATATTCCGGTTTTGAGATCCTAGCAAATTCCTGCATGGCATCCAATTCAAGGCTCACGTTGCATCCCAATTTGTTCAACAAATAAACACCTTTTTACCTTTACTTTGTTCATGGCAATGCAGTAAAAGGTTGAGAATTATTATGACTGCATACACATAGGCACGCAGACTAACACGCAACCTCGGGTCAAGTCAGGTCAGATCAGTTCGTGTCACAGATATGGAGCGCAGAAAGGTCATTTTTCATCACTAAATAAAAAATGGCATTTATTTCCGTAAATCACACAGCACATATTTCTGTAGATTGCTCAGCCCCAGAGTATCCCTCCAACATGGCAATTATATTGCCCGATTCAGGACAGTCTGCCCTACACACACATGAAATGCATGTAGAGCTGTGAGCTTGCTGTGGTGAGATACATGTCTAAATATAAGAATTTCTATAATACACTTTTTATATTTTAATTCTTTAAAAATCTAAATAAAATCAATGCTAGTATTAATACATGAAATGATGATCTGGATAGCCTAGACTCTCCTGAAAAAAACAATATATAATATGTGTGTGTGGCACTTACAATGACCAGAATAAATCCTTATGAATAAAGGTAGTGAAAATGCCCTAAAAACAGCTTAGGGTTCTAAGGGTTAATTGAAACATGCTTCGCGCACAAATGATAGCCTAGGGCAAAGAGAATGGACATCTCAACATAAGGATACATTAGAAGATGATGATTAGTGTAAACTTTGTCACACGACGTAAAAACGCAACGTTCCATTCAGTCATAAATCATTCAAGCGTAGGCCTAGTGCTCGTTATGAAAAGAAAACAGCAGCTTAATATTTTTCAGATGTTTAACAGTAGGCCTAGGCGCACTGTTAGCAGTTATGCCGAAGGCAGTGAGATTATTAGGCATTGCATCCTGTCACTCAACATCGCAGTTCGGGTTGATAAGATTCAGTTAATGCAATTATGGATCGTCTCAAAGTTTGGGACAACCAAACAGCAGTGTAGGCAAAGCAAATCCTAATTGTTAGGTTACCATAGCTGTCTTTTCTCTAGGCCTGGGCCTATCGGAAATCGTGACATAAGCACATTGGTTTCTTTTTTCTTTTCTTTCTTGTTCGCGTGTTGGGTAGTGAAGCGATAATGCATTTAAAGCAGTACATCATGTGAGCCAGAGCCGATATGGCCAGAACTGCTTACTCTGTAAAGGTATTTCTGTCCCACCCAAATTTGCTGAACTACTTGCGAAGTAGCCTATTCATCACAGACATCATGTATCACACGAAAGAGCTTTTTCTCAGCCTTTAAACGATGTTAGTCTACCCATTCATCTTGGTGGAAACTTTCCCTCAACACATGACAAACCACCAGAATAAACAGCAGACCTCACCGAACATAAAGGTGTAAAGCCCTGCACAGTTAGCCATTCCAGAGTAATCCGGTTTTAAATTTGCAGCAATGTCTTTATGCATGTCTCCAACTTTGCGTTCCCAATGTGTTTAAATTGTTCAATAAGTCTACATGATTTTAACAGGCCGAATACAAAATAAATGTTACAAATATCGCCTAGATATCTGTAAGCATTACAATCAGAGGATAGCCTATACATATAAGGCAGACAGACGCTCATGAGTTCATGCTTTGTTTTATCGCTGGATTTTAGGATAGCCTATTATGGCAACTGATTCCATTCCAAGCTACAGTCAACTCTAGCAGGCATTGAATGACTGGAGACTTTGTGAATTTATAGATTGACATAATGTGCTGTCTCTGCTATTGCTGCTTTTGATCAGTTAGATTTATTTGCAATCTCCTGTGGTGGGCTGGACATAGCATTAAAATGCCCGCCCATTCCCCTTTCCGCCTTGACCCATTCACACTGGTGGCGGAACGAAAAAACTTGGCAAAATGTCTAGGGGGCTTGGTAGTAAATTTGGCGAGACACTTTGTCCCGCCGTTCCGCCTCGGTCTATGTGAAAGGGACAGTCGTTCCGCGATTCTGGTAGCCTACATAAAATCGCGGCGATTTTGCCAGTGAAAGTGAAGTGAAATTATAGCCTAGGTGCTTCAACATCAACCGCTATCGAAAGGAAAGGAAAACAAACGTTTAACGATCAGGAACCGTCAGGAATTTTGCAAACACAGAAGCATGACCGCCTATAACACGAGTGAGCTCCAGAAATTGAAACTCAATCAGGCCAATGAAATCGTGTATAGAGTCGTTAGGTGGGCTTAACATAATGATTGATGGCAGAGTTGCAACGGTTTGGCTTGAATTCCCTGCTACTTGAAAACAAATAAGATGGTACTGTTGGCGAACAGTGTGACACGAGTTAAGCTTTTATTAAGTTGGCAAACGTTTGAACTAACGAAGTAGCTTCCCATGGTGGGAAACGCATGGGACTCATAGCGCTGCCGCTGTCCTATTGCGTGCAGAGGGAATTTGAAAGACAACTGATTATCCCGCCCCTCGGACTGAGCACTGCGAACGCGCGCGGTCATAATTATGATTTCCGTCAAGGATTCCCAGGACACTGAAAGACCGGGGTAGACGAAACTTGGTGGGCATGTAACCCCATATGGATAGCATGGAACCATCGTTTTTCGTTTTGATCTGTAGCCCCCCCGCTGGACTGCACCCCTCGAAAGGAGGGTAAGGCAGACACAGTTTTCTGTAAATATCTCGAGAACCGTAAGGTTTAGGAGGACCTTTTTTTTTTGTATGTTGATCTCTAGGGGCCATGTCAACCCATTCCATAACCACTCATTTCATGTATAGCGCCACCTAGTTAAACACAAAAAAGTAAAAATGAGGTGTTGTAATCGCAGGTATCTGTGACCTAACATAGTCAAAACTGCACGAAATTGGAAGTGTAGGATCATTATGACACCCTCTGAATGCACGCCACGTTTCGTGGAATTCCGTTCATGGGGGGCCACACAATAAATTAATTTATGTTACTATACACCAACTGGCCTGTAGGTGGCCGGAGACAGTTTTCTGTGAATACTTAAGGGGGCATGTCAACCCATCCCATTACCACTTATTTCATGTACAGCGCCACCTAGTTAAAAATTAAAAAGCAAAAAATTAGGTGTTTTCATCACAATATCTTTGGCTGACATGGTCAAAACTGCACGAAATTGAAAGTGTAGGATCATTATGACACCCTCTGAATGCATGCCAAGTATTGTGAACTTTCGTTCATGGGGGGCCTTACAATAAAATAATTTATGTGTACATTTAGTGACCGTACACCAACAAGGATTCCCGGGACACTGAAAGACCGGGGTACACGAAACTTGGTGGGCATGTAACCCCACATGGATAGCATGGAACCATCGTTTTTCGTTTTGATCTGTAGCCCCCCCGCTGTACTGGACCCCCCGAAAGGAGGGTAGGGCAGACACAGTTTTCTGTGAATATCTTGAGAACAGTAGGGCCTAGGATGACCAATTTTTTCCGTATGTTTGCCTCCAGGGGTCATGTTAACCCATTCCATGTGCACACATGTGCATAAACAGATACACACGCACACACATACATTCACAGTAATCATACGTATGACACATACTCACACAGTAGACATATGTACGCATGCATGCACATGCACAAACACACATACGCAGGCAAACACACAAGCACGCACACACACACACACACACACACACACACACACCCACACACATAAACATAAACGTGTACACGCACACATGCACACAATTCAAGAATTTCTCAGAATTATGAACAGGCAAGATGGGGGTGGAGTTGTATAAAATGAATTTTACATGTGAAATATGAAATATTTCACATGTAAATATGAACTAATCATGATTTGGTACTTGTTGTCTAGCAGATACCAGTGAGAATTGAGTGTGGATAATGCAATTTAGTGAGACAGTTAGACAGCGTGATTTATTTTTGTGGAAAAAATGTGCTGGACTGGGCGGCGGTCATATTTTGTACTGCTCTGCGGTACATCTAGTTTCTGTCATTCTAGTGTCTTTCTGAGTGCATGCGTGTGTAGCCTACGTGTCTGTATGCCACAGAAATGTGATAGGTTTGCTTGTTGTACTGCGTCAAGATTGACAACAATTTCCACCAATCATGACTGACTTCAGATCTCAAAACGTTGAGTGCATTCTGAAGCCGGCCACTTGTTGATTTGTTGTGGATAACTTATTTTATTTTTTCTCCTCTCCGCATCGACGACAATCGAATAGCGCAATGTAAAATGCAGATGGCTTCTTTGCTACTGATGCATGTTGCAGAGAAACCCAGCCCTCCACACACACACAACAGCCCTCCCTGCATGAAACGTCCCTCTTCATTCTGCTAACATTTACAGTAGCTATTCTGACCTCTTCCTCAATTTGTCCCAGCTGGGTAACGTCTCTCTCCTCCTCCTCCTCGTAACGTCTCTCTCCACCTCCTCCGAATTCACCTGTACTTCTCCTTCCTCTGTGTTACTACACTGCACATCAAACGTAACGTCTCTCCTCCTCCGAATCCACCTGTACTTAAGCCTTCCTCTGTGTTACTACACTGCACATCAAAGCTGTGTTCCACTCCTTCAGCCTGAGCACTCGATGTCGACGATGTTCACCCCTGCACCCGCTGTAACAGTCAACCTTGGGGTGAACATTTCTGTGATTTTGACATTTTGCTGCGTCCACTTGTATTCTTTTTAGCCTTTTGTCTCGCCCCCCCCCCCCCCTTTGCGCTTTTGTGGTTTATTAGGCATATTAAATTATGACAGCACCGGCCCAAAAATGTGCGTCGGCCCACGGTACGCCCGATGGCCAGTCCATGCCTGATGACTTCTCCATTTGACGTTATAATCGATTGCGGACGTGAACAGACAGCTACAGACACAGAGCGCACAGTAGGCCTACTTTCACTTTCTGTGCGTATTCATTACGTGAAAGATAATTAGTAGCAAAACAGCGATCAAATATTACATGGCAGTGAGTTTTGTTTTCAAATGTTTTCATGTATGTCTAGATAACGGGTGAGGAATGTTTAGGAGACTCGTAAATCCTCAAATTTAGGCTGCGCAAAGCACAGCACCTTTATTTGGCCATGGCTTGTATTCGAGTCAGCTATATAGTCCTTTATTTCTTGCGTTTTATTGTGAGACATAGGCCTACTTTTCGTTTGGAGCGGCATGGGTAGGCTATCAAAAGCAGATGTTCAATTTGAGATTTAATTTACGTTTGGACTGTTTGATTATATTGCTAAATATCGGGACTGATGACCACTGAAATCTGTGGGGTATTTAATGGCTTACTATTAAGTTTCATGTAGTGTCGGGATTTCGATTGCCATCCACTTATTGCGAGATAAGGTATCCGCACTTTCATTCATTCATACGTGTGCTGTTCTGCAAGGGAAACCTTATTCCGTATAGCCAAAGAGGTCTAAGAGCCTAAATTTAGTTATTTTTTAAATTATGCATGATTTACTTTCATAGGCTTCATAGGCTGATGCCTGGCAGCAACAATTGTGTTTAAATGTAGGTTACTGCTTCAGCCTCTAGCTTTGAAGGGGGCGGCATGCGACTGGTAGCTTGAGAGCAATGAGAGCAATGTGTTGGAGACTCATGGTGTAGGAGAATGAATTTTCATTGGCAACCATTGCAACCAACAATATAAAATATTAAGAAGAGCTGTTTTATGAGTTAAATTTAAACAAAATTATACTGGCTTTTATTTGTCCAAATCTGAGGCCCGGCTATAAATAGAATCCCAGCCATAATTTGATGATTTAGGTATGCACGTGTGTTTCAGGCATAGTGCAAGCACTAATCTCTGACTGAAAGTGCACAGGACTTGTGCATTTGAGAGCGCTCTCTCGCGGCTGTAGACGTAATGTTTCACGTAGGGTTCATGTCAGTTAATATAAATTAACATTTAAAATAGTGCTGGGCGGTATGACCAAAAATGTATATCACGGTATTTTTCAAAATTCTTACGGTTTCACGGTATATGACGGTATTTTTTTTTCCATGCATAATCAGATGTTCACAGCATTTTCTACAGGTTGAGAGAGGAATTGCTGCAGTACATTGACTAAGGATGGTCTATTTTACTGTCATGATGTAGATCAGGGGTCTCAAACACCCGGCCCGCGTCCGGCCCACGACGTATGTCAAAATAATAACGTAATCCGGCCCTTGAGACTTTTTAATTGCGACAAACAATGATGCTGATTAAAATAGACGATAGTTCCAAGTACGGTGACGAATCTCATTTGTACTCTGCTCCACTATGTGCTAGACATCCAGAGCTTCATTCAAACCAAAAATCGCTGCGCAAAGTTTTCAGGAAATACTTGTATTACACGCGAGAAACACAAAGACGTGCAACTGTAATGACGCGAAAGCGATGCAGGCCATAGTGTTGCATAAATTGAAGCAGAAATTAAGCAGAAATAGGCCTACACCAAATGTTGAAAAACGTTTACGTGTGATGAAGTCTTAGGTAGGCTATGTTATTCACCTATTCTAAATCTGAAGGAGAATATCTTTTTGGAGATTATGATCGATCGTCTATTGAATGGAGGTGCGTCTGCGTGTATACGATGGTGTCCACTAATCATACCATGCTTATTTCGACCCTCCGCCCAACATAGCTTGGAGGTTGCAGTGGTAATCGTGATGATAGTGTCCGTAATGGACGTGGTACAGACAGCAGGCCTAGTAGAAATAGGGCTCTAAACTACAAAGTCACCCACAATATGATGCAAATTTCTGGGTACTCAGATTACCCGCGATAGGAACTGATTTGACCAGAATACTTTATTGTAGGCCTTGTGGTTTAGAAACCATATACATCTTAGGTGTTGGTATACATCTTAGGTGTTTTCCTGTTAATTTTTTATGTGGGTAATATGAAAAAAGGAAAGTAAACCTGCTCAAATATGTTCATCCAGTAGCCTATTTACTGAAAGGTGCATAATTTGAGGTGCTTGCCATCCAGTAGCAAATTAGATGGGTAAATGTACCCCCTTCATAAACTTTTGTTTTACTCAAAGATTTTTACATTTACAGTAGGACTTTATCTCTGACCACTTTCAAGCCATGGCCTTTTGAAATTTTGATATAAAAATCCAATGGTGTTGCTTTCTCAACCCTGACGCCTATAGTTTGCCAGGTTTAAAAAAGTTATGAGAGGAAAATATTTTTATTTGGTGTGAAACACACACATACCTGTTTTTATGCTTTTCATTTGTTTTATAATTTGTATTAATATTTATTTTATCATTATTTTATTTATAAGCTAAGGTTGCTAGCAGGTGTCTAAAACTAGATAAAAACACTTGCACTTTCTGTTTGCAGTTTTGTGTGGTATTTGAAAAAAAGAACACTGCATTTTCAGAAATAGCCGGCCCTCCAATCAGATGACGTTGGCAGAATTGGCCCCCAGCTCATTTGAGTTTGAGACCCCTGATGTAGATTAACTCCACACTATTGGTAATGCAGTTTCGCATGGCCCCAGAAAATGATTCTGTTTACAAAGAGCCACTCATGATTCTAATGAAGAATCTAATACAGAATTTTTACTGTGCAAATTTCACAAACATCTTGTATAAAATCAATACAAAAAGTAGTGCAACTTGCAATAATTATACTTTTTTGAAAATTATACAATTTAAAATAAAACCTCTCTCCTAATATGCTTAAATAGGCCTGTCAAATAGGCCTATCAGAAACATGCCTTATTGTTATTGTGTGGTTTACAGTGGTCGGCTAACGTTAACTTGATGTGGATGTCTTGTTAGCCTGCCATGAGCTTCGGTTCGGTTCGCTAGGCAAAACATTAACAAAAAAGTTAGTTTTGGTGCACTGATGACAGTCAGGATCCTTTCTAACTAGCCAGCTAGTATTGCTCAGTGCATGTCTATAACACATGCTTTACTTGCTACCTGGATAATTTCAGCGAATATTCTTAAGGTGAGATGAATGATAAGAACATTAAACTTCACTGGGTTGCTAACACGAAATCACCTACTAGCCAGCTAGTTACAGCTGTTGAACAATCTCAATAGAATTTTCGTGACGGTAAATCCCTTTCAATGCAGTATCCCTTAACGTTTTTCCTTAACTAGAGAAACAATTTAAGGTATTCTGTGCAACACCCTTAAATAAACCCCTTACCTAAGGAGAAATTAAGCCTTTAAGGCCCATTCACACCAAAAACGATAACGATAACGATAACTATAAATAAATATCGTTAATATGAATGACGACGTTCACACATAAACTATAACGATAACGACATGAAGAACGATATCGTTGGGGATCACTTTCAGAGCGATTTTCACAACGATAAAATGCTAATAGCCAATCAGAACCCATCGAATTTTAGCCCTCACATTTATTAACACAATGAGAGACTTTGTTTATCGTTGTTCAGTGTGAACGCTTTTATCGTTGTGGTTATAGTTATAGTTATCGTTATCGTTTTTGGTGTGAATGGGCCTTAAGGGTCATACTTCTTCAGGGAAAAACTTATTGGGGGCCAAGCAGCGAAGCTGCGAGGACCTCATTATGTTTCTACGTTTTCCTATTATTATTATTATATGCAATGGAAGTCAATGGCAGCCCATAGAACCGTCTGGTAAAAAGTTAGGAAATTTGGCACACTAATTGGGGACGGTCCCATGATTCATGTCACCAAGTTTCATGTCGGCAACTCGAACCCTCTAGCGCCACCAACAGGCCAAAGTTGGAAGTGTGTTCACTCACGTAACTTTTGACCCGTAGGTCCGATTTTCAAAAGTCAGGTATCGTTGGAATCCTTGGACCAAGCCGAGTTCAACTATGACGTCATTTTCCGCCATGATGGATTTTCCGCCATTTTGGATTTCATCAAAAACACTTAAAATGTATCAGGGGTCACATACTTTCTCTGATTCCCACCAAATTTTACACAGATCATCTTCAGACCAAGCCTCACAAAATTTATCACTTTTTGTCTTCGGAAATATTACCGTTCGCCCGTAACAGCCAATCAAAATTTGCGGCGAAGCCGCCAAACAGGAAGTGAGCTCATATCTCAGCAACCCTTGCAGTCATCAAATCCAAACTTGGTATATGAACTCATGACCCCATCAGGAGGACGCTCTAGAAATTTGGTGACCTTTGACCTCTAGGGGGCGCTGTAAATCAGTAACATGCCTTTTGGACTGTAGCTGCTGTTGTGCCTACAATTACAATGTACTAGTGGTGTCTGTGGTAATACTGTGGAAGATCCTTATGTCGACAGATGGCAATTCATGACATCAACATAATTGATTTGGCCGCCATATTGGATTTAATCAAAACCACTATCAAATTTCCCTAGGTCACAAATTTCATCGGATCCTCACCAAAATTGGCACAGACCATCTTCAGACCATGACTTATCAGTGCTTTGATTTCCATAACAATTGACGGAAGCGTTTGCCCGTAGCAGCAAATCGAAATTGGTGGCGAAGCCGCCAAACAGGAAGTGAGCTCATATCTCAGCATCCGTAGCATCTATCAAAAACAATATTTCAATATTTCCTGTAAAGTAAAGTTTGTAAACACGTTCTCAAAATCAACTTAATGCACGCACAACTTTTGTTTGAGCAGGAGAGAGAATAACAGCGCATGGACGCAGCAATTACAGAAGTTGTAGGCTAGGCTACTTGCTGCTTTCTTTTACTATCTATGGTTGCTGGTTATCAGCATACAATAAGCTGATTTAAGCTAATTCACTAACTCAAGACTTCAAGGCCATCATGGATATAAAACATTTTTTGAAAACAACAAAAGGATGGAGGGAGCAAAGGAGGGAGGCAGCAAAGCTAGGAGTTATTTCAAAAGGGCAAGAACAAGGTAGGCAAAATTTGGGTGCTTGTCAAAACCTTAGTGTTACAGCTGGAATAATGCTTAGGCTGATGTTAAAGCGCACACAATGTTTAAAGCCATACACAACGGTAAATTGGAACTGGCTAAGGCTGGCCAAATTTCAATAGCCGTGTTTCATTGGTTCGTTTAGGTAGGAAGGCTTTAAACATGAGGTTTCTCTCCCATCAGTGCTGACATCAGAGTTATGAGATGATCTCTAGTGGAATGGTTCCTGACAGAGATGTTATTATTTTTGCTCATTTTTGACCACAGGTATGATAGGGGAGTCATGGGAGGGTGGAAAAATGATCAGTCCCTTTATTTAAGTATAAGTATATACTCTTTTGCTCCCGTGAGGGAAATTTGGTCTCTGCATTTATCCCAATCTGTGAATTAGTGAAACACACTCAGCACACAGTGAACACACAGTGAGGTGAAGCACACACTAATCCCGGCGCAGTGAGCTGCTTGCAACAACAGCGGCGCTCGGGGAGCAGTGAGGGGTTAGGTGCCTTGCTCAAGGGCACTTCAGCCATGCCTACTGGTCAGGGTTCGAACTGGCAACCCTCCGGTTACAAGTCCGATGCGCTAACCAGTAGGCCACAGCTGCCCCTATTTTTTGTATGGATAAACACAACAGAGAAAATGAGGAAATAGATTTCAGCGCAATTACGACCAGGGTGGCGATTATAATGTAGACACCCACCACTACTGAAATATGTAAGGTTTACTGATTAATGGATGCAAGCTGGTAAGATCTTCCTGCATTTACTTATTTACTCGGCTCAGTGGAATCACTATTCAGTGCTAGTTGCAATTCCTCACTTGATTCCAAATTTAGTTTATTCTCCCTTTTGAGTAGTTTTAAAAATCTCATTCTGCAATTATTCAATCTCACTGTGTTGATTTGTTTTGGAATCCCTTAGCTCAAGAGGAACTACAACATTAATGAGAAGCATCTGAAGTCTTATTGTTATTCAGCAAACTATGTCTACACAATCCTTGTGGATGGCTACAAATTCAATACTGCGTCATGGAATGATATCAGGTTTGAAAGACAGGTAATTTGTGAATTTTACTTAGTAATTTGACTGTTTTCTCCACATAATATCATCTTGTAACTAATTATTGTATACATTGTTACAGGTGAAGAACACAAGTATTGCCTGGACACTGGGCTACATGCTAACCCTTTCCAACATGATCCCAGCAGAGGCTAAACATATGCATTTGCCAATGGAAAACACCCTCTTTGCTGGCATCCTCTTCCTTTTCTCAGCTCTGACAATTATAGCTCTTGTGTTTCTCATCATCCTTCTCATTAGAACCTGCTACTAATTTTTCTGTATACAGGGTTCCCATCCATTTTCACTGACAAAAGTTCAAAACCTTCATGACTTCCAAGTATGCAAGTATGACATTGCTGTCTTTAAACCACAGGCTAATTATAACATGTCACTTAAACAATGACATTGGGGAAAACATTGCTTTCTCTGTTTTCTCCTCCACTTTTCCATTTCCATGAAAAAGTGATTGAATTCCGTGGCATGTACACCATCTCCTACCTATGTCCCTGGTAAAATGAAATTTCATGATTTTTCCAAAACTTTGATTTGATTTCTCCTGGTCTGGAAAATGGGATTTAACATTTCCATGACTTTTCCAGGTTTCCACCGTGGAAACCCTGTCCATGGTTACAGAGCTTGATTTGTTTTTAGATGAAGATAATGACATTTGAACACCAATTTGATATGAATGATAAGACGATTACCATGGTCCAAAAATGTCATTGACCAACATTAGTCTGCATGTTGACTACAAAATTACAACAGAGCTACCAGATAACATGTAAGGGATAACATATTGTCCACTGGTCAATATTGGAAAATAAGTCCAAGAAAACAGGACAAACAGGACCCTGGCGTGAAATGGTGGGGTCTTGCTTCGTCCTGAATGAACTTATTTTCTGTGATTGACCAGCAGGTAATACATTATCCCACTTATTATAGGCTACTGATACCTTCAAAAACGAGAAAATAATCTTCACACAATGTATCTTTTCGTGGCTTCTGCTGAGAACTAAATAGTTTGAACTTCAAAGTTTTAGATGTTGAATAGCAACGATCTTGCTGACTTTCGATCTCAATGAAATTCCATTGTGATCAGTGAACGGACTGCATGCGGAGTGACATGAATCAGAAACACAAAACCTGTTGCCATTGACAGTGGTAATTATATGGAATTATCAGAACCTTGAACATTGGGAAGGCCCATTTATGTCAAGGAAACTTTCTGCAGCATTCTAAACAGTCATATAATACGCCAGTTGAAATTGATGAAATTCCTTTCTGTAAATATTAGCCCAAGCATGATATATTTCCGTATAAGCCTACTTTACTATAAAAACATATACACAATCTAATGCCAGATTCTCCCAGATTTGAACATGAGGTGTTGCTTACAATCCCTTCACTTTCCACCCAAAATGTTTGCAGTCACTCAGGTACATTTTAAAAGATCATGTTCCGGTGTGTGCCTTTACCAGACTCACGCAAAGGGAATTGGGAACTGTTGTTAGTTCCATCTCTCTCGTTGTCAAGCAGGCATAACATAACCCAGATTTCTGTTGAACCTTAGCTTTGTAAAATTGCTGTTTTATTACTTAGCCTTCTGCCTTGTAACTGAGCTAAAAGCCACCTCGGTCATATATGCTACAATGTTGCTATGCACTGAACGTTGCTCAAATCGCTATTTTTATAGCACTAATGCATCGTGACGAAAATCCCTGACTGTACCTTATGAAGGTCTTCTGATATTAAAATGGTCCTTTTCCTCTTGTATTGGGGAAATGTAATACTATTCTACCTTTGTGATGAGATGATGACAGTTCAAAATAAAGAGGATGCACATTTATCCTTGAGCTTCGTTATCTATGGTTTTGCAAAAATGTTTTGACCAATTATGTTTTGAAATACAAGTATGATTAATTATCTTGTATGGTAATCAAATGGTAAGAACTGAAATTGTGAGCTAAAGTCCAGATACCAGACCACCACTTTTGAGAATAGAATAGAACAGAATATACTTTAATGTCTCCATGGGGAAATTTGTCTTGGACTCATCAAAACATAACCCAGTGATAGACATACTGTACGTCAACAGGGACATGACAGAGAACATGTTACATAATAAATGTAACATAATAATAATGTAAACAGATGCAGCAACATGGGTTGTGTGCGTGTGACACTAAGCCCCAACGAAGAGTAGCCTACACTGATAGAGACGGTTGATAAAGAATATTTGGTATTGACATTGCAGCAGAACTAGCCTGCCTATCCCTGTGATCCCAAGGCTGAATGAGGTTAGGATGAACTGTATTGTATTCATATAGCACTGTACAAGCAGTGGGTAAAAGTGCTTTACATCGGCAAATCAATTAGAAAATATAAAAACAGAAAACAGAAAAGTTATATTACAAAAATAATTTAAAATAAAAAATGACCAAGTGATGTGCACACAACACAGGCCTGATCAATACGATAAAGTATATAAAAAAGTAAAACCCCTTTGTTTACTGCTTGGAAAATGTACATAAAAATAAATACAAATAAATGTTGTAATTGTGTATATAAGTTGTTTTCTGACATTATTATTACCATACCAAACTCTGTCACTGTCTACATCATATAGGTGCTAGTGGCAGAACATTTTTGGTTCTCATAAGCTTACTTGTAAAAAATTCAAGAATTTTGTGAAGCAGCACAATGGAAGATTTGATCTTGGGGTCCCCCTACACTTGATAAGTGCAATAATAAATTAACTAAGTGTGCTTCTTTGCCCAACAGTCTGTAAAAAGAGAGCTCCGAATTTCTGTAAGTGTAATAATCCGGTTTTGAGATCCTAGCAAATTCTTGCATGGTATCCAATTCAAGGCTAATTGAATCCCAATTTTGGATAGAAACACTTTTTTGCCTTCACTTTGTTTATTGCAATGTTTCAAAAGTTGTTGTCAATACAAGAAACGTCACGAGTGCACACACACGCTACTGCGCAAGCTCAGGTTCAGGTCAGGTCAGGTCAGTTCGTGTCACAGATGTGGAGCAGAAAGGTCGGAATGAGAGAAGTGAATGATCACATTTTTCATCACTAAATAAAAAATGGCATTTATTTCCTTAAGGCACACACACCATATATTTCTGTAAATTGCTCAGCCCCAGAGTATCTTATAATCAGTTGAAAATCTAAATCAAATCGATCAATCAAATGCAAGTAATAATACATCAAATGGTGGCAGATCTGGGTAGCCTGACTCTGTGCTAGTGAAATGCCCTGAAAATAGGCTGATACGGTTAAAGTGATTAACTGTAACATGTTTATATAATACCTGCGATATTTTACACTGTAGCAGACACAAACAAAAATGTCCACACGAACATCACCACCAAAAAAAATCCATGAAACATTGACCTGCACATGAGAGCTCAGTGTGTAATGTCGTGATGTGTATGTAAGAACCATCTTATGACATGGATTCAAGGTTTTCTAAACAAAACTTCAAAACTTATCGAGAGATGAAGCAAACCTGACCTTCCACGTGTGTGTTGGGGAGTGCAATGTTCCAACATTCCATTTGTTTACTATGCGAGAGTAGGGGAGAACCGGTGTTCCAGTTTAGCTGGTGAGCAGGTTAACTTGTGATATTTGCATAAAATCTGTGAATATTCAACAAGACCCTACCTACTTGTTAACAACGCCTGCCTCCGCCCATCGAGTGCTGGAGATTCACATTTTCATGCTTAAGCATCCACACAAAATGCTGCGCAAACAGGAAATGTGTCAAAGTAAAACAACAAAGGTTTTGTTGGGTTTGGAACATGAGTCTCACAGAGGCAAAATAAGCACTAATACCACTACACCACAGAGATCATCACTTGACATTAGTAGACTAATACTAGTCTACTAGCTTACTAGCTATCCTGATGTCCATGTTAACTGGTGATAGCCTATGACATGAGTGAATGCATCCCTTGAATAATGCAGATGAATTTTGCCTTACCAGTAATTTTGCATCACAAACAGTAAGAAATTGGCATGACCCCATCAGACGTTGTTCGTTTTTTGTGCAGAAATCGCAAAAATTATAAAGATCACTTGTGGGCCTCAAACTGCTCACTAAAATGACAAGCTAGAAGCAATACGTACCCTGGCTAACCAGTTAAGCCACCAAATCGAGATTCGTAACGATTAGCATATCTTCCCATTAAATCAATGCGTATGTTGTCTTGTGACAGCTTGTTACTTTATTAGTTACTTTCAGCAGCTGCCAACAACACCCCCACCGCCTCAACATAAAAATGATAACCGATTTTGCCAATACTCACTATACTGGAAGTGCATTTTAACAGTAATGTCAACAATGTATAGCAGACATCCCAACCTAACCTACTTAGATACTGAAATTCAGATGTTTGTTCAATAATGTCTAGTCAGTACACCAAATAAGGAAGGCCTATTGATAGAAATTGTGATAGTAAAATATGTAGATTTTGGTAGTTTGGCCTTTTCATGTAGCCTTGGCAACTAGCCATCTAGTATAGGCCTGAGTAATATGCAAATGAAATTACACTTGTAATCAACAAGTCTTTTGCAATCATTTAACCCGCCGTGAGCAATGCTAAAGTCACTGTTACAAACAGTGCAGTGTGCAAGACTATCATTATATTTTACTCTTATGAGACAATTGGGTACACTTTTGTGTAGTCTGATGTGAAGTGGGTCTTAAATGTTCCTTTTTGAGGGGCACTGACTCTGCCATGCCGTCATGATCTGATTAATTAAGTTCGGGAGAAAACAGATATAAGCCCACCTACACTGAAAACTGATTGGTTGATTTAGCAAAACAGACCAGGATGCTCTCTGTCTTGGATGCGCTTCAGGCACACACGCACCACTCCTCTCTCTCTCCCTCTCCGTTGTGTGCGTGTTAAACTCAGATGCACACGCGATTTGAAGTCCGGTCAGGCTTGCGTGCTCTAGGTTCCGGGAGATTTTATGTAATTTGCGGGCGTCAGGAAGCCGCTATCAATATGTGGGAGACTCCCAAAACTTCGGGAGACTTAGGATGTCTAGCTAGACAGCACTTTGTCGCCAGCACAGAATGTACAATGTACCTTAATGTTGTCATGTTTAGCTGATACAAACTCAAAATAATGACTGTATAGATAAAATGTGCATCTCTCTCCTCCCTCCATTGTTGTTTACGTTTGTGTCGCTGCGTGGTTTAACACGTGAGTTGTCCTCATGCTGAAAACGTGAGCATAGCCTATATTATTATATTGAGCAAGGCACCTAACCCCTCACTGCTCCCCGAGCGCCCACTGTCGTTGCAGGCAGCTCACTGCGCCGGGATTAGTGTTTGCTTCACTTCACTGTGTGCTGAGTGTGAATTCACGGATTGGGATAAATGCAGAGACCAAATTTCCCTCACGGGATCAAAAGAGTATATATACTTATACTATACTGTTAACTAAAAGTCCAATATATAAATAGAAATCGCGAAATCTTTTCAGCAGTTCGTGGTGTAGTGGTCTGGAAGATATAGTAGCAATATTCTCACCTCTTTTGTCATTGACATCCAAGGTTTGAATCCCAGCTAGATATCTGGTTGTTTTTTAATTTTGTTTCCGTTCATACAGTATGTGTCGTATTTGTGTGGATAATGCTTAAACGGACATGTATTAGACATAAACTGGTGATGTTTTCAGCGATATCTGTTTCAATTTACATAAAGACGGACTGTGAAATTTGGCCAGAAAGGAGTCGTACATGTTTACTCCATGAAAGTTTAAATTTAACTTAACGGCAACATGTAGCCTACCTTTGTTACAACCTGACACAGCAGTGTTTGTTTTCAAAACTGTGCAACTCACCGAGTGGTTAGTGGTGTTCGTTGATTATTAAAAGCAAATATATCCGCACAATGGATGATTTCCAGCCATCTTAACCACTCGGTGAGTTGCACAGTTTTGAAAACGAACGTTAAGGGTTGTTTTAGGACATGTTTGAGTAGCCTACTACAGTATGCCTGTTGGCAGCCACTCAGAGTAGTCAAAGGCGATTCAAAACGAGTCAGAAAAGTCGAGACAGGACCAATCGTCAAAATTTCGGTGTCCACCACTCTAGTTCATCCAAAACAAACCAGAAAAGGGACTCAAAGTGCTAAATACCGGAATTTTCCTTTAAAGGGTGTACTTTAGCAACACCCTAGCAACCATCTCAATTATTCTAGTAACAACCAATGAACATTATTACCCAAAGCAACCAACACAGCAACTGTTTCATTTAGCATAGCAACTGCCATATCTACTCTAGCAACACCCTAGCAACCATCTCAATAGACTATGTGCACGAAACGCTCTATGTGAGCTGGTTTGTTTCCAGTGGAGCTAGGTGTGTTTGAACCTGCCGCTATTGTTAATGTAATTACTGTCTACACGGACCCATTTGGGTGTTGCACTAGGGAATCAGCATGTTACGATAAAGGATTTATACATGTGTTAAAATTGTTTTGTGCACCTAGTCTATTACCCCTAGCAACAGCCACTTCTATATTGTCAACCAACATGATTACTAACCATCACTGCTGCTAAGACGGCTTTCTACAATGACAAAATCAACAGTGCTACAGACACTCGAAAACTTTTCTCAACCTTCAAATCGCTACTCAACCCTCAGCTCCATCCTGCCTTACTGCAGATACCCTCGTCTCATTTTTTACAAACAAAGTGGCGGCAATCAGCAGTCAATTCTCTACATGCCCACTCAACGCATCTGACTCAGATACCTACAACCTCCAGGGACTGCTGGAACATCTTTTTCAGCATTCACGCCTCTCTCCGAGAGTGAAGTATCTAGACTCCTGACATGCAGCCGTCCTACCACATGCTCGCTGGACCCTATACCTACGAGCCTACTTCAGTCCATCAGCCCGACCATCGCACCAGCTATCACACATGTGATCAATGCCTTGCTAACCTCCGGCACATTTCCAACAGCGTTCAAAATGGCCCGGGTAACACCGTTACTTAAGAAAGCTTCTCTCAACCCTGCTCAAGTCGAAAACTACCGCCCTGTCTCACTCCTGCCTTTCCTATCCAAAGGCATTGAACGCGCAGTCTCCAAACAGGTCTCTGACTTCCTTTCACAGAACAACCTTCTGGATCCAAATCAGTCTGGGTTCAAAAGTGGCCACTCTACCGAAACGGCTCTGCTGTCTGTAACAGAAGCCTTAAAAGAAGCCAGTGCTGGGCCCCCTTCTCTTTGCTATCTACACCACCTCCTTGGGACAGATTATCCGTTCGCATGGCTTCTCATACCACTGCTATGCCGACGACACACAGCTCTATCTGTCCTTTCCACCTGATGACCCCATGGTTTCAGCACGGATCTCGGATTGCCTCTCAGACATAGCTACATGGATGAAGGCACACCACCTCCAGCTGAACCTCTCAAAAAGCGCTTTCAGATATAACCTCCGGAGTACATGCGGAGGTTTGTCAAACGGAGGTCCTACCCTTTGGATGATTCAGATATGATGCTAACCTGCGGACCTAATACTGACCTTATACGGACGTATGTGTGAACGACATACACGCACATTACAGAATCTCCGTGTGGTTATCGAGTGAGGGGTGGGGGCTTGTAGAGTTCACAAGATGCGAGATATGACACAGAATATATGCGGCCGCTGCCTGTAACAGCTGCTTTTTGTTTACAACGTGTAGCCTATGCATTATGTAGGCTAAAGAAGACAAATCTATTGTGCATAGGCTAATACTTGAAGTAGGCTAGTCAAGTAAGCAAACAGTATTTGTATGTGTGCTTCGAATAAACACATTTATCTGTTTTCAACGTTATGTACCAGAATTACTTGGCTATAGAACCCCACATCTGGTTTGCGTTGGAGAGAGAGCATGCACAAACTTTATGGTAGGCTACCAGCCAATTCAGTAGGCTAACTCAAGACTGCAAGGCCATCATACAACGTTTTAAGCAATAAACAAAATACTAACATAACAGTTAAGTTCGTTTTTTCATGGTTTATTTTTTCCAAAAGCATCCTCTCCCCATGTGTCTATTGCTTTTACGTAAGGAGCTTGTAACAAAGTTGGCTTTTCTTCGTTTTCATTTTCTCTAGGCATATATGCTCAACAAATATCAGCGAGCTCAGCGAGGTATCAATGAACAGAAAACCATGTTGGCTAACAATTTATTAAATACTCCTGTTATTGTCGTCAACGACGTCGCTGTAGGCTACTGCCTTTTCAGCGCCTTCTGCTTATGGTGATTCAGTCTTTTGAATTCGTTTGCCATGCAGTTGTAGGCTACAACGTCTCTTGCCGTTCCCTTCATGTGTTCTATCAAAATGTTGTATGCCCTCATGGACAGTAGATCCGTGATGTCTGCATCTTACCAGGTCAGAGATTTTCTGGACAGCATTATGCCACTCCATCATAACACTGGCATTTAAGTAAGATCTAACCACATGGACGCACGAAAGAAACGTCACCAACACGCCCTCTCACTAGGTGTGATCTTAACCGCATGTCCTACGCTTCATTCAGACACAGCACATTTACATAATGTCCGGAGGAAATACTAGGGGGGGAGTAGTATAAACACCGGGTGAATTCGGACTTCCACATGAACGGTTATGTCGTTCAGATATACGGCCCCACCGTTTAACATCGGCAGAACCTCCGGTCTTACACGTATGTCTGAAAGCGCTTAATGACTGAACTGCTGGTCCTCCCAGCTAAACCTACCATACACCACGACATCAACATCAAATTTGACTCCCTGTCTGTTTCACCTACCAGGACTGCAAGAAATCTAGGAGTTGTTCTCGACAACCAACTAAACTTCTCAGATCATGTTGCCTCAGTCGCCCGGTCATGCCGTTTCGCACTCTACAACATACGGAAAATCAGGACTTACTTGACTCAAGATGCTACCCAACTTCTGGTTCAGGCAATAGTCATCTCACGCCTCGACTACTGCAACGCCCTCCTGACTGGTCTCCCAGCCTGCGCAGTGAAACCACTTCAGATGATCCAGAACGCGGCAGCGCGCCTGGTCTACAACCAACCCAAAAGGGCAACCCGCTGCTCATCCAGCTACACTGGCTACCTATGGCGGCCCGCATCAAATTCAAGGCTCTAACGCTTGCCTACAAAGTAGTCTCTGGTTCTGCTCCCACCTACTTGAATGCCCTCATACAGACATACACTACCTCCAGACCGCTGCGCTCCTCAGACGAACGACGTCTAGCTCTACCACCAGTATGCTCAGGCCAATCCAAACTTTTCTCATCTGTTGTTCCTCGTTGGTGGAACACACTGCCAGTTCCAACAAGGGCAGGGCCATCCCTCTCCGTTTTCAAAAAACTCCTGAAGACCCAGCTCTTTAGAGAACATCTCCTCTCATAGCAACACTTACAACAAGTCTTGCTGATCCTAGCACTCACCAGCCGTCTTAAACTGACACGTAACTGTTAAAAACAGCACTCACTGATGCACTTATTTTTACTGTACTCTAATGTTTTTTAAATTGTCCTAAAATTAATGAGAATTGCTCTAAAACTTAAACTGTTTACCATGTTGTTAGTCGCTTTGGCTAAAAAAGCGTCAGCCAAATGTAATGTAATGTAATGTAATGTAATGTAATGATTACCCTAGCAACCAGCATAGCAACCACTTTATTTAGCATATCAACCACCATATCTATATCAAATGCCTTTGTGTGAGCACAGAAGAGATCCATTACTTTTTCTGCAGGTTTCTTGTGTAAATGAGGTTTTTGGATAATATGTTTTTCACCTATGTATGTTTCTGTATGTTTCTAGATCAACCTGAAGGACTTTGCCTTCTAGACTGGTCTTTATTATTTTTGTAATAGTAGGATGATACATAAATACCACAGACAAATAGGTGTGGTCAGAGGTAGATGAATAAAATGTTGGAAAACAATTATGGCAACAGCTTAATGTCACTATTAGTAAGTAACAACATGTAGAAAAACATACTGGACATATTACATAACATATATTTAGAAATAATTGTCATCACTTAAGGCAAGAGGTCTTAATTGTAAGATCTCTGTATAAACTGTACAGATCAACAAAATAGCAGATAAGCAAAATAGCAATAGGCTTGTTTGCATATTGGGTATGGGTTTGTGTGTGTGTGTGTGTGTGTGTGTGTGTGTGGGGTGGGGTGGGGGGGTTGATCATTGAAGTGGTGGTGCATCAAAGCTGCCCGTAATGATCGATGCTTCTGATCTGTGTTAGGGACTGGGTGCAGGACTGTCCAGTGGTGTACTAGGACTGGCAAGGCTGGCATTCACTCCTCCAATAGACGGGAGGTAAGCATGGTGAAGGATGGGCAGCTGCACAGATAGCCTCCGCTGGATGCTGTTGGACAGAATTACAGAACTTTTGGAACAGATAGACAAATCTTTTCATTTTGCATTTGAAGAGTATTATGACAGTCAGTGGATCTTATAGATCAGGGATTCCCAAACTGTGGCACATGTACCACCGGTGATACGCAAGCTTCCACTAGGGGGTACGCGAGATGAAAAGGGCAATGTCGGAAAGGTATTACATTTTTTTTTTTAATCTTAAACCTATGTTCTCTTTGTTCTTTATGTTTCATAATGCGTCAGTAGAATGTTATACTTTTCTCTGTGTCAGATGGTGGGGGTACACGAGCCGAGTCAGGATGTAGGTGGTGGTACGCGGGGAAAAAGTTTGGGAACCGTTGTTATAGATGAAAGGATCTACACTAGGCCTACTTTTGATTAGTCTGGATTCACCAAACCATTTCACTTTGTGAATAGGGTCTAAGAACATTCTATTGGAGAATGTTTCCAATTGTAGTGTAACAGAGGTCGTAATTCGTCCGCCGCTCATGGCCCTCGAACCCGCCACCTCGACACGCACCGGCATGGAAGTTGAACGCTCTAACCACTGAGCTAAAAGCCCAGTCTCCCAACTCAGCGGTTAGAAGCGTTCTTAAGGTTAGGGGTGTGAGGATTTACATGGGCAACTAGCACGCTAGCTCTCCGTTACAGTAGCATCCTACTGTAATGGGCGTAGACTTTTGTTTTAACTTTAAAATCATTAGACCAGCCTAACCAATTGCATTTATAAAGGATTGCTAACCTTAGTATGTACTTTGCCACTTTTGCAAATTGATAATAAACATTGATATTCTTTGATGTTTTCTGGCATTGCAATTACCATTTTATTGCCTCATCTAGCTCTACCACTGCCACTTTCTATTTTGAAACTAACGTCATCCCCTCTGGTCGCTGATTGTTTCACCAACCTGTTGGCTGAGGGAAAATGACTGTTTCCAAACTGCTATCTCTGTGAGAAAATGAACTGAGATACAGGTGAGTGGAGCAAGGCTAGCACTTTGTCAAACTTCAGCTTCAAACTAACAATGTCATGTCATACAACAAAAAAAGGACAGCAATATTACAATTACCGTTCTGGTGAGTTAATGTCTCTCAGCAGATCATCATCTGTCCTGGAATCTTCAGGAAGGGTACAGCATTTTTCTTTGAATGAAAATATTTTCCAGTTCACCAGAAAATAACATCATGACAGAACATATAAGATAGTAAGACCTGCATGTGCCATGGAAATGTAAAGAAAATGATATAGCTTTAATCTTACACAGTATATCATAGCAGTGTTTGCATTTACCTGATATATCTGCATGGGTGATGACAACATATTCTGAGCAGGGTTCCGGAAAGTTGTGAGAAACTGGTATGCCATCTAATTGCATGTTGATCTCCTCAAGCTCACTATCAAGCTGATAAAAAAATCAGAGTAATGCAATGTATTTATATGACATACACAACATACCATCTATTGTATGTGGAACAACAGGGCATTCAACCTTGCCACCTAATGTAAGTATCATTAGTAGGGCTGTCAAAATAACTGATTAATTTCGATTAATTAATTTGAGAAAAAATAACTGATTAAAAAAAATAACGCAGATTAATCGATTCTGTATGACCATTGACCCCAAAACCGTTGTAGTCAGTAACCATTAGACTGTAAAATGAAGGAGAGAGAAGAAAATGTGCTGCCTACATCATTGATTGGAACATTTACTTTTCAAAAACGGCTTGATGGTATTGGTAAAAATAAAGTGTTGATTAAAATAAAGTCCTCTGCAATGTATGTGATAAAAAAACCTTCTTTCCGAAGCACTTTTGAATTTATTTCTTCAGCATATTAGGTCATATCATAGATTATTATGGCCATTAAAATAATAATAAAAGAGTTTTTGAACTTTAATGTCACTAATGCTGATTATTCAATGATTGATTTGAATTTAAATATTTAAAATACTTTCACAGCAAAAATCATATATGCGATTAATTTAGATTAATTAATCACAGAGTATGTAATTAATTAGATTAATTTTTTTAATCAATTGACAGCCCTAATCATTAGTATCATTTTCTAAACAGGTTCTAAGAACAGTTATGCCTCTTTTGGTGAAAATGTATCTTGTTAGCTCAACAGTGGTTTAATTTGTTTTCTAAAACAGTCTATGTATTTGTTTTATTTACCTCTACAACACGTCTCCTGAGCAGCTCATTGTAATTCTGATTGTCCTCCACCCAGAATGTCTTGTTTTGTCCAGCACTGGAGATGGAGCTAGATCTCCATTGATCCTTCCTCACCGTTGTCTGGCTTAATTTAAACTGATGAGATTGAATGGCAAACTTAGAAGGAGCTTTAAGTAGGATGAGCTATGAGAGAGAAGATCTCTTTGAAAACTTGTAAAAAATAAGTATGCCAAAATCACACTTTCAGTATGTAATATAGTTAGGTTTGGCTTGAATCATGTCTCTCAGGATGAATATTGAATGTGTCTCAGCAGGAACAAATGTCCTCCACCCTGCCACAAGAGTTCAACAGAGCTTGGTAAAGGATAGATTTGACACTTTCTCTTTTGTATACACTAACTTATCATGTGGATGACACTCAACTTATCCTCTACCCCAGATGACAGCTACAATCTCCTTTGTTGACTGAGCCTCTTGATATTCATCGGCCATCAGTGAGGACAGACAGTAGCCAATGTAACATGACTTACAATGGCAAGGCTCAAAAAATAACTGACTTATTTTGTACCATAGGTTTTTAAAACACATGGAAATAAATAACAATCAATTAGCTGAAAAATATTTGAAGTCCAAATGACCTTTGGGATGAAAAGCAGAAGTAGTGTCCCAGTGGTGGAGATGATGATGACCAGTGAGATGATACAGAACTGCACATTGGGCAGCTCTCTTGTCAGGACGGAGGCAATTGCACCAATCATACACATAACGGCCACATTGTATACACTCCATCCAATGTATTGGCTGTCATTCAGGACTGGAATGCTTACATGCCGGGTCTCCCAGGACAGGAAACAGCAAAATACCTGTGCAAAGGAATAGACTTTGTATAAGTTACCCATCCACTTGTCTTCAAATATCATGTTGTAGCTACATTAAGAGAATTTTATCCAATTGTTGAAATTCTTTAAGGGCATTTTTTTCTCTTTCTTATTTCTTATACATGGTGATAAATCACCAAATACAGTGGGCATTGCTTCGATTTGGCCAGCTTCCCTCGCGGTCCGCGTGCGGGATCACGCGACTTTAATTTGTATTTTTCCAGTGACGCTGCAACGACGCTGCAACAACCCAAACAACAGGCAGATGTCTCTTGTGAGCAGGGTGTCTCGTAAAAAGAAATGGAGCCTGGAAAACCCTACACAGACTTCACTACAGACTTTAGCAGACTGGTTTAGAAATAATTTAATAGCCAGAAATATGCCTGCCCTGCCCTAATAAAGAAATATTTGGTTAACTGCGAGTGAATCCCGTTTGCAGCTGTAGAAGAAACGCAGGACATTCCGGTTTTCTCCGAGTGCAACGATGATAGACATTTGGACAAAATATAGAGCATATTAACCACCGTTGCTCAGCTCATTGAACGGTTCTGTTCAGAGCTATACATGCAACTGCATTTGACAAAGGACCGATGTATGTTGCTAGTGACAAAGTATTAACTTTCAGTGTTTTACAATGTCTTTGTCATGTCATGGGGAAGTGTTTTTCCCCATGCATTTATTCTAGGCTAGTGTCAGTGACTGTCGCGAGAGAAGCGGGTTCTGTGTTGCGTTCATTTCAGTGACTGACGCGAGAGAAGCAGGGTCTGTGTTGTGTTGCGTTGCGTTAATTTACAGTATTTTCATTGGGCATGCCCTGCCGTGCCGTCCACAGCTCTTCAGTTCTGACAAAGCCGAAATTACTCATTTTGAAACAATGAGTGCAGGCCGCGCGTTTGTATGGTTATATTGCTTGACAGGGGGGGGGATCCCAAGCAGCTTTCAGCCATAAGGCTACTTTGAGAACATTTCCTAATTCACCTATTACCTAACTATTTCGGCATAGCCTATAAGCAGTTTAATTAAATGTTATGTTAGTTGTAAACAAAAGGGCTACTTTCTGAGGCTTGGCCTCACAGATGCGCTCGTGCCTTAGATGGCAAGAAAAATCTTCACGATATAGGCCTATTAACTGACCGCCCGATTCACGTTGGCTGGGGGCCATCAGACATTTGTGCCCAGTTAATCCGGCCCTGCCCCCAACAAATCACACCTTCCCACCTCTGTGACAGCTTATAAGAAGAAGAAATAATGTTTGTAATGATACCAGTTAGGCCTACGTTTAACAGTAACATAAGTGTAATGAGCTATTCATTGTCGAAGGTGCATGGTGAAGTAAAATTCTTACTTTGGAAAACAAACATTTGCCGATATCATTGGATAGGGGATAGGCCTACTTTTTTACGTAGCCTACAATGGCCAGTTCAGACAAAGCCGAAATTACTCATTTTGAAACAATGAGTGAGCAGGCCACGCATTTGTATGGTTATATTGCTTGACTTAAATCCCAGAGAGTATCCAATCCCCAGGCCATCCGAACTCTGAACTCACACTATACTGACTTTGCACTCATTCACTCCTCAGCACTCATGACCCCCCCCCCACACACACACCAACATGACTTTTAGCACTTTTACATCCCTCTCCCTATGCTACAGACCTTTTATTTATTTTCTTATTTCATCACACGTCAAAACACACACACACACACACACACACACACACACACACACACACACACACACATATCTGACTTTCTCCAACTTTTGCACATCTCCATAGAACTTTTTATTTATTATTTTTGATTTCTCCTCCATCTATCTACCCATGTCCTTGATTGCCTAGCCTTACTGCCCCCCCCACCCCCACCCCACCCCGATCCCCAACACACACACAAAAAACACACACACTTACATCATCACTGTCATCACCTCACATACATACAGTACACTGCTTGCTACAGTAAGCCTCCTCTACATACTTGCTGCACACTGCCCCCCCTCCCCTCCCTACATACCCAGCACATTGTCTTCAGGATCTTCTCCAACACACATCCTCTACATACTTACAGCACACTGCCCCCACCTACCCACACACACACACTACACACACACACACACACACACACAGTCACTGCTCCACTCCCCTCCCGCCCACACACACATCTTCACTGTCATCACTCACATACATCATACATACAGTACTCTGCTTGCAATAGTAAGTCCCTTCACCACACTTGCAGTACACTGCACCCCCCCCCCCCCCCCCCCCCAATACACAGCACATTGTCTCATGAGGAAGCTTCTCCAACACACATATTGCACACTGCCCTCTCCACACATACACAGCACACTATCCCATCTCCCTTGTCATCCCCCCAACACACACACCAAGACCCCTGGTAGTTGGGTTAGCCCCTTGAGCCGTGGATCTGCCCAAGGTTTCTTCCTTGGTAAGGGAGTTTTTCCTTGCCCCTGTTTCTCTTGGGTGCTCCTTGTTGGTGCCCCCCCCATCCCAATCCTCCCCCACCTTTCTTATGCAGCCCTTGCCACTTAAACAACTAAACCCCTCTTCTACTGCACCTTTTACCCCCCCCCATAAATGCACAAATAGGCTGACACCAGACATAATTTCACTGCTATAACTATATGCATGTGACAATAAACTTCCTTGTATCCTTGTATCCTTGAGTAGGCTACCGCACCCCACAGTGATGGGCCTAGCGGTCTTATGCGTTCAGTGTGGGGTATAAACAAGCTGAGAATTTAGCGGTGTCACGTCTGCCTGTCACAGACGTGGGGAGCTCTTTGAAGCTTGGGATAATGTGGTACAGTTACTACAGTAACAGTATTTTATTTTACTTTTATAAAGGCTTTATTTGAATGCTGTTGGAACAAATAGTAGTTGATTATAAAGGCAACTTTCTGTTGCAATACTCTGTGTGTTCTGGACTGCAGGTAACTTGTTAAGCCAGTGGTTCTCAAACTTTTTCTTTCATTCCCCACTTTGATCAAGGGGGCATTGACTGATGATAGTGGAGATAACGTGTTATCCCGAGGCCTTTGCAAGTCAGCATCTTCGACGGTAGTCTACCCTATTATAAATATAAGTTTTCGATGCCCCAAACGGAGAGCCATACTTTATTGTTTTAACGATCTCTATGCTACTCACCAAAATGTAGGCATGGGAACATGATGAAGTATCCAACTGTTGTGTGTTAAATTATTGTGATTACGAGCCGGTGGTTTTCAAACATTATGCATGACTCGGACATCTAACGAAATGCAACAGGCTCATATCGTCCTCGCATTCGCAAAATGAGGACATACAGACTGCTCAGATAACAGGTGTACCTCCAGTTTTGCACGGTTTTAGTCAAGTTATAGGCCGGTTTTAGTCAAGTTATAGGCCTGTTTACCTTTAAAGGTTCTGCATTCTGCATTTTGCAATGAGCAGTGCTTTCCCTTTTGAATTGGAAATGCTCTGTGTCATGGTGTGTGTGTGTGTGTGTGTGTGTGTGTGTGTGTGTTGTGTTTCTATGAATTGTTAATCCGGCCCTGCCCCAACAACTCACCTTTCCACCTCTCCACCTCTGGCCTATGTCCAGGAGGAGGAGGGGCCTGAGGCCTGGACAAAGTCATCAACAGAGTCATAGCACTGGAGGGAGAGGCAAATGCCATATGATCTCCCCACGGGCCAATGGATGTACAAGTTTTCTCCTGTGCCTACGATATTTAATCCAGTGTTTTGCCAAATTGCAAATTGCTATTCATTTTAACGAATTTGTATGATAGTATGAAGTACTTTTTGTACAGGCTACTATCTTAATTGGTTTATACTCAATACTTGACCAATGGCTATTGCATCTTTCTATTGCAAGTGAGAATGTGGCAGGTGATCTACTGTATAGGCTTCATAAAATAAAATAAACGGGTGCGTTTCCCGTACAACTACGGAGGTTAGCTTTTTACTAACGTAGTACGATGCATCGTTCAACTAACCAACATGTAAGTTACGACTGTTTCCCAAAACTATTGTACTTCCATAGTACTTGTAAGTTTGGACCATGATAGTTTCCAAACTTCAGTAGTCTGGACTAAGGTGGTTAATGACGTTTAGTAGCACGTGACGGGCACACCTGCACATACAGTAACAGAGACTTAATGATGGACTACCTTAGTTTAATCCGTGAAATCTGTTTTTCTCAGGGTCATCAAGTTAATTCGTTGGTTCATATAGACTGACCTTGTAAATGAACCACTGCTTTGAATTAACGTTTAACACGTGTCATTTAAATGTGCTGGTGAAACAGTTGTGTACTCTATTGTTATTTATCCCCTATTCACCCAGGCCGGGTTGAATCTGGGTTAAGCGTAGTTAGCTTTTGGGAAACGCACCCCTGATGTCTGATGTGTGATCAGTGGAATATGGGGAGGGAAGTGGCAGTGTTTTTTTGCGTGTCTGCAGAAGTCAAATATGAATGTAATTCTGCAGCATAAAGCAGATGTATTTGTTTATTGTACAGAAAAATAAAAATGACATGTCAAGCAGTCAATTGACTACATTGCAGTCAAGAAGTAGGGCAAATTAATTTACGAAACCAAAACGTGGGTCATAGCCTAATTGTCTAAGCCTCTATTGCGTAGCCTGTTAAAAACGTTGCTAGATAGTATTAAATCGCCAACAACATTGTTTTCTGCAGAAGCCTACCCAAGGCTACAGATGAATTCTGAACAGTTATTTCTCTACTGGCTCATTATTATCACACAAGATTTGCGTAGTTGCGTTACCCCCAACACTGACAATAACGTAGATAGCAAATTAAGATATTTTTTTTGTTTTGTGGAGCGGCACTGGTAGGCTATTAAAATCAGATTTCGATTTTTGTTACCACCGTGTAGTCAAGCCTTAAGCCATACCCAAGTAGCCTAAATCGAGGTAATGTTTAATTATGCATGATTTATTTTGTTATTGAATTCGTAGGCTGGGATTCCTCTCTGCAACAATTATGTTTAAAGGTAGCCTCCTGCTTTTTCAGAAGGGGCGGCAGTCAGGCTACTGACAGAGCGATGTACAGTGGCAGAGCGACGCAAAGTGGCTGAAAGTGGTGCTAAAGTTTTACGCAGCTTCACGCCATGTAATGCGCGACTGAAGTGGCCATTTGAAAGCAACGCCCACTGTATATGTATGTATGTTTGCAGTAATCTTCAAAATGTGTGCTGAAATCCAGTTCAGAAATATCATGCTCATGACTGTATGCTTGGCAAAGCACATTGAATGACCTCTGTGTATGAAATGCGCTATAAATAAACTTGACTTGTATTGACTTGACTTGACTTGGCACTTCAGGGCATTGTTCTCTTCAGGGACATCACAGATAAACATGATTTACTGTATAAATGACTGTCTGATCAAAAGATCGGATCTCAACAAATAATTATTGAGCATTAGCATACAGTTAGGTCTTTTCTATTGAGCAAAACATTTTAAATGGGAAATTATGTTACCTTTTTTGAATAGTTCATATTTGCATATATTAGCATGTAGTTTATATATGAGCCCCCTAGCTCAGTAGTTAGACCATTCCATGGAACCATTTGGGATGATTCCAATTTTTTTTAACAACCCCTGTCCCATCACTCCAGAATTCATTCTTACCATGAGAACACCCTTGTAAACAAACAGAATGGCTAGCCAGGTGGCTGTGTGTGCACTCTCACAGCGCTCCAGGAGTGTATAAAGAGCCACATCATTCCCATCAACCTGCAACTCAAAAACAGATATCGGAGTGAGTGTGGCTTACAATATGATAATGTATCATAATTTCAATGAGGAAAGAACACTGGGCTATTAAATTGGGATTTGTGTGTGTGTGTGTGTGTGTGTGATGCTCAAATCAACAAGATAAAATACCTCTGTCCTGTATTCTTCTACTGTCCTCCTTAAGGGATCCATGATATGCCAGCAGATTAAAATGCAAAGATCAATCAGAAGCATTCCACCAACCACCACAAGCAACCGTAGATCTTTAATGACCTTCATGGGGAACAGTAGGTTTGTGGTGAGATGAATGGATATATGGGTCCAGAAAATGGGAAAATAAGGGAGAAAGAACAATAGAGAGAGATTATTGTCATTATTGACATTTAGGCACCTGCAAAAGAGTTATACCTGTGCCAACAATACTCTACTTTACCACGAATGGCAAAACATGTGTGTGTTTTCACAAACAGAAATGATTCATTGATTTTGATACACATCAAATAAAGTCTGATATATTTACAATGAAGTCTTATGGCTATTATGATTTACACAATTACCTTTTTCTTAAGATGCACATTTTTAAAGATTGCATATACTCTCCATGTTTTGGCAAACATGGCGCCAAATGCCATTGTAAACCCAATGCTTAGAATCCATGAGCGAATCTGTCCGAGGAAAGTACATTTACTTGGATTAATATGGTAAACTTCAGACCCTAAAAAACTGAAATGTATGATTTGTTTGAGTCTCTTACTTTGCATAGGATTTCAAATGATCCATCTGAGATTAATGACCCATCTAGACCAAAAATGATGACGAAGGAGTAAGAGAGCATTCCACCCAAGATTATTATATTGTTTATGAATGGACTGGACATTTGTATGATCCTGGTAAAGGAGAACAGTTGATAGTTTAATATTCTTTGCACAGTGCATACCAACTTAATGATTTAAGAATGGAGAGCAAATGTAAATATGTTATGTCAAAAATGCATGCCTACCGATGATGCCGATGTTTTATGTTGAAGAACAGGAAAGAACTGGCCATAAACATGCCTAATATGGAAATAGCTGACAGTATGCTATAGACCACAATGTTTATCTGTCCTCTCTGATGCAGCACCATAGTGATATCCCTTGGGGGGCCTTTTGCTATAGAATAGTAAAAGGAAGGAATATTAGCGTTGGTCTACTGGGTGGCCTGCAGAAATTTGCTGAATTAAGGTCCTGAGCTCCAACCTGTGAACCGCATGTTTTTGCTAAGATCCAGTCTGTCTTCAATTGTGTTGTATTCACCAACTTGTATTTCACTGCCATCTGAAGACAGAGAAGAAAAGTGTACGATCTGAATACCTGTTGGCATACCTATTCTACATGTTTCATAATGTCAATTTATTAGCCATTACCGTTAAATGTGGTCACCAAGTCTAATGTTCTATCCTTCACTAGCCTTGATGCACTAAATTGTCGCAAGTAGTAAATGCACCTAACCAGCAATCACAGTCGTCTGAATAATATAACTAGATGTACCGCATAGCGGTACAAAATATGACCGCCGCTCAGTCCTGTACATCCGTTCCGCGAAAATAAATCACACTTCAATTTGTCTCCATATTTTACTCCATCCCCCACTCTTGAAACTTTTGTGTATGCTTGTTTGGTATGCCTGAGTGTGTGTGTGCGGCTGCACAGAAAGTAGCTTACTGGTGCTGAAAAGGTGAATAGATTGTAGAATAGCCAAAGAAGATGTAGTATTGTTATAAAACCTTTAAAATCTCTAAACAATCACAAGAAGGGCAGTTCATCACAGTTCATCCATTGCAACTGAATTGATGAAAGGTCACTTACACCTGTAGGCTACATTGTATTTTGGAAAAGCAAAAGGTATCAGCATAATGTTATTTATTTATTCATTTATTTTTATGTATTTATAAACAAAAACATCTCTGTCAGTTCCATGCCGTTTTCAACAGCTATCAAAAACAAAGGTCATTTTTGGATGGATGGATTTTTTGTGAATGTTTCTTCTTCTACATAAGATTTTAGTCATCTTTAGTTCATGTAATACTTTATTGTCAATGCACAAATTAAGTAACAGTAGTCTGAAACGTTATTGTTGATGCACAAATTAAGTAACAGTAGTCTGAAACGAAATGCTGTTTTACATCTAACCAGTGGTGCAAATAACTGACATGTCCAAATGGGCCTTGATGAAATGCGTCGCTAGACTGTTCAGCTAGACTGTTCGCTAGACTGTTCGGCAGAGGCAGGAGGGACCTTGGTGAACACTGATTCCTATGAAGGTGGCACTGATAACACCACTAGAACACCAACGGACCCCAGAACACCTTCACGTTCAGACACCCAAGAACCAGGACCGAGGACTGAAAGGAAAGAACCAGGGAGGAGGCAACCAGTGAAATGGCCAAAAGCGAATGAGACCGCAGTTTGGCAGCAGCTGGACAAGGACCTCAGCATCATCCTAGAACACTCACTACGCGGGCAGGTGGAGACCAAGCTGAACAACATTGGGGACATACTGTATGAAGAATGCAGAGGCAGGTTTGGGACACTGGCAGCAAAGCGGAGCACCGGCCCAAAGCAGAAGGGGAGGAGGAAGAGGGAGATTGAGGCACTGGTGAAGAGGCGGCGTCATCTTCGAAAACAGTGGAGGAAGGGGAGTCCAGAGGAGAAGGAGGGCCTGAAGCCACTGTGGGAGAGGGTGAAAAAGAGCATCGCCAGCCTACGGAGGGCGGAGCACATCCGCAGGCGCAGAAGGCGGAAGGAGAAGGAGAGAAGCAGCTTCTTCAGGAACCCCTACCAGCATGCAAGACGGCTGCTTGAGGATAAGAGGAGTGGGAAGCTGGAGATCAGTCAGTCAGAGCTGGAGAACTACCTCAAGGAGCTCTACAGCGACCCAGCAAGACAAACCCCGCTAGGACCACCAGGGTATGTTCCTCGCCCAGCTCCGCCAGCTCACCTATTCGACACTGCTCTGCCCAAGCTCAGTGAGGCAGCAGAGGTTGTTCGGAAAGCAAGGGCAGCCTCAGCACCAGGCCCCAACGGTATACCCTATAAGCTGTACAAGTATTGCCCAGGGGTCCTGAAACATCTATGGAAGCTCTTGAGAGTGGCCTGGAAGAACCAAGTCATCCCGACAGAGTGGCAAAGAGCAGCCACTGTCTTCATCCCGAAGGAGGCTAACTCCACCACCATCGGTCAGTTTAGGAGTATTGCGCTCCTGAACGTCGAAGGCAAGATCTTCTTTGCCATCCTAGCCAGGAGGTTGACCAGCTACCTCACAAACAACGGGTACATCGACACCAGCTGCCAGAAGGCTGGGGTGCCAGGCTTCCCAGGGTGCGTGGAACACTCTGCAGTGATATGGGAGCAGATCCAGCGAGCAAAAAAAGAGAAAAGCGACCTGCATGTGGTGTGGCTAGACCTCGCCAATGCATACGGGTCAGTTCCCCACCAGCTAATCAAGTATGCCTTGGACTTCTTCCATATCCCTGTCTGCATTCGCGCCCTGGTGTCAAGCTACTTCGCAGACCTCCAGATGTGCTGCACACATCAAGACTTCACCACGAGCTGACAACGACAGGAAGTTGGCATTGCCATGGGATGTTCAATCTCTCCCATCCTGTTCGTCGCAGCATTTGAGGTCATCCTCATAGGAGCAAGGAAGATGGCAGGAGGGGTGAAGCTACCATCTGGACAAAGGCTGCCACCAGTGAGAGGCTACATGGACGACATCACCACCATCCTCCAGACAGCAGCATGCACAGCGAGACTGCTGAAGAGGATTGACGAGCTTGTGACCTGGGCAAGGATGAGAATTAAACCTGCAAAGTCACGCAGCCTGTCCCTTAGGAAAGGGGTCAGGAGCGACCACACCACCTTCATTGCAGGTGGCGAGGAGATTCCGTTGCTGGCTAGTCAAGCCGTCCGTAGCCTCGGTCGGACCTACACGGCAGACCTCTCCGACAAGCAGATGGGGGAAGCAGTGAGGAAGCAGCTTGCAGAAGGCTTGGCAAGGATCAGCAAGAGCCAGCTCCCTGGCAAGTACAAAGTATGGACTTACCAATTCATACTGTACCCAAGGGTGATGTGGCCACTGAAAATGTGCGAGGTCCCCTCCTCAGTGGCAGATAAGATGGACAGGTTAGCAAACGGGTTCATCAAGAAGTGGCTGGGACTGCCAAGATGCCTGTCAGATGTGGAGCTATTCGGGAGGAACATTCTCCAACTGCCATTGCAGTCCGTCAGCCAGGGATACAGGCAGGAAAAGGCTCGAATGGTGCTTGAGCTGAGGGAATCCACTGACCAGCTAGTGAGAGCAGCTGGCGCCCAAGTAAGAACAGGGAGGAAGTGGAAAGCCCAGGAGGAGGTTGACATGGCCATCAGCAGGTTAAAACACCAGGAGGTCACTGGAAGAGTCCAGGAGGGTCGAGCAGGGGTGGGGAGGGGCGAGACCCCCCTCTTCTGGTCCAAGGCCTCCAAGGAACAGAGAAGAGCCATGGTGGTGGCAGAAGTGGCAAGGACGGAACAAGACCGTCTACGTGTCAAAGCGGTGTCTCAAAGCCGGCAGGGAGGCTGGATGTCTTGGGAAGGCGTCACAGGCAGGCCCATGTCATGGGCAGATCTGTGGAAGACCCCCCAAGCCAGACTCCGCTTCTTAATCAAGTCCACCTATGACACTCTGCCTTGCCCCCGAAACCTCAACCTATGGTTTGGCGCGGAAGAAAGCTGTCCCCTGTCCAACACCATCAACGCAAGCCTCCAGCACATCCTCTCTGGATGCATGACGGCACTGTCACAAAGCCGCTACAGGTGGCGGCATGACCTGGTGCTGAAAAAGCTGGCAGAGGTGGCAGAGGTAGGCAGACAACAGGCCAACAGCCAACCTCCTGCCCCAGTGAGACGGCACATCTCCTTTGCTAGAGCTGGGGAAGATCCCAAACCCACCCACCAGACAGCAACACCAAGACTCCTCTCACCCGGTGGTGAGTGGACCATGAGAGTTGACCTGGGGAGACAGCTCCATTTTCCAAGGGAGATAGTGGAAACATCGCTCCGGCCAGATCTGATCTTGTGGTCAGTTCCAGACAAGACCATCCTGATGGTGGAACTTACTGTCCCGTGGGAACAAGGCATGGAGGCTGCCAATGAACGCAAACGTTCCAAGTATGCAGACCTGGCAGCAGAGTGTCAGGAGGCTGGCTGGAAAGCCATTACACACCCTGTTGAGGTGGGGTGTAGGGGCTTTGTGGGCGCCTCAACAGTTCGCCTGCTGCGAGACATTGGCTGCACAGGAGCAGGGAGCTGGAAAGCCATCAAGGAACTGGCGGAGGAGGCAGAGAGGGGCAGCTTCTGGCTGTGGCTGAGGAGGAGAGATAGAGGGTGGGGGCAGAACACCTAGGGCATCAGCAGGGGGTGGCAGGTAGAGATACCAGCCATCGCTCCGCCACCAAGAGATGTACTGGGGTTAAAGGAGCGAAACATCAGTGACTGGTGGTCCCCAGCTGATGACCCGTTCCTGCCCATAGGTGTATAGGGGAACACACTTGCATAGAGTGCACTGGTGGAGATAACCTAATTTTTTGGTTACACATAACCTAATGGTGCACATAACCTAATTTTTTTAGTCCCTGGGGACGAAATGAAATTTTTCCGTAAAAGTCTAGTGGGGCTACATACCCACCAAATTTCATGTACCCCGGTGGTTCGGTGTCCCGGGTATCAATGACCAAAAATTCAGGAAGTAGATGACGGGCAAAATTCTTGAATTGTGTGCATGTGTGCGTGTACAAGTTTATGTTTATGTGTGTGGGTGTGTGTGTGGGTGTGTATGTGCGTGCTTGTGTGTTTGCCTGCGTATGTGTGTTTGTGCATGTGCATGCATGCGTACATATGTCTACTGTGTGAGTATGTGTCATACGTATGATTACTGTAAATGTATGTGTGTGTGTGTGTATCTGTTTATGCACATGTGTGCACATGGAATGGGTTAACATGACCCCTGGAGGCAAACATACGGAAAAAATTGGTCATCCTAGGCCCTACAGTTCTCAAGATATTCACAGAGAACTGTGTCTGCCCTACCCTCCTTTCGGGGGGTCCAGTCCAGCGGGGGGGCTACAGATCAAAACGAAAAATGACGGTTCCATGCTATCCATGTGGGGGTACATGCCCACCAAGTTTTGTGTACCCCGGTCTTTTAGTGTCCCGGGAATCCTTGTTGGTGTACGTCACTAAATGTACACATAAATTATTTTATTGTAAGGCCCCCCATGAACGAAAGTACACAAAACTTGGCATGCATTCGGAGGGTGTCATAATGATCCTACACTTTTAATTTCGTGCAGTTTTGACCTTGTCAGCCAGAGATATTGTGATGAAAACACCTAATTTTTTCTTTTTAATTTTTAACTAGGTGGCGCTATACATGAAATAAGTGGTAATGGGATGGGTTGACATGCCCCCTTAAGACCAACATACATAAAAAAAGGTGGACCTCCTAGGCCCTACGGTTTTCGAGATATTCACAGAAAACTGTGTCTGCCCTACCCTCCTTTCGGGGGGTCCAGTCCAGCGGGGGGGCTACAGATCAAAACGGAAAATGATGGTTCCATGCTATCCATGTGGGGTTACATGCCCACCAAGTTTTGTGTACCCCGGTCTTTCAGTGTCCCGGGAATCATTGACGGAAATTTGGGCATGCGAAAAAGAAAAAAAAAAAAAAAATCTGACTAAACCTATATGACCGCCGCTTCGCTGCACGGCGGTCATAATAATGACGTTGATCAGTGGTTGAAATATAGCAAAAGCTTTTGAGACTAGATCTATATGTGTCAAGGTAAACCAATTTCACAAAGTTGCATGAAGTTGTTGTGCAGTGTTTCTGGTTATGGCTGATTCATTTATTTATTTATTTTTTATTTATGTTTAGTCAATCTAAACTATGGTTGATGGGTTTCTAGGAGCATGCACACTGACATTATTGAGAAAATAAATATTTCAAAGGATAAATAAGACTGCAAAATGTGGTTTAACATGTCTGTGTAGACAGCACACCATACTTAACTAATTGTGAAAGTTTGAGAAAGAAAATCCTCAAATAATTAGTTATTTACCTTGAAGCTGGGTAAATCTGATGATTCCCATTCTCTCTCCATTTTTAAACCTCACTTGGCCCTAAACAAAGAAACGATCATCATGACAAGCACATTTGTGGAAAAATCAAAGCAAGATACTATAATTATAATTCTCTCTCTCTCTCTCTCTCTCTCTCTCTCTCTCTCTCTCTCTCTCTCTCTGTTTGTTATGTTTCTATGTCAAAAATGTCAATTTAATAAAAGTGTTATATAAGGCAGTGTTGCAGTGTTGAACACAATATGTTTTAATACTCACAGTGACACCCAAAAATGTGGTTTCGTTCATGGCCTCAATAATCATCTGAGACAGCTCTTCATCACTGACTGTATAGTTGTGGTGCAGACTGTACTTCTCATTGTGTCTCATAGCCTCCATAACTCGTGTTAGTGCTTTTGTGACAACCCAGATGGCATCATAGGCAAAACCATGGAACCTGCTGGAGTTAACACCTTTCTGAATGCAAAGCTGGTCATATTCTTTCTGATACTCTTGTGGTGTCTGAGAATAAATGAGATGTAAACAATTGATCACCAAACCTTGCTGAAGGCAGAGTACAGACATATCTGTACTCACCTAGTATTTCTATGTAGCTATCCATCTATCTTTCTATCTATCTATCTATCTATCTTGCTATCTATTTTATAAGGCATTTTACAGTTTTAGTTTGAATACTTTTCAGACAGAAATTGTGAAGCAAACTCACCTTTCCAGAAATGCCCCTGGTCTCTTTGGAACTAAGGGGCTCAAAGTCCACACTGATAGATCCCTCCATGGCCTCCATGAGACTCAAAGAGGAACAATTCACTGTCCCTCTGTTAACCCACCAGTTCCTCTGGTTCCATCTTGGAATAACCCACTGATACCTACTGCTGAACATGTTCAAATGGTAAGCCTTAGAAAGGATGACAGTAGAAAAAGGAAATACGTTTAGCTGATTTTACAACTTAATTTGTATGTATCTCTCTACAGAGTGTTATGGTTTGTCCTTTTTGATCCAATGGCAGCACAGCATTGCAGACTCCATCGAGGGGGACTTGCTGCCTATGTGCATATAAATTGCTAATTCTATGCTAACGAAAGTCATCAATTCATATTTACAGGTAAATAATGAAAACATGGTTTTGAACACTACTTTACATTTCAGCTAATCACCATTAAAGGATAATTCCAGTATTTAGCACTTTGAGTCCCTTTTCTGGTTTGTTTTGGATGAACTTGAGTGGTGGACACCGAAATTTTGACGATGGGTCCTGTCTCGACTTTTCTGACTCGTTTTGAATCGCCTTTGACTACTTCAGAGTGGCTACCTACAGGCATGCACAAACATGTCCTTAAAACAACCCTTAACATTCGTTTTCAAAACTGTGCTGGTGATGTGTACATGTACATTTCATAAAATGCTGAAATTAAAAATAAATCTGTTAAGTCACACACATCCTCATGTTCACTAGACAGACAAAAACATACTGTAGTTCACACCCTCAGTCTACATCCACAAAAAAGTTCCTCAGAATCAGAATTGGACACATTAGTAAGGAAGATATTATAAGGAGATATTTTTGGGTAACAATAATATTGTTACCCAAAAATATCTCTTTATTTCATTTAAGTCTTGCTCTCAATTTCTGCTAGAGAGTTTTTGATGATCACAGTAGTCTTTTGATCCCCTCAGGGAAATTTGGTCTCTGCATTTATCCCAATCTGTGAATTAGTGAAACACACTCAGCACACATTGAACACACAGTGAGGTGAAGCACACACTAATCCCGGCGCAGTGAGCTGCCTGCAACAACAGCGGTGCTCGGGGAGCAGTGAGGAGTTAGGTGCCTTGCTCAAGGGCACTTCAGCCGTGCCTACTGGTTGGGGTTCGTACCGGCAACCCTCTGGTTACAAGTCTGAAGCGCTAACCAGTAGGCCACGGCTGCCCCAGATACTCACAGAACAGAAGATTTTAGCTGCTGTGCTTTCATTGAAAAGTCCAATAATGATCCTCACATCATTTTCCTGAAAAAAAGTGAATCATAGCTTCATATGATATATTGTGTGTAATTAGTCTATATATACTCTGTGAATAAACTTATTGTATGAGATTTTTTAGCTGGCAATGAAACAAAAGCCAATGCATTTATAAATCCATTATTCTCATCTGTAATGGCAAATATGGTCAGAAGATGGTAAATACAAAACTCACAATTTGCAAATTTCAAATAAAATGGAAAATTATAGTCACCTTCAGTATTCTTAGGCTGACAGAGGGATCGCCGATGAAGTTTTGTGTAGCTGCTATCTGAATGTTAGCCCTTAACAGCACCTTCATTAAATCTCTTTGGACCTGTTGGGTTAGGTGGTTGCATGTCATATCAGTAATGTCTACATTTAGTCTAGCTAATTCAGGTGATTAATTATCAGAATGTTGAATTTCGAAATCCTATGGGGGTCTCCCATGTGTCTAAGGGTGCATAAGTCAAAAAAAGTGCTTAACTAAGCACTTTTTCAGCCTGTGCAAATTCTCCCCTTCACTTAGCCTACAGCTGTCATTTAGCTGCAATGGAAGGAGTTACGCATCAACCCCAAAATTTAGGCGTTTCTTATGAAACTCTTGCGTGCATTCTGCCACTGACTTAAGCACCTTTTCAGCTACGCGCCCCAGAGGGCTGTATTAAGGTTGAGCACCACTACAAGGCGAAACAGCATATTGCTTGATGTTGGCAGTAGACCCAGTTCTAAATACATGTAGGTTACACAGAATGTTACAAATTAACATAACAGTATCAAATCTTGTGCTTAATAGGCTGATACAGCTTTATGTTGTTAAATAGGGAAATCCGTTATAATAACCCACTTTGAATATTGGAGCTTACAGACTGTGCATCTTCAGTTTTAACTTGACCCATAGCCTACTTTGTTTGAATCTGTCCATTTCTTCCCAACTTGACTGAAGTCATCTATACATTTGCACAGACGTGTGCACTATTGGCGAGCAGCATAGTTTATATTCTCCTGTCTCTTGATTTGTTTGTAATAGAGGCTGATATTGTTATGCCAGTCTCTATTGTATTTAAAACTGCAGGCGTCATTCTACAGCTACATTAGCATAGATACATTGATATTATGAAAAACAAGTGCCATTGAAACAGTGAGTTTTAAATTTATGAATTTACACACCTCAAGCACGTCTTGACTCTTTATAAACAAACCTCAAAGCAAAAGTGAAATTGTCAATTCTTTGTTAGTCTATACAGTATGATGATGACACACCATTTTACTGTAGGCCGTTCACTATTCAGTTCACCATGCTTACATTTTCAAAATCAAAGACTGGTTTGTGTTCTTTCTGGACTTAAATGGCATTCAGAAGGTCAACTAGAAAGTCCACATTCCACGTTTTCATATCAACCTAAATTAATGAGGTGGTGGATCAGTTTGGCTTTATCTTAAATAATTTGCACCTCTTTCATAAGGCCGCCTTGATTTCAAACTTGCGCGCTGTGGGTATGACAGAAGCGGGAATGGGAGTATGCATAATTGTGTCATAAGTGTAACGTAAGTGTCTGCTCGATAGTGTTCAGACTCTGAGGCTTGTGCCAATTGAGCTGTACATTGCAAAAAAAAAACTGTTAAAAATCTAGTAGTTATTGTTTTTAGTATAAAGAGACGTACGCTTTGCGCTTTCTCGTAAATTAATCTATCTATAAATTACAGGAACGTCTGTCTGTCTGTCCGTCTGTCATGGGTAAGTGCAGTGCCAAGTTTGCCGTTGTTTGGATAAGAAATGCAAAAGATATCATTAAATATATTGGTAAAAGAAGGCTTTTACCACTCTTTTATAACCACTCCCCCTCTCACACAGCACAGAGCAGGACCAGAGACAGAGAGGGTAAGCAGAGTTTTGGCAGCACTGAATCAGGGCACAGCACGGGTCAAGATGCAAGATGTTTGGATGATTATCATGTTTGACCTCAACAATAAAGACTCCCTGTATGCGGTTTGCTTGCATAGAATGATTCTGCGGATTTTGTAACACGCCAACAAACACTGGTATGCAGTGGCTGTTCAAAACAACGTAAAAATGATGTGCAATACTGACTGCAAGGTCCCAAATTGAAATGAGTGATAGGGTAATGGTCCCGAATTTAAGGATATTTCAGAATGCCACACAGCTAGAGTGGCAGACAGGGCGACATGTCACTTATGCTTACTTACTACCAAAGACAGTTTTTGAGTCACATCGTTGCAAATCACATATGATGATGCATCTTTCTACAAAATGGTTTGTCTTCTATATCATTAAGTTATTCAATAGGCTAAACATATAGCCTTACATCAAAGCTTTAGGCTGATGTCATTTTGATCAGCTACAGACAACAAGTAGTAGACAGAGTGTGATGTCACTTTTAGGCTACCAGATATTTTTTTCCCAAAACAACATACATTATATTTTAACCCTGGACCAAACAAAATATACCAGAGAGGTAGCTCCCTCAGGTCAGTATTCCCAGAGAAACTCCACTTAGGGTTTTTTGCTACCACTTAGTGGCTGCTACCACTTTCTTTGTTTCCAGTTTTCGGAGCCTGGGCTGTCTTAACATTTTTTTACACTGCTCACGGTATGGGCATGTCTTGAGGAGATGATTGCTGAATGTGACAGAAAATGTTATGAACTTCAAAATGCGTAGGCCTACAATAGGCGTAGGCCAAGAATGACACTTGGTTAGATTTATTTTTTTGCAGTGTATGCAAAAACAAAATTTGCCAGCAATTAGTTTCATATAAAAGAAAGATGTCTGCCCAACGACTTTTGACTTTGTTTTTAAAAGTGCTTATTCAAGTTCAACTTGATGACGTAAATTAGGCTTTGTAGTTTTTATATTAATAAAATGACATGAAGTTCTCGAATAGGAAGGTCTTCATTTATTTCATTTATGTAGACGTTTGCAGCAATATATCTTAAGCTCTCATTTTTAAAATAACTGTCAGATAGCCTTCTAAAATCAGAAGCTTCAAAATAAACAGTAATACACATATCGATTGACATGTGTATCACTGTTATATTCTTAAAAGGCTTACACGCGAGTTACGCACAAATGGGAGAATTCGGCCCTAAGTGCCTACTCCATGTTGTTCAGACTCTGACGCTTGTGCCAATAATAATAATACATTTTATTTAAAGCGCCTTTCAAGTCACCCAAGGACACTGTACAATAAGACAAAAGGATATAGACATAAGAGTAGCATAAAGACATCAAACAGAGACAGTATACAAGAGAACATGGACATAAAAGCAACATATACAGGGACAGTACCAGTAGACAGTACACTTAGTAAAACACACTATACATTCAGCAGGAGACAGACATAGCCAACAAAAGTAGAATAAAACTGAGCCAACTGAGCTGTACATTGCAAAAAAGGTTAAAAATCTAGTTGGTATTGATTTTAGTATAAAGAGACTTTGAATCATCTTTAAATAACTGTCAGATAGCATTCTAAAATCAGAAGCTTTAAAATAACCAGTAATACACATATCGATTGACATTGTGTATCACTGATATATTCTTTGCACACATATTGAGTTTGTCATTTGGTAAGATTCTCACAGAATGGTTAATTTGCCATGGAATGAGCATATGACCAGTTTCTGGAAAAAAAAAACTTTATGACTATAACTAAAGTTGTAAGTTGTCTGTAAGATGAAACTTACCTCAGAGACTCCCTGGCCATCCTGAGTCAGTATTCCTACCCGATTCCAGTTA
Source organism: Alosa sapidissima (assembly GCF_018492685.1). Classification (NCBI taxonomy): domain Eukaryota; kingdom Metazoa; phylum Chordata; class Actinopteri; order Clupeiformes; family Clupeidae; genus Alosa; species Alosa sapidissima. Next base: position 2,594,058 of record NC_055966.1, read on the forward strand.
TAGTGTTTGACAAATTTTATCACAGCTGGATGAATTGCATTGTCTGATGGGACAATTCTGAAGAAGTTTGGATACCTTCTTTTGTCCTCAAATGCAGGAGCTGTCACAGCAAAAGACAGCTAAAACAAATTGATATAATTCCTTAAAGATCATGTGCAGTACAATGTAAAACTATTTTAAAACTACTACAAGTGCAACTCCCAGTTAATGGGTCAGATATTTTAGAGATACAGATTCCACCCAAGATATCAGTATATTGAAATGGTTTCAATTTTATTTGAACAGATGTCATGTTTTTTTGCTGTTTTTTTTTTTTTTAACTTCTGAAAAATTATTGGTTTAAATCAGTGGTACTTCAACTAATCATTCACTCATTTTTCATGCTGAGGTGTGCATATTTTCAAGTTTTTGTAGCGAAATGAAAAAGTAGCCTACCCATGTCAATATTGCCACCAGCAATTTCATTATGTAAGCAATTTTATACTTCTGTGTGGCTGTTTTTTTAGATCTATCTATCTATCTATCTATCTATCTAGCTATCTAGCTATCTATCTATCTAAATGCCTCTTTTTCACAATCTGTACCCCATCCACTTCACTCCATCTTTACCCTCTATGCTGTATATTTTCATGTTTTTTCAAACTCTATCATTTCACTCCTTTTGGCTTTCTGTTTTTCATCTCACTCTCCCCAATTTAACATGACAACATGTTTTCTCTTCTTGTCATTTCCATTCTCTTCATGCTTTAACAAGTTTAATTTAACACTTTGGAGCCTATGTTTTTTTCAGTGTAATTTAGGACCATCTATAGTGGTTTTGACCGTTCGATCATGCAGCGGTGTGCAGATCTAGCTGAATCTTTACAACCATGCCTTACGTTTAGAATGGGCCCGCTGATATGGGGATATGTAGGGGATATGTTGTGCGTGTTCGGTTTATGAATGTGTGTGTGTGTGTGTGTGTGTGTGTGTGTGTGTGTGTGTGTGTGACATGTGTATTCTTATATTAAGATAAAATAATTAGTTGGTATCATAAAGACACTTACCTAGAGCTCATTACAGCCAAAGTGAATTCAATAACAATTTGTATTATTTTAAGACATATAATCAAGAAAACAAACAAATTTGGCTGCCAGTGCATTAAGCAAAATTGTCTTGATAAGATGTCTTATTTTGCATGCACTGGTATTTCCTTAAGGAAGTGCCTCTCTAATTTAAATTGTTCCACTTATTGTTCCACTGAACAAAATACTGACAAAAGCAAACCCTTTGCAGGATGTAATGCCACTCTGGGCAACCTCCCCAGTATTGCCATTTAATTATTAAGAGGCTAGACATTCAGTCATCTACCTGCACAAGATTCCAGCCCTGAAGAGACTCAGCAATGATGGAAGTCACAGATGGACAGACCCCTCCAAAGATCATGAGGTATTTTGGACCATGGCATATGGCATCAAAGAAAGCTTTCAAGCCAATAGCATTGTCACACTAAACAGAGAGAAACACAAGAGAAGCAGGAAGGGAAAGAGTAAACTGACAAATCGTTTGACAACTGGAAGTCATATAGGAAACATCAAACCAGCATCATAATCACTGTATCCTTTTCCAACTGGCCATAAAACACTGCAAAAACTGCTTATCTAACAAAATCTAACCAAGTGTTATTAATCTTATATCAAGATAAAAAAAAACTAGTTGGTATTGTTTTCAGTATAAAGAGACTTACCTAGCGCTTTCTTGTGAAAACATTTGACTTAATTTAAAAAAAGATTGACTTATTTTAAGACATCTCATCCTGAAAACAAGCAAATTTGTCTGCCAGTGTGTTAAGCAAATTTGTCCTAAAAACAAGCACATTTGTCTTGATAAGACTCCTTAAAATAAGTCAAAGTCTACTTAAATTAAGTCAAAATGTTCTTTTGAGAGGGTGCTAGGTAAGTCTTTTCATACTTAGAACAATACCAAATAGATTTTTTAATCTTAATATAAGATTAATAACACTTGGTTAGAATTCCTTTTTTGCAGTGAAGGCAATGTTGAAAAATAATCTTACACTTTAAGAGAAATATAGCCACTCTCTTAAAGAATAAGTCATTGCAAACACCAAACTTTGGAATTAAGACAAATTGGACAGAGTCATGTAACTCTACAAAAAGCATTTAATACCAAATATACAAAAACAATTATGTGGAATGCTATTGTAATTACAGTTTTCGCCCATTGCTTACACACTAAAATGTTTGAATGCTTAGATCAAAGCCTCAATATCTAAACTTCTTGTAGCATACTTTAAACGCTGTGTAACCATAGCTTAAACACATTTTTTGCGGGGTGGGGCCTGACCAGAGCTGTTATTGGATCAATCCAGTGTCAGTATGAAAATGAACCAATGGGCCACTGACTGTCCTTGCTTTGGGCCGATCGTTGGCCAATCTAATTAAATTGTATATTCTGTTGGCCCAAAGGTGCGTCAGCCCACTGGGAAAACGCCTGCTATGACAGATGGCCAGTCCGCCCCTGACCCAGCATTAGCCCAACTACCCCACTCCCCCTCTACAGCCATAGAGCACTTCACCCCTATACACCATGGCCCTTTTGGTGCTTTTTGCACATGGACTGTGACTGTCTACCTTGGGTCTCAATAACCCCCCCTGTTAGCACGTGCTATACATATTTATAATCTATTTACCATCTATCTATTTACTACAATAATTATCTATTCACTATAATAATAATAATAATAATAATAATAATAATGGCTTACATTACTATAGCGCCTTTCAGGATACCCAAGGTTGCTTAACAAACAAAAGGGAGAGGTAGGGAAGGGGGGTCACTGGCATCGGAGAACAAGTGAGCTTCTAGGTGTTTTTTGAACACGCCTAGGGAGGGGGCAGTGCGTATGTGGAAGAGTAGACTATTTCATAGACTGGGGACAGCAGCACAGAAGGGTCTGTCCCCAAAGGTCCAGAGTCTTGTGCGGGGAATGGCAAGCTGATCCTTGTCAGAGGATGGCAGGGACTGTAAGGGTGAAGGAGATGGGTGGGGTGCAAGTGCGTGGAGGAATTTGTAGGTGAGGAGGAGTGTCCATGACCATCTACATCAGCTCTCAATGGCCACCCATATGTTGTACTTGCCATGTAATATGTATTATTTATTCATGAACTGTTATTTATTTATCAACAATCTGTTTGTACTTGCTTTTTAATACTTATTATTCTATTACCAACCATTTATATACCCTGTAAATACTGTCTCAGCAGCACTTCATCTATTATTTACACTACTTACTAGATGCAAAAATGCATTTTGTTGTACTGGTGTTTTACTCGTGCAATGACAATAAAGAAAAATCTTAACTAATGTAATCACATGCTTCACTGAGAGGAAAAGGCAAAACGTGTATACTGACAATGTAACAGATCGTATTGTAGATACACTGAGATGCATCATCCTGTGGGAAACAACATCCACTAATTTTAATTCAGCTAAAGGTGCTGTAAATATCTTGTATAGACAGACAACCACAAAAACAACAAAAACAAAAACAAATCAAAGCAAAAGCACTAGAGAGATATGAAAAATTACTGTACCTGCGAGTTGGCAAAATGAAACTCTAGCTCATAGTTGCCTAAAGGAGCTGGTTGCTTCCTCAGGTGTTGCTGGGCCAAGTGGACAGCTGGCAGTGTTGTCTCTGTGATATTGCCACACCCAAGTTCATCTGTGAATGGCATAATCCACAAGACTGGCAGTGTGTGTCGACCCTGGCATAAACACAAAACCAAATGTTCCAGCAGTCCCCAAAGTACCAGTACCTTCCAAACATCCATTGTCCAACTTTCAGTTTAGTATTCTGGGGGAAGTGTAGGCTAGTGGGGGGAACTTCAGTGTCTTGCTTAATCTACCTTCATCTGCTCAGACTGCACAGAAGTGCTCTGTGGAAGGGGCACAAGGCCCAGAGCAATCCACTGAAAAGGATTATGGGATAAAGGCGTTACCCTGAAGCTGATGACCACATACATCTGTCACTGAGTATGGACTAACCCTAAGTCGAGTGGACAGGGAAAAACTTAACACGAGAGACAAATTCTTGTAAAGGCTCCAGAGAGATCAGGGCCTGTATTCACAAAGCATTTTATCTTACCACTAGGAGCACTCCTAAATCGCACTAAAAACTTTTGCCTAGGAGTTTTCTCTTAAAAGTTATTTACAAAGCCTTTCAGACCTACTCTTTGTTACCTTGGAAATCCAGTGTTCTCGAGAGAGCATAATTTGAATTTGCTCAGCGAGTCACTGTCAATTCGCCTTATTCACCTGGCGGCCAGAACGAGGCTACAGGGTACACTTGCCATCACACTTCAGTCCAGCAGATGGTGGTAATGCACTCCGTTTGCAAACTGCCAAAAAAAACTCACTGAAAAAGAAGAAGAAAGTTACTCTGGCAGGCCCAGGCCAGCCATAGCCAGCGAACCCTTCTTTTTCCGTGAGTTTTTTTGTGTGAATACGGGCCCAGATAAATACCAACTTTTTATATAATATTATGTTAGCTTTGTGTATGTACAAGGATACAAGGATACAAGGAAGTTTATTGTCACATGCATATAGTTACTGGAAGTAAGAAATGCAGTGAAATTATGTCTGGTGTCAGCCTATTTGTGCATTTATGGGGGGGGGGGGGGGGTAAAAAGTGCAGTAGAAGAGGGGTTTAGTAAATTAAGTGGCAAGAGCTGCATAAGAAAGGTGGGGGAGGATTGGAAAGGCTAGGCAATCAAGGACATGGGTAGATGGAGGAGAAATCAAAAATAACTAGAGAATGTAATTCCAGGGAATTACGAGTGCATGAAAATGACGCTAGGACAGACATGGTGGTTGCACAGCTGAATAAAAGTAGACAGTTTAAAAGTTGAATATAGATTGGGAGTTGATCACACTAGTTGACTGAAAAGCCCAGGCTGCCAAACAGTTGTGGGCAGAGGACACAATTGGCGGGAGTCATAGCTGATGACAACTGACAGTTGGATTGGTTCAAATATTTCATAGGGAATTATTGTAGTGAGGACTTTTATTTTGAAACAGCTTTGGGCAGAGGAAACAGTTGACAGGAGTCATAGTTGATGACAACTGACTGTTGCTAGAGTAGTAGAGTATTATGGTGGTTGCTATGCTGGTTGCTAGGTTTTAACTGTGAATGTGTACTTGAAGTCATTGCTAGGTTGTTGCTAGGGTGTCCATGGTGGCTACTATCAGAAATAAAAGAGTTACTACAGTGGTTTGCTAGTATAATCATCTTGGTTGCTATGGAAACGGACATAGATGCTTAATTTCAATGGTTGCTAGGTAGGTGGTGGTTTAATATAGTAGGCTAGAGGCATAGTTAATGTTAACTGACAGTTGGAATAGTTGAACAGTTAAATAGTTGGATAGTTTAAATGGTTAAATTATTTAATAGGGAATTATTGTAGTGGAGACTTTTATTTTGAAACAGTTGTGGGCAGAGGAAACAGTTGAACAGGATCTGTAGTCTTAAGAGAGCCAGATTGTGTGCTTAAAGCCTGAGACAGACAGTTGCTGGAGGTGGCCGGAACCATATGGCTCTGGCCGGAACACGGCATAGGATTCTAAGTGCTCTATTGTGATGCCATAATCGTCAATGTTAAGTATTAACGTTTTTCATGTGACGTATTCTAGGTTCTATAGCTTTGTTTACATCCAGCTGGTAGGCAAGGGACAAGTTGAACCCATTGAACATCGTTGTCTGCAGCTGCCTCTCAGTAGGCTACATCTCTGTATTTCAGCAATGTCAACATTTCAGGCATCAATAAAGGTGATGATGAAACGTTATCCCATTGTTCAATATTTGATAGCCTGTCACAGGAACGTTGTTTCGCTAAAATCGCCCTGATTTGGTGCATTGATCTGTATCGATAACGTTATGGGAGAACCTGCATGTAGCCTAATGGTAGCCTAACTTTTTTTCTCTGTTCAAAACTCTGTTTACACGAAGACAATAGCCTTTCTTAGAAGCTGTGAAATTTGACCAGAAAGGAACATGTCTTCCTTCTGAAAGCTGACACAAAATCAAACAATATTTGATCATTTAACTTCAACTGAACAGCGACAGGTCTTGGTAGGCAGTAGACTCAGCAGACGTTAAAACGGTAGCCTACTGTTATAGCCAGAGTCAGTCAGCATCATGTAACATTAATGGCGTTAGTCATGAATCCTGTAACATATTATATCATATAACAGCGATGGCTTATTCGAAGACGATCTGCATGGATATATAACCACCCAGAAAAACTCAGAATGTGAGTGATAAAGTTCATTAATTGTATGAAACTTTTTATTAGTTATCCATTGCAGCATCGCCTATATTAGGCTGTTATGCTAGCTCAGCCTTTAAATATGTTGTTATTTTGGTCATGTGGACTTGATTAAACGAATAAAGATAATTCATAAACTGCTTATTTCTTACATGACTGAAGCAGTAGCCTAGGTTCAACAGTGGTGTTTGAGGTTGCTGTGTTAAGTTGTTGTGTGTGATCGCTAAACAATTAGGATCAAATCAGTTTATTTTGACATACGGGAGTTAGCCTGACCTGTAACGTTAGCCTATAGCACATAAGCCTATTCTGTTTTCATTTATTAGCATTTGTTGTGATTATATAATCAAATGACACTCATGATAACTTGAAATAGAAGGACAGAAGATAGGTGATTGATGTCCACAAGCATGAATTTCACGAGACAAATTAGAACAAACTCTTCCGGTAAAAATAATCTTGCCATGTTTAAAATGCTGCACTTTTTCCCTTCATAGCCTATCTCTGGCAATTCATTTTTGGATGACTGTAGATAGTAGTATTTTACCCTACGTCTTCGTAGACAGTAGGCTACACCATTAAGCTATCTTGAGAATAAAAGACTTCACAGCTGCTAATGATCATCCTCCACAACCACGAGGATAGGTAGGCTAAACGGTCGTTCGTCGCCTTTTTGCTTCTTGTAAAACCAACTGTTAGGGCCTACACAAGTGGTCGGCATCCCGGTCAATATTTGATATTAAAATTTCAATTTTGAAGCTATTTGTAACTATGTGTAGCCTATGCAACCCGACTGTTGTAGGCTTGCCTACCACTCTCTGCAGTGCCTTGCCTACCATTCTTGCCTACCACTCTAGTTTTAAACAAACGGTCACATGACATTATGACGTAGGTGCAAAACCTTAATATGGGGAAATTTTTAATAGTTTTTAATTAATAGTTCAAAAAGTATAAAAGTTACAAATATGAAAAATACATTCCACACCTGTCCTAAGTAAGACCTACGTAACACAGTTTGAATGAAGTTTCTACATTAAACGGTTGAAGCCGCATTAAACGCAGAAAAAGCGTTAGAAGAAGAATAATAACTAGAAAAGCCTTTCCTGAAGGAAATACAGTGCATGAAAATGCAAAAAATAAGATGTAAAATATCATACAGAGTAAAAACAAACTATATTGGTTGCTAGGTAGATGAGGTTTAATATAGTTGGAATGACTGAACAGTTAAATAAGTGGATAGTTTATATAGTTAAATGATTTGCTTGGTAGATAAGGTTTAATATAGTTGGAATGATTGAACGGTTAAATAGGTGGATAATTTAAATGGTTAAATTATTTAGGTAGATAATTGACGATAACTGACAGTTGGAATGGCTCTAATGTTTGCTAGCAGTTATGCTAACTATGTTATCAAAGATAATAATGTTAACCAAGTTACTTAGTAACTTAGTTAACTTAGCTAATGTTTTCATTTTTAGTAGTTATGCTAACTAGCACTATGTTAACCGTGTTACTTAGGTAACCTAGCTAATCATTTTTAAAATGTATGCTAACTATGCTAACTAGCATGCTAATATGCTAACTATGCTAACCATGTTACTTAGCTAATCATTTTTATCAGTTTTGCTAAAAATGCTAACTAGCATGCTAACATGCTAGCATGCTAACAATGTTAACCATGTTACTTAGCTAACTTAGCTAATCATGTTTAGCAGTTATGCTAACTATCCTAACTTTGCTAACATGTTAGCATGCTAACTATGCTAACCATGTTACTTAGCTAATTATTTTTAGCAGTTATGCTAACTATGATAACTAGCAAGATAACATGCTAACTATGCTAACCATGTTACTTAGCTAACTTAGCTAATCATTTTTAGCAGTTTTGCTAAAAATGCTAATTAGCATGCTAACATATTAGCATGCTAACTACGCTAACCATGTTACTTAGCTAACTTAGCTAATCATTTTTAGCACTTTTGCTAAAAATGTTAACAATGCTAACAATGTTAGCGATGCTAACATGCTAACCATGCTAACTAGCTACAGTGGGTAGGAGTCATAGTTGATGATAAGTAACAGTTACAATGGCTGAACAGTTAAAAAGTTCAGTAGTTTAAAGGGTTAAATTGTTTAACAGTGAAATATTGTAGTGAGGACTTTTATTTTGAAACAGTTTTTGGCAGAGGAAGCAGTTGAACAGGATGTGTAGTCTTAATAGGGCCAGTTTGTATGCTTAAAGCCTGAGACTGGCAGTTGATCCAGGTGGCCTGAACACCTGCCATAGGATTCTAATTGCTTAACGCCCGTATTATGATGTCACAATCGGCAATGTTAAGTCTATGGGGATTTTTAAAAAGTTTTTCTTTAATAGTTAAAAAAGTATAAAAGTTTCAAAGTTGAAAAGTCATACCAACCCGATCTGTTTGAAGACCTACGTTACAAAGTTTGAATGAAGTTTCTAAGTTAAACTGTTCAAGAGAAATTGCGTACGGAAAAAGTGGTAAGCGGAATAATAATAAGAAGTAGAAGAAGTTGCCTAGGAAGAACAGTACAGTGCATTTTCATGCACTGTAATAAGAAGAAGTTGTTGAAGTTGCCTAGGAAGAACAGTACAGTGCATTTTCATGCACTGTAATAAGAAATCGGATAACAGTAGAGTGCATTTTCATGTCCTCTAATAAGAAGAAATCGGATAACAGTAGATTGCATTTTCATGCACTCTAATAATATGGAACTATGTGGTTGATTGGGATATGGCTAGCCTTAGTGAACTCACAAGCACAGAAGGCTGAAAAGACACAATTTCTAGGGGCGTAAACAGCAGTGACAAAGCGACACACAAATACAAAAAAAACATAATTTTTAAAATTTAATACAGATTAGAATGTTGGTCAAACTATAATAAGGAGAATAGCAATAATAAACAACAATGTCAATTCAATCAATAGCCTAATAAAATAAGCAATGAAAATGAGGGAAAAAGCAATGCGATGCGTCAGGGCCGTTTTACAACCTCGTAAGTGCATTAACTTCTGTGAACAGACCACCGTGGAGTCCATTATTCCACTGTTGCCACTTGCGTTGTGCTAATTTCCTGTTACAATTTAAACGTTTTAATCGCTAAAACTTGTCTTATTTGTAGAACTACTTTCTTCCAACACTATTAACTAATTTCTCAACTTGCAGGACAAACTGCCGTTACTAGATCTAAATGGATGGTTGCTACGGCCAAAGGCCAGTCGTTAGTTCTATCTCTCCCGTTGTCAAGCGGACGTATCCCAAGATTCTGATGAACTTTAGCTTTGAAACATCGCTATTTTACTGCTGTCATCCATCTAGCTAAAAGCCACCTCCATCATATGCTACAATGTTGCCATGTTCTGAACGTCTGCATTTTACAGCTCGGATGCAACATGACAGTTCATTTAAACTTCACAACGAGTTTGGCGAATTAATATACAAGTGTGATACGGCCAAAAAAATGGATCTTCTTCATAGGTGTGCAAATAACATACCGTTAATGGTTGTTCTACATTACGTAGGACAATGGGAAATTCAACCAAGCAGTGGAATAATAAACAATAATGTCTATTCAATCAATAATATAAAAACAATGACATGGTAAGACTACATTAAGGAGAATTTCAATAATAAACAATAATGTCAAATTAATCAACAGCCTAATGGAAATAAAACAATATTATACAAACCATAACGCATAAGAAGCGCTTAAAGAACTAAGTGCATGTTAAACAGGAATGTCTTTAGACCCCTCTTAAACGACCCAAAACTACCAGAGAAACGGAGAGCACAGGGAAACTCATTCCACCAACATGGAACCACTGAGGAAAAGAGTCTTGAATTAGACCTAGTGTTTATGACTGGTCGACATGGGGATGTACGCCTTGATTATTGAATTAAAATAACTAGGAGCAGATCCAGTCAGTGTCCTATAGGCCAAAATGAGAGATTTAGATTTAATTCTGGCTACTATAGGCAGCCGTGGCCTACTGGTTAGCGCTTCAGAGTTGTAACCAGAGGGTTGCTGGTTCGAACCCCGACCAGTAGGCATGGCTGAAGTGCCCTTGAGCAAGACACCTAACCCTTCACTGCTCCCCGAGTGCCGCTGTTGTTGCAGGCAGCTCACTGCGCCGGGATTAGTGTTTGCTTCACCTCACTGTGTTTACTGTGTGCTGAGTGTGTTTCACGGATTGGAATAAATGCAGAGACCAAATTTCCCTCACGGGATGAAAAGAGTATATATACTTATACAATGGAGAGTAACTAGGAGAGGAGTTACATGTGTCCTCTTTGGCTGATTGAAGACCAGGCGTGCTCCAGCATTCTGAATCAGCTGCAGGGATGGATTACTGCACAGGCCTACCGGGCCCAGGCCCAGGGGCCCAAGGGGTCAGGGGGCCCTGAAGCCCAAGCCTTTGCATGGAATCATTGCCTCAATATCAACAAATCAGGATGTAGGCTATTAATCTGATTGAATTTAGTATTGGCCATCCCCAAAATGCACCAGAATACAGGAAATCACATCAAACTAATTAAAAATGTTCTGGGGGAGGACCCTCAAACCCCCCCTCCCACATATACAACAATTAGTGGAGGGCCCTTAATACATCTGGGCCCAGGGGCCCGAAAGTTCATAATCCGCCCATGAACGGGCGAACAGTTTTTTCGCCCGTTTTGAAGCACAAAATGACACTCACCCACAGAAAACCCCACCTCCCCCCCACGACCAACCCCTGTACCTGTCCTCTGCCAGCGTGAAGAGGACACTAGCCACCATTAACCCACGCAAAGCAGCAGGCCCAGACAACATACCAGGACGAGTGTTGAAGGACTGTGCAGAAGAGCTGAAGGATGTTTTTACAGACATTTTCAACACCTCTCTGGAGCAAGCAGTCATCCCATCACTTTTCAAAACTGCCACCATCATACCCGTGCCAAAGAAATCATCACCATCATGCTTCAATGACTACCGTCCTGTAGCACTCACGCCCATAATCATGAAGTGCTTCGAACGGCTAGTCATGTCACACATCAAAGCCACCCTACCCCCCACCCTGGACCCCTTCCAGTTTGCATACCGAGCCAAACGATCCACGGAGGATGCAATCTACAGCATTCAGTACCATAATACCACAACAACTCATCAGCAAACTGGACAAGCTAGGATTCAGTACCTCCCTCTGCAACTGGCTGGATTTCCTGTTGCAGAGACCACAAGCAGTACGTGTCGGGGACAACACCTCAAGCACTCTGACCCTGAGCACGGGGGCCCCTCAAGGGTGTGTGCTCAGCCCCCTGCTCTTCACACTGCTAACACATGACTGTACAACCACTCACAGCTCCAACCATCTGGTGAAGTTTGCGGACGACACAACACTGGTGGGCCTCATCACTAAGGGCGATGAGGCTCACTACAGAGAAGAAGTAGACCTGCTGGCTAAATGGTGCAAAGACAACAACCTCCTGCTAAATGTCAGCAAGACCAAGGAGATTGTTGTCAACTTTCAGAGAGGCCACAAACAACTGCCACCACTGTCCATCGACGGAGATGCTGTGGAGAGAGTGAGCAGCACAAAATTTCTGGGGGTGCACATCAGCGACGACCTCTCCTGGACCACCAACACAGCATCACTGGCGAAGAAAGCCCAGCAGCGCCTCTACTTCTTGCGCAAATTGAAGAAGGCAAGTGCCACGCCTCCTGTCATGACTACATTCTACAGAGGGACCATCGAGAGCATCATCTCCAGCAGCATCACAGTGTGGGGCGGAAGCTGCACAGATCAGAACAGGAAGACCCTCCAGCGCACTGTTAACACAGCTAAGAGGATCATTGGAGCACCACTCCCCTCCCTGCAGGACATTTACACCACCCGCCTCACCCGCAAAGCACTAATGATTGTCAAGGATACAACCCACCCTGCACACGAACTGTTCAGCCTCCTGCCCTCTGGAAAGCGGTACAGGAGCCTCCGCTCCCGCACCACCAGACTGGCAAGTAGCTTCATCCACCAAGCAATCAGGATGCTGAACACTCTACCCACTCTCCCATCACTGACAGCCCCCCCCACCCACCAGCCAAACAGGAACCTAGGAAACTAGGATCCTGTCTACCAAACCCCCCCCCAACACCGCCATGTGGAACTGCACTGTGACTGCGCAGCCAAACGTGTTGCTGCTTCACATCAAGCCTGATATACTTGAAATTACTGCATACTGCATATCAATGTAAATATACAGGTCACACAAGCACAAGTTTAAACTTCATGTAACTGTTAAGACTATATAAATATACAACACAACTACCTCTATTTTTTTTTTCATATATATGTCCTATATTTCTATTTTGATACATACATGTTCTATATTTCAGTCTTGCACTTTAATTTAATGTTTATTGTCTATGGCTATGTCTATAGTATGTCTATGTCTGTATTTAAAGCATGTCTATGTCTGCATGGGAAAGTAAGAAACGAAATTTCAATTCTTTGTATGACCAGTGCATGTAAAGAAATTGACAATAAAAGCCGACTTGACTTGACTTGATCAGCTGTAATGATCTTATTACACAAGCCAGCTAATAGTAAATTACAATAGTCCAGCTTGGAGATGACCATGGTCTGAACAAGAAGTTGTGTGGAATCTTGTGTCAGATAAGGTCTGATCTTCCTAATGTTGTAAAGCATAAACCGACATGATTTTGCAATAGAAGCTACATGCTTAGAGAAGTTAAATCGGCCCAAGTTACGTGCCGATCTAGTTGGGGTCAGTGAAGTTGAGTCAAGCTGGATGTTAATCTGTTGGGTAATAGGCTAATAGGTTAATAAGTTGGCTATGTTTTAGCTGGAAACACCAAAAACCCAGTTTTTGAGAGATTAAGCTGAAGGTGCCGATCTTTCATCCAGGCTGAAATATCCTTAAGACATGCAGAAATCCGGTAGGAAACGCTAGAGTCATCAGGTGGGAAAGACAGGTAAAGTTGAGTGTCATCTGCATAACAGTGATAATCAAATCCATGGGAGCGAATGGTCTCACCTAAGGAAGTGGTGTAAATAGAGAAAAGCAAGGGTCCTAATACTGATCCCTGAGGCACACCTGTGGTGAGGTCATTAGAGACTTAGATACCTGTCCCTGCCAAGACACGTTGAAAGAACGCCCTTTAAGGTAAGATTCAAACCAGTCAAGAGCTTTTCCAGAAATTCCAGTCCTTGCGTAGTGATATGAAAGACATGAATTAGAAGCACAAAACCCATTTTCCTTGACAGCGGTCTGTTATACTTAGCAACGGTCTGTTATCGAGAAATAGCAGACCACCGAACGTTGGGAAGACCTATTCAAGTGAATGGAGCATTCTTCAGCATTATGAAGAGCTGTGTAATAATCATCATTGTTTACCGACTTGTACAGACGACCGAAAGAAAAGCAAGAAGAGCAAGGCAGTGAAGAACTCAAATATTCAAGTTGAATCATCAAATGCTTCCTATATCTATTAATACCAACTTTAAGGAGTAAAGTTTAAGCCAACTTTAAGGAGTATTGCAACTAAGAGGACTTTAGTTTGACTTAAGTTGGCACAACTAACAAGGATTCAAAATTGACATTAAGGCTGTACCATTGTCAGTTGGTACAAAACAATTCTAAAAACAACTCAAAAATCCAAATTGATCCAAAACATTTTTTATTAGAAATCTGGTTGCCTTCAAATGATAACTTATTATATGATTTTAAATCAACTTATCATAATGAGGTTGCATCAAAGGAAGAGAGTGTGTGGATTTGACAGTACACAGCATCAGTTTTAGTGAATGTGCCTTAAGATTAATCTAAGTTGATTCATTTACAAGTTACAGGATCATTAGTTGAAATAAATGTGTTGACATGAACCAAATACTGGAAGTTTGCTCCCAGAATACCACAACCCCAGTCAACATATTCTTATTCATATCAATCCTTACTGATTTATTTCTTGAAATAAAAAATAAAACTAAGTGACAGTAATACAAAAGGCTATATTATTGTTGTCATGTTGTCGTGTAATTATTTGCTGGTAGCACAAACCATCAAGTAGATGTCATCCACAACACCTTAATCCTGTGCATAGGGCTCAAAGTATTGATTGTGGAGGCAGGAACAGATGTACGCAAACTTAGTTTTGCAGTGTTGTCATTGTGAATATAAACTTCGTGGTAACACTTTATTTTAATGTGTCGCTGTTACAGTGTACTTACCTAATTAGGTACAGTGGTACAACCTGTGTAACAACATGTACTATCAGGTACTATCATTGTACTTGCATAATGTATTTGTGGGTACCTACATATAGTTGTTACATTGTAATACTGAGTGCTTTTACAAAACTTTGCCAATTTGCCTACATTTTCATCAGAGGCAAAGAGCTGACCTGAGACCTGCTGGATGGGGTAAATCGGGTCATGATCGATTTGATATACAAAGCATGCTTAGCTTCAGTCAAGGCCTCATTGTCTTCAGTGTACATGTAACAGCTGTGCCGCTACAACCTTGTTACTCTTTGATACAGTGAAATAAACTGGAACAGGTCTTGTCTTGGAACAGGTCTACTAATTCACATGTACTGTGTGGTGTAACAGCAGACATGTTTCAACACATCAATTACAGGATGCATAACATCATTGACAGGATGTATATATGTAGATGTAAGTACTTAACTGGTACACTTTATTTTAATGGGTTTATGCCACTGTATCAAAGAGCAATAAGTGTGTACCAACACAGTTGATATATGTACTATGTAGTGAATTAGTAGACCTGTTCCAAGACATCGAAGACATAACATACATGTCATATGTACATGTAAGAAATTAACTGGTACACTTAATAGGTTTATTCCATTGTATCAAAGAGTAACAAGGTTGTAGCAGCACAGCTGTTACATGTACACTGAAGACAATGAGGCCTAGACTGGAGCTAAGAATGCTTTGTATATCAAATCTATCATAACCAGATTTACCCCATCCAGCAGGTCTCAGGTCAGCTCTTTGCCTCTGATGAAAATTTAGGCAAATTGGCAAAGTTTTGTAAAAGCACTCAGTATTACAATGTAACAACTATATGTAGGTACCCACAAATACATAATGCAAGTACAATGATAGTACCTGATAGTACATGTTGTTACACAGGTTGTACCACTGTACCTAATTAGGTAGGTACACTGTAACAGCGACACATTAAAATAAAGTGTTACCAACTTCGTTTTTATAACTATTAGTCCAGTTGCTACAGCTTTTATATCCATTCATAGTAAATTTATAAGGTCCAAGAACCTTCACCTTATAAGGTGAAGATCAAATCCATCCCATGGAGGAATTATTACACTGACACATAATGCAAGTAAGCATTGAGTGCCCAACTTTGTGACACCTCGAAGTGGGCAGGTCATAATTGAGAGTAGTCAATTTCACATTGAATCCCAAAAGAATTATAGCTTCTCTCTAAAATGTCCTGTATATTTCAATAATGGTCTTCTCCTTAATGGTAATCCTGACAATACTCTGAAAATCTCTTACACAGTCATTTTGCTCATCAGTTGTTCTACGTCATACACATCCCAAAAAGCCACAATAAACAGTAATGAAAGAAGAAAGTAGCATTTACCCATAATCCCTAACTGCTGTAGTTAGGACCATAACGTATTTTAAGTTCAGCCCACATATTGAGTTGACTTCAAAACCAAAGCTGAAACACTGTCTTGTTGAAATTACTCAAAAAAACTGTGACAAGTACAATCAGACAAAGTTTGCAATGCAAAATTAAAAAAAAAGATAAGTGAGATAAGTGTTTTTTTTCTAGTTCACCATGTCTTCCTGATTATTTGAGTAATATTACTTATAAACCTTATTTGGCAGAACAAAAAGCAAGTTCTATTTTTTTTACAGTGTAGGAATATCCATTTAATGCATAAAACGATTTTGATAACTTGAAAGAACAATTTTGGAGTCTGGATAGTCTACACACCTGTGTTTATAAAATCATGGATTTACACTCTTGTAACCATTATATATTCTATATAATGGTTATAATAATAAAATATGACAGGGGGCATTGTATGTTGTGCACAAAACAATTGGTATTTTAATCAATTCATTAATCAAACATGATACCCACACCAGAGTACAAGGTTTCAAATCTAAAAAAACAGGACCATACAAAGTTACAAACTCTACAAAATATAACAATTACAAACATTTTCAACAAATGGCTATTGTACAATGTACAGTTCTGTTACAATACTGTTTTGTATTTGGCACCAGATGTGTGCAATATAGAATTATACTAGCTATTTGTAATAATAAAACAAAAGCATACACCATGAAGCCACTGCAGTTTATCATCTGTGCTTTTATCATGCACTCTCAAAGTTATACAAGCATCTCAAAATGTAATATGCATTTTTGTGCAACTGAGAGTTTCATAATACTTTCTAGTCCCTCATAAGCAACTCGGGTAACTCGACCACAACCAACAACAACATAGATTTAGAAGTTTGGGTATAAAAAAAAGTCTGAACATTCCAGGGCAAGACACCTGCTTCTGAATGAAACGAGTCAAACAACCCCTTTAGCAAACAGTCAGAAACAAATTCAAATGTACTTGCACATTAGATCAAAACTTGTGATTCGTAATTGCCCAATTATGAAAGTTCTGAGGAAAATTCAATTATCTGACACTTCAAACACGGGGTCTTCTAAGCAACAAAGCAGCAAAAAAATCAAAGCATTTCTGTCTTGCATTTCACAATGATCTAAATGTACTGTTGAAATGGCTAAACAAGCCAGGGATATAAGCACAGGTGGACAAGAGAGGCACATGTGTGTTTGGAGAGAAAAAAGTATCATGGTAATGAAAAGAACTCATACTTAAATTCAACAATGATTAAGTATGCAGACTTCAGCTGATTTGCACATTACTAACTATTCTCATATGGATACACACAGAGTATATCCTGGATGTGCATTTTATACAGTCAAGAACCTGAAGTCTGGAAGACAATGACAAAAATATAAATAAAAAATAACTCACAGAGCATAGAGAAAATCTTTAAGCCTAATGTGCACACAAGACACCATAAACAAGGAAGAGTGGGTGGATATTCATGATCAGTGATAATGATATCAGGTATCTATTTGCAGGCTGTTATTTCTGTCAAAGACGTGTTGCTAACCTCTGAATTGGGCACCCAACCTTTACAGGTTTTGAATTTATAAAATAAAAGTTACGTTACATTATGATTTGAAGAAAACCCAATTGCTTGTTTGCTACATGGGTTCTTTCCTTATTTTCACTTTGGCAATTTCCTTAGAGGAGCCAAAACATTTGCATACAATATGCATATGACATTATCCCCTAAAGATGGTGGTAAGAGTTGAAGTGTGAAGAACTTTGCCTGTTATTTGAGAAAGCATTGGGGTATTATCTGGAAAATGGTGGCCTATAATATCTTGCAACTAAATAACAGAAATCAAAATGAAATGACATACATAAGAGCAATGTATTTGATCGTGGCTCTTTAAAACCAGTTCTCTACCCTTTACAAAGGTGTCAAGGATGTACATGTAACCTATGAACAACATAACTAACTAGGGCCTTCAATACCACAGAATCCACAGGGTGTTGAATTCTTGCAATTAACAATGTCAGATGAAACCCTATATTTTGCAATCTGCGAAGATCTTTGTAACCACAAAAGCAGTTTCTGCTTTAATTTCACTTTTCTATAAAACAGTAGTTGTGGTGCATGGGGCTGAAATTTCTTTTTGCTGTTCTGCCATGTCCCCAGTAGTAGATAATGATGTTGCAGAGTGGCATCTCAGCATACTAACCTCCATTGCAAACAAGACAACTAAATATCTTTTTTAATTACCTTACAAAAACAAATCTGTACAAACAATATTTCAATAGCACATGCAACAAAAATGCACTACAAAGGATTGGGATTGTTTTGTCTTTTGACTTCTTATTGTCCTCTGGTTGGCATACCAACACTTGATTACAACAACTTGATGAACAAACAAATTTACACCCACACAAACTCATATGAGTTTACAACCCAAAGTTAGGCTATTTCATAAACATACTTCAGTCTTCTTACAATAAAATAGTAATTTTAGCATGAATAAAAGACATGTTGTTCTGCCTCTGCATTGACATTTTTCATATTTGAGCATAGGAAAAAAGTCTATGAAATACCTTTTATTGTCCTTCAGACTGGCAAGGGTGAAATATGTTAACAGTTTTAAACAATACTTATAGGTAATCAAACCTGTATGTACTGCATAAAAAGCACTTTCAAGCATATGCATTCTCAAGACATCTAAGGCTATTTACACTGAATGGTAAATGTTACCCAACTCCAATTTTTTGCTCACAAATGGCACTGATCATAAAAGTCATGCCAGTGTAAACAGGACAGAAGCACATGGAACCGGATACCTTCTTATCAACATGAGGTAATGCATTATATATGAATTAGATATGAATTCATGCAACTGATGTGTATCCACACAGATGATGATTTGGAGGTACATGAAATTCCAAAGTCATTTGTGTCAATGGTAGGAAAAGTGTTTGTATGTGCATAAACTGTCAAATCAAATCAAATGTTTCCCTACACAATTCATGGTTTGTCACATTATCAAGGCTTTTTATATCACTACTGAAACGTTGCACTCTATTCATGGACATCATTCTAAACTTTCAGCCATCAAAAATCACTGATACACACACCCAGGCAAAACTTTCTTTCTCTTGTGCTGCATGACTTAAAAAAAAGAAATCACTGTGCTATTTATGACATGCAAAAAAAAAAAAACCCTCATGTGCAGCCATGACAGCAGTGCACTCACAAGTCTACACTTATGAGAACACTTTTTTTTTAAAAAAACACATTTTTTTCAAGAAGTCAATTTCGGACTTGTATAAATTGGCTTCGAGTCACACTTTTCTGTGGGTGTATCAAATCGGAAAAAAAATAGATACAGGTAAAAAACATGCCATGTAAACATAACCTAAGCATAAGAGAATTGATAAGAGATTCTATCAATTTCATAATCCCTACAAATCTAAACAGCTGACTGAACAGATTTACAGTAATTGAGGCATTAACATACACTGCATGGCCAAAACAAAAGTTGCACACTAATATTTCGTTGGACCCTTACAAAACATTTATTTCCATTCAGAGTTGCATTAATTTTGTATCAAGATCTTGTCTAGATGACAGGAAAGGCGAACCACTGGGCTTCTCCAGCAAAGACTTTCAATGGGTTTAAAGGCAGAACTGTGAACCGCTTTTCCATAATTTGAGACAGATTAATAAATTGTGACATTGTCGTTCTGGAATATGCCTCTGCCGTCAGGGAAGAAAAAAGCATTGATGGGGTTACCTGGTCATTTAGTGCATTTAGGTCATCTGAAATCTTTTGATAGCATAATGTTGCTGAGCCTAGAGCTGACCAACTGAGCCAACCTCAGATTATAAAACGGTCTCCAGAGGCTTGTACAGTGGGTACTGTACATGACAGGTGCATTGCTTCATGTGCTCTATTTCATATCCTTACATGCCCATAACTATGGAGTAGGGTAAAAAGGGTGTTTGGGTATAAACCACTATTTAAACTTAGACATTGCATACAGTAGGGCTATTGTTACTGTTAAACAAAGACTGTATGTACTCATTGCTATTAATTTAAGTATTCATGGACAGTTCGCACAGTTACACAAAAGCCCATAGAAATGCTATTTTTTCCTTGTCCTGACCCCGCCTGATCTACAGCAGGCAACCTGGGTGCTATCCAGACATTAGCAAAGACACAACATTCATTTAGCATTTCTTTGTTGCCTGGACTGTAACACTGTACACGGAGGTCTGGCATACTTTGTTATCGTTATTATAGAAAGGCAATCCCATTTTAGACAATTGCTAAAATGTCTGAATAAAATCTCATAAACTGGACAGGTAAAGCGGCAATGGAAATGTTACTTGAATCGCCCATTTCTTAGGTTAACTGAAGAGAATAAGGTAGTCCTTACATTTACCGTGGCATTTTGTTGCCCCATTCACTTTTCCTTGACCATGTTTAATGTGTGTTTATAACCTACCATGAATTGAAATTTGGTAAGTGGTCTGTCTGTTATTTGGACCATAACTCTCTTCTTTTAGTCCAATGATTGAGGTCAAGTAAGTGCTCAAAATAAAACTTCAGCTTTATTTACATTCAAGCTACAGAATAGGCTAGCCATACTTCTCAATTAACACTACTTGTGCTCATAGCTTGTGCTCCGTGGTTGCGCTTTGTGCCTGTATTGTGGGTGCAATCGAAATCTGCCGGAACACAAGGTTGCAGTGAAAACGTGGCATGGATCTTCATTCATCTGGGAATTCTCCTAACAAAGTGAAGTGGAATGGATTTGATATGGAAGCGCCCATAAAAACTCAAAGTGAGTGGGTCCAAAATAATGTGATTGGGACTTATCCAACCTTCCAAAGTCAAACGTTTATGCCCCCTAGCAAAAAGAGAGGTTTGGGGAGGAGGAGGAGGAACCATTTTCACAGATGAATTGGCCACCACACAGTCTTAAATTAAACTTCATTGAAAGTCTTTGTGATATGCTGAAGAAGTCTTCACAGAAGGTTGAGTCTCCTGTCATTAATACAAGATCTTGGCAAAAAAATAATAATGAACCTCATAATGAAAGCCATTCTTTCCTGTTAATACTTTCTCAGTAAAATTACATTTCATCTCCTATAATCCTATAAAGTCTCCTTTTTTTAATAAACTAAAAACTATCAACTTGGCTGGAACTTCTTCTCTTCAACAGTGCTTGGCTGTCATTCACATTCATCTACGGATCCCAATTTAGAGTGCAAACACAGTCAATTAGCTTTGGCTAACAACATATCTTTATGACTGTGTCTTAAAGGGGTGGTTCAGGATTTTGGACATAGGACCTCATTTCGAAGTTAGCAGGTGTGATATTTATCAGTGGAGACCGTTTTCAACATGTTTCATCCAGTCCTTCTAGTTGCCGAGTTCACAGGTGCTAGGCTAGCGCAAGTCAACAGTATGTGTCAGCCTGTCAGTCTTATCCACTCCAAAGTACATCCGCGGCAAATAAATTTTAATGCCAGACAATCCATGTCAATGTCTGTGTTGATAGAATAGTGTTAGAAATAAAACTACCCTTGCATCACATTGCAATAGTTATACTTTGTTCCCTGAAGTTCGGGCGCAGTACTACTAACCGGAGAAAGTATAATTCCGCTGCTGCTAAGAAACTAGTCCCTCAAAATGTAATGCGATCATTGAAATGCAAAGATAGAATAATGTTAGAAATCAACAGAGACATTTACATTGATAGCCTGGCGTTATAATTTATTTGCCTTGGGTGTACTGTGGAGTGGGTAAAACTGTTTTCAGTGGCAGGCTAACACATACTGATGACTTGCGCTAGCCTAGCACCTGCGAACTCTGCAACTAGAAGGACTAGATGAAATGTGTTGAACACGGTCTCCACTGATAAATATCACACCTGCTAACATGGAAATGAGGTCCTATGTCCAAAATATTGAACCAAACCTTTAACGGTTTACAAGTTGCCACACAGAGAAAAAGTTGATAGAGTACGGCTGCCAGAGACCCAAACATAGGCATAGACATACATGAGGGGTCAGTCCCAGTTATACAAACAGTCTGGAGAAAAGAGAGGTATAGCAATTAACAACTGAAATAAAAACTAAAATATAAATACATTTTTGTGGAATTTAGGGTGACGGACATCTGAGATGAGGTCCCGCAATCAGAACTGGCCTGCACTGCTGGGATCACACTGCAACAGCCGCACAATGGATGGGTCACTCTTTGCTCCCTTAATAAATTCCTCCAGTGACAGTTTTCCTGAGAAAGCACATACAATATCATGTTCAGTATCTACTTACACTATGTTATCATAACAGGGAATGTCACAGCCTAGTGGAGTGTCAAGAATGGTTAGTTCTGTGCTTGTAGAGAAAACAGTCCATAACCTCTCAAATTATATGAAAATAAAAAGGATTAAAGGAGACAAGTTGTTCATGGTCCTGAGATCTTGCTCAGGCTGCATACAACTTAACAGAAACTCTCACAATCAGTCTGCTCATTGTGAAGTGCAAGACTAAAGGGAGAAGCCTCTGTCATCATGCTAACACCACAGATATCCTAATGTTAGACCAGCGTGATTGGATAGTGAACGAGTGGCTAGCCAAACCTAAGTATCACCATTGGCTATTCAACAAGGAAGCATCAAATGTGACTTAAAAGTATTTGTAAATGTAGGAAAGATATGTATGTGTTGCATATATATATATATATATATATATTTTTTTTTTTTTTTTAAATATTTTTTTGGGCTTTTTATGCCTTTAATTTGATAGGACAGTGGAGAATGACAGGAAGTGAGTGGGGGTGGGATCCGGAAAGGACGACGGGGCGGGAATCGAACCCGGGTCGCCAGCGTACGGTGCAGGTGCCCCAGCCAGTTGCGCCACAGCTGGGGCCAATGTGTTGCATATATTTGTAAATAGATTAATAATTGAAAGACATAGGAAGTGTGGAATGATTTATGCCCATAGAATATATTTGTAAGTGACGGACATATGGGTAAATTGTTTGTACAGTTGCTAATCAGTTTTACTGTTACAAAGTGTGACACACACACATACAATACATGAGACACTTTTGATCCCCAGGGTGGCGCAAAAGTCTGTGTACCTGCAGAAAAGATTTGTAATTGTAGGACAGCTTTGTGTACGTATAGCATTGATTTTAAACTGCAGAATATATTTGTAATAGTAAAATATGTGTAACTGTAGGATCTGTAGCTGTAAAATCTCATTTCTACAGTTTCAAGTGGTGATACAGACACAAAACATATGAGTTTGATTTGATTCCATAGGGGTGCGGTTTAACAAAATGGCTATACTAGCTGCTGAATCTACTTTTTTATTTACATTTTATTAAAGCCCTGTTTCACTTGAAGTCCTATAGTAGCCTCCTTTGGTAACATGCAACAAACATTTCTTCAAAATAAATATCACGTTTGAGTACTACAGCAGTTTTGCTTTTTTTAAAAATTGTAAACATTTTCACCATTATTTCTAGTCATAGCGAGAATAGACAGTCTTCATTCCATTTGATTATCCTTAGCCAACAAATACCTACAATGTCTTAAGACAAGGTCAGTTTCTTTAAAAAGTTGGAAGATAAGGCTTTTACTGTACCATCGCGGTTTGTGTCCATCTGTCTGAAGATTTTTTCTGTTCTCTTCTCTGGTGTTGACTCATCTTCAGGCATCTTCATTACTGAGGATACCATCTTGTAAATGGCCTGTCACACAATAATTTTAAAAAAGTTGAAAAAGTGCTTCTAATTTCAACTATAGATGAGCATACAGCTGTAAAGTCAAGGATTGTAAGTGACACCATCATCACTTTCGGTATATCAAATGATAAGTTCCTGTCAATCAACATGTTCCTTCAGGATGTTCAGCATGGAAGGGACATTTGCTTGGCTTAAATTTGTTAAACCTTAATTACAGAAATCCCTCATAGAAACAGTTGCAAGGTCATAGGCAAGGTCATATTTTCACATGCAAATCTGAGGTGTGTTCAAATTCAGCAAATATTGGCGAACGTTTGTGGTGAACAAGTTTTTTCGAAACAGTTACATTTGAACGTTTTGGTGTTAACATTCCATTGTAACAGCAATTGCATTGTCACCTTCGTCAAGCCCACGTCCAGCTCCACTGTATGTTCGCGTAGAACTACCTTCTCAGACTGTTTGCTGGTGTTTGCAAACATTCGGCAAAACCTCAAGGCAAACAGAAACCTGTTCGCCTATGTTTGTGAATTTAACGTTGAGAAGTACGGTCACAAATATGTGATTAGAATGTTTGCGATCCGAGAGTCCCGCACTATGATGTGACAATTACCCTCAGGTATTTTTCCCATAGACTGTATAAAGAACACTGAAACTATAGATCGTTTGCGTAGAATTCTAGAGGGAACCAGGAAAATAGTTCACTCCTCAACAGGTTAAACACACCTTAGGTCTCTGGCAAACAGTTGCAGCAAATTTGCGGCAAGGTCCTATTTTCACATGCGTTGGTGGACTTGTGGTAAACTCATGGAAAACAATTGGTTCTTTTGGTTTTTATCATTCTTTTCTTTGCTACAGGTTTGCCAGACTCCTAGCTGTTTGCAGCAAGTTCATATTTTCTTTTACGTTTCTGGCAAACATTCAAGTTAGGCTTTCAATTGAGAAATTAAAATTTGCACTGTTTGGGTTCACCCAGGCTACTGGAATGCAGGAACATGGGCTAAATCAAGTAGAACAGTTTAGTAATAATTATAATTAGACATATCAGAACTAGGCCTAAATAACTGCGCTACAGTATGCTGACTGGTTTTTGTTTTCTACTACTGGCAAATTTGTCACCAGAGGTTCTCTAGACGTTTGTCATTACTGACTAACTGTGGCAATTTCCTCATTGTTGCCAGAACTTTGCTGGAAGTTTGCCTCTCGTGGCAAACATTGGCAAACTTGTGGCAACATATTCTAGTGAACTCATTTATTTGCCAGAAATCACCCACAAGCTTGCAGCAATTCTGCCACAAACATTTTGTTTTTTTAAGGGAATGTTTTAATCATGACCATAAAAAGGCAGCCAATCAGTGATTTTAGGATGTCTAATCTCATCTCATCTCGTAAAGTAATAGCATATAGGATGTAGCAACTGTCTCAAACATGCATTTTGGACAGGGTTGGGTAGTAACGGATTACATGTAATCTGGATTACGTTATCAGATTACAAAAATCAAGTAACTATAATCAGACCAGATTACAATAAAAAAATTGTGTAATCAGATTACAGTTACATTGTTGGGGATTACCTGATTACATTTTATCATGCAAGCAATGCAACTTTTTAATGATATTAATGATATCTTTTAATTCGACAAGCTTCTGGCTTGCTGGTTCAATCCCCGACCAGTAGAAAAAATGTGGGCAGGGGAAGTGGTTGAGCACTGCTCTCCCATGCCCACATCCACGGCTGAAGTGCCCTTGAATAAGGCACCTAACCCCTCATTGATCCCCGAGCGCCGTTGTAGCAGACAGCTCACTGCTCCGGGTTGGTGTGTGCTTCACCTCACTGTGTATTCACTGTGCTTCACTAATTCGCGGATTGGGAGACTAAAATCAAAAGAGTATCTATACTTACTTACTAATTTATTTACTATTGGGGCAGGTCTCTCGGCACACTGCCTGATCTTTTCCTCCTAATCTTAATGTAGCCTCTTGTTTTAGTGTTACCGTTTACTTTGAGAAAGTCACCAGGTCCCCCTGGTTGAAAAACATCCCAAAGGAATCATTTTCTCACCCCCACAATTGAAATGGACATGGTGTTATTCAATCTCAGGCCATGTCCCTGGGTCAAAAAAATCCAGCGAAAGCTAAATTCATTGTCCAGGTGTGCCCTTATAAAGGTTAAGCTGTATTGTGCATGTTTGGAGAATAGTGATCCATGATCACATCCATGATGACTAAGTGATCAATTTTGGGATGGGGAAAACTTCAACCACCAAAATACCACCCCCAAAGTGGAGAATAGCTATAGAAATGTATTAGTTTTGGGTGTTTTTCAGACAATGGGACCTGGTGACCTGAAAGTAAATGGTAACACTAAAACAAGGGGCTACATTAAGATTTTTGGAGGAAAAGATCAGTTAATTCCCACAGGAATGCTTTACTCAAAGCAAAGAGATTTATTAGATGTAATGAAATAATAAACAGAAAAATAGAATGAGAATTCTTTCATCAATTCAGTGGTGGTGTCTTTTACTTAAGGGACATACAGTATTTATTGAAGTAATCTAAAAGTAATCCTAAATTAATCAGATTACATTACATGTTTTTGGTAATCCTGATTACGTTACTGATTACAAAAATTGCCATGTCATTTGTAGTCAGTAATGGATTACATTTCAAAGTAATCTGACCCAACCCTGATTTTGGATTATCTTAGCAACCACTTTCTAATAAGAGGAAAACAGGATAACAGGAAATGTGTTCCACCAAGCTAAATATTGCATTGCAAAAATTATATATCTTACCAAGTGTTATAATCTTATATTAAGATAAAAAAAATCTAGTTAGTGTTGTTTTTAGTAAAAATATACTTACTTTGAGCTCTCTTGTAAGATTATTTGACTTAAAATAAGTCAAAATCTTCTTAAATTAAGACCTAAAGTAAATTTATCTGCCAGTGGAGTAAGTCAATTTACCTTAAATTGTCTTAAATCTTCAATCTAATCTTAAATTAAGATAAAATTACTTACTCCACTGGCAGATACATTTACTTTATGTCTTAATTTAAGAAGATTTTGACTTATTTTAAGTCAAATAATCTTACAAGAGAGCTCAAAGTAAGTATATTTTTACTAAAAACAACACTAACTAGATTTTTTTTTATCTTAATATAAGATAGCATTTGGTAAGATATAATTTTTTTGCAGTGTGAGCTGTCAAGTTGTTGTTGATAAGGAGAACACCAAAGGCTGATGAACATAGGACTGAAAAACTCTGTCTGCAGACCAAAATGTTGTTTATCATAACATATGGGGCTCTATTTTAGTGATCTGAAACACCAAGTCAGAGACACAAGATTTAAAGTGTGTCCAGTCCACATTCACTAATTTGACAGTGTGATTTTGTGATCAGAGGCCAGGCACAAAAGGGTTGTTCTTAAACAGTCATGGGTGTGTTTTGGGTGTAACATCCTTTAAACCAATGAGAGTGACATCTGTCATTCTCTCAACAAGTATCATTTCCACCACAAGCAGCGCAACATCAAACAGTGCATCAGTATTTGGACAGTCAGTGCATTTGAAGTGCATGGGTGTGTTTTGGGCATAACATCCTTTATTTTATCCTTTATGGAATATAATATTAAGTTTAACCCTAAAAATACTCTACTCATGACACATGTAAAGTAGTAAAGTACCTTGGTCATATTCTTACCGATGATCTGAGTGATGGAGATATATTCCGTCAGCGCTGCAAACTATATGCTCAGGCCAATATGCTCATTTGCAAATTCAGTATGTGCTCTTTTAATGTTAAAAGCCTTCTGCACACCCATGTATACTGCTCACCTGTGGTGTAGATATTAGAAAAACAGTCCGCAGATGCTCATAGTTGCTTATAATGATACTAGGAGGCTTCTGCTTCAGGTACCAAGATGGTGTAGTGCCAGTCACCTGTTTGTTTCTGGTGTGCCTACTCTGGTCTTTCTCTGGTGTGCCTACATGTGAAGCAGTCCTCAGAGGCCTCATGTTTAAAGCTGCAGTTGGCAAGATTTTTTGATCATATTCACTGAAACCAACACTATGCTCCAACAGAACCACATAAATCAGCCGGTTTTAGAAAAAAACACACTTCTACCTCCACCTAGAGCCTGTTATTTGTTTTGCAAAAATCCACAGCTCCCGGTTCTTCTGGTCCAATCAGAGCAGGGCTGTGTGAGATCTGACTGTCAATCACAGCCTGGTGCGCACTGACAAGCACGAACTCGATGAGAGGATGCTTAGTGGTAGTAGAGGGAGGGGCATGAGAGTTGTAAACATTCAAAATTTTGGCTAAGTCCCCTCAATCTGTCAGACTTGCCAACTGCAGCTTTAATTTTATTAGTCGGCTGGACTTGTCAGAGAACTGCATTAAAGAAGCAATGTTCAATTAAAGTGGGGCGCATGGTAAAAAATGAATCACTGAATTGGGTGTAAGATAAGAATAAGCCTTGTGTCAACCCTAGCACCAGGTGTACGATAGGGCCTTAAAGACTGCAAGTGAAACAGACAGTGTGAGGGAGTTTTTCAGTCCTATGGTCGTCGACTTATAGTCTTCCCAACACACTTGTCAATCCAAGAGTTGTGCAAAAGATTTTGTTCTTGTGTGGTTTAAAAACTCAAGCAGCATAGAATTCCCAAGAACATTATGCACATGGACACACTAACATGTAAACATTTAGTTTGAAATCAAGCACTTAATACCTGTACAATTTCCAGCATCTCAGACTTGCTGATATACCCATTGCCATCCAGATCGTACATACTGAAAGCCCATTTAAGCTTTTGCTCAAGCTTTCCCCGTGATGTCACACTCAGAGCAATGATAAACTCCCGGAAGTCTATTGTGCCATCGCCATTAGCATCAAACGTGCGAAAAACATGTTCTGCAAACTTGGAGGCATCTCCATAAGGAAAAAAGTTTCCATATATCTTCTTGAACTCTTCCATTGAGAGATTTCCACTGGGGCAGTCCCTCAGAAAACCCTTGTACCATTCCTGGATCTCATGTTCAGTGAAGTCAGTACTTTCCAACAGGTCCTGCATCACTTCGGGCCGCAGCTTGCTGTTCTGTTTTCCCATGATGATCTCTGGTGGAACTACAGGGAAAAAAGTGCAATCAGAATTCTACTTAATACAATTGAAGGGTTCAGATGCAAAAGCCTCTAAATGCCACCTATGTCAAAAATGAGATAAAGATGGTGAGGGGATGCGCTTCACACATAGTATACGCTAATCCAATAATTTAACTTCTAAACCCACTAAATACCACTCTCTTCCTGGTCTGAAATGTATTTGTATAGAGCTACCACAGGTTACTCTATACAACCACAGGTGGCAGTGTGGTGACTCTATATAAAACATATTGATGTCAATGGGGCATTTTGCCCATGTTCAGGGTGGAAAAGAAAAAAGAAAGATTTGCATAAGACAAGACAAATTGGTGTTTTCAAAAAGAAGGGATAATGGAGAATAAAGAAAAACATATTTAAAAAATCTTTGTATATTCCCACAAGGTGTTTGGGTGCTCTGAAAATGATAACCAAAATAATTTTTCAGACTTGTGAGGTCTGCTGTTCAGACCCTGAAGGGATTTGTTTTCTGTTCATTGCTTTTTGTGAGAGTGTTTCTACTTATCTCAGTAAGGAAAATAAATCAAGAGCCTATGTTGAGTACAAATATGTCTTCTGAAGGCTTAAACAGAGCCCAGCCAAAAACTCCAATAACATTTGTATCAACTTTGAGGGACAGCTATGACCATGCAGGATTATCCAGACCAAATGTGACAAATGTGATTTTGCTACATACGATTCCTATTTATGTACCAGCATGCAAAATTTGAGCCTCCTACATGGTTTAGTTCTTGCGCTGTGGGCTTGTGAACTTTGACAAAAAAAAGAGGCCGACAAAATCGACACCCCCCTCCCCCTGTAAAACTGTCTGTATCTTGGAAAGTATTGATCTTACATAAGAGTAATTTTACAGTGTGTCTCCTGGGTAACATAGGTACACCTGGTAATTTTTTCAGAATTTTCAGAAAGAGACCTAAGTGCGTGGGCCCTGGTTGAACTGACGTGGAATGACCCATTCATTGATTTTTGTTGCAAGGCCATAGAACCCAACCCAAAACAAATATGCTCTTCATTCATCTGTTCTAAGTACCCCAAGTCTTAATTAATTAAATAATACAGAGCCCTCCTTCACAAATATGCTTTAATTCCTAGACTAGTAGAGAGGTCTCAGGCAGGTAAATGTCACCCAGCTAATCTAAGTTTCAGAACAGGCTCCATTGTTCTTGCATATACCATCATGTCATGCGGCTCTTGAAACAATTTTTGCAAACTGCACCACATTGTAACTTGCTCAAAATGTTTTTATGTTTATGTCTCAAAAGCAAATATTTATGCCAATCAACATAGTGCTTTTATGATGAACTAGTGGTTTTGAGAATTTTAATTCTGATTTAAGAAATTCACTAAAGCGACTGAGAAACACTGTAATCTACAATATGTTTAAGTATGTTAGAGTGATTGAGACTTGAAGACAAATGAACCAAAACCAGTTTTCCCATCTCCCCACAGAATGCGGTCAATTCTCAGCCTCTGACCCCACCTACTGGCAAATGTGAAGACTTGTTGCAACACAACAACCTTATCCATTCACTCTTAACCTAAGGGAACATGATTAGTAGTGTGCCTTTGGATGCCAGTAACAAATAGATTCTTAGTTTTGGTATTTGGTATTGTAATTACCTCCACTCATGCAGTTATGTTTTTCGGTTTTGGTTGTGTTTGAGTGGGTCTGAAGTCAGAGATAGATTTAATTGGGTTTTAATTTGCACTGCAATGAACCGTTGGAAATGTATTACATGCAAAAATATGAGTACTTAAAAGAGAGCTCCCGCCATTTTCCACAGATCTCCTTTTCTCAGTTCATTCAGTGCATGTGGGTGGTTGGACAAACTGTCTGCTGCCCCCCATGCACTGAATTCAAGCCACAGTGCACTGTAAAGACAGTAAAGCATGGTGGTGCACAAGTCATGTTATGGGGATGTTTCTCATACTGTGGTGTTGGACCCATTTATCGCACACCAGAGATCATGGATCAGTTTCAATACATCAAAATATTTGAAGAGGTCATGTTGTCTTATGCTGAAGAG
This sequence comes from Alosa sapidissima, assembly GCF_018492685.1. Taxonomy (NCBI): domain Eukaryota; kingdom Metazoa; phylum Chordata; class Actinopteri; order Clupeiformes; family Clupeidae; genus Alosa; species Alosa sapidissima. The sequence continues at coordinate 2,624,977 of NC_055966.1, forward strand.
GAAATGCCTTTGAAATTGGTGTTTCAACAAGACAATGACCCAAAAGCGAGCAAAGTATTGGTTCCAGACTAACAAGATTGACGTTATGGAGTGGCCAGCCCAATCCCCAGACCTCAATCCTATAGAAAACTTGTGGGGTGACATCAAAACATTTTTTTCTGAGGCAAAACCCAAAAATGCCAAGGAATTGTGGAATGTAGTTCAATCGTCCTGGGCTGTAATACATGTTCACAGGTGCCAGTAGTTGGTTGACTCCATGCAACACAGATGTGAAGCAATTCTCAGAAATAATGGTAATGCAACTAGATATTAGTGCAGTCAAAGTAAAGCAAAATCTTGAGACATTTCAGTTTATACAGTAAATGAGTTTGAAAAGAAAAATGCAAACACTGCTATTTTTTTTTGAACAGCTTAACATTCCTTTTTTCTTCACCTTCTGTAAAGGTATAACACAAACTTGATCAATTTTGGTCATGTTTTGATTTGAAATTGAATGTGCAGTGTTCATAATACATTGATATTATGGAATTAACAGCTACTTTATTGTAAGGATTTTGGGCTTTATTCAATTTTTTTTCACACTGCTATTATTCTGCACACAACTGTATTTGTGCAAGGACGTGGGTGTTGTGAAAGACAATAAAATGTATTATTATTAATATTTTACCAGACAATTTCAATAGGGCTGTTAATGGTGTGTGAATACTGTACAGGATGGTCAATTTGGTATGAGTCTTCCATGGTTTGCCATGTAACTGTTGTCCATCAGCTTTGGCATTTTGGTCAACAGCCTGGTTAGCTGGTCCAGTCAACCTCAATGGACATTTGTTTCAAACTGTATGCCAACTGATTTCAGGTACGTTTGTAGATATATTTTATTAATTAAATTTATGGATATGTTTTATACATGACAGCATCACCCATTATTGGGAAACAATAAAGGTTGGTTTGTTATCTGTAGGTGTGTGACAATTTAAAAATGTATCAAATTAATAAATGTGATGATATACAGACAAGGCCGATCCCTATGAAATCCACAGAATCATTAACTCTTCCTTGCCTACAACCACACTCAATATAGATATGCTCACTCCCACACAACACTCAAGCTGTAATAACAGATAGGAGAGACAACACACAAAGGCAGCTGTGGCAGGACTAATCACCTCCTACACACATTCTGTCAGAAGAGCTGGCTTTGCCATCATTAATCAGCTTGTATATTTTAACAAAAGAACTTTTAGCCTTGGGGAATACTTTTGATACCCTTGGGGAATACTGTCATTCTTGTCCACCAGAGTGCAACAATGGTCAAAATGGGCCTATGTCTGGTGTTTGTTTCTATGTTAATACCCATATTTTAGATAATATTTAGTTGGCTACATACCTATGACTACTTTAAAGAGTTCAGATGCAAAACCCTCTAAACGCCACCTCCGTCAAAAATGAGATAACAATGGTGAGTGAATGCTGTCCACACATTAATAATTTTGCTTCAAAACCCACTAAATACCTCTTCCTAATCTGAAATATTGATTTGTAGTCAAAAACCTATAGGAGCCTGATAAAAAATGTTTATTTAAAAGAAAAGTAGTCAGACAGATTTAGAGGGTTTTGCATCTGAACTCTTCACTTGCTTATTGATATTGTATTCCTACAATCAACAATCCAATACTCAAAACACGCATTAACTAGGGGTTAATATAAATAATATTGTTCTATCAAACTGCATAATGGATGCTTAAAGGCAACCCCTCTGTTGGATTCATGCCCATGTGCATGCTTTTCTGAAACAATTGTGAATCAAACAGAGTGACAGTGTTAGTAAGGAATATGGTCACCTCTGAGGCATTTCGGAATTTCCCCCATAATTCCTCATTCATACTGTAAAGATCATCGGGCCAATGGTTTTGTTTGTTTTTCCCCCCACATAACCTACGGGAGCACTAATTAGTCTACTTGTTTCATAATTAGGGAGAAATCCTGCCTTGCCATGCATCACAGCAGTAGGAAAGAGTCTTTTTAATGCGTTTCAAACAGATAAAAAAAAAATCTATCTTTGTAGATTATCATTTGATAACTATCTACGATATTATCTAGCCAACAAAGGGCGTCGACATGACACCTCAGTATTCAGAAATACGGTTTTCTATTTCTGGCCGAAGCTGCGTTGTATTGATTTTAATGTGGCAGTAGACAGTGCCTGACGTATCCTAAGCCATGTAAAAGCAAACTCTATATTTTTCTGTCAGTTATATTATATAGATTATCCATATTGAGTGCAGAATTGTCAACAATTCAAAAGTAATATAAGCTGCCGCATATTCTAGTTAGCCTGCTGAGACTGCACTAAGTTATAATGGAAACAGAATAGACGGAAGATGAAAACCTGACGGATTTTGCTTTCATGAATAAGGTGGATAAGGAAGAATTCAGTTTCAGTATGTTGTTTTTTTATTCACAAAAGACAAATGATTATATACCTACATAATTATGCATTGGTTATGCTGTTAAACAATGGTGTGCAGTATCTCCTTATCTTCCTCTGCATCTTTATTTTGTTCTTCAATTGTCATGCATTGCTGATAATTCCATCTGAATTAAATCACTCATCAGTCTACAAGCATGTTTCTATTGTACAACAGAAAGTACCACCTATTAACCGACACCTCTAACAAGTAATAAGATTGATTATGATTAAAAGAGTAATTGTGGATTGGTCTGTTGCCATCTGTCATGAATAGGCCTATCCCAGAATCTTTTGGTCACCCACTATACGGAAATGATAAATGCACATTACTGTGCCATATAAGAAATAAACCTTCTGATTAAGTGTACAATAGAGTATTAAATAATAAGCTACACATATTGATTGCGTGTTGAAATGGGTTGCATTATCAGAACATGTATTGGACAAAAGTTAGAAGAGGAACACTCGTTGAAAAATACACTTTGGATAAAGCCCCTCTTTTTCACCACTTTACTGGTAAAGAGTACATCACTTCGCATTTTGAAGAGAGTCCTATGTGAATGTTCCATTCATTCAAAGCGAAAGAGCAGCGATTTCATAATGTCACATTTAACAGTTATTGAGAGAGAGAAATGGAGTAAAGAGTACAGTGAATATTCAATTTAGTATGAGAGAGAAGGGTTGCGTTGCTTGGCAACAAAAGATGCCAAGACATGAAACTACTTTTGTGGGAGGAGGATGAATTAACAAAAATCTAGATAAACTATAGATAACGAAATGTAATGTATTTAAACTCGACTAGTTGGTAGCAGAAATGCCACACTAAAGAACAGTTTTCTGCTGGTTAACTAAGCAATCTCCAAGGCCCTGGGGACTGCATTTCCCTCTTCCTGTGTTATTTCAGAGCAGCAGTGGGTGTGTGCCTGTATGTAGGGGGTGGGGTGGGGGGGGGGTTAAAGATAGCCAGGGAGGTTGCATGCAAGTGTGCAAGAGATAGGGAAGAGAAGAAGAGCAAGCCAACTCCCCCATGGGAACAGTAATCTACAGCATCTCCATGTCTGCTTGTTTATTTAAACCCACTGCACATTGGTACAACAACCTACGTAATAAGCTTGTGAACCACTCTTACTGAGATATCCATCGATTCAATGAGCATTTTAACAGTCAATAACATGTTTGTTTTGTTCTCATTCCTTCTATTTTTGTAGATTTCTTATTGACCACATCAGCCAAACAAGACAATAAGCCTTACCTCTTTGCTTATTTGTTGATGGAGGCGTTCAACAATCCATAACCTGATTGTTAATGAATTGGATGACAGCTGTAGATGCTTCTCTAATCAATAATTAAATAAAACAAAGACAAAGAGATGTAGCAACAGGCTGCAAGACTCCTTTATCAAAGTCCACAAGATTCTTCTAGACTCTCAGCAGCTGAGGACCAGAACTCTGCCTCCACCCCCTCGCACACACTAACGTCAGAGCCCTACGGTCACATGAAAAGAAGCAGCAAGTCTGTGTTGCCCTGGAAACAGGAGCCCTGTTCCGTAGTGATTTCAATGGGTTATCTGTCACACTGAAAAAAGCACTTATGACTACACTTTGATATTTAAAGAGAAAGATGATAGAACAAAAGACTGAAGAACACAGGAATTTGACAGATCATGGCCACATTGATAAATAAAAGACCAAAGACTTAGTTAACAGAGAGCAAAAAATAAAGTTTATGCTTCAGTGAAAAAGACTTAAAATGTGACAGAATATGTAGCCTTGTAAATAAAAAAAATGGGGCACAGACCAAAAACAATATATGAACTAAATACTCACACTCAAGTCACATGCAAATAAGATTAGGACAATACTGTCTGTCAAAGACCTTTGAAGTCTACTCACAAAAGAAATGCAATCTTTAATGTAGCCTAATAATAAAATAGCATAATAATAAAATAAATTGCTGTGTAGCCAAGATTGCCTCGAGAAAACATTGAAACTTTCTGTTGGATAATGACTGAACTTCAGCCTTTGTGATACTGAAACCGTAGCATCAAAAAAGATTCCTGCATAACAACATATTGATACCTTAGTTTTCTGAAGCTAAATAGATACTGCTACACCACACAGTGCTATAGACCAACAAGTTATGGTATGGTCTGATGATGGATGAGCTCAAATCATACTCATCTCTTGAAAGTAAATCTCATAACAGATCTCACTGCAAATTCAAAAAGAAAACAAGAGAGGGAGTGTAACCGTTCACTAAGGTTTTGTTTAATTCTCTATTCTAAAAACTAAATGAAATTATTGGATTAATTATTCACAACAGGGACTGAAAAAAACTGATAAGTAACCTACATTTTCACTAATCTTAAGTATTTTAAGTTAACTTTAAGTATTTAATTAAAAACAATTACAAAACATAGCTTTTTTAAAATACTCTTTCTGGGAAATCTAGGCAGTACCCCCCACTTTCTTCATTGAAATGGAAATGCAGAGCATTTGGTGGTAGTCAATACTCCATAGTCAGTAGAATCATACATTCCACTATACAGAATAAAGAGACCTTAGTGGTCATTATTTAGTGAGCAAAACCCTGACTCTTTCTCCTCCTCCCACACTGTGGGAATAACAATGGCTTTGGTTGAATTCCATCTGACGGCCCAGCTGCACTTAGGGGCCCCAAATGTGGCCCCTGAATATGGAAGGGTGATTGAAGAAAGCCCAGGGTAACCTCTGTAGCCTAAGCTATTTTGTGCCATAGAAATTTGAGCGGGTACTCAGATGTTTGCTTTTAAGGACAAATGAGAGAGATACTAAAGAGAAGCAGGTGCAGTGGAGATCATGAGGATATATTTTGAAAAAAGCTCTGTGACCCCAGGTGAAATGAAAACTCTGTTGTCCGTAGTAACAATATCAGATTAAATGTCCCATATTATACTTCTTTTTCAACAAGTCAAAATAGACCTGGGTTGATGATGGGTTGCACAAAACATGTACCTGAAAAATTCCTCTCAGATTAACACATTATCAGCAGCTCCATTCTTGCCAATTTCAGTCCCTTTTAGAATAGGCTGTTTCTGGGGCCTGTTGCCTTAAATGCAAATGAGCTGTTGTTGGCCACGCCCCACTCCGGAACTGATTCCACGTTTACCTCAACAGGCAGCATTGTCGTAAGCCAGGGAATACTAGTCGGTCGGTGACACGGCGATGGAGGACTCTCCACCAGAGAGCATTCGACTGCCAGTGATAAAATGCAATTTGTTATGTAGGAATAATAAATAATGTGTGTCAAACGTCTGTTTTAATGTCTGTAGTAAAGTAGACTAGTCAAGTTATTGGAGTTTAGCCGAAACGTCTGCTAAATACAATAACCATAGCAGAATCAATTCAGACACCTGCATGTATGATGTAACATGGCCTAACAATGTTAAATGGCACTACGTAAAACTTTATTTGGGTCGGTATATAGACCCAGTAGAGTGTAAAAAGCATTTGTGAAATTGGCTGCCTACTACCAGGTGGCCTGAGTCGCTTCCAGCGTAGGCTAGGCTACGTTATATGGCCTTCGTCCTCGTACCTACGGCCAAATTACAGCCCCGCGGGGATACCGTTTACCAACCCCACTCCCACTTGTCATAATGCTTAAATATGCCAACAAGAACGAGACGTGTCCTGGACTTCTATTTGTATACTTGAAAAATGGATGATATCAGGTGCATAAAAGACGTTTGGATACACAAAATACTGTTGATACTCTTTCGCATGGTGCTGGTTGGAAACGATGGGCTACGACCAAAATGGAGGACCTTCGACAGGAAGCGTCTAACCTAGTGGGTGGGAAATTTCAGATGGAGGTGGGTAGTCAGCGCCCTATATGGCTCTGGGTGTAGTAATATTCAAATTTCCCCCATGGTGACGTCTCAATAGGGGAGATTTCTGACTAGCTCACAGGAGCGCAGTTATTGACATCAACCTCTCTCAACTAACCCACAAAAACTCAACACATGGTTTTGTTTCGCACCTGGAGTGTTTGTAGAAGCTTCAGAGACCCAAATGTAAGTACAAAAGCACAGAAAAAGTGAGTTTTGCATACCGTAAAACTTCAAATAGCCCGGGCTTTTATTTTCCCAAATAGCCAAACTGCACCGGCTAGTATTTGAGACAGGCGTCTATATGAAACAGGCCTTTAATTCCCTTCACACAAAACTTTAACTCTGATAAAATGGGAAGTATTATCAAATTAATTATTTCAAACACACAGAATGCCTACCCATATGACTACAACAACAACACGTTACATTTATATAGCGCTTTTCTCAACACTCAAAGCGTTTCACATGGAAGGGGGGACCTCACTAACCACCACCAATGTGTAGCACCCACCAGGGTGATGCACGGCAGCCATTATGCGCCAGAACGCTCACCACACACCAGCTTGAGGTAGAGAGTGAGGGAGTGAATGAGTCAATTACAGTGGGGGATGATTAGGGGGCCAGATTGAATGAGCCAGGTTGGAAATTTAGCCAGGACACCGGGGAATCCCCTACTCTTTGCGATAAGTGCCATGGGATCTTTAATGACCACAGTGAGTCAGGACCTCGGTTTAACGTCTTATCCGAAGGACGGCATCTCCTACAGTACAGTGTCCCCGTCACTGCACTGGGGGATTGGGATCAATCTTTTTGGCCAGAGGGAAGAGCGCCACCTACTGACCACCCACCAACAGCACTTCCAGCAGCAACCTAGTTTTCCAAGGAGGTCTCCCATCCATCCGATGATGTTGTTCATTGAGTGAGATAAGATCCGAGAGTCAAAACGGATAAAACACGTTCTTATTAAACGGAATTTACTAAGAGATCATACAACACTGAAAGCTAATATTTTGTCACAGACAAACATTTCATCTCACAGGTAATGAATTGATGCATAATGTTATCCGCAAGTAGTTGACACAGCTAACCACCAAAAACCCAGCTGTTTTAACATTAGCCTACCAGCTAAGGCTCTAGGCTACATACATGCTGCTAACTGCTGATAACTTTGCCTTTTTAAAGAGTTTTGTCTCTCCGCGATTGACTTTGTTGTGATATGAACAAACTAGTTAATTTGCATGCATGTGTATTGCGCTTCGGTGTTGATGGTCATTCGGCCGCATTTATTTGCGCTACAACAATCTACAGTAGTTTGTTCCGATTCACGTGCAAGTAGCCTACAGAGGAGAGGAGCGGGTCTGTGTGTGTGTGTGCGCGCGCGCGCGCGTGTATGTAGAGCACAGGACAAGGAGAAGCCGTGTCAGTGCCACTACATGTAGACCTATTTGTTAACTAACGAAAGAAGGTCATATCTACATGAAATAGAAACGAATCAGAATCATTAAATGTTTACAAGGCTGGAAGTTCAACAAATATATGTCTACTAATGTGATTAAAATAGTTAAATAAAAAATATTTCATTCATCAATCTTATTCAATGACCTAATGTCATCATAACATGGGCCTGGGCTCCAGGAAAGAACAGTTTATGTTTAACTTATCTAATTTTGTGTTGGTCATACTATAGAATAATATATTGCTTGTCTTTGTTGAATAAGACAGAAGATAAAGAGCTTAAAAATAATCGCATATCGCATCACAATCGCAATATTGGTGAGAAAAATCGCAATTAGATTTTTTTCCAAAATCGTTCACCCCTAGTGTGTGGTCCAGGGGAGGACGAGGAGGGAGATGAAGAAGGAGGAGCGGCCGGCGACTTCACCGAGGGCGGCGACTTCACTGGCTGTGTGTGGATCTCTGATTACTGGAGCACCCAAAGTTCACTGGGCTTGACACCAAATTTCGCTCGTGTAATGACCGCTTTCAGCTCTTGTCCTCCTGCATCCACTTCAATGACAACTCACTGAGGTTGGAGAGAGGTCAGCCGGGTTATGATCCACTTTTTAAAATCCGCCCACTCATGGATCTAGTCCTGAAGAGTTTTCAGAGCGAGTACTACCCCCACGAACACCTCTCCATTGACGAATCCATGGTTTCATTTCGTGGAAGGGTGTTTTTTCGTCAGTACATGCCAAATAAAAAAGACACCGGTTTGGTCTGAAGAATTTTGTCCTGTCAGACTTGACAAGTAATTACACGTACCTGTGGCACGTATACACTGGAGGGGCCTTCAACTACGATCGCTGTCTGGGTATTGGCCATAGTTCAGTTGTTGGCTTGCTAAGGGAGGCCAAGCTTTTGGGGAAGGGACACACTCTATATACTGACAGCTACTACACCTCACCCGCTCTTTTCCAAGAGCTCCACCGGCAAAACACCGGCGCGTGTGGAACTGTTTGTGTGAACAGGAAAGGTATGCCCCCTCAACTCCATGGTTAGAAACTGCGGCCTTCAGATCCCCCACTTTTAACTGCGTCTTTTCGTGATGCTGGTACAGTCACCGTCCTCTCCACAGTGCACGATAATCTCGTTATCACCAAACGAGTGCGTAGCAAAGGGCAAACATTTGTAATTTGGCTACAAATTTTGTGTCCTAATGTTAACGTTCGGCTGAATATATTCTCATCCAAGCTATTGGAAGCCTAACTAATGAAGAATTAGTGACCTTTGTATTACATTGCTCACCATTTTTCATGATCTGCTAGGCTTTGTTGAACTCTTTTTGCATGTAGAAAACATACGAGCCCACATTCTGAGCAGCGCAATTGACCTATCGCAAGCCCCGCCCATCGAACGTGGATGAGCCAATGGCAGTCCAGTAGCTCCGCACATGTAGATAAAGTCCGACAGACACCTTATGGCTCCATAGAAATGCATTGGAAGCCGTGATTTTTTTCCGGTTTTATGGGATTGTATAGTGATATAAATGGAAAAGGGACGACCAAACGACATGTGTGGGATTAACGCAACACTGATACACAGAATAATGGCTTTCAATCTTGATTATGCTTTATTGTTATTATGTTAAATTAGATTAAATTCTCCTCCCAGCTCTCCCCTATTTTAAGCAGAGTTAAACTTACTCCTTAGCAAACCACAATGAAACAGTGCTCCACCACTCTATGGATTAAGCCAAACAGTTAACTCAATGTAAGTAAGATAAAGAAGATAGTTTATTGTTCTCAGCACTGCCAGCATTATGTATAAAATGATTGTCACTTAGAGGAGACTCGTAAACAACTAAGGTTAGCATAGTTAGCTAACCGCTGCTAACGTGCTAGCATCGCCTCGTCATAAAAGCATGGGGCTGTGCACAGTAGTGTAACATTTATTCACCAAAAATTAATAAAGTTGAAGTCGCTCTGCAATGTGACTATGTTTCCTTTTATTTGCAGTACCATGTTCCTTACATGACATGACCTGGTGCCCTAGCAATATGCATGCAAGTCTATCTAGCACAGCTAGCTATTAATATCAGTGAGTCCCACTCGCCCCCTGTCGGACAAGTTTGCAGGAAAGTGTGCGAGAACGCGTGTTCAACATGGGGACGCAGCACCCCCATTTAGCCGAGTGCAACAGTGTATGCTGGATTTCTGGGCGTCAAGTAATATTGATATATTCAAAAAACAGAGGCCAGAAAGGCCTTCAGTATGCGGATGGACACATTCACAATGTCCGCTGTTATCAACAAGGTGGAACACCACAAATCGAGGACAAACCAATCCGGTGTTACGGATCTTAATGGGATATGCATGTTAACTGGGGATAAACAATTAGCACGTTATCACAAGCAGGTAGTTTACCTTATTTGCTGCAGATGTGACTGATTCAATAAACAGGTCTGTGCAAACATATGGTGTTGACGTGCCATAACAAAATCTAACCATATTTCGAGGATTAATTGAAGACGGGACCAAGTGCTGCAGATCCAAGTTCCCACGCAACTTGGGAGAGTGGCTAGCCTAGGCAGCTCATGTTGGGGAGGTAGAGAGATAGCCTACTTATTATTTTGAATGGCTGCTTTAGAAGGAAGAGTTCAAATAAACATGATACAAGTGTATTGAAAAGAAACCACTAGATCTATTTGAGATTAAACCTACCACACACGACATATCTGCATGGCAGGCAGACGCCATCAAGAGTAATTGCAGACGTGATTTGTCTTGCATAAGACTTCATCAGTGCCCGCTTAGGCTAAATGTGGGCAATGTAGTAGGCCTTTGGCGATTTCGAGACTGCATAGCCTATACAGCAAAGCATAGTTTTGAATCGGCACATGATTTGATCTTTAGAAGACATTGGCTATCTCTCGTTCATCCATCAATAATGCATCGCAGTAGAATATTGCGTTTGTTGAAAAATGATCGTTAGCTTATTTCTTTGAACAGTCTTCTATCCCAAGTTAAACATGGCAAGGTAGCCTGTGCCTAAAAGCTGAAAGTATTCTTGTTGTGTGTAAGGCGATACTAGTGATGGCGAACTGAAGCTTTCTGAACCAGTGAAGCTTTTAATCCAATTGTATCGAAAAAAGGTTCAGTACTCGAAGCTTCAGAACTCTATGAGGACCTCTGCTGGTGAAAGTTAAGGATAGCATTGTGTCACGAAGTGTTTCAGACATTAGCCATGAATGTCTGAGTCGAAGATGAATAAATGTTGAGCATGAATTAATGGAAATAAATAATGTCATAAATAGGCCTAACTAGGCCTATTTTGTACCCTGTATAAATACAAATGTAATTGCCTTCTCTACAAAAACAATAAAGATAGTATTTTGGCTGTGAACATTTCTTGTATTTGTAAACCAATACATCAATTTAGGAGGAAGATGAATAAAGAATGGGCATGCACATACATTTCTGTGATTATATTGAGTACGTAGCCTAGACCAATTGTAATCTGGGTTGTGTTAAAACTGCGATTCAGTACTGCACACGCCTGGACTCGAACCCGCGAAACAGACGCACCTTAGAACGGGAGTCGAGCGTGCTAACAATGGAGCTAAAAGCCCACGCTATAAGCTTTCGTGTCAGCAGCACTATTGACTCTGTTGGCTCTCCTTTTTCAACAACCCACAACGGCGCGCCCCGTGTCGTGCAACTTTAATGCTTTGAATTAAATTTCGAAGCAGTCACGTGGGTGTGTGGGAAACGAAGCTTCGGACGTCACTGATCACGTGATTATCACAAAACGAATCAAGCTCCGATACAAAGCTCCACTCCAAATTGGTTCATGTCTTTGATACACGCTTCGAAGCAGGGGGTTCACAGGTAACATCACTAGGCGATACGTGATTGAGTATGAGTATGAGTGTGCGAGTTCAGTTCCTGCAAGGTAGGTATAATTTTTTGCGTAGGCTTATATTGTCGTTTTAACAGTGGAAACCAGGTTTAGTTATGTTTTTGTGTGTAGTTTTGAACACAAATAAAGGGAACATTTTCGTACACACTCAGATTTCTTTACTGAAAAGTAGCAGCCTATCCAAAGTTATGCAAACTTAGGCCTGTGTGTGGTAGCGTTTCACAAGGTCAGGATATCGGATGTCACTTCTACAAGTACCCCAGGCATATATTTGAACCTTTTTGAGCTCTTTAGTTATTTAGTTACTTAGTCTACTTGCAAAAGAAGCATTATAGCATTCGCATAACCGGCGTATTGTCATACAGAATGGACATTAGAAAATTCAAAATTGACCGAGGTCCTCCGAAGTCCTCATTGTGACATAGTAAAAAGGGGCGGGGCTTGGGATCGGTCGCCAACTTCACCTTACGGCTCCATAGAAATGTATTGGGAGCCTTGATATTTGTCCGGTTTTATGGGATTTTAGAGTGATGTTGAGTGAGTTGAAAAGGACATATGTGGGATTAACACAACACCGATACACAGAAAAATGCCTTTCAATCTTGATTACGTTTACTGTAATTATGTTAAATTAGATTAAATTCTCTCGTCCCAGATCTCCACTATTTTAAAGCAAAGAGTTACTCCTTAGGAAACCATAACGAAACAGTGGGATTGGTTTTGGCAAGCCATTGGGCTGATACATAGACTGACAGTGCAAACTCGACCAGGAAAAACTCGACTTGGGGGGGGGGGGGGGGGGGGGTTCCACGTAACTGTATCACTTAAACGTAACTTAATGTGGATGTGTGCTAGATATCTTTTTAACTTAAATTAATTGAACATAACAATGTGACTTTGATTGAACAGGACAGTATTAAGTTGAGTCAATGTAAGAATGCTGAATTAATTGAACATAACAGCATTAAGTTGGTTGAACACAGCCATATTAAGTTGGTTCAATGTAAGAATATTAAATAAAAATAAAGGAATTCAATTACTTACCATCTACTTTATTCACTCTTGTTCAGTTAATGTTATTTATTTGAGTCAATTGTAAAGAATATAGTATCTTTAGAGTTATTTTATACAGTTTCGTGGAACCACTTGACAAAACATTTTTAATTAAATCCAACAAGATATTTGTGTGCACTTTATTTTTGATGGCACTGAACTGAAAATGTTAATGGATTTTTTTCTGTAAATTTAATTCATTAAAACTTGTATCAAACCAGTTTTTGTCTATGCTGTCAAACGTGGATTAGTTATGTTCCCAGTTTTTATATTGGATGTCATCACTTTATAATACATCATAGGCCTATATCAGAATATTCTATTACTGTTAAGCCCACTATGAATATTAAAATACACACAACCATGTTTCCTGTATCATACAGCTTTTCTACTGGGAGGTTTACAACTTATTCTGAGTCAATTTACCCAAGTTTGTCACTAAACCACATAGGCCTACTTGGAATACCCCTCAGATGCCTGAATGGCACTGATCTCACTTAAATGTTTATGGAACCTTTCTGTGGACTGTGAATAATGCTGTTGATGGAACTTTTCTGTCAACTGTGAACTATATTTAACTCATTAAACTTGTATCAAACTAGTTTTGTCTATGCTGTCAAACATGGATTATGTTCCCAGTTTTGATATCGGACGTCAGGTCACTTTATATCATATATCAGAATATTCTATTACTGTTAAACCCACTATGAATATTAAAATACGCTATATCATAGCTACATGTATGACCTTTGCAGCAAAAAAAAACGTGTGAGAATCTGTTCGGTATTCAGTGAGATATGATTAATTAAGTGCGCTGACAGCTCATCTCACCGGCCAAACAGATTACACTGAGTGGAGTGGATGACCGGTCCAAGATGGCGGCTCCAAATCTCGTCAGCGCTAGTAAGGAGTAGCGGTCGATGCGGCGTCTATGTATATTATGTCTATGGTGCCACTGATCTATATGTCTATGGTGCCACTGATCTTTATAGATCCGTGGGCTGTGCACAGTAGTGTAACATTTATTCACCATATAATAATGAAGTTGAAGTGGCTCTGCAATGTAGGCTATGTTTCTGTTTTTTGGCAGCACCATGTTCCTTACATGACATGGCCCAGTGTCCTTGTAACATGCATGCAAGTCTATCTAGCACAGCTAATATTAATATCAGTGAATCGCACTCGCCTCCCGTTTAAGTTTGTCACCCAACAAAGCTAGATATGAGTTTTTATACATGTGTCTCCATGTCATACTGCAGTTTTTCAACGGATTGTAAATGATTGTTAATGAATTTAGGTCCGTGGCTCTCTAAAAGAGCCTCTTGTGCTGTAACTTTTGCAGAGTTTGAGTCTTAACAGCTACAGTATACTGTACCATTGAATTTCTAGACAACTCCTTTCTGAGTTTGACGGGCATAGTAACAATAACTAGGGGGGCGTGGCTTTTGCGAACGGTCAATTAACAGGCTGCTGTTCACTTGTCCTTTTGGACGTGAGCTAAAGTTGGACATAGCAACAGTAACCAGGTAGGGGTTAAACAGTGTGATGGGCTGGCGCGTTGACTGACAGTTCGAGAGGATATTTGCAATAACTTCAAATCAGAATTTAATACATACTATATATTTCAGAAAAAAAAATATTTATGAAATTAAATCATCATACCAATTATGGGTTATGATAATTATTTCAACCTGATAATGAATGATGGAAATGAGCAACTAGATAGCCCATAATCCAAAGCAGTAGCCTAAGGTCTGAGACGCCCGGAGAAGGTACAGTGTGAACAGGAGTCCAACTCGGAGTCTCTGCATGGTTCGATTTGAACTCCGCGGTGCGGTTCGCCTAATCTTTGCATTGTGAACACAAAGCGCCCTGGGTTCACTTTTACTTTTTGCATTGTAGCCTATTGCATCCTCTTTGACTTGCCATTGCCAAAAGAGAAGGCATGTAGTTTATTATAAAAACTATTACCATTAGGCCTATAACAAAACATTATACAGACATTTGTATCATATACTGTAGGCTACAGCCAAACAAGTGTGTAATGTTAGGCTATTGAATATATTTTCATCCATTGTCACTGAAAATGTAGAAATCACTTCAAATCAGATCAACTTCAGATCAGAAATAATTCTGAAAATATTTTATAATTTTAGAAAAATATATATGAAACAAACCACCACCAGGCACCTAACCCCTCACTGCTCCCCGAGCGCCGCTGTTGTTGCAGGCAGCTCACTACGCCGGGATTAGTGTGTGCTTCATCTCACTGTGTGTTCACTGTGTGCTGAGTGTCTTTCACTAATTCACGGATTGGGATAAATGCAGAGACCAAATTTCCCACACGGATCAAAAGAGTATATATACTTATATATATATATATATATATATATATATATATATATATATATATATATATATATATATATATATATATATATATATATATATAATTATTTCAACCTGATAATGAATGATTATGAAAATACATAACTAACCCAGAGCAACTACATACATGTAGCCTATAATCCAAAGTAGCCTAATAAGGTCTGGGACCCCTAGAGAAGGTATAGTGAACAGTGAACAGGAAGAAAACTGAGACCCCATCAGAGCTGACTTCTTGTTTCAAACCAGTACTTCTCAACCAGCCACTGGTGTGCCGTGAGTGACGCAAAGTGAGGTGTGCCATGGAATTCGAGGAACCCAGTAGCCTACGTTTTCATACAGGCTCATGAAATTGGCAAGGGCTATTTTTGCACGCATCAATGACCGCTTCTTAATTAAAAAGCTCAGTTAACACCATGTAGCCTATGCTGTGGTCTCAGCTCATGAACACTGTATAGAAAAATATGGGCATAAACATTCCCGTTTTAGATAAAGTGTGTACATAATGTATCAGTAACCATAATTCGTGTGCCTGGGCATTCTGGTTTAGACCTTGGTTGTGCCTTAGCCCCAAAAAGTTTGAGAACCTGTTTTAGGCTAGCTACCAGCTGGGCATATAGGGTCAATGAGTTTGGCATTAGCATAGGCCTATATTCTGTAAACAAAGTGACAAAAACAGTTGCCTTGGGAAATGCAAGGTAGGCTAGAGTTCTGCAAAGATAGGCTAATTGAAAGCCTATAGGCTAGACGTAGCCTAAAATTAAGAATAAAAATGGGAAGTTATGAGTTTTCAAAGTCTGGCGTTTTGAGCTTAAGCGTTTCTTGGTTTTAAGCGCAAGAAGTGGTGAGCGGTTTCAAGGAAATTATGAAATATGGATGTTTTAAAACGACTTTTTTCCAGCACTAGCTTATGTCTTTGTAATAATAGGGTGACATTTTGATTAAGAGTGAGCAGTTCAATGTTCTCACAACTGTGGACGGGTTATCCACAGGCAATCACAACCAACATTATAGGCTAGCCATTACTTATTTGTGGTGTTGCATGGGAGCATGTTTAGAATATGTCTGGGAACAACATCGTGAACAGGCCGCGATTTGCCAATAACCAAAGTAATCGTCAAGTAGGCTAATGACATGCTAGATCTTTTATAACAACTGTAGTTCGAGGGATAAAATAAGGGTCAAATAAGCTCTTCGTGCATACCCTACAAATAACGCTATATTCTGGTTTTAAAGGGAACTAGATGTAAACGTAGGCTACAAGAACGAAACAAAGGCCGAAAGTTTATTGACATCGACTGAAATTTAAATATCGTTCGAAGACGACTTGCTGCTGTAAACTGTATGGGAAAGACATGTCCAGTTACAAAAGCTTCAGCAAAGCCTAACGCTCAAGTTCAATTATTAAACTTGAGTAAAAACCGATACCAACGTTAATAGCTGATACAAGTGCACAATCAACCTAAATGGATGCCAGAATTCATCACAATATGGGCAGCCTCCTGCATAGCTTAGTTTTAAACTTCAGAAACTTACCACGTAGTGTCGTCGCAGTTAAATCACTGAAGACGTTGCGGGCTTAAATGTATTCACATAAAACTTTACACTAACTTGTTAGGCTACAAAGGAAACTCAACCGTATGCCATAGGCAAGTAGCGAGGACACAGTTGATGACGTACTATGATTGTGGATCAATTCAAGGAGGAGCATAGCCTACACAAAACTTCAGCAGTTTGATGCACCACTCTACCACGACATCTGCTGGCCAAGAAGTTAGGCCTAACAAATAAAAACGATCAAGAAATCCAAAGTTCCAAACATTTCTCTAATGACAAAGCCTCTAAAAATGTGTTCATTATTTGTCCATTTCATTCAAACTTAAAATATCCTGATTATTGTACATTTTTATATTGTTGGAAATGTGCATTCCTGTAAAAGGCTGTATCGTGAGAATCTACTTGTCTTGGCATTCTTCAGCGATCGCAAAGACCTTAAACCACGCTTTAAGACGAAGCTTTCAACCCACTAGCAAGTCAATGCTCACCAGCACGCCCGACTCACAAGTCCACTGCCCGAGTTTCACCAGCTTTCCCTTCTTGGTCGAAACCCAAAGAAATAGGCTACTTCTGCAATTAGCCTTTCTCAAGGCGACAATTTATTCCAGAGGTAAATATGGGGATTACCTTCGCTGCCCAGCTCCATACAGACAGCCACGACAGGTGCGTAGCCTGCCTTGCCACTGAACGGATCCCAGCAGCTCTCTGCTCGCCAACCTTTGGCCCCCACTGTGCTGTTGTGCTGTGATGGAGCCCTAGACACTCTACTACCATAGATGGTGTGCGAGAGCTCCATCCCCCGCCCCCCACCTCTTCGACCGTGTGCTTGTTTGGAGCTCCGGGTATCGAGAGTGGTGAGATCCCAGTGGACAAGACTGGGCGTGGTAACGACGTCATGTTGATCCTCGCCCTGCCCCAGTGCCGGTGTCAACCCTGAGCTTCCTCTGGGAGCTCTGTGGTGTGCTCGACTGCACTACTGAGATGCTCTGCATCCCTTGGCTGGGACTACCACCCGTGTCTGTGACCAGGATGGTCGGCTGCTATTTTGGGGAATCCACTTCCTGCGTTCCCAGATTTAGCACAAGAAATCCGGTACTCTTGGGATCACCCCTCTCGGCGCAGGCGCCAGTTTAGGGTGGACCGGCTCACCGTTGGACAACATATTGAGTATTGTGGTGTAGCAATACTTTTTGGACAAGAATTGCTAGCTTCTTGGTCACCTCTGTACACGCGGAAAATTAACTCACACGTATCACACGTTCAGATGGCAGAGTATCACACGTTCAGATGGGAGAGTAGCACACGTTCAGATGGGAGAGTAGCACACGTTCAGATGGGAGAGTAGCACACGTTCAAACACCTTCATAGCCACTGAAGTGAGGTTTGCAGATGGGAGAGTAGCACACGTTCAAACACCTTCATAGCCACTGAAGTGAGGTTTGCAGATGGGAGAGTAGCACACGTTCAAACACCTTCATAGCCACTGAAGTGAGGGCAACAGGCCTGAAGTCGTGGAGCCCAGTTGTTTTTGTTGTCATCGGGACCGGAATGATGGTAGAGGCTTTAAAACACTGTGGAACTACACACTGCTGCAGGGAAGTGTTGAAAATGTCAGTGAAGACAGGTGCCAGTTGATCTGCACAGTGTCTGGGGGAAGCTGATCTGGTCCTGCTGCTTTCCTGGCCTTCTGTTTTTTAAAAAGTTTGCACACCTCTGCGTCCTGGATGACAAAGGGAGGAGTGGGGGGGTGGGAGGAGAGGGGAAGACTGCCGGTGACTGATTGTCCTCAAACCAGGCATAAAATGCATTAAGTCTATCAGGAAGCTCAGGGTCCTCATCTGGTGGTGAAGTAGGCCCTCTATTGAAATTGGTCATCTCCTTCAGACTTTTCCAGACTGACCTGGGGTTGTTGGTGGCCAGTTGATGCTCCAGTTTCAGTGCATAATCAGCTTTTCTGATAGCAGAACGAAGTTCATACTTGGCATTCTTATACTCCTCCTTGTCTCCTTTCTTAAATGCAGAACTTTTTTTCCTGCAAAGTGCAGCAACCTCTTTGGTGAACCAGGGTTTCCCATTGCCATATGACTTGATGCATTTGGTCTCAATGCAGTCATCAACACAAAACCGGATGTATGATGTCACAGCCTCTGTGTACTCGTCTAGGCTGACACACGTGTGTTTAAAGATGTCCAGTTGGTGCTTTCAAAGCAGCCTTTCAGCGTATCGATAGCATCTGTGGACCATACTTTCACGATGTTGGACTTCGGCTTCACAGATTTAAGTTTCTGACGATACTCTGGGACGAGGAAGAGTGTTGCATGGTCAGACTCCCAGCGGAGCACTCGGGAATGCACCGTAAGCCGAAGTGATAGTGGTGTAGCAGTGATCCAGAATGTTATCTCCTCTTGTTGGACATGTCACCTGTTGAGTATAGTTTGGGAGCTCGTCAGACAGATTGCAGTGGTTGAAGTCCCCTGCATACAAGCCATAACTAGGGAAATGGAGTTATTTTTGTCACTTTTGGGAGCTATACGCTAGTTCAACCACCTAGATAAGCTGTGCTAAGCTAGGCTAAGGGTGGGTTTGTCAGACTGAGTTACTGCATACACAGAGACGAGAAAGGCATGCATCATCTTATCCAACTCTGAGGGAGACAAATAAACTAATTTCCCAAAATATTGGTGTGTCCCCTTAAATTTAATTAAATCATGGTTATGAAAACTGACTTGTTTTTTATTGTCTTGGCCTCATCTCCACAAAGACTCGATCTCAACTTGGTCTTGTTTCCTTAATTTTAAAACCAGCGGTCTTGATCCTGACTCTGTCTTGACTCTTTAGACTCGGTCTTGACATATGGTCTTGTCCCCATCATTACACTGGAATAAAATGTGGCCCTGATTACAGCAAACATGAATTTTGATTTAGATCACTAGTCCTATTTTTCTTGTCTGTCATTCACAGTAACTCATATAATATATTTAACTAGCCTTTAGATATAATGAAGAGGTTCATTAGGCCTACTGATATACTATTTACAAATATGAAAAATATTTTTCATATTATTATTCACTAATTAATTAATTAATTACCTTGAATCAATCAATCAATCAGATTTATTTATATAGCACGTTTAAACATGACTTGCATCAACCAAAGTGCTTTACAGAGACCAGTAGGAAGCAAACATATAACATATAACAAATAAGACAGAGGCAGGCCATACAAAAAACACATCATAAAGCAGACTATACGAATACACGAAAGAGACGACAGTACAAGCAGGGCTCCGGTCAAGATGAATGGGGAAACGCTAGAGAGAAAAGGTATGTTTTGAGCTGGGATTTAAAAGAGTCACCTGAAGGGGCGAATCTGATGGAGGTAGGGGTGCTGTTGCACAGTTTGGGGGCTGCAACAGCAAAGGCACGGTAGCCCCTGTGCTTGAGATTGGCCTTCAGCTCCTTCAGTAACCCCTGCGTGGCCGATCTAAGGGACCTAACATTAGAGTAGGGGGAGAGGAGGTCTGAGATGTGTGTGGGGGGAGGGCTTTTCCGTTAATGGCTTTGAAAGTAAAAAGAAGGACTTTAAAATCAATTCTGTAACGAACCGGAAGCCAGTGGAGGGAGGCTAGGACAGGGGTGATGTGGTCTCGTTTCCTTGTGCCTGTTAACAGTCTAGCGGCTGCGTTTAGGACTAGCTGCAGGCACAAATTACCCTTTCAAGATCTGGGGGGTTGAGAAAGGTCTTAATCTTTGCAATATTTCGGAGTTGAAAAAAGCTGGCTTTCACCACTGCATTTATCTGCCTGTCAAACCGGAGCTCTAATTAATTGGCTTAAATGCAAATATTACATAAGCCTAAAACTAAATCAGTGTTCCTGCCAACGATGGTACAGTTTCCATCAAGACAACGAATCAAAAAGAATGTCTGAAGAACTTTAAAAAGGCCCCCAAACAGTTAGTTAGAAGCGGAAGTCACTCCCATATTTGACGCAAGGCCTCATGGGAAGTAGAAAACTTGCGGAAATCCAAAAAGATAAGGTAACCTAAAGATAAAAAGGTAACCTAAAATTATTATTTTTTGTTCTATTCTGCACAATGTAGCCTTTAGTTTGTGCCTCTAGTTTTGAAAAACACCAGCAGGTTACTTCATAACTTGCTGCTCTCCCCTATAGCATAGTATATTCATTGGTGTCAAGTTCCACAACAAAAGGAGAAAATTTAGCTACTCAAGTCAACCTGAGTAGATGTTAAGTATTAGCAATGAGTTATCAGAAGACACAGCAATCATGGTTATGGTTACATTTTTCAACCGTTTACAACTGCAACTGTTGTAAAATTTCCCTTAGCCAAGATACATGCAAAGAATATCTACAATCTCTTTTGATCAGTTGAAAGAGCCATCTCACTTTTGGCCTGACAATGATATGGGCAGAGTTACCAGGGTAATTCATTTAAAAAGCAGAATCCATTCATTTAAAATCTGTGATAAATCACTCACAAAAAGAACCATTTATCTGTACATTTATTTATCAAAATACAGCCAAACAGAAACAATACACACACATGATGAACTGATAATGAACCTTTACAACAGATTTGTCTATGTTGAATATTTCACATCTGGTCACATCACAGAATAGAGTGGTACTTGCAGGCAAACATCACCCAAGTAGCACAGGCTGACTCAGGATAGACAAACACTCGCACTCGCACTGCCAACCGAACATGGTCTCCACGACAGCAAACTATCTCCTCACAGAAATGTGACCTGTTTAAAAAAAATAGACAATATTCATTTGAAGGATTGTCTCATAAAACAGGATTCAATTATACTACCGATCTATAGTTTCTGCACAGCCAAGGTTTTCAATACTTTTTCCATTTTGTTCTTGTGAAGAATTAAAAACTTGTTGAATTAACTACTGATGAAATATTAAGACAAATGAGAGAAGTATCCATTACAACACAACAATAAAACAGTACATTTGAAAGCTTTAGGTCACCAGTTTGTCCAATACAAATCTAAGTGCAGTGGAGGGTGCTGTGGTGCAAGCGGCACCATCCACACCACATTCAGGTCTACTGTAAGTGCCCAAAGAGACCAGGGTCCGTTTTTACAGAAAAAGACTTTGACTATGGCTTAGATATATTAGATAGTCAGACTTCCCATAGACATCTAAACTAAACCATTGCACAAAGCAGTTTAGTTATTTTAAATAGGACTATGGTGCAATAAATTCTGGGTAAAGTAAGACACTTAAAAATAAAAAAGAGAACCATGTCTATCCATTCAATTTTACCCAACAGAACATGCATAGGTCTTCTACAATTTATAGGTCTTCTTTTATTGTTTTTGTTTTAGATGGGTTAGGCTAGGCTAAAAATTTCCCACTGAAATCAATTGGGAAATCTTTGTTACTATATCATTCTAAGTAAGGGATAATGGACTCCACGGCATTCGGTTCACAGAGAGAAACATTCGAGGTGGTAAAACGGTCGCGTAAGTGCATTTCTTTCTGTGAACCGAATGCCATGGAGTCCATTATCCCACTGTTGCTACTTGTGTTTTGTTAATTTGCTGTTATAATTGAAGCATTTTAATTGCTAAAACTGTCATGTTTGTACTGTAGAACTACTTCTTTCTGCCACATATCAACTAATTTCTCAACTTGAAGGACAAATTGCCGTTACTAGTTCTAAATGGATGGTTGCTATGGTCAAAGCCCAGTCGTTAGTTCAATGTCTCCCATTGTCAAGCGGGTATATCCCAGGATTCTGATGAATCTTAGCTTTGAAACATCACTATTTTACTTAGCCTACTGCCATGTAACTAGTTAAAAGCCACCTCTTTTCATAGATAGATAGATAGATAGTAGAATTCAAGTACAATTTCCGCTTGGGGATCAATAAACTATCTATCTATCTATCTATCCATGTTCTGAACGTCTGTATTTCACAGCTCTGATGCAACGTGACAGTTCATTTAAAGGGGAAATCCGGTGTAAAATGGATTTTTGATATGCTTAGCATGATAACAAAATGCAAAAAAACGCTAATCCGATGCATTCTAAACTACCCTGTTTATAGCCGATGCTTCCAAAAATGCTAACACTGGTAGCGATAGGGCATTTCTCATGGTAAAAAGATTACTAATTTGAGCCATTTACAAGACTCAAAGTAGCCCATCAAAGTAGCTACTTCCGTCAAAAACACGCAAGATCTGTGTTGTAGGGACTTAATTTCAAGATGGTGCCGACTGGCAAAAGAGATTGACAGATTTCCTTTGTTGTGAAAAATGTTCAGGTTTTTCTTGGTGTTCATGAAACCATGCACCTTAATTAGGTTCCCAAGGCCTTTGGGAATAAAAACAGCCCCACAATAACACAGCCCCTCCACCATAATTCTCATTAGGCATGGGGTTCTTTTCAGTGTAGCCATTCTTCTATGTATGCCAAACACAGGGTTGCTAAAAAGTTTCTTCAAGTCAAATTCAAGACCTTTTTAAGACCATTTATATAAAAACTTAATACCTATTTCACAGACCTACCAGCAAAGAAAAACATTTTTTTTAATTTGTTCATTTATTTCACAAACAAATGTGAAAATGTGGACTGTGTAAAGCATTATGGAAGAATGATGTAACATTGCAGCATAGTAGTGAGTATTTATGCTACAACACCACAGCACAGACACAGACCACAGACAACAAGCCAAACAGAGGTGTGAAAAATCAAAGAATTTCAGCAGACCACAAAAAAGTTTGACTAACACAGTTAAGTTGTTTTTTAACATTGTACTCTAACGCCTTCACGCCCATGGTACCAAGCTGAATCTTTTTTTGCATACTGTACAAAAAGCCTCGAATACATTGTTGTCCAACGGTTTTAACCAGTGACAAAATGCTTGTTTATCTAGCCACACTTCGTTAAATTTACATTTCCCCATAACCCCAGCATGAAATGGGTAGCTAGGTAATGTAAAAAAACGTTAAACAACGGCTTTAGTCAAACTTTCTTGTGCAGGGATGCAAACACATGTGTGGTGAAAAAAGAGAGTAACACGTTTGTAGCGATTCGATGCATTACTGGGGTCTGTTGTCGATAGGAAATGATAGATTTTAGTTAATTTTCATGGATTCAAAATGCAAAATATTATAGGCCAAATACTGAACATTGACTGTGGATTCAGGTAGGTTACACAGAGTTTGTCCCCCCCCCCCTAAAATCTCCTGTCACTAGCTAGATGCTTTCATATTTAACATGGTTTAAACCGGTGTTTCTCAAAGTGTGGTCCGCAAGCCATCCCAAGTGGTCCGCGAGCAGACCTGGTAAAATTATATAGATGAGTTGTTTGCAATATTTAACCAACTTGTATGTAAATCCAAACAGTTCTGCAACACTGCCTATATAAGCTACGCCAGTTTAAATCATATGAATCCTCTGACACAATAAGCAAGGTACAAAGACAATAAGCAAGGTGTTTCAGTGAATAGGCCTGTTGTGTAATGTTGAAGTAGGTTTAATGTTAAGTGGTCTGTGATTTTTATAGGGTTAAGTGGTCCTTGGTCTGAAAAAGTTTGAGAAACACTGGTTTAAATTCATATGTTGCAGTAGAAGTTTTATGTAACTGTGAAAGGAAACTAGCCTATATGGAATATTCTGTAGGCCTGCTGTTCCTTTTATGAGAACAATTTAAATGACTGATCTATATACTTAATTCACCATTAGCTAGATTAGCGTGGTTCTATGCAGAGTTGTCATTTAAATGCAGTGTTTTGTAGGCTCAAAGCATTTCACGTTCATCACTCAGTTGCGGTGTAGGCCTATGTCTTGAGTGATCGCTGTCCCTTTAAATGTCTGGGACTTTAAATGACGTTTTAATTCCATGCTGTTTTTGTTGATGGGCAGCCATCTTTGATTCAGTTTTCCTACCTTTTTAACAAACGACACAAGCAATTGCGTGGTTAAAGTAAGAAATTGTTTTCACTCGTTTTCTTGCAATTCCCACATAACATTAGATAGCCGAGCCTAAACATTGTCGGTTACTATGTCTATGACTAGTTCGGTACCGCTCCTTTGCTACATGATCAAATATTATCAGATGAGAGCACCGGACATAACCAGTAGGCTAGGGCCATAGGCCAAAGCGGGAGGCACCGAAAAGCGCGCTGTTTGAATCCCTGCTTGTGTTCTGCTTAGATTTTCTTTGATTTTTCGCGCTTCTGCTTGGCTTGTTGCTTGTGGTCTGTGTTGTAGTGCTTTAACACGTGACGTGTTCGGACCCGGGGCAGCATTGCGCTCTCAATTATTGGTTCCGCCATTCTTTATTTAGGCTATGTTATTTAATCAAAATAATAGTGGTTGACAAATTAAACTTTTGAGGAGAATATGATACGGAGAAGTTACATACTGCACAAATTGTAAGACCCAGATATCAAAATTCAAGACTTTTTCCAAGTCTTTTTAAGGTATTAACCCTGCAAACCTACCTGAAGGGTTTCTAGCCAAAGAGCGTGATTTTCATTTCATCTGACAATAGACCACACTTCCAGACAAAGTCACTGTACCATTCAGTACTGTAACTCCTGCCGTTTACATTGGTAATTAAATGACTGGACAGGCATTTACCTGGCATGCCCTCTAAATAATCTATTAGCAGTGAGGTCACTTTTGAAAAATTTTTGGGGGATTTGGTGACCCCAAGATGATACCTTTGTCTGTAACTCTCCAACAGTGGTTCTTATGGAATTTTTTGCCTATCTTACCATCCTCAATACTGTACGTGGGGGCAAGATAACCATGGGTCTTTGTCCAAGCATGTTTGTCACATTTCCAGATGATTAGAACATTTTAATAATTGTTTTAACTGTAAATAGGCATTTTAAACAAAGTACCTATAGTTGTCATAGACATTCTCTGACTTACAAATGTCAACACACTTTCTTTTTATTTAAATTTAGTGTATTCTCTTGTCTTTCCAATGTTGAAAAATGACTAGAGGATTTAGCCTCTGTGTGACTTTATTTTGATACCATGAAAAAAAAGTCATGAACTACTTCTGATTAATTTAAATAAATTTAAATTATATAGGAAAATGCTTCTGTTAGGTTTTGTTTATAAGATTGTTCAGAGGTGCCAATAATTGTGAGCAACGTGTTTTAGTTAAAAATATTTATTTCTTTATGAGAATTTCCTTTTTCTCAAAATAAACTTGCTTCCCTTCAAGGTTGGATTTTTTCCTATTTTTTCATTGTGAGATTACAATAAATCACGAATTTTAGACCCTGCTGACCAGCTACGACGTGACTTGTAATCATACAACATTTCATGCAAAAAAACTAACAGAAAAACTAAAAAAATTCAAAGGTACAAGACTGTGTACATATTTCAATTTCCAAATAAAGGAACTACTCATTCCATGAGCAGGGTTCCTACACATTTTCCATTTCAAAATTCCATACTTTTTCCATACTCAAATGTTCAAACTTCTCGGTAGATTTTTCTGACCGTATTCTAGATATTGTCAATGGAGTGTTCTACTAGCATTGCGAAGAGCTGTATAATAATGTTTATTATTAACTTGTTTGCCCTCAGATAACACTTGCCCATTGTTGGATACTTTTTGATGGGGAAGTGCTGTGTTGGAAGGTGCATTCACATTTGATACAGCATACTACATATGTTGGAGACTAGTGCACTGATAGATAGATAGATCGATTTCTTCTCCCTACAGTACTCCGTCTGGAATAGGTTGATTCACGCTCATTTACTTTGGCAGTTGGGCAGCCGACCAACCAGCGAACAGAGGGCGTCCCTGAGAGCGATTACGTACTCAGACATGGTGTTTCAATTACTAGGCTACGTCCCCGCCCCTGAAGCAGATCGCTTGGAATACATCAACGTAGGGAGCGAAAAGGGCTTATATTTATGAAATCTTTGAGCAAATGTGAATAATAGTTTAGCCTATTAACAGGAGTGTCACGAACAAAGTCACAGTGGAGTAGGATGTTATATCGTCAGCTAAACTTTAGTCATAGATTTTGTCACTTGAAATAGGCTACGAACGTACCCGAGTCAAACTGTAGTTTAGTAGGCTACATGGTCCCGTCAAAATCACTATTTTTCAAACACTAAGAAGGCTCGACATAACTTGAAACTTTGATCGAAGCATCATCAGTGTCTCTACATATGAACTCGAGCATTAAGAACATTGTTCGTGTACACATAGTTTACTAAAAAGAAAGATTTTGGACAACTCACTCCTTGCAAGATGGCAGCGAGCAGAAAAAACAAGTGAGTTGTTCAAAACCTCTCTTTTAGTAAACTCTCTGTACACCAACAATGTTCTCAATGCTCGAGTTCATGTGTAGAGACACTGATCATACTTCGATCAAAGTTTCATGTTGTGTCGAGCCTTCATAGTATTTGAAAAATAGCGATTTTGACGCGATTGTATCAAAAAAGTAGTAGTTCAAGCTTAAGAGTGGCGCTTTGGACGTACTTATGCATTTATATGAAAGTTTGACTTGGGTACATTCACAAAACACTATATGATGCATTTTGGCGAGAGTTACGCAGATGAAACGTGTGATTGTTTGCTGATAAGATGCACCCGTGCTTGTTATGGGCGTGCTGCAGAGAAACTTCTCTGTATGACGAAACGCCGGTTGTTAGTGATTGGTTCAAAGCGGTTCAAAGGAACTCCAATGATTTTAAACCTCAAACTGTGCCCTCCCACCCGGAAATAAACGAACGCCTATGGATCTAGGCCAGACTCTCTGCGAAGTCAGAGAGTCTGGTTTCCAGGCTAAAATTCAGAGGCCTCAGAAATCACCGTAAACAGTATTATTTGTTTGCAATAACAGTTTATCAGATAATGCAGTATCCACGTCTTGGTAACTTTTACAAAATCAAAAAAGTCTACCAGTGTTTTAGCCGAAAAAAACAGAGCTAGGTATAGGGCACGTGCATAGAATTGGGGTTTTCGATTTGGTTTTGGTACCAGGGTCCCCTTGCGGGAGAGATTTTTTTCTGAGGACCCCCATTCAATTGTATCTTGATGATGTGGACTGACATCTTAAGCTACACAACAGTAGGAATGGTTTATTATGACCTGAGTGAAGTGATTAGTACTGTAGATGCAATAGTCTGGAAACACAAATATTTCTCCATACCCTTGTTCCTTTTTTCCTTACTTATCCAGACCTGGAAATTCCATACTTTTCCAGGTTTTCCATACTGCGTAGGAACCCTGCATGAGCCTTTTTCGAATTTACACATTTTAAACATTTGCATACATTTATACATTCATACATTTAACATGCTTCTAGTTTAGGGCTCGTCCACACGACGCTGTTTTTTTTTTTTATCGGTTAGGCCTTGCGTCCACACGACCCTGCAATTTTAGGAGGCTGTAACCAATCTTTTTTTAAACCAGGTTCCAAAGTGCCAAAGTGGGTTTTTTAAAAAACGCCGGTTAACTTTTGCCGTGTGGAATGCGTAGCCGGCAATTTTGATGACGACATACAGTAGCCCTACCCCTCAACTCAGCCACCGCACTCAACCTGACACTCTGCTTGTCAGAACAAACCAAACCACTTGTTTGTCATGTTTTTCTTTTCCCCGTCATGATTTATGTACACGTGGTATCAGCCTTTTAGAAGAACATTAGCTTAACTTAGTTAAACATTAACTTATTGTGCTTCATATGGTTAAACAGCACAGGAACTGTTTATGTTCTCTAACTGTTTAGTAGGTGAATACAAGTTTGTGTTACATTTGCTATAATCACAAGTTTGTTATTGAAACAGCACCTCTCTTAAAAAAGACAAGAGATTTTCCTGACACCTGATGCCTTTTCATCTGATGTCTGAGGATGTCCTAATGTGTACACCGTACCATGGTCATTTTCTGACCGTACTCCCATCTCTCTATTCCATTCAATTATTTGCTACTATCCAATCGCAATTAAAAACAAAAAAGTCAAGCTTGTTATCAAATGTCTTTTTGAAAATGTACCCCAAAATTAGTTTTTGTATGCATGTGAACTGTGGTCTACATTCATGATGCACTGAAGGTAACCCACCTGAGACAGGTAGCAAAAGCTCGATGTGTATTATGGTGCAGAAATTGGATAGGGAAGCCTTTAAATGTGTGGCCATCAGGGACCGCTCTTCTGACAGCATCCTGAAATTCCTCATTGCCACATGAGACACCAGTACATCGTTCAAGCTCATAAGCTACCAGTGCTGCAGAGAGCAGGTATGACAGGTTGTCATCCCATATTGTAGCTAAACCCAAGTCCTGCAACACACATAACATCATTGCAACATCAGAGCATAGTCATACTAATCAGTAACATGCACAATTCAGAGGTAAGAATACCTACACACACCACTGCATCATCATCTGGCATGTATCTATTAGCAAACTGGAATTGTAACAAATTGTAAAATAAATGTACTGTAACATTTCTCTCAATGGGCCATTATGCAACTATTTTCAGATTATTTTACCTGAAAATGTCATTGCTACCCCCCCTCTATTTTAGAAGGCCATATATCAGAGAACATCGCAGCAGGGACAGGATGTCATGTAATAAGTCCACTGTGAACCACCAAACCACTGACATTTCTAACCGATTCTACCCCATTAGCAACACCACTGATTGGTTATTGTTATTGGTAATTCTATGTGAAGTTAATATCATGATGTTAAAGGACAATTCCGGCTCAAAATTAACCTAGAGGTTACCATATATATTAACACATGTGTACCGAGTTCGCCCGTTCTCTGGGATTTGTTTTCATGCTAATCGAACAGGAACAGGAGGTGATATTTTTCCAGGAGGCAATATTTTTCCATTTATTGACATGTCGCAGGGCTCCACTTTCAGACTTGCATAGATGAGACAACAGTGCCGGCTTCAATGCAGAAAGTCGTAATCTGTCTACCCTCGGTCCTTGGCTGAATGTGCTTACAATTTGTATTAATTTAAATACTATTGGGCTGTTATAATGCCCCAGATCCTTACATTCAGGCTATCCAGGCCCTAGATGAGTGTTATGGCCAATCCAGACAGCTTGTTTTGAAAGAGCTCCAAGTTATGATTGAGTAGGTATGGGTCACGATTTTCTAATTTTAGAATAGTTTTTAATTTAATTTAATTATAGAATATTGAATGGTTAATGCGGTTATCATTTGTCTCCAAAAATAAATAAATACATTTCCCAATGTTTTAAGTAACGCAAATGCAACCAGAAGGTGCCGACAACACACCAAAATCTAAACGCTGTACCTGTATACAGTCTCTCAAATATTAGAAGAACACATTGTCTCTCGCCACTGTTCAAAGTTCGTGGAATAGGCTACAGAATGATGCAGAATCAGGCGTGTAAAAGTTTTGTGTGGAACTCACTGAAGTAAGTCAGCCTACAGTACATGCTAGACATGCAGAGCAAATGACTGCCCTCATTTCCAAGATGATCGCTATTGACATGCTATCTGTATATAAAGTGTTTTAGACCCTGCTGACCAGCTACGACGTGACCCCTAATTTTACAACATTTTATGTCGAGCAAAAAAACGAACAGAAAAACAAAACAAAAAAGGCAAAGGTACAACACTGTACATATTTTAATTTTCGAATGAAGGAACTACTCATCCCATGAGCCTTTTTCGAACATTTGCATACAATTACACATTCATACATTTAACATGCTTCTATTTTAGGACCCGTCCACATGACGCTGTTTTTTTTTTTGAAACCGGCATTTTTTTTTTTTTTTTTTTTTATCGGTTAGGCCTTGCGTCCACATGACCCCGCCATTTTAGGAGGCTGTAACAGATGTTTTTTTTTTATTTTTTAAAACGCCGGTTAACTTTTGCCGTGTGGACTGCGTAGCCGGCAATTTTGATGACGACATAGCCCTACCCTTCAACTCAGCCACCACACTCAACCTGACACTCTGCTACCAAACCATTTGTTTGTCATGTTTTTCTTTTCCCGTCATGATTTATGTGCACGTGGTATCAGCCTTTTGTGGCTAAGTTAGAAGAACACCATTAGCTTAACTTAGTTAAACATTAGCTTACTACAACTTATGATTAACGCCTGTTAATGTTTTCTCCATGTCGAGAATTGGAGACTGCGTTGGTAGCAGATATCGCCATGGCTGTGATAACCTATGGCCGAATCACAGCAATGGCAATATCTGCTACCAATGCCATGATCACGAGGGCCATGTTGCTTTTATACAACAGTTCGACTACCAACTAATCGAGTTTAAAGTCACCAAATTGTGTTTTCTATGGTGGCCCCGCAGGGGCAACTTTGAAATGGCTATTTACTAAGAAGGGAGGCGTTTTGGATTTCATATCTTTTCCCCAAGACCTCAATGAGGAATTTGACCCGAGACAATTTATGTAGTAAGTAGCCTATATATATTCTTTTATAATGCATATGGACTTATTGGGTTTGGATGTACAGTACATACTATAAGTGGGGAACATCTAGGCTATGTGAATTATGTGATTGCTTTATATATTGAAAGAAACACGTGAATGTTTGAATGTATATTAATTCTCTGTCTATTGACCTACAATGTCCATGCCTTGTCATTTGACAATTTGTGATTCTGAGAAACTCCTGTTGTGATATTTATTGTTGATTAAGTGTAACTGCCTGCACCTGGTAATTTACCCATGATGCCTCTACCTAGGACTGTTTAAAGCCAGTGCATGTTAGTTACTCACTGAACCTTGATTAAGGCTGTGCGACGAAATGACTTGTCATTAATAAATGTATTAAGAGATCAGAGTGAACCTCCTGGCCAGCACCTCTACTTGTGTCTGCATTCCTCGTCGTTCATCCTCAGTCCACAAAAATAGTTTCAATCTTAGCCTTGGCGTCTCCCGTGGCCAGGCAATGAAACACTTTCAGAGAAGTTCAGTGAGAGGCTATGTGAGCTTGTGCTCACAGTAATTTGTATAGCCTATTAGCCTAATTACTTGTCATTACCTCTCTTGAACATTCACCCTACTCTCTACTTACTCAATTTTGTCAGTGGTGATTCATGGAATGTCTCTCGTCCAATCAGAATTTAATAGTTAGACCAGACGTAACTGTTGTATAAAGACAGTTATTACACGGCTCTTCAAAATGCTGTAGCATGCTCCACTCACTTGAATGGGCCTTCCCAACGTTCGGAAGTATAATCATTTTGTATAACAGACTATTGCTATGTATAACAGACCGCTGTCAAGGAAAATGGGTTTTGTGTTTCTTATTCATATCATTCCGCAAGTAGTTGGTTCGCTTATCGCCATGGAAAGTGAACGTCAGCAAATAAGACATTGCCATTATTAACAAATACATTTTTAAAAAGACCCACTGTGTGAAATGTCTTTTCTTGTTTTGGCAAGTAGCTGTATAATAAGCGCGATAATGTATTGTCTGCCGGTCATTATCGGAAAATCCCCTACGCTTCACACAGTGCTGTGCATTGATTTTTATCCATTTCTGATGTGTTCTGCCTACCTTTCTGTGTTCGGCCAATAAATGGCGCAGCTCCAGTTCCATCTGATTACTGGCCTGAACTGGATCAAGTGAGGAAGAACAGAGAGTGGGCACAGGAGGTAAAGAAGTTATGGATCCTGAAGCGCACACAGAATTCAGTGCTTCCTCACTCATAGCCTTCCAGCAAGACTTATCTTCTAAGTCAAAAACACACAGCGGTACAGAATCTGTTGGCTGGCAGTTTGCGAAGAAGGCCTTCTGGTTAAACACACAGCCAACAGTTTGGTAGGGGTAGGAAGGCTTAGGGTGAGATGTCAGATCATCTGGATCAATCAGCCGATGGAGGTACCTGAGGAATTGCATCTGTTGGTTAAGGTGGGAAATATAAGAAGCATAATCTACTCTCACTTTCTCTCAAACACTGACATGCATGTATAATTTATGATTCATACAAAACTGCAAAATCCCATCTTTAGCAATTTTGTTCAGCACTTCATTCTAGAGGCTTGTATTACAGCCAAGCATCTAGCAAATGTTGAATAACCTGTAGTTACTATCCAGTGTAATATCATTTAAAAATGTTTATATATAAAATGTTCTGCTTATATGGTTTAAATCTGTGGTTTCAAACTCCAGTTAACACAAACAAAGCTATCTATTGCATGTCAAATTAACAGTTGGAACAAGATAATAACACCCCTAAACAATATACAGTTAAATCCTCCAAGATGGCTTCACATTAGACACCAGTTGTCTGGTTTATGGTAATACACAAATTGGACTCAAAACAAAATAGTTAAGACAGTAGTAGCTAACTAGCAAAGGCTAAATGAACCTGCCAGATGGCCAGCTGTAAATCTCTGTAAATGCTAATTTTGTTGGTTTGACAGCTTATAAAACACTTGGTACTGGCACTTGTTTTCTGAAATGTAAATTGGTCTTTGCTTATTGATTTTGTTTTCTAAAATATATTTGTTTAGCTCCAATAGTGTGGAAGTGACTACAGTCATTTTGTATGGGTTGGATTTGCATTTTTGCACATTTCAGTTCTGAAGAAAAATTCCCTATGAGAGAATGAATGGGGTTTTGGGAAATCATGAGATGCAGGTTGCTAGTGACAAAATATTAGCTTTCAGTGCCTACGATGTCTTTGTAAAATAGCAAACGTTTAATTAAAAAGTGTTTCATTCTTCCTGGTTCCCTACAACTAGACAGTAAACTGTTGCAAATTGTGTGTTCCCATCACTCTGTCTCTTTCGTTGCTCTGAGTGGTTTTTGATCTCTCCTATTGCGTCCGGAGGCATTTTGATCGGCGTCCGTTTGGGAACGCTCTTTGGAAATGGGCTGTGAATTAATCTTCCCCAGACCCACTCTCAGTTACAACTGAGAAAGGTCTGGTGTCAACCGGGCTAGGCTGTTAGCAATTTGACTGATTCTTGAGCTCTCAGCAGAGTGCTGATTTGCACGTCTTTTTTAGATGGTGAACGTAAACGAAGGAAAGCCCTCTAATTGGACGGGCCAGACTGACAAGTAGACTTGTCTCTAATCAGGAAAATGTTTGGTTTATTTTTCTTTCTGTCTGCAGTTCCATAATAGGCTACCATTCAATTGTGCCGGAAATGATCTGCGGACTAGCAATCTCCTCGTCGAGGAGGCCCTAAGTCTTGTCCTGTTTAGCCATGGGTCTGTATACAAGGAAAATTACAAGTGTCTTAGGGCTCTTACAGAGTCAACGCGAGCAACACGAGCAAGCAACGCTAGCAATGTGAGCGACGTGCTCCCTTTCATAGTATACACGGTGGATGCAAGCAACGCGGCCGATAGGTGAAATGCAATACATCGCTCACGCAACAGGGGGGAACAGTCACTGGTGACTGACATTCCGAGTTATATTCAGGCTGTCTGTAAAAGTTACATCCCAAGAGGCTCTTTTGGAGCCTTAATAGATATCCTTTGTTTGACAATAAATCGTTTCTATTCTTTCCTTTTAATTCCATGTGTTGCAACTCACTGGTAACTTTGTTAAAGGAACCGTATGTAAGAAATGAAATTCAATTAATCATAAAATGGCCCTGATTTGTCACTAGACATTAGGAAATCGTTGCAGCCCTCAACTGATGTTGATGTTTAAATATTTGTGTTTTAGCCTGATCCGCCACCCTCCACCTATCTAGTAATCACAAAGTCAGTAGTGTTTCGGCATCTGGGTTGCCAGCTCTGCTCTAGTTACCACATCTGCGGTGTACACCGCTCTACAGTATTTTGAAAGTGATTGTAGTACCAGTTTTGGCCAAAATCCTACATACGGTTCCTTTAACTTATCCAGCAAACTATTAAAAATTCACGACTGTAACAAAACACTGCAACTCTCGCTTGCCCTCGAACTAGTCCATCTTCCTGTTTCCGCCTTGTCGCGCTCGTCTGAAAAAAATGAGTGGTGCGCTACCGTGTGCTACCCAAGGGGGCAGGCGAATTCCCGGAAGTAGAAGAATCAATGTAAGCTGGAGGGACCACTTCTCTGCTAACCCCCATAGAAGCCCATTCATTTTAGGATTTTTTTGAAATACCATAACTTCATATAACATATATCCTGTGCCGACATTGTAGCTTCTGTGTAATCTACATAAACAATAAAAGGCAAAACAAGACTCGAGTACCTCGTACGTAACCTTAGGTTCCCGTAAGAAGAATGTTTAGCATGTCCGGTTGTAGTGAAGCTAACGCACCGTAGGGGGATAACCGTACCGTTTGGATAAGGAGCTCAGTCCAGCCGGCACGGAAACTCATGAACAAAGCTATGTAGCCTATAGCATTGTATGTTAAAGTAAAGCATTGCATAGAGGCAAGTAAACCTAATGAAAAACGGCACTAACGATAATCATTTCAGTGGTTTTCGATGGATTGACCGTAGGTCGGAAAAGTGGAAAGAAGATTAGCTTCAAGGCTATAACTTTTTTGTTTTGTTTTAGCATGACTGTTTTTGAAGATGATCATGTGTGGTAGCTTCAACATTAACACGACTTGGTATCACTTGTGAGGA
Organism: Alosa sapidissima; assembly: GCF_018492685.1. Lineage (NCBI taxonomy): Eukaryota > Metazoa > Chordata > Actinopteri > Clupeiformes > Clupeidae > Alosa > Alosa sapidissima. The sequence continues at coordinate 2,660,223 of NC_055966.1, forward strand.
TGATATTAATAATAATACATAAATAAATGTAACTTTGATGACTTTGAAGACGAAGTTAGTGTGAGAAGAATTTCTGTGTATCCATCATATGAGTTACAAGATTCAGTTCGATGGCTAACGTCACAAAGTTAACCCTTTAGGCGCCAGGTTTTAAAAAAAACATCATTCGATTTTTACATCAAAATTTCAAAAGGCCATGGCTTGCAAGTGGTCAGAGATAAAGTCCTACTGTAAATGTGAAAATCATTGAGTATGGACAAAAGTTTATGAAGGGGGTAAATTTACACATCTAATTTGCATTTTATGACGTCACTGGATGACAACCACCTCGAATTTTGCACATTTCAGTAAATACTGGATGTTGAACATATATTTGAGCAGTTTTGCTTACTTTTTTGTCATTTCACCCACATAACACCTGAACAGGAAAGCAGTCACATGTAAACCAACAATAGTAAACTATTACTATAACCACAAACCTTATTCTACTATACAATAAAGTAGCCTGGTCAAATCAGTTCCTATCGCGGGTGACTTTGTAGTTCTTCAGAGCCCTATTTTTACTACCCCTGCTGTCTTTACTACGTCCATTACAGACACTATCATCACCTTTACCACTGGCACCTTCAGCTACGTTGTGCAGAGGGTCGACATAAGCATGGTATGCTTAGTGAACACTGTCGCAAAGACGCACCTCCATTCACAGACGTACCGTGACTAGACGATCGCTCATATTCTCCAAAAGGCAGATATTCTCCTTCAGAATCAGACTAGGTAAATAACAGACCCAAGACTTCATCACATGTGAACTTTTTCTTCAACATTTGGTGTATATCTGCTTCAATTTGTGCAAAACTATGGTCTGCATTGCTTCTGTGTTATGGAAGAAATCAGGGGCGCAGCTACCCATTTTTTTGAGGGGTATGCAACAACAAATTGGCGCCCCCCCCCCAAAAAAAAAAAACACAAACAACTAAAGTAAAACAAAAAGGCCAATAATTTACATAATTTATTAGTGTAAATTATTATTTTTTAAGAAATTCTGCCAATTTGAACTTGAAGTATTGTCAAATGGTGCATTGTCACTTTAAGACTTTAAGAGAGTCTAAACGGTTCTCATAACGTCCTTTTGCCAGCTGTTGCTCACAAAGGATAAGGCTGATCCAACTCTAGCCTTTGTTTGCCACATTATCAGCACAATATTAAGCTATTAATATTAGGATTGTTAGGAAATGGAAACATGTAATGAGTTGTTGCTAGCGTGACATTTCTGTTTGCAGTTTGCCATTAAAAGTTCAGTATGAGCATGGTAGCCATCTTAATGGAATAGGTTAATGTTTCAATCGGTAGAAGCTATGCTTAGCAAACGCTAGTCTGTTAACATGAATATTTGCAAGCCTCCAAGCACAGACGTCATACTTTAAATCCTACCTGTTGCTTTTCACCATCCACTTATTTAACTACTGTGCATCCCTTGACATGCCATCTCATTTTCCCTCTTTCTTTTTTTGCTGTATCCATCTTTCATAGACGAAAACTCACTACTCGTACCTGCTCACTCAGCGCTCACGGCGCCCCCACTCCCTTTTCTATGTCAAAATTCTATGATGGAATCTTATGAGATAGGCTAGGGCGCCTACTCTAGCCTGTTAGTCCTCTAAAATGTTATTTAACATTGAGGAAATGCAGAAATGATTTAGAAACGTACAACAGTAACTACATATAGAATATATTATTTTTACCATCGCTTTGGCGCCCCCACGGTGCTGCGCCCCTATGCGCCGCATATAGCACATACCCACTTTTTGCGCCACTGGAAGAAATGCACGTCTTCTTATGTGTTTCTCGTGTGTAATCGCGTGTAATACCACGTCCATTATGGACACTATCATCACTATTACCACTGGCACCTACAGCTATGTTGGGCAGAGGGTCGAAATAAGCATGCGATGTGAACACTGTCAGTGAACACTGGTAGTGAACACTGTCGCAAAGTCGCCAAGACGCACCTCCATTCACAGATGCTCCGTGGCTATCACTGCCAATAGACGATCGATCGTATCCTCCAAAATGCAGATTTGATCCTTTAGAATCAGAACAGATGAATAAAAGACCCGATACTTCATCACACGTGAATTTTTTTTTCAACATTTGGTGTATTTCTGCTTCAATTTGTGCAAAACTATGGCCCGCATCGCTTCCGCGTTATGGAGGAAATGCACGCCTTCTTTGTGTGTTTCTCGCGTGCTTCCTCAACATTTAAAAAAAAAAGGTTGAGCTTGAATCGAAGCTCTGGGTGTCTGCCAACTAGTGGTGGAGAGTACAAATGAGATGTCACCGTACATGGATCTATCGTCTATTTTAATCAGTGACGTTGTTTGTCGCAATTTTGCAACTTTGGCGGGTAAAGGGTTAAGTGTGAGTCTGCGCAGTACTGGGGGGACCAACTGAAAAATCGTTCTATTTGACTCGGTGCCCTTCCATTGAAAACGACGGAGTCTGTTCGTCCATTCTTTTACTGTCTATGGTGCTACCCGGCCAAAACCCTGGCGCACCAGAGAGATCTACGTCATTTTGACGTCACATTGTCGCGCTACCGGTCGGGTGCGTCAGGTATGTAGAAGCCTTTAGTGCGCTTCGGGGGTGGGGGTGCGGCCGGTTTTTCGACTTGCATTCGCACCAGCCAAGTGGCCATAGGAACTGGTGGGCGTAAGGAGTGACAAGTCGTCATTTGTCTAATCCAAAAATGTCTAATCCAAAAATGGAAATAACAGGTCTTTCGTCTAACACACGAAATCAGACTCTTGTAGGCCTATAGCCTAAGTTAAAAGTTGAATGGGTATAAGTCACGACTTGTTGTAACAGAGGTACAGTAAATATCGTAGCAAATAGCCTATGGTGATGACACAGCTTTTAAAACATTTATTTCACTCTTGCTGGAGAACTGGCTGTTGCGCAAACAAATTAATAAGGGTGATGATCTGCATCTCCGTTCACCAAAAGCTATGATTTTGCTAATGCACAATAAATCATTTTTGGAAGGTTCTCTCCAATTGTTAACGTGCAACATTTCTCTATGTAGGGTAGTGTCAAGCAGTGAAGTGATAGCCTATTGCAGGTAGGCAATGTTCAGACAGAAGACGGGCACTGCTTTTCCTGTTTTCCGAAAACTGTGTTGAAAAATGGTGTTTTTAGCAGTCAAAACATAATTATTTTTTCCTGGGGAGAAACCCCCGGACCCCCGCTCACATCATCCGCACCTGTCGTGACCTCATGAGCTAAACCATTAATGAAAGCAAAACAAACATAAACAAAACAGCCAGATGCCTCTTCATAAAAATAACAAAGACACCTTCATAAACAATAACAAGTTTAATTGTGAGACTGCGTGTCGTTTGGAGCAGCGTATCAGTAGGCTATATTAAAAGCAGAAGATTTTCAGTTTGCTTCGGGATTTAATTCACTTTTGGATTCTTTGATTATAGTGCTAAATGTTGGGACTGTCGCAGGAGACATAGTGTAGGCCTATCAGCCATCGAAATTAATATTGTGGAAACAACTGAAAAAAACATTGGGTAAATAATATGTACTGTACATACTGTAGCATACTGGCACACATAGACTCAAAGCGGCAAAAGCCGACATTCCTAACCCTGCTCGCAAGTGGCACCTGGTGGTTGTTTGGGTCATTGTAGCTTCATTGGAGAAAATTAAATGAAAGACGCGCGATTCACACGTGAGGTCATGTGAGAATCACATGTGAAGCCGGACAATTGACCTTTCGCGAAGTCCCACCCTCCTTAGTTACTGTTGCTAAGTCCGACAGCTCAGACCAGAGTTGACTAGAACTTCAATGGTAGCTGTAAGCCTGTCTGTAAAAGTTACAACCCAAGAGGCTCTTTTACAGAGCCACGGACCTGATTTCATTTAGAAATCCTAAATTTCCATTATTCTGTGTATCGGTGTTGCGTTAATCCCACACATGTCGTTTGACCATCCTTTTTCAACTTACATCACTATACAATCCCATAAAACCGGAAAGAAATCACGGCTCCCAATGCATTTCTATGGAGCCGTAAGGTGAAGCTGTCGGACTTTGTCTACATGTGCGGAGCTAATGGACTGCCATTGGCTCATCCACGTTTGATGGGCTTCCGATAGGTCAATTTAAAGGAGAACCCACTGTAACTGAACAAATGAAAAAGATTTTAGACCAATAGTGGCAAAATACTGGGCAATTTGTCTGCAACCCGCTAGCGGACCACCAAAGAACCGATTAGCAAAATGCCAGCGGACCGCCAGCTCTGTCACCAATGGACCGACAGTGGTCCACCAGCCTCTTGCCATCTGGGCTACCGCACTTTTTAATGGCTGCGTCAGGTTGTAACATGGGCTACATGTTGCTGTTAAGTTAAATTCTTAGCTAACTAGAACATATTTTCTAATTCCCGTTCAACTTCCATGGAATATACATGTATGACTCCTTTCCAGAGTTGGCTGTAACGCGTTACTGTAATCATATTACATTTGTCAGTAATGAGTAGTGTGACGCGTTACTTTTCTAAATTCAGTAATCACACTACAGTTACTAACAGCGTGTGAGCAAAGATTACTTTATTAAGTAGGAATCCTACTCCTCAAGCCATGGAGACGCATGTTGTGGTGGTGTGCTTTACCCTGTCACGAGCAGGGTGGGTGGAATCAGGCCGCCTCCTACAGCACTGCCTCTGAGACAGTCTTATGGTGCTTTAGATGATACTTCTTTGCTTTCCTATTTACAATCAGGCCATTTAAAAGAGCTAAAAATAAAACACTAAATATTCACCTATATAAAAATATCTGCCGTTCAAAATGTTGCAGTAGCGAGTGCATTCTTATTTAACTGTGTTGCCGGTATACAGTAAGTGTTTGTGTGTGTGTGTGTGTGTGTGTGTGTGTGTTTGTCTTTTGGCAGGGCCACAAGAACATTCGCAAAAAAATAAAACCGGAGTATTTGTTAGCTTAATACTGAGCGGGAGAGCGGGAAACAGTGCACAACCAACTAATGACTATTCTGAAGTCATTCACACCACAAACTGTAAAACGTTTTCAGGTTATTATACAAACTAGGACTGTTTTCAGTGTGAACAAGAGCATCTAGTAGGCTATTAATGACAGAAGGAGCGCAACTCGCGAGCGCACTTCACTCAAAGCAGTTACATTTTTTGTGTGCATGTCAACATTCAACATTGTGAGGGAGGGTGCGCAAGCAGGGCAGCAGCACTTCCATTAAGTGTTCACTTTCATGATGAATGAACCTGTTACAGGGTATGATGAAGTAGGGGGCTCTCTCACCTATTACCAGTCAGGCTTTCCCAAAAGGTGACAGTGCCATCAGTGCCACAGGTCATGACCCACACATGAGGATTGTTTCTTGCCTTTGTGCCGACACATACATAGGCATCCAGGCCGAAACCTAGGAGTAGGCTGCACAAGAGGGTTGCATGGTCCTCACAGTCTCCCTGTATAGAAACACGTCATCAGTTAAATGTTTCAACATACAAGTAATTGAGAGAAGCTGTTAGTAAATAAATGCAACTGTGTAAAACCGGGCAGACATTGTGCAATTTTAGCCAAATTGTATCCCCAATTCAGGTGGACCTGGCAAACTTTAGAACTGGGCTGAATTCCCATCCGCCTGATTAGGACTTAACAATCAACGGTCCAGTTCCAGACTGAGGTTGGATTTCTGGCATCAGAATTGTTGGTCTGCTGTCTTGCAGTGTGAGCCATTTGATTGTGCAATTTTAAGTGCAATCGACTGAATAACAGCCTTCAGTTGCACAAATATTTTTTAATTTATGCAACTGAGGACTGAATAAATTTGAATTCCGTTCAAATATGAGAATTCAGGATTACCTAACATGTAGACCTTTTATATATGTATAGCTATTCCATTCAAAATCCGTACTTTCCAGCTGCAATAGTTACATTAAAAATGATTTAAGTGATTTAATGATTTAAAATGACAAGAATGATTGAGTGTATTGGCCATACTCTCCATAGAGAACAGCAGTTGGATTTCATTGCTATATCATCAATGACTTTGCTGAACAGAAGGCCCGTAGAGTGAACTTCTAATGGGTGAGTTACAGGTTGCTTTTTGTTATGGAGTAGGCTGTGGGGTGCACCTTCTGTGACCTGTTTGTGGAATATCTGACCGCTGCGCTACGCTGTTATAGGCCAAATTAAGCAACTGTGTGGTCATATATATATATATATATATATAAAACAGCAAATAGGCTACATGGTGGCGCCTACACTATATATATATATATATATATATATATATATATATATATATATATATATATATATATATATATATATATATAGTGTAGGCGCCACCATGTAGCCTATTTGCTGTTTTGCTTGATGCTTTTCTTGATGGCTATTTAATTGTTCTGTGGCTATACGGTATCTGCGTTTTGGTTTTGGATGTTGTGGAGATTCAGAGGTGGTAGCGATGATTAGTCAGCCACTGTCCATCGCTCTGTCTGATCATGTTGCCGAATCTCCATCTCATATGCGCTTGCGGGTGTGTGTGTGTGTGTGTGTGTGTGTTGGGGGGGGGGGGGGGGGGATTATTGTGTCATAGGGCCCACATTTTCTAGCAGCGCCCCTGCCTATACCCACTCAAAGACAGTTGTAAATGCTTTGCTAATAGAAGGCCTATTACATATGAAATGTGTAATATACATGAGATGATTGTTCCGTGGGTGCAGTCATAGCCACAACCAAAGTGTGGAAGAAGTCAGACCTTATTCCTGCAAAGGAAGGCCATCATAGTGCACCACTGCTCATGGTAGCTGCCACCTCCAACCACAGGTACCCTTTCCTGGGCCAGTAGGCTTACAAACCGGGCTGCCTGGCGTGGAGATTCCAGAAGCCGACCTCCCCGAAGAATGTGTACATATGAACAGACAGGTCGATTCAAGCCATTCTCATCCTGTAATAATACAAAGTGAAAACTAAATCATTTTCACAAAAATACATACCTACATGCACACAAATCCAGAACACAGGAAATGCCATGCCTGTTAGCAAATACACATTTATTCATATACATTTTCAGCAGATTATAACTAGGCAAACAGTAAAAACCCATTTCCAAAACTGGGACTTAGAACTGGGAGTGGGACACCCCCTCTATGAAATGTTTGATGCTCTATCCATAAATGCTTAAATAGTGTTAAAATAGTGAAAGTGAATTCAGACACGCCCTAAACGTTCATGCCCATCGCACCTCAGACTGTGTTTAGATTGAAATACTTGCAAAAACTTTGTCTTGTCACATTGGTGTGTGGAGAAACGCAATTTCATTCTACTGTGCTGTTCTACTTGTTGTATGGTCTGACTGACAATAAAGTTCACTTTGATTTGACGTCATTTTCAGGGAATACTTTGAATATTTTAGGAAAATGCCAAACAGCATTCTTTACTACTGAATTTCGTCGCCGTTTAAAAAAAAAAAAAAAAACATAGTCCAGTATTTCTTTTGAAATTGAAATGAAGTTGTATGGACTGGACTATGTTTTTTTTTTTTTTTTTTTTTTTTTTTTTTTTTAAATGGCGACGAAATTGTGAATTTCCAGAGCACACTTGGCAATCGACTCCTACGGACTTTCCCCTAAAGATGGCAGCAAAGATGGCAACATTTCCGGAAAGGTACTGGCTTGATGAAATTCATTCTGGACTCTCTATCCGACCACATAAAGACCTCGGGATATTTCGGTTTGGCTTTAGGGACCCTCTACTCACTACCACGTAAGTGTAATGTTGTTTGGAACTGTAGAAGAGGTATAAAAATAGCGTTTTGTAGCGGCGAAATAATATGCCCTTCTCACTTCCACGCTAACAAGTTTTGACTAAAAACGGTAACATCGAACTTTCTCAAAACACATCCGAATGACATGATTTGGATGTCAACTCAACGTATGTACTCCCAATCATCCGTAAATTGATCTAAAGTGCATTTTACTCGGGATAATTCCTTTAACAATAAACATATAGTCTTAACTCATAACAGCTGTTAGGCTTCTGTCATTTTGATCTGTAAAAATGTCACATGCAGCCATGCCTAAATTATGCTTACTGCACATTAATTATAGGCTATAATACATTATAATATAATATTCAGTATTGATTATTGAATGCTAAGCTGGAATGATGTTTTCCCCATCATCCTATTTTTAAAGCAGGCCTGCATGTAATTGGGCTATGGGTTTTCTACAGGAATGGCATGTTTTGAACGGGCACTGCACTAGTTGCTATAAATCTGGTTAGCATCATTAGCACGCTGCACAAATTTGTTTAAAACTCTTGCATTCAAGTTAACTGATCATCTCAATACTGATGTTTTCCAAGACTCACAAGGGCCTGTCCCAAGCATAGGTCCTAAGGAGAAAAAGTATTACCTTGAAACTAAAACACACATGGGGAAACTGAACAGTCCGACCATAGACTATGATCATCATTAACACCACACACCTTATCAAAAAGGAAAATCAGAGACTTTATTTCCTAAGACAACATTCATGCCAACAAAACCCTTTTGGTGCTCTTCTACAAAGCCATAATTGAAAGCATCATCTCATCTTTAATCTCCGTCTGGTATGGGAGCTCTGACAGTCGCACCAAGAGGAAATTAGAGAGAGTTGTCACCAAAGCCTCCAACATCACTGGTTGTGACCTTCCATCAGTCCACTCTCTGTATGCTGAACGCAGCTTGAACCGAGCAACCAAGATCATCAGGGACACCTCACATCCGAGCCATGAAGATTTGCAACTCTACTTATTTATTTAATACTGGACTGAGCTACAAAAAAATACCACCAACATTGTTGTGTGGCAATTAAACTAGGCTACTTTGTTTCCAACAGATTGATGGCAGAGTGTGTGGATATGATGTGACTGAAAAACATAATGACAGAATGTTTATTACCAGAGCATACAGCTGAAGGCTTTGGAGATCGCTAAAGAGCTAAACACATCCACGACTTCAAAACTAGCCTTAATGATGCGTAATGCACTGACATTGCATTGCAGAAGTCTTGCCCAGCGCTGTTCCTTCCTTCGTTACTGTCTTTTCAGCAGTAGCCTATGTGATCAACATAAGGAAAACTCGCTCACACCCCTTGGATCAGATGGCCAATGCTGATCAAACGCCAATGTTTTTTTGATATGTCAACATCTGCCAGTGTAGGCTACAGTTAGATGTGTATGGTAAATGCAGTTATTGAAAGTTATTGAGGCTATGGTTCTTTTCTTTCATAATTGGTAGCCTACCAGTTTACCACACTTTTATGGCATTGTACAAATACCAAGTTATTCATTAACATATTACCATATTACAAGTTATTTATTTAATTTGTATTTGACAAATTCATCCCAAAAGATGAATGAAATTGATCTCATGATTTAAAACAACAGGCTATAAATGAATTCATCCAATGTGTTATCCAGCATATAAAAAAACTTTTTCTAAAAATTAGTTGTGAAAAGGTAGGTGTCACGATTCTCCAAATCCTCGATTCGATTTAATTTTCAATTTTAAAGTCACGATTCGATTCGTTTTTCGATCTTTTTTAATATTACTATTAATGCATTCCTTATGCCTTTTGGCTTTTCCTTTTCTGTTTGGGGGGGGGGGGGGGGGGGGCTTTTATTTTGAAACCACTTTTTATTTTGAAACCGTTCCAACCGCGAGGTTGTAATATAAACAGAACAAACATTAGGCTAAACAGAGACATGAACATAGTGAAATGAAACAACACAGAATGATAATTTGATTGTTTCAGCACACTCCGAAGAGACCCAAGGTTAGTGTTCATGGAATATGTACTTATCAATGTGCATTTTAAGCCTTAAAGTAATAGTATGGGGAATCATGCAATTTTAGGAACGGTTCATATAGATTTTTGCAATTGGTGATTTTTTGAAGGACCCCATTGAATACAAAACAACCTGTTTCCAATTTTTTCCTTCATTTTCAGTGCCAAAATTCAAGATTGTGGACAATATATGCAGAAAAATAATATAAAGGCTTAAAGTGGTCAATTTTTTTAATAAATATACACATAATAAAGGTAGACAAGTGAGATACAGACTATTTACAAAAGATGTATTGCATCATTTGCCAAGAAATTTGGAGAAAAAATGGGAAAAATAGAAAAACATTAAAAAAATCTGCATTTTGTTTCATTATTGAAGAGTTCAACAAAACATTGTCACTCAAGTATTTATCCTTACCACTGTCACTGTCTTTTTAATATTGGTGCACATCTCCTCAGAGCCTTCACACCTGCAAAGTTGTGTGAATGGTAAGTTGTTACTCTTGCAAGAACACCTTCTACTGCATTGGCTGGCAAGACAACAGCACTTCACAAGCTCCACAACAGCCTGTGGTGCTGGTGGAAGTTTTGACAGAACAGGAGCCCATTGCCCATCAACAATTTGCCTCCATCCCAGTGATAGTGAGTCAAGAATCTTTGGAGCAGGCACTGTATCTTGTGCCCAAACATTTGCTTGCCTGTGTGCTCTCAGAATTTCAATTTCAACTTAATTTCACTTATAGAGCGTCAAAACATTACCCATGTCTCATGGCACTTTACAGAGTGTTAAACATTCAGACAGAGCCAATTAGTAACAGGGGCGAGGAAAAACTCGCAAGAATTGGAGAAACATATCGGATGAAACCCTAAGCAGATCCACGACTCAAGGGCCTGACCCATCTGCCTGGGGTCAGTTACAGGACAGTAAGGTCTATATACAGAGAATAGAACATGGTATTTAAAGCCACCTGAGGTATATGTTACAAAGTGGTTAGATGGTTACATAACCAGTATGATAATGCATGAATCCTATTTAGTGTTAAGTTCAAATAGTCCAGTGTAGGGGATGAATTGTCCATAGGGATTAGGAGTTGTCATCGAGCAAGTAGTGGGTCTCTAGGCTGCGCGGGCAGGAATCCGAGCATGGGGACAGCAATAGGCGATGGTAGGACAATCATAGGGATGGGATTTCCCTAGTTCCCGAGTTCCACTGAAGGGCTTTAGCTGTTTGAAAACCATGTTTTGAGGAGCTGACACACACATTTCTCACATCCAGCTAACACGTCTGGAGATGGATGAGGACCTACTACAAGCCTACAAAGTGTGTTAATGACATCATCATGACTTGATTGACTTGAAACAGAAACCTTTCCTTTCCCACGGGATAAACAGTAAATGGCGGGACAAACGGTTGTCTTTCAATTTCCTGACAGGATATAGGATACCCGATAGGTCCACCGACTCTATGCACGATGTGATTGGCTGGACCAAAGTTTGGTTTTTCCACCTCACAAGCCAACGGAGAGTTGCTAGACCCTGGCTAGAAATTACATTTGCTGCCACTAGGGTGCGTCAAGATTTCTAGGCTGAGATGTATCTTTTGTCGACGTTCTCCAGTGCCCATGATAATGAGACTCTTTGTTGATGTCTGGTACCCTGCAAAGGGCAAGCACCAAGACATCTGTGTGACATGTGTAGATATGTGGGGTTTTGCCAAAATGACTTACTGCTACTGCCACCTTTGTGTGTGTGAACTGTGACTGGCAGTTTACATAGTTCAACAGCTTTATGAGCAAGGTAGAGGACGAGGTTGGCTTTGGTTTCCTTTGATCCCAGAAAGCTTTAAAGTCTTTGATTGGTGTAGTCTTGTATTTTGTATCCCTTATCATGTGCTTTTTCCCATTGTATCGACCTGTCTCGTCCTGTCTTTCATGGAGTTTGTGATGGTATAGTTGTTAAATAATAAGTAGCCTATATGTCATTGTAGCCTCGTGCCTCACTTTCAACATTTTCAAAGAAGCATTCTGCCAGATCATTCTGCCAGATCTTAGCAACAGTTCATGTCACTTTTCCTGACAACCATCTCCTGCACAACAGTCATGCCATCTATTAAGATGCTATCCAATGTGTGTGTTAATTGCACTGAGCTACTCTCTGTAGATTGTTCAGATGATGCTGTTTCTGAAACCAGTCACAATTCATGGATGAAGGCAGACTTAGCTGTAGTGGGCAGCATTAGGCTTGCATATAATCAACAAATTCATATGTTCCCACAATTTCCTGCAAGTCCTGTTAACAGAATTATTGAAGACCAAAGAGCTCATTGTGGACTTCAGGAAGTCTAAAGCTAGCACACACCCTCATTCTCATCAATGGGACTGAAGTGGAGTGTATCACCAGCTTCAGATTTCTGGGTGTCCACATCTCTGAAGACCTCTCTTGGACCCTCAACACCTCTACCCTGATAAAGAAGGCTTACCAGTGTCTCTTCTATCTGAGGAGGCTAAAGAAGGTCCACCGCCTCCTCAGATCATGGTGAACTTCTACCCCTGCACCATCAAGCGTATCCTTACCAACTGTGTCACAGTTTGGTATGGCAACTGCTCTGCCCACGACCGAAAAGCATTGCAGAGGGTGGTGAAAACTGCCCAACGCATCACCGGTTCCTCACTCCCCTCCATTGAGGCCATCCAGGGCAAGTGATGCTTGCATAAGGCGTACAGCAGGTTCAGAGGAAGCTTTCCTGCAGCTGAACTCTAGCTCTGCATCCTGGTGACAACCAACCTACAAAGCCACCCCCGCCCGATGCCTCCTTGCCTGTGTCTGTTGAGGTGTCCACGACCATAGCAATCTTGACAGGGACAACAAGGAGGCAGACCCCCCCCCCCCCCCCCCCCTAATGTATGTTGTTTATACATTGTTCACATTACATAGCCATATTTATTCTGCTCTTATAAAGTAACTGCTAACATACACTGCACATATTTATATTGTATTGTATATCACATTGCACTTTTCTCCTTTTTTGCACTTCTGGTTAGACGCAAACCACATTTCATTGTCTTCATACTTGTACTCTGCAATGACAATGAAGTTGAATCTAATCTAATCTATTGTGGTGAGTGCAGAACATTACTTTAATTCAAATGATTATTAGGTTATGTGAAGGAAACTTTTAATCAGTCAATGTGTTTTTCCGGTTATGCCAATAAATGTCACCCATGGTCATATTTATTACCTAAGTCATTCAATTTTATTAGAAAATATATGTATATAATGATAATACCTAACATATATCCATTTAAAATGTTTAAAAAGGCAATTATTTGCAATTTTTGGTGATATATCCGCCATCTTGGATTTTGGACCTGTGCAGTCCGGGAAAAAATTGGAAACAGGTAGTTTTGCTAACTATAGGGTCTGAAGAAGTGAAAAAACATAATTTGCAAAAATCTATATGAAATGTTCCAAACACCTTTTTTTGCTACATATCGCCCTGCACTATAATTTGTAACTAGATCATCTTTTCACTTGCTAAATTGAGTAGGCTAAGTTAGTGTTCATTGACGTGAATGAACGACAAAATACTTCCACACCGGTGATTTCAGAGTAGCAAGAGGGGTTTCGATTTTGGTAGGTTGATGTGATATTTTAACTGGCTGCAGCCTAAAATTAGAGGAGTTGACGCCGCAGTTCAGCACGTGCATATGTGTTTGTACGTCTTGGCATACATGCTGGACGTGACATTGGGGGTGTGGCTGCATCGTCGATTCTACTTTTGAGTTCGAAGTTAAAGATTGAGATGTAATTTTGATCGATTTCGATACAAAATTGAAATCTTATATTAAGCACTGATTAAGAAGACCCCAGACTGTTGAGCAGCTGAATTTCATTCTCAAAACTCCAGCAACTGGTCTCTTCAGTTCCTAAATGTTTACAGACTGTTGTTAAAAGAAGAGGTGAAGAAACAACAACAGTAAATATGCCCCTGTCCAAACTTTTTTGCGATGGGTTGCTGGCATCAAATTCAAAATGAGCATGTATTTTCCAAAAAAACAACTGACTGTCTTTGCACTATTTTTAATTAAAGGGCCCTATGCAGTTTTGGCAATTTCTTTGCCGTTTTCTCGCTTTTTGCTTGCAGATTTCTCTACAGAGCTCCCCCTACAGCAAGGCTCGGTCAGTCTGCTATTTCCTCTTTCCCTGTTCCTCCGACAATGGATTACTTGCTTTCTGCTTCTTTTCGCCGGCCCTGCCATGACGATTGCCTGAGAAACTCCACCGTTACCTTGTTCTAGCCTGTGCCTGGCGTGTATGTGTGTAGTGCCGTAAAGCAATTTGTTACGTCGCAAGACCTGATACTCCCGCGAGACTTTCTGACTCTGAGCCCAGGGCTTGCTGCAGCAACATTGCAAGGCTGGTTTTTCCACTCACAGATGCTAGGGGAAAGCGAAACATCCACCATTCTATCCGGAAAAAGTCATATAATCATTCCAATGACTCTGAAGCTGTTAAGTTAAGGTAAATTGAGCAAAAAAAAATGCATCCCTTCCTCTTTAAATATAGAGTTTACATCCACAGCAGGTTTTGGCACTTCAAAAGAATGAAACCACAGAAGGACCAGAGGACACAAATACTTGAACCGAGCTAATGGTGCTGGTGACTAATGTTTCGACGCGGACAGTGTTTTCGTCTGAGTCAAACCGTAATGGCTAAAATGTAATAGTGTAATGGAGTTTGCATGATTTGCAAACCACAGCATTCTGTTTTTATTTACATTTCACACAATGTCCCAAGTTTTATTGGAAATGGGGGTTGTACACACAAACAATGTACTCTCAAACAATAGCAACCAGTAGAAACACAAACATGCGTATTCAACATATCCATGTATGAAACTCTAGCACCCTATTGCTCTAAGTGCATATAAAACAACCCTTACAAAAATGTTTGCGGCAGATTTACAGCAAACTTGTGGGTGATTTGTGGGAAACAAATGAGTTCACTAGAAAATATTGCCAAAAGTTTGCCAGTGTTGGCCGCTAGAGGCGAACTTCCAGCAAAGTTCTGGCAACAATGTGGCAAATGTGTTCGCCAGTGATTTGCCAGTGATTTGCCATCACACTTAGCCAATAATGGCAAACTTCCAGTGAACTTCTGGTGACAAACCTAATTTGCATAATTTTGCTGCAAATTTGCTGCAACATTACCAAAAGTTAACCACCAACTTCACCAGAAACTTGAAATTTCTGTAAGGTAATGTTTGGAAATCTGAATTGACAAGTTAATACAGTAGAAAAATAAATAAATAAATATTAAAACAAATCCATTTGCTGCAGTACTATAGGATAGTGCATCTTCACTGCTTTCAGAGTGACAAAGATAGGCAAAGATCTTCAAACCAAAACCAGCAAAAATCCATTCACACTCACCTGAGCAAAGATCTTCACAAGCTTGTTCTGATTGGATGGGCGAATCGCTAGAAATTCCCTCCACCATTGCTTAGCATACACTAAAAATAAGCGTTCCTTTTCTGCAGTCTTCTGCCTCTCCAGGGATTGCTGAAGAAAGAGTTTCAACAAGTATTTATGGAATAAGAACAATAGCTATCCTGCCGGCTCAATGTTGATAGACGGTATAGTCTAGAATCCTACAATATACATTCACATTTAGTCTTTTCAATTCAGTCTATTTTCATCATTAACTGTGCTCTCTGGGAAGTGAGACCTGTCTCATTTAGCGCTTATTCTCATTCGTTTTGAGAAGTATTTCTCATGCAAGCATCATACTTCAACATACTACAATTATGTTTTACATCAGTAAAGCTGTCCTCTGATGTGCATGTTTTCACACACTTCTTGTGAAAGCTTTGAAGTGCATGTATAACAATATAACATAACAATAACTAGATGTACTGCATAGCGGTACATAATATGACCGCCGCTCAGTCCTGTACATCCATTCCGCGAAAATAAATCACACTTCAATTTGTCTCCATCTTTTACTCCATCCCCCACTCTTGAAACTTTTGTGTATGCTTGTTTGGCATGCCTGAGTGTGTGTGTGCGGCTGCACAGAAAGTAGCCTACTTGTGCTGAAAAGGTGAATAGATTGTAGAATAGCCAAAGAAGATGTAGCATTGTTATAAAACCTTTAAAATCTCTAAACAATCACAAGTAGGGCAGTTCATCACAGTTCATCCATTGCAACTGGATTGATGAAAGGTCACTTACACCTGTAGGCTACATTGTATTTGGGAAAAGCAAAAGGTATCAGCATAATGTTATTTATTTATTTATTTATTTATTTTTTATGTATTTATATACAAAAACATCTCTGTCAGTTCCATGCCGTTTTCAACAGCTATCAAAAACAAAGGTCATTTTTGGATGGATGGATTTTTTGTGAATATTTCTTCTTCTACATAAGATTTTAGTCATCTTTAGTTCATGTAATACTTTATTGTCAATGCACAAATTAAGTAACAGTAGTCTGAAACGTTATTGTTAATGCACAAATTAAGTAACAGTAGTCTGAAACGAAATGCTGTTTTACATCTAACCAGTGGTGCAAATAACTGACATGTCCAAATGGGCCTTGATGAAATGCGTCGCTAGACTGTTCATACACATTTTAACGGGCCAAAGTTGAAGAGCTTTTGTCCGTTATTGTTCGTGCAAATATAGGCTTATTCATGTTCCCTTGCATTGTGTAACTGAGGTCCATGGCTAGTCTGGCTTTCATCAGACCAAGCTCAATCTTTTAAGAAATCAAAAAATAAATAGCGGGCAGATCAGGCTGGGTTCACCCAGCCTAGTCCATAGGCACCCGATATTGTTTAATTTTCAGATTGAGATATACACGCTCTGGCTATTCTAAATGAAAAAATGCATTAGGGAGTTATGACAAAACTGTAACTAACAAACTAGATCCTAATAGAAAGCGGTTAGCTTCCCTAAGCTACAGGTAGGATTATAAGGTAGGCCTATTTACAACATAAATTGTCAATAGGCTATGCTGGCGACACAAATCTCCTTTGGAAACCAATGGCTTACGACTTACAGTATCAAGCGGACTTAAACTGCCATATCGTGGCGAAAAGTTGTAATAACATTCACGCAGTTCCATGAGTCAAGGAAAGCGCGAATGAAGTAGCCACTTCTAAATGGGACCCACTACACAGTAGCTTAAGGTGTGTTGCTAAAGCAGCCATAATGAAATGAAGGTGTCATTGTTTGGATACTTCACACACACGTGCTTTTTAATTTCACAGACTACAACTACCAAGCTGGAATCAAAGCACATCGATTCCCCTCTCACACCCTGCACGCACTTAAAACAAAATAAACAGGCGTCTCAGTGTCACGCATGTATAGGCAAAACTGTATCAGACCGGTGTAACGTTGGTAAATCTTCCATTGCACAGAATGATTTTGTAGCACGTGCAATAAATGACAGTCGAAAGATACAAACAGTGCTGCTATCAATTTGCTTGGTATAACCGCATTTATAGTTTTCTACAAATGCAATCAATCAAATGGGCCTCCATCACTCAACCAACGCTAATGGTAACATTACCTAGGTCCTTATTGATATTACAAGATTAACGTACCTGCAGTAAAAACCAAGCATGTCCGATAAACATCCTCACTTCATCCTCACTTACACTTCATGTGAACATCGTCCTGTCCTTATTAGATGTTCGCTGCGGTAAATTACAGTCCTTGTAGGAAGTGTCCATTATTTTTTCAACCCACTTTTAACTTCCAAAAAAATTACGTCTCACTGCAACGATGCGCCATCTAGTGGACAAACGACTACTTATCGCCAATACTGAAAATGCAGCCATGATGATGATGATGAATATTTTGGCTTTCTTTTGATCCTATTGAATTTGTAATTATGTATCGGCCGTTCTAATACCGATAGTATGTGGGTGCCTGTGTGTGTGCATGTTTATATGTGTGCACCGCCATTTACAGGCCAATGAGTGTACAGTCACTAAATGTACACATAACCTAATTTTTTTAGCCCCCCCCATGGATGAAATTCTACGAAACTTGGCATACCCCCAGACCCCCAGAGAATGCCAGGTCAATCATACACATAAAATTTGGTGCAGTTCTGAACATCTTAACTGAAGATAGGGGCGATTAAAGCAGAATAATATTGCATTTTCATTTTTGACCGGGGCGGGGGGGCAAATCACAAATGAGTGATTATGAGCCAGGTTGATGTGGGCCCTTGAGACCAACATACCATAAAAGATTCACAGAGAACTGTGTCTGCCCTACCCTCCTTTCGGGGGGTCCAGTCCAGCGGGGGGGCTGCAGATCAAAACGAAAAACGATGGTTCCATGCTATCCATGTGGGGTTACATGCCCACCAAGTTTTGTGTACCCCGGTCTTTCAGTGTCCCGGGAATCCTTGTTGGTGTACGTCACTAAATGTACACATAAATTATTTTATTGTAAGGCCCCCCATGAACGAAAGTACACAAAACTTGGCATGCATTCAGAGGGTGTCATAATGATCCTACACTTTTAATTTTGTGCAGTTTTGACCTTGTCAGCCAGAGATATTGAGATGAAAACACCTAATTTTTTGCTTTTTTATTTTTAACTAGGTGGCGCTATACATGAAATAAGTGGTAATGGGATGGGTTGACATGCCCCCTTAAGACCAACATACAAAAAAAAAATGGTCCTCCTAAACCCTACGGTTTTCGAGATATTCACAGAAAACTGTGTCTGCCCTACCCTCCTTTCGGGGGGTCCAATTCAGCGGGGGGGCTACAGATCAAAACGAAAAACGATGGTTCCATGCTATCCATGTGGGGTTACATGTCCACCAAGTTTCGTGTACCCCGGTCTTTCAGTGTCCCGGGAATCATTGACGGAAATTTGGGCATGCGAAAAAGAAAAAAAAAAAAAAGAAAAATCTGACTAAACCTATATGACCGCCGCTTCGCTGCGCGGCGGTCATAATAATTGTGATAATGATAATCAAAATGATAGACATAGTATTCCTTCTGCCTAATGCATGGATATCGTTGTAACTTTAATTTTAAGATCCCTTGCTATTTCGTTTCATTTTTCGTTTTGTGTAACCAAATCAGACGTCACACCCTCATCTGAATAGATTGTTCAGGATTGGTTGGTGAGTGTGTGATGTGCCTTGTTCAAAAAATTCAGACCCGCGCAGACCTCTACATTAAGATGTTTTCAGATCATTATGAAAGTCTAGCAGTGTAAATTAAACCTGGCAGGCCACCATAGTCTAGGCAATTAATGGGAAACATTATTTACACTGTTTGTCTGTAAAGGCCAAAAAGGTAAATTTGTATTGTCACATGATGTTGGTGTGACGTCGTCTGAGATGTGTTATATGGTGTTTTCCATCCCACCTGTTGTGGTGGGATGGCCGTGTCCCCTCGGGGGGGGGGGGGGGAGGGGGAGCCCTCTGCTGTCTGGAGGTCTGTCTCAGACGACGTCACACCAACATCACTTGACACCTCTGATGAAGGCTGCAGAGGCAAGGTAGCCGAAACTTGTCAGGTACAAATTTACCTTATTGGCTTTTACAGACAAACAGTGTAATAGTAGGCCTAATGAACCTCTTCAATATAATGGAAAACATTACTTATAATCTGAAACATGGGTCTTTCAGACACCATTACCTTGGCACTACATAATCTTCGTCTCACCTGAGTAGTAATGACATCAACAGAGAGGTGGTCTACCAGGGGAGGATAGAGCTCCAGCTTCACATTAAGAACTCCAATAGGCACTTTGCACTCACTCCCTGTAGCCCACACAAACAAATACACAAAGGTAGAAATTTAGCAGCTAACAGAAGCTCGTTGACACATCTGAAATCATCACAATCACACACTTACACACATACAGTCATTGAGAACTGTTTCTCTAACCCTAGATGCTAACAAAGAAAACTGGTTTACAAGTAGACCATGTGAAATATGTTATACAATGTTTGACATCATGAAAATGATGAAATAGTGCTTCTCAAAAATAACTGCTAGCAATACAAAAGCTGAGGATACATGAAGACTAGCCCTGACTGACACAATTTACTCTTGGCGGTGATTATATTATTGTCAAAAAATCTAACCAACTCCAAGAAGCTCAATTGCAATGCTGGTCCTTCCATGAGGAGCACAAAGAACAGTTCGCCAGTCCAGGAAGTGTGAGGACGTGAGCACAGTATCCCCTGATGTGTCCGTTTTGATAAGCACCATATGGATGGGATCACACATGGACAGCATTGTGGAACTGTCTGCCATTTTGTTTCCATTCCCTAGGGAGGAAACAACATTAAGCAAATAGTTTTGAGTCACCTCCAAAAGGTAAAAAAGCACAACCATTGTTTTTCATTGAAATTAATATTTGTATAAAATATTTTACTGTAAGCTTAATTACTTTCAGGTGGACTGCATTGTTTTAGAATTGTTTTACAAAACAGTCCATCAGAGTGTTTTGTCTTTTGGCCTGGTTTGTGTATTTGGAAACATATACGCAAAAAAGACCAAGACAAATTGCAGCGTATGGTAAAGACAGCGAGCAAAATTATTGGATGCAGTCAGAAGTCAGTCAGAGAGCTATAATGGTCAGATGTTATTGTGAGCAAAGCTGAGCAGATATTAAGGGATCCTACCCACCCCTTATATAGGAGGTTCCAATGCAGCAACTGTGGCAGCAGCAGGTTGTTGCAAAGGTCAATTAGAACCAAAAGGTTTAGCTTGTCATTTGTCCCCTCTGCGATCAGACTTTTTAATGAAAGACACAGGTCAAGATAATTAATTGTTTTGTAACACTGCATTTTTATTTTAGTGTTTTATTTTATTTTAATTATGGAATGTTAGGCTTATGTGTTCCAAGCCTGCTACTGAAGTTACTGAAGTGTAGTGTACTTGTTTGTGTGTGTGTGTGTGTGTGTGTGTGTGTGGGGAAGGGGGCGGGTATATGCCTATGTGTCTATGTCTCTGAAATGTGCATTTGACCAAACAAATTGCCCAACTTTGGGATATTAAAGTATACTTTGACTATGGTGAAGGGGGACAGGTGTGTTAAATTTGGTGTTATCGCTCTCACACTGAACACCCTGAAACTGAGCTGCAGCATGGTGCCCAAGACCATACAGTGGTTAAACAGGACAGGTTCCAGTCAGAACAGGCTTCACCATGGTCAACCAAAGAAGTTGAGTGCACATGCTCAGAGTCATATCCAGATGTTGTCTTTGGAAAATAGACGTATGAGTGCTGCCAGCATTGCTGCAGAGGTTAAAGGGGTGGCGGGTCAGCCTGACAGTGCTCAGACCATACGCCGCACGCCGCATCAAATTGGTTTGCATGGCTGTTGTCCCAGAAGGAAGCCTCTTCTAAAGATGATGCACAAGAAATCCCACAAACAGTTTGCTGAAGACAAGCAGACTAAGGATATAACTGGAACCATGTCCTGTGGTCTGATGATACCAAGATAAACTTATTTAGTTCAGATGGGGTCAAGCGTGTGTGGTGGGAACCAGGTGAGGAGTACAAAAACAAGCGTGTCTTGCCTATAAGACCGCCGCTAGCGAAGCTAGCGAAGCGGTCATATAGGGATTGTCAAAGTTTTTTTTTTTTCCCCCGTCATCTACTTCCTGAATTTTTGGTCAACGATACCCGGGACACCGAACCACCGGGGCACATGAAATTTGGTGGGTATGTAGCCCCACTAAACTTTTACAGAAAAATTTTGTTTGGTCCCCGGGGGCCACTCCCCCCCCCCCCCCCCCCCCTGCGCTGGGCCCCCCGAAACCCAAAAAAGTTTTTCCTAAATAACTACCTGAACCGTGGCACCGAGGATGAAGACATTTTTATGATATGTTGGTCTCAAGGGCCCACATCAACGTAGCCCATAATCACTCATTTGTGATTTGCACCCCCCCGGTAAAAAATTAAAATGCAATATCATTCTGCTTTAATCGCCCCTCTCTTCAGTTAAGATGTTCAGAACTGCACCAAATTTTTTGTGTATGATTAACCTGACATTCTCTGGGGGTATGCCAAGTTTCGTAGAATTTCATCCATGGGGGGGTCTAAAAAAATTAAGTTATGTGTACATTTAGTAACTGTACACTCATTGGCCTGTAGATGGTGGTGCACACATATACACACGCACACACACACACACACACATACCATCAGTATCGGCAATTACAACGGCCGATACATAATTACAAATTCAGTAGGATTAAAGGAAAACCAAATATTCATCATAATAATTTGGCTGCATTTCCAGTATTGGCGTCACGTAGTCGTTTGTCCACCAGATGGCGCATCGTTGCAGTGAGACGTAATTTTGTTGGAAGTTAATTTAAAGTCAGTTGGAAAGACACTATGCTTCCTAGGACAAGACTGTAGTTTACCACAGAGAACCTCTAATAAGGGTAGGATGTTTTCTGCATGACATGTAATTCCCATTTCTTCTTGAAGCCGAAATAAATCTGAGAATGTTTATCGGACATGCTTGGTTTGTACTGCAGGTAGGCTACGTTAATCTTAAGTTATATCAATAGCCTAGAGTAGGTCAAATAATGTTACCGTTAGCATTGGTTGAGTGATGGAGGCCAATTTGATTATTGATGTATTTGTAGAAAACCATACATGCGGTTATAGGCTACCAAGCAAATTGATAAACAGCACTAATTGCATCTTTCGACTGTCATCTCATTTGCTTATGACCATAACCTAGGCTACTAACAGGAGTGAGTGAGTTAGCCACAACACGTTCGCTACGTGATGGTTTTCTAATGGAAAATATATAGGCTACCTGAAAGATAACCTGTCTATGATGCATCCTAAACACCGGGCTGGGACATTTAGCTCAAAGTCTCAAAAAGCATCTAAGTCAACGTTCATTCCCAAACACCCATATAGGCTACTTCAATCCTCTATTTTCAAAGGTGATTCAAGTAAGGAAGAGCATGGCTCAAAGTAAAGTAACTAGGACTGAAACTACATAAATTCGTCAAAGTGAATAATTTGTATCAACTCGCCGCAATGTAGATTTATTAACGCACCCGTGATCTACATCTCCATTTAAACCAAATGTTTTTAGAGTGCACGTTGAGAGATGTATCCAGGGCAGGGCTGTACCTACACATATTTGTTGCACGTGCTACAAAAATCATTCTTTGCGATGGATGATTTAGTACCAACGTTACACCGGTCCAATACAGTTTTGCCTCTGGCTATACCGTGAGACTGAGACATTTTTTGTTTGTTCGAAGTGTGTTTAGGGTGTGAGAGGGGAGTCGATGTGCTTTGATTCCAGCTTGGTAGTAGTAGCAAAGATCCTTGATTACTAGCGCTCCACTTTAACCCTCTCTGGTAGTAGTCTATGCGATTAAAAAACACGTGTGTGTGTAGTATCCAAACAATGATAACGCTTTCATTATGGCTGCTTTAGCCACAGACCTTAAGCTATACTGTACAGTGGATTGGGTTCCATATAGAAGTGTCGCTTTCCGTGATTCACACAGCTGCGTGAAATGAATTACTACTGATATGTAAAACTATTAACTTTTCGCCAAGAGGTGGCAGCTTAAGTCCGCTTGATACTGTAAGCCATTGGTTCCCAAAGGAGATTTTATTTGGGTCGCCAGCATAGCCTAGTGACAATTTATGTTGTGTAATAGGCCTAGCATAGGGCCTACCTTATATAGCCCATAGTTTGTTAACAGTCACGGTTTTGTCATAACTCCCTCTATGCATTTTTGCATTTAGAATAGCTCTGAAACCGGGGGCGATCACGTCGCGGGGTGGCGGGGGGGGGGGCGCCAGTGCATGGATATCTCAATTGCAAAATTAAACAATATTTAGGCTGGGTGAACTCAGCCTGATCTGCCGGCGATTCCTTTTCGATTTCTTAAAATATTGAGCTTGGTCTGGTGAAAGCCAGACTAACCATGGACCTCATAGTTGCAAAATGCAAGGGAACATGAATCAGCATATTATTTGCACAAACAATAACGGACAGTAGCTCTTCAACTTGGCCCGTTAAAATGTGTATGAACAGTCTAGCAACGCATTTCATGAACGCCCTTTTGGACATGTCAGTTATTTGCACCACTGGGTAAAACGGCATTTTGTTTTAGACTACTGGTATTTAATTTGTGCTTTGACAATAAAGCTGAATATCATATGAACTAGATGACTAAACTTATGCATATGTAGAAGAAGAAACACAAAAATCCATGACATGACCTCATGATCTTGATGAGCTGTTGAAAACTGCATGGAACTGAAAGGGATTGTTTTGTTTAATAATAAATAAATAAATAAATACATTATGCTGCTACCTTCTGCTTTTCCCAAATATAATGTAGCCTACAGGTGTACCTTTCATCAGTCCAGTTGCAATGGATGGACTGCCCTACTTGTGATTGTTTAGATATTTTAAAGGTTTTATAACAATGCTACACATTTTTTGGTAATCTATTCACCTTTGCAGCGCCAGTAGGCTACTTTGTGTGCGGCCCGCAAACACACATTCCAAACAAGCATACACAAAGGTTTCACGAGTGGGGGATGGAGTAGAAGATGGAGACAAATTCATTAATATGATTTATTTTTGCGGAATGGATGTACTGAGCAGCGGTCATATTTTGTACCACTATGCGGTACATCTAGTTATTATTATTTTCCCGTCTCCCTAATTTTTTGTCAGCCCTAGCGCCTAGGCCCTTTGAGACAGAGACACCGTTCCAACTTTAAAACGTCCGGTCAGTACCGGTATAAGTTGCTCGCGAAGATGACGTCAGGTGGGCATGTCGTTCGTCCGCCATATTGGATTGAACAGAAAGCGAAACTAAATTTTCATAGGTCACAAATTTGGTCCGAACGCCACGAAACTTGACGTACATTATCCTTGGACCAAGCCTCACAAAAATTACCAGAAGGATTTTTGATTTTCGAAAGCGTTTGCCCGCCACAGCCAAACGAAATCGGCGGCGAAGGTGTGCTTCCTTTATGAAAGTAAGTGTTTTATAGAGTTACAGACATAATGAATCATGTTGTAGTGGTCAACATAAATGTGCCCCTTCTGTTATTAGAATGCTAAGCGGAGAAGCATGCTAAGCGGAGAAGCATGCTAAGCAGAGATTTAGTATCATTAATTTCTTGTGTGGCTAGCTATAGGGATGTTGTATACATATATATGTTGCTAATTGGGATTTATGTTGTTTAGCGTAATGCCATGGTCATTTGATATGAGATGCTTGCACTCGTAACTTCGTCACTTATAACTTTAGGACTGTTATTTAGCACTTTAGCCCTAAAAGTAGCACCTAAGTCTGTGACAGCTTAAAAGGAAGTGGCGAGGACTCCTAACTCCTAACGCGATGTTTTGAAATGCGTCTACTATTGTGTACAGGAGCTTCCAATCGCGAGGGAACTTGCATTGTAGGCATAACTAAGGGATGCAATAACACCACCAACAACCAAAACTAGCCTACTCATTGTCAGCATGTACATTAAATGTAACGTTTCATGTGAATTAAATTAAAATGTTTTCTTTGCCAACGTAGGCATAGGCATATAGTGACAGATTAATTCAATAATGCTGCTGTGTGAATCACGGTAAGCGCGAATGAAGTGGCCACTTCTTAATGGGACGCACTGTATGGAAGTGGGCTAAGTAAAATAGAGATGTTTCAAATAAGATAAGGTTAATCAGAATTCTACGATATGCCCGCTTGACAACGGCAGAGATAGAACTGGCCTTTGCCCATAGCAACCATCCATTTAGAACGATTGGCCTTCATAGCAACCAAAGATCTGAGCTGTGTTGCAATGTGAGGCAAATTATAGAAAGGTGATAAAGTATGAAGAGACAGGTCAAGAAATATAGTGCAATGTAGACAGTAGTATACAGTTGATTTACAGACGGTGGTTTAGAGTAATATGAAGTATTCCTTTATTCTGAGATACATCTGAGATAGGCTACATCAATAGGCTCTCAAAACAACTCCAGGCTCACAAAACAATCCCAAACAGACATAAGGTCTTTATAGAGCAAATCCATATAGATTATTTGTTAAATAAACCAGTAAAACAGAATTAGGGGATGGAATATATAACATTCACACTCATAGCTCATATTTTTAAAATAAATCAGTGAAAAAGTATCCTGACAAACAAGCAGCATTTTAATGCCTTGGTCATATTTCATAATTTCAATTCTTCTCTAGGTTACCTGATAGCCCAGTTTGAGAGGTGCGACGCGTGACATTATTTATTTTTGCAGCCATTCACTGCTGTTGTTTTATTTTATTGATTTGATCTTAGTCATAGAAGCTAAATTCGAAGGCAGGACACAGGTAAAATCCAACTAACTGCATTCACCCCGCAAGCCAATAGTTGAATAGCCCTCTCCTAGAGCTTTAGAAGTATTGCCACTGCTCCAACACTGAAAGGCACTGCTAGAATGCTTGGATCAAGCCAGGTTCGGCATAGCGTATGCCACTGTCTGCTCACGTTGGTGACCGGACCAGGGCAAGCACACTTTCGCAGTTCCCGCCGGAAATGCAGTCTAGTTATGTATGCTATTAGTTACTATGCTTATGCTACTAGTAACAACGGTAGGCTACCGCACTTTTTAATGGCTGCGTCATGTTGGAACAAGGGCTACATGTCGCTGCTAAGATAAATTCTTAACAAACTAGAACATATTTTGTTAAGCCTTTAATGATAGGACAGTGGAGAGTGACAGGAAGCGAATGGGAGAGAGAGCAGGGGTGGGATCCGGAAAGGACCACGGGGCGGGAATCGAACCCGGGTCGCCGGTGTACAGTGCAGGTGCCCCAGCCAGTTGCGCCACAGCTGGGGCCCATATTTTTTAATTATGTTTCAACTTGTATAAACATGTATGACTCCTTTCTGGCCAAATTTCACGGAGAGAACAGAAAAGTGCAACGATTGTCCCAGTTCTCCCCTACTCTCTCATAGTAAACATAAATGGAATGTTGGAACATTGCGCTCCCCAACACACACACGAAAGGTTGGGTTTGCTTCATCTTTTAATGATACGTTTTGAAGCTTTGTTTAGAAAACCTTGAATCCAAATCATAAGATGATCCCTCACATAACACATCACAACATTACACACTATGGGCCCTATCTTAACGATCTGAAACGTAAGTAGCTTTGTGGGCGGATCTCGGGCGCTGCTGCTATTATACCGGCGGGATAAATGACTCTTGCGCCCGACACAAATCTAAAATGGGTTGGTCTGAAGTAGCTACATTACTCATACTTGTGATTTGGGTGTAACGTGCAATAAACCAATCAGGGGGTCGTTTCTAGAAAGCATTGTTTGCTAACTTGCGTCGCAACCTTGGTAGTTCGCTCCATCGTTCTTGGATTTGGTGTTTCTAGAAAGGGTAGTTCGAACTCTCAATCACAAACAAGGACGCAAAGTTTGGTCGTTTGAACTACTGCCCCTAGGCAGTCGCACTTGTGTCGTTCCTGTTGGTGTCCGGAGCGCCTAACCAAAAATCACAACCGCCTAACCAAAAATTGCGAAGTGGATGTTTATCTCGTGACTCAATGATTGATCTATCCTGTAGCTTTATTTTGATTAAGACATTGACTCCCCTACTTGGCTCATTCTTGCTATTTATGTTAATTCAAGTATTGCCTTGCTTTTAGTATTATAATCTTCCCAGACCCTTACAACAGTAGTGATAAATGGTGTAGTGGCTAAAGCAGATGACTTATTATCCCAACGTTGTAGGTTCGATTTTCTTATGATGTGAGATTGTCCTCTTGCTTCTCGCTACCTGCAGGTGAACTAATGTGACACGTAGATTAAATTGTTTTTGACTGATGTCTTGTACCTATGGTCTCTCGATGTAGAGTAACTATATACATTCAGTCAGGATGCGAACTCCGGCCGAGCGCGTAGTGCACTGACACGCTGCCGTTAAGCCACGAGACAATTGATAACATTTGCAATACCCAGACATTCGTCCAAGCTATATATTTTTTCCAACATAGATATTTAACACAAATAATGGCACATATTGGTCGGCTTCAGTAAAATGTTTTATATACTTGCAATTAATAGGTTTAGGTTTTTGCAGATGATAATGACAATGCCAGCATTAATCACTCGGTTTAAATTAGAAAAATGTCAACATAGGATGTGGCAGAGAATTTCTAGGGGGTACGTTGCCACTGTTTCCACCAATGATATCTATCGCTGCATCATCAACAACGTTGTTGGAACTACAGTGTTCGAACGTCGGAGGTAGCGAATTGGCGACACAGGTACGATGCTTTCTGGAAACAGGTGTAACAATGTCGTTGTTTGGTCGCAAGTTGCGTCGTACCATGGTGGTTGAGCAACGTCGTTGCTAACTTTTCTAGAAACGACCCCCAGAGCGTCATCTCACATTCCCTTTAAAAGCAGGCGCTCTTGTTCCATGGGAGATTCGCTATTTCAATGGCTGATTTGCCAGGCGCACGCAAGGAGCGGTTCACAGCCGAGGAGACTTATGTTCTCGTCAGGGTCTTAAAAGACAGAGAAGAAGCATTGTATGGGGATGGGAGAAACCCACCCAAATTAGCTTTGGTTAAACGGTCATGGGAGGAAATTGCTACAATTGCTTCCACGGCTGGCATTTTTCTTTTTGACAAAATGTAAATAAAGAAATGTCACAAAGACTTACTTTCCGATGTTGGCTCACTCTCACTAAATCACAAAGTTATGAATGCATGGTGATATTTTTGCAATGTAGTCTAACATTATACCGAGATTACTTTGCTTCACTATACCTCACTATAGACGATGCAGATCTTCTGTCAGATAAGCTCTCCTCTCCTGTGCTGCTGCTGGGGCATTTAGGTTAAATATCATCGACACATGCAGTTCAACATCACGTCTCCTTAAGTCTCTAATATTTCCTCATTTATGTCATCAACACATCCATGATTCATGTAAAACACCACATGCCACAAAGAATGCTGCAACTTTTTGCGGACTGTACTGTAAAGTGCCTCCTGACCTATCCAAACACCTGAAGCGCATCTTCAGTATGCCGAATGTTCGTTCAATTAAGCTGTGTGTTTGTGTGTGTTTTCGATTAACAGCCTCACAGGTCACAGGGCTCCAGACTAACTTTTTGCACTGGTTGCACTGGTGCGCCTAACTTTTTTTCATAGGTGCACCAGCACAAAAGTTAGGTGCACCCAAATTTTCGACCACATCGCATTTAACACCGCAGCAGGTTCACTTTTTTTCCTTAATTACTGTCCTATATAGGTTGTCCTATGACTTATGATTTACAATTCTACAAGAAAAGTAACTTAATGAAGTGTTGGTGCTTTAAGTGCTTCACTGAGCTGAAATTTAAACTTAAAACATCTCAAGATGAATTAAATAAAAATAACAGTGAGTAAATGAACAGTGCACGTCTTTTAAGGGCTTCAAACTGCACATCTCATGGCTCAATGTCTTACATACTATCCTTCATGATCTTTAGGCCTTGGCTAAACCAGCTCCCCATGCTAGCATCTTCCATAGAAATGTATTTGAGCACAATTTAAAGAGGGGGGATTTTTATGCGATTTTGCAATGATGATTGCAATAATCATTTAACAGCCCCACAATGCAATTTACTTTTTAATTTTAGTATTTTTAAATTTTCCAATAAGAACATCACTATGGTTAATGCAGTAACGAAATGGTAGGCCTATTATAGGCTATTGCAATGACTTGCCATGCTTGATCTAAATGTATCCATTCAATTCACCGTACACAATGACCACAGTTACACATGCAGGGAATATTCGGGCTTTAAATGTAGCAGCGATATTCGGTTTGCGCCAAATACCAGATTAAATTGATTGATGCCATCAGAATGAGTTTACACAACTCGCGCGCAAAACGAATATTGCTGTTGAAAACCGGGTTACTCCCTGCATGTAACTGCGGTCAATGACACACTCCTTTTCGGGGATATCTGTATCTCTGTCGTTCGGGAAGGCCTTGTATGCATTGTTCGGAATTTTAAGACGTCTTTTCATCTGCAATGACTCCTATAAATTTGGCGCAAGTGGCATTCCTGTACATCGGGTTTACGTTCAAACTATTTTTCTGGTGAATTATTTCGGACTGAACTTGGTGAAGGGAAGTTTCACTAGGCCTATCGTAGGCAACGATAAACTTTATCATCTCGGGCTCGTCTGATCGGTTTGCTGCTGCCAGCCGCCGAAAGGCAGTGGGGAGAGGGGACATTTATCTCGGCCTATGTGACCACACTGTAATGCAACTACATCCATTCTGTTTATCTGACGGGTCTCTCTCTCTGCAGCACACGCATTTTCAAATTTACACACAGGCACTGGGCCACGGCCAATCAGAGAGGAGGTCCCGCCCTTCACTATCTGTGATTTGTTTAAACCACGATATTGGCCAAATATGTGTCTGTTATTGAACCAAAGGTAGAGTTTCAATGCGGACACTTTTTCCATTCTCGAATAGCTGGTCACACCGGTGCACTTTTGAAAAATTAATTGGAGCCTCTGGAGCCCTGGTTCAGGCGTAGCTTATGCCTACATTCCTCCTCACTGAGGAAGAGATAGGTCTGTCTGGGCCGGCAGACCCTCTCCCTCCCGCGTCTAATTCTCTGTCCCAAGGCGCACTCCATCTCACTGTGCAATAGAAAAATTATGAGCAAGCGCTGGGTTGTGCACACGCTACATTATTGCCAAGCATGCACCTTTAAAATAGCATCTGAATAACACGCCACTGACTTTAGACTAGGTTTTTCCTGGTCTGTGGCGGAATTGTTTTTTGAAACTGCAAAATAGCACCAGGGAACACCAGGCGCTGGAACACGCCTCCTCTTTTCGCTGAACCGCCCCCGGGAGCACAAGTTCATTCCCTAATTTACCGACGTGCGCTGTGGAGGGGAAAGTCTGCTGTGTGTCGGATGCAAAATAAGATACAAGTGTCGGAGTACAAAGTCAATTGCGCTTCAGTGCAAGATCGGGCTCTATGTGCACACAGCCACAGCCAATTTTTGTTGGTGACAAGTTCATAGCGCCTTCGTGCAACATCGGATATTCGGAAATTCCGACCTCCAATAGAGGAAAAATGACTTGAACGCAAAGTCGGGTCGGATTTTTTGCTTGGAGACTCGTGCGGAAGTCTTGTAACCCGAGGTATCCGACTTGACGT
Organism: Alosa sapidissima; assembly: GCF_018492685.1. NCBI lineage: Eukaryota > Metazoa > Chordata > Actinopteri > Clupeiformes > Clupeidae > Alosa > Alosa sapidissima. The sequence goes on from NC_055966.1 coordinate 2,691,340, forward strand.
CACCATAATATTTTCCAACCACGGCGGCCTCCCTTTCAACAACACAAGAGGCAAGGTAATGTATCACTAAATTAACACTAGATAGAATCACCCCCCCCCCCCCCCACCCCGAGACATTTTCCTTCTTGCTCAACCATAGTAAGCAGTTTTAATAACGTATTTATGCGTTTCCTGTATTTGCTTTCCGAGCTGATCTCATGAACACACTTTTTTCAGAGGTAGAGATTTTAAAAGTCGGGTCCTCCGAGTTTACGGTTGGAGTGAAGGCAGTATCAGACCTACGGTAGGAGTCACGTGACCATGGTATTGCGGTACTGCGGTTACCGTCCCAGCCCTAGCCATGACTACCTTTTATATCAGGGGTGGGCAAGTATTTTTCCCAGAGGGCCATACTGACTTTAAATAAAGATAAAGTAAGTCATGGACAATTGAATGAAACACAAACCCCACAAAAAAAGGATGGTACTGGAAGTTACTGGACTGGATGTTAACAGACATGAAAGCAGCCCACATGACAGATTAGCCTACTTTGCAAGCCCATTCAGAGGCTTGATTTTTAAAGCAGTATGCAGTGTCAACTTTAACTTTACCCTGCATGCTGTCATTTGCGTAACATATATAGCCCTCTATCACTGAACATAGGAACGGTACACAGAAACAACATGCTTAGGAAATGTTGATGAAACACAGTGCATTGTGTTACTTTCATAACAGAGACGATCTCTTGAAGACTGCAAGGGAAGCTCGGCTTCCCCTAAAATGTCAAAAAAATAATGATCAAATATGTACTTTTGTGTTAACATTTTATTGACTAAAAATGTGTCAGAAGACAAGTTCGTTCAGAATCAGCTACATATAGCAGGTCGACTGACTCGTTTTCCTTCTCATACATTCCCGTACCATCACAATGCATTTCCCTGTTGAAGCCTGGTGTCCCTGGACTTCAATGGGGTGCTTTGAACAGTTTTTTTCAGTACTTCGAAACTAGACAGTCATTGGATAAATGCTGCGATTATGTCCCGCTCACAGACGCTCAGCGTCTCTGTGGGTGAATGGAGGTGTGGGCTGGCCTGGACTCCGGCTTCTGCGTGATGATTGGAGGGACTGTCAAAAGACTGCATCTCCTTTTAATAAATGACAGCGATTTTGTACTATAAAAAGTTGCCGAAGCTATTCAAGCTTAGTTCCACCGAGGATTTTGCAAGTGTAGTCGAAAACTGCTGCAACCTCTTGGTATTTGCTTGGCGAAATTGCTGGCCAATAAACATTGTACATTTCATACATTTATACAGCACATTCCTTGTTTCAGTTTAACCTAATTCCAGATTGATCGTTCATTAATTAATTTATACAGTTGGCTAGGCTAATGTCGTAGGGGTGAATAACCAGCTAGCAAACTGCACACAATGGCAGACAATGCTAATATCGTCGACCTGAATTTGGCAAAGCCATTTGAAAGTCTTCCTTGCGAGGAGAAACTTAGAATTAAACAGCAGGGCAAGCGGCTCAAGTCCTACACCTGTAACACAATGGGCCAAGGCTGTTTAAGCAGCCTAGCTCTGCTGGCCATTGAGAGGACACTGGTCAAGTCACTGGAAAAGATGCCTAGTTGGTACGACAGGGTCACAGAGCATTTTCTTGAAAAGGAATATGGGGCAGAATTTACGTATAAATAAATGGACAATTTTTATTATGTAGGCCAAAAATTAGCTTCCCCTCTTTGAAAGACCAGCAACCGCCACTGTTTCATAATTACACATTATTGGACAATGGGCCCACACTGGATCATATAAGCACACAAATTTACCAGCAAATGGAGAATCACTGAAAGAGAGCGATGTTAATGGTATCCCTTTGGTAAAACACAGCCGTCCAGAACTGGGATATTCTCCAATAGCCAGAGCATTTTTCAGGCTCTTTTGGAATACCAGACATGGGGGGATGCTATTTGAGGCTTACCTGCAGCTAGCACCAGGAAGTACTGCAGCCATTGTATAAAGAATGTACAAATTCTAAATTCTTAATGGGTGGAGGCATCTCAACGTTTTAAGTCCTTAGTTCCTCTAAAAATAAAAATTGCGATGTATACACAAAATGTAAAATGTACACACTTTAGAAAACTGACATTTACCTGTTGCATCTTGATGGACCTCTAATAAGAAGCTCTCTTGTAGATCTGGTTCACAAGCACAAGGTACGGGTTTGGAACGGAAACGTTGGTTACAGAAGCCAAGACAGAGTGTTAAGGTAGAACAGATCCCACCAAGTGTTTTGTCAGGCTCCTGTAAATGTTCAAGAAATGCCTTTCCCCCCAGGATTTGAACATTCAGGTATCTTCTTTTGAGATCAATATTAACTGACAGGATAAAAGAAATGTGAATAAAACATCAACTCCACTGTTAAATTATTGTCTCTGGGTAGTATGAAGAAATGTAAAGAAAATATTTCACAGTTTATAATGCAGTAGCCTACTTACTTTTCTCTGCATGAGTCACACTGATTTTTTCAGACTTGTTTGGGGGGTCTGAAATCTCTGCTTCTGTCTAGGAATAAACAATAAGACTTTTGATATTACCAGAGGTAGGATTAAGCCAATCTAATCTATGAGAGCAGTTGTTTTTCAGCCTGTATTAACGCAATATCTTAGCTGAGCTAAACATAAGTCCTGGTCCAGTGTATGTTGCCAAGTTGGGACCGAAATAAAACCCAGTGTAATCCTGCATGGAGCCACTTTGGAACTCGCGGACAATCCCACCAAAAACCCATATTTCAACCCATGTGGTACCTATGTAGTACCCAGGTAGAATTTATGGCTGAGGTCTAGATGGGTCCAGTGTATGTTGCCCAGTTGGGACCCAAATAAAACCCAGTGTAATCCTGCATGGAGCCCATGTGGGCAAATGACATGGGGCCACTATGGAAACAAAGATTGGTTGAATTTGTTTAAATCAGTCAAAGATCGTGGCTACAGCGCGATTTTAATAGTCAACTAGTTGATAGTTGATTCAGTTCTTTTGAAAGTCTGACCTGCCATTTTTCTTTCTGAAATAATTCTAAACATGATTCTAAACAAACATTAAATAGAATGTTTCATTCATTGGAAAGTCAAATCAGTTGCATCTTTTAATAAACACTATATAACTAAAATTTTCTCCAAAATAGGACCAATTTCATGACTCATCAATAATTTCCTTTCAATTACATGACTATTTAGAGTTTCTAGTGATGATGTTGGTGTTCTGTTCGCGAACATCCTCAACATCCCTTTTGCAACCTTTTCTTGATAAAAATGGCTGCACATAAAAAACACTGTTCCACAATGTTTAGCAAGTTCATACCATAGCAATCAGTTTTAGCCTAGTTTTATTAGCATCTAGCAATACTGTACACTAACCAGAAACGTTTAGGACCAGTCTAATTTAATCAACGGTCATGTCATATTTCTCTTTTGCAATCTTTATGTTTTTGTCATTTGGACATCTTCAGCGTAAATTATTCTGTGCTAAGTGTCTTATTTTGTTGTTCTGGATGTTTTTACAGTTGTTCCGGTAACACTTTACGGTAAGGGTACATGAATTATCATGAATTCATGCATGAATTAATGAATCATTTATGCATTACTTCATTCCTTAATATCTCATGAATCATCAGGAATTGACATGATTTCATAGTCTTAGAAATCATAAATCATGATGATGTATCCATCGCAGAGCTAGTGAGCGGAGCTGAGCGGTGCGAATATCCCGCTCCTCGCTCAGGTGGCTGTTCACTCGGCCACTCCTCCGCTCAAATTCACGTCAGTCCACTCCGCTCAATTTCGCTCCCCGCTCCACTTCAAAATCCTCCCGCTCCAGTGAAATCGCTCCACGCTCGCTCCAATTTAAAGGAGGGAGAAATAATCTACAAGCTGAATTATCACCTTAGAAAACTTAAATACCAAAGAACTAAGAGCAACGGCAATGTCACTCATAGAACATGTAGGCTATTGTAAAAGATAGCCTAATGCAACACCGACAGTGCAACGAACAAGCTTGCCAACGTCAATAAGCCTAAAACTAAAGGGATACGTGGGATTAATTGCCTAAATAATACAGGTTTAGCATCCGAGTTTACTTCAGCCTTACTTAAAGCATACAGTGGGCATCGCTTTCAAATGGCCACTTCAGTCGCGTATTACGAGGCGTGAAGCTACGTGAAGCTTTAGTACCACTTTCAGCCACTGTGCGTCGCTCTGCCACTGTACATCGCTCTGTCAGTAGCCTGACTGCCGCCCCTTCTAAAAAAAGCAGGAGGCTAGGCTACCTTTAAACGTAATTGTTACCGAGAGGAATCCCAGCCTACGAATTCAATAACAAAATAAATCGTAATTAAACATTACCTCGATTAAGGCTACTTGGGTATGGCTTAAAGCTTGACTACACGGTGGTAGGGAAAATCAAAATCTGCTTTTGATAGCCTACCGGTGCCGCTCCACAAAACGAAAAAGTATCTTAATTTGCTGTCTATGTTATTGTCAGTGTTGGGGGTAACGCAACTACGCAAATCAAAACAGTGTCTTAATTTGCCCTACTTCTTGACTGCAATGTAGTCAATTGACTGCTTGACATGTCATTTTTATTTTTCTGTACAATAAACAAATACATCTGCTTTATGCCGCAGAATTACATTCATATTTGGCTGACTGCAGACGCGCCACTTCCCTCACCATATTCCAAGATTAAGATAGTAGCCTATACAAAAAGCACTTCATACTATCATAAAAAAATCGTTAAAACGAATAGCTATTTGCAATTTGACAAAACACTGGTCCTCATTTTGCGAATGCTAGGACGATATGAGCCTGTTGCATTTAGTTAGATGTCCGAGTCACGCATAATGTTTGAAAACCACTGGCTCGTAATCACAATAATTTAACACACGACAGTTGGATAGCCTACTTCATCATGTCCCCATGCCTACATTTTTGTGAGTAGCATAGAGATGCTATTCACAAAAAAACAATAAAGTATGGCTCTCCGTTTGGGACATCGAAAACTTATATTTTTAATAGAGCACCGTCGAAGATGCTGACTTGCAAAAGCCTCGGGATAACACGTTATCTCCAATATCATCAGTCATGCCCCTTTAATCAAAGTGGGGAATGAAATAAAAGTTTGAGAACCACTGGCTTAACAAGTTACCTGCAGTCCAGAACACAGAATCTGTTGCAATATTCTGATGATCGGCGATGATATCGGCAAATGTTTGTTTTCCAAAGTAAGAATTTCACTTCACCATGCACCTTCGACAATGAATAGCTCATTACACTTGTTAGGTACTGTTAAACGTAGGCCTACCTGGTATCATTACAAACATTATTCTGTGTCCTAAAACTGGCATATTTTATGGCATTGTGTCATGTAAGTTCGTTGCAAAATGTAGAGAAATGTGTGAGGTGGTCAGCGGGGGACAATTGAGACTAGGGATCAACCAATTATCGGCCTGTAGACTGGGCTTCAGCTGTACGGAGCTATTTTTAGACGGTAAGGAAGGTAGCCTACATTGCTGAAGTTGCAATGAATCACAATCATCTACACTGAAGTTACAAAAACACCACTTTGTAACCTATTGTCTCTTTGATCCGGATCAATAAGTAAAGCACCCACTTCCTTCATTTAGCGAATTCCCGATTGATGCACGTTACTGTTTACTAGTTAGCCTACAAACTCGGGTGCTGCGTGTCGGGAGTTCTCTGCCTCCGCCTCGTTCGTTAATTGTGAATAACGGGACACCACGGCGGACATAGTACAGACAAGTCCTAAATTATGCGATAGCGAACATCAAAAAGTCTAATTGCTCCTTTTTTTGCTCCTTGTCAGAAAAGACAACATGCACCCAGGGCCAGCCGTAATTTAATCCGACCTGAACTAAATCGCGTCCTGAGCTTTAGGCTCTCAAAAGTGTAGCTTGTAGTCTACACATGGACACAAATTGCATACTTAAATAGCCTAAGAACTATTTTAAAACTGTTTTGTTAAACTATTCAACCGTAACACTTGCCATCACGCATGCACCTCTTCCTCTCCCTCTCTCGTGCACTCACACACACGATGGCAAAGCATCTTCTTTGTGACAGGTCCCTTAACAAGCACATAGCCCATTGTGTAGGCCTAGTCTATGAAAATAATTGCTATCATTAGCTCTTGGATTAACATGATACACAAGATTTACACTTGCAAGTGATGCAAGTTGATAGACAATTGTGTATCAAAAGAAGAAAGAAAAGTTTGCATAATTAAATGCTTTTGAATTAATTTTTTGCAGCATATCGCCTTTACTACCTACCCCCCTTTTTGACAACTGACATATTAGTTTTACATATCGGTTATCGGCCTCCTGTTTTGGTAATAATTGATATCGGTATCGGCCCTGAAAAAACCATATCGGTCGATCCCTAATTGAGACACACATTGGATTGTGTTATTACTTGAACATTACACACTATCCACAGCTGTGGTAGGCCTATCAGGGGCAGGAGGATTACTGTTAGCGCAGGCTTTATATAAAATTCTTCAACAGAAGGCCTCGAATGTTGTCTTGTTTGTGGAGCGCTTTGCTTCGCTTCTGTAATCTCGGCTTCATTGAAAATGAGGGCTTCCCTCAATGACCCTCCGAGAATAAATAAAGGTTGGTTGAATGAATGAATGAATGAATGAATGAATGCCCAAAATAAAGGCCTGTAGTTTGCGCAGCCTACAGTAAATAACAGACCCGCCAGAATGTGCGTTATGATGCTTTTTTACGAGCAAAATGTTTTTGGTACCCTACGCACACTGCATGTTCTTAAATAACAATGATCATCAGTAATATTCAACCATTAATTTGGGTAAATGGGCAAGCGTGACCACCTTGATTGGCTGATGATTGTAACGCGGGCATGATTCCAAACACCTCCCTTACGATGATGAGTGACAGGGGACAGGTCTCAGAATGCGTGCGCTACACAAGGACGGAAGATGATGAATAACTGGGGCCGTAGGCTATTCACAAAGGCTTATCTTACTACTAGGAGTAGGCTACTCCTAAATCACACTAAAAGATTTTAGCTTGGAGTTTTCTCTTAAAAGTTATTCACAAAGCCTTTCAGACAACTCCTAAACTAGGAGTGAGTCTTCGTGGCTATGGATGATGTCATTACTCATGCACGAGCTTGACTGAAGTGACCACCTTGATTGGCTGACGATTGTAACGCGGGAATTCCAAACACCTCTCTTCCGATGATGAGTGACAGGTGACAGGTCGGAGAATGCGTGCGCTACACAAGTAGTGTGAAGGACGGAAGATGATTAATAACTGAATAAAAAGGCCTAGCCTAAATGAATAAAGAGTAAGGCAAAACAAATAGCCTAGTAGCCTAATGAAACATAGGCCTATGGATTGATGCAGTAGCCTACCTTTGCAACATTATAAAATTAATCTGTCACCATATGCCTAGGCTACGTTTGCAAAGAGGAGAACATTTTAATTTGATTCACAATGAAACGTTACATTTAATTTACATGTTAACAATGAGTAGTTTTGGTTGTTGTTGGTGGCGTTATTGCATCCCTTTTATGAATGCAAAATTGTTCCCTTGCGATTGGAAGCTCCTGTTGCGCATAGGCTACGCATTTCAAAACATCGCAACGTAAAATGCCACAAAAAAGCTGTTTATGAATAGGTCTTAGTGAGTTAGGAGTCCTCTCGACTTAAGCTGTCCCAGACTTAGGTGCTACTTTTAGGTCTAAAATGCTTCGTGAATTACTTTTTGATTCACAATAATGTTACATTTAATTTACATGTTGACAATGATTAGCCTAGTTTTGGTTGTTGTTGGCGGCGTTATTGCATGTTAGTTATGCCTACAATGCAAAATTGCTTCCTCACGATTGGAAGCTCCTGTAGCTGCATAGGATTTCAAAACACGGCAAAATGCCGCAGGTTTGTGAATAGGTCTGTGAGTAAGGAGTCCTCTTGACTTCTTTTAAACTGTCAGAGGTGGGAAGGTGTGATTTGTTGGGGGCAGGGCCGGATAAACTGGACACAAATGTCTGATGGCCCCCCTTCCCCCCAGCCAACGTGAATCGGGTGGTTAGTTAATAGGCCTATTGTGAAGATTTTTCCTGCCATCTAAGGCACGAGCGCATCTGTGAGGCCAAGCCTCACCAAGTAGCTCGTTTGTTTACAACTAACATTCCATTTAATTAAACTGCTTTATAGGCTATGCCGAAATAGTTTTCAACATTTTGAATATTAGTGTCGGGTGAATTGAAATGTTCTCAAAGTAGCCTTATGGCTGAAAGCTGCTTGGGATCCCCCCCGTCAAGCAATATAACCATACAAACGCGCTTCCTGCACTCATTGTTTCAAAAGGAGTAAGTTTGGCTTTGTCAGAACTGAAGAGCTGTGGACGGCACGGCACGGTATGCCCAATGAAAATAAATTAAAGCAACGCAACACAACACAGACCCCGCTTCTCTCGCGTCAGTCACTGACAGTAACCTAGAATAAATGCATGGGGAAAAACACTTCCGCATGACAAAGACATCGTAAAACACTGAAAGTTAATATTTTGTCACTAGCAACATACATCTGTCCTTTGTCAAATGTATTATGTTCCAAGTAGCCTATGCGTAATTCTGCTTCATAAAGTTGAACAAATACATTTGCTTATTTCACAGAAAAATATAAATAGCCAGTTAGGGTCTACAGTGCAGATTTGGTAAGTTATGGTAGGCCAACTTGCAGTGAACATACAAACAGGGGAAATTCTTTCTCTTGTAGCTGAGTAGCCTCAAATGCGCACGTAGACATAAGGCCGAACATGCACGCGCCAATGAATCGTGCTCTCACGACAATCACGCTGTTAAACTTAAATAGGTTAACATCACTCTAAATTCGCTTTCAAGCAAGGAAAACGATGATTTGAAGACATCTGTTTTGTTGGAAGGGCAAGGGGTAGCAACAGGGCAACACAGAGACAGGCCTGATGGCAGGGCTGTTATGAGAGTATTAAAATATGGGATATTCTACGGGAAAACATTAAAACGGCAAGACAGCGCGGGGGAAAGTTAAAATACGTGATAAACACGGAAAAAGTTGGCATGCATTGTTTCGGTCCCCGTGCACAGGGATTATTTGTCATATTATTAATCACATATGATTATTTGTGAAATTGTGCAAACAGGCGCAACACATTTGAAAAGGAAGGACTGGTAGCATGCAATCTCACGGGAAAGATTGATTGAAGAACGTTATCACAGTGTGTGGCTGTGGCGCGGGTGGAAGACAGCGACAATTGGCAGGGGAGGGTCATGTCTTTTTTAACAATTCTGTCGGAGGGTCATTGAACAATTTCTAGCAGGCAAGAGAGGGTCATGCAACTTGCAACTGAAGCACTCAAAATTCCTCCGGTGGCCCCTTCAATAAATAACGAACAGTCCCTAGACTTGCTGCTGGGCTATATGTCTTGGTTCATGTCTGTTAACAACTCATTGCCGTCAAACGCATAGCCTATCTCGCGGTTGCATCCATTACAAACAAACATGCAATGTGAACGTCTGGGATTGGGGAGAGCACTAAATGCTCTACTGAATAAGCACGAAGTCAAACCTTTAACTGAAAAACACTCTTTAATAATCAAAAAAACCACGAATGAAGTAAACTTGCACCATCAAAAATCATTTATCGCCTGTAGGCTAACTCCGTGATAACAGGACGTAACAGGAAGGCATTTGGCTGAGCAACAGAGGTTAATATGCTCTATATTTTGTCCAAATTATGTCTGTCTATCATCGTTGCACTCGGAGAAAACCAGAATGTTTAAGTTGTCCTGCGTTTCTTCTACGGCTGCAAACGGGATTCACTCGCAGTTAACCAAATATTTCTTTATTAGGGCAGGGCAGGCATATTTCTGGCTATTAAATTATTTCTAAACCAGTCTGCTAAAGTCTGTAGTTAAGTCTGGGTAGGGTTTTCCAGGCTCCATTTCTTTTTACGAGACACCCTGCTCACTTGAGCCATCTACCGGTTGTTTGGGTTGTTACAGCATCTCACTGGAAAAATACAAATTAAAGTCGCGTGATACCGCGAGTGAAGCTGGCCAAGTCGAAGCACTGCCCACTGTAGGCTATTCAAATTGCTCATGTTTTTCTTTGCTCTCCTAGCACACTCATGTTTCCGCGAAATGTGTCTTCTTAAATTCCAAAATAAATCTCACTGGAACAGTGTCACAACATAGTTGTTCTTGCTCTACATTGTTAGTATCTAGTTGTTTTGTAGGAAAAGTAGCCTACGCTTGTAAGCCTTATGACTTTCAGTTTCCTTTCTAAAATATTTAGCAACTTCATCCCCAACGAACTTACTGTAATGTCGGCATGCTGGACTAGTCCTATGTGCTACGGACTCTGGGACGATGCATTCTGGGATACAGGGGAGAACTCTGGGGGTTGTTTGTGTGTGTTAATGCCTTTATTTACTGTTTTAATGTCTGTGTTTTAGTGTAGCGTGTTACCCTTTTAGGTCTTCCTCGTGTGAGATCCTTTTTGTGTGGGGGGCTTCGTCCATAATGTGTGTATGTGTTTGACACGCCTAGTGTGCACTGTTTTCGTGATCTGTAGGCTATTCTCTCCCCTGATTCTGAATGCTAGCCTTTAAAGCTTATCTTGAGCAAAGCTCTGGCTATGCCTAAACTGTTACAATTATGGTCAACATGTTTGTTTTGAATTGTAGCGGTCTTGGATACACTACGAAGATGTGAATTCAGGGTGGATTTGGGCATGCCTCACACTTGGGCGTGAGCGGTATCGGAGCGAAAATGGAGTGGGACAGAGCGGCCGCTCCAGCCTCTGAATAAAAAAGCGCTCCGCGCTCCAGCAAAATTCCATCCACTCCGCTCCTCGCTCGCTCGCGCTCCGCTCACTAGCTCTGATCCATTGTACCTCATGCTTTAGTTGATGTGTTGTTCATGCATGAAGTCATGAATGAGAGACTATGAACTCTTGTAAATTCCTGATTCATAAATTATAATCCCCACTGCTTACTTTAGCGTAATTACAGATTACAGTTATTACGCATGTTAAAGATGCAGTAAGCGCTTGCACAGGAAGTCATGTTTGTTTATATGTTTATATTCAAATTATTACTAGACGCTTTTGTCCAAAACAACGTACATTATATTTTAATCAAGGACCAAACGAAACACACCAGAGAGGTAGCTCATCCCTCCCCCTCTTCAGTATTTTCAAAGAAACACAGAGTTTTGTTTTTGTTTGGGGGACAGGCTGACCCCACCTTGTTTGTGTAAAGTTTTCAGAGCGTGGGCTGTGTACAGAGACCGGATTTTTTTACAGTGCACGCACAGAGTGGGCAGCTAGCAGATTGTGAGGAGATGATTGTTGAATGTGACAAAAATTGTTATGGGTTTGAAATCACGTATGATCACTGACTGCAACTTTAATGTGCACATGACAAGAGGCATCGTATGCCGTCCCCTGAATGTTATATTAAAGCTACATTGTGTAATTTTTTGAGTTGATTTTTAGCACAATCTATGTTTTCCTTCAAAAATATGTGCTCATTTATGTGTAATTACTTCCGCCAACAAATCGTAGTATTCTTGTAAGTGTAGAATCTGCCATTTAGAATACAGGCGGGAGAGTCGCCTGTATGGCGGCAGACAGTACATTAGCCAAGGAGGGCATACCTGAAATTCTAGCTCTGCCTTTCGCGTTTGCCAGTCAGTTACCGAAAGACAAGAGTTGTGCTCACGGACCCAAAATATGCCATACCACATGCAACACGTAGAGTAGAGCTGTGAAATATAGTCCACCATTTTTAAAAGATAAAAACTGTCAAGATAGTTGTTTGTGGGAAAAGGTCTTCCTTTTAATGTAACAGTCTGGTTTAAAATGGACATCACACAACAACTTGCACATCAATCAGTCAGTCTCCCACACACCAAAACTCAGGACCTTTTATAGAGCACCAAAGTGGGTGTGGCCCAATTAACCCATCTCACTTGCAGACTATTGAAAGCTAACAGCCCACAAAAGCACATTCAATTAAAACAGTCCAAAAACAAAGAAGATGCAACCCACGGTCAAAGGTAACGCGTGGGACCCACGGTCAAAGGTAACGCGTGGCTCCTCGCCTTTCATAGAGGTCCCCTGCATTAATTACAGACGTGACGCTCAAGCAATCAGGTTTCATGTGTGGGCATCACGGTCCAATCAAGCAGAAGTAAATGTTTCTGAGTTGTTCAGGAATAACAAACTAGGTTGATTCATTGACAACGTATTGAATGTTTCGGTAACACTTTATTTTAATGTGTCGCTGTTACAGTGTACCTACCTGATTAGGTACAGTGGTACAACCTGTGTAACAACATATACTATCAGGTACTATCATTGTACTTGCATTATGTATTTGTGGGTACCTACATATAGTTGTTACATTGTAATACTGAGTGCTTTTACAAAACTTTGCCAATTTGCCTACATTTTCATCAGAGGCAAAGAGCTGATCTGAGACCTGCTGGATGGGGTAAATCTGGTCATGGTAGATTTGATATACAAACCATTCTTAGCTCCAGTCAAGGCCTCATTGTCTTCAGAGTAATGATAGTTATATAGATTACAGAGTAATGATAGTGATAAACTTGTACGGATAGGTTATGAGGATGAGGATGCATGGGGATTGGGGAGGATGGGTAGAGGATATTTGTGTATGTATATTGTGCTGTATATTGTGCTGTGTGCACTGTGGCACTTTGTACAATTGTTCAGAAAACTTGTGAAAAATAAACGTTTAAAAAAATAAAATAAAAAAAAAAATGGGAGGAGGAGTGTGAGCACTGCTTGCAGCATGCGGTCCACCTGAATACAGAGCACCAGGCTGATGCCATGGGGAATTCTCATCGCCATTCCTGTCTACAGTGGGAGGAGCATAAGAGCAGAGCGGAGAGAGAGAGGCAACACTACAGATTGGATGCGGAAAGGGAAGAGGTGGATGACCAGGTAATCCGTAGGGTTGACCTCCAAAAGGTCATTATGCTGCCCGGTATACCAGGAGTGAAGTCTGCAGTCTTCACTTGAAGGATCACTGCCTTTCATTAAACTTTTGCCAGTGTTGGCAAGAAGTCACCCTTTAAAAAGAACACTGTGTCTGTGATATAGCGTGAAGGCATTGCGGGGAGAACAGCAGCAGAGGTGGCATCTGCATACGTACATCCTGGATTTTCAGGACTTCAAAGGTGTGATTGCCTCTTCCAACTCCGGCAAAGTGAATGTGATGGAGCTCCAGTGCAACAACATCCTTGCATCGAGCAATGGTCGCTCGGTGACCAAAGTCAAGAATGTGCCAAATCTGCTTAGAATGACTGTCATTCAAATGAGGAGGGGCTCCAGGTGCATGTCCTACAAACTGTCGCATGATGAAGAGTTCACACAATGTGACTTCCTCATGAAGAAGGTAAGAGAGTATATATACTCTTTTGATCCCCTGAGGGAAATTTGGTCTCTGCATTTATCCCAATCCGTGAATTAGTGAAACACACTCAGCACACAGTGAACACACAGTGAGGTGAAGCACACGCTAATCCCGGCGTAGTGAGCTGCCTGCTAAAACATAAACTCGAACCGGCAACCCTCCGGTTACAGGTCCGGAGTGCTAACCAGTGGGCCACGGCTGCCCATAGTTAGCAAGCTACTACCAGAAGCCAAAAATCTGACTCTCACACTAGCTCAAAAATGCCGTCATGTACTGTAGGCTACTTTCTAAATATTCAACAATCGGAAGCAGCTGCAATTGTAACAGGACATTTTGAAAGAGACCTTAATGGAAGCGCTGCTGCCCAGCTCGCGCACCCTCCTTCACAATGTTAAATGGTGACACGCACACAACTTGCAAAACACTGAACTGCTTTGAGTGAAGTGCGCTTGCGAGTTGCGTTCCTTCTGTAATTAATTATACTAGATGCTCTTCTTCACACTGAAAACAGTGGCAGTACTAGCTTGTAACCTATAGCCTAACACAGTGTTTTTCAACCACTGTGCCGGGGCACACTAGTGTGCCGTGAGAGATCATCAAGTGTGCCGCAGAAAATTACCCAAATGTCACTCACTGGTCCAGAAAAGCAACTGTTGCATTAAAGAATGTATAACCACATGCTCTCATTGATTGTATTCACTAGTTCGCCCTTCTATATGATTGCCTCAGCTAGACTAGAATGTATGGGAGAAGTGCGTGTTTGGCAAGGTAGCTGTCCGTGGTCCCGGAGTGCCTGGAGCGGATATCGCGATAGAGCGATGACCGCTTGCACCCCCCTGTGTAAGGAGGATGAGTAACAGGGCAATTGGTGAAATGGAGGAGTAGGGGGAGGAGGGGGGATGATTTCGCGAACGTCGGAGCGTGTGACGTATGGAAAAGGAGGTCGGCTTAAATAGGCCTACCCTGCGGCGGCAGTGGGTGAGTTAATTGCTGTCAATCATCCCGAAGGCTCCACCCGAACTTTGTTTATAAAACATCATTTCACTAGTTCGCCCTTCTATATGATTGCCTCAGCTAGACTAGAATGTATGGGAGAAGTGCGTGTTTGGCAAGGTAGCTGTCCGTGGTCCCGGAGTGCCTGGAGCGGATATCGCGATAGAGCGATGACCGCTTGCACCCCAAAAGATCACAGAGAAAGGCCGCTACCAACTACATAAGTGCTTGCTGAGCGAGTCGTAAATCCGCTAGATTGGAGCGGATGTAAGACTGGTAGGCATCCGAGGACCAACGGCCCAGTATTTTAATTTGTTGCTCCGATAAGCCGTTGAGCGCAGCTGTTGTGGCAGCTCCTATCCTGAAGGAGTGTGCGGAGTAGCGATCCGCGGGAAAACCAGATTTGACTAGAATGGTTTTTAAGAGTGTCTGGAATCTGTGGCGAGTGATGGGTAGCCCTTCGTCTGACACGAAGGGCGGGCTAGTAGACGAAGCTTGAGCTGACCGATATGAGATGTAGTGAGATAGGTATTGGAAAGGCTGAAGATCTGAGGCGGAGTTAAATGGATATGGAGTGTCCTTTTCGGGACTGATCGGTTTTACTCTGTTTGATGGTAAATCGAATGGTGTCTTGGTCTAGCTGCTCTAGATCTGCGATGCACGGGTGGACATCGGGAATGAAGAGAGACGAAGGGCATGTAAACTCGCTACATCTCAGCAGCCCAAAAAGGCCGGTAGAAACATAACGGAGATGGTGGAATCGGAATGCGGTGACATGACCCTTTGCGAAGGGTAGCGAGGCGGGTGGCGAGAATGCTTGAGGTAATGGGAAGGCGGGAGTCTTGGGGGACTGGATGTTGCCTACGGATACCTTTAATTAACAAGCCTATCCTGGTGTCGGAGAAGGGGCATTCGGAGCCGTGGGAGCGTTTGTAGAAGAAATGAATGCCAGCTAGGTAGACTCTAATGGAAGAAACTTTGATCCCGAGTGAAGTGTGGGCGTAGGTGATGATGATATGGTGACTGCATCGAAACTGGTAAATGGTAGTGAGTGCTTTGCGTGGAACTGTTTGAAGCACGACCAAGCAGTCCAGTAGGACTGCATGGTCCTGGGTGCGAGGGCATGAAGGGCTTGGTCGGCTGTGATGGGCTGAAGATAGCTGAGGGGGTGGTTTATGGGAAGATGGTCTCCGAAAAGCTGGGGAGTGGAGTAGGGTACGGGTCCGCCTCTGGAGCCGAGCTTCTGAATCTCTGGAATTTAAGACGAGAGAGAGAGTCAGCAATTCCATTGTGGCAACCGGGGACGTGCGCGGCTCTTATAATAAGCTGGTAGCTGGCTGCTATCCAGATTAGACGCATAATAAGAGGGGAAAGCGCAGGCGATTTTGAGCTCGAGTTATTAATGACGTGCACTACGGCTTCGTTGTCGCTGTGGATTATCGCTCTTGGAGGTCCGCTCATTCCCCCAGGTAGGGCCGTGATGGCTACGGGGTAGAGTTCGAACACGGCTGACGATTCGTTTCCAGTTGTTAGCTCTCTGAACTCTAGTGGCCACGGGGATGCAAACCAGCGCCCTTTGAAAAAGCCTCCGAAGCCTGTTGAGGGGGCTGCGTCGGTGTACAACTGGAGCTCTTCTGGAGATGATTGGCAGTCGTCGTAGAACGTGCACAGACCATTCCATTCGTCTAAAACATCCTCCATAGTTTGATATCGGCCAGACACTGGGCATCTAGAGATACGACGTCTTCGAGAGATGGGGTTGCTGAGCGCAGTTTAGGAGATGCGAGATGAAAGGGCGGCCCTGGGGAATGAGTTGACTAGTGGACACTCGACCGCGCCGTGACTGGGGCTATTGCAGAGGGGACAAGATGGCTTAAGTCCTAGGAAAACGCGGTTATGGAGCTCCATATCGAGCGCGCCCCAGTAGGGGTTTTAGTTCCAGAGGCCGACTCTGGCAGCGCATTTTGCTGAAAACAGCCGGTGGTAGCCTACGTATGAAAATGAGCTCCACCGTAGGATACGGCTAGGCCGGCGATGATGGCCGGGTAGTCATTTAGCTTAGTCATCTGCGTCGACTGGAGAACACGAAACAGACGACTTCTGTGTAGTTGGCAAAAGCTATGGTGAACTCGGGAAATGACAGGGTTTTTTGATGCTGGGCCAGAATTTTTTTTTTAGAGAAAAACCAGTTCGCCGCAAACTAGATCCCGGTTATGAGAGGGAATAGGAAGGGAGGGAAGAATGGTAGAAAGGTCTACGTCTGCACCTGACAAGATGAGGTTCCTGGTGGGCGCTGTGACGGGTGGTGGTTCGAATGCTGCAGCGTGAGGAGGCGGTGGCAGGGCCTGTGCTGTGGCTAAAGAATAGTTTTGCTGCCGGAACGGGACGTCGTGGTCCGAAGCACTCGCGGAGTGCTGATGACCCGCTGCTGCGGGCTGGTCTAGCGCGGAGCCGGGGAAGAGATGGGAAGGGAGAAAAGGGGGGAGGGAGGGAGCGGTCGCTGACGCGACCGGAAGGGGAGCAACCTGGGACAGGGTCGCGGGAAGTGGGACGGGGAAGGAAAGAGGGTTAGGGGGGAGTAGCGACGCTGTCGCTATCGGCGCCGACTAAGACCAGGTGCTCGCTAACTCATAAGAGAGATGGGGAGCTAGTGAGGTGACTCTTCGAGCTGACGCTTCGTGAGTTGAGGCGTGCTGTACAGACGTGGCTCCCGGGATGGAAAGGGGAGGGGGAGAGGGGGGAGGGAGGGAGCAGTCGTCGGAACGACTGGAGGTGGGGCAGGCCTGGACCGAGTCCTGGCTAGGGGAGGTGGATGGGGGAGGGAAAGAAGGAGTGGGGGGGGGAGTAGCGACGCTGTCGCTACCGGGGCCGTCTGGAAAAGTGGGGCTGGACCCGGAAATACGGCGGAGATCCGGCGGGAATGGGCCTGAGCCGCTGACGTGGCAGTGGCTGTGGCTGAAGCAGCGGAATGATACGCTCTGAAGCGTGTGGTGCCGGAAAGTGCTGTCGGCGTGCCCGGTTCGCGAGGTGGCTGGTGGTGTGTGCTTCGTCCGGCTGAATGGCCGGCGGAAGGAACCGCGTCGGGATGCCAGAAGGAGCAGCTTGCTTCCTGGTCTGGGGAGGAAAACAAAGTGAGGGAGCGGGAGGGCGAAAAGACCGGGTTATCCGACTGCGTTAGAAGGCGGAGGAGATGGAACTTCCTATCCGACATGCGGCATCGCGATGCCGCGGGAATGGAGAGTGCTGCGGATGCGAGCCACTGTCCAGTGGGTAGGGTCAACGCCTTGCTGGCGCTGGGTGGATTTCCAGTTCCATGAGAGCTGTCTTGTCAATGCGAACGATACGCAGACTGAATGATTTCGCGAACGTCGGAGCGTGTGACGTATGGAAAAGGAGGTCGGCTTAAATAGGCCTACCCTGCGGCGGCAGTGGGTGAGTTAATTGCTGTCAATCATCCCGAAGGCTCCACCCGAACTTTGTTTATAAAACATCATTAATTGCACTATTTGTGGTATGCAGGCATTGTACAACGAGGGCCCCATATCCAGTATTCACAGAATCATCACATATTAACTTAACAATTAACAACAATTAAATTAGATATAGTCACCTACAAATGAAACAGAGTGCGCTTGTTTTATTGAGCAGGTCTTGCATATAAGCCATAATAAGGCCATATCTGTGTATTACTTGAAGTTTTAGGCTATGGTATGTTTATTTTTTCTTCACACAGGATGTTAGTGTGCCGTGGGACATTTTAAGTGTCAAAAGTGACAAAAAAGGTTGAAAAACACTGGCCTAACATATTTTTTTGGAATCAATTCGTGCTGTGATTGACATCAGACTAGTCATTAGCTAGTTAGTTGTGCACTATTTCCCACTCAGTAGTAAGGTAACAAACAGCCTACTCCAATGAATTAAATTTTTTGCCAATATTCTTGTCGCCCTCCCAGAATTCTGAATATCTTTGCTCGCACACTGTATGAACTGCAGTGTTTCTCATGCATTGACTTATTTGTGGCGGCCCACCACAATATCAACATTGACCAGCACACAATGATTATCAATGTTGTACTATTTCAATTGGATGGAATTCTTTTATTGTAGAGTTACTGTATGTGCACCTTTGTAAAGCCTCTACTTGTTTCTCTGTCTCTCAACGAACCTACATGCATGTTTAAAGGCAACATTAATAATCCTGCAAGGCATAGAAGATGACTAAAAGGCTAAATTGTGCTTAAATCTGGTTAGCCTCATAACCCTGCGGCGCTAATTTGTTAAAAACTTTTGCATTCAAGTTAATTCTGCAAACCGACCACCACAAATAGAATTAAATTCTGTGGGAAACACTGAACTGTAACGTGATTAATGACACGTTACACCCAACTCTGCTCAGCTAGGAGTAGCCTAGAGAAAGAATCTCCCGTGTGTAAGTTCACTCCAAGTTGGCCTACCCCATAAACTGCATGACAGTAGGCTATTTCTATTCATCTATAAAATTACCACATGTTTGTTGTTTATGAAGCAGAATTGCGCAGGCTATTTGCACACATTTTTGTTTGCGCAAAATAAAGAAAATACAGCGCACACGATTTTGGGCTGCACTTTGAACGCCCGGGGTCAAGCTCTTGTACCTAACTGCGATGCGTGACACCTGACGTGTGTGCCAAATTTCAAGAATTTTCGACCATGTTAACTACCTCAAAAACAGGAAAGCAAAAAAGTAGAATAACAATAATAATAATAATAATAATAATAATAATAATAATAATCCTTACAAAAACAATAGGGCCTTGCGCCCTTCGGTGCTCGGGCCCTAATAATAATCCTTACAAAAACAATAGGGCCTTGCGCCCTTCGGTGCTCGGGCCCTAATAATCCTTACAAAAACAATAGGGCCTTGCGCCCTTCGGTGCTCGGGCCCTACTACTAATAATAATAATAATAATAATAATAATCCTTTCAAAAACAATAGGGCTTCGCACCTCTCGGTGCGCAAGGCCGTCCCGGCCTCGCGCACCGTCGGTGCTCGGGCCCTAATAATTGTACATAATGATAACAATGTGCAAAGTAGAATATTTTCACCAACCAGTTCATCTACATCTCATTCCCACATTCTTATTAGTCAAAAGTACAACTGAAATGTATAATGTAGATCATGTTAGCACCTGTGATGCAATTACCACAATTTCCCAACTATTAGCTGCAGCTTATACAATGATTTTGCAAAATTTCTTCAGCTATGAGGTTAATACACGGGGGGAGTTAATATGGTATATGGTTTTGTTTCTTTTAACTTGCATAAAACACTGTCCTGTGGCTTACACAATACGGCTAATACACAGGAAATTACTGTATGTATTTCATGTGCCCTGGACATTATAAAATTATATAAATATTTATGTTAAGCTGGGTACATGTGGTGATGTGAACAATTTTCATATGGTATTCCTTGAATGTAAAGGTAATATGTGATTGGTAATCATGATGTTTTGATCTCTTGAAATATCTCTTATGGGTAGTTTCAATAAAATACTAATTTACTGAATTTTGGGGTGTTTCCAAATAGTACATTTACAAATAGTAAATAGCATAGCAATGCAGACCTATGTAATCATTTGTATTTCAAGTCTCTGCTGGGAGGTAGGAAGGTATAAATACATTGATTAATGAGGTAGTGGGCATTTCAATTAGTGCTGCAACACGTTGTGTCTCTGAAAACGTAGATTTGCTCATTATTACACATAAATCTTGAATTTTATCAACCAAAATGAAGGGCAAAATCACATAATGATTCAAAATATGTATGCCAACATCAAACACCACATATGCATCAGTAATAATGAGGTTTGGATATTTTCTGGGCTCTTATGAGTGGTTTAACAAAAAAAAGCCAATAGGCGGAATTTCCTTTTTTCAAATCAGAGGTCAACTTTGAAGGCCTGTACAGCCACAAAGCTACAAGATCCAACTTGCTATCATACCATTTTATACTCCAGAGATATGTAGCTTTCAGAAAAATATAGTGAGAATTTGCCCCCCCGAAGTGGTAGTGACACGCCCCTTTTTGGGCCTGTGGCTCATGGACTATAGGGGAAGGATTCATTGCTGCAACAATGTATAGAGATGGGTCTAAAATGGCTCATTAGGGCAAGACGGGGGACATGGGACTAGGGATGTAACGATTACCGGTATAATGGTAAACCGCGATAAAAAATTTGACGATAACAATTACCGTTTTCATTTCAAATATCATGATTACCACGGTGTGGAAGCCGTGTGTTTAATCCTTCCCAGCTTTATCCGAGCCTGCTTTGACATAAATTAGGCCTGGTACAATGAAACAAAACTGGTACCCTACTGATTCTGTTGTTTAATTGATGGTTTTAACTAGGGTTGGGCGATGTCCCCTAAATTGGCATTTGACGATGTGTACAGTAGAACATTGTGATGGACGATGATATCGTCGGGGGGGTCATGTACAGACATATGGTAATAATTAATTACAAGGATACAAGGAAGTTTATTGTCACATGCATATAGTTACTGGAAGTAAGAAATGCAGTGAAATTATGTTTGGTGTCAGCCTATTTGTGCATTTATGGGGGGGGTAAAAAGTGCAGTAGAAGAGGGGTTTAGTAGATTAAGTGGCCAGGGCTGCATAAGAAAGTGCTTATGAAAGTTGGGGGAGGGGCACCAACAAGGAGCACCCAAGAGCAACAGGGGCAAGGAAAAACTCCCTTACCAAGGAAGAAACAGACAGATCCACGGCTCCAACAGGACAGATCCACGGCTCAAGGGGCTAACCCAACTGCCAGGGGTCTTGGTGTGTGTGCTGGGGGGATGACAAGGGAGATGGGATAGTGTGCTGTGTATGTGGGGAGAGGGCAGTGTGCAATATGTGTGTTGGAGAAGCAGTGTGCTGAAAGTATGTAGAGGATGTGTGTTAGAGAAGATCCTGAAGACAATGTGCTGTTTATGTAGGGGGGGGGGGGGGCAGTGTGCAGCAAGTATGTAGAGGAGGCTTACCATATGTCTGTACAGAAATACATTTATAATTTTCTACATTCTACAACAAAATAAAATATATATTATATAGGCTATACGGCCTGATGAAAGTGGACATACTGACCAGGCTACCGAAGTTGTGTGGAAGATCTGCTCCAAGAAAATCGTCGTGAAAGACGGATAGACAATCAATCTGAACACTTGCGTGTGCACCAACCAGCGGAATATTACACATTGCCAGCCTTCGCTGGGCCTAGCAAAAAAGCTACTTAAGACTACTATCGTGGTCACTCATTTAAAATCTTCAGTAGTACGTTATGCAGCATCCCACGTTATCAGGCTACCGTCTATGCTGACTATGATGGCGGCAGAAAGTGAAAGTAAAGGGCTGCGATCGCGCAGTCCAGGCTATAGGAGAGCGAAGTAAAAAAACTTTTACAGGTAACGAATCACGATTACCACTCCGCTGCTGTCTGGGACTTTTGCTAAATTCAATTCAAAGCACTTTATTTGTCCCCAGGGGGCAATTTATATAATCAATGCATGAAATACAAGCCTCACAGTGAAAGACGGATAGGCTACCTTCTGATCCTATAATTAACGAAAGAAATTGTTTATTTTAACACAGAGGAGAAGGACACATTTGGCGCTCGCTGTAGCCTCGCAAAAATATTTGAGCGCTAGAATGTCCTAGTCGTAGCCTAACAATAATAATTCAATAGGACTATTTTCTGCTAAAACCTTAGGCTCCATATTTTACGTCCAATGTAGGCTATAGGCCTGCGAGACATGTAGGCTACAAAAAGACAATTACACATTCACATCACAGTCAGGAATTATTTGAATAAGACGGTAGATTCTTTTATTTTACAAGACAGTAGACTAATATGTGATAACTGTTTGGCTGACAGCCTTTAAAGTAGGCTTAATTTCATTTCCAGGGAAAGTTTTTTTTCATGTTTTAGCCTGTTACAGCAGAAATTAGTGACTGGCATGTGGGGGCGTGGCATCACGATGGTTGCTTCCCATCGTGATGTCTGTCAACCATCACGATGGACGATGATATCGTCCCTCGGCACAACCCTAGTTTTAACTATACAGCAAATGCCAGAGTGTTATTTTTCCAGAGTATGAGGTTAAAGAGTATACTTTTTTACACTGTGGAGTATATTGAGGATTTTGTACACTTGTCAGTGTGTTTTATATAGTTTTAACGGTGTCCATTCTTTTGCCAGTGTTGGTCCAAAGTTTATTTTTACTGCACA
This sequence comes from Alosa sapidissima, assembly GCF_018492685.1. Taxonomy (NCBI): domain Eukaryota; kingdom Metazoa; phylum Chordata; class Actinopteri; order Clupeiformes; family Clupeidae; genus Alosa; species Alosa sapidissima. The sequence continues at coordinate 2,714,112 of NC_055966.1, forward strand.
AACTCCCAGGGTGTCTATAATCTGATTGAGTCCTTAGCGTTCGCATATTACGTCATCACGTCATCGGACATCTCTGTCTGGATAAGTGAAGTCGCCTGAGAACAATGGCTGCCTGACTTCGGCGAAAGAAAGGTAAGGTGAAATGCAAAATGTAGTTTGTCTGAAGAGTTTTCTTTGCCCAGCATTTGTAACTTTCTTTTAACGTTCCTGTCGTGCATGTTTAAACTTAACGTTTGTGCTAAAGATTTACTGCGTTCACGAGGTGGAATTCCTGTGTTAACGTTACTAACGTTAGAACTAGCTTAGCAGCTAATGGTAAGTTAACTTTAATGTTAGCGCACTGGCAAATTTTAGCACGCCATATCAAATCTGACCAAACTCTTTTTTTGATAAATGTTGGGATTTTCTCGCCATGATTGAATTAATTTGACGTTCGAGCCGTCAAATACTAGTGAATATAAGTGTTGGTCATGTTTTACTTTTTTGTAAGAGACTGGGTTAACGAAGCTAGAACTAGCCTACTGTGAAGTTTTCAGGTTATTTTAACTTAAGGTAGCACGCTAGCCTAACGTTAGTTAGCTCACCGTCAAGCTTATATCAAAGCCAACAAACTTTTCAGTTAAAAGTTAGCATTCACCCCCACCATCACTAAGTTAATTTGAAGTTCGTGTTGTCAATATAGGTGAATATAACCGCTGGTCAAGTTTTAACTTCCCGTTTGCGCGAAGGTTTCTTTTTTAAATGTGTTAACGTCTCCTATTTTTTTAAAAGGATATCAAGAAAGAAGTGGTGGACTGGATGAAGCGCTGAAGATGAAGATGATGGACTTTTCTAATCAGGATTTCTGGAGCAAGGTAATGTCCTAAATTATAAGAATATCTACAATTAAAATTTGATACCTTTTTCTTTTTTCCTGTCAAAGAATCAGGAATTACAAGATTAAAACAATGCATTTTTGACAGCAGCCAGTAATGTAGAACATTTTAAACTAAGTGTATAAAACATTTGATCACTGTATTATTATTTCAAATGACCTTGTTTTGACTTAACTCTAACTGTTTGTAGAAGATATTTCCTCTCAATTTATGGAAGTGGGGAATTTTTCTGAAGCCAGAAATCATCAAAGGATCCAAGAACCTCACCAAGACACCCATGTTGGACTCTTGATTCCTAAACACCACTTTATGATACACCAAAGTCATTTTGGGCCCTTATCGGGCATCTATTTCGGGCAGAACTGGGTGTGTGCAAGGCTTCACAACACCGGCCTCGCTCCAGCGGCGAGATCACAACACATGATTGGTACCGTGTATTCACAACACATCACATGATTGGCACAATTCACATGTCGTCTTTTGGCCACGGAAGGTGCTGAGATGTGGATTCACTACCCCAGAGCACTGTAGACAATCACATAATTACGCCAGTCCAGTACGTATACATGTTTTTATATTTTGCCAGAACTTCCTGATGTTTAGACATGATTATTTAAATCCATTCATGAATTGTAACAATGAGGAACATATGTAATGCCTTTAGTATATTGCTTTTTATGAATGTCAGCTGTATTGTTTCAAACTAGATTGTGGATTTTATCCAAACATTGTAATGCTTTTTTGACACTGTTATTGACACTTGAGGTTTGAAATTAAATATGTTGAACCGTGAGTTGTTGTCTAAATCTATTGGTGTAAAATAATTTGTAAATGGATTAATATTGTTTTGTAGTCATAGGTGTTAAATGTTATTTTGGTGAGCGTACAAACCTAACAGTGTTGCATAATTTCTGCATAAGAGTAAGTGGTACTCTCAATCTGTATTTCTTTATATTTTGGGGATAAATATTATCTTTAAAGTGGTACATTTTACCTTATCAGGTGCTGAAAGGACAATGAATCAGAGTTTTCATTTTATTATTTCAGTGTTGCATAAGTTACTATTACAGGTGTTGGAGTTACTCAAAGTAGTGTCAAATGATGCCTCTGAAAGAGTTTATTTGAACACTTGTGGTGTTGGAAATTTAACTCTGTGATAGTGTTAATATTTTAACTCTGGTGTCCAGTGTTGGGAGAACACTGGACAATTGGACCCATATATACCCCGAAACGGGTGTAAAATGTACTCCTACAGAGTATCATTTACACTGTCCAATTTGCTGTGTAGTGTTGCACGGTGCACCGACACTACAAAAGTATCGCAATACCCTGAAATTAAAAATGTCACGATACCTAATTTTATTAGTATCGATACTTTTAAGAATGACCGTGTTCTTTTGAAGTAACATGCGTGTGCGCAAGGCATGCTTTTTAGTGCCTTCTCCCCTATAGCCTGTGCATCATTTCTCCACACCCACGTATGCGCACTGTGCCATAAACAGCGAGACGTTGCTGCTAGTTTAAGTGCTACTGTAACACATAATAATAGGCTAATATCAAGTTGATTTGCTCACTTGCATCTCAAGTTTGTGTTGCTAACCTACCTAGGCTATGGGATTTAGATAATTTAGGCCTCCTATTGGGTTTAACATAATTTAGAAATAGGCTATGCAACCATGGCAAACTTTTGCATCTGGAGAGAGCTCCTTGCTAACTATCCCGCTAGCTCAGGTCATGTCTGTCATTTATGGAGTGGTCACTAAAATCATTAATGAACATTACAAGACACTTAGCTCTTCTATAATCCCAGAAAGATTTTCTTCGACTTGTTAGTTTTTTGAACATTTATTTTATCTAATGACAGAAAACATAATGAATTGCATCCACATATCCTTACGCACTTTGCACAACTATTATTATTTACTAGCCTAAAACCGTGAGGCTGAAGGCTACTCACATATTTTCTAAAGTGACAGGCACTCAATTACACCTATACTGTACACAACCAATGTGCACTCAATTAGCCCTACACACTACATTAACCCTTAGAACCCTAAGATGTTTTTAGGGCATTTTCACTTCCTTTATTCATAAGGATTTATTCTGGTCATTGTATTCTTGTCATTGCCACACACACATATTATATATTGTTTTTTTCAGCAGAGTCTAGGCTATCCAGATCTAATTTATATAATTTCATGTATTAGTACTAGCATTGATTTTATTTAGATTTTTAAAGAATTAAAATATAAAAAGCGTATTATAAAAATTCTTATATTTTGACTGTATCTCACAGCTCATAGCTCTACATGCATTTAATGTGTGTGTAGAGCAGACTATCCTGAATCGGGCAATATAATTGCCATGTTGGAGGGATACTCTGGGGCTGAGCAATTTACATGAATATGTGATGTGTGAATTACGGAAATAAATGCCATTTTTTATTTAGTGATGAAAAATTACCTTTCTGCGCTCCATATCTGTGACACTAACTGATCTGACATGACTTGACCCGAGTTTGCGTGTTAGCCTGTGTGCGCCTATGGTGTAGGCCTATGCACTCAATGATTCTCAACTTTTTACTGCAATGCCATGAACAAAGTAAAGGCAAAAAGGTGTTTCTTTGTTGAACAAATTGGGATGCAATGTGAGCCTTGAATTGGATGCCATTCAGGAATTTGCTAGGATCTCAAAACCGGATTATGAACATGCTTTGCCATATAGAAACACACGATAGCATTGGATTATTAACATGCTTTGCCACAAAAACAGACAAAAACGTGGGGTAAGTCCAGCTATATGAAGTTCTTATTTTGCCGTCACTTCGTCTGTTTTATAATAAATACAGAAGGATGTACTTGTGAAGGATGTACTTGTGGTGAACGCAGAGAAGTATAGACTGTAAATATGATGCAATTTGATTTAATTTCATGATTTTTTTAAATTTTCATACTTTAACGTACAGACAAGTGCGTGGGCTCGTTGGAAAGCCGCACTTCTCCTGTCACGCAATGGATTCATCTCACTGCGATGAACAGTTTCGTAGCAATGTAACAGAGAAGAAAGGGTGTGTTTTTTGACGCACTTTGCGTCAATCGGGTTCTAAGGGTTAAAGACATGCCTAAGTGTAATACTTTAAAAATCAATATGAAGTATTCAAATTCAAAATACTATACATTATTAAGAAAATAACTTTATATGAATTCCAAAATATATCAAATAGAAACATATGACATAAGCCATCATTTTCCGTATGTGTTTGTGTGTGTGTGTGGAGAGTCAAGCAGAATCTAGGATGGCCAAAAAATAATGAAGTCTAACCTCTGAATTTCTTTTCAAAGTGCACCAGATTGATGCATTTAATTAAACATTGAAATATTATGTTTTTTCTTCTTATGGGAGAGTAGGCCTATGCCCCCGAACCTGAGTGGCTTGTGCCCCAGTGCAGCTCTAGCTGATGCTAGACAGTGTCCCCATTTTAAGTTCACAAAGATAAAAACATGACATGTTTTGGAGGTATTTAAGATTCTCAACTGAAAATGTCCCCGGATTTTGTCTCAGAAATCTGGTCACCTATAGGCCTACAGTGGCAGGTGTAGGATTCAGGAGGCCATCAATGGTATTGAACAGGATCTAGAATTGTTTGATTGGTGGAAATAAGGTTTGAAAAATACTGTGATCTAGCATCGTTGTTTGCTTTGTTAAAGTTAGTTCTTTCAAATGTTGGTAACCAAATTACCATAATCTAGTGGCTTTCCATTTACGTTCGGTTCTCCTACAGTCTTTTGAGGCTACCTATTTCATTAGACTGGTTGACAATAGGATTCCTCTTAGTTTTAAGAGGGGCTACATTATCTAGTATGGTGGCATAACTCATTAAATGTAGCCTTAGCCGCTGTATAAGCTCTTATTTGTCTTTAGGTCTAGCAGCTACATGAGTAGTAAGACGTATCTAAGCAACCAGCTTTACCACGCTGTCGACGTGTAGCGTCAGTTCCTTCATAACATCGTCAACGACTCCTCTCTGCTCCAAAGCACGCAGCAAGTCCCCTTCGGACACAAATCCAGGATCCAAGTCCTCCCTTGTTTCTGTCAGTATACTACGTATCTTGTCATGGATGTTCATCTGATGGAAAGATTGAGTCGTTTACTTTAGCGTCCTAGCTACGGTCAACAAATAAGCGGATAACGCTAAATATCAGGTTAACTTTATAACTTCTCAGCTAACTTAACATCTAACGACAAACTACATTATTGTATGACAAACGTTAAATTGCATGCATCCCTTATACCCACCTGGACTAAATGACCGCGGATAATCCGTTTTAGATCAGATCCTTTATCAGTCGGCAGAGACATTGCAAGTTTACCCTTTGCTAGACTTTATAGCGGGAAGAAAATAATGTAAAGTTAGCGTAGGTCTAGCCTACTTTCGCTGCACGGGCTACAAAACAACAGCAGGCATACGTTAGAGCCCGTCCACACAACACGAACTAATGTCTATGACAATAGAGCTGGTAAGTCCCGCCCCTTCCGCTATCCCCGCTGGACCTCTAGATTGAAAAATCGTTAATGCAAGTGAATGTGAGAAAAGACGGTCAGACACATGGCGGGAGCGTTTTGTTTGAAGCAAGCAAAAGTTTTGAAACAGGTGTAGCGGTGTTTTGCAAAATCAAAGCAGCATTACCTTTCTTTCTTTCTTTTGTTTTAGTATCGGGGTTAGTTTGATTGGAGAAATATTTTGCGAGTGCACTGGCCGACGGCCTGTATAGGTCCGGTATACAGTGCGTTTGCTGATATTTCCTTATCATGGAGGGAAATCAGTAGGAGGATTGTTGGAGTATGGAGGACTTAGATGAGGATGATGGTAGTTGGCGAATTAGGAGGGTGCTTAAAGCTAAGAGGTTGAGGGAAAACAAGGAGAAGGAGGAGAAATGTAATGTTGTGAGGTTTGATGAGGATGGAGGAGTTAAGAGTATGGATCCGATAAAGTTGACAAAGATAATTAAGAATCAGATGGGAGAAGTGAAATATGCTAGAATTTTGAGTGATGGAAATTTGTTGATTGGATGTGTCTCTGAAGAGCAGGTTGGAAGGGCTGAAAAATTGCAAACAGTTGGAAAAACAAAAGTAGCGAAGAGTGTGAAAGTTGGTGATCAAGGAAGTAATTAGGGGTGATTTATGGGATTCCTTTATCAGTGGATATGAAAGTTAAGAATATCAAAGAAAAGTGTGATGCTGTTCAAAGTGCCAAGCGTTTGACAAGGGGGTTTGAGAAAACGGAAACTGAGTCAGTTGTAGTTCAGTTTAGTACTAAAGAGTTGCCCCTGGTTCTTTACTTTGGGTATATGAGATATAATGTGAGAGTTTACTCATAAACCAATGAGATGCTTTAATTGTTAAAAATTTGGCCATGTAGCTAAAATGTGTAAAGGGGAGAAAAGATGTGCAAAATGTGGAGCTCATGACTATGGGGTGTGTGGGGAACAAGCAATACTTAAGTGTTGTAATTGTGGAGGGCCTCATAGTGCAGCTTACTGGGGATGTGAAGTAATGAAAAGAGAGACTGAAATTCATAATATGAAAATAAAGAACAAAGTTACGTATGCAGAAGCAGTTAAAAGGGTGGAGCATACAAGAGCTAGTGGAAGCGATGTAAGAAGGGAAGCTACAGGAAAAGTGTGGACTCCGAGGTAAGAGTTTCTTAAAGAAAGGGAGAAAAAAGAATGGGAGGAAAAGAAGAATCTAGTGATCTTCATTGCAGGGGTGATTAATGCTACATCTGAGGTGAAGTCAAAAACAGAAAGGATACAAATTATTACAAAAGCAGCAGTCCATAACTTGGGTATGACCGGTTTAAAATGGGAAGAGGTTAGAGATGGCCTTAGTGGGATGCTACCAAGTCAAGAGGGAGCTATAGGATGATTTTATTTATGTTAATTCTTCAATGGAATGCAAGGAGTTTGTTAGCTAATGGGCAAGATTTTAAACAATTTATAGTTAGTAGGTCAGTAAAGCCTGATGTATTGTGCATCCAGGAAACATGGCTAAGGCCTAGGTTTGATTTTGTTTGCCTAACTATGTTGCCATTAGATGAGACCGGGAGCAAGGAAATGGGGGGGGCTGTGTTACATTTGTGAGACAGGGTGTACCTTATAGAGTACTGGGTGTAGGTAAGGAACAAGAGTATGTGGTAGTGGAGGTATGGGCAGATAAAAAGAAAGTAGTAATAATTAACTATTACAACCCTTGTAAACCATTGGAATTAAATAAACTAGAAGAGATAGAAGGACAGGACAGGAATAATGTTATATGGTGTGGGGATTTTAATGTGCATAATACTCTGTGGGGAGGAGAAAGGATAGACAATAATGGGCAAGTCATTGAAGAGTTAATGGATAGTAGATCTTTAGTTTGTTTAAATTATGGTAGTGGGATTGATGTTAGAACTGGTAAAGAGTCAATATTAGACCTTACTTTTTATCTAGTAGATTGGTTCCAAGGTGTAAATGGGAAGTGCATAAGGGGAGTGCTGTTGGAAGTGATCACTACCCAATTCTATGTAAATTGGATATTGATGTAGGTTTGAGTGAGGAAGAGAGTCATGGAAGGTGGATTTTTAAAAAGGCAGATTGGGAGAGTTTTAAGGAAACAAGTGATTTGTATATTAATTTAATCCAAGACATTGAGGATGTTCAGAGAAATGAAATTGAGTTGAGGCAGAGTATTTATATGGCAGCAATGGTTTCTATTCCAAAGAGTTCTGGAAAGTTTGTTAAAAAAGTGGTACCATGGTGGGATATTAATTGTGAAGAGGTTGTTTTAATTAATTCATTTAATTGATTATAAACAAGCACAAGCAGTAGTAAGACGGACAATAAGGCAGATGAAAAGATCATATTGGAGGGAGTTTTGTAGCTCAATTGGAAGCACTACTAATATAAATGATATATGGGGAATGATTAAAAAGATGGAGGGTAATAGGAGAGCATGGTCCTATCCAATTCTTTCTAGTGGAGACCAAGTGGCTATTTCAAACTTGGAGAAAGCAGAAATGATGGTTAATACTTTTAGTAAGGTACATAGTTCTAATAATTTAACAGATGAAGAAAAAAGGAGTAGGGAAGAAACAAGGAGTATGTATATTGAGGTTATTCAAAAGAAAGATACATTAGAAGATAAGTAATGTTCCTTTTACTCTGAGTGAATTAAGAAGTGCATTGAGTAGGTGCAAAAATTCTGCTCCTGGTAAAGATGAGATTTGTTATGACATGTTGAGACATCTTAGTGAAGAGGGTTTGCAAGAAGTTTTAAATGTATTTAAGTATGGGAGGAAGGGAAGATTCCTTCAGGGTGGAAGGAAGCAATTATTGTTCCTATAAGAAAGCCAGGAAAAGATGCTAGTAGCCCAACTAATTATAGACCAATAGCTCTTACCTCTCGTTTAGGCAAATTAATGGAGAGGCTGGTTAATGCACTTTGTAGAGGAAAAGGGACTGATGGCCAGTTGCCAAAGTGGCTTTAGGAAGGGGAGAAGTACAATTGACTCAATCATATGCCTTGAGGATGAGATAAGAAAAGCTCAAGTTAAAAAAGAGACAGTTGTGGCAGTGTTTTTAGATGTGGAAAAAGCGTACGATATGTTATGGGTAGAGGGTCTTTTAATTAAATTGCATATGTTAGGTATTGGTGGAAACATGTTTAACTGGGTTATGGATTTTTTTTTTAAGCAATAGAAGTATTCAGGTAAAAATAGGAAAAGATATGTCCAGAAGGTGGGTAGTTGAAAATGGAACTCCTCAAGGAAGCGTCATAAGTCCATTGTTAAATTTCTTGGTGTCTTTTTTTACTCTAGACTTACATGGAGGGAGCATGTATCTAAGGTTATTGACAAGTGTAAAAGAGTTATGAATTTAATGAGGTGTCTTAGTGGATTGGACTGGGGGGCAGACATAGCTTCTCTGAAACAGATTTATATTTATTTAATTAGAGCTAGAATTGATTATGGGTGTCTGGCATATGGATCTGCAGCCAAGTCAGTTTTAGCTGGACTAGATGTAGTCCAAGCAAAAGCGCTAAGAATTTGTACAGGAGCCGTGCGCTCTTCACCAGTGTGTTCTTTACAGGTAGAAACAGGAGAGATGCCATTATACTTGCGAAGAAAACAGCTGCAGGCAAACTACTGGGTCAATTTAATGGGTCAAGGGTGTGATCACCCAGTTAAAGTTGCTAGTCAACCAAGCTGGGAGAGAGAAGTGGCAAATCTGTCATGTTTTGGATGGACAGGGGAGACTGTGGCACAAGAACTGTCTATTCTGGATAAGAGCTTCTGTTCAGGAGTAATGTGGCCTTCAATTCCATTATGGCAACTAGAGGTCCCAAAGAAAGATTTAGAGCTGCTTAAGTTTAAGTCGGAAAATCCTGAGATGGATTTGGTGCATGTATTTCAGTGTCATGTACAAGAAAATTATCAAGAGCATTTATTCATTTTTACAGATGGATCAAAGGATCAAGAATCTGGTGCTTCAGGGGCAGCTTTTGTTGTTCAGGGTTGGAATATCCAAACCTTTAAAAGAACTTCTAATTTTCTTAGTGTATTTACAGTGGAGTTATATGCAATCTTGATGGCAGTGCAATGGACTGAACAGATTCAAACTCGTAAAGTGTTGATATGATTCTGTGATAGTGAGTGAATAGATAGTGATTCTGTATCAGCTATCAATAGTTTAGGGAAAGGGTTATCAAAGAGCCGTCAAGACCTTATATATGAGATTCTACTGGTAATAAGAGATGTAAAAAGGAGGGGGGTAGAAATTTCTTTTTTATGGGTTCCAGCTCATGTGGGCATTAGGTCAAATGAAAAGGCTGATAAGTTAACCAAGAAAGCTGTGGAAAAGGAAGCTATAGATGTCCACATAAATCTGTCTAAGTCAGAAGGCAAAAGTATTGTGTGGCAGGAAATTATTTTAAAATGGCAACAGCTTTGGGAACAAGAAAACAAAGGGAGGCACATAGAATAGGACATACATTTCTGAACAGTACTCTCTTTGTTTTAGGAAAACATCAGAATGGATTGTGTTCTTGTCAGGAGCTGGAGACAGTGCATCATGTAATAATGTCTTGTAAAAATTATGATTCCCACAGACAAGAGTTGTTTAGAGTTTTGAGAGAGATTGGAGTAGAAGATCTATCTCTAAAAGGTATTTTAGAAATAGGGTCAAGTGGGAGGGGAAAAAGAATTTTCTTTAAGTTTTTAATGGATACTGGTTTATTTAACAGAATATAGTGTAATGCAGTAGAAGTCCTGTAGATGGCAGTAATGCAACTAATTGGATGCAAGCTGCCGTTAAAATTCAAAGAAGAAGAAGAAGAAGAATGTGAGAAAATAATTATTTTCAGGTCCCGTTTGAATTTTGCCATGAATGTGAACATATGTTGTCTGTGAATTTTTAATATAAATTTTCATGTAAAGAATGCTACAATTGAGCAGGTAGAAGTTTGATGCGGTTAAACTTTGTGTGAGAGCACTTTGTGGACTACAACTTTCCGCTAGACGACAGCCAAGTTTCCCATAACAACCATCAGTTGGTCGAGATGTACATAGTGTTAATGTGTTGAGTGAAGCTAGACATGTTTCGAATATTTTTGTTACCATGTGTGTTTATTCCTGCCGTTACAAAAACTAGCATCTCAGCTAATGTTAGCGATTAGCTCACGTCCAGAGGCGGACAGAGTACACAGATTCATTACTTGAGTAAAAGTACAGATACCCTTTGCTAAATTTTACTCAAGTACAAGTAAAAGTACAACAGTCAGATGTCTACTTAAGTAAAAGTACTGAAGTACTTGTTTTTAAAAGTACTTGAGTATCAAGAGTACAAGAGTAGCCTACATTTTCTAAATATTGCATTACTACTGCCACAGTGCTTACATTTATGTAAGAAACGTCCTACATGGAGTTATGAAAAATGTTAATGTTAATACCTTGAATGTAAATTTCATTTTCATCTTTTTACCATGTTGCCAGGGATGGGCAGTATTTCTAATACATGTATTTAAAATACGCATTTTAAATACAAAATAATATTTTGTAATTGAAATACTTGAAGCGAAAACTATCATTAACTTGTTCAGAAAATTGAAATAGTCTGGCGAGGTCACAGGTTGGCACATTCCCGGGATGGACCTGCTGCGTCTTCATCCATTGTTTCGTCCATGGTTTCGTCTCTTATCTAAATCTGACCATGTAGTTGACTTTGGCGGAAAGCTGAAGGTGATTGCTGATAGGCTGTCCCAATCAGTGGCGCCTGCACAATCCAATCACGTTTGAGAGGGAAACAACAAATTGAGGGTTTCCGAGACTTTTCTTTTTTCCTTTTTTTTAGTAACGTACTCACGGTTATGGATAGAAATGTAGTGGAGTAAAGAGTACAATATTTGCCTCTCAAATGTACTTGAGTAAAGTCATGAGTACTCCCCAAAAATGATACTCGAGTAAAGTACAGATCCCTCAAAATTGTACTCAAGTACTGTACTCAAGTAAATGTACTCCGTTACTGTCCGGCTCTGCTCACGTCACAGGCGACATGTAGTCTTTCTCGTTATGTCTTTTCCACAACTGATAGCCGAAGAATCATATAATATACTGTCAAACTCGTAACATGAAAAATTATATTAAAAATTCACAGACAGCATATGTTCACATTCATGGCACAATTCAAACGGGACCAGAAAATAATTATTTTCTCACATTCACTTGCATTGACGATTTTTCAATCTAGAGGTCCACTGGGGGTTTAGCGGATGGGTGGGACTTACCAGCTCTATACGCCGTTACGCTGAGTTGAACTACTGTGCCGTATCGATAATCAAACTAACGATTCATAGGCTCCGTACGAGAGGGAGTTAAGTCATTTAGAGACGAATGACCGCGTCGCAGGATAGGTGTCCAATCTGCCATATGTACTTATTTTCGGAATTGACGTCACTTCCTGGACTCGTCTGAGGCTGGTCTAATGGGTCTGAGGTCTCTCAAAGTCATTAGGCGTGTTCGACTTGAGGCAGATCTGTGCAGATCTGACTTGATGTGATGCATGCTGGGTTGAACACAATGCATACTGGGATGGACGCAATGCTTGCGGGTTAGAAATTCTGTCCGACTTCTGTCAGCCAGGGAGGGACTTACCACTGTGACACCATGTCACATGACCTTAAAATATCGCGGGAGTCTTAGCCTGCAGACAGATCTTGCAGTTGCCTTCCACGAGCTGCACGAGCTAAAACACGCCCTCATGACGTCAGTTCAAAGACGTGATCGGGCCATTTAGGAGGAATGTCCTCATGACGATTATGACGGGAGTCTCATGCTGCTTCCTTATGTTGGAATATGCGAAAATAAACAGAAATCGAAGGGATACCTTCTTATACATGATTTCTGCAACAATGGTAGGCTAGCCTACTGAAAACGTTTGGATATTCTGTTATTTTCTGCTGTTGGCTAAATAGATAGACGCACGTATAGGGGAAACACTTGATATTGAATTTATGTGCTACAATGCAGGCCTGTTAACTGTATGACAACAGTGGTTTATTTAAACTACATCATAAGAATTTATTTCGTCAGTCATCATGCTCATTTTAATGAGTAAGAATGAAAGTTCTGCTGTGTTTATTGCAAACAACATTCCGCGATTGCAAATAGCAAAAAAACACGTTTTTCTCCTGAGACCTGAGAGGTCTGGAGGGTGTGTACTGCTGAAGCATGTCTGAAAGGTATTTAGGTCGTGCTCCATTTAGTGATTTATAAACAAGCAGTAGCGCTTTAAAGTCAATTCTTGTGACTTACTGGAAGCCAGTGAAGGGACTTAAGAATTGGAGTAATGTGGTCAGTTCTTTTCATTTTGGTGAGAACCTTAGCTGCTGCATTTTGTATGACCTGAAGCTGTTTGATAGTCTTTTTAGGAAGGCCTGTGAAAAGTCAACTGCAGTAATCAATCCTGCTGGAGATAAATACATGAATGAGTTTTTCTAAGACATGCTTTGACATCAGCTCTCTAAGTTTGGCAATATTTTTGAGGTGGTAAAAAGCTGATTTAGTTATCGCTTTCATGTGGCTGTTGAAATTTAGATCACTGTCAATTAATACACCAGGTTTTTTAACAGTGTCCTTTGCTTTCAATACTTTTGTGTCAAGGACAGTGGCAACCCTAAGTCTTTCCTCCTTTTTACCAAATATAATTACTTCAGTTTTTTTCTTTGTTCAGCTGAAGAAAATTTTGAGACATCCAGGTTTGTTCTTGTTCTACACACTGACACAGAGATTCGAGGGGACCATAGTCGTTTGGTGACAGAGCTAAGTAAATTTGTGTGTCATCTGCATAGCTATGATATAAAATCAAATTATTTTGGATGATTTGTCCAAGTGGGAGCATATAGAGCATCACAGTCCCGCCCACAGGAGTTTCCGGAAGTAAGAATTCAATGCAATTTCTCCACAATTTGGGTATAAGCCATAAAAACTTAACTGCACATGGTAGACTCAAAACCAGCTACGGCTGTACTAAGCGATTGTATATGGTCATATAGAGGGCGAAAATTCAAGGGGCACTAACCTTGTTTTGAAATAAATGTCTTTTAATCGCGATGTCTTGGATAAGTACTTCATTACCCACAATACTGAACAATCCCACAATCCCACAGTGATGCCTCTGATTGGTGGAAAGGCCGTTATGATCATAGTTTGAAACTTTATCAGCGAAAATTATTGACAAAGATGGCGGAGTCTTTTACTGCCTATGGCGAAAATCTTAATGTGAATAAAAACTTTCTAGACGAACATTGGTACTTGTATCAACAAGGATTGTGGTTTATATATCACACGAACTTAGTCAGGGCCAATACACCATCAAATAGAACACTGTAAATGCTAGTTTAAACACATAACTTTTCAGGTAGCCGATAGGCTAATCATTAGCCTTTCAGACATTAGAATGTCATTATAATGCTGCTAACATTAATATAATGTTTTAGTGACCTTGTTGTTTCTATGAATTGTTGTTTATAGGAAACATCAACTTAGTATCTCAATAAGTACTTCAACTTTTGAACTAGCTAGCTAGCTGATAGCACATGCAAGCTGGATGCTACCACCGGCTAGCAGCTAGAAGCTAGACACTGCAGTAAAATGGTTAGCAAACCGTCCATGCCCCCGTGAATATTTCACTGTTTCAAGGACGAAATCAAGAGTGTCCAAAGGGGTGAAAACCACTTTAAATCAGGTCACATTATTGACTGTTGTGTGTCCGAGGGTTAGCTTGTGGGTTTTGTAAGGGCCAGCATGAGGGACAAGACCTACAAAGTTGTGTGGTGAGTTTTGCAGGGAGGTTGGTAATGCTAGTTAACATTAGCTAGGCTACTGTAACCTTCATACTGTACGAGTCATATCATCAATCATTAACCTAGAAATACTTCTTCGTACATTTTATGAACATTTTGCGTAATAATTCACAGCAAACTGAATATGGTGGTCCAAGAGCAGACCATGCACCGGTCCGTGCATCAGGATGGCAGTCAGATAGGAAGCACTGCACAATGTTGCTAACGTTAACCGCTTTCACACACACGATATAAAATACACGATGGTAAATATAACATTCAGTACCAAAACACGATTATTTGCACGATTACTCCTGAAATAACTGCTATTAACTGCACATTCACTATATAAAAATCACTGTTTGGAGGAAAGGGTTCGTGTGCTGTCGCCGGTTGGAAATGATTTCGCGCTGGTTCGTGCATTGCTTATATATTATTCAGTGAGGCGCGGTGGTTTATGGAATGAGTAGTTCCTTCGCTCGGAAATGAAAATATGTACACAGTCTTGTACCTTTGACTTTTTTTGGACTTTCTCTTCGTTTTGATATGATGATATGTTGTATGCTTATGACTTACTCCGTAGCTGATTAGCCTAACACATGCTCTAAAACTCTTTAGATATGGATTTTTCCAAAACGTCAATGGGAGAAATTAATGGGAAATTTACTTCCGGAAACTAAGCTCTCTCGGAGGAGGGGCGGGACTGTGATGCTCTATACATGGATTTCTATGGAACGTCACAAAAACATGCGTGCGCAACCAAGAGGCAGAAAGCACCATAGAACAGCATAGAGCAATGCAAAAGAGCAAAAGAATAAAATGAGTTTTTGTGCTGAAAACTGCACCAATTCAAAATCATGTTGGTTAGAGAATGTTAAATATGTTCAATATCCCTAACGGAATGCATGTCTTTGCCAAAAATGACAAAATACGATGTTATATTAATAATCCAAATGAACGTCAAACTTTGAAATATAGTCTGAAATGAGATGATATTATCATTGAGACAACAGGGGTATACAAAAAAATCCGATTGTAGCTTACAGCAGCCGACTATTTAGGTTACGTTTATAACGTTGTGGACGGCCACCAAGCGTCTTCTGCCTCACGGCTGCGCGCGCATCTAGTTTTGTTGGTAAACGGGAAACCTGTGTATATAGAGGTTGAATCATAGACTGTATATATAGAACTGGACAGTGTGGCTGCATTCTACAGTGTTCTATGGAATTGAAGCCGCCGAGGCGACGCCATCTTGGAAAATTTGGAGCCAATTTGAAGTGTGGCTGCGCAGCAAAAGTTGAAGCATGCGCAGTGAAGAGGAGTCGCGGTCAGGCACGCCCACTCAGTTGCCACTCAGCGAGTTAAACACGCCCCTTGTCAAGTGAAACCCGCCCTCTTCTCCTATCCACAACGCAGGTCGACTCGGCGCCGAAGGCTAGCTGGCTGGATGAATTTTGCGGCTGTGAGTTAGCTAAACAGTACAAACAACAATCGTTTTGTTCTTGTCTGGTAAGTGTTGCGTATCAACTGAAAAGTTTTTTTTGTCTATTGGTGTTCTTAAATACGTCTAAGAGAGCTTATTATGTTGATTAGACTGTGACAATTTAGTATGGTGAATACTAATGAGCTAACAACAGAAATACGGACAGCGAATTAGATGCTGACGTTAGCAGCTACATTACCGTTAACGGGAGGCTAAGTTAGTCGTTGAAGTGATGAAGATTAGCACACAGCTCCCGTAACAGTCGATGCATGATATACTTGGTTTTATTAGTTGTTGCTGTTTTCAAATATCTCAATCTTAATGTATGCCATCTCAACATGTAGTAACCATTGACTGTACATGGGGATTAATAACACTAGACAGTCAGTACAGTATATGATGTGATAAAGCAACGGTATGATGTGATAAAGCAACGCAAGTTAACGTTAACGTAATGTGAAGCATGAACCTCATCAACCCGTCATGTTAATGTAACTACTAGCCAGTTTGCCAGCGTTGCATTTTTTCTAACGTTAACGACAGACACCTCTGTTAGAGCTACTTCTGTGATGGTAGGTCGGTAGCATAGACTGTAAAAAATAGGTAGCACTAGGTCGGTAGTTGTAGACCGCATAAGTGAATGATCGATAAATGAAACGCCTGCATTAAACACTACGCCAAGAACCAGAACCAGAACCAGTCACTTCCCAGGGATATCGGTGAACATTTGAGAAAGACCTTAGTTTGTCATCTAACGTCCATGATCAGTCATACTGATAAAGTTATTTTTTAAGCTGACGCAAGTAAATAACATTCACACCGCATATTTAAATGTGTAGTTAACATTAGGTAGGCTGTGAAGTTTATTGCACACATATATTTAATTAATTGGTATTACTAGTGGTGTTGAGTGCCTGATTAGATGCTTTGTAATGCTGTAAAATTGTCTGACTAACTTTATTGTAACTTTCCTTTTTGCAGGTAAGATATGGGTAATGGCTGAATGTACTGGAGGTGGCGGCAAGGTGGTCTCCATGGTCTACATTAGTCTGCAAGGGAATGCCTACGTGAAGTGGTTTGGCTGGAGTGGTCTGAGGTGGCATGTCCTCCCTTTCTCCAAGTCCCCTGACCTCCATCTCCCTGACATAATCACCCACCGTCACTGGATCAACCTGAAGCCCCTTATACATGGGACATGGCACAGCACCACTACGTTCTGAAAACACATGACTTTCAATAACTTGCGTGGCACCAAGAAAGGTCTGCCGCTGCTCTGAACCTTCTGTTAATGTGACATCATTCATACTTGAGGCTGTACACATCCCTTTGTGTCTATTTTCTTTATTGATGTCACCCAAACTTCAACTTTCTGTATGCCCCTGTACTCACACAAATTGTAAATTGCAATGTGCCATTTAACCAGTGGTGTAGTCTAGTTAGTTAGTTAGTTGTAGTGGTGGGTATACTGTGAGCAACCCCAAATGTTATTATATACGTATCCTTGCCTATTTTAAATGGGTATACTGAGATGATGATGCTTTTTAAATGGGTTTACTGTGTAGTCCTGTGTATCACGTAGACTATACCATACCACGGTCATTTAACTGCCTTGGTATTTAAGTCAGAGGCCATTGCTTAGTATTTAACTGTAGCCTACACAAAGATGTAGACATTACAATAATATTAATATCAGAATAATTATTGGTTGATACTAAATCAATATTGAATTTTTTTTAATTTCTTTTGTGTGATATATCATTCAGAATGCTGCAACATGACTGGTCTTCAATCAGCCAAAGAGGACACATCGTAACTCCTCTCCTAGTTACTCTCCATTGGCTCCCTACAGTAGCCAGAATGAAATTTAAATCTCTCACTTTGGCCTATAGGACACTGACTGGATCTGCTCCTTGTTATTTTAATTCAATGATCAAGATATACATCCGCCCACTGCGGTCTTCTGATGAGCGTCTGTTGTGTCGACCAGTCTTAAATGCTAGGTCAAATTCAAGACTCTTTTTCTCAGTGGTTCCATGTTGGTGGAATGAGTTGCCCAGTGCTTTCCGTTCTTGTGATAGTTTTTGGTCTTTTAAGCACTTCTTATACATTATGGTTTGTATGCAGTAGTACTGTTTTATTTTCATTATAGGCTGTTGATTAATTTGACATTGTTTATTATTGATATTCTCCTTAATGTAGTCTTACCATGTTTTTGTTATTATATTATTGATTGAATGGGCATTATCATTTATTATTGCTTTCCCCCCTCATTTTCATTGTTTATTTCATTAGGCTATTGATTGATCCCTGTTTTAAGTATTATATTGTTTTGTATTTGGTAAGGGTAACCATCATCATCATAATGTGGTATTTTCTTATGCACTTGAAACAAAGAATAAAAATGTTTCTTTAAATGTAGTACCACTTTAAACACATCACACACTGAACAGCAAAGTAGCTTTCTGATTATGTGTAAAAATTTTACAGAGTATACTGATGTTGTAGGTCCATGTTCTCATATTTTTACAGCTGACATGAAGGCTGCAGTATTACATTTTTGATTTATAATGGAGCACCCTCTCTGGTGA
The DNA here is from genome assembly GCF_018492685.1 of Alosa sapidissima. Taxonomy (NCBI): domain Eukaryota; kingdom Metazoa; phylum Chordata; class Actinopteri; order Clupeiformes; family Clupeidae; genus Alosa; species Alosa sapidissima. Next base: position 2,732,432 of record NC_055966.1, read on the forward strand.
GACTAGCAAGCATGTGGTAGAGGCATACGATTACAGACATATTGAGAGAGCCTATCAATGAGTTGTCACAGTTTTCAATTTAGACGTATTATTTTGAAATGATGTACATCTACGGGAGGATTTACACATCACTGGCAAGACCTGATCAAATCATACCAATGCAAAATGCTTCTCCAGCAGTGCAATCGCAGGTAACAACGATACCTTAACGCATTTTCAGATACCGCTGTTCTGAGCATACTAAGCAAATTGGCCATTTGTAACTTTGAACAAGTAACGTTATTTGTCGGGCTGGGTGGCGGGCTAGGTGGCGTTAATTGCCATTCGCAAAACTAAGCAAGAGTTAACGTTAATGAAACCCATCGCTTTCTCCAGTAACAAAGTGTATTCAAATGAAGTTGCAACGATGATGGCGGCAATCACTGGTTACGTTATACCATTTGAAACAAGTAGGACTGTAAATGATGGTGACTATGGCTAACGTCACTTCGGATCAATATAGCAGAGCCCTTTTACTTTACCTATCCACTGGCTAATGCTAGCATGATGTAGCATGCTATGAGCTAATATATTTAGCATCTACGAAAGAACAGCACATATCTTTTTTCACAAAGAATCGGTCACAACTAACAACGATGTCTCTTACAAACAACTACACAATGTATGACTATCAATATGTATTTAGTCAGACTGTGATAAGATATAGCCTAATGATAATAACAGCAACACTTATTTAGGTTAGATTATGTGTCGAAATCAGGTGTCGTTAAAATAAGTGAGCGATGACGTGGTAGTGTCTGCAGCCTAGACGGTAAAACATAATAGACAAAGCGTCGTGTCTGCAGCCAGGCAGCTGTCAATCATAGGTGTAAACACGCCCTTTTTAGATTTGTTAATATAACATTAAAAAAAATAATTTCAGCGAGAAAAGAAAAATTGTGTGTATTGAAGCATCTTGAAAACAATTTTTTCGAATAAAAAGTTGTTGATACAAAAATAGTTTTAGGTGAGAAAAGTGACACGGAAAGTTGGCTACTTGGCCATTGAAATACATGGGGATGGGCGGAGTTACACATTGTACAGCAGCCAGCCACCAGGGGGCTCTGGACTAACGCTCGCATCACCCTTAACCCTTAAAGGAGTACCGTCACACCGGTGTGACGGGAATGTTGAGAAATGAACATTCTAAAGAATATCCGGGTTCATTGAATTCAACATAGAATTTTAGAACCTTCAATTGTTGCGGAACTTAGAATGTTCAAAAACCTACACCTTTAAGGGTTAACAGACGGCACACTGTCCAGTTCTATACAGTCTATGGGTTGAATAATTGACCGATCCCAAGCCCCTCCTCCCATTGTCAGTCCCATAGTTACTGTTGCTAAGTCGGACAAGTTTGCAGGAAAGTGTGCGAGAACGCGTGTTCAACATGTGGACGCAGCACCCCCATTTAGCCGAGTGCAACAGTATTGGATTTCTGGGCGTCAAGTAATATTGATATATTCAAAAAACAGAGGTCAGAAAGGCCTTATGCAGAAGGACACATTCAAAATGTCCGCTGTCATCAACGAAGTGGAACACATTGAGGACAAACAAATCCGGTGTCTGGATCTTAATGGGATGCATGTTAACTGGATAAACAATTAGCACGTTATCCCGAGCAGGTAGTTTACCTTATTTGCTGCAAATGTGACTCTGATTCAATAAACAGGTCTGTGCGATCATGTGGTGTTGATGTGTCCATAACAAAATCGAACCATATTTCCAGGATTAATAGAAGACGGGACCAAGTGTGCTGCAGATCCAATTGGTTCCCACGCAACTTGGGAGAGAGCTTGTTAAGCAGCTCATGTTGGGGAGGTGGAGAGATAGCTTCTCTTCGGTCGGCCGATAGCCTACCTATTATTTTGAATGGCTGCTTTAGAAGGAGTTCAAATAAACATGATACAAGGATACAAGAAAGTTTATTGTCACATGCATATAGTTACTGGAAGTAAGAAATGCAGTGAAATTATGTCTGGTGTCAGCCTATTTGTGCATTAATGGGGGGGGGGTAAAGAGTGCAGTAGAAGAGGGGTTTAGTAGATTAAGTGGCAAGGGCTGCATAAAAAAGGTGGGGGAGGATTGGGATTGGGTGGGGGGCACCAACAAGGAGCACCCAGGAGCAACAGGGGCAAGGAAAAACTCTCTTACCAAGGAAGAAACCTTGGGCAGATCCACGGCTCAAGGGGCTAACCCAACTGCCAGGGGTCTTGGTGTGTGTGTTGGGGGGATGACAGGGGAGATGGGATAGTGTGCTGTGTATGTGGGGAGAGGGCAGTGTGCAATATGTGTGTTGGGGAAGCTTCCTCATGAGACAATGTGCTGTGTATTGGGGGGGGGGGGGGGGGGGCAGTGTGCTGTAAGTATGTTGGGGATGTGTGTTGGAGAAGCTTCCTGATGAAATAATGTGCTGTGTATGTGGGGGGGGGGGGGGGGGGCAGGGACTTACTATTGCAAGCAGAGTACTGTATGTATGATGTATGTGAGTGATGACAGTGAAGATGTGTGTGTGGGCGGGAGGGGAGTGGAGCAGTGACTGTGTGTGTGTGTGTGTAGTGTGTAGGTGGGGGCAGTGTGCTGTAAGTATGTAGAGGATGTGTGTTGGAGAAGATCCTGAAGACAATGTGCTGTGTATGTAGGGGGGGGGGGGGGGGCAGTGTGCAGCAAGTATGTAGAGGAGGCTTACTGTAGCAAGCAGTGTGCTGTATGTATGTGAAGTGATGACAGTGATGATGTAAGTGTGTGTGTTGGGGATGGGGGTGGGGGGGCAGAAAGGCTAGGCAATCAAGGACATGGGTAGATGGAGGAGAAATCAAAAATAATAAATAAAAAGTTCTATGGAGATGTGCAAAAGTTGGAGAAAGTCAGATATGTGTGTGTGTGTTGGGGGGGGGGGGGTCATGAGTGCTGAGTAGTGAATGAGTGCAAAGTCAGTATAGTGTGAGTTCAGAGTTGGGAAATGTTTGAGAGTGCTGAGGAGTGAATGTGTGCAAAGTCAGTATAGTGTGAGTTCAGAGTTCGGATGGCCTGGGGATAAAAACTTCTCCTGAGTCTCTCAGTTCTGGCTTTGTGACTACTGTACATAGGCGTCTTCTTGATTTCAGCGGTAGGAATAATCCATTGTTAGGATGAGCCTGTCCTTAGGATGTCCTTCAGAATCTTTTGGGCTCTTAGGAGTACTCTTCTGGAATAGATATCTTGTAGAGCAGGGAGTTGAGTTCTTATAGTACGTTCAGCTGAGCGCACTACTCTCTGCAGAGTACTACAATCTCTAACTGTGGAGTTCCCATACCAGGTGATGATGCTACCAGTTAGAACACTCTCAACCGCTGAAGTGTAGAAGGCCTTCATGATGGATGTAGAAACTTTGAATTTCCTTAGCTGACGAAGGAAGTAGAGTCGTTGTCTGGACTTTTTCAGAACATATTGAGTGTTAACAGTCCATGTTAAGTCTTCAGTAATGTGGACACCAAGGTATTTAAAACTTGTGACTCTCTCTACAGGTTGCCCGCTGATCATTAGTGGGGTGTAACTGTAGTTCTGCTGCTGCCTTCTGTAATCACTACCATTTCCTTGGTTTTATTGATATTCAGTGTCAAGCTGTTAGATTGACACCACTGTGCCACCTCATCAACCTGATCCAAGTACAGCTGTTCATTGTTGTTACTAATCAGGCCCAAGATCACTGTGTCATCTGCAAACTTGATGATGGAGGTATGACTACTGTTGGCTTTGCAGTCATGTGTGTATATGTTGGACTCGAGTGCCGGGGGATTCACATTTTCACAAGCCCACAGTGAGACAGAATACAAAGAAAGATCTTGCCGAAAACACGCGGAAATCACCGGTTCATGTAAAATGCATGTCCGCTTAAAAGCATTATCCACACAAAATGCTCTGCAAACAGCAAAGTGTCAAAGTAAAACAACAAAGGTTTCGTTGTTTCCAACATGAGGCAAAAGGTACATTGCAATCAGCACTACCACTACACAGAGAGACGAGCAATCACATCAATGCCATCATTAAAGGGAAACTTGGCAGGATTTCCCTCTCTGCTGGAGAAATTGCACATTATGCTATTTCAAACTGTGTGAAAAGGTAATGATAAAGCACATGGATTTGTTTACAAGCTAGCGAACTGTTAGCATAAGTTTGGCAGAACTATGTGGATGTTACAAGGTAAGAAACACGATTTAAAGCGAGTTTCTTGTTTCTCACTTCTCTTTCCGGGACGGTAGTCTCAATGTTGCAAGGTTGGTTTTCCGCCTGGGGACGCTAGGCGCAGCCGGGAAAGTCACCATTTTCACCGGAACAGGTCATTTAACCATCCAAATGATTTCTAAACGGGTTTATTAAGTTGAAATAGTTGCCAAGTTCCCCTTTAACCATCATTAATCTATAGTGCTAGTCTAGCTAGCTACCTAGCTACTGATATCCTGATTTCCATGTTAACTGGTGACATGACACCGAATGCAAGCCTTGAATAATGCAGATTAATTTTTCCTCACATACCAAAACAGTTAAAACAAACTGCATGCATGACCCCACTTCAGACGTTTTTTTTTTTGTGGGCAGATCATATCGTGATTATAATGCAAAATAATGATCACGTGTGGGCCTCGAACTGCTCACTAAAATCGCAAACTAGCAGTAGGCCATCCTGCTAACCAGTTGCACCACTGGTTATTTTGCATCTCTGCAATAGCATGGTGTTCCCATTAAATGAATGGATATGCCTATGTTGTCTTGTGACAGCTTATTTGTAAATAGATCAAGATATTTATTATAGCAAACACATCTAGGCTACATGAATGTTTTGCAACAGGCTGCTGAACGAGCAGTAGGTTAAACTATTTTCTAATTGAGGCTATGTGGGAATCTGAAACAGCATGTCATCAAACTCTCTCGGTAGCTACATCAAAGTTTTGTAATCCATAAATATGCTACCATGATGACCATTTTCTGTCGTCAAATTAGGACCAACAAATTAAATAATATAAGTCTAACTCGGAGAAAATAAATGTCATATGTTCACTTCAAATCACAGCTCACTGCATAACTTCACCGAGACTAATAGGGAGGGAAAGTGAAAACCAGCGCCCCAAGTGGTTGCGTTCCTATCGAAGAGCAGCTCCAATGTTAAGTCCCATAGACCTATTTTAAAAAAAATATTGTGAAGCCAAATCAGCGATGTTATCCACCAAAAATATTTTTCAGTGTCTATACAGTAATAATATTCTAACTGTGAAAATGTCAGACCCTATTTTGCCTTATTTAAGAAAATCGAAATTGCTCCATTTGTTTCATAAATGAACTACAAAAGAAGTCACGTGACTTTACCCTTCAACGTTACTCACGGTAGCATGGTTTGTTTATTAGCCTGGTTAGCATTGCCACTTAACACTTACTGCCAGCTCTTCATGTGAGTAGAAGCACAACACCAGTTGTCCTGACATAAAGGTTATCACCACGCGGTTTACATCACATTCCGTTATTACAAAAATATGTTAAGCCAGTTAAGAGATTAAGCGCCCAAACATGTGACGTCACATGTTTGGACAAAAACTCAAAACAATTCAACTGATCCTAAAAATAAGGTATGACCACTTGAAGCAATAGAGGTGACCCCAGTGCCTAACATATGGAAGGCATTAAATTAAGATCCCAATGTGCACCGAGATATATTTTTTCTAAAAAAAAACCCCATCCACTCCGCTAAACTCTAGGAACGCAACCACTAGATGGCGATGAGATTACTTTCCCTCCCTATAACAAAGTTGATAACTTTTGTACATGACGTGTTTCATATTATTAACCCCCAAAACGGAATAAAGTAGTGGGGACATGCCAGTTTGTTTTGGTATGAAAGGGAAAGATGAACCTACTTTGTTGTTTTGAGGCTTGCATATGCCCATGTTAAATTGTGATAGCACCAGTTAACATGGGCGTATATTTCTCACATATGTTAACTTGTGTTAACTTTGACTAAAAGTGCAAAATATACATACAAATCCTGCATCAACTTCAACGCCTCGTAGTGTAGTGGTATAGACAATACAGAAGCTAATCAGATCAACTTTCTTGTCCATGCGTGGTTCGAATCCCAGCTATATCGCAAGTTTTATTTTTTTCCATTCATTCAGTATGTGTCATATTTGTGGATAATGCTTAAACGGACATGTATTAGACATACACTGGTGATGTTTTCAGCGATATCCGTTGTTATAGCCATTTCATACTTTTCCTTGAAAGAATTATTATTATTTTTTTTTTTTGTAACATGGAATGGTTTTAAACTACATTTCCCTGCTTGATGTTATGGCCTGCCATCTTTGATGTGACACGAGGGGGCAAAGGGTATATGACGTCGGGCACAGGTATCAGTTTGAGGCCGACGGATAATGGGAGTGGGGGTGAATCACACTGTTTTTACCACTCTCTAGTTTACTAACACTTAAGAAACAGTTTTTCGTTAAGATCATATATATGGACTAATTTACAACGACTTTTTCATTCATGATTATGCTTTGTACACGGACAATAAATCATTCTTGCAACGTAAACAAAGAGGTGCGTTAATCCAACCTGGCTCTACATTGTTCGCGGCCCATGGAACTTGGACATAAAAATGGACAATACAAAGTAAAAACAGTCAAGGATTAATGGATTTCGTTATCTGGATTCTGGGAAAGATACATCTGAAGTTTTGGAAGCTCGAATGAAAGAAAAACCGTGAGTAATACGGAGTTTGAGTAACTTCGGGCCACCGCGTCCGACAAAGTTTGGCCTGTCATCTGCTGCGAGCAAGCAGGAAACAAAGGAAACGTTTTGAATGAAGTTTTAAGTCTTTCGGAATGTTGATTGCACTGTGAACTAAAAGAATAAAATGTAAAGATGTCCGAACAAGACGTGGTTGATGAGGAGACAACGATAGAGAAGGAAAGGCAATTGTTTAAATTAATAGGCACCTGTAGAGGAAAGCTGGGTGTTCTGACAAGAAAACGCAATGAAATAAACGCTCTTATTGAAGCGGGTGATACAAAAGATGTCGAACAACAAATTGGGGATTTTATTCGTTATCTGCAGGAGTTTGAGAAATTACAAGAAAGTGTCCAATCTTTATTGACGGATGATGAGCGAGAACATGATCAAAATGACTGGTACAAGCCGAAAATGTCGCAGTTCAAGGAGTTTCTGACTGGTGTTGAGTTTTTTCTGAAAGCCGAAGTAGTAGAAGCAGACGAAATTGAGGAAGAAACTGATGTGGTACAGGGTGCTTGTGTTGATTCCGTGTCGCCACACGACAGCATTTCGCAGGCCTCAGCAAAGCTTCCTAGTAAAGTCTCCAGTCGGAGCAGCAAAGCCTCTGATGCGCTCTCAGAAGCGTGAGTCCAACGTGCCGTGTTAGTTGCGCGATCTCAGTCCGTGGATAAGCAGTTTGAGCTTGAGATGGAAGAGCTGCAAATAAAATCGAAAAAAGAAAAACTTCAACTTCAAACTAGAATAGCTGAAGCAGAAGCGAAAATTAAAGCGCTTTCTGAATGCGACATTTTGCTTACAACTCCGTCTGGAACGTCAACTGAATATGTTATCCCAACGACAACACGAAAGCGTCAAACAAAGCAAAGAATATTTCCAGACCAAAGTAGCTCAAATGAACCCAAATATACCCAAACTGAGGTCAAACCAGAACTGCAAATCTCGTTCTCTATTCAAACAAAAATGCCAATCCGAAGCGTAATGAAGGAACCGCTCAAAGAAATCCCCCGCTCAAAAAATGACGATTCTCTTGTTGCTGTTATGAAAAAACAAAATGAAATCACGGAACTGCTTTTAAAACAACAAGCGCTGTCCCAGCTTCCACAGAGACAACTTTCTGTTTTTCATGGAGATCCTCTTCAATTCAAATCATTCATCAAATCCTTCGAACAAATGATTGAAACTAAAACTGAAAACATGCAGCAAAGGCTTTACTATCTGGAGCAATACACATGTGGAGAAGCAAGGAATCTTGTGCGCAGCTGTTTTCATTTGCCACCAGAAGAGGGGTTCAATGAAGCCAAGTCTCAACTCGAGTGGCATTTTGGAAATGAAATCAAAATAACATCTGCATTTCTGGACAAAGCACTTAAATGGCCTGCCATCAAGGCAGAAGATGCATCTGGTCTAAGGTCATATGTCATATTCCTGAAAAGTTGTCACAATACAATGCAAGAGATGGATTATGTATCAGATCTTGAAACACCAACCAACTTAAAGATCCTTGTGTCAAAATTGCCATTCAAGCTTCGTGACAGATGGAGAGCTGTTGCTTGTAACATCTATGACAAACACAAACAAAGACCAACTTTCAAGGATGTAATTGGCTTTATTGATAAACAGTCCAGAGCAATGTTGGATCCAATCTTTGGAGAAGTTCAGAGTCCACTGAGCAAAACCACAGAATCAAGGCAGACCAAAACTTTCTTAAAATCTAATAAAGGAAGTAATTTTGCTACAGCTGTTTTACCAATGTCAACACCTGGACAGACAAAAGTGCACTTGCAAATGAACAAACAACCTACAAATAAAAGCGATTCAAATGTGAACACAAAGACCTGCATGTTCTGCAGTAAAAATCATTTTATGGATGTTTGTGAGATGTTTCAAGCCAAACCAAATAAAGAAAAAGTGGAGTTCTTGAAAGCTAAAGGACTGTGTTTTGGATGCCTGGAAGGAGGGCACATAAGCAAAAATTGTCAAAAACGCGATGTGTGTAAAAAGAGCCATCCAACTATTCTGCACATACAGTACCAGAGCAATAGGGAGCCAGCGGTTCTCTAGCAACTGGTAGTGATACTGGGGCCGGCAAGAGAGAGTGCGCTCTATCAATTGTGCCTGTCAAGGTAAAACTGGAAAAAGGAACGAAGTGCATTAACACCTATGCCTTCTTAGATTCAGGAAGCTCGGCAACCTTTTGTACAGAAGAGTTGGCCAAACAGCTTCACGCCCCTGGAAAGAAAACGGAGATCTTGTTAAAAAGAATGGGCCAAGAAAAACCTGTAACCAGCTATCAAATATCTGGCTTGGAAGTAGCTGCTTTAGACAGTAACACATTTCTCAAACTGCCTGATGTCTTTACACAGAAATCCATTCCTGTGACGCACAATAACATTCCCAAACTTGTAGATATAAGAAAATGGTCGTACCTCGAGGAGGTTGACATCACCCCTATCGATGCTGGCATTGGGCTGCTGATAGGAGTCAATGCTCCAAGAGCTTTAGAACCCTGGAACATGGTCAACAGCATAGGTAGTGGACCTTACGCTGTGAAAACTCTGCTCGGTTGGGTTATCAATGGCCCACTTGGCTCTGATGGAAACACAAATGAAACTTGTGTTCATGTAAACAGAACTTCAATTGCCAACTTGGAAAGCCTGTTGATAAAGCAATATAACCATGACTTCACAGAACAACATTGTGATGAAAAGAATGAATTGTCACAAGAGGATGAGCAGTTTTTGAAAATCATCTCCGATTCTGCCGAACTTAAAGATGGTCATTACCATTTGAAGCTTCCTTTTCGTAACGCCAATGTGAGCATGCCCAACAACAAACAAATAGCCCAACAAAGAGCTCAACATCTATTGAAGAGATTCGAAAAGAATACAGAGTTCTTTACTGAATACAAAGCCTTTGTGGATGAAATGATGGCAAAAGGCTATGCTGAAGTCATTCCTCAAAGTGAGCTGCTGTCCGAAACTGGCAAGCAGTAGTACTTGCCACGTCACGGTGTCTACCACCCACGCAAAAAGAAATTGCGTGTGGTTTTTGACTGCGCTGCAGTGTTTGGTGGAACCTCTTTGAATAAAGAGCTTCTTCAAGGTCCTGATTTGACCAATACGCTCCTTGGCGTACTACTTCGCTTTCGTCAAGGTCCAACTGCTTTCATTACTGATGTAGAAGGGATGTTTCACCAGGTTCGTGTAGCAAAGGAAGATGTGAACTTCTTGCGCTTTCTCTGGTGGCCTGGTGGGGACATCTCTAAGAATCTGGTTGAGCACAGAATGATCGTGCATATCTTTGGCGCGGTTTCCTCACCTAGCTGTGCAACATTTGCCTTGCTTAAGACAGCAGACGACAACCAGAATCAGTACTCCGAAGAAATCATAAACACAGTTCGCCACAACTTTTATGTCGACGACTGCCTGAAAGCAGTCAATGGTACAGAGCAGGCTTTGCTACTGCAGCAGCAGCTCACTGAGTTGTGTGCAAAGGGAGGCTTCCATTTAAACAAATGGATCAGTAATGACCGCACTGTTCTTTCTGCTATTCCCGAAAAGGATCGAGCAAAGGAAGTAAGAACACTGGACTTGAGCAAGGAACAGCTGCCAATGGAGAGAGCTCTTGGTGCTCAATGGAACGTGGAAAGAGATTGCTTTACATTCAGCATAACCATCAAGCCTCACCAGATCACCAGGAGGGGCATTCTGTCCATTGTCTGTTCCATATACGACCCCCTGGGTTTTCTGGCTCCTATCACCCTTGTGGCGAAGCAGATCGTGCAAAGCTTATGTAAACTGAAGCTGACATGGGATGAGAAAATCCCACATGACATCGCTCACATCTGGAAAACTTGGATCGGCTCGCTTCATGTCGGCTGTGCGTCTGGATCAGATGCTTAGAAGAGAGTTACAGTTTACGCTGGCAGATCCCATCTTCTGGTCAGACAGCATGACTGTTCTGCAATACATTGCAAATAGAAACAGAAGATTTAAGACATATGTTGCAAATCGCATCTCTGTCATTCACTCTCTGTCTAAGGTGGAACAATGGAGGCACATCTGTTCAAAGGAGAACCCGGCTGATGTAGCTTCACGTGGCTTGTCAGCCAAAGCCTTTCTCCAATGTCAAACTTGGTTCAAAGGGCCAGAATTTCTCTCTACTGACATGCAGTGGCCAGGAACAATGGAAAACATGGATGTCATTCCAGAGGATGATCCTGAGATAAAACAGGAAGTTTCCGTTCATGCCACTTTTGTTCAGCCCATGAAGGAATCCTGTCCCACCAGCAAGCTGTTGTCTTACTTTTCAAGCTGGATGGACCTGAAAAGAGCAATTGCATGGATCTTAAAGGTCAAAGACACACTTAAACAAAGATGTGATGGAAAGACTAAGACAAACATACATGTTGACATGCATACCAAAGATAAAAAACCAAAGGATGAAAAGAAAAGGTTGACTTACCTCTCAGTGACAGATCTTGAAAAGGCTGAAAAGGCAATAATCAGTTTTGTACAAAAGCAATACTTTCCTGAAATTATGAAATTTATGAAATTTCAAACCTGACTGCGGGAAAACCCATAAAGAAGTCTAATCATCTATACAAGCTGGATCCTACAATGGTTGATGGTGTCCTAAGAATAGGCGGGCGGCTGAGCAAAGCTGCATTGCAAGAAGAGGCGAAACACCCGGTCATCCTGCCGAAGAGTAGCAACATCTCTGAGCTCATTCTCCACCATGTACATAAGAAGATTGGACATGGTGGGAGAAATCATATGCTCTCTTCTCTTCGCCGACAGTTTTGGATTCCTCATGCCAACGCGCTAGCCAGAAAGATCATTAGGGAATGCATGACCTGCCGCCGCCTTCATCAAAGGCCTGGGGAACAGAAAATGTCTGACCTCCCGCCTGAAAGACTTGCAATGGACCTTCCTCCATTCACTCTGGTCGGAATGGACTACTTCGGACCTATTGAGGTCAAAAAAGGCAGGAATGCTGTTAAAAGGTATGGGGTCATATTCACATGTCTAACATGCCGTGCTGTCCATCTCGAAGTGGCCCATACTCTTGACACAGATTCCTGCATTAATGCGATCAGAAGGTTCATCTGTAGGCGAGGACAAGTCAAAGAAATAAAATCAGATAACGGAACAAATTTCATAAGTGCGAATCGTGAGCTGAAACAAGCACTACAAAACCTGAACCAAAACAAAATCCAGAACACTCTATATAATAATGGAATAACTCTATGGAATAAAATGGACTTTTAACCCACCTCATGGAGCCCACCACGGTGGCGTCTGGGAACGTTTGATACAGCAAGTATATAAAAGAATTCTTTGTTCTGTCACCAAGCAGCAAATAGTTGATGATGAAGCCCTCAGTACAATATTCTGTGAGGTCGAAGCTGTGCTGAACGACAGACCCATAACGCCATCCAGTGATGATCCGAACGATCTCGAGGCATTAACACCAAACCATCTTTTATTATTAAAGGGCAAGCCCATTCTGCCTCCTGGTCTGTTTGATAAACAGGAAACTTATGGAAGAAGGCGCTGGAAACAAGTGCAATATATAAGTGACCTATTCTGGAAAAGATGGGCAAAAGAACAGTTATACTGTACAGGGTAATGGACATGATATAAACAGAATGATGATGATTATGATTTAACCGTTGAAAAGGTTATTCTCAGCTTTTGGATTTTGTGGACCTTATTTTTTGTGGTCTGAAGAACTTTTTGATTTTTGGACTCACAGTCGTGCGTACACATGCATTCACATACCCACATATATTTGAATGGACTCTTACACACACTCGAAAAAGACTTTGAAACTTTAATATGCCTATGAAATGGACATTCAACATGCAATCTGAATATGATTATGCACTGTACTAGTTATGTGATGTTTGGATGATTAGGTATGCCTTTCTTGGATTGACTTATGATTTGTTGGATTCTGTAATGGCTATACCTGTATGATCTGTAATTTTGTTTTACAAATTTAGGGGCCGGTATGTTATAGCCATTTCGTACTTTTCCTTGAAAGAATTATTATTTTTTTTTTGTAACATGGAATGGTTTTAAACTACATTTCCCTGCTTGATGTTATGGCCTGCCATCTTTGATGTGACACGAGGGGGCAAAGGGTATATGACGTCGGGCACAGGTATCAGTTTGAGGCCGATGGATAATGGGAGTGGGGGTGAATCACACTGTTTTTACCACTCTCTAGTTTACTAACACTTAAGAAACAGTTTTTCGTTAAGATCATATATATGGACTAATTTACAACGACTTTTTCATTCATGATTATGCTTTGTACACGGACAATAAATCATTCTTGCAACGTAAACAAAGAGGTGCGTTAATCCAACCTGGCTCTACATTGTTCGCGGCCCATGGAACTTGGACATAAAAATGGACAATACATCCGTATTGTCTCACTTGCAAACACTTCATGAAAATGTAGCCTAAACCTGCACTATCGGAGGCAGAGCAGATTAAGAAGTAGGCAGGGTCTTGTTATTATATTCACTGATTTTATGCAAATATCACCAGTTAAATTGCTCACCATCTAAACTGGAACTCCTGCAAGGTAGGTATAATGTTTTGCGTAGGCTTATGTTGACGTTTCAACAGTGGAAACCAGATTTAGTTATGTTTTTGTGTGTAGTTATGAACACAAATAAAGGGAACATTTTCGTACACACTCAGATTTCTTTACTGTAAAGTAGCAGCCTATCCAAAGTTATGCAAAGTTAGGCCTATGTGTGTTAACGTTTCACACGGTCAGGATATCGGATGTCACTTCTACAAGTATCCCAGGCTTATCTTTGAAAGTTTTTGAGCTCTTTAGTTATTTAGTTACTTAGGCTACTCGCAAAAGAAGCATTATAGCATTCGCATAACTGGTGTATTGTCATACAGAATGGACACTAGAAAATTCAAAATTGGCCGAGGTCCTCCGAAGTCCTCATTGTGACATAGTAAAAGGGGGCGGGGCTTGGGATCGGTCAATAGTGGCCCCAAGATCGACCCGTGGGGAACACCACAGGTCACGGACGTAGATATGAGTTCAGCCAGTTGATAACTATGCCTGTAAATCCAACCCAGTGTTCTAGTCTGTGTAATAAAATATTGTGATCAACAGTGTCAAATGCTGCACTAAGGTCCAGTACTAGGACCAATGTTTTACCTGAATTTGTATTGAGGCGTATGTCATTGAGAGCTGTTTCAGTGCTGTGATTTGCCCGAAAACCTGACTGAAAGTAATCAAAATACCCATTTGATGTTAGGAAGTTGGTTAGTTGATTAAAGACTTTTTCAATAATTTTGCCAATAAAAGGTAGATTGGATATGGGCCTGTAATTGTTTAACATGGAGGCATCCAGGTTATTCTTCTTGAGAAGTGGCTTTACAACAGCTGTTTTCAGTGACTTAGAAAAAAAAATGCCAGACAGCTTTTTATGTCTTTAATGCGACAGGATAGTGGAGAATGACAGGAAGTGAGTGGGAGAGAGAGTCGGGGTGGGATCCGGAAAGGACCGTTTACCGTTTTGTTTTATTTTCTTTTTATTATTCATATTTTAGTTCACATCAATATCAAAGAATAGTGTGGACCTGTAAGAACTTTTTCATTTTAATAAGAACTTTTTCATTTGCCTTTTTATTTCTTTCTTAAATTGATGATGTGTGATATGTGGTTCTTTGTTTATGTGTGTATGAAGACTCTACTGCAAACAAAATCTACCTCTGGGTACAAATAAAGTAACTTGAACTTGTCATCCATGATGGTAATGGTGATGTGGTAGTCTCATACTTATAATTATTATCATTGTAGGTTGTCAGCGTAAGAGGAGAGTCCATAATGTGAAGAGTCCAGCAGTGATGGCTGCACCAGCACCCATGCCAAGGAGGATGGTCCTCCAATAGAGCCACTGATTCTGCTTTTTCTCAGCCTCTATCATCCTCTGTTTCATTTCTTGAATCTTCTGCACTGTTCCAGCTATTCGTTGCTCTCTGTGCCTCTTCCGAAGACTGCAAAGCACACCGGAGAATCAATAGTTAACTTTTAATTTCCACAAGGCTAGAGGTTAACTCAAAACAAGACAGATTATGATAACATTTTGTCCTAAAATGTCTAGTTTAATCATTGGCAAGTCATGAGTTCATATGTTTGTGCCCATTTTATGTTGCAACCTAATGTTGCTTGTAGATCAAGTGGACAGACCTTATGTGCATGAGAAATAAAGATAGATAGATAGATAGATAGATAGATAGATAGATAGATAGATAGATACTTTATTGATCCCCAAGGGGAAATTCAGGGGGTCTCAGTAGCATACAGACATCACACACAAAATGCACTTACAGCAGAAATGGTAAATATAAGTATAAACATATAACCAAACTCCACTGTACAATAGAGACAGTAGGAGATAAGAAAAACTAACACAACTAAATACTAAATATACTATATAAATTAAATGTAAAAAATCCAGTGTGCTTGAGGGTGATCAAGCATGAGACGCTTGTAGTGACAGGGCCTGTAGTTCTGTGTGCATGGTGAGGGGAGGAAGGAAGTGTTGCCGCAATTAAAGTGACAGTGTTCAGAAAGTGTTGCCATACTCTATAGGTACACTTTCAGAAGACTATACAAATTGTGATGCATAATAAACCAAATGACAATTTGGCACAAATGTATGAAAGTCATTTTGCCAATCTGGCAAAATGATTCAGAAGTCGCAGGTTTCAAGGAGATACAGCCCAATTACACTAAGAACCACTTCATTCTTTATCTCATATTCAATTCATATGTAAAAAAATACAGTGTTGGTGTACCAAGTACAATGAAATTCAAATGCTTCTCTAGACAAGACAGTGTTGCATTAGAAGTGCAACATTACAATAAAAGACACATTTAGCACAAAAAACGATATAATAGAGAAATATCAATATGAAATGCATGCGTGTTTTAAAAGTCTTTTTAAAAGTGTCTGTCATCTGTTTACATGTTAGCTCTCTTCCCATGAAATGGAGATTATTGCTATATAGGTTTGGTCAAAGTTGTTTTTCTAGTTCTTCTTATTATTATTATTAACACCCACCAACGTAATAACTTCCCACCAACGTAATAAAAATCTGCACAAAATCTGCACATTTTAAACGTAATAATCCTGCCAGCGTAATAATTTCCCACCAACTTAATACTTTTGCCTACTGCCAACGTAATAACCAAATTTCCCACCAACATTTGCAGGAAGTTATTATGTTGGTGGGAAGTTAAAAAAGTTATTACATTAAAGGTGCTCTAACCGATGCTGGGCAAAGTCACTTCTGTTGACTTTCAAACAAAACAGAGAGCTAGCTCATGTAAACCATCTCATGACCATAAAACATGGAACCCCCTCCCCCTTTACTTATACCTCTACTTATTATTCATCACCTTTACAAGGAGCCAAGCCAAGCTACATGGACACCCCTTGTGTTTTTAGGGATCCAAGTAGAAAAGGCTACAGGTTCTGCTTTGTTCTGATTTTTAACCCATTCATGAAATTATGTTTCTGCAGCAAAACCGTATCTGCAGCCATAACCGTAACAGGTACAGACACCAAATGTTCACCTTAAATCTCAAATCAGCGCATGATCTCACAAAGAAGAAATTACCGAATTCCGTCCATAGGGGCGCTATAATAAGCAAATTTAAGTTTTTGCTCGTATTTCAGGAACGGTATAGAATGGACAATGGACTAGTTGCACGAAGGCTCTCGGTGAGCTAGTTTGTTTCCTGTGGAGCCAGGTGTGTTTGAACCTGCCACTAATCTGAATGTAATTACCGTCTACACGTCCTTCTTCATCGTAATGTGCTGATTCACTTTGTGCCACACCCAACTGGGTCCGTGTAGACTAGTGATGGGGACGAGACCGCCTATGCCGAGTCCGAGTCAAGACCGAGTCTTTGAAGGGTCGAGACCGAGTCAAGACCAAGTCTGTTGGTTTTCAAATACAGTTGAGTCCGAGTCAAGGCCGAGTCTTTGAAGAAGCAAGTCCGAGTCGAGACCGAGTCGAGACCAAGACCATAAAAAAATTTCAGTTTTAATATTCATAATTTAATATCA
Source organism: Alosa sapidissima (assembly GCF_018492685.1). Lineage (NCBI taxonomy): Eukaryota > Metazoa > Chordata > Actinopteri > Clupeiformes > Clupeidae > Alosa > Alosa sapidissima. Next base: position 2,749,356 of record NC_055966.1, read on the forward strand.
CCCCAGTTAATAATCAACAGTTAGGCCTACAGACTAAGCTAGATTGGGAATTGTTTAGAGGAGCAGTCTTAACGTCTTAATATGGACTATGCTGACCTACAGACACTCACCGGCAGCAGAGCCATAGAGATAAATAAACGGCTCTGACGGCAGTATCTTTGCATTGCACCATGGGATGTCATTTTCAAATAATGCCAGTCAACATTGCATTTTATTATTATTGTTGTTATGTGTTGTCTGTTTTTTTATATGAACATAAAAAATGCGTTGGTCTCGAGGACTCGGTCTGAAATTACGAGTCCTTCTCCTCCCACTGTGGTCCGAGACCGAGTCAAGACCGAGTCTTTGAAGGAACGAGTCCAAGACAAGACCGAGAAAGCAGAAATTGGTCTCGAGACCGGACTCGAGTACTACATCACTAGTGTAGACACTAATTACATTCAGAATAGCAGCAGGTTTAAACACACCTGGCTCCACAGGAAACAAAGGTGCTCACCAAGAGCCTTTCGTGCAACTAGTCCATTGGACAAATTTACCACCATTTTTAAAAATCTCAAAAGTGAAACTATTCTATCTCCTCCTAGACCCTTGTTCCGATTCCCACGAAATGATTCATCACTCTGACATCACAATGATTCATCACGTCTGAAAGTTACACATCAATCCAGTTTTGGGACATGGCCTATAATGATTCTATTACCTATATTGTATCTTGCAAAGGTCCAATCCTTTTCAAACTTGGTACACATAATAAATACTACATCTTCTGGATGCACACAAAATGTCAAACAATTCAGTCAATAGGGGGCACTACAGCCCCCACCTTCATTCTACTAAAGCGCACTTCTTACCACGGCTTGGACCCTGACAATCACCGCTTGCGGTTATATTTTGTTATTATTTCACTTAAATGCCATAATTGAGTTTGTAGCAGCCCTAGAACCGTATAGTAAACAGATTTTAAATGTAGTATAGGGACAGAGACTGTTTATAGGGACAGGTCCCAGACTCTTTATGCAAAGTTGATTAGGCATCCATTGTGTTTTTGCCTTACATACAGTAGTTCAACACCTTTAGTGTGGGCCAAGCAGATTACTGCACAGGATATCATTGTCTTTCTACCTTTAGTTATTTTCATCACCTTTTTTTCTGGGGGCCAAGCAGCTGTGAATGCACTCATTGTGTTACTGGGGGCCAAGCAGGAAAGCTGCAGTGTTTCTACTCTTCTGTTTTGATCCATCAAAAAACCATGCAAAAAACCCATAGACGCTCGGCTTCACTGGACTTTCAATGGCACTTACAGAGTGGGCTGATCTCAGTGCAGAAAAGCTACACGTTTATTGGACAAGCACCACAAAATCGTCATTTCCGGTGTCTCTGGGAGTGAATGGGACAGTGGGATGGCCTGGACGCCGAGCTTCGCCGAGTATGATGATTGGAGGAACCGTCATAGAGGCTGGACTCTTTTTGATTGACAGCATATGTCGCGATCTGACAGGAAGTGGTTCAAGTTCAAGGGATGCGTTAACGTGTTGACCGGTGAAGTCGAGAGGCAAGGCAAGTTGCAGCTCAAATTCTTATAATTTGGGAGTAATACAGTCGGTTTCTATTTGTCTTTGTAAATAGCATACTGTAAATAAAACCGTAATGTGGAGTTACTCCATGCCACAGCCGAACTGTGGCCACACTTATGCATTTTCTTAAATAGTTAAATATATAGACTTTACTTTATTTCTGCATTGTTGCACTGTTGACTTACTCATTTGCACTATCACCATGACCACTATCACCATTGCACTAACACCATGACACTCATTCACACAGAGCACCTTAGAGCACCTTACCATACCTTACTATGCACAGAGAATCACAGGCTAAGTTAGGTAGCGCGCTATATAACAGTGTAGGCCACATGATGCCATGCCAACTCTATAGCCTACTGTTTGGCCTATTATGGGTTTTGGGATCATTTTTGCCCTCAAAGAACAACATAGCACCTTAATAATATTAATTTAATAATTGACTAGTTTTATCAGAGCTTCCCCTGTTCCAAAGAGCAGCCACTGATAGTTACCATTCAAAACAGCATTGATATGGAATGGTGGTTAACTTTTTTACCACTTCATAGACCCTACCAGCCAAACAGAAAAGATTATTTCTTCTGGATGATAAATCATAACACTATAATGACATTTGCTATCGATATAATCACTTTCTTACATACTTTACTTGAGACAAGTAATAACAATAACAAAAAAACACAAGGGGTGTCCATGTAGCTTGGCTTGGCTCCTTGTAAAGGTGATGAATAATAAGTAGAGGTATAAGTAAATGGTAAATGTGAGGGGGTCCATGTTTTATGGTCATGAGATGGTTTACATGGTGACAATTGTTGACAACTATACACTTACAACTGATAAAACAGATATAATATCACTAAATCAGTGATTTATTACATTGATGGGAAGTTAATGTTACATTTTGAACTTACCACCAACGTAATAACGTCCTGCAAACGTAATAATTATTACGTTGGTGGGAAATTTTGTTATTACGTTGACAGAAAGAACAACAGAACAGAAACAACAGAACAGCAGAAAGCAGCGCCCATCTTCTGTCTGACTCAGGTGATGTAAACATTGCTTATAAGCCCTGCAATGGGCTATCACTTCACTGCTTGAGACTAATGGAGAGAACCTTTCAGAAATTATGTTTTGTGCGAATGGGTTAGCAAAACCATAGTTTTGGCAAACAGAGATGCAGATCATCCCCCTCATTTATTTGTTTGCACAATAACCTCAATAGGAAAAAGATGGCGTTTAAGGAGGGGGACATGGCAGAGCTGAGGTGAGTACAGGGGGAACTCAAGAATAAGCTGAAAGAGGCTAAGGAGGACTAGGAAGATGGAACAGAAGCTGCAAGATAACAACATGAAGGAGGTGTGGAACTGTATGAAATCTATCACTGGCCTTAAGAAGAGCAGCAGCTCAGTGGAGGGAGACCTGGACAGGGCGAACCAGCTGAACCACTTTTACAACAGGTTCGATTGCCCATCCCCCACCCCACCTCATTACCAGTGCAACACTCACCCCGACCATCACTGGATATTGCCACAGACCCCAGATGCTAACGGTATAAATTAGTTTTACGGCCGGCAGATATATCAGACCAGACGCTATTAATGGTTACAACAATGGCATAATCAGATAGTAAATTGTTTATTTCTAATCTGTAATCTACAAATCTAAGCAAAATAAGGTCACACAAATGACATTTTAAACAGATTCAGCAGCCATTACCGATGTCATCCGCCATGTTTGTTTACCTTTCACAGCTGTTTCAGACGTTGCCGCAAGGGATTATGGGTAGGAGGGAGCATGAAGTGTGCATCGATGCTGCCTTCAAAAATGACCGTTAATATGGGAATTCTAAGATATCTTAAAAGGCAGCAGAATTTGTTTTTTCGGTTTCGAACCGCACTTGCTGCCTTGCTCCCCAGTTAGATATCTTAAAAGGCAGCAACTTTACCCGTTTCGAACACACCCCATGTCTCACCCCCGTCCCCAAGAAACCACACCCCAGCGAGCTTAATGACTTCAGGCCTGTCGCTCTAACATCACATGTGATGAAAACAATGGAGCGACTGGTCTTAGGTATGCTCAGACCCCAAGTACGCCATGCACTAGACCCGTTACAGTTTGCATACCAGGAGAAAGTGGGCGTGGACGATGCCATCACTTATCTTTTACACAGGACACATTCTCACCTAGACAAGGGGAAAAGTGTGAAGTGAGAATCATGTTCTTTGATTTCTCAAGTGCTTTTAACACCATCCAACCCCTCAGACTGGGAGACAAGCTCTTGCAGATGGGTGTGGACGCTCATCTGGTAACCTGGATTACAGATTACCTGACCGAGCGACCACAGTTCGTCAGACTGAAGAACTGCCTCTCTGACACTGTGATCAGCAGCACCGGAGCGCCACAGGGAACTGTGCTCTCTCCAGTCCTGTTCACCCTGTACACATCTGACTTCTGCTACAACACCGAGTCATGCCACATGCAGAAGTTTTCTGATGATACTGCAATTGTGGGGTGTATCAGGGACGAGCAAGAGGAGGAGTACAGGAGCCTGGTGGAGGACTTTGTGCAGTGGTGCAAACTCAATTACCTTCAACTAAACACTTCAAAGACCAAGGAGATGGTGGTGGATTTCCGCAGGTCTAAGCCTGCTCTACTACCAGTCTCCATTGATGGGGTCAATGTGGAGGTGGTAAGCACCTACAAGTATCTGGGTCTCCACCTGGACAATAAACTGGACTGGTCAGCTAACACTGATGCACTCTACAAGAAAGGACAGAGCAGGCTGTACTTCCTGAGGAGGCTGCGGTCCTTCAATGTGTGCAGCAAGCTCCTCAGGATGTTCTATCAGTCTGTTGTGGCCAGCGCCCTCTTCTATGCAGTGGTATGCTGGGGAGGAAGCACAAAGAAGAAGGATGCTGGGCGACTTGACAGGCTGGTAAGGAAGGCTGGCTCTGTATTGGGAGCTGAACTGGAGTGCATCACTTCAATATCTGACAAAAGGACCCTAAACAAACTGATCAACATCTTGGACAATGAATGTCATCCGCTCTACAGCACTATCAAAAACCAAAAGAGCTTGATCAGCTGGAGACTTCGCTCACTACCATGCACAACTGAAAGGCTGAGGAAGTCATTTGTTCCTAGGGCCATTGAACTGTTCAATGCCTCACTAAAGGGAAGAGGAGAGATAGACTTCTCTGCTTAGTCTGTCTGCCTCTCCACCCTCTCCATGTCCATGTTTGAGTACTGACTGCCCACTACTGCTTACTACTGTTTTACTAATGTACACAGCCTAATGTTTTCACTACTGTTTTAGTGCTACACTGTTTTTCATGCTATATTAGCACACATGATCAATGGCTGCGGCCAGGCTTCTGCTACAATACTGAATGAATGAATGGCTATAACCCTATTACCTCAACCTGTTCTAGCACTGAAATAGTTTTTTATTTTACCTTGTCTACATTATACTTTACTCTCCTATTTGTCCATATTATTTATGCTGGTCTTTAGACCTTACTCTTGCACTGTTGGACTAATGTTGGACTACTTTTTGCACCTTCACCATGACACTCACTCTCTTGAGCACCTTGCCATGCACACATAACTAAGTATATGGTTGGACTACTGTTTGCACCTTCACCATGACACTCACTCCCTCTAGCACCTTACCAGTCCCAGCCCTGTCACTACAAGCATCTTATGCTTGATCACCCTCAAGCACATTGGACTTTCTTAATTTAATTTATATAGTGTATTTAGTATTTAGTCTTGTTAGTTTTCTTATCTTTCCTATCTTCTACTGTCTTTATTGTACAGTGGAGTTTAGTTATATGTTTATACTTATACTTATGTTGACCATTTCTGCTGTAAGTGCATGTTGTGTGGGATGTCTGTATGCTACTGAGACTCTTGAATTTCCCCTTGGGGATCAATAAAGTATCTATCTATCTATCTATCTAACCCATGTTCTGCGTTCACTCCAGCGAGAGTAAAATAAATGTTTAAAAGCAGTGTCATCACCATAAATTTGCATTTACCTCGTGATTTATGCCCATTAAACTTTTAACTTACAACAGCCTAATTTCGAGTAGACTAGGTGTGACCCATGTCTGTATTACTGGGCTAATAATGCATGATAAGCCTAATAGCCTATATATTTTGTAAGGAAATGTAAAAGACAGATGACACAGAACTAGCTATGCTCAAATTCAAAATAAACTTTTGAAGCCTACCTCAATAAAACATAAAACACTGCAAAGGGAATATATTTGTGCTGCACATACCAGCTTAACTAGCGTCAATTCAAAGACCTGTTATTTCCATTCTTCTGGATTGGACTAGCCCGTCTCTATGCTGGTTTCATGGACAGTAAGAAGCCGCTTTGTTCTGTGTTTTAAATAAATGCTGTACAGCTGCCATACCAGAATATAATACACTCTGCGGATGGGCTCCACACCTGTAGAAACTGGTGTAGTGGAAATTCAGGCTTTCCTCAGATGGCTGAAGAACTGAAGGCATTAGTCCCTTTCGGACCAAGTTAGTTACAGGAACTTAGTTATAAGAACAGTCCACTTCGAAATCAGTTCTACTAACTACTCTCCCCCAAAACCCATTTGCATTTGGACTGGCCAAGTGGCCATAGGAACTGGTAGGAGGACATAAGGAGTGACGTAAGCACAGCGACAGTGTTTATAGTGTTGTCACTTGCTACTGACCTCGCCAAATGCGAGTAAATTAGCCTACATTTTGGAATTATTTGAATGACCATCACTGTCTACTGTCACTTCAAGCAAATCCTGATGCTGCACATGTTTTGCTTTTTTTTGCTGTGAAAAACAGCTGTGATAGAGCAAGCAAGCATACTGGTTAACAGTAGCCTAACGTTAGTTATCAGATCTGTTTGGAAATTGGATTTATTCTTGAAAGGTCATCGATGTTTGATTTTATGGTCACCGAAATAATAAATAACATCTGGCATTTTAGTGGAATTGTTGCCGTGTCATAGTACTCTAAGTTACATGTTATGAACATGGTGTCATCTAACTGTTCTGACTAGCAGTAGGCTATTGCACTAAATTGGAGAAACGAGGAAACTGTCCGTTGTCCTGAAGTGTGTGTAATTACGTTTGATAATTTGGGGGATTCTTCATGTTTATGCCATTAGTTTATGCCATTAGCATTTTTCGGAATTTATGATTTGTTTTATGACAGTCAGAATGCATGTAAGCGAATTTGTGTGTTGTAGGCCTACATAACTTTAAGTTAGTCTCTAAGCTAATATTTTTTCAATAGCAACCTCTGTCCTCTGCCAAATACAGTTGCATTTTCAGCCGTTCAGGAATTATTTCAGCAAAAGTGGGACATGCATAATGTTTAATTCCTCGGTCGGGACGAATGAAACAGGCATGATGGACGAATAAAGCCAGCAGTTTAAGCCTAAACTTCCCTCAACTTCAATATTTTACAACAAATCATAAATAGTACTTTCAAAAGGTTTTATCTCACGGAAATATCATGCATATGCATAATATCATGCACATGGATGATTTTGCCATTTATATAGCTATAACAGTAAGTGTTCCCACACTCTAAAAAATAATACACTTACTCAACTTAAAAAAATTGAGGTAACAATTTGCATGGATCTTTTTAAGTAATTTCAACTCAAGCCGTTTTTGAGTAAATATTGTGAGACTTATATAGTTAGAACAACTGAATTATATTATATGATCAAATTAATATAATTAAGTTGGTTCAACTTAATTAAGCTTTTAGAGGACAAATCAGGTTGATTGTGCTAAACTAATTGAGTTCTTCTCACTATAAAAGTCTCACAATATTTACTCAAAAAACAACTTGAGTTGAAATGACTTAAAAAAAATTAAGGTAACAATTTGCATGGATCTTTTTAAGTTATAGTAACTTACTTCACTTCTGTCTGAATAAAAGCACACAGCAATTTAAATTTTCTGAAAGCATTGTTTATTTTTAAAGCAATGGCAACTGGTCCAGTTGTGCAATGAATGAATGTAGAGATCCGTCTGAATTCGTCATTTATCTGTATAAAAGAAAGGCACAATGTTAGAAAATTTACCTCAAGACAAACAACAAAATGAACAAAATCTACATGGTTTGCAGGGATTGACACATAATATTTCTCAAACTTCAAAAATAAATAAATGTTGGCCTACCTATTAGGCCTATGTTCAGGTTAAGCTAAGAATGTCAAATGGCCCACAAACCTTCATAAATAGTGACAATGTTAGGCTTAACTAGGACGACCAAATATGATCCTCAAACACGTGCAGTGTTAGAACTAGCAATGCTAAAATGTTAAGTGCGGAATACAGCTGCCACGGTGAAATTTGAAGACACCAGACAGCTAAATTTACCTTTACTAACTCCAAATGATCAAAGGGCAGGCTGCAGGTAACTTTGAAGACGCCAGCTACCAAAGTCATCTTTTCAAATGGTTTAATTACCGTGCAAGCAGCAGCTAGCTTGGAAGACACGATAGCTACTGTCTGTAGATAGCTAAAATCCATCTTTTCAAATATTCAAATTAGCAAAAGGGCAAGCTGTAGCGTTAATTTCATTTGAGTGTCACGTGACAAAGATTTTGATGCACTGTGTGCCGTTGTTTGATAGCTGTTGCTTTTAAAACAAACACAAAAATAGTAGGCTAGACTACTTTGCACGTACCTGTGATGTTCCATGCAGGCTACAGGATCCTGTGCCATAATTGCTGTTACTTCTCAGGCGTGGTCTGGAAGGTCCTGAACGTTCAATCGTGTTATTAGCTTTATAAGTTTGGTCACGAGATTTACAAGTTTCAGGAACTTAATACTTTCTATTGTTAGGTGAAAGCAAGACTGTGTGTTGAAAATCCATATATGAATAAGTTGAGACAGCTTTCTTTCTTTTTCAGTATTACAAACTCCTTAAAATAAATTGTCAACTCACCTATACATGTACAAGTAGCAAACTTAATTTTTTTATGTCGAAAATGTTCTTCATTTTAAGTTTTATCTACTAACCTCTGAATCATTTTTTAGAGTGCATTTATATCATGTTTCTACTGTGCAAAATGTTATTTCACTATGTATATACATGGGTTAGGCCACTGCAAATCCAAATACAGTAAGTGCCTTTCACGACCCACAGCCCGTCAGTCTCCATAGGTTTAACATGGCAAAACTCGATCTCCTACCTAACCTAGGCTATTTATTAAACTGCTTGTCCATGTCCCAGACCCTTAAATGATAGAGATTAATTATCAGAGATCAAGGACAGGGCAAATGAAACTGAAACGATGGAGAAGTTTAACTAGCTCTAACATTAGCGAGTTGTATTTGTGTGTAGTATAGGCCTGCATTCAGGCGTATTAGAACAGAAAGTGATATATTGTTTGCGTAGCAGACGTTATGCCATTGCACAAGGCTGTTCACCATCCATTTGGGTCCGGACTGGAGCAGAGTGCGTTCTGCATGCCGTCCAGTCTCGTTAATAAAGTCTCTGACAGTAGTCTATTTCTATATATTTCATTTACACAGGCAGCGCAGATTTAGAGTTTATGAGTTAGACCAATCACATACACCTAGGGCAGGGGTGGGCAAACTGCCGGCCCGCCAAGCACTTTCATCCGGCCCGCTGAGCATTTCATTTGGTTATCAGGCTGCTCACTATTTTTTTCCTGCGATATAGACGACGTTGGTTAGCTTTACTGCAAACTGCTTTTCACTCTCCTTAGAGAACGTTTACAATGTCAATGTCAAAACATCATGTTAGAGATATAGAGATAACATAATGTTAAACTAAGTTAACTCTTAGTTATCTCCTTTGCAGCAGATCTAACGTTAACATGCGATCCATTTAATTGGGAACGCGTCTGCACTCACGAGAGGGAGAGAGAGCCGCAGGCCGGCTTGTCCTTGTTGATAATTGATATCTCCTTCTTATAAGAAACTTTTAAAAGGAAATCATGAAGGCAGCAGTAGTTCCCACTACTGACCATTTAAAAAGTGTGAGAGGGCCATACCGTAGCAGGCAGAAGATCATTGAAAAATAAACGTAAATTAAAGCGACTGTCTTAAAGCGACAGTGCACAATTTATACATTTGTTAAACAGCATAAAATTAGCAGTATTTTTAAGCAATTCATATTTTAAAAGAAATATTTTGTCATAAAATGGGGGGGGGGGGGTTGTTGTGCGGCCCGCCGGGCAATTTTCAAAACCCAGTGTGGCCCTTGAGCCAAAAAGTTTGCCCCCTGACCTAGGGCTCCCTATGTGAAGGAAAAAGACCCGGCCATATTTCAGCAAGACATACAGCATGTAATGTGATGTGTGAATCTCAACTCGAAAAAATAAGAGCTAACTCCAAGAGAGTAGTATTTCTATAAAATGTATAAATTAGAATTTTTTGCCTTACACTTTGCAAAAGTTAGTAAGAAACAGGCACTCTAAAACCGCAGCTTTTACAACCAAAAGGTATACTGGGGTGATGTATGATGTATGACGTACAAGTTGTCTCTCTGCTGTATCCCCTATCTGACAATAGGATAAAACAATAATCAGTGAACTTCACATCACTCACATTCCTCCATCTTGTTCAGCTGCTGGATCACCATTTTGTGTATCCATCTGGTTAATCAGCACCTGCCTAATGGACTCAGGGTTGAAGAGATATCAGCTGCTGGTTTGTTCCTCTACAGTAAACTGTTGCAACTGCCTCTGCAAAAATAACAATGACAGAATTTAAGAAATAATTCTAAGGATATGTTTGCACTGTCGGCTTTGATACACTGTTCTGTTTTAATTACACAAAAAGAAAAGATTCCATACAACCTAGGCAAAAAAAGGCCTCATTAGGAGTTCACTCTGCCAGATCATATGCCAGGCATGGAAAAGTTCATTTTTTTCCCTCATAATTTATTTAAAATAATGAAACTTTCTTATATTCTAGATGCATAGTGAGATATTTCCTGTATCTTCTGAAAAGTAATTGACTAATCTGAAATAGTTAATTTACACACTCAATACGTCGGTCATCCTTTTACATACATTTCTGTATCAATGTGATGTGGCAAGGAGGTAATCTGCCTGTGGCACTGCTGAGGTGTTATGGAAGCCTAGGTTGCTTTGATAGCGACCTTAAGCTCGTCTGTATCGTTGGGTCTGGTGTCTCTCATTTTCCTCTTGACAATGCCCCATACTGTCCATGGGGTTTAGGCAGAGACTTTCTAATGAGACACAGCACTCAAAAAATCTTCCATAGAAATGCATGGGGTTAGTTTATAACGGCAATATGGCAGTTGTCTACACATATCCCGCCACTTCCGGCAAAAAAGTCGACACGTGAATACATTGTGCCAATCATGTGGTGTGTTTAAATATATTGTGTTCCCCATGATTAGATGTTCCCCATGATTAGGTGGCACTGTGGTAACTCTATATAAAACATATTGAACTCAATGGTGCATTTTGAACATGTTCAGGGTGGAAAATAAAAAGAAAGATTTGCATAAGACAAGTCAAATTGGTGTTTTTAAAAAGAAGGGATCATGGAGAAGAAAGAAAAATATATTTAAAAAAATCTTTGTATATTCCCACAAGGTGTTTGGGTGCTCTGAAAATGAGAATCAAAATGATTTTTCAGACTTGTGAGGTCTGCTGTTCAGACCCTAAAGGAATTTATTTTCTGTTCATTGCTTTTTGTTTCTACTTATCTCAATAAGGAACATAAATCAAGATCCTATGTTGAGTACAAATGTCTTCTGAAGGCCTAAACAGAGCCCAGACAAAAACTCCAATACAATTTTGATCAACTTTGAGGGACAGCTATGACCATGTAGGATCATCCAGACCAAACATGATTTTGCTATATATTATTCCTATTTATGTACCAGCATGCAAGATTTGAGCCTCCTACATGGTTTAGTTCTTGCGCTATGGGGCTTGTGAACTTTGACAAAAAAAAAGAGGCCGAACAAAATCGACACCCCCCTCCACCTGTAAAACTGGCTGTATCTTGGAAAGTATTGATCTTACATAAAAGTAATTTGTCTCCTGGGTAACATGGGTACAGCTGGTAATTTTTTCAGAATTTTTTGAGACCTAAGTGTGTGGGCCCTGGTTGAATTGAAGTGGAATGACCCAATACCATGGTCAGCAAACCAGTTACTAGTAGTGTTGGCACTGTGGGCAGATGCCAAGTCATGCTGGGAAAGGATATTAGCATCTCCATAAAGGTTGTCAGCAGGTGGAAGCATGATGTGCTCTAAAATATCCTGGTATACAACTGCATTGACTCTGGCCCTTGATTGGACTTATATTTCCAAATTGTCAAGGCTGCTTGGCTCAAAGCAGACCTGACATAAAATGGGGGAGACCACACCGTAGCGTTCAATATAAATACATCATTTATTTACATAAATAGAAAACGTCAGTATAATGTATAAAAGCAAAGTGTCGTGCAAAGTGTGTCTAGGGGAAATGAATAACCAAAACAAAACGCGGCGAAGACGGAGGGAGCTCCCAGCAAGGGCTACACGACCAGCGACGGCTCTCTCCAAGCTCTCCCCATCGGCGCAAGCCACAAATGAGCGATAGGCCAAGAGCGCGTCCATGGGAAACCCAGCATTCTTATATAGTCCAGCCCATTAGCTACTGGGCGCCACCCCTGCACTCAGCACCCTGCAGGAGACAGACAGGCAACACATAGAATAAAGGGGCGGAGCCCCAAGAAGAGTCAACAGGGTCGTAACAGTCCCCCCCCTCCCTTTGAAACAGAGGCCCACCTAAGTGGGACTCTGCACTGGTCAATAACATCAAGAATTTAAACTATAAACTATTTCAAGGCATAACAATCATTCATTACTCCACCATGACATAGAACCCAAGACACCACTACAAAACCTTAGTTTAGAGGTCACACCAACCACCACCAAGTGCATTGCCTATCTCACATTTTTTCCCATACCCCCCCAAACCTCCACTTCCCGATCCACCGGCAATCCAGGGCCCTTGGAAAGCACTTTAAGGAGAGACCAGGAGAAAAAGTAACAGGAGAGACAGCAGACATGAGACAGAACAATTATTCAACACAGACATAGGAGTGGGACAATGAGTCACATTGTCCACACCCCTGATGTGACGTATGTCCAAGTGGTAGTGTTGCAGGAACAAGGCAAGTTGGGAATGTGTAGTGTGCAGTTAAACAGCAGGGTTAACCGTGATCTAAATACCTCTGCCTCCCCAATTTGATGCATTTGTCAAGGCCAACACAATAACACAACTGACGAACAGGTGGACCACCAACACCTATATTGTTTTCTATGGTGTCAGTACAAGTAAACATATCTGAAAACAAAGCACAAAATGACCAAATCCAAAACTTGAGTTCTGAGCTTTTCTCTGAAAAATAACCTATATCCAAATTAGCCAATATTTCTGAAAAGTCAAGCTTTGGCTGCAGTACTGGGTCAACAGTGCCACCACGGTCAAGCTCTGCTGCCACCATCGGATGACTAAGCACACTGTTAACCACAGCCACCGCAGCAGATGACACATCCACACAAACCAGACCAAAACTGTGACCTGGCGAATCGTGAGACTCAAGCAAGTTAAGGTCACATAACTGGGTGGGTATATTCCTGTCGGGGGTAAGGAATGGGTAGTCACGCTCAGACACTCGTAGGAACCTAGAATAAGGGCCAGAAAATGTAGCACTCTATGGTGAAGTGGGCATACGCAACAAAGCCATGACCTGATCGTATGGACTAAATGCTCGTTCCACCACTTGACCAAACACTTCTCTCATGTCTTGCTGGGCCTTACTCAAATTTTCACGGCCCATCTTCCAGACCAACAGCAACCTCCGCCGGAACCCCTTCACATTGTTGATCATATTCACTGGAGCTTTGAGCTCCTCCAAACCATCTTTCAACAAAGTCAAATCATGGACCTGACAGGCAGAAACGAAATCATTGGGTCTGAAACCCATGCCAGTTTGCACCACCTCACAAGCAGTCAACCCCAGCCACGGTACACCATCCTCCCCATTACCTTGAGCAACAGCTACCTTCTCACAGGAAAGAGTGGGTGGTGACTCAGGCAAGGTCAAACTAACACAGTCCAAATCCAACCCTTCTGACTCTTGGTGTCCCTGCAGGTTGGGACTCATTTCAGGGGTCACCTCACAGGGGGTAACCACTTCAGGAAAATCAACAGAACACTAGTCGGTCTCCATAGGCAGAACAGACTTAAGGTTTACTACAGGTGGCGGTGGCATCACTGGCCACACCCGCCCCCCTGCCAAATTATTTCCTAATATCAAGTCAACTCCTTCAACAGGCAGTGACGGACGAACAGCCAAGACAACCTCTGCCTTCACAAGCTCTGACTCCAGGGCTATCTGATGCAGTGGAACAGAGATGGTATGCATCTCGATACCGCGGACAAGGACAACCGACCCAGTGTCAGACGCATCAGAGAAGGGCAAGGTGGATTCCAAAATAAAGGATTCTGACGCTCCGGTGTCGCGCAAAACACGCACCGGTACTCTCTCGTCACTCCCAATCAACGAAACATACCCTTTAGTGATAAATGGGTTATAGCTCTCACTAGCACCTCCACAAGGAAGACGTTGTTCCAAAAGCAGCACCTCCCTGACTGTGTCAGTGCTCTCACTCACTGAACTCAGAGGGACACCACTTGCTGAAGTCATATTTGATTGTTTTATACACTGCTGTTTCTCAGAACACGCAATCCTGACCGCACAACCGGCACCCTTTGGTTGAAACCTACTACGTCGCCTCTCCCGCAAAGCAGGGCATTCGTTTTTCCAGTGACCCGTCTGCAAACAATAATTACATGCATCCTCTGACTCAGTGTTTTCCTTGTAATTAAAATCATGCTTGGGTACATTAAAACGACGAGGACGAAACTCTTCCTGATTATGGGCACGGAAACTATGCTTGTGAATCAAGACATATTTATCAGCGAGCTCGGCTGCCTCAGCCGCTGTTTTAACATCGTGCTCACTGACATAAGTGGCAATACGTTCTGGTATGATGTTCTTAAATTGTTCAAATATCATTAATTCACACAGCCCTGCAAACGTATCCACAGCCTCAGCTGTACGCCAGCGATTGAAAAGCGCAGCCAATTCACGCACCAGCTCTAAGTGTGTTTGCTCATCGTTTTTACGCCAATTTCGAAATCTTTCTCTATAGGCTTCGGGAACTAATTCGTACGCTTTAAGAATAGACCGTTTAACTGCAGCATAGTCTTTCCGCTGTGAGTCCTCCAACGCAACGTAGGCCTCCTGGGCTTTGCCAGAAATTACACTCTGTAAAAGCAAAATACGCTCTGAATCTCTCCAGCCGTGGTCATCTGCGAGTATTTCAAAAAGAGAAAAGAAAAGGTCAGGCTCATTAAACTTGGGTAAGAGCTTAGACATATGTGACAGCTTGTCCTGTTGCGAAGAGGCTCTCCCCTCTTCCAACAGTTTTAAACGATGTTGTTCCTGCCGCAATTTATCATACTCTAATTCTCCATCCTTTTCTCGTTCTCTCCTTTCCCGTTCACGTTCACTTGCCAATAATTTGTTGTCATGAGCCCTCTCACTCCACCGGGTTACCACCTTAAGTGGTTTCCATTATCTTCCACTCTGCTCACCACTCTCTCTACTCAGCCTAACTAGCTCCACCTGTCCCTGCTCTGCTCTGCTCTAATTACTCTGCCAGCTGCGCTGCATTACCCACTAACCTCTCCCAGTATTTAAAGCCCTGTCTTTCAGCTCTCCTTTGTCAGATCGTCTGCAAAGCTCACATCCGGAACCTGTTTGCTCGCGCTTCAGGCTCACTCTTGTTTTGTGACCCCGGACCTGCCTGAATCTTGGATTCTCTTCTGCCCCAGAAAACCAGACCTGCTTTCTGCCGTAACGACTCCTGACTACTCTTCGATCCCGGTAACTCTGACCAGCCTTCTGCCTTGCTACTACGAATTTGGATTTCCCTTGAACTGTACTTCTGCCTCGTTTCATCCGCCCTGTTGTGTCTGTGTTCCACCCCCCCCCCAGGACTTCCGGACCACCCACCACCGGCGTCATAGGACGCATCGCTGCCACTGGGGGGGACACAGTCACAGCACATTGGACGGAACCCCTGTGTCCCTGTTATTCCCGGTAACCCCTGGAGCCTTCACTCACTCCCTACTTCCCTTAAGTTTAATAAACTTTCTGGTGTGACGCAATTGTGGTCCTCTGGTCGTCTGTCTGAACCTTGACATTTGTCTCGTTCCAATTGCATTTCCAACAATTTCATTTGCTGGTCAAATGTTAATGCCGACGTGAGTTGAGGCATCGAAGTCTGTGCCACAGGCTCCGGTAATGGATTAAGTGAAATTACCTCTCTTTCACCCAGCCCCTCCATAACTGCAACAACGCGTCTTTCTTGATACTTTCAGGAATCAGTGACTCAAATCCGTAGTGCTCCACTACTTTAACAAGTTGAGCTTTAGTTAAACTTCTTAAACTATCTGCCGAAGGGGCAGCCAAAAAAATCACTCGTTTCCATTAGGCCTACAACAATCACTTAGCCTAAACCAAACAACAATCAAGTTATGCCAATCAATACAAAACAATTCCAAACAACTCTCGCTCAATTTGCTCTTTCACACTAAAGCTACACGTCTTAAACTAAAAGTGGTTTCCAACACAATGAAGGACTACACACAATTCAGACTGGAGCGCCCTGCATCTAAATCCCCCACAAAACCAAAACCTATTTCCAAACTCTAATCTTCACGTGTCTTCGTGATTGAGCTGAAAGCAGCCCTCCCTCGTTCAACACGCAAAAACAACAAATAAGCAGGAAATAAAACAAAACTTTTAAGCGGACTCACCTATGGCAGGGTGTTCACGTTGCTCCAAGGTAATCCAATTCGCTATTTTTCTCTTCTTTGTAACAGAAACCACCACATTTTCAAATCAAACAAGACGTGCGCTCAAAGTTTGTTCCGACCAACAAACCCGACCAAACGATGGAACTCCCATTCTTCGCGTCATACTCAAATGAACCAATCACTACGGGGGTTCCCCCAATTACAAATCAGCTGGGCCTATTAAGTTTGCTGCAACTCACCGAAATCAGCAAACTGTTGCGTTCGAAGGCACAATGAAGGCACAACCAATTTATCCCAAAAAACATCCAATTATTTTAAATCTCCGCGGCAAAAATCTCCCGGACGAGTCTCCCACATGTCAAGGCTGCTTGGTTCAAAGCAGACCTGACATAAAATGGGGGAGACCACACCGTAGCGTTCAATATAAATACATCATTTATTTACATAAATAGAAAACGTCAGTATAATGTATAAAAGCAAAGTGTCGTGCAAAGTGTGTCTAGGGGAAATGAATAACCAAAACAAAACGCGGGGAAGACGGAGGGAGCTCCCAGCAAGGGCTACACGACCAGCGACGGCTCTCTCCAAGCTCTCCCCATCGGCGCAAGCCACAAATGAGCGATAGGCCAAGAGCGCGTCCATGGGAAACCCAGCATTCTTATATAGTCCAGCCCATTAGCTACTGGGCGCCACCCCTGCACTCAGCACCCTGCAGGAGACAGACAGGCAACACATAGAATAAAGGGGCGGAGCCCCAAGAAGAGTCAACAGGGTCGTAACACAAATGAAATGCAAAATTTACTTTCATCTGAAAAGAGGACTTTGGACCACTACACAACGGTACAGTTAGTTTTCTTCTTACCACAGGTAAGACACTTCTTACATTGAGTGTCTTCTGGACAACTGTCAAGTCTTCAGTGTTTCCTATGATGGTGGTTGTGTATACTGTAGTATGGTACGTGCTATGTGCTACTGAACCAGAGAAAGGCTCAAGAAACCGTCTGTGTTAGAAATGGTTTATTCTAATATTTTTATATAGTTGATTTTTGATTTCGATGAGCTGTCAGCCATTATTATCAAGATTAAAACACAAAATACTTGAAATATTTCACTTTATGTGTAATGAATCTAGAATATATGAAGGTTTCACTTTTTGAAATAAATTATGGAAAAAATTAACTTTTCCACAAAAATATATTTTAGCTGCACCTGTACATTTCAATAATAAGCTTTTTAGACAGATATTTTAGAGTCTCAGAGCAGCCACCACTGGTTGAATATTCTTAGGTAAGCAAAACTGCTACCACATCAAACTTATAAAACACACAAAAGAAGAGTGCCGTTCTCAGACTTGGTCATGCCTGTTCTTTCTGTCCTGAAAATATCTTGCAAAAATCTTTTCAGGCTTATTGACATTGTTTAGTAGGCTAGTATGCCTACTACTTGTAGCCTACAAGTTAGAGCTGGTCAAATTATTAAAGGTGCCCTGCCACACGTATTTCATTACCTTGTGGTAATGTCTGAAGTTCTACCATGGATTCTGTAAAAAAATATGTGGAAAACATGCCTTGGTTACCTTGTTTAAAGCCATTCTAGCGTGGTATAGAAAGCCTGCAGGAAGACTCAGCTCGATTTGTGCCAGTTCTCATTAATATTCAACGAGCTAAGTTGCTTGACTCTGATTGGCTAACAGCTAGTCGGTTTCCTCCATAACATTACAGACATAGGAAACAAATGGGCTTTCTTTAAGAAATTACTATAAAATATGTGCAAAAAATTATATTAATTTTAGGTGTGTCTGATTAGTCCCATAAAGGATACCTATTCTGCATTGGTTTGGTATCACTATGTCGAATGCCTTGGGGGGTATTGAAAAAAGGAGACCGTTTCTTATAGGAAATAATGTATTTTCTTTAAAATATTCATATAAAATACAGTGTGCATACAGTCGCTATAAGAAGAGGTGTGTCTGATGAGTCCCATATAGGATAACTATTCTGCATTGGTTTGGAGTCACTAGGTCACATGGCTTACAAAGTATTGAAAAAAGGAGACTGTTCCTTATAGGAAATAATGTATTTTCTTTAACATAATCATATAAAATAGAGTGTGCATACAATGGCTATAGTGTGTCTGATTAGTCCCATAAAGGATAACTATTCTGCATTGGTTTAGAGTCACTATAGGTCACATGATGTCAAAGCTATTGACAAAAAAAAGACATTTCGAGAATAAAGTTGAAATATCATATTAATCTCGACGTGTCGATGCTGACATTAAACTCGCAATAGGCCCTACTCTTTAAACATAGCCTACACAGTTTAAGCTACGTAGCCTACACTAATACACACTATGTTACATAAAAGAAAAATGGGCTTCAAATAGGTGTTATTTCAGATAGATTGCTAGATTGCAGATATTCAGATAGATTGCGTCTTGTCTGTTAACTACTCATTGCCGTCATCGTGAAATGCTGTCTCGCGGTTATGGAAATACCATGCACTATGCCGTTTAGGATAAATAGCTAGACAAATATATGTATCCAATGATATAATGTTTCTATACAAAATGTTATTTCACTCTGTTTTACGTGGGTAAGGCCACTGCACATCCAAATAACTGCCCTTCATGACCCACAGGCCGTCACTCTCCAGGATAACATGGCAAAACTCATTTTTCTAAAACTGCTTTTCCATGTCTCGCCTGAAATACGTATAGGAGGCTAGAAACACATAGCCTAAGCATATATACTATTTTGATCCCGTGAGAGAATATGTGTGCATGCACTTTATGTGCATATGTGTGCATGTAGGCTACTAGCTACTAGCCTACATGGGGTGGTCGGGAGGACAGCTTTCATTCGTCCCTCCATAGACATTCAGCAATAGGCTGTTTTGCATCCATTACAAACAAGCAACGTGAAAATCTAGGATTGGGGAGAGCGCCTAGTATGCCTAGTGCATAAGCATGAAGTTGAACCTTTAGATGAAAAACAACACTTTAATAATCGGCCTACAATAAATAAATAAACCGCTATGACAGGGGTCTCAAACACCCAGCCCGCGGGCCAAATCCGGCCCGCGTCCTGCCCAATTCCGGCCCGCGACGTATGACAAAATAATAATGTAATCCGGCCCTTGAGGCTATTAATTGCGACAAACAACAATACTGATTAAAATAGACGATAGATCCAGGTACGGTGACAAATCTCATTTTGCTCTCAATCACATTTGCTCCACTATGTGCAAGACATCCAGAGCTTGATTCAAACCCAAAATCGCTGCGCAAAGTTTTCAGGAAATACTTGTATTACACGCGAGAAACACAAAGACGTGCATTTGTAATGACGCGGAAGCGATGCAGGCCATAGTGTTGCAGAAATTGAAGCAGAAATTAAGCAGAAATAGCCAGGCCTACACCAAATGTTGTTCACGTGTGTTGAAGTCTTAGGTAAGATATGTTATTCACCTATTCTAATTCTAATTCTGAAGGAGAATATCCTTTTGGAGATTATGATCGATCGTCTATGACAGTGATAGTCACGGTGCGTCTGTGAATGGAGGTGCGTGTATACAACGGTGTCCACTAAGCATACCATGCTTGTTTCGACCCTCTGCCCAACATAGCTTGGAGGTTGCAGTGGTAATCGTGATGATAGTGTCCGTAATGGATGTGGTACAGACAGCAGGGCTAGTAGAAATAGGGCTCTAAAGAACTACAAAGTCACCCGCAATATACTTCTGGGTAGGCTACTGCAGATTACCCGCGATAGGAACTGTTTGACCAGAAAACTTTATTGTAGGCCTATATTGTAGTAATCTATTACTAAACCACAACATCTTAGGTGTTTTTCTGTTAATTTGTTATGTGGGTAGTATGAAAAAAGGAAAGTAAACCTGCTTAAATATGTTCATCCAGTATTTACTGAAAGGTGCATAATTTGAGGTGCTTGCCATCCAGTGACAAATTAGATGGGTACATTTACCCCCTTCATAAACTTTTGTTTTACTCAAAGATTTGTACATTTACAGTATAACTTTATCTCTGACCACTTTCAAGCCATGGCCTTTTAAATTTTGATATAAAAATCCAATGGTGTTGCTTTCTTAACCCTGATGCCTAGTTTGCCAGGTTTAAAAAAGTTATGAGAGGAAATATTTTTATTTGGTGTGAAACACACACACATACCTGTTTTTTTATGTTTTTCATTTATTTTATAATTTGTATTAATATTTATTTTATCATTATTTTATTTATAAGCTAAGGTTGCTAGCACAGGTGTCTAAAACTAGATAAAAACACGTGCACTTTCTGTTTGCAGTTTTGTGTGGTATTTGAAAAAAAGAACATTGCATTTTCAGAAATAGCCGGCCCTCCAATCAGATGACGTTGGCAGAATTGGCCCCCAGCTCATTTGAGTTTGAGACCCCTGCGCTATGACGTTTAGGCTACTTTTGACCATCGCATTTATCGTCTGTAACTCCGTGATAAGGACCTAACAGCAAAGTATTTGGCTGAGCAACGTAGGTTAATATGTTCTATGTTTTGTCCACATGATATAGGCCTATGTCTAATCATTGTCGCACTCGAACACTCTGAATCATTGTTGCACTTGTTGCATTGTTTCATTCGTCCTCCCTTTCAATCGCCCCGAGCGGTCGTTCTCTCTCCAAACTAACTTTATTCTAAAAATGATGAGTTTAATGTCGACACGTCGAGATTAAAGTCGATATTACATTTCAACTTTATTCTCGAAATGTCGAGTTTAATGTTGACATGGTGACTTTAAAGTCGACATGTCGAGTTTAATCTCGTCATGGCAAAAATATTTTTTCCTTCATGTGTGGCCCTACTCGTCGTATGCTTCACAGTTCACACCCACAACAAATGGTGGCGGTATTGCGCCAACTAAGCGCCAACGAAAGGAACAGAAGAAGAATGAAGACGAAACAGAGACCAAAAAGCTGCGTTCAGAGTAGCCTAGTCTAGTATGGTGAATAGCCTAACTCCTGGTGGTTATCCACTGGACTACTATGTATGTGTAACGATAATTTTCAGAAAGGAAATTGCTCTCATAGAGCAAAACTCGAGCGAGCACTTGAAATTGATGTTAACGAGCGAACAAAGATCAATGCGACCAGCATCATGTCTGCTCTACATTCTACCCTAACGCTGTGTTTGTGTTTACGCTATCGGTCAACGGTAACTGTGATGCTAACTTTTAGGCTATATGATGTCAAGCTGACAGGCCCAGGTTGTAGCAGTCCTGTTTTGCCAACTTACGGGTGAATTTATGTCATCTCCTCTTCCGTATGGTTTGAATGTGCAATCATTAGAAGTCCTCGGTTTTTTTCCCCTTATCATAGCCACTTCAACTAGCCTACAAGCAACAGAGACCCAAATAAAATTTCAATATGGCCACTGTCCGTCATCTTTCAAAATAAAAGTCCAACGTTATTCAGTACTTTGAAATAGGCTTAAAGAAACATCGCCTATCTTCTACCCAACAGATATGTAGCCTACTTTCAAAGATACGCTAAATGGAAAAATAATAATGAAACTAACTATGCCTACCTGTTAAATAATAAATAAAATTAAATAAAAAAAACACTTAAGCCTACCTGTTTTGCATAACAAGGCATAAACGTATTGCTTCATGTTAGGGCACATAATTCATGCTTCATGGAAATGGCCAAATGAATAATAATAATAACTAGATAATGTAGCCTAATTCCAGGGAATTATGAGTGCATGAAAATGACGCTAGGACATGGTGGTTGCATAGCTTAATAAAAGTTGATAGTTTAAAAGTAGACAGTTTAAAATTTGAATGTAGATAGTTTAAAAGTTGTTAATAGACAGATTGTTTAATAGACAGATAGTTTAATGGATGTTGAAAGTTTAAAAGTTAAATGTAGATAGTTTAAAAGTTGTTGATAGACTGATAGTTTAACTCATTGAATGCCAAGCTGTTTTCGGAAGCTTTGTCCTATAGTGCCAGCAATCTAGACCATTGTTGATGATTTTTGTACAGCCACAGCATATTCTGTGTTATAGCTATGAACACATACAATGGCTCGTTTGAAAGGTGAGACTTTAAAGGGGTGGTTCAGGATTTTGGACATAGGACCTCATTTCCAAGTAAGCAAGTGTGATATTTATCAGTGGAGACCGTTTTCAACACGTTTCATCCAGTCGTTCTAATTGCAGAGTTTGCAGGTGCTAGGCTAGCGCAAGTCAACGGTATGTGCTAGCCTGCCACTAAAAACAGTCTTACCCACTCCAAAGTACACCCAAGGCAAATAAATTATAACGCCAGACTATCGATGTAAATGTCTGTATTGATAGTTTTATTTCTAACATTATTCTATCCTTGCATTTCAACGATCGCATTACATTTTGAGGGACTAGTGTCTTAGCAGCGGCGGAATTATACTTGCTCCAGTTAGTAGTACTGTGCCAAAAAGTAAACAGTAAAGCGCACTCCAATGGGGATACCTAGTAGTAGCCTTGGTAATATCAGTCTGCCGCTGAGATGCAAAATGACTACTACCAACTTCAGGGAACAAAGTATAACTATTGCAACGCGATGCGAGGGTAGTTGTATTTCTTACACTATTCTATCAACACAGACATTTACATCGATTGTCTGGAATTTGCCTCGAGTGTCCTTTGGAGTAGGTAAGACTGTTTTTAGTGGCAGGCTAGCACATACCGTTGACTTGCGCTAGCCTAGCACCTGCAAACTCTGCAATTAGAACGACTGGATGAAACGTGTTGAAAACGGTCTCCACTGATAAATATCACACTTGCTTACTTGGAAATGATGTCCTATGTCCAAAATCCTGAACCACCCCTTTAAGCTCTAAGCTCTCAGTGAGTGCAAACCGTGTATTTCTACACGCCTCTGTTCCTGAGAAATCCCAAGCTAAACATTGGCTAGTTTCGCTGTTTTTTTTTCTAGAAATGGAGATATAACGTCTTTCATGAAATATGAAGTGTTGCCTGTAAAGTTTCCTGGAAGTGTGCGAAGTGACCTGGCGAGACTGCCACCTAGTGATAGACCCACGAAAATGGCCTGGTTTTGAGCTGACGTGCATGCGTCACTGATTAGACCCAAAGCGGCAACCCCATAGACTGTATATACAGTCTATGGGCAACCGAGTTATGATAAAATGTCCAGATAAAATGTCCAGATTGTGCATTTAGGAGTTTTCGATCGTCATATATTTCATTTCCATTCATCACAGAGTTCCCAAAATCACATATAAGGTGTGTTAGAGTGTTTAGTTTCGTAATAAAAAAAAGAGCTAAAAATGTAATAGGCCTACATTTTTGGCACTCAACGCATGGCACTCAGTGAGTTAATGCGTGTTGATAGACAAATGGTCAGTGAAATGAATGTAGGCTACTGTTATTTGACTGGGTATAGTTTATAGCCTACTATATATTTGCATTTGTAGCCTACCTGCACCCTTTTGCAATAAAAATAAAATTAAAATAAATGCAGTCAGGTTATTCAATAATTTACACAGTTGACCCAAAGTGCTTTACAGATGGTACAAAATAAAATAATAATAGGCCTATAATAATAATAATAATAGTAATAATAATAATAATCATCGTCATCATCATCATCATCATAATAATTAAATAATAGCAATAGGCTAACCATAAATAAATAAGATGACAAAATGAAGATGATCACAGCTTAGGCCTATTATCAGTGTCGTAATAGATAGATAGATAGATAGATTAAAATGAAGGGGTACTACAGGAAGAGAATTAGATTTGAAGGATGACAGTTACATAGTGTTACAGATGGGTCATTTTGGATGCTGGTGTGGATATGGTTGATCAGATGTTGCAGGGTATGGTTGCAAGGTTTTGAGAGTATGGGGTTCAGATGTTGCAGGGTATGGTTGCAAGGTTTTGAGAGTATAGGATTCTTATTAAAATGTACACATGCACAATGTACATAAGTACAATCAGACCCGGAGCAAACCTGGGTGGGATATATGAAGCAAGGTCATTGGTTTCTGTAGGCAGATTGCAGCACTACAGTCAATCTTCTGTAAGATACTTGCCCTTATAAGTATTTAAATAATAGCGCAGTCTTGCACAGCTGGTATTGCACATGCCTCAGTTGCTATAGTGGATAATTGGATGTTGTTATGAAAATGTGTGACAAGATGTTGCCAAGGGTTACGTGGGTTGGATGGTAGGCTGCTAGAATAGTCATTGTAGAAGTTGCTAGGAAATTGTGAGGGTACTTGAGATGGTTATGCTGTGGTTACTGTTGGTTACTAATGTAATCAAGGTAATTCCATGTGGTGCAGCTCTGGACTTGAACTTACATTGGATTGGGAGTTTATTACACTTTGGATTGGGAGTTTATCACACTAGTTGACTGAAAAGCCCAGGCTGCCAAACAGTTGTGGGCAGAGGACACAATTGGCAGGAGTATGAAACAGTTAAATAGTTGGATAGTGAAAATGGTTAGGTTATTTAACAGGGAATTATTGTAGCGAGTACTTTTATTTTGAAACAGTTGTGGGCAGAGGAAACAGTTGGCGGGAGTCATAGTTGATGACAACTGACAGTTTGAAAGGCGGAACAGTTAAATAGTTGGATAGTTAAAATGGTTATTTTTTTTAATATAGAATTAGTGATGACTTTTATTTTAAAACAGTTGTGGGCTGAGGAAACAGTTGGCAGGAGTCATAGTTGATGACAACTGACAGTTTGAAAGGCTGAACAGTTAAATAGTTGGATAGTTAAAATGGTTAAATTATTTAAAATGGAATTATTGTAGTGAGGAGTTTTATTTTGAAACAGTTGTGGGCAGAGGAAACAGGAGTCAAAGTTGATGACAACTGACTGTTGCTAGAGTAGTTATGGTGGTTGCTATGCTGGTTGCTAGGTTAATGATGTTGGTTGCTAGGTTTTAACTGTGAATGTGGTTTGCTAGGCTGTTGCTAGGGTACTTGAAGTCGTTGCTAGGTTGTTGCTAGGGTGTCCATGGTGGCTACTATCAGAAATAAAGGAGTTACTACAGTGGTTTGCTAGTATAATCATCTTGGTTGCTATGGAAACTGACATAGATGCTTAATTTCAATGGTTGCTAAATTGGTTGTTAGGTAGGTGGTGGTTTAATATAGTAGGCTAGAGGCATAGTTGATGATAACTGACAGTTGGAATAATTGAACAGTTAAATAGTTGGATAGTTTAAATGGTTAAATGATTTAATAGGGAATTATTGTAGTGGAGACTTTTATTTTGAACGGTTGAACAGGATCTGTAGTCTTAAGAGAGCCAGATTGTATGCTTAAAGCCTGAGACAGACAGTTGCTGGAGGTGGCCGGAACCATACAGCTCTGGCCGGAACACTTGGCATAGGATTCTAAGTGCCCTATTGTGATGCCATAATCGCCAATGTTAAGTCTATGGGGAAATTTTTAATCGTTTTTAATTAATAGTTCAAAAAGTATAAAAGTTACAAATATGAAAAAACATTCCACACCTGTCCTAAGTAAGACCTACGTAACGCAGTTTGAATGAAGTTTCTACATGGAAGCCGCATTAAACGCGGAAAAAGCGTTAGAAGAAGAAGAAGAAGAAGAAGAAATCGGATAACAGTAGGCTAGATTGCATTTTCATGCACTCTAATAATAGGCTAATAATAATAATAATAATAATAATAATAATAATAATAATAACATTTGAAGTGTGCTCTTATTCTGTGCATTCCAAAGGTGAAATAGCCTAAACCAGGGGTCTCAAACACCCGGCCCACGGGCCAAATCCGGCCCGCGTCCGACCCAATTCCGGCCCACGACGTATGTCAAAATAATAATATAATCCGGCCCATGAGGCTATTTTTAATTGCGACAAACAGCGATACTGATTAAAATAGACGATAGATCCAAGTACGGTGACAAATCTCATTTGTACTCTGCTCCACTATTTGCTAGACATCCAGAGCTTGATTCAAACCCAAAATCGCTGCGCAACGGTTTCAGGAAATAGGCCTACTTGTATTACACGCGAGAAACACAAAGACGTGCATTTGTAATGACGCGAAAGCGATGCAGGCCATAGTTTTGCACAAATTGAAGCAGAAATAGGCCTACACCAAATGTTGAAAAACGTTCACGTGTGATGAAGTCTTAGGTAGGCTATGTTATTCACCTATTCTGATTCTGAAGGAGAATATCCTTTTGGAGATTATGATCGATCGTTTATTAGCATACCTATTTCGACCCTCTGCCCAACATAGCTTGGAGGTTGCAGTGGTAATCGTGATGATAGTGTCTATAATGGACGTGGTACAGACAGCAGGGCTAGTAGAAATACTGTAGGGCTCTAAAGAACTACAAAGTCACCCGCAATATGATGCGAACTTCTGGGTACTGAGATTACCCGCGATAGGAACTGATTTGACCAGGACACTTTATTGTAGGCCTTGTGGTTTAGTAATAGTTTACTATTGTTGGTATACATCTTAGGTGTTTTCCTGTTAATTTGTTATGTGGGTAATATGACAAAAAGAAAGTAAACCTGCTCAAATATGTTCATCCAGTAATTACTGAAAGGTGCATAATTTGAGGTGCTTGCCATCCATGGCCTTTTGAAATTTTGATATAAAAATCCAATGGAGTTGCTTTCTTAACGCTGACGCCTAGTTTGCCAGGTTTAAAAAAGTTATGAGAGGAAAATATTTTTATTTGGTGTAAAAGACACACATATGTCTACCTGTTTTTATGCTTTTTTGTTTGTTTTTATAATTTGCATTAATATTTATTGGTAACATTTTATTTGAAGGGGTCTACACAAGGGTGACATGTAACCGTCATAAGAATGTCATGACACATGACTGTTGTCATTAAGTGTCATTCGGTTTTTGGAATGTCAAGTTGACATTGTTTGGGTGTCATCATTATAACAACTTGACATTAGGCAAGTTGACATTATTTGAGGGTGTCTCTGTCATGACAACTTGACATTAGCCAAGAAAATGTAAACCGTTGTCATGACAACTTGACATTAGCTAAGAAAGAAATGCAAAATTGACATATAACTGTGTTTGGCCTGACTCATCTTCTAGGTTCGTGAAGTGGTGGGCCGGAATAATTGATTGACATGACACCATTATAATTGTGTCATGAATACTTTCCTTGGCATGATATTGTCATGACAATTTGACATATAACTGTGTTTGGCCTGACTTATCTTCTAGGTTTACGAAGTGATGAGCCTGAACAATTGGCTGTCATGACACCATTATAAATTAGATATACTCAACATATTGAAGGTGTATTGCAGATGTAACCCACTTGAAAATAGCCTACTAATAGGATTACATTATTCTAGTTTAAAGGAGAATTCCGGTGTGATATTGACCTAAAGTGTATTGAAACATGATACCGAGTGTGAACGTATGTCTCATAGCCCATCTCAGCTTGTCCCCTGCACTCCAAAATCTGGCGCTAGTTAGCCGATGCTACCAACAGCTTTTTCAATAGTGGTGCTTCGGCATCGGGCTAGCCATGCAAATAAATCACTGTTTTACACCCATTTACGAGGCTCAATGTATCTCCACACTTCATTGGTAGACTTCCGAGGGCCCTGACATTTAAAACGAGACATTGAGAACTTTGAAAAAGCACTGGTAGTGTACTTACAAGACGATTTATACAGACAGTATCTTCACGAAGTTTAGCGTTTGCAGCCATCTTGAATTTAGTCACAATAAGTCGAGCAACGAGTAAGAATGAACAGGTATGATAAGGGATCAGATTCCACAAATAATTCAGTGGAAATGCATGGATTCCAGTTTCTTCCAACTATCTAAAAAAAAAAAAAAACTTGAATTTCCCCTTGAGGATCAATAAAGTATCTATCTATCTATCTATCTATCTATCTATCTATCTACTTTTAGTTATGTTTTCCCTGCACACCGTATTTGTCCAGTAGGTGGCAGTGGTGGCGCTGCATAGAGGGGAAACTGCTACACTGATTCTTAGAGAAGAAGATAGAAATCGCAAACAGCAGAAGGACAGCAGAATGATAGTGAGCTGAAGCCATATTTAGATTTTCCACACTGAGAAGAAAAGTTAAAAATAACATTGAAGAGCTAGTTAAAAGGGGTTTTCCCACCAAACCGACTTCTAAGGAAGGAATAACAGCAAAGGGTCGAAATTACGACAAGGAGTTTACTTAACTTGTATGAGTTTTCTCCGGTGAGTGTTTTACACGTGTTCGTCATTTATGTTAGTAGCAGACATGGTGTGATAGATGTGTTTAATGAGTTAAGCACGTAAAAGTTTTATTTTGCTGTAACTCAGTTGTTTAATGCATTGTGTGGAAATGTATTGATGGTACTGCATAAGCTAAAAACCAATCAGAATTGAGTTTAATGATTTGAAGTGCTATTTCATGCTATGTTGAAGCCATGTTAACAACGTGATATGCTAGTGCTGAAGTTTCATGTAGGCTATGTAGTGAATGTATTGATTAAAAATAAGAATAAGCTACTACAGTTCATAAATATGAGTTATATTTCCAGATCTGCTAAAATGTATCGAGAGAGTAATTGAATTGAATTGTTGCCCTGCTATGCAGGTTGTTTTTTTGTTTGGATGCATGATTTGAGAGTGTTCCATTGGACAAATTCGCCATTGGACACGGGAGGCAGAAGAGCAGAGGGCGCGAATGATAATCTTGCCTGCGACATGAACTGCTTCTACTCAATATGTCTTCATTTCATCATAGCCTACAGATAAGCGCGAGATCTCATCACTTAAAAAAAAAACATACTACCCAGGTAGATGGACTTATTATTATTTTGGGGTTATTTTATCAGAGCTCTGAGGTCATTTTACTTTATATTTTTCTCAACATGTGTTTAAAAGGTTGAACACTAAGAGAAATACTGATTTTCACAACTAAAAGGACAGAAAAGAAAAACAAGGTCATACTGTTTGATATTTGATGTTTAATAAATGCCGGCTATATGTTCTGGGTAAACTATTTTGGTACTTTCATTTGTCTACTCCTCTTGTGAAAAGTTCCTTAGAAAGGCAGCACTTCACTCTACATTAAAATAAGTGCCCCTTACACAGACAAATATGGCGTCTCAGGGGGAATCGAGTCCCTCAAAACACACCTTAAAATGATTGAATGGTACTACTGGTTAGGAATCCGTCATCGTAATGGTGTGTTGGGTAGACTCGTGCATGATTTGAAAAAGCTGCAGAAATGATGGCAATGAAATGGTGCTTAAAGACTAGTATGTGAATAGTTGAATGCATGTTCCACATGCACAGTTAGGTTAGCTGGCATGGTAACATGTCCATGTATTATGGTTTTGCAAAATGCATTGCTGAAATAAACTCTTAAGTCATGACTGAGTATAGTATTTGTTGTCATTATAGTTGAAATTAGACTCAATGTTCCAGAAATGTAAAATTTACAGAAATAGGACCTACATGATAGTGTAGTGACACTTAATGACATGTTCAGGAAACATCTCAGATGGTTCACTGTACTTTAGGTCAAAGGTAAGTATTCATGACACTGTCAGGAAACTATTTTGGTGTAATAGTTATTTGTGACAGCTTAATGACAAGTCAAAACTGTACCACTGTAGTTGAGGTCAAGAAAAGTATTCATGACCAATTTATAATGGCGTCATGACAGCCAATTGTTCAGGCCCATCACTTCACAAACCTAGAAGGTAAGTGAGGCCAAACACAGTTATATGAACTTGTTCATGTAATAATTAAACAATTATGTCAAGTTGTCATGACAATTCATGACACTGTCAGGAAACTATTTTGGTGTGTAATAGTTCTTTGTGACAGCTTAATGACCAGTCAAAACTGTACCACTGTAGTTGAGGTCAAGGAAAGTATTCATGACACAATTATAATGGTGTCATGACAGTCAATTGTTCAGGCCCTTCACTTTACAAACCTAGAAGATAAGTCAGGCCAAACACAGTTACATGTCAAGTTGTCATGACAATATCATGCCAAACACCTTGCATTTCTTTCTTGGTTATGTCAAGTCGGCATGACAATATTGTAAATGGGTTACATTTTCTTGGCTAATGTCAAGTTGTCATGACAAAGACCCGTCAAATAATGTCATCTTGGCTAATCTGAAGTTGTCATAATGATGACACCCAAACAATGTCAACTTGACATTCCAAAAACCGAATGACACATTATGACAACAGTCATAAACATCAAAACTGTGTCATTAATGTACATGACATGTGACATGTCACCCTTCAAATAAAGTGTTACCTATTTATTTTATCATTATTTTATTTATAAGCTAAGGTTGCTAGCACAGGTGTCTAAAAATAGATAACAAGAAAATACAGTATTTGAAAAAAAACATTGCATTTTAGGAAATAGCCATTCTTTTTTTTAATTATTCTTTAACACTGACGTGGCCCTCCAATCAGATGACATTGGCAGAAGTGGCCCCAGCTCATTTGAGTTTGAGACCCCTGGCCTAAACCAAGGGGGCTATGGAGAAGATAAGGCATGCCTATACTGAATTGTACATCAAATAAAAAGTTGTTTTTATGCACCATACCGCTACAGACACATACAGTTGCATTACTGTAACATGGTTATTATTATTATTATTATTATTATTATTATTATTAACTTTATTTGTTATAGAGGGACAGTGTACAGTACACTAATTGACATTTTACAAAGAAAATGTAAATGCACCCAATTATAGCCAAAAGGCTACTTTCCATTGGTAGTCCCCCTGCCAGAAGGAGCATGGCAAAATTAGCTATTAATTAAAAGAATAAATTACAGCAAAAAAGCAAGCAAAACAAAAAATACAACAATTACAATATATATAAAAATCACACCAGAGATACACTCACACACACACACTCCAACAATCATACTCTTCTAATCTCATACACTAATGCTGACAGACTTGGTTGTCTATCAGCCATTTCTATATAGTCAGGTAGAACTTTGTGGAATTTGGGCATGAGTGTGACATAAGGTACTAATGCAATTTTTTTTGCATAAATTGATAGGTAAGGGGGTGTCCTTTCAGAATCTGACGGGTGCCACTCTTCTTTAAAATGGCATCACCTGCCACACCCATTTTTTGATAATAGAAAATCAGCTTTGACCATAATAAAGTAGAAAAAATAGTTTAGGTCCCTCCAGAGAACAAAATACATTTTTTTTTCAAAGTGACCTTTAAGGTCAAATTTGGTTCCTTTTTGCTGCATAATAGCTTATACCTCTAAATCGTGTCATGTTTGGTATTAAATTAAATAAATGATGGAACTGCCATGTAGCTTAATACATACAGGAATACAATCATTCAATAGTAATTCATTTTAATATGAATTATAGCAAGTCTGATGTACCCTAGTTCACAAACTCGTGGGTTAGTTACTGTAGCACGTGAGCTTTAATTTAATTGAATTTCCCTTGAATCAGTCGCTGAATTTCAGACAGCAATGTTGTGAGGTACTTCCCAGGTAGTTAGCACATTAAACATTAATTATAACTGTCCTTGGATTTCCCCTCAGAATTACAGACAACATTTTTTTTCATCTTAACATTTTTTTAATGTTTTAAAAACAGACATCATAGTCCAGAATTGATACAAACTAGTCTGAGTTATGAGGTACTTGCCAGTTAGTCAGCACATTAACTATAACATTAACTATAATAGTCTTCCAGTATGGCAAGGAATGACATGTATCATTTGGAATTACAACAACAAATATAATGTAAATCAGGTTTATAGCCCAAGTATACTTGCATATACAAGGAATTTGGTCTCTGAATTTATCCAATTCGTGAATTAGTGAACACACAGTGAGATGAAGCACACAACGAGCACACATGAGGTGAAGCACACACTAACCCAGAGCAGTGAGTTGACTTGCTACAGTGGCGCTCGGGGAACAGTAAGGGGTCAGGTGCCTTGCTCAAGGGCACTTCAACCGTGGTTGTGGGCATGGGAGAGCAGTGCTCTTCAACCACTCCTCGTCTCCCCCCGCCCCGACATTTTCCTACTGGTCGGGGATCAAACTGGCAGCCTGAAGCCCTAACCAGTAGGCCACGGCTGCCCAAGTATACTATACCAGTACGGGAGATGCCTATGTTCCCACAGCCCTATGTCCCCTAATCCTAACCCACACCTCAGGCTTAACCCTAACCCTAGAAATGTGGGAACATGGGGCTGACCCCACTGATATAAGGAATTTGTGCTCTGTATTTTACCCATTAGGGGGTAGTGTACAACACACACACACAAACAGTGTACACCCATTCAAACACACACACACCCTAGAGCAGTGAGCACACTAGGAGTATACATACACACCCTTGGATATGGATGTGGGAGAGCGCTGTTAAGTCACTCCCCCCACCCACATTTTTCCTACCAGTCGGGGATCGAACTGGCCACCCTTCAGTCACAAGTCTGATTCCCTAACCAGTAGGCCATGGATGCCCAAAGTAATTGACATTAATGCTATGGCTGCAAAATTACGAGACAAATGTTATGATTTGTTGGCTGTTCATGCATTGTTTGGTTGTGACAGTGTGTCATGTCCATATGGCAAAGGGAAAACCTCAGCAATCAATTTGATGCTCAAGAGGAATCTTGATTTGAAGAATTTTACATATGTACTGTAGAAGCTGATGAGCATGAAGGCAGGAATGGATTTCCTTTCTTGCCTCTACTATGGAAAGACTGTTGAAAGCCTCAGTAACTTGAGATACATGCTATTCACCAAGAAAAGAGACCCTCCTAGAATAAAGAGTCTTCCTCCAACAAGATAATATGCAGCGGAACACATCAAGCGTGCACGGCTGCAAGTCCTTCTGTGGAGAGCTGCTGACAAAAAAAACACCTCCAGTGTGTACTGATGATGTATCCCTGTTTGGTTTGAAAATAGAGGATGGAATTCCTGTGCCTGTTCATGGCAACACTGACATTGTACCCAAAACAGGTCTACAGCTTGTTTCTTGTGGATGCAAGGCAGTGCCAGCATGCTCCAGGGCCTCTTGCAGCTGTCAGTCAGATGGACTACCATGCACCACCTACTGCCATTGCAAAGGTGGTGAACAGTGCAAATAAAAATTTGAAGATGGCTACACTTTCAGGGGAGGATACTGATGACAGCGAGGAAGAAAGGTCTGATTGAATGAATGTTTTTTTGAGGAGACCTTTGATGTTTGTGATGTGTACAAGGCCAGCCTGGCAACATGTTCTGTATATAGTTCCTTTCAGAATCTGTGAGAAAGTTCTACTTTGTTCCTTATAACTTTGTCTATTTGATTAATTGTTGAGGGTTGATGCAATTTGTTGCTCAGCCTACCATTTCAGCGGTGTGACCTTACCGGACTTTATAGTTAATAAGTTCTCTGGAGGGACTTGAAATCATTTTTAGCATGTTTTTATTGACAACATTGATTTCTGTTTGAGAAGAGCTTGCATTTGATACCATACATGATGGGTTTAAACAGTAATGTGCATCTAGTTATTTTTTTTATGGTCAAAAAAAGGGGGCGTGGCAAATTATGTCATTTAAAAAAAATGTTCAAGGGTGCTGAAGCGGCACCCGTCAGATTCTGAGTCTACACCCCCTAAACTATCAATTTATGCAAAAAAAAAATGCATTAGTACCTTATGTCACACCTATCCTGGGGTTCTACCTGACTAATACTATAGAACTGGACTCTCTTATGTTTTGTGGGATTGTATTCCACTCACCAGCTGCTTTATAAGTGAAAACTGATTGACCAAAAGTTGATTTCTTGTAAGGCACAGCACAATCACCTCTAGCAGCCCCTCTAGTAACACTGGTTACAGATTATCTAAATTGCAGTAGGCTGCAGAGTGGTGGTGGAGCTAAGCTGTGTCGAATTTTATATACAAGACACTTTTTAAACATAACAAGATTGTTCCAACTTAGAAGCCTATATTTGTTAAGTATTGGACAGTGATGAAAAGATCTTGGTTTTTTATCTAAAATCTTGACAGCTTGTTTATATAAAGATATTATTGGCATGGAGTTTGCAGTGCCCATGTTGGTAGACAGTAATTAATATGTGACATTATAAGAGAGAACATGTACATTTTTGCAGCCTCTGTTGACATATAATTTCTAAGATGTCTAAAATTTGTAAGTGTAAAGTTTGTGATCCTACTCACCTTTTTAACATGTTGCTTGAAAGTCAGGTTACTGTCCAAAATAATGCCTAAATATTTATATTCATTTACAATTTGAATTCTCTGCCCTGAAATGAAAACATCAGGCTCTGTATAAGATTTTTTGTTTTAGCAAAGAACATGGCTACAGTTTTAGAAGTGTTAAGTTCTAAATGACAATTATTCAACCAATTTGAAACATTAATCATAACTTTTGTCAGCTGTACTGCAACCTCAGAATGATTTTACCTTTAATAAAAATGACAGTATCATCTGCATACATAAGGATCTCACTGCCTTGGCACACAGATGGAAGGTCATTTATTTATTTAGAGCCTTGGGGTACCCCCTGTTACAAGATCTTTAAATGAGGATCTTGTATTTTGTATTTTAACACATTGAGAGCAGTTAGTAAGATATGATTTAAACCAGTTAGATGTATACTGAGAAAAATTAAACTGAACAAATTTTGACTGAAGAATATTATTGTTACAGTATGTCTCTGGCTACAGTGTTGCCTGTAAGTTACTGTAAAAATACAATAAAAAGTCTAACAGTGTCCTCTCTCTGTCCTCCAGCTTGGGTTTAAAGCTCGATGTCATCGAGGATCTGTCATTTGGAGAGGGAGTTAAGTCTTTCAGAGATGAGAGACGAATATGGAGATGAACAAGAGATGAGTCCCAAAAGTGTGTCATAACAATGGGACACCAGACCCTAACAGCCCGGATAGCAAGAGGCTGGCGAACCACTGTCGGTCCATTGGGGGCATAGCTGGCGGTCCACTGGCATTTTGCTCATCGGTTCTCTTGCGGTCCGCTGACCAGACAAATGGCCCAATATTTTGCCACTATTGGTCTAAAATCTTTTTAATTTGTTCAGTTATACTCCATATATCATTTTATTAACTTTTCTTAATATTCATGACAAGTTCAATTTAAAGAGATGGTGGTCCAACGGCGGACCACAAGTGGCACTCCACCGGCGGCATAGCACCAGCGGTCCACTATCTGCCAATCTGATTTTGCTATCTGGGAGCTGCAGCAGGCTTGTAGTTTTACCAAAATCAATGTACATATCCTTTGTTTTGGATATGTTCAATTGAAGGTGTGACTCCTCACACCACTGGACAAAGTCTTCAATTATTGGTCCATGGCCTCTGTCAAGCTGCTAATCTTTCTTTCACAAGCGTCTTACACTGTATTTTTAAGCAAATACAGTTGTTTATTTAAGATTAGTGAGTGAGCATATGATTTAACCTTTTTTGTGGCATCCATGTTTTTCCACACATTCCGACATTCCGATTCCCAATAAGTAGGAATACTCCATGTTCATATGATATTTTTAGACTTTGGTATAAGTCAATATTCTCTGCAATTTATGTGTAACAATGGTCTGTTTATTCTAGCCTAAGAGGTGATGCTGCCACATTATCAGTAATTGACATCTCTTAAAAGTGATGCGTGAGTGAGCAGGACATCTCATTTCTCATATCTGTATCTCCTTGATTCCTCCTTCCCACATTTCTTCACAAAATTAATTAGAAAGAGGGGATAGGACAGAAGGAAGGAAGGATGGAAAATAGAGCAATGATCTGCAGCCCAGGCCATGGTAAAACAGTACCTGGTGCTCTTCTCTCAGCCTAGAAATCTAGATGCACCCTAGTGGCAGCAAATGTAATTTGCAGCCAGGGTCATCTAGCAACTCTCTGTTGGCTTGCGAGCTGGCAAACCAAACTCTGGTCAGGCCAATCACATTGTGTATAGATTCGGTGGGCGGGCCTAACAGAGTTGTGACGGTTTTGCATGAATTCCCTGCTACTTGAAAACAAAGAAGATGGCTGCTCGCGAACAGCGATCTTTCGAATCGGCTTTGGCCGCGACTCTTAAAGACTTGGAGTTAAGCTTTTCTTTGAGAAAAGAACAAAGAACGGCACTGAGTGGTTGTGGCACTATCCTATTGTTTGCAGAGGGAATTTGAAAGACAACTGTTTATCCCGCCTCTTGGATTGAACCCTGTCAATGGTGTGTTCCCAGACCCAACATCTTGATGTGAGTCTGGCTTGCCAGTCTCTCACTTAATGTGAATAAAAACAATGCCCATGTCCTGTCTCCATAGTACAAAACATTTATTATTACAACTTCCTGTTTGGCTTGGAATTATTCACCTCCATGCCAAACACTTGATAACATACAAATGGACCTGTTTAGATGAATATTTTAGCCTAGGCTACCTTTATTTGTAGGCATTGATGACTTTCCAGGCAAATCAGAAAAACCCTCTGGTATATCCTGATAGACCTGTATGATATGTGGAACTGCACTATTGTATAACCTATAAAGCTTTACATGGTTTGGCACCTGACTATTTAAACAATTTATTAACCCCCTATACTGTCAGGCTCGGCCCCTCAGATCCTCCAGGCTGGGACTTTTAGTTGTTCCAGAAAGTGAACTGTCAAGGGTGACCCCGATAGTTTGCAGTTAGAGCACCCAAGCTTTGGAACAGCCTCTCTTATAACATCAGATCTGCACCATCAGTGGCTGTTTTTAAATCGTTAGCATGCTAGTTAGCATAGTAACTTGGTTTACATTATTATCTTTGTTAACATAGTTAGCATAACTGCTATCAAACATTAGAGCCATTCCAACTGTCAGTTATCGTCAACTATCTACCTAAATAATTTAACCATTTAAACTATCCACCTATTTAACTGTTCAGTCATTCCAACTATATTAAACCTCATCTACTTAGCAACCAATATAGTTTGTTTTTACTCTGTATGATATTTTACATCATATTTTTGCATTTTCATGCACTGTATTTCCTTCAGGAAATGCTTTTCTAGTTACAGTGCATGAAAATGCACTGTACTGTTCTTCCTAGGCTTCTTCTTCTTATTACAGTGCATGAAAATGCACTGTACTGTTCTTCCTAGGCTTCTTATTACAGTGCATGAAAATGCACTGTACTGTTCTTCCTAGGCTTCTTATTACAGTGCATGAAAATGCACTGTACTGTTCTTCCTAGGCTTCTTCTTATTACAGTGCATGAAAATGCACTGTACTGTTCTTCCTAGGCTTCTTCTTATTCTTATTCTTCTTCTTCTTCTAACGCACTTAATGCAGCTTCAACCGTTTAACGTAGAAACTTCATTCAAACTATGTTACGTAGGTCTTACTTAGGACATGGGTGCTATGTATTTTTCAGCTTTGTAACTTTTATACTTTTTAAACTATTAATTAAAAACTACTCAAAATTTCCCCATTGACTTAACATTGGGCCTTTATGACATCACAGCAATTAGAATCCTATGGCAGGTGTTCGGGCCACCTGGACCAACTGCCAGTCTCAGGCTTTAAGCATACAAACTGGCCCTATTAAGACTACACATCCTGTTCAACTGCTTCCTCTGCCAAAATCTGTTTCAAAATAAAAGTCCTCACTACAATATTTCACTGTTAAACAATTTAACCCTTTAAACTACTGAACTTTTTAACTGTTCAGCCATTGTAACTGTTACTTGTCATCAACTATGACTCCAACCCACTGTAGCTAGTTAGCTAAGTTAGCTAAGTCACATGGTTAGCATAGTTAGCATGCTAGTTAGCATTTTTAGCAAAACTGCTAAAAATGATTAGCTAAGTTAGCTAAGTAACGTGGTTAGCATAGTTAGCATGCTAACATATTAGCATGCTAGTTAGCATTTTAGCATAACTGCTAAAAACGATTAGCTAAGTTAGCTAAGTAACGTGGTTAGCATAGTTAGCATGCTAGCGCTAGCATGTTAGCATGCTAGTTAGCATTTTTAGCAAAACTGCTAAAAACGATTAGCTAAGTTAGCTAAGTAACATGGTTAGCATAGTTGGCATGCTAACATGCTAGTTAGCATAGTAACTTTGTTAACATTATTATCTTTGTTAACATAGTTAGCATAACTGCTAGCAAACATTAGAGCCATTCCAAGTGTCAGTTATCGTCAACTATCTACCTAAATAATTTAACCATTTAAACTATCCACCTATTTAACTGTTCAGTTATTCCAACTATATTAAACCTCATCTACTTAGCAACCAATATAGTTTGTTTTTACTCTGTATATTTTACATCATATTTTTGCATTTTCATGCACTGTATTTCCTTCAGGAAATGCTTTTCTAGTTCTTATTCTTCTTCTTCTAACGCACTTAATGCAGCTTCAACCGTTTAACGTAGAAACTTCATTCAAACTATGTTACGTAGGTCTTACTTAGGACATGGGTGCTATGTATTTTTCAGCTTTGTAACTTTTATACTTTTTAAACTATTAATTAAAAACTATCAAAATTTCCCCATTGACTTAACATTATGATTATGACATCACAATACGGCCGTTAAGCAATTAGAATCCTATGGCAGGTGTTCGGGCCACCTGGACCAACTGCCAGTCTCAGGCTTTAAGCATACAAACTGGCCCTATTAAGACTACACATCCTGTTCAACTGCTTCCTCTGCCAAAAACTGTTTCAAAATAAAAGTCCTCACTATAATATTTTACTGTTAAACAATTTAACCCTTTAAACTACTGAACTTTTTAACTGTTCAGCCATTGTAACCATAGACATAATATACATAGACGCCGCATTGGCTGCTGGAAACGAGAAATGCGGCCGCCATCTTGGACCGGTCATACTCCTCGTTGCGTTGCAGCAGAAGACACAAGATGCCAGTACTGTGCAGCATGTTCCTGCTCACATCGACGAACCATCGCAAACAGGGCTCGGGGGATTTACTTTTCTCAAGTAAGATTTAACATTACCGTACTAATGGTTGTATTTTGTGAATAGAATATTACCAGAGAGTTGAGAAGGAGCAAGGATCTTTGATATTACTGTATGAGAATCGTAGCCAGCTAGCTAGGCTGTTTACTCGGTGTTCACCTGGCTGAACTGAGACTTAATAAGTCATATTCCATAACACTGACTTAGATTACAACTGACACAAAAAGGCTATTGTAGAAATAAATCATACTAGATTTGGCTGGCGAATTTTACACAAGTGGCACAGACTGTAGCCTATATTATTGGGCAATCGCTAGCTGCTACTTGTAGCCTAAGCGTGTTGGTAGCTTCACTATTTTCTGAATAAAGTAACTTTTCAATAGCTTAACTTCTTTATTTATCAAGTGGCTTAGCCACACAAGCTACACTTTTCTTGTCATGTGTAATTGGCACAATTTAAAGTAGCTTCCTATGTAGAGAACTAGCCTACTGCTGTGTTTGTGTTAATAATACATTTGACTGGGTGGTAGTATTGTGTAGTGTTTTATTCATAGCAGAGTAACTGATAGTTTAGCTCACTACAATGTCTAAGTAGCTTGCCCAACACTGTATTATTCACATGTCATTTACCCTAACAAGAATAAGATGCCTCTCAAATTCCTTTATTCATTTTATTAATTTAATTATTTTATATCTCCCCAGAACAACTGCCTTGCTCAAGGAGACTGTGAATGAACTGAATAGTCTCCTCACATCCCTGGAACTGAGGAAGGTGCAGCTCTTCATTGCAGTATTGGAGGGCATCTGCTACACTGTGACTGAATATTTGATTTATGAGCTCCACCTTCATCACCTGCATTCACCACTCTGTGTCCCATTTTCCCATCGTCTGGTTGACTCAGTCCTCTTTTAGGGAGTTTACCCAGTTTCACTATGTACTGCTATCTTATTTGCCCACCTGCTGTCTGAAGCACTTTTTTCTTAGCCAAAGTGTACCCAAGCAATTTTAGCAAGGTGGGAACATACAAAATTACATGCACCAGTTATCGAAATCATAGAACCAACTGCATGACAGTAACCTCTGTCTCACTGAGCCTGTGAAGACACTCCCCGATTCTTTACTGATTGCAATGAACGGGGCTGATCTTAGCAGTTTCTAAAATGTTTCTTAATTCTTATTTATTTAATCTCTTCATTGGGGCTGAAAGCTTTCTGTGAACTGTAAATAACAGATGCTGTTGATGAACCCATTGACACTGTACAAGTGACAAGTCACCTTTTTGTCTTGAATTGATGAAGTTACACTTACTATGCCAAACCAATGTCTGTTTTTTAAGGATCAGAAACAAACCTACAAACTTGCACTTTACAATATTTATGGAACTTGTCTAACAAATGCTGTTGATATTGAACCCAGTTACTCCATTTCCTTTACTTATGCCACACCAATGTCTGTTCATCAAACTTTATTTTTGATGGCACTGAACTGAAAATGTTAATGGATTTTTTCTGTCAATTTAACCCATTAAAACTTGTATCAAACCAGTTTCTGTCTATGCTGTCAAACATGGATTAGTTATGTTCCCAGTGTTTATATTGGATGTCATCACTTTATAATATATCATATATGAGAATATTCTATTACTATTAAGCCCACTATGAATATTAAAATACACACAACCATGTTTCCTGTATACAGCTTTTCTACTGGAAGGTTTACAACTTATTCTGTCAATTTACCCAAGTTTGTCACTAAACCACATAGGCCTACTTGGAATACCCCTCAGATGTCTGAATGGCACTGATCTCACTTAAATGTTTATAGAACCTTTCTGTGAATAATGCTGTTGATGGAACTTTTCTGTCAACTGTGAACTATATTTAACTCATTAAACTTGTATCAAACTAGTTTTGTCTATGCTGTCAAAGATGGATTATGTTCCCAGTTTTGATATCGGACGTCAGGTCACTTTATATCATATATCAGAATATTCTATTACTGTTAAACCCACTATGAATATTAAAATACGCTAAATCATGTGTCCTGTATCATAGCTACATGTATGACCTTTGCAGCAAAAAAAACCGAGTGAGAATCTGTTCGGTATTCAGTGAGATATGATTAATTAAGTGCGCTGACAGCTCATCTCACAGGCCAAACAGATTACACTGAGTGGAGTGGATGACCGGTCCAAGATGGCGGCTCCAAATCTCGTCAGCGCTAGTAAGGAGTAGCGGTCGATGCGGCGTCTATGTATATTATGTCTATGATTGTAACTGTTACTTGTCATCAACTATGACTCCTACCCACTGTAGCTAGTTAGCTAAGTTAGCTAAGTAACATGGTTAGCATAGTTAGCATGTTAGTTAACATTTTTAGCAAAACTGCTTAAAATGATTAGCTAAGTTAGCTAAGTCACATGGTTAGCGTAGTTAGCATGCTAGCATGTTAGCATGCTAGTTAGCATTTTTAGCAAAACCTCTTAAAATGATTAGCTAAGTTAGCTAAGTCATATGGTTAGCATAGTTAGCATGCTAGCATGTTAGCATGCTAGTTAGCATTTTTAGCAAAACTGCTTAAAATGATTAGCTAAGTTAGCTAAGTCATATGGTTAGCATAGTTAGCATGCTAGCATGTTAGCATGCTAGTTAGCAATTTTAGCAAAACTGCTAAAAATGATTAGCTATGTTAACTAAGTAACGTGGTTAGCATAGTTAGCATGCTAGCGCTAGCATGTTAGCATGCTAGTTAGCATTTTTAGCAAAACTACTAAAAACAATTAGCTAAGTTAGCTAAGTAACATGGTTAGCATGCTAGCATGCTAGTTAGCATAGTAACTTTGTTAACATTATTATCTTTGTTAACATAGTTAGCATAACTGCTAGCAAACATTAGAGCCATTCCAACTGTCAGTTATCGTCAACTATCTACCTAAATAATTTAACCATTTAAACTATCCACCTATTTAACTGTTCAGTCATTCCAACTATATTAAACCTCATCTACTTAGCAACCAATATAGTTTGTTTTTACTCTGTATGATATTTTACATCATATTTTTGCATTTTCATGCACTGTATTTCCTTCAGGAAATGCTTTTCTAGTTCTTATTCTTATTCTTCTTCTAACGCATTTAATGCAGCTTCAACCGTTTAACGTAGAAACTTCATTCAAACTATGTTACGTAGGTCTTACTTAGGACAGGTGTGCTATGTATTTTTCAGCTTTGTAACTTTTATACTTTTTAAACTATTAATGAAAAACTAATCAAAATTTCCCCATTGACTTAACATTATGATTATGACATCACAATACAGCCGTTAAGCAATTAGAATCCTATGGCAGGTGTTCGGGCCACCTGGATCAACTGCCAGTCTCAGGTTTTAAGCATACAAACTGGCCCTATTAAGACTACACATCCTGTTCAACTGCTTCCTCTGCCAAAAACTGTTTCAAAATAAAAGTCCTCACTACAATATTTCACTGTTAAACAATTTAACCCTTTAAACTACTGAACCTTTTAACTGTTCAGCCATTGTAACTGTTACTTATCATCAACTATGACTCCTACCCACTGTAGCTAGTTAGCATGGTTAGCATCGCTAACATTGTTAGCATTGTTAGCATTTTTAACAAAACTGCTAAAAATGATTAGCTAAGTTAGCTAAGTAACATGGTTAACATAGTTAGCATGTTAGCATGCTAATTAACATTTTTAGCAAAACTGCTAAAAATGATTAGCTAAGTTAGCTAAGTAACATGGTTAACATAGTTAGCATGCTAGCATGTTAGCATGCTAATTAGCACAGTTAGCATAACTGCTAAAAATGATTAGCTAAGTTAGCTAAGTAACATGGTTACCATAGTTAGCATGTTAGCATGCTAGTTAGCATAGTTAGCATAACTTTTAAAAATGATTAGCTAGGTTAACTAAGTAACATGGTTAACATAGTTAGCATGTTAGCATGCTAGTTAGAATAGTTAGCATACCTACTAAAAATGATTAGCTAAGTCACATGGTAAACATACTTAACATGTTATCATGCTAGTTAGCATAGTTAGCATACCTATTAAAAATGATTAGCTAGGTTAGCTAAGTCACATGGTTAACATAGTGCTAGTTAGCATAACTACTAAAAATGAAAACATTAGCTAAGTTAAGTAACTTGGTTAACATTATTATCTTTGATAACATAGTTAGTATCTACCTAAATAATTTAACCATTTAAATTATCCACCTATTTAACCGTTCAATCATTCCAACTATATTAAACCTTATCTACCAAGCAAATCATTTAACTATATAAACTATCCACCTATTTAACTGTTCAGTCATTCCAACTATATTAAACCTCATCTACTTAGCAACCAATATAGTTGTCATGAGCTCTCTCTCTGCCTGGTAACACGTGCTGATTGAAGTCTGATGACCTCCACCTGTTCCTGCTCTGCTCTGCCTCACCCTCGTTACCTACCAGCTGCACTGCATTCACCACTCATCATGCCCTCTATATAAAGCCTTGCTTTTCAGTCCACAC
Organism: Alosa sapidissima; assembly: GCF_018492685.1. Classification (NCBI taxonomy): domain Eukaryota; kingdom Metazoa; phylum Chordata; class Actinopteri; order Clupeiformes; family Clupeidae; genus Alosa; species Alosa sapidissima. The sequence continues at coordinate 2,793,365 of NC_055966.1, forward strand.
TTGTCAGATCGTCTGCAACCAGCACCAGTTACCTGCCTGTTTTTGAAAACGCCTCTGACTCTTTGCCTGTGATCCCGGACCCGCTCGACTACTTCTGTGTTCTCCAGCCCCGGTAATCTTGACCTGCCTTCCGTCCCTCTTCTACGAATACCGCCTAGTCCTTGACTGTACTGCTGCTTCGTTTCAATTGCTGTTGTGTGTGTGTTTCCCCCAGGACTTCCCGGATCATCCAGCTCCTGCCATTGCTGTTCGGCTACTGGGGGAACACACACACGCAGACTCTTGGAACTCCTGTACCCCCCCCGGAACCCCTGAAACCCCCAACCCTTAAATAAACTTTTGAACGTGACGCTTTTGTGGTCCTCGTCCTGTTTGGTGTCTGACAATAGTTTGTTTTTACATCATATTTTTGCATTTTCATGCACTGTATTTCCTTCAGGAAATGCTTTTCTAGTTCTTATTCTTCTTCTTCTTCTAATGCACTTAATGCAGCTTCAACCGTTTAACGTAGAAACTTCATTCAAACTATGTTACGTAGGTCTTACTTAGGACATGGGTGCTATGTATTTTTCAGCTTTGTAACTTTTATACTTTTTAAACTATTAATTAAAAACTAATCAAAATTTCCCCATTGACTTAACATTATGATTATGACATCACAATACGGCCGTTAAGCAATTAGAATCCTATGGCAGGTGTTCAGGCCACCTGGATCAACTGCCAGTCTCAGGCTTTAAGCATACAAACTGGCCCTATTAAGACTACACATCCTGTTCAACTGCTTCCTCAAAATAAAAGTCCTCACTACAATATTTCACTGTTAAACAATTTAACCCTTTAAACTACTGAACTTTTCAACTGTTCAGCCATTGTAACTGTTACTTATCATCAACTATGACTCCTACCCACTGTAGCTAGTTAGCATGGTTAGCATAGTTAACATGTTAGCATTGCTAACATTGTTAGCATTTTAAACAAAACTGCTAAAAATGATTAGCTAAGTTAGCTAAGTAACATGGTTAGCATGCTAGCATAGGTCATTTAACTATATAAACTATCCACTTATTTAACTGTTCAGTCATTCCAACTATATTAAACCTCATCTACCTAGCAACCAATATAGTTTGTTTTTACTCTGTATGATATTTTACATCATATTTTTTGCATTTTCATGCACTGTATTTCCTTCAGGAAATGCTTTTCTAGTTATTATTAGCTGACGCTTTTTGTGTGTTTAATGCAGCTTCAACCGTTTAACTTAGAAACTTCATTCAAACTGCGTTGCGTAGGTCTTACTTAGGTGACTTCAGCTATGTATTTTTCAACTTTGTAACTTTTATACTTTTTAAACTATTAATTAAAAACTACTAAAATTTCCCCATAGACTTAACATTGGTGATTGACATCACAGTAGGGCACTTAGAATCCTATGCCAAGTGTTCCGGCCACCTCCAGCAACTGTCTGTCTCAAGCTTTAAGCATACAATCTGGCTCTCTTAAGACTACAGATCCTGTTCAACTGTTTCCTCTGCCCACAACTGTTTCAAAATAAAAGTCTCCACTACAATAATTCCCTATTAAATAATTTAACCATTTAAACTATCCAACTATTTAATTGTTCAACTATTCCAACTGTCAGTTATCATCAACTATGCCTCTAGCCTACTATATTAAACCACCACCTACCTAGCAACCAATTTAGCAACCATTGAAATTAAGCATCTATGTCAGTTTCCATAGCAACTAACAAGATTATACTAGCAAACCACTGTAGTAACTCCTTTATTTCTGATAGTAGCCACCATGGACACCCTAGCAACAACCTAGCAACGACTTCAAGTACCCTAGCAACAGCCTAGCAACCACATTGACAGTTAAAACCTAGCAACCAACATCATTAACCTAGCAACCAGCATAGCAACCACCATAACTACTCTAGCAACAGTCAGTTGTCATCAACTTTGACTCCCCTCAACTGTTTCCTCTGGCCACAACTGTTTCAAAATAAAACACCTCACTACAATAATTCCATTTTAAATAATTTAACCATTTTAACTATCCAACTATTTAACTGTTCAGCCTTTCAAACTGTCAGTTGTCATCAACTATGACTCCTGCCAACTGTTTCCTCTGCCCACAGCTGTTTCAAAATAAAAGTCATCACTCCAATAATTCTATATTAAAAAATTTAACCATTTTAACAATCCAACTATTTAACTGTTCAGCCTTTCAAACTGTCAGTTGTCATCAACTATGCCTCTAGCCTACTATATTAAACCACCACCTACCTAGCAACCAATTTAGCAACCATTGAAATTAAGCATCTATGTCAGTTTCCATAGCAACCAACATGATTATACTAGCAAACCACTGTAGTAACTCCTTTATTTCTGATAGTAGCCACCATGGACACCCTAGCAACGACTTCAAGTACCCTAGCAACAGCCTAGCAATCACATTCACAGTTAAAACCTAGCAACCAGCATAGCAACCACCATAATATTGTGGCTGTCATCTAGCAACAGTCAGTTGTCATCAACTTTGACTCCTGTCAACTGTTTCCTCTGCCCACAACTGTTTCAAAATAAAACTCCTCACTACAATAATTCCATTTAAAATAATTTAACCATTTTAACTATCCAACTATTTAACTGTTCAGCCTTTCAAACTGTCAGTTGTCATCAACTATGACTCCTGCCAACTGTTTCCTCTGCCCACAACTGTTTCAAAATAAAAGTCATCACTACAATAATTCTATATTAAAAATATTTACCATTTTAACTATCCAACTATTTAACTGTTCAGCCATTCCAACTGTCAGTCATCATCAACTACAACTCCCGCCAACTGTTCCCTCTGTCCTCAACTTCAACTTCAAAATAAGTCCTCAATACAATAATTCCCTATTAAATAATTTAACCATTTAAACTATCCAACTTTTTAAATGTTCAACTATTCCAACTGTCAGTTGTCATCAACTACAACTCCCCACCAAACTTTTTTCTCTATCTGACCTCCATCTTTTTACTTGGATTAGATTTTAAACAATATTCAACAATATTTTATTCAGCAGCCATTTTTCCATTTTCATGCACTTGTAATTCCCAGGAATTACATTCTCTAGTTATATATTATTATTATTATTATTATTATTATTATTATTATTATTGTCTATTGGTGTAATCAGAGGGTATTCCATCAGTTTCATTATTCTGTAGCCTACTGTGTATGTTTAATGGATTTACATAAACAATGATGTTGCCACTACTTTTGTCATTTTGGAACGATTTAGCATTTTTCTTTTTTGCAAGGGTACCACTATTATCAAATTTGACTGTGACTGTATATTAGGTTAGGGCCTGTATAATACAAGCACACTTAGGGCCAATTCTATTTTCAGCAATGAAAAAGCCTTGCTTTCATCATCAATGACAAAAACATGACATTCACCACAACCTTGGTCCTGTTATCACCCAAGGGCAGAATAACAGTAAAACAGATGAGTGTGTTCCACCAACCTACTACCACACAAATGTTCACAAGTGTCTTTGGGAGCATTTCAGGGTTCCATCAAAATTGACAGAACAGATCCTATGAAGACCAATGAAAAAGCAAGGATATAGGTATGGATACCTTCATTCTGAATTATGAGTGGAAAGAAAATAAATGATATTAATAATGTAACAATAACAGAAACGTTTTGAGTTTAGTAGGATCAATACTGATAATATCAACATTAATCTATAGTATTGCTTCTAGAGTGAATTCAGACCCAGCCATTTAAAGTGTCTGAAAGCACCTTCTCATGGTATTTTACCTATTTATAGTTATAAGATAGTGGTTTTATTCATTGAATTACATGAAGCATACATTTTATGAGCATGTGTAAACTTTGTGTACATTTTGTTCTTGACAGCGTGCAAATGTATTTACGTTTTTGCTTTATAATATTGAAGAGACTTATGTTCATGTTTTGTGCCTTTGTTTAAACCAAGTGAGAACCCCCTAACAACCAAAGATTTGCCTTTCAAACACCAACAGTGACGCTGAAAAAAGATTGCTAACTTATAAACGATATTCTGCAACATCAGGCTGTAAACATGTTTTTTACATTTCTGGCAGAATTTTGTACAGAGAACATAAAACTACATTGTGTCAGAATAGATGCTGTCCTATATCAAAAGCTAACATGGTCCTTAGTAATTCTCATTCTACAATTGATCAGTGATCCTTTATAGTTAACTCCGAGTGTGAACATTCTGTTTGTTACCGGTTACCATTTCATGGATATGGATATCTTATTTGAATTAGTAGGCCTAGTGTATGTATTTGTTTTGGGAGTTGGTATAATATATTAATTTCTTACTCACACTATTCTCCAAAAATGTCCCAAGTCACTTTGGACAAAGGTGTCTCGCTAACACCATCAACATAACTATTTCAGCACAGTTATCTGTAACCCTTCTCTAAAAGGTTAATCAGAACAAAAATCTCAATCAGACAGAGGTCTATCCTTGAATATCACACTCCATTTATTAAGGTAAAGAAGTTAAGTGAAGTACAATTCTTGCTTTGCACAAACCAAAATAGTACCCATTTCTTAACATTTAATGTATAAAACGAGGTGATTGAGTGCCTTATGAAGTTTTTTCACAGCACTGTGAGAAGTGAAGGGAATTGTGTTATCTTTACAACTCTTCACTCACATGATGGTTGGCATTACACGTATAAAATAGAATTTCAAAACTCTGCGCCAAAATAATTTTTATTCAGAAATGCAACTTTCTGCCATTAGGTAAACCAGAAAAATACTCAACAAAAGAAAATCATTAAAATGTCATCATGAAAAAACTCAAATGTCATCATGAAAAACAAAAACAATGACTGCGCGTTAACAGTGCATGTAAAGCAGGCCTTTCCATAACACTTTAAACGCTAAAAGGCCTACTTTATGCCTAAATTAATTTTTATAAACTGTCGGTCATTAAGAAAACACAATGATTGTGTTGTTGTAGCTTTGTGCAGGGGGGTTAGGCCTATTAGGGGGTGGGGACAGGGGGGAAGTGTCACCCTGAACTTTCAAAACGGTGGTGTTTGTCCCCCCCAACATTGTCAACTAAAAGATGGACAAATGTCAGCGACAGGCACAAATCAGTTATAACTACTGACCAATGATTCTAGCGGCGGCCTACGCACACAAGATAGGCATTGCGACATCGCAAAAGGAATGCAGATAGAAAGTACTGTAGGCCTACTGCAACTGTGGAGCCCACGAAGGGTCAAGGTGGGTATTGCGCTTCCTCGCAATGTTTTTGCATTCTCTCGCAATACTTTTGCGTTCCCTCGCAATTACTTCTGCGTTCCTTCGCAATAACCTTTTGCATTCCCTCTCAATACAGCCTATGTCATTACCCTACAAGCACATTGAGTTGAGCCTACTATATGGAAAACACTTTGCAGTTTGGATCTTTGGACCCTTTGAGTTGGATCTGCTCCATAGTATGAAACAAATCTACAACACGCGTGCAGTTTTCATGTCATGTGCACAGGAGAGAGAGCACACACAGGTCTTACATGATTTTTGGTTTCTGGTGGTAGCGTGGTAGCTATTGATCAAGGCAATAAGAAGAAGGATAGCAGTGGAGGACTCTCCTGTTGCTGTATCAAAAGATGAGAAGGGCCTCAGCGTGCCACTGATGTGGCTAGAATAAGCTCATAGATTGGTGAAGGAGAATGCTTAATCGTAGCCAGCTAGTTGAGCAGTGATTCTATGCTTTTGTGAGAATAAATTTTATGAAGGCAAAAATTTCCCTGGCGGACCTTTACAAAATATGATCGCTGTGTAAATCATATATAATACTAACACCAAACACACCTGGCTCCCACTCAAGCACACCAGCGTGTGATCATGGCAGTTGTAGAACCACTGTCACCACGCACGCCTCGGCTAATGCATGGGGCTAGTTTGTCACGCCAATATGGCCGTTGTCTACACATATCCCACCCCTTCCTCGGCAAAACGTCGACATGTGAATACATTGAGCCAATCATATGGCGTGTTGTGAAGACATCGTGCCAATCATGTGTTGTGATCTCGCCGCTGGAGCAAGATTGGTGTAGTGAAGCCTTGCGCACGCGCAGTTCGACCCAAAGACTGTGCCCGATGAGTGCCCATAAAACGTTGGTATATGGCCGCCGAGTGGAGGGACTTGCCTAAAAGGACTTTGGTTAGGCCTAAATTGCCATTGTTTTTTAAAAGGTTAGATGGTTTCTAAGATAAAACATTTTTTGTCACATACAGCAAACATCATCTCACCATCCGCTGCCTGTGCCCTGAATACATTGTAAAAAAACGCGGCCTCTATGGACAGCCCAGGATCCAAAAACGGCAGCAAAAACAACTTGGTTCCAACTGTTCCAGCCAATCACCCATGATATGCACGTTTGGGAGAGTTTCAAGGGAGTAGCGAGCTAGCTCTGTTTTATTTGAATGTCAGCAGAAGTGACATTCCCCAACATAGCTTAGAGCGCCTTTGTGTCCACACAAAATGTAATTTATTATTATTTAGTTTATAAAAATAGCAAAGTCATTCGTGTAACCTACAGTATGGCCATGTCCACTTCCCTGAGTTAAATGTTTTCATGCAGATGTCTGGATAATATGTGAGGTATCAGATCATGCATGCGTGTTTTAGGCATAGTGTAGGCCCTCTTCTCTACGGAGCCCAGGAGGTCCCTGCTGAAAAAAACAGCCTGACCAGCTAAAGATGGTTTGCTGGTTGACCAGCTTGTTTGACCACCCTATGATGGTTGACCAGCTAGACCAGCAAATCTTTTGCGAAAACATACCTTCAGCTGGTTTACCCAGTTTACGATGGTGTTTTAACTGGTTTTGCTTGTCGTACCACCTCAAGCTGGTCATTTTAGTTGGTGTTGCTGGTCTACATTGCTGGTTTAACTGGCCATGTCAGCTTGTGTTGGTCATTCTAGCAAACCAGCATCACCAGCATGACCATCCAGCTATATCCGACATGACACGCTGGTCACACCAGCATGACCAGTTTCCTCAGATGGTCACACCTGCTGGTCCAGCCAACCTACACCAGCAAAGACCAGCAGGAGCTGGAAGAAAACCAGCAAAGACCAGCTAAAACCAGCTACCAGCAAAAGCTGGTTTCTAGCTGTTTTTTTTCAGCAGGGGTGTCATTGCAAGATATTTTTGTATATCGAGAGAATGTATGCTCATTTTATTCAAGTGTGCGCTCATTTTACTAGATTGTGTGCACAATTTAGTATATTGTGTGCTCGCTTTACTACATAGTGCTCTCGTTATACTACAATCCCAAAATAGAAAAAAGTTGGGACGTTGTGTAAAATGAGAATAAAAACAATGTAATGTTCTGCAAATTTCTTAAACTCATATTTAGTTGTAAAAAGGACACAGACAACATATAAAATGTTGAAAATGACAAATTTGACTATTTCATGGAAAATATATGTTAAAGGGAAACTTGGCAGGATTTCCCCCTCTGCTGGAGAAATTGTGCATTATGCTATTTCAAACTGTGGAAAAAGGTAACGATAAAGCACATGGATTTGTTTACAAGCTAGCAAAACCACCAGCATAAGTTCGGCAGACAATGTGGATGTTACAAGGTAACACAATTTAAAACGAGTTTCTTGTTTCTCACTTCTCTTTCCGGGGTGGTAGTCTCAATGTTGCAAGGTTGGTTTTCCGCCTGGGGACGCTAGGGGCAGCGGGGAAAGTCACCATTTTCACCGGAACAGGTACGGGAAAAGTACAGGTAATTTAACCATCCAAATGATTTTTAAACGGGTTTATTACGTTGCCAAGTTCCACTTTAATTTTTAATTTGATACCAGCAACATTTTTCAAAAAAAGTTGGGACAGGGGTAGCAAAATGCTGGAAAAGTTGTGTAATGATAAAGAAAACAAATGGAGGAATATTTCACAACTAATTAGGGTAACTGGCAACATGATTGGGTATGAAAAGGAGCATCCCAGAGAGGCAGGGTCTCTTGAAAGTAAAGATGTAGGGGTATTCATCACTGTGTAAACCTGTGTGCACAAATTATGAAACATTGTAATTTTAATGCTTCTCAAGATGAAATTGTGAAGTATTTCGGGAGTTCATCATCTACAGTACATACTATTATTAAAACATTCAGAGAATCCAGAGAAATATTTGCAAACAAGGGAAAGAGCTGAAAAATAAATTGGATGGCCTATCCAAATATCCAACCTATCCAACTTGTTTTAGTGCTCCATTCAAAACCCAACATCTATAACAGTGTGGAGGAGCATTAGTGCCTACAGCATGGGCATCTTGCACATTTGGCAAAGTACAATCAATTCTGAATGATGTATACAGGTTTTGAGCAACATATACTGCCATCCAGGCAATGTCTTTTCCAGGGAAGACCTTGAGTATTTCAGGAAAACAATGGCAAAATGAATTCTGCACATATTTAAACAGTATTTCTCCAGATGAAGAGTCCAGGTGCTAAAATGGCCTATCTGTAGTCCAGATTTGTCAAATTACTGTAGGTGGACAATGGAATGAAAAACATGACTAAAAATACCCCATACTGTTGAGCAACTGAAATCCTATATTGGGCAGGAATGGGACAACACTTAATTATCAAAACTGTAGTAAATGGTCTCAGTTCCTAAACATTTACAGAACATTGTGAAATGAAGAGGTGAAGCAGCACAGTGATAAATATGCTCCTGTCCCAACTTTTTTGAAACATGCTGCTGCCATCAAATTCAAAATGAACATAGATAGATAGATAGATACTTTAGTACTTTAGTAGCATACAGACATCACACACAACATGCACTTACAGCAGAAATGGTAAACATAAGTATAAGTATAAACATATAATTAAACTCCACTGTACAATAAAGACAGTAGAAGATAAGAAAAACTAACAAAACTAAATACTAAATACACTATATAAATTAAATTAAGAAAGTCCAATGTGCTTGAGGGTGATCAAGCATAAGACGCTTGTAGTGACAGTGCCGGGACTGGTAAGGAGCTAAAGGGAGTGAGTGTCATGGTGAAGGTGCAAAAAGTAGTCCAACCATAGTCCTTAGTTATGTGTGCATGGCAAGGTGCTCAGTGGCCAGTTCAGCTCCCACTACAGAGCCAGCCTTCCTTACCAGCCTGTCAAGTCGCCCAGCATCCTTCTTCTTTGTGCTTCCTCCCCAGCATACCACTGCATAGAAGAGCGCGCTGGCCACAACAGACTGATAGAACATCCTGAGGAGCTTGCTGCACACATTGAAGAACCGCAGCCTCCTCAGGAAGTACAACCTGCTCTGTCCTTTCTTGTAGAGTGCATCAGTGTTGGCTGACCAGTCCAGTTTATTGTCCAGGTGGAGACCCAGATACTTGTAGGTGGTTACCACCTCCACATTGACCCCATCAATGGAGACTGGTAGCAGAGCGGTCTTAGACCTGCGGAAATCCACCACCATCTCCTTGGTCTTTGAAGTGTTTGAGTTGAAGGTGATTGAGTTTGCACCACTGCACAGAGTCCTCCACCCGGCTCCTGTACTCCTCCTCTTGCTCGTCCCTGATACACCCCACAATTGCAGTATCATCAGAAAACTTCTGCATGTGGCATGACTCGGTGTTGTAGCAAAAGTCAGATGAGTACAGGGTGAACAGGACTGGAGAGAGCACAGTACCCTGTGGCGCTCCGGTGCTGCTGATCACAGTGTCAGAGAGGCAGTTCTTCAGTCTGACGAACTGTGGTCGCTCGGTCAGGTAATCTGTAATCCAGGTTACCAGGTGAGCGTCCACACCCATCTGCAAGAGCTTGTCTCCCAGTCTGAGGGGTTGGATGGTATTAAAAGCACTTGAGAAATCAAAGAACATGATTCTCACAGCACTTTTCCCCTTGTCTAGGTGAGAATGTGTCCTGTGTAAAAGATAAGTGATGGCATCGTCCACACCCACTTTGTCCTGGTATGCAAACTGTAGTGGGACTAGTGCATGGCGTACCTGGGGTCTGAGCATACCTAAGACCAGTCGCTCCATTGTTTTCATCACATGTGATGTTAGAGCGACAGGCCTGAAGTCATTAAGCTCACTGGGGTGTGGTTTCATGGGGACGGGGGTGAGACATGATGTCTTCCATAGTGTTGGAACTTGTCCGAGACGTAGACTCCAGTTGAAGATGTGCTTCAATGGCTCCCCCAGTTCAGCAGCACAGGCCTTGAGCAGCTTTGGACACAGTCTGTCAGGCCCGGCTGCCTTACGAGGATGAAGTTTTTTTAAAAGATAACTTACTTGATCAGCTGTAATGATGGGGGGGATGAGGGGAGCGGAGGGTGAGGAGGAGGAGGGGTGCTTCTGAGAGGATTGTCGTGTGGCTAGAGACTGATGGCCGTTGGCTGAAGCCATTGTTGCCGCACTACTCGTGGTCACCATGTGGGGGAGAGGTGCGATATCCTGATCAGCAGTGATGATGGAGGAGGGGGGGGGGGGGAGGGGAGGGGGGCAGCATCTGGGGTCTGTGTGTCCGATGGCTCTTGACTGAGGTCGTTGTCACCCCCTTGTTTCTTGGTCGCCATGTGGGGGAGGGGTGCAATATCCAGTGATGGTGGGGGTGAGTGTTGCACTGGTAATGAGGTAGGGTGGGGGCTGGGGGATGGGCAATCAAACCTGTTGTAAAAGTGGTTCAGCTGGTTTGCCCTGTCCAGGTCTCCCTCCACAGAGCTGCTGCTCATCTTGAGGCCAGTGATAGATTTCATACAGTCCCACACCTCCTTCATGTTGTTATCTTGCAGCTTCTGTTCCATCTTCCTTCTGTAGTCCTCCTTAGCCTCTTTCAGCTTATTCTTGAGTTCCCCCTGTACTCGCCTCAGCTCTGCCATGTCCCCCTCCTTAAACGCCATAATTATGACCGCCGCGCATGGCCAATTTTCCGTCAAGGATTCCCGGGACACTGAAACACCGGGGTGCACGAAACTTGGTGGGCATGTAGCCCCACAAGGATAGCATGGAACCATTGTTTTTCGTTTTGATCTGTAGCCCCCCCGCTGGACTGGACCCCCAAAAGGAGGGCAGGGCGGACACAGTTTTCTGTGAATATCTCAAGAACCGTAGGGTTTAGGAGGACCACCTTTTTTGTATGTTGATCTTAAGGGGCCATGTCAACCCATTCCATAACCACTCATTTCATGTACAGTGGGCATCGCTTTCAAATGGCCACTTCAGTCGCGCATTACGAGGTGTGAAGCTGCGTGAAGCTTTAGTACCACTTTCAGCCACTGTGCGTCGCTCTGCCTGCCACCCCTTCTGAAAAAGCTCGATTTACCTCGATTTAGGCTACTTGGGTATGGCATAAGGCTTGACTACACGGTGGTAACGAAAATCGGAATCGAAATTTGCGGTCTACATTATTGTCAGTGTTGGGGTAACGCAACTACGCAAATCAAAACAGTGGTGTGATAATTGAGCCAGTAGAGAAATAACTGTTCAGAATTAATCTGTAGCCTTGGGTAGGTTTCTGCGACGTTTTTAACAGGCTACGCTATAGAGGCTTAGACAACTACAGTATGACCCACGTTTTGGTTTCGTAAATTAATTTGCCCTACTTCTTGACTGCAATGTAGTCAATTGACTGTTTGACATGTCATTTTTATTTTTCTGTACAATAAACAAATACATCTGCTTTATGCCGCAGAATTACATTCATATTTGGAACTTACATAGTCCAATGCATCGTTACACTACGTTAGTGTTTCCCAAAACCATAGTAGCAACGAACGTTCGCAACCACTATCGTAAAGTTGTGTAGTTACAACTACACCTCTCGACCTGTGGTAGAATGCTAGTAGAAGCATAGTTCCAGGGATCTTCATGTCAAAGACGTCACTGACACCAGCTATTTGTTTGCACATTAATAATTATAAATATATTTAGGTTTCTAATTGATATTTACACTTCTAACCACCATACATCCATATTTTAAAATGCTCAAGGCAGAAAATACATAAATTAAAAGTCAATTTGCAGCCATGTGCACATAAGTAAAAGTCACACACCTGCAGATAATAATAAGGTGGTGCACACTTTTTGAAGAGTCAGCTGAGAATATGTAGCCTTTGATTTTTATGGGGGGGGGGGGGGGTCCTTGTTAGTTTACGCAAACCAAGCCAAGAAGGCTGATTCTGATTTTGATAATAATATGATCTGCAAAAAAGATAAACTTAGGTAAACAGCGATATCAATATTGTTGTCAAAATCTTAACCCAGATTCGAACTCTTGGACAGGGGACTGGTAACTGCTGTGCAACGGCGGCTGTCATCTGCCGGCCTCAACGCAATGCGCCACAGAAGTATGTGCAGGTGCCTGTTCACGTGCTACTAAACGTCATTAACTACCTTAGTCCAGACTACTGAAGTTTGGAAACTATCATGGTCCAAACTTACAGTACTATGTAAGTACGACAGTTTTGGGAAACAGTCGTACCTTACATGTTGGTTAGTTGAACGATGCATCCTGTTAGTAAAAAGCTAACCTCCGTAGTTGTACGGGAAACGCACCCCAGATCAGCTTGTAGGCCATTAGCAATCTGTTTATTTTATTTTATGAAGCCTACACAGTAGATCACATGCCACATTTTCACTTTCAATAGACAGATGCCATAGCCATTGGTCAAGTATTGAGTATAAAGCAATTAAGATAGTATGAAGTACTTTTTGTATAGGGTACTATCATAAAAATTTGTTAAAACGAATAGCATTTTGCAACTTGACAAAGCACTGGATTAAATATCGTTGGTACAGGAGAAAACTTGTACATCCATTGGCCCGTGGAGAGATCACATCAGTTGCCTCTCCCATCAGTGCTATGACTCGTTCGGCTGTGAGCTTGTTTCGCCAAAAAAAAACTCTATTGCAGATATCAATGCGTCTTTGTTCATGGGTTTGTTCTCACAGCAGAGGCTTAGACAACTACGACCCACAGTGTTTCCCCTACAATGTATTCATCAGCAGCGCAGCGCCGCTCCTGGAATTCAAGCACCACTGCAAAAAAAGTTGCCTAATTAAAAAAAAAAATAGACGCAAGTGAACTTCAGGAACAGCTGCCGTTCGTTCAGGTTTCATGTCAACAAATAATAGTAGGCTAACGTTGAAGGCGCAGTCAGGGATTCCACAGGAGATCACGCTTGTTTGTGTTTATGTTTAAGTTTATTAGCAGACGCAATTTTGTGCAAAAAAACGTAGCCTACATTATGTTAACCAAGGAACCAAATTAAATACGCCAGCGAGATAGCTCGCCCCTACCTTCAGTACCCTATTCCCAGATAAATCCACCCATTGTTTAGTTTTTGTTTGTGATACAGGCAATGCTTTCAAGCCCTGTGTTGCTAACATACCTAGGCTGTGAAACTAAGGTCTAGCTAGCCTATTGGTGGGTTTAATTGAATTTGAGTAATAGGATACGCAAGCATTACATCTGAGAGAGTTTGTAATTCCTGTAGAGCTCACCAAAATTATAGATATGATACAAGACACTTATCTGCTATAATCCAAGATAGATTTTCTTCGAATTTTTGACCATTTATTTTACCAAATGACATGGGAAACATAATTCATTTCATCCACATATTCTTATGCACCATGCACAACAACGCTACTAAGTTAGCTTAAAACCGTGAGAATCAAGCCAGCGTCATGGGCCGTCACGGCATTAAAGTGACAGGCACTCATTTCGACTTGCACAGCACCAATACAGTGTAAGTGTACAGTAAGTCTATATAGTTTATACAGTGCTGTGCAAAAGTTAAGACACTCATGCTGAAATTGACTAAAGGGAGGAATAAAAAACATATTTTGCCTTTTGTCTTAATTTAAAAAAAAATAGGACATCAATTATTTTTTAATGCATCATGTATCGTAAATAAATACATTATATATAAATGTCTTAACTTATGCACAGCACTGTATATTCTAAATAGTAATAGTTTGTACAGTGGCCTACAGTGTACAGTTGTACAGTGGCTAATACTAATAATGTAAATGAAAAAGGAGAAAGAAAAACATGAATAATCCTGTTCAAGTACTGCTTGTGTTGATGGTTATGTCATCAATTTGTAACTCAATCTGTCCATTTACAATACAGATCAATTTGTAACTCAATCTGTCCATTTCTTTCACAAAATCACCATTTAAGGAGTCATTTTTTCAAATGTTTTTTTTTTTGGGGGGGGGGGGGGGGCTTCCTACGATCAACAGCACCGCTGCTGGAAAAAATTCTAGGGGAAACACTGACCCACGTTTTGGTTTCGTAATTTGCCCTACATATTGACTGCAATGTAGTCAATTGACTGCTTGACAGGTTATTTTTATTTTTCTGTGCAATAAACAAATACATCTGAATTACGCACTTGGCCAGCCTATAGAACGGGCACATTTTGGAGAGAATAGAGAATGTACGCACGCAAGAATCTGTAGGCTATTTGTGGCTGGTTACCAGCAAACAATGTTTAATGCATTAACTCAAGACGTCAAACATTTTCTAAACAATACAAACAGAAAGGATGCAGCAGGCAGCAAATGTAGAAGAGTCATTTCCAGTGGAAGAACAAAATGCTGAATGAAGCCCAAAGATATGAAGGCATATCTGGCAAGTTGTTATTTTTTGAAGACGTAAATGGTTGGGCTATAGGCCTAGTTTGCAAGAAGGAGACATAAAGCGTGAGCATGCCACACTATCTACAGCTGTGGTAGCGGGGGTAGGAGGATTACTGTTAGCGCAGGATTTATATAAAATTCTTCAACAGAAGACCTGCCTCGAATGCAGGCTTGCCCAAAAAAAAGGCCTGTGGTTTGCGCAGCCTACAGTAAGTAGGTCTTAGTGAGTTAGGAGTCCTCTAGACTTCTTTTAAGCTGTCTCAGAGGTGGAAAGTTGCGTTCGTTGGGGGCAGGGCCGGATTAACAATTCATAGACCCTTGGGAACAAATGTCTGATGGCCCCCCCTGCCCCCCAGCCAAAGTGAATCGGGCGGTCAGTTAATAGGCCCGTTTAAGGCACGAGCGCATCGGTGAGGCCAAGCCTCACCAAGTAGCCCGTTTGTTTACAACTATTTGTAAGCTTCATAAATATAACTTTGAACTAAGACCTAATAATTACAAAAAATAATGATGACATTATTACTATAATCATCATTTGTATTATCATTAAACAAGATAAAGGTCACTCCTAAATGTTTGAGTGTGCGTGTGTAATAATTAGTCCCTATTGCCTTATAAGCTACCTTATAATTACAATGTCAGCTTGCTTATCCCTTTACCTGCACTTTTTCAAAATTATTTCCATCAAGCTACATCAAACCATTTTCAATCATCAGTTGCTGCTTGCCTTCTAAAACCTACTATTTAGTGATCTAAATCCATTATGTAACTCGTTAATGCTGCGGCTGAACGACAGTCTGAAACGCACACTTGGCGTCATTGGATTTCACACACGTGTAAAAGAAAAGCTAACTTTTATGCACAAGCTACGTTTTGCACAAGCTACGTTTGATACTTTTTCTCTATGTCTAAATGTTCACTCCTCGCACGTCTAACTTAATTTTACAATGCAGGGGCTGTAACTACAGTTATACTAGTTATAAATACAGTAATCATTACTTTATTTAGGCAGAATAAGTTCGTTGTGGTTTCCAAGCTCATTAATGTTAACGTTAGCGGTCTTCCACTGATATTCATGGCATTAGCTAGCTTTGTGGTTAGCTAGTCTATGATGAGCCATAATTTAGCAATGGATAACGTCATACTGCAAATTGTAAAACATACGCTTTCAAAATAACAGGCCAGGGACTGTCACGCTATTAAAGAAATACATCTTCAGTCACATTGTCAAAAGTTAAAAGGACAGACAGTCAACTACACTGTAACAACGTAACGTAATTACTAGCTAATTCCGCTTCACTCTCGACTTATTTAACCGCAGCAAAACTGGACATTGTTTTCACGAATTTTGTCATGCTTATTTGAGTTAAGAGAACTGATAGGGATGTTCTTTTAATTGTTATTCAAGCAATGTATGTCTCGTGACCAAATCACCATGAACACACTTCACTGATGATCTCACTTGCGGATAACTGGTTCTCTCTGCCCGACTCTGGCTGGATCAGCAGGTTGCAGGATGTGTGGCGCGTTATACACGAGTGTTGCCAGCAGGGACGGTGTAGAGTGCCCTCTGGTGGACAAACTATACAACGCCAACACACATGACATTGTTGAAGGGTCGTCCGTTTTTATTTTATTTTTAAAATATTCATTTATCGGCCATTATAAATGCCGATACCGGTAGTTTGGAAAATGCCTAATATCGGCCGATATCCGCCGATAAATCGGTCGGGCTGTAATGTGAACGTCTGGGATTGGGGAGAACACTAAATGCTCTTCTGAATAAGCACGTCAAGCCTTTAAATGAAAAACACTCTTTAATAATCAAAAAATAAAATGCTAATGAAGTAAACTTGTGACCATCAAAAATCGTTTATTGCCTGTAACTCCGTGATAACAGGACGTAACAGGAAGGCATTTGGCTGAGCAACGGAGGTTAATATGCTCTATATTTTGTCCAAATGATGTCTATCATCGTCATCGAGAAAAGCAGAATGTTTAATTTGTCCTGCGTTTCTTCTACATCTGCAAACGGGATTCACTCGCCGTTAACCAAATATTTCTTTATTACGGCAGGGCAGGCATATTTCTGGCGGACCGCGAGGGATGCTGGCCAAGTCGAAGCACTGCCCACTGTATAGCGCCACCTAGTTAAAAACGTGTTGTAGTTGTAATCGCAGGTATCTGTGACCTAACATGGCCAAACTGCACAAAATTGGAAGTGCAGGATCATTATGACGCCCTCTGAATGCACGCCAAGTTTTGTGGAATTCCGTTCATGGGGGGCCATATAATAAATTAATTTATGTGTACATTTAGTGACCGTACACCAAGAGTTTTCTGTGAATATCTTGAGAACCGTAGGGCCTATGATGACCAATTTTTTGCATATGTTTGCCTCCAGGAGTCATGTTAACCAATTCCATATGCACACATGTGCATAAACATATATTCACACACACACACACACAGTAATCATACGTATGACACATACACACACAGTAGATATATGTACGCATGCATGCACATGCACACACACAGGCACACACACAAGCACATGCACGCACAAACACACACACACACACACACACACACATAAACACGTACATGCACACATGCACACAATTCAACAATTTCTCAGAATTATGAACAGGCAAGATGGGGGTGGGGTTGTATAAAATGTATTTTACATGTGAAATCTATGAACTAATCATGTTTTGGTACTTGTTGTCTAGCAGATATCAGTGAGAATTCAGTGTGCATAATGCAATTCAGTGAGACAGTTAGAATCATATATGCCTTTCACCTTTTGTTTTTAGCCAGCAGCCAGACCAGCAGATACCCTGACTTTGCTGAATTACTGAAGCTTAGCAGGAACAAAGTAAGAAATGAACACAATTTGACAAGCGTGACTTATTTTTGTGGAAAAAATGTGCCAGACTGGGCGGCGGTCATATTTTGTACCGCTCTGTGGTACATCTAGTTTTCCATGAAATAGTCCAAATTTAAATTTTCAACATTTCATATGTTGTCTATGTCCTTTTTGCTGCTAAATATGGGTTTACGAGATATTATCACATTCTGTTTTTATTTGCATTTTACACAACGTCCCAACTTTTTCTGTTTTGGGGTTGTAAATTGTGATCTCACTGTATTATATTGTGCGCTCAATTTCGTAAATCGTGCACACATTTGACTAAATTGTGCGCTCATTTTATCGAATATTTTGGGACGTCGGGTCCAGGGCTGGACTGGGACCAAAAAATGGCCTGGGCATTTTTGGCCATGGCGGCCCACCATGATTATTTATACGATATGCTGAGGCACGCGACATAGAGGATATAAGCACACATTTATCATCCATTTCGGGAAAGCAATGTTTCACTAATATTACATGATAATAATAACTGTAAGCTGTAACACCTGCAAACTATAACTTTATGGCAAGCTAAAATAACACTTTAAGTTGGACATCGAGTCTACTCATGGCATTATTTGAAAACAAAGGCTAAAACACAAACACACATACACACCCACTAGGGTGACCCTCCAAATCAGCAAGGACGAGGTTGTGCACAAAATCTATAGGCTACTATTATTATGCATGTTTTAAGTCTGACTGAATAAAATGAGTCCTGTAATTATTTCCTATGTTGAGCATTTACACGCTTTAGCCTACAATCTCCCCAGATACTATTAAGTGAAGATACACACATCCCAAAACATTTTCATTGTTACGGGCTATCATAATTTCTGTCATTCTAGTGTCTTTCTGAGTGCGTGCGTGTGTAGCCTACGTGTCTGTATGAAATGTGATAGGTTTGCTTGTTGTACTGCGTCAAGATTGACAACAATTTCGACCAATCATGACTGACTTCAGATCTCAAAAAGTTGAGTGCATTCTGAAGCCGACCACTCGTTGATTTGTTGTGGATAACTTATTTTATTTTTTCTCCTCTCTGCATCGATGACAATCGAATAGCGCAATGTAAAATGCAGATGGCTTCTTTGCTACTGATGCATGTTGCAGAGAAACGCTCAAATGCATGTCAATCGAAAGCGGAGGAGCAGGTGGTCACCCAGCCCTCCACACACACACAACAGCCCTCCCTGCATGAAACGTCCCTCTTCATTCTGCTAACATTTACAGTAGCTATTCTGACCTCTTCCTCAATTTGTCCCTGCTGGGTAACGTCTCTCTCCACCTCCTCCGAATCCACCTGTACCTCTCCTTCCTCTGTGTTACTACACTGCACATCAAACGTAACGTCTCTCTCCTCCTCCTCCGTAACGTCTCTCTCCTCCTCCAAATCCACAGGTCTGTACTTAAAGATGAACTGAACTGAAAGAATCAACATTGATAATGTGTAGATTATGACAATTAAAAATAAATGACACTAAAAATTTAATTAAAAAAATCAACACGTAGCCTTTTTTAAGCAACACCAAAATTGCGTTTGTTTGTCTGCCGTGTTATCCCAATAGGGAGGGAAAGTGAAAACCAGCGCCCCAAGTGGTTGCGTTCCTATCGAAGAGCAGCTCCAATGTTAAAGGAACCATATGTAAGATTGTGGCCAAAACTGGTACTGCAATCACTTTCAAAATACTGAAGAGCGGTGTATCCCCTCCCCCTCCCCCCTGACTCGAGGTTGCCAACCCGGATGGCGAAACACTACTGACTTTGTGATTAGTAGATAGGTGGAGGGTGGCACATCAGGCCAAAACACAACATGACATGACAAAACACAACATCAACATCAGTTGAGGGCTGCAACTTCACTTTTTAAATGACAATATCCTGGCCGGACTACTGTTGTCAGTGATATAAGTATTTGAAATGAACATGATTTCTTAATATCTAGTGACATATCAGGGCCATTTTATGATTAATTGAAATGTTTTTCTTACATACGGTTCCTTTAAGTCCCATAGACCTATTTTAAAAAATATATTGTGAAGCCAAATCAGCGATGTTATCCACCAAAAATATTTTTCAGTGTTTATACAGTAATAATCTTCTAACTGTGAAAATATCAGACCCTATTTTGCCTTATTTAAGAAAATCGAAATTGCTCCTTTTGTTTCATAAACGAACTACAAAAGAAGTCTTTACCCTTCGACGTTACTCATGGTAGCATGGTTTGTTTATTAGCCTGGTTAGCATTGACACTTAACACAGCCACCTCTTCATGTGAGTAGAAGCACAACACCAGTTATCCAGACAAAAGGTTATCACCACGCGGTTTACATCACGTTCCGTTATTACAAAAATATGTTAAGCCAGTTAAGCAAATTGCCGTATTGATCAGTTAGAGATTAAGCACCCAAACATGTGACGTCACATGCAGCTGTAGTTCCTTATCACCGTGTTACGACAAAAACTTAAAACAATTCAACTGATCCTAAAAATAAGGTATGACCACTTGAAGCAATAGAGGTGACCCCAGTGCCTAACATATAGAAGAAATTAAATTAAGATCCCAATGTGCACCGAGATATATTTAAAAAAAAAAAAAAAAAAAATCCCATCCACCCCGCTAAACTCTAGGAATGCAAACAGGACCCCTGTTAAAGTGTTCGCCTTTGTTTCACTAGTTTGGTTTCATTTTCTATGAGATTTTGTGATGTAGGCTAGCCTATGATAAACGGCTTATGGCCAATATGTAACCAGAGCCCGTTTACGGAGAGCCGGATCACTCCCTATTAACTCCATTGTACCTGCAATATGTTGCAGTTCCGCTAGGGGCGATCACGAATAAGTGCAAAAACAATGGGGGTCTATGGAGCTAGACGGCTAAATTTGTCTCTTTCACCTGGTTGTCGTTGAGAAATTGAAGATTTGATTGTGGTTCCTGCAAGCTCAATATGAATTATAGGTCAAAAGTTAAATGAACGAGTAGTCACGTCCTTTCGATTTCTTACAGGTTGGGTCGTTGTTGCCCACAACACACTAGCTTCTGCTAATGAATGACGTCATTGACACATTTGAAAGGCTTTTTAGAACAAATAAGTGACTCAAAAAATATAATACTCAGCGGTTTGTATTTTCGCTGCCCCCTCTTTTGACTGCAACATTCGAATTTCTGGGCAAAAAATGATATCCCGAGAAAAGTGGATTTGAGGGGTACAGCTCCATAGGCCTCCATTCATTCTGCACTTATTCGTGAGCGCCCTCATGTGGAACCAGAAAAGGAACTGCAACCAGTTCAGAAACCGGAAGTTTCCTGAGAGTGGCGGTTCTCCCCTTATTAGACATTCTACATTCTCTGATGTAACTCAGCTAGGCCTAATGTTAGTTTCCTCAGCCATGTCAGCTAGCCTCAGACTCATTATCTGCTATGGCTGCTAGTGCTAGTGCAGAGTCGCTTACCATGCCAGTGACGTAGCCGATTGTTGAAATCCAACATAGCGGCGCCCGTGTAACAACACTTTCAACATACAATTTTATCCCTTTTAATAAATTCAGCCATTTTAATCATTGTACCAATGAGAAGAAATAAAGTACATCTGTTATATCACCTTTACTTCAAATTCCAGTTCAGTTAATCTTTAAGCCTTCCTCTGTGTTACTACACTGCACATCAAAGCTGTGTTCCACTCCTTCAGCCTGAACACTCGATGTCGACGGCCCTGCACCCGCTGTAACAGTCGACCTTGGGGTGAACATTTCTGTGATTTTGACATTTTGCTGCGTCCACTTGTATTCTTTTTAGCCTTTTGTCTCGCAGCTTCTGTGCGCCCCCCTTGCACTTTTGTGGTTTATTAGGCCTACTATCCATTTTCACAATTTCACAGACGGAAACTCACTTCTCTCCGTGGTCAGACAGCTCAAATGGCAAACTTTGATAACCCTGGGAGGGGAGGGGGAGGGCCGAGAGATGTCATTGGACTAGCCCAATGTCCGTCAAGAAAATCAACCAATGGGCCGCGTTTTGTGGCTCAAATACATGGATTTCTATGGAACGTCACGAAAACATGCGTGCGCAACCAAGAGGCAGAAAGCACCACAGAACAGCATAGAGCAATGCAAAAGAGCAAAAGAATAAAATGAGTTTTTGTGCTGAAAACTGCACCAATTCGAAATCACGATGGTTAGAGAATGTTAAATATGTTCAATATCCCTAACGGAATGCATGTCTTCGCCAAAAATGACAAAATACAATGTTATATTAATAATCCAAATGAAGGTCAAACTTTGAAATATAGTCTGAAATGATGTTATTATCATTGAGACAACAGGGGTATACAAAAAAATCCGATTGTAGCTTACAGCAGCCGACTATTTAGGTTAAGTTTATAACGTTGTGGACGGCCACCAAGCGTCTTCTGCCTCACGGCTGCGCGCGCATCTAGTTTTGTTGGTAAACGGGAATCCCGTGTATAGAGCTGCACAGTCCTGCCCACAGCCAAAATGCGGTTAGGTGCCGGATGTAAGATTCCCATTCATTTGTCCCATTGACGTTTGGAAAAATCCGTATCTAAAGAGTTTTACAGCATGTCTTAGACTAACCAGCTACGGCATAACTCATAAGCATACAACATATAATTTCGAGTGAAAAAAACGAAGAGAAAATTAAAAAAAAGTCAAAGGTACAAGACTGTGTACATATTTTCATTTCCGAGCGAAGGAACTACTCATCCCATAAACCACCGCGCCTCACTGAATAATATAGGCAAAATCGGCGCAATTTATTTAGCCATTTCCAACCGGCGACAGCACGCGAACCCTTTCCTCCAAACAGTGATTTTTATATAGTGATTGTGCAGTTAATAGCAGTTATTTTAAGAGTAATCATGTAAATAATAGTGTTTTGATATTGAATTTTATATTTATCATCGTGTATTTTATATCGTGTGTGTGAAAGCGGTTAACGTTAACGGCAGTGCTTCGTAACGTTACCTGACTCATCCTATGCGGTCATCACTGCTCAGTAGGCCTGTCAAACTCGATTCCTTTTAAGGATCCGGGTTATTCTGAGTCACTCACTAAACTGATCCGGGTTGAAAGAGTCACTTGAGTCACTTGAGTCAGTATTGCTAAATCGCAAAGAAATTCAGTCCTACGTTCAAGCAGTGCAGTGGGGTGCTTCATTTCATTAAGTGCCTTCTCATGTTGGATGTGGATCCTCCATGATTTGAAACCAGGTTTTTGCAGTACTTGCATTTAGCCTAAGAGTTTTGGTCTCCTGGTCAAAGTGCATCCACACATTGTTCATCTTTTTGGTGCTCATGTTCAGAAACTTTGATCTTATTGACAGGGAGGGTAGCCTATATTATAATAATTAATTATTTGTTGTTGTTTTGTTAACAATAGAAAATTTGCCTGGGTCTAATGCTACTCTGCTACAATGTTTATTACCACTACTATATACTAATAGTAGGCTACTAGGAATCTATTCTAATAGGTATTATAGGCAGCTAATAGGCCTACTAGGCAACTAATATTATTAGCCTATTAATCATAGCTATACATATATATATCTCATGTTAGGTAGCCTAATATAATATAATATAATATAATATAAAATAAAATAGCCTAATATAATAGCATCAAAATTTCCACCCACTCACGGGAAAGAAAGCAGTTTGAGCCAGACTGTTTATTTATTGTCTTAACCTAGCCTAAGCAATTGACTTTCAATGTAGACATAGAAACAGGAACGTAGAAATGCCCTGCAGTAACTAAATTATTATTATTATTATTATTACTACTACTACTACTATTCTCATTAGGCCTATTATTATTATCACCTTGACACGAGTAGAAACTAGGCTACTTGCTCGTCTACAGATCCACTCATGACAATGTAGCCGGCTGATTCGACTGACTCGCACTCATAACAACATAATGTAACCGGTCCGCCCGCGGCTGATCCAAATGACCCAGGTAGGCTAGCCTACTCAAGCAACTCCATACAGAGCTTGCAATGTTTCGGACATTGCAACTGTCTTCGCGACCTAATTGCATTTTAAAGTAGGCTATGCGTGCAGAATATATGTTATTTCAGAAGTGAAAGCATGGCTTTTGTTGTGGATTTTCTTTTAACCTTGACGAGGAGTTACTCGTTCCTCTAAAGATCCACTCATGACAACGTAGCCGGCTGATTCGGCTGACTCGCACTCATAACAACAACGTAACCGGCCAGCTTGGCTGATCCGACTGGCTAGCCTACTCTCCATACAGAGCTTGCAATGTTTCAGACTGTCTTCGCGACCTAATTGCATTTTAAAGTAGGCTATGCGTGCAGAATATATGTTATTTCAGAAGTGAACGCATGGCTTTTGTTGTGGATTTTCTTTTAACCTTGACGAGGAGTTACTCGCTCCTCTAAAGATCCACTCATGACAACGTAGCCGGCTGATTCGGCTGACTCGCACTCATAACAACGTAACCGGCCCGCCCTGCTGATCCAACTGACCCGGCTAGCCTGAGCAGCTCCATACAGAGCTTGCAATGTTTCGGACTGTCTTCGCGACCTAATTGCATTTTAAAGTAGGCTATGCCTACGTGTAGAACATTGTATGCTATTTCAGAAGTGAAAGAATGGCTTTTGTTGTGGATTTGCTTTTCACCTTGACGAGGAGTTACTCGCTCGTCTACTGATCCACTCGTGACAACGTAGCCGGCTGATTCGGCTGACTCGCACTCATAACGTAACCGCCCGGCCCAGCGATCCGACTAACCCGGGTATACAAAGCAGCTCCATTAAGAGCGTGCAATGTTTCGGACTGTCTGCGCGACCTAATTGCATTTTAATATGCTACATCTATACACCAAATCTAAAGTATGCCTAGGCTACATGCAGAACATTGAATGTTATTTAAGAGGTGAAGAATGGATTTTGTTGTGGAATTGCTTTTCACTTTGAGGAGGAGCTACTCGCTCGTCTACAGCCACTCATGACAACTTAGCCGTAGCCGACTCGTACTCAATGTAGCCTAACCGGCCGGCTGATCTGACTAACCCGGCTCTGCGGGAAGTTAACCAGTTATCTCAGACTGCCTGCTCACTCAGTCGCTTGAGTTGATTTGTGGAGTTGTGGTTATCCTACTTACGAAATTGTTACATTTTTGGCAGCTATGATGGCTAGTAGGCTAGCTAATGTTGCAAGAGGTTTGTGTGTGGCGCTGTTTATCGTTTTAGATTGAATTGTAGTAGGACTCAACTGATCCGAGTTAATGATACTAGAGACTCGCGACTCATGGGTTAATTTAAAGATACGGGTGAAAGATCCGAGTGAATCACGACTCAAACAGGCGTACTGCTCAGTCGGGCTGATGCATGGACTGGTGCATGGTCTGCTCTTGGACCACCATATTCAGTTTATTAATTTGCCGTGAATTATTACACAAAATGTTCATTAAATGCACGAAGTATTCCTAGGTTAATGATTGATATGAATCATACAGTATGAAGGCTACAGTAGTCTAGCTAATGTTACCTAGCACTGCTAGCAGCATTAACGTTACCAACCTCCCTGCTTAACTCACCATAACTTTGTAGGTCTTGTCCCTAATGCTGGCCCTTACAAAACCGACAAACTGACTCTCAGACACACAACAGTCAATAATGTGACCCGATTTAAAGTGGCTTTCACCCCTTTGGACACTCACTAAAACATAATATATTTCATACCTGTGTTGCAGCATGTAGGCTAATGTTAGCTGCATTATGTAATGACATACAATGTCAGAAATGCTAAAGGTTAACCTGAAAAGTTTGAGTGTTTACTAACATTTACAGTGGTCTATTTGATAGTGTATTGGCCCTGACTAAGTTCGTGTGATGTATAAACCCCAATCCTTGTTGATACAAGTACCAATATTTGTCAAGAAAGTTTTTAATCACATTAAGATTTTCGCCATATGCAGTAAAAGACTCCGCCATCTTTGTCAATATTTTTTGCTGAGAAAGTTTCAAACTATGACCATAACGGCCTTTCCACCAATCAGAGGCATCACTGTGGGATTGTGGGATTGTTCAGCATTGTGGGTAATGAAGTGTCAAGGTTAGTGCCCCATGAACTCTTGGTGTCTATAGGAGCATATACAATCGCTTAGTACAGCCGTAGCTGGTTTTAAGTCTACCACGTGCAGTTAAGTTTTTATGGCTTATACCGCAATTGTCAATGGAGAAATTGCATTGAATTTTTACATCCGGCATCGGCTGTGGGCGGGACTGTGCAGCTCTATAGAGTGTCCCAGTGACGTCCGTTTTACTTCCGCTACAAGGGACCTGTCTTTCAAAAAAATATGAACGGGAGTTAATGGAGAGATAACAATTATTTTTTGGTCCAGTTTGAATTGTGCCACGAATTTCACATATGATGTGTGTGAATTTAAAAGATAATTTTTCACGTCAAGAAAGTACTGTTGTGTTGTTCGATAGACTTCAAAAGTTATGTTGGTTTTGTGCGAATCCGCTCAGTGGACTACATCTCTCGTCTCGAACGATGTACGTCACCAACGTAATGAAACGATAAGATTAGCATGCTAGCTGTTATGCTAGTTAACGGTTGCATCTTGCTGCCTGCTATGTCACTTAACAGTATCTAATGTACAGTCTATGGACGAATACAACTTACCTGATGTGTTTAATCCTCTGACTCATGGTATTAAGCCCAATTAAGATCTGTTGCTGGTATGCTTGTACAATCTAGTGTGGCTGTGAATGAGCTAACGTCACTAGCGCGACTGATGGGTTTGTAGTCGTTGGAATTACAATCTTTTACAATGTTGTAATTCAATAGTTACGAAACAAACTGCAAATGTCTTTACATGAAAAATTGTCTTTAAAATTGACAAACATCATATGGGTAGGCACAAGTCAACCGGGACCAGAAAATCATTTTTGTTTTTCGCCATAGACTGGCGTTCAAAATTTTTTGAAAGATAGGTCCCATGGAGGCAAATGGAAGTGGCGTCACTGGGACACTCTATACTGTCGCGGTGGATATTTTTTTTTTTTTTTAATTATTAAATTATGACAGCACCGGCCCAAAAATGTGCATTGCCCGGTACTCCCGATGGCCAGTCCATGCCTGGTCGGGTCATCTTATGAACCTGTGGAACGATTTGTACCTGTAGAATAGACTAGCCTAAGTGAAAGAACATATAGGTAATATTGAAAATAATTTGTGTAAATTGTTTGTACAGTCCATAATCAGTTTTACAGTTACAAACTGTGACACACACACACACACAAGGCACTTTTGATCCCCACAGTGGAGCAAGTCTATGTACCTACAGGCTAACTGTAGGACAGCTGTGTGCGCATAAAGCATAGTTTTGTAACTGTAGAATATATTTTTAATGGTAAAATATTTGTAACTCTAGGATAATTTGTAGCTGTAAAACAGTTCCGTTCTCATAAAATAGATTCATAAGTGTGTAGGGCATAGTGTAATAATGACAAATACTTGTACCAATCATTTTCAGTTACAAATAATTTTTACAGTTTCAAGTCATGATACACACGTAAAAAACATTTGAGTCTGATTTGATTCCATAGAGCTGCTGCATTCTGTACAACCTGAAGAACCTTTTGCATTCTTTTTCAAGGTCATTTTGTTGCTTGGAATCAGATGTTTTAAAAAGGCCTATCCCAATATTCATGTTTGGACTCATTATTCCCTATTTGTCGTAAAGCATGTTTTCTTCACTGAATAAACTACACCATATTTGACAGTACTGTATATTTTTATTCTTTTACAGGTCAGTCGAGCAACATGAATAGGTACAGCATCTCTTCCACTGCTGCATCTGTGGGGACTGACTGCCAAGAGGTCTATGTCCCTCATGAGGTCTTCCTGGTTGTTGGTATAGCAAGTCTGACTGAGAATCTACTGGTAGTGCTTGCAGTGATACGCACCCCTAAACTACACTCTCCAATGTATCTGTTTATCTGCAATCTAGCTGCTTTCAACACCCTTTCTAGCCTGTGCATGGCCTGGGAGAGCACCATGTTGGCCTTCTCTGCTGCTGGTCACTTGGACACGGGAGGGACACTGGAGCGTCACCTTGATGATGTGATTGACACATTACTATGCATGTCATTTTTGGGTTCATTCTGCAGTTTCTTGGCAATTGCTGTGGATCGCTACATTACTATATTTCACGCCCTGCGGTATCATGTCATTGTAACATGCCGACGGGCAATCATGGTGCTAGGGATAATCTGGGCATTGTGTGGCACTGGTGGAGCAGTTATGATAAGGTTCTTTGACATCGCCACTGTCATGGTGACCTTCATCATCATTTTTCTTCTCGCTTTGCTCCTCATTCTCCCCCTCTATGTTCTCATGTTTCTTCTTGCACGGAAACATGCAGGACACATCGCTTCTTTACCAGGTGTTTTGGAAGCAGGAAGAACTCGCCTTCCTGGCTGGAGAAGCATGCAGGCAGCTTTGACACTCACCATTCTATTTGGTGTGTTTATGGTGTGCTGGACCCCTTTTTTTCTGCACCTGCTATTGTTAATGTTGTGCCCACAAGACCCTTACTGCGAATGCTACCGCTCCCTGTTTCACCTACATCTTTTGCTGTCAGTCAGTCACGCAGTCATTGACCCCACAATCTATGCCTTCCGCAGTAAAGAACTCAGACGCTCAATTCGGAGGATGCTGCGCTACCCAATTCGATGAGGTCTGGACATAAAATCATGTTTTCATCTCACAGCAACTCTTTCTGTTGATAGTGCAGAGGACATTATAGTCTATTCAGAGTACCTTAACTGAACCCTCATGCCATACAAATCACAACAGGCATTGCTTAAACTGAGTCTATTTGATATTGTTCTTTTGGCAAGATTTAAAAATGTCTTTGCTTGTTTTTAAGAAAATGTGCTTGATGCGCAGGCAGCCAAATTAGCTTGTTCTCTTGATAATCTTAAAATAAGTCAAACTCATATTAAATGAAGTCAAATGATTTTACGAGAAAGCGTTAGGTAAGTGTCTAAAACAATACCAACAAGTAAAAACAATACCAACAACATATTTTTTTATCTTAACGTAAGATTAATTGGTTAGATTAATTTGTTGGACAAGCAATTTCTGCAGTGTATGAATGGTTGGCAATTCCCTTGGGTAAAGTCTATAAATGCTGACTTATGGAAAGGGCACAGAAAGGGTACAAGCAAGCCTTCACACACTTCACAATTTCACCATGGGACAGCCCTTAGCCCTCACAAAGTTTCACAAAGTTCATA
Organism: Alosa sapidissima; assembly: GCF_018492685.1. Classification (NCBI taxonomy): domain Eukaryota; kingdom Metazoa; phylum Chordata; class Actinopteri; order Clupeiformes; family Clupeidae; genus Alosa; species Alosa sapidissima. The sequence continues at coordinate 2,822,252 of NC_055966.1, forward strand.
TGTGTCATGATGAGGAAACCTATGAAGTTCTGACTTAACATCTAACTTGATCTTCCGGTGTCGGAGGAGTTAGAGAAGACACTAGACAAGCCTTGACAACTTTCTCCTTCCATCTGCAGTTTACATCTGACGTGATGGATATTATGGGATTTTGTTCATTACTGTTGTTCTGCATTGAGTAAGTGTCTTTCCTTTTCATTAGAATAAATAAGACTGACAGAATAAATTATGATGTTTTAATAAACCACTAGAATTAGATAGATTACTTGCAAAGGGAAATTATGGTGTTACAGCAGCAATTAATAATATGAACATAAATCACACAAATACATACAGTTAAGAACAAAATTATTCATATCCCTGGCAAATATTGATTTAATGTTGATTTTCTCTTGACCAATATGTTTGTTCTGGCTGAAAATGACACTGCCACATGCCAAAAGGTTGTAAGACAATATGGGAGAAACATACTGTATAGTGCAATCGGAAAGTTTTCAGACCCTTTCAAGTTTCCAAACATTTTGTTATTTTTCAGACTCATGTTTTTTTTCTCATCAATCTACACACAACACTCCAACTCTCCACAAAAAGAGGTGTTTGCAGTGTTTTGTAAATTTATAAAAAATAAAAGAAATATTCCATTTACATAGTATTCAGACCATAGACAGTCTATGATTCAGACCCTTTGTTATGACGCTTGCAATTGAGCTCTGGTGCCTCCTACTTCTATCAATGGTCGTTGAGATGCTTCTACAACTTGATTGGAATCCACCTGTTCCTAAATTAATTCACTGGTCATTATTAGGAGGGGCACACATCTCTATATAACAGGGGTGGGCAAACTGCGGCCCACCGAGCATTTCATTTAGTTATCAGGCTGCTCGCTATTTTTTTCCTGCGATAGAGACGACGTTGGTTTAGGTTAGCTTTACTGCAAACTGCTTTTCACTCTCCTTAGATAACGTTTACAATGTCAATGTCAAAACATCATGTTAAATAGAGATAACATCATGTTAAACTAAGTTAACTCTTAGTTATCTCATTTGCAGCAGATCTAACGAACATTATGCAATCCATTTAATTGGGAACGCGTCTGCACTCACGAGAGGGAGAGAGAGCCGCAGGTTCCAGCTGGCTTGTGATTGTTGATAATTGATATATCCTTCAGAAAGTTTTAAAAGGAAATCATGAAGGCAACAGTAGTTCCCACTACTGACCATTTAAAAACTGTGAGAGGGCCCAGCCGTAGGTACAGCACTAGCCATAGCGGAGCAGGCAGAACATTGAGAAATAAACGTGAATTAAAGCGACTGTCTTAAAGCGACAGTGCACAATTTATACATTTCTTAAACAGCATAAAATTAGCAAAATTATGTGTTTGTGCTATGTGTGTGCATGTTTGGGGGGGGGGGGGGGGAGCATATATGTCAATGTATGCTTCACACATATAAGTCACATATATACACATACATGTCACATATATTTTCCCAGATATACAAATATATTACAATATATTGCATAAGTTATGCATTTGTACGCATACTAGGGATACCAATATATTGCAAATATATGTCTATGGACATATATTTGCACTCATATAAGGTAAATATATTGCAAAATGTATGTAATGTTCTGCTATGTCACATTTATAGAAATATGTCACAATATCTGTATCAGAAATATAACATTGTTGATGTTCCAAAGAAAACACACAAAATATTTGTTTAACCTTTTATTAAAGTTTAGTTTTTCCACACAAACAGTGAGTACACTCTCCAGGTAGAAACTTTTTTCCCCTTTATGGAAGTGGCACACATTGATTTGGCATATGCAGAATGTACTCTGTGTTCTCAGGGCAGCAGTCCTCACAAATCACCACCTGCAAACAGGGAACAGAGAAGATTAATATGCTGTAAAACACACATAACATGAAAAGACCATCACTGAAGCACTACTACCTTCACATGCATCTTTAATAAACACACACCTTGGCACAAGTAAGCTTAAATAAGGGCTATGAGATGAAGAACATGTAGCCTAATGATCCATACATCAGAATACTTTGACAAGATTTGGGAAAGATTCTTGAAAGATTGGAGTCTTTTAACTAATGCCCCCCATTCAAGCTTTACTCAAAAGACTATCTTTCAAGAATCTTTCCCAAATCTTCAAAGTCTTCTGTTGTAAGGATGGCTTAACACTACCCTTCACAAACTAAAGATCCATTTAGGCCTACTAACATTCACGTTAGCCTGCATGGTTTTTAGCAGCCACTTTAAATATAAGTTAGCTGCTATAGCTAGGTTAGCTAACTTACTCACACCTGATATTTCATTCAAACTAAAACTTATATTCATAACGACATCTCAGACAGGCTTGTTGTTGGATATGATGTTAACTACCATTTTAGATATTCCACATAATGGTAAAGTTAACATTAACAGCTAACATCGCTAACGTTAGCAATATTAGCTCGCTAACATTATCGATAGCTAATTGATAACATTAACATTAGCTAATTCTAACATGATGGTTAGACTGTTAACAAACGGATTTGGTTAACATTACATTATAAAAACAATATTTTATAACTGATTCCCGTTTACTAAAGGCTTTCTTACCTTGGATATGATGACAGCAGAGTTTGTACAGCTTAGGCTACACAGTTGGATGCATGACAAAAAGTGACGGTTGAAGTCACCATGGTTGGAGTTCAAATGTCAGTCCAGGGTGGGGGATGGGTATTGCTGTGTGCGCATGCGCATATCAAGATGCGATAAGTATCCGTTATATTTAAAGTAGCTTTGGCCTCACACATTTTTCATGCACATAGTGCAACCCAAAGCGCTCCACACAAAACATTGACACATAAGGCAGCATAGTCGACACCTTATCTGTGACGCCAAGACATAAACAAATATATTCACACTGTTCTCCATTTGGAAAATAAGTAATGTAATCTAGTGTATGGATATGTATGCCACCATATATGGAGACTACAAATATGTCTGCCACATATTCACACATAAAGTTCTCCATATATTTAGAAAATAAGTAGTGGAATCTAGTGTATGGATATGTATGCCACCATACATAGAGACTACATATAAGTCTGTCACATATTCACACATAAACTTCTCCATATATTTGGAAAACAAATAATTGGATCTAGAATATGAAGATATATAGCATCTTATATGGGAAATTAAAATATTTTGTATGCATGTATGGACATATAGCTTTGAATATATGTTTGACATAAATATTTGAATCACATATATGTCCATATAAGTAAAATTATAAGTCCCTGTTATTTGACATATATGTTCATATATTGCCATATATCACATTTTTGTATGGGCAATGTGGCCCTTGAGCCAAAAAGTTTGCCCACCCCTGCTATATAAGGTCTCACAGTTGATGGTGCATGTCAGAGTGAAAACCAAGCCACAAGGGTCGAGAAGATTGTATTCTCACACAACCACAAACCAGGCACTTTCAATAAATGTGTAAGGAACTAGATATGCAACAGTGCAGTATAAAAACAGCTTTGTGGATTGATGGAAATTTCAAGCATCATGCAAGGACGTATCATAGCACTCCAATAGTTGCCTGTATAAATTTAGCCTACAGACAATGTCAACCTAATAACACAGGTAATTAAATAATTGAAAAAAAAAAAACAGGCAAAAACTGAATAGGTTTGTACGAGAACGATTAAAGTAGGCCTATATAGGCTTACATATAGACAGTTCCAACGAGTTCCACAAACCATTTATCAGCCGGAGTGGCCCAATAATTAGTCATTAGGCTAGGCCTAGGCTACATATCAACATAAGACTAGCTTGTGCTAGTTTCAATAACGTCAATGCTTTAGCTCCGCTAACCTTTCTCTCTGCCTTCCATCCATATGTAAAACAGCAAGCAACCACGCAAATCCGTTGACTGTCAAAACTCCTGTAGTTTTCCTTGAACTTGATCGTTTGTAGGGTCATGCCTTTAGACGAGGGGCCGCTCATTTATCCCTACATTTCTGTAAATAGACTTGACCTGCAATCGGTTCATTGGATAAACCAGAAACACATTCCCCATTCCCAGGAGGCTTTGCTCCATTCTAGCCTAGGCTTACGTTAATTTAAGTACAAACAAACAAATTAAATTGTCATTTTTTTATTTGTGATGAAAGTTCTGTAACGCCTTAATAGGACAAAAATGAATTAAGATAAAAAATTAAGGCTAGCCTACACAAAAATCAGCATGGGAGAGATGAGTGTGCAGGGTAACCATGAATGACATATAGACAGTGAGCGAGTGGTATAAATATTGGTTGGATTTCCTAAACGTTATAGTGTAGATCTCTGAGATTTTCGCGGAAAATATCAGGTCGATGGCCGCGTACGACCAGTACCAGTATCAAGTGGGCACCCTCATTCACCGATGTTTTGTTAAGTTAGACCCACGACACCTCATGAAGGCTTAACAGTGAAACCAGCGTCCTGGAGACACTCCCCTCCATGCCGCCACCATATTACCACATTGAAATATACAATACCCAAAATACTCTTAACCAGCCTAGGCATGGTCTAGGTTGGTCCGTCCCGTTGATGTGGACTGAACCATATAACCATAAAAACCCTAGCCAACCACCATCAACCTAGGCACAGCCCATCACAAACACAAAACAAATTAGCCAGTTAGCTTACGCCCCATCACAAACACAAAACAAATTAGCCAGTTAGCTTACACCCCATGTTGCCACCATATTACCACAATAAGTTTATTTATTTCAACTGTATACGCAACTCCTGTATGTAGGGACACTTGTTTATGTGAGTCTCCAAAATGTACAGCTTGTATTTCCAAAGAATACTTGCACAGATAATTTTCAGCAAAGTCCACGTAAAGAATTAACTCATTGTCTTGAACATTTTCCTTCATGGCTTTGAGGGTTGCGTACTGATGTGAAATGTAAAAAGAATGTTTGCCAAACTTATTCTTTAGTGCTGCTGTGAAATTTTCCAACAAGTGTTGAATAGGTCCATGGATTTTCTCCTTCACTGTTAAGTGAGCAGTGAATGTCACCTTATCACCACCTTTCTTTTTCTCCCTGTTTTCAGTTTTGCTCCGCCATTCCATCCACTGTGTTTGCTCACCAGGTTCAAATGCAGCAGTTTGTACTTCTTTGTCCTGGCAATGGACACATTTTCTGTACATGCAGGCTTTAGTTGGACTTTCACAACATAGGGAGTGCATTATGTTTTCAATTCAATTACTTTCAGATAAAGCAACTTATCGGCCATGAGTTGGATGTTTGCATGGGTCTTACATAAACAGGTATCCCTGTCTTGAATGGAGGGTTTGACGATCCAGAAAGGACGGTTCTCACAGAATTTACTGTATGAGATTTGCACCTGGGGATATTCCTCCTTGAAACTTTGATACAGTCTGAGAAGAGAGTCATTGAGGTAACGCTTCTGCTTTTTGAGCTTCTGTCTAGTTAAGGTGTCTTTCTTTCCTGTAGTCGCTCGCAAATTGTTGTCACGTTCCAAGAATTCTTTAATCTTCTCTTTTGTAGTGTTGCTCACCACATTACTGTTTTCTTCTGGAATACTGAAGACCAGGTGTCATTTTGTTCTTTCTCATTGCTTTGTAGGATAATCCAAGTTCTTTGTGTGCCGCATACACTAACCGGTACTTCTTCAAAATGTTTCCTGCAATGACCTTTGATATTTGTTTTCCTTTAATTTTCTTTTGATGGTAGGTTTTGAAGAATGCTATTAAAATTGTCTGGAGACACAGTTGACCGAGTAGATTCCAGTGTAGTTAAGAGCAGGTAAAACTTGAGGCTGGCTTGCGAAAGAATAGTTCTTTATTCTGGATGTAACAACCAGAGGTGGGACCAAGTCACTGTTTGGCAAGTCACAAGTAAGTCCCAAGTCTTAGCACTCAAGTCCAAGTCAAGCCCCAAGTAAATACAGAGAAGGGCAAGTCGAGTCCAAGTCCAAGTCTCATCAAAGCCAAGCCAAGTCGAGTCCAAGTCCAAGTCCCAATCTTTTTCAAGTCCTGAACAAGTCATCAGGTACTCTTCACTTAATAATGGCATTATTAGACTATCGATCATAATTTTAACACTTCCATCTAATCCACAGATTTTTTTTTTATAAATACAGATTAAAATATGTTCAATGTTTCTGTCTTGAAATCTTTTACGATATATGCATGCGCATACAATATACACATGTGCATACCTGAGTAATCTGTACAAAACGGATAGCTACATGACAAATATATATATATTGTTTTTCCAAATTGCGGAGCCCACTGTAAGTATGAGTAATAATTTGACTGATGGCATTTCACTGCGCTAGGCCACAGATTTGCCTGCAAACAATTTATTAGGCTGTCTGCCAGTGGCGACTCATAAGGGAAGCCAAGGTCAACACTTTTATATTATTTAAATGATAATAATGACACAGTAATTTTGTTTTAAAGTATTCATTTCTTAAGAAATACTACACATTTGATGCTGTTTATCTCATTTGTAAATGGTGCACTGTCACTTTAAGCCCATTGTGTGCCACTGTCCACACATTCTCATAATGATCTTTTTTTTACCAGCTCCATTCCTATGGCTAGTCCACAAACTCAAACATTGTTTGTGCCACATGTATAGCACAATATTAACAATGATAAGCATTATATTAAGTTGGCACAAACAGCTTTCATTCCTTTGGAAATAGATGCATGTATGACATGATGCTTGCTTGACATTTTCTGTTTGCAATTCAATGTGAATTATGAGCCTGGTAGCCAGTAGCCACCTAGCTAGCTGAGTGGAATGCGTTTCAATCGGCATATCAATGTGCTTCATGTAAACAAATTATTGAATACTTCAAGACTCACCAGTTCCATTACACAAAGGCAAAGACAACTCTTCATATTCTTGTCCACTTTCCAAATCACAGTGAGTGCAGCCTATGTCATAGTGACCTGGATCTTATAGTTTATAACAGTAGTGAGAACCGGATAAATCCGCAATTTCCCCTAATCTCGTATTTGTTGCCTTCATGATTTCCTTTTATACGTTTCTTATATTTAAAAGAAAATATCAATCACCATCAACAATGACAAGCCAGCTGGAACCTGTCACTCGTTTTCTCTCCCTCTCGTGCGTGCTTAGATGGGGTTCTCAATTAAATGCAGTAGGCTAGCATAAGTTCAAGTTGGATCTTAATGGAGAGGACTCGAAAAGTATCATCTTTATGTAACATGCTGTTGGTGCATTTTGACATTGTAAACGTTCTCTAACAAGAGTGCAAATCAGTTTGCAGTAAAGCTACTAGTTATTATGACCGCCGCGCAGCGAAGCGGCGGTCATATAGGTTTAGTTAGATTTTTTTTTTCTTCTTCTTTTTTTTCTTTTTCGCATGCCCAAATTTCTCGGAAATTTCTCGAAAACCGTAGGGTTTAGGAGGACCATTTTTTTTTGTATGTTGATCTCAAGGGGCCATGTCAACCCATTCCATAACCACTCATTTCATGTATAGCGCGACCTAGTTAAACACAAAAAAGTAAAAATGAGGTGTTGTAATTGAAGGTATCTGTGACCTAACATAGTCAAAACTGCACGAAATTGGAAGTGTAGGATCATTATGACACCCTCTGTATGCACGCCAAGTTTTGTGGAATTCCGTTCATGGGGGGCCACACAATAAATTAATTTATGTTACTATACACCAACTGGCCTGTAGGTGGCCGGAGACAGTTTTCTGTGAATATCTCGAGAACCGTAGGGCCTAGGAGGTCCACCTTTTTTATGTATGTTGGTCTTAAGGGGGCATGTCAACCCATCCCATTACCACTTATTTCATGTATAGCGCCACCTAGTTAAAAATTAAAAAGCAAAAAATTAGGTGTTTTCATCACAATATCTCTGGCTGACAAGGTCAAAACTGCACGAAATTAAAAGTGTAGGATCATTATGACACCCTCCGAATGCATGCCAAGTTTTGTGTACTTTCGTTCTTGGGGGGCCTTACAATAAAATAATTTATGTGTACATTTAGTGACGTACACCAACAAGGATTCCCGGGACACTGAAAGACCGGTGTACACAAAACTTGGTGGGCATGTACCCCCACATGGATAGCATGGAACCGTCATTTTTCATTTTGATCTGTAGCCCCCCCGCTGGACTGGACCCCCCGAAAAGAGGGTAGGGCAGACACAGTTCTCTGTGAATATCTTGAATCCTGAAAACACACTTCTGCTGCTCTTACATAACTTGCACCACTATGCCACTTTCTTTCTTACTTAGGTCAAACAGAACTACCCAAGCCTTTTATTGGCCTGACTTTGCACTAGTATTTTATTGACTGTCTATGCACAATTTCAACCAAATTTTGCTGCTCTTATTTTTTTCATTATTATATGTGCCCTCTTATTTACTTATTTACTTACTTTTTTTACTTACTTTTTTGTTTACTTGAATGTTATGTTTGTCTGTGGACTTAATTTGGTAAAATATGTCTTGTCTTCACCGTGGGATAGTGAGAAACGTAATTTCGATCTCTTTGTATGTCTGGAACATGTGAAGAAATTGACAATATAGCTGACTTTGACTTTGAAGAACTGTAGGGCCTAGGATGACCAATTTTTTCCGTATGTTTGCCTCCAGGGGTAATGTTAACCCATTCCATGTGCACACATGTGCATAAACAGATACACACGCACACACATACATTTACAGTAATCATACGTATGACACATACTCACACAGTAGACATATGTACGCATGCATGCACATGCACAAACACACATACGCAGGCAAACACACAAGCACGCACATACACACACCCACACACATAAACATAAACTTGTACACGCACACAATTCAAGAATTTTTCCCGTCATCTACTTCCTGAATTTTTGGTCATTGATTCCCGGGACACCGAACCACCGGGTTACATGAAATTTGGTGGGTATGTAGCCCCACTAGACTTTTACGGAAAATTTTCATTTCGTCCCCTGGGACCACCCCCCCCCCCCCGACCCCGTGCTGGGCCCCCCGAACCGCAAAAAAAACAGTTTTTCCTAAATAACTACCTGAACCGTGGCACTGAGGATGAAGAATCTTTTATGGTATGTTGGTCTCAAGGGCCCACATCAACCTGGCTCATAATCACTCATTTGTGATTTGCACCCCAAAAGTCCGAGTCAAGTCTCGAGTGAATAGTATTCAAGTCCAAGTCGAGTCGCAAGTCATGCCGAATTTTATCAAGTCAAGTCTGAAGTCATTAAAATCATGACTCGAGTCCACATGTCTGGACAGAGTTCTGGTAACCCTGTTGTACGCACAGCACAGCACAATGTTGCAAGGTGAAGCCAAGGTAAGAAACTGAAGCCAAGAACTAGGAAACTCCTGGCTAATTATTATACCAGAATATACATTCATGTCTGGGGTCAAATTGGAGGGGGGAACGGGTGCTATAGCCTTTTTCAATTAAGATGTCTCTTGTGGGGAACAATTAGTTAGGTACACCATTTGCTATTGTAAAGTGACAACATTCTGTCTGCTTACAATAAACGTCCTGTCCCCACAGTTTCTGCAGTATCTTAAACAAAGAACCAAAAGAATGACATACAGAAAACCACTAAAATCTAACAGTTTGTTGTAGCTGTGAGACTAATGTGTTATTGAACACAAGTGTCCTCTTGAGATTACCATGTCCTTCACTCATCTGTTTTCTTGCTTTAGTTCTTGGGGACTGGTCAGTGGTATGCAACTTAGTCAGCCTATCTAACCTTTTCCTATACTTATCTACCTTTTTCAAGGCATTTTCCAGCTTTTTTTGAGACGTTTGGAGATCATGGTAGACCTTTCTTCTGTTTCTATTGACTTGTTTGCGTCCTCTTTGCTTTGGGGTTTGGACAGAATCTGCCATACCTCCTCTTTCATTCCTTGCATTTGGCACATTCTGATTCTCTTGTGTTGGGACATCAGGAGATTCTGGAGGACTATTCATTGAAAGATAATTTTGCATTTTTCTTTTTTCTCTGTCCTTAGCTCTCTTCCTTTGTTGATTAACTTTTCATCTCTTTTTTTTCATATCTGTGTTCTCGCGAGCTCAATAAGGAAACAGATTTCAATTTTCCTGCTTTTCTTCTACGATATCTCTCTTTTTCACTCTGCAGATACTGTGCATATTTCTCAGGATTATCTCTTAGACGTTTTCTGTATGATTTGGACCTTTGGGTAGCTGATTTTTAAAAACGAATGCAAATATTTAAAATATAGTACATAATATATACTATAATATAATATATACCTTTGATTGGTAAATGTATATTAATTTACGATAACATATTCAACATAAATTATAAATTCTTTAAAGAACAGTATGCTTAATGTATCTGCCGTCATCACCACCACAACCTGTCATTACCAGCACAAGCTGTAATGTGCTGGTAATGACATTTTTGCCAAAAAACTAGCCTTATAGCAAAGATGATGACTAAGCAAGTTTAGCTAGTTTTCTATGTGTAATATACACCATTTTAACTATGAAAGTGATAAAAATAATCCGAAAATATTAAAAAATACATAAATACAACACATATGGTAATGACGCATAATAAGTGTACATGCCCAACACAAAGAATAAAGAGTAGATTTACTTACTTTTCTGGACATCAAGGCATCAGTCTTGCTGCTTGAAATCCATGTGCTCCACTATGATATTAGGTTACCATGGCAACCAAATAAACATTTGATGAAAAAACAGTAGGAAAGTGCCTTTATGCAGAATGTGCTGGTAATAACGGCTAAACCATTGGGCAGGTAGAAATTAAGCAAAATAAAGTACAAAATGCATATATATGCTTAATCTGTGTATGTAGTTTATTAGTTTAGGTAACATTTAATTCATATACATATTTGTTTTTATTCATTTGTGACTAATAATGTTTGAGATATGACACAACGTGTGATAACTCTGGTGGCGGACAACACCAAAACACAGATTTTGTACCACAAAACACCAATAAAATGTGTTAAAATCATTAGTAAGAGAAACCATAAAAAAAAGTCTATGCTTGTCTTTGTTTAATTAGTGGTGCTAAAATGTATTCAATTTAATTTGTTTTTAATAGAATTACACCTTGTGGACAGAAATAGGCCCCAATTCTGAGAAATGCCCAAACATCCAAATACCCTTAACCAACCTAGGCATGGTCTAGGTTGGCTAGGTCTAGGTTGGTCCGTCCTGTTGATGCAGACTGAACCATAACCATAAAAACCCTAGCCAACCACCATCAACCTAGGCACAGCCAGAGCCCGTCTATGGAGAGCCTGGCCACTCCGTATTAAGTCCCATATACCAAATTTTGGTTGCAGTTCCACCAGAGTTCCACTGGGGGCGATCGCCATGGGTGCAAAATGAATGGGAGTCAATGTAGCTAGACGGCTAAATTTGTCTCTTTCACCCGATTGTCGTTGACAAATCTCAGATTTGATTGTAGTTTGTATAACTTCAACATGGGTTATAGGTCAAAAGTTGAATGAACGAGTACTTATGTCCTTTTGATTTCTTACAGGTTGGGCCGTTGTTGCCCATAACACGCTAGCATTATGCTAATGAATGACATCAGACACGTTTGAAAGGCTTTTTAGAACAATTAAGTGACTTAAAATATAATACTCAACCAAGTGTATTTTCTTTGCCTCCCCTTTCGAATACAATATTCAAATTACTTGAAAAAAAAATTATATCCCTAGAAAAGTGGATTTTGAGGGGTACAGCTCCATAAACCTCCATTCATTCTGCACTCGTGGATGAGCGCCCTCATGTGGAACCACAGAAGGAACTGCAACCTGTTCAGAAACCGAAAGTTTTCCGAGAGTGCAGTTCTCCCCTTATTAGACATTCTCTGGCACAGCCCATCACAAACACAAAACAAATTAGCCAGTTAGCTTACGCCCCATGTTGCCACCGTATTACCACAATAAACATCCAAATACCCTTAACCAACCTAGGCATGGTCTAGGTTGGCTAGGTTGAGCCGTCCCGTTGATGCGGACTGAACCATAACCATAAAAACCCTAGCCAACCACCATCAACGTAGACTCAGTCCATCACAAACACAAAACAAATGAGCCAGTTAGCTTACCTTTAGCTTACCCACAACCATTCGCTTGCTCGTTCTGCTGCCAAGGACATGTTACTAACCACCTGCCTTAGACTTCGACCACAAATGCCCAATTCAGACAGCAAGCTAATAGCAGATCTAGCCACAAACCCTCGCGCACCGATTTCAATAGGCCTTAATCGTGCACTCCAACCTTGCTTGGCTGCCTCCTCTGCTATTTCAGTGTATTTTGCTCTTTTCAGCTCATTGGCCTCTTCCACTCGGTCTTCCCAAGGAACAGTGAGTTCAATTAAGTAAACTCTCTTCTCTGAATCCGTCCATAGAATTAAGTCAGGTCTTAGTTTAGTACTCACTATATGTGGAGGTACCGCCATCTGTTGGCCAAGATCAACCTTCATTTCCCAGCCCGCTCCATTTTCCAACTGGCCGGTTTTACACCTGGCCTTTGCAGAACGAGGTTCATCCCCGACGTACAAAGTTAATTTGCCTAACCCCTTTTCTAGTTGCTAATGAATTGACTTCTCTCCTTTTATCCTCAATTGCCGCTGCCACACATTTCTATACCTGGTTATGACGCCACGTATACCGCCCCTGGGTGAGACTTACCTTGCACCCTGATGGGATATGGTGGAGGCTGCCCACACACGAGCAAAGTATGCATTTATCATCCTCCCAAACCATTGACTTAAATTCTTGGGAGATGGGAGCACATCATATGTAGCACCTAACATAAATCTGATCCTACCAGCTTCCATGCCCCATAGATGTTTCCATTTAATCAGTCTTTTTTCCACCCCTTCCCAGTTTACCCCACTGCCTTAGTACATCTTACATCAATAACGTCCCACATACTCGACGCACCCGACCAGTAGCGCGACAATGTGACGTCATAGAAGCGCCGTAACCATTTATACTCGCGCGTGGTGGTCGCAACACTAGTTGCAATATTCTCCTGAACAGAGGTGTCGCTGTTGTGAAAAGACTAACATTAACTACTTACACAGCAGAAGAAGCTGCAGTAAGAAACACCAGTAGCTAGCCTCTGTGATGGTACTTCAGACTTTGGTTGCTACGATTCACAACTACCATCATCATTATCATGTAGTTTCCAAGGTGTGTGCACAGGTAGATAGATAGATAGATGGATATATAGATAGGTACTTTAGTCATCCCGAGGGAAATTTTAATAATTTAAACAATTTAGTTAGCTGGCTAGCTAGCTAGCAGCTGGCTGAGTTTGTGTAATTTCCTGAAGTGGAAAGAGCTTTTGTTCAGCCCTTAATAGATATCCTGTTTGAAAAGAAATCGTTTCTATTCTTTCCTCTTAATTCCATGTGTTGCAACTCTCACTGGTAACTTTGTTAACTTATCCAGCAAACTATTAAAAATTCACGACTGTAACAAAACACTGCAACTCGCTTGCCCTCGAACTAGTCCATCTTCCTGTTTCCGCCTTGTCGCGCTCGTCTGAAAGAAAATGAGTGGTGCGCTACCTCGCGCTACACGGCCAAAACCCTGGCGCGCCAGAGAGATCTACGTCATTCTGACGTCATATTGTCGCGCTACCGGTCGGGTGCGTCAGGTATATAGAAGCAAAGATTGTTAAGGCGGAGCAAGATACTTCGTCGTAGTTCATGTCTATGGGCGCGAAATGGGGATCGAATCCTGTCTGCATAAAGAGGCGTGTCGATGACGTATTGACGAGCGTACGTTGCAACCGGCCAACAGCAGCTGCATAAATAACCGGCGCACACCTGATATAAGGTTGATTTTCTCCAGACTGGAATGCTCAAAAATGCTACAAATGTACCTGAAATGTTCAGAAGGGTTTGAGGATCATGAAAACGTGCCCGAAATTCACATTCCTAACTCTATAGAACCAAGACCTTAGCATATGTGGTGAAATTCTGAGCTATGCCCATAGACTTCAATGGAGCAGTCGCTGCCTCTGCTCTGCATAAAGGGGGATTTTGACCCCCCCCCTCGTGCGATCCGGGTTCCCGGAAGTGGCTCCTGATGAAACATCTTGCTCCGCCTTAACAATCTTTGATAGAAGCCATACCAAAGATTGTTAAGGCGGAGCAAGATGTTTCATCAGGAGCCACTTCCGGGAACCCGGATCGCACGAGGGGGGGGTCAAAATCCCCCTTTATGCAGAGCAGAGGCAGCGACTGCTCCATTGAAGTCTATGGGCATAGCTCAGAATTTCACCACATATGCTAAAGTCTTGGTTCTATAGAGTTAGGAATGTGAATTTCGGGCACATTTTCATGATCCTCAAACCCTTCTGAACATTTCAGGTACATTTTTAGCATTTTTGAGCAATCCAGTCTGGAGAAAATCAACCTTATATCAGGTGTGCGCCGGTTATTTCTGCCGCTGCTGTTGGCTGGTTGCAACTTATGCTCGTCAATACGTCATCGACACGCCTCTTTATGCAGACAGGATTCGATCCCCATTTCGCGCCCATAGACATGAACTACGACGAAGTATCTTGCTCCGCCTTAACAATCTTTGGCCATACTCCACAAGGGTTTACTTACGCCCACCCCTAGACCCCGTGCTGCACATGGCCCATTATATCCCTATGCCTTAATGCTGATTGAGCTTGCTTAACTGCCTGTTCTGGGTTCCACTTCCTCCCTGCATTAACTGTGGTGGAGCAACTTTCCTCACCACTGGGTCCTTGGACTGAGGAGGAGTAATTTCCAATCTAGCCTTAGCACACTTCAATTCCTCTGTCAGACCTAACCCTGTGTAGGGTTCCTCTGTAACCCTAACCCTAAAATGTCAGTGTAGCAAAAAGTAAATAACCCACAACTAGGACCATAAAGCTAGAAAAAACAAAAATCACTTTATTGGGAATACAGATTTACAATAAATAGATGGAAACCAATAATGCAAAAAAAAAAAACAGTAGCACAGTTCCAAATAAAGCAACAAAATTAAAAGACCAAAATCTCTTTCATGCCATTTCACTATATATATTCTCAAATGTTCAATAAAATGCACAAAATCCACATTCGTATGACCCCTCATGATCTCATTAACCAGAAACATTTGGAACAACTAATGTCACTGAACTGTACGGGACAATATGCGGTGACCGGTTATTGCTATTACTCCAAATTAGTGTTCTAGATTATAGCGGTCTCCTAAATAACATTATTCAAGGATATAATCCTTGCAAAATAAATCAAGTAATTGCTTCACCCACAAGTTGAATGCTAAGTTTTGCACCAGATGTGCCCACTTGAACAACAAGGAAGCCAACATGGGATCCTTCAGAGGTGGGTTTGAATTGGACTGGAAGGTTGATGTAATGCTGTGATCTGATGGAAAAGAGGAAAACATCAGTAGAAGTCAAGTGAGTCATGAACACATATCCACATGTTGACTTGTAAAATCAGTTCATATTACCTATATCCAAGTTTGTGCATATGCATACATCGTATATACAGTACCACACATTTCAGAATTAAACAGGCATATTTACATGAATACTAAAATGAGAGGAATATCGAATTCACACAAAACCTTCAAATGATCTAATGCATTCAATTACTGCATCAGAAATGACAGGGAAAGCATATGCACAAAATAAATTTGCTTCACTTGAATGTTGGATTTTTCTCCTTTTTGGAGAAACAACTCACCTTAAAGAATACTTGGAATGCTTGATGTGGAATGGTGCTCTGGGACTGCAGAATGTAAGCTGTAAGTCAATAAAAAATTAATTAAATCACACCTTTCACTAAATGACTTCAGGTAAGAAATGAGGAAGCTGAGCTTGAGTGAAGTGTTTTTTTCCATTTGACAAAATGTGCATTTGTGCATGCATCACCTCATTCTCCTACATCGTTGCACACAATGTTGAGTCTGATTGTGAACTCACCTCATGGGTGTCAAAGGAGTTGTTGCGAAAGTTGACCTTCAGTGTATGAGCCAGGCCCAATCGTGTGACTGGGAAAGTGTAGATGTCCTGGGGAGCATATACTCCTCCTCTCTTGGGTGCCTCCTCTGACCTGAAACATTTGCACAGGTCTCCTGTAAGAACTTCCACAAGTTTACAACACCTGTGCCAAGATGACTTAATAAACTCAGTTAAAAATGGATTTGTGATATCAAAGTTCCTACTCAGTCTTGGCTTTAGAGTCAGGTCTCATCTTTGGCTTGGTGGAGGTCTCCAGTTGTGCCACCGATGGATCACCCTCATTTAAACCAGTGCTTGCTCTACTTTTCACACCCTATAAAAATGAAAGAATCCAAGAAACTTAACACAAAAATTGCAACACGTACTTCGCATAACCATTGGTGATTCTCTGCTGCTTTTTCCTTCCAATCTGTACACCTTTTTTCTCTCTTCCTCACCAGCGCCAAGATAGTGAGCCCTCACCCACTTTTTAAGCCCAGTTCTGCTCTAGGATTTTTCCTGTTAAGGTGGAGTAGTTTATTGCTACGGTCACCTACTTTGGAGTAATAACAACATACCCTTCCTGCCTAGGGTGACCTCCAGTAGTATCGCTTTGGGTGGTACTGCACAGCCTTTTTTTTATTTTTATCTCGCCCTGTAGTATTAGCCTGGCGAGCCAGACCCACATTAAATGAAGGGTCTGGGCACTCACCGTTCGCAGTGCTCAGTCCGAGGGGCGGGATAATCAGTTGTCTTTCAAATGCCCTCTGCACGCAATAGGACGCAATAGAATATTTGTTGTCAAGTAGCAGGGAATTCAAGCCAAACCATTGCAACTCTGCCATCAATCATTATGTTAAGCCCACCAAACGACTCTATACACGATTTCAATGTCCTGATTAAGTTTCGATTTCTGGAGCTCACAAGCCAACGGAGAGTTGCTAGACTAGCCCTGGCAGCAAATGTAATTTGCTGCCGCTAGGGGCGCGTCTAGATTTCTAGGCTACTGTAGTATAGCTTCTTGCTTGTACTTGAATCAAGTTAAGCAGGAGATGCCCATGAACATCTGATTACAAGAGTCCACAGCAACAGTCATTCCTTGAGAACCGCCTGGATATTTATAATTACATCTAGGATAGTGCAATGATGAGTAAAGCCCTTTTGAGGCCCCTATACCATATACCTTGGTTTGTAAGCTATGCACAGCAATAATGAAACACCACTTCCTACCTGTAAGCCTACTGCTAGAAGCGACAGACAAGAATAGAAGGGGGGAAAGTAACAAAATAAAGTAGTCTAGCTCATAAATAGGTTTAGGTTGTATAAGTATTTAATGTGTAAGCAGAAAATAACTGTTTATTCTGGTCTCACAAGAGTTCACATTAGATGTCAAGGCTGTGGATTGAGAATGAAATAGATTTACAAAAAAAAGTTTTGCTGTTGGATGTGAACATTGTCCTTTTCAAACCAATGGAAATTAGATCTATAGACAATCCTACTAAATCTACTCCTTTTCTGAACCATACCCCTTTCATACCAGAACTTTGTGAGCCAGTGTGGTGCATTTGACTGAAAGCAGCACAATCAGCCCATCTGATGACTAAATCTATATGTGTGTGGTGTGCTGAATAGACAGTAATTTTTACTAGTTCAATTATGCTTCAATGTCTTTTTTGGGGTTGATGCCAGAACCTCACCGTGCCACAGAGCTGGAAACGCAAACGGCTCTTTTGCTTTTGCTCACCCACTGGGTGGCACTCAAGATCCCAGAACTGGGCATAATCTCCTTCATCCCGTGGAAGAAAGGTGAAGGGCACCTGAAAGAGCCAGTAGCAAACATTTCAGAACAATTGACATACACTGCCTTTTACTACAAAAAAAGGGTCTGTAACAATGCACTACGCAATAACAACGCATTAGAGTAATAGTGATTGTGTAATATCCAACCAAAATGGATGTCTATCTATAAATATGTTATATTTCTGAGTTATAGTAACTTCAAGCACATAAAGCTGTTTATATATACAGTAATTGAATGTAGTGATGCGTCAGCCATTTTTTTTTTAAAGGTTCAGTTGTAGTTGTGTCCCCTTCAATGCTAAAGTGATGATGCAATAATGGGATAATACATCTTTTTCCAGGTCCAATGGCTTTCAGAGCCACTTGTTTTTCTCCATAGACAGTAAAATAAAAAAAAAATTCTGCTATTCACAGTAGCCGTTAAATGGTACTACTCACTAGTTACCTCAACTTAAGAAAATCTTATTTTTTGCGGAAGCCTGGACGTTACCCTTGATTGTATCATCTCGCTGCACAGCTATACTAATTACTCTGTCAAAGTCAAGTGATTTTGTTTTACTCTCACTAAAACGGAGATAATGGTGACAAAGTTTACAAGTTGAGAAAAACGACTGGCTGCGCTAGTAAAGGTTTTTTTGAGAAAAAGTTGTTGGACCCGTGACGTCAGACTTAACCACTAGGTAGACCTAACCTCTTCTTCCATGCATGGTGATATTTAGTCTCATTTTCCTGAAATTGAAAAAGGTTTTTATGCACATAATTATATATTTGTATATACATCATTGGTTTTTAAGCTTGCTCTTTCTAAAACCTGTATGGCTTTTATGTACATAACTGCATTTGTTTGTATACACCTTCGGGGCAGCCGTGGCCTACTGGTTAGTGCTTCGGACTTGTAACCGGAGTGTTACCCGTTCGAACCCCGACCAGTAGGCACAGCTGAAGTGCCCTTTAGCAAGGCACCTAACCCCTCACTGCTCCCCGAGTGTCACTGTTGTTGAAGGCAGCTCACTGCGCCAGGATTAGTGTGTGCTTCACCTCACCGTGTGTTCACTGTGTGCTGTGTGTTCACTAATTCACGGATTGGGATAAATGCAGAGACCAAATTTCCCTCACGGGATCAAAAGAGTATATATAAACTTATACTATACATACCTATTAGGTTTTTTTAAAAAAGAAAAATAATTCTATGACAGCTTAGAGAGGACAGAATGGAAAACCGTTTTCCCCTCCTTGATATGCAAATGTCAGACTTTTAATTGACCACTAAAAAAACTGGCAAATCTGAACAAAAAATTGCATTTGTGATACAAATACAGATTGTGACGCAAACCACCCCTCTGATCACTGCCCCCCTCCACACGTCACACTACCACTGAATGGTAGATTTCAATAGTAGTTGCTAGAGGCTATTGTAAATGGTCCTTGGCTGCCAGACAGACATTCAGCCTAACACTCACTTAATTATTCATGTGGATGCCAGATAAACATGAGGGGCTCTAGATATCTGCTAAAAAGGGTCATTTTATTCCTCAGCCTGATTATAGGGTTGTAAATGGTCTTGCAAAATACCATCTGAGTGTTTTTGACAGCTTTGAACGCCATGTTGCACGACATTACTGTACGTTACCTGTACAGTCATCACTCAGTTTGATTGAATGAATGTATTACAAACTGTGTCAGCTTCCTAGAAAATGTGAGTGTTATTCCATAATGAAGTGAAAAGTTATTCTATATTTATATTCCCATTTTAGTTGTTAGTAGTTTTTAGCACTGCTATCATTGAGTGCTTTGCTACAAGGCCAAACATATCAAATATGTTAATTATTCTCATTCTATGAATATTAACACAAAACACCACTATCTTGTAGTCACCTGTATGTTTCCCTGTGTCCCCAGTATGCCAGAGACTTTAGGGCATCGAAATGCTGTGTAAGTGGCACGGTAAACATCTCCGGTGCCGTCAACACCCTACAGCACATGAGACACAAACAATAGTGATCAGTATTTACAGATGTTACTGTACCTTTTTAGTCTTCCCATTAGATATTGTACTCCAGGCACTAGATTGTTACGAAAAAAACAACAACAAAAAAACACACACTTTACATGGCTAGTGTTCCTCAGTGACCAATATGTAGAATTCAGTAATCAGAAGTTTAATATACAACATATAGTTTTCATGCATTAACATGTACATAATTTCCTCTAAAAATTAGCGGTGTAAGAAAATAGATAAAATCGAACATTGCCATATTTTATTTGGCAATACAGTATTGATTTTTAAATATAGAGCGAGAGAGCGAGTTTACATACTGCACTTTATTTTGTTATTGACATAGCACACTGTACAGTACAGTTCTGCCTAAATTGTTTGTCTAAAGCAAACTTCTTTTTTTACTTACATTATAAAGAAGATACCATCATACGCATAAAATGTACGTTTTTCGGTTACACTTTACTTGACGGTGTCAACATAAGAGTGACATGACACGGTCATGAATGCGTCCTAAACAAGTCAAACGTTTGACATAACGCTTCTGTTATTAAGTGACATTTGGTTTTTGTCATAACAAGTAAGGGTTAAGATTGGGGTTAGGTTTAGAGTTAGGGTTAGGGTTGGGGTTATAGGATTAGGGTTCATGTGTCATGACAGTGTCATGTGTTCATGACAGTGTCATGTCACTCTTATGTCGATACGGTCAAGTAAAGTGATACCCGTTTTTCTAAAATAAAAAAAATATATAGCATTATATCGCATATAGCGCAATATATCGCTTTCCGCACAGTATTGAAATATATAACGAATCATAACCCATGTATATGTATTGTCAGATTCTTGCCAATACACAGCCCTACTAGAAATGCCAAAATAAAATCTATTGACATGTTCAGGTAGCCTACTACACAATCAGTGAGCCGGTCTAATTATTTGGATTCATGGCCATGTACTCCGCCCTAGGACTTTGCTAAAACAGAAAAATGAGAGAGAGGACCTATTGTGTTTGTCAGACTTTCTAATGATATTCACCTAGTAAACATTAAAATGTGTGATGTTGCATATTCTTATAAGGCATTAGGAAAGCATTGGATCCAATACAAAATCTTGAGAGGCTGCGGGGCGTAGCTGATTCCAAGTCAGGCACATTTCAGTGACCGCTCTTGGACTTGCAGTGCATCAGTACTCAAATTGCATCAGGATTAGTTGACATAATAGATTTGCATAATGTATTTGCTTAACAAATAATTTACTTGTTTCATAGAAACAAGAAGCATGCAACATGACGAGACTTATGAATATGGGAAACGGGTGATGACATTATAGATTTACTCTACAGTCTGCTATAGGTCATGAAAAACCTGTATATAATAATGATCCTTCTCATGATAGCAATTTTTTAAACACTTTACCTTGACATATGGTGGGGCAAGAGATGATAGATACCATCTCACTTCTTTTCCTTTGTTCTCCACCTTAAGAGAACATTCTGAGCAAGCCCATGAGTGAGAGAGAGATTGAACATGAGAAATAGAGAAGCATAAAGAACTATTTGAAGAGAAATGTTTCACCCAGAGATTATATGCCGGTATTATCTGCTTTTAAAAATCCAGTACATTTGCATGATGTTAATACACAAGGAAGTAAATTATTCTGTTCATAAAACACATACAACTTAAAACATTAAGAATAAATGCTGAACTTTAACTATGTGGTGTAATCACAGGACTACGCTACCTGTGCTTTCCCCACAAGGTGTGATGGGAAAGACCAAAATGCGGTTTATAATCTCAATTTGAGAAATTATGTCGCCCCTTGGCTGGATTTTGGCTGTGGGCAAAGCTGGAATTTCTGCCTGTGGCACTAGGGGCAAGACCGACTTGTCCGATACACCAGACATCATCACATCCTTGGTCATGTTCTGTTGGATTTGCACCTTCACAAACTTGGAGACATTAGTCATAGGTTTGTTAGTAATAGTTCAAATTAAATGGGGACAACAGTAATTAAAGTCAGGATTAGAACCAACCTTTTGCTGACCGTCACACAAGACATAAACATGCCCATTCCAGGGCAGCTGCAGTGGCTTTGAGATCAAGGATGGGTTGGGGCTTATGTGAATCTGCATATGGCTCCTTTATAAAAGTCAAGCAACACAACAACAAAAAAAAGATGGGCAGATTGAAACTAATCAGGTATTGGTGAGGTGTGATCGATTCCATATACTATACCACTACTAATTAGGCAGGTACATACTCTGGTTCGATGACTCCATTTTGAGGGGTGATGGTCAAACAATGTGCTGGCCAAGACAACTCAAAACTCAGCTCACATCCGGAGTTATTCACAATTTGGACTTGGCAAATGTCAGCTACACCACCTAGAACAGGGATGTCAAAGTCAAATACATTAGAGGGCCAAAAAAACAAATTTGCTACAAGCCGAGGGCCGGACTGGTTCAATGTTTATTAAAACATATTAAAATGACTGCATGTAACCTATTGAACCAAGACGTGTACTGTATTTTATTTAATGATTAAATGAATAATGACTGTGACTGAAGTGCGGGCAAAGTTTGCACAAATGTACGATTTTTCCCATCCTCACCGACCTTGTCATAAAACTTGTTTAAATGATCATATGATGCCACCTTGCTGCTTTGTCGTCTACATGAGCCTTTCTCAAACTTCTTTGACCTGAGGCCCAGTCAAGGCATACTGTGGGGTCATAGGGCCCACCTACATAGGGCCCACCTACATGAACCCACCCCCTCCTCCCACCCCCCATTAAATTATCATAATGATATCACAATTATTATTATTTTTATACTATATTGCTATACATGCACTTCAAAACAGTCAATGTTTAAAGTGCTAAGATTGTTCACAAAAGTTTGTGAAAACATGCACATCAGAGTACTGCTTTACTAATGTAAAATATAATTAGGCCTACAATAGTTTCATTGTTTTTGCATTGTTGCATGATGCTTGCATGAGAAATACTTCTCAAAACAACTACAGTTATATGCCGTTGTTTTGGGATGTTTCCCTCATGCAAGCATCCTACACTGATAGAATATTTATATGTTATTTAATTACATTTCATTTGAATGCCTGAATGTAAGGATTCAGGAGACACAATACCAGCTTGTGTGAATGGTAAATGGCGGGTCAGATCATGCGTAAATTACTGATCTGGAGATCTTTAACTATCTTTAACTAAGACTAATTAAAGTTTTTGCCTGACTTTAATACTTAATGCCAAACAGTGTTTTATATAGTCTGTGCTCTGTTTTTTATGGAAGTTGCATAAATCCACGTCGTTCTATTAAATGTTGTTTCATAATTAGCCTTCCAATAGGTTTAAGCTTAGCTTTGCTACCAACGTGCACACGCATGTATTGAATAAACGCTCATACCACGACTTAATTCTATGCCTCTATGTTTGATGACACCAAATTAACAAGCATGTCCTACTAAATGCAGAAATGTTTGTTTTCTTTTTCTGTCCGAGGCTCCTTGACCAATTGCGCAGCAAATTATCAGACAATGGCCCGGAAATAATTTCACTCTGCAGACCATTGTCCACATTGCGGACCGCGGCCCATAGTTTGACAAATGGTGACCTGCATGCTGCCATATATTAAGGCCTTTTTACGGTGTGTTTTAGCCAGGTTTTCGCGTGGAAGGCTCTGTCGAAATCTGGCACCCTATTCAACTAAGTTAAACTGAAAGAGCGTGCCGTTCAGACACCGAGTTCACAGTGACGTTCATCAGGCAGTAGTAGCCTAATACAGTACGTTCAGTTCACGTTCGCTCAAAATACATATGAACGAGTGACTTTCGTTCAATGAACGCGTTCAGGCACAACACTGAGGAGGGGGGTAGCTGAAAGTTGACATCTGCCCTGACTGAATACTGATGAATTATGAAGCCGAGGCCCACTTGCGGCACCGCAGTGAGTTCGTGGGCTACCGTTGCATTGCGGGGAATGGAGTATTGATGCGCAAAACAGCACCTGGCGGCTGTGGCCTGCGGGCTGGTTCTAATACTAATCAAATATCATCCCGGGGGCCGTAGATAATTCATTCGCGGGCAGGATCCAGCCCGCGGGCCTTGACTTTGACATGTCTGACCTAGAACATTATGAAGCAGTAATGAGACATGCAAATTGTAACACTGACAAAACTCACATACATCTCTACTCTTCACTATCCCTTCATCCATGCATCCATCTATCCCCCCATCTTCAACAGATGGATGGCTAGAAAGGGGTGTGTGTGTGAATTAAATGTATGTGCATATTACATGTATGTGCATATTAAATGCCTCCATTCCAGCAACAGCCGTGATTAGTGAATTTAGGCCATCATAATGTCATAAAGCCTACTCTGGCAATAGTTTTCATATCAACATGCATTGCTAGCAATAGCAGCCTAATGGACACTTAGTGGACTGCAATATTTTTTATATTTTACACCACCCACTAAAATGACAAAAATAAAACCACTAACCAATTGTAGGGGCTCTCAAAACCACCTGCTCAGGTTTAATTCTCCAGGAACCACAATATTCATCTGTGGGGTTTTGAAAGGCCTCCTTAGCTACAAGGGGAGGGCCCTTCACAGGGAGGACATCCAGCGACACATGGCTGGCTTGATCTGAGGGTCCAAAACCACTGTAGATGGAGATAAGAAAAACCAAAGTGGTGTAAATCTTTTAAATCCAGGGCCTGTCAGGCACTTTCAGTAGTCCAACATTGCCAAAATGTTATAATAATAATAATAATACTACATTTTATTTATAACGCACTTTACATCAATTCCATGACCTCAAAGTGCTACAATGCACATAAAACACTTTAAATCTAGCATAAAAGGAAAACAGAGAGAGAAAAAGGTGGGGTTTAAGGCCTTTTTTTTTTTTTTTTTTTTTTTTTAAAAAAGAGTCCACAGTCTGTGGGGACCTTAGATGGACAGGGAGAGCATTCCACAGACTGGGTGCAGCTGAACAGAAGGTGCGGTCGTCCATAGTTTGAAGCCTTGCCCCCAGAGGCTGGAGGAGGTTGGCCTGTCCAGAGTGGAGAAGGCGTGAGGAGGAAAGGGGGGTGATTAGTTGTTTGAGGTATAGGGGGGCAGTGCCATGAACCTTTGAATTCAATCCTGTACTGGACAGGAGGCCAGTGGAGGGATTTGAGGATGGGTGTGATGTGCTGGTACTTCCGTACCTCCATCAGGATCCTGGTAGAACAGTTCTGAATGTACTGCAGCTGCTGGATGTTCTTGGTTGGGATCCCGATGAGAAGTGCGTTGCAGTAGTCCAGCCTGGAGGAGACAAAGGCGTGGACAAGTTTTTCGGAATTGGGGAGAGTGAGTATGCAATGTTCCTGAGGTGGAAGTAGGAGGTTTTGCAAAGATGTTTAATGTGGGCCTCAAAAGTCAGGTGAGGGTCCATTCTGACACCGAGGTTTGTGACTGAGGATGAGAGGTTGATGTCGTGGCCGGAGAAGGTGATGCTGTTGATCGTGGATGGCCGGGTCTGGTGTAGAGTGCCAACAAGAATGGCTTCCGTTTTTGAGCTGTTAAGTTGCAGGAAGTTAGCCGTCATCCATACCTTCTCCTTCAGGCAGGTGGAAAGTGTGGAAAGGGCTGCAGATGGGGGTTGGGTTTGTTTTGATGTAAAGTTGGGTGTCATCATCGTAGCAGTGGAAAGCTATTCCATGCTGGCTGATGACACGACCAACAGGGAGCATGTACAGTGTGAAGAGGGTGGAGCCAAGGACTGATCCTTGAGGGACACCACAGGTGACAAAGTGTGTGTCCGATTTAGCACCACCCAGGGATACATACTCTGTTCTGTCTGTGAGATATGATGTGAACCAGGTACAGTGTCAAATGCTGCGGTGAGGTCGAGAAGGATGAGAAGTGATTGAAAGCCAGCATCAGCAGTCATCAGCAGGTCATTGGTGACGCTGACCAGGGCAGTTTCTGAACTCGAACTTCTCATGAAGACTGTTAGTTATGAGGTGGTTGTGGAGTTGGGCAGAAACAACCTTTTCCAACACCTTTCACAGGAAAGGGAGGTTAGGGATGGGGCGGTAGTTGGCAGGTGCTTCGGGGTCAAGGCGGGGCATTTTGAGTAGTGGCTTGATGACAGCAGTTTAAGAGACGTAGGGACATGGCCGGACCGGAGGGACTGATTGATCATTTTGGTGATCATGGGACTGACAGAGGAATGACTTTTTATCAGGGCTGAGGGAATATTTTTCACGGAAGGTTTCAACTAAAAAAAAACAAACACTGACTCCAAAGTGCCAGTAATGTTTCCATCATCACCAACCCAGCAACAAAACTGAGAGCAGTCAGGAGGTCATGACAATCTGACTACAAACCATTTTCATCAAAAAATGCACATTGATGTTTAGGTCGTTTGAATTCTGAACTTGAAGTAGTAAGTGTAGTAATACTTCCCATTACCACTATGTTCACAATGGTTAATGCATGGGTCATTCCATATCAAATCAGTCAGAATCCAGGAAAATGGTTGCCACACAATCTCAGATTTTGCTTGGAGTTTGTCTATATAATGTTTAAATGTTTAGGTCCCAAAACTAACAACTGTAAATGTTTTACATTTTTTTTTTTGCCCTTGAGGCATTTTTGAAAGTGTGATACCAAGAAAATAAATCATCTTAGAAGCCTTGTTTGGGCATTTAATATCTATGCTAGACCAAACTTAGTAGGATAGAAGACAAACATGTTCTCATACTATGAGTTGACCATTAGTATTATCGAGGGTATTATAAAATAATTCTTTGTACCTAAGAGGCATCAATCAGCATTTTATCTGCTACTACAATATTTTATTAATGTGTGATCATTTGGGTCATTTTCATGTGTCTAAAATGAAATGTGGGGTAGCAAGGAGGAACATGAAAACCTGTGTGGGAATAACCGAATGTGTGATCATTTAGTGCACTATTATTTTTAATTAATGTAGTGTTCATATACTGTAAGCGTCCAAAAATAAAAGCATGTTTTGGTCCAAACAGCAAAGAATAAAGTTGCTTCCGATCTGATTCAAATGAGGATTTTGTTTGGGACTAGTAAGAGATTTAACCCAAATGTGCTTTTGATAGTGGTTGGCTGGTGCGATGCTGTTAACTCACAATAGATATTGAGGTCTCTGTTGGCAGTGTATCATCTATTTGCACAGTATATGTTTGAATGAGATGCTATTCTGGCCAAAGAAAACCCTCAATTGTAATATTCTAGGAATGCAGTGTGACTGTATTTACGTTACAGTGTGATGAATTGTATGTTTAGATTTTGACTGAAAAAGAATGTCTACAACGTAAATGCCTGAATCTGGAAGCCGAAACAATAAATAAAGAAACTGGTGTACCCATCCAACTCTGATCCATTACGTTGTGATGTATGCAGAAATTCCAGATGGTCATCCAAGCCTGCAGTATCTGTGGTTCCCAACAAGGAAAGCAAGACCTTATTCATGTTGTTGAAGAAGATCTGTGCATCACTGGGCCTCTGGGGCAGGTCAAACACTGCCACAAAAACATACACATTGAGTCAATACATGTCATGTAATCTCTAGAAATCAAAGTGGGGTAGTAAAATAATTTGTATGCATGGATCTCTGCCTGCATCTCTGCCAATATCTCTGATATTTCCATATGGATAAAGGAATGTTACCTTCTACAAGACAGAGAGCATAGTCATCCAAGCAAATCCTCCAATACAATCCTTTCATCAAATGAAGCCCTACTTATCTCAACTGTAGCCTGTACAACGGCTAAGGTGGTATCTTTCGCCTTGGCTACTGCAAAACACTGCTTGCGTATGATCAGTGATATGATCAACATACACTGAGAGATTACAGAAGATAGTCCAGAATGTATACAGTGACGCCATTGATTTAAAACTTTAAAATTTCAAGTCTAACTATAGCTAGCCTGAAGAGTAATGAATGAGTCTGCACCAGTCTACTTAAAAATACTCAGGCATCAGACAGATCAAAACGGTTCCATGTCTTCCTTGTGGGGCTACATGCCCACCAAGTTTCGCGCAGTCTTTCAGTGTCCCGGAAATTATTGACACAAAATTAATGAAAAAAACTCTGACTAAACCTATATGACTGCCGCTTCGCTTGTGCGGCGTCATAATAAACACTACCATACCTTCAAGAGAAACAGACCATAAATGAAGAATTAAAATAAGGCATTTAAAAATCAATCTGTATATTAGCACATCATATTGATCATAATACAATTGATTCAATAGTAAGCACAAGAATCCTCCAATGCCCACAGGTAGATAGTCTGTACAACTGCTTTTGTGTTTATGTAACCAGTACCTTCATGGACTTCATCTTCACCCAGGAAAGTCTCATCAAAGGGGACATTCTTCAGTAATGAATCATCAGAGAGTACCTTCTGACCAGTAAGAGGCTTGCTTGTTCTGAACCTGAATAAATATGTTTAAAATAATTAATATTTCAGTACTGGTGTGATACACATGGTTGATGTGATATTGGTGGTGTGAATCATCTCACAGGTTCCCCCTACAATTTGGAAACTGCTCTCTGCCTGACCTTCTATATTGCTGTCGTGAGATCTCATCCCCACAGAAGAGGCAAACAGTGGCAAGAAGTGCAGCTCTTGACTGGCAAAGGGCCTGTTCCCTTGGAGAGGTCTTCAGAAGCACAGTGATCACCTATCAACAAAGGTGCACAGTCATCCAAGAAGTAGAGAGATGCACTGCAAGCTGATTCATCAACATAACCTTACCGATATTTGATGACATTAAACTTGGAGACTTGGTTATTTGAAAACATTTAACATTGACAACCTGCTAGGTTTCCTTTAATTCTGCAACTCAGCAAATAGCCAAACATGACATGTTTCTAATAGCTTAAAATGTCCTACAACGGTTTTCCAAAAATAAAAACTGTGTTTATCAAAAGTTTCCAGTTTCTAAATCCCATGCATGATTTATTCAAAGGATGTTCCTGGCCTACAGGAAAATAGTTGTGCATATTTCATGCATTGTTTTTAGGCAGGTGTGGTGCTTGAAAACTAGACAGTGCAGTATATTGTAAAGTGCATGGGTGTAGTCAAAAAGTGCACCTGAATGCTGACAATGGTTGGAATGAAACATTTCAGATTTGATGTGGCTCTAATCAGGGGAGGGAGTTAAGGGGAAAAGAGAACACGGTTCACCTACCTCTTTTGTCCGTTCCTTCAGAACAAATTGTGAAGGTGCCAGGCTGAAGACTGTGGTCTCAGCCAGCTCTGATTTCTGCAGGTCAGTGTAGATCACAGCTTTGACATAAGCAGCTCGGGAACCAGTGTTGCGCACACACAGACACAGTTTACTGACACTACCGACTTTAACTCCAGTCAGTGAGGCCATGTAGCCTTCAGAATATTTCTCCAGGTCTTCCAGAATAACATTACTGGTGCCACCATACCCTGACAATGGGATCTGAGGGAACAGGATGGCAAAAGGAACAACTTTTAACCAACTACACATTTGATTGGTTTGAAGTTTTGCAGGTGATCTATAAATAACTGCGGGTGAAAACAGCAGAATTTAAATTAAGAATTTGCGAACCAACAATTTTCCATGGCGTTCACTCCAAAAGAATCTATTTGGCTACTTTAACTATGGTAATAATTAACGAGTTCTCTTTAAAATTACACTGACTACTGCTTTATGAATATGAAAAAAAAAAACAAAAAAAAAAACACTCACAGTGAATTTAATGCCAGGTTGAGAGGGCCTGACTGAAGACTGCTTGATCTCCAGTTTTGCCAGCATGCATGCCACACGTGTGGGAGTGTAAAGCAGATGTACTGCCATGTCTTCCTTGGGTCGAATGGTTAATTCTCTATGCTGACTCAGCCTTTCCTCTGGCCCAAATGAGCTCTGAAGCTGTGAGAAAAGAGAAGAGTAGCGGTAACTCATCTAAAAAGATATCTGGTAATAAACAGGTACGAATAACACATTTACGGTATTTTCCGGCCTATAAGTCGCATCGGTCAAAAAATGCATCATGAAGAGGGAAAAAACATAGAAGTCGCATCAAATTATTTTGAAATTCATTTCACAAAATCCAAGATCAAGAACAGACAGAGACTATGTAACTGGACATAGAGGCCAAAAAGATTGAGAATTCTACCGGGAATGTTAATGAAGCCGAAAGAGTGAATGGCGGCGAAGCTGAGGCGAGCCGGGCTATAACGAAGGTGGCCAACGAGGAGGGCCCGATCGGTAATTGTAAAGCAATTTACAAACGATTCACTGAATGCTGATGTGATGTATGAAAACGTAGCTAAAATTGTGGAGAATGCAATGCAATCAAGCATTTTGGGTGATGTGGAGGCACAAAACGGGCAGCAGAGCAAATGCTCGGGAGGCTACCTCCGAGAGCGAGAGAGAAAAAAAGATGCACATTTTAAAATAACGTGCAAACTTTCAACGACGTTATACTAAGGTGCTACCCTTATTTTAGAAACTATTCACATGCCTTTCTTAACCGAAGAACCAAACAAAAGCAAGTTCATCAAGCTCCTAATCTCCTTCCACAAGCTTAGAGCACCCGCTCGCGGCTGTAGACGGTAATGTTTACTCCTTGGTTCATGTCAGTCACGGTGGGTTTCCACACACCGAAATTTCGCGTCACTCTCATTGAGGTTGAATGGAGACGAAATTTGCCCTAGTTGGGCGAAATGAGAGTGAATCGCCGAGGCAGGCGAAACAAAGTTGGCTAAAGTTTAACTTTATTTAAATGAGGACCATTCGAGAACCAATCAGGTCCGCGTGTTTGTGTTTGGAGGCGGGAGTTACAAAAAAGTCTGACCAAGATGGCGGAGACTTCCTGAGCTGTAACACGAAAATTTGTATGTGATTAAAATGTTTCTACATGAACATTGGCACTTGTATCAACTCGAATTGCGGTTTATATGCCACACAAATTTAGTCAGAGCACATACACCACTAAATAGACCACTAACTTTTTAGCTAGCTGACAGGGGAACTGCTAGTATGTTCGGAAATTGGATTGCATTGTAAACCTAGCTAGACAGCTAGGCTACATGCTGCAACACAGGTATGAAATATATTATGTCTTATTGACCTTGTTGTTTCTATGAACATGAATTGTTGTCTATAGGCAACATCAACTTAGTCGAGGCATAAAGACTCCTTCATTAAGTACTTAAACGTTTGAACTAGCTGGTTAGCCTAATTAGCTCGCTTGCCACCACTGGCTAGACACTGCAGTTAAAAGGTTAGCGGTTTGGCAGTCACGCCCCCGAGGCGAAATTTCGCTGGCCAAAATTCGCGAGGTGTTTCGCTGTGTGGAAACCCACCGTCAGTATGAATTAACATAAAAACATGTTAAATTATATATATTTTGATATATAAGTCGCACCTGACAAGTTTCAGGACCAGCCAAACTGAAAAAAGTGCAACTTATAGTCCGGAAAATATGGTAATTGTTCATTTACAGTTCAGCTTCTTAGGTTAATGTTTAGTATTTGCTTATTGCTAGTTAACAATTATTTTTATTCTATATGGTATTCTTGGTAACCACTTTGCACTGTTCACTTTTTGTACAACCTCCATAAACACATACTCCTACAATAACATCTCACTGCAATATTCTAAAATGGGACTGAAGACATATTTTTGATCCTACCTGAAAGCAGTCTTGGTCCTGACCCCTGACCAGTAACCGCAGTTGTTGAGCCACATTGGTTGAGTTATTGCGGAGTACCAACTTCTGCTGCCTTAACAGACAAAGAAGGCATGCAGAGATGAGAAAAACCTTGCAGTCCGCTTGACATTCAATTACTTTGACAACATTATTCTAAATACAACCCCGAAACCAGCATCGCACTCTGCTGCCACCTGCGCTGGTGTGCTGGGTTGTATTGAGAATAATGTTGTCAAAGTAATCGAATGTCGAAAGTGAAGTGGGCCACACTCAGTGTCGCCGCTGTTCTCCACAGCGCTTTAGTGTGTCCATTTTTGCAGAGATGGAAGCAGTTTATGACTGGCAAAATTTGATATTTCAAAACTGAACTGTTTTAACAGCAATTTGCAATTCAATTCAATTGCTTTTATTTGTCATAGTTATAAAATGTCACAGTGCATATTTACTTGACCACATTAATTCCCTGCTATCTCTTAGCATTTAATCAAATAGCGAAACGTTGATTAAAGTACACTGACAAAGATGGTTTGTAATATGCATGTGATATTTGTGTGACGAGTACTCAACAGAGCCATTCAAAAGAGAAGAATGGGTGTGAATTTGGACACACTTTGCCTACTATGTGCAAAAACAAAAACAAAGAAAAAGGTGTGAGGAAATTGGTGAACCAGTAGAAATAGAAAAAGTGAACTATGATAAACTTACATGGCCCTGCCAAGTGTGACTCCTCCCCAGACCATAAATTGCTTGTTGGAGAGAATTGGTGGCACCTGGCATTGTGAGACAGTGGTGGAATTATGGACAGCTTTCCCATTGCCCTCTGGTTGAACCTCTCCCTTCAAGATAACTTCATATTGGGGGCCAGAAGGCAGCACCAGAATGGTGAGCACACTGAAGACACAGTGGAATTGTTAGATCAGTAAGGATTCAGAGGCAGGCAAATTGAGATATAATGTGTAGGATAAGATCTGACTTGTGGAAGTCAATAAACCTCTGTGTAGACTTTTAGCATGTTAGATCCTCAGTGAAATTGTTAGATCAGTAAGGATTCAGAGGCAGGCAAAATGAGAGGTAATGTGTAGGATAAGATCTGACTTGTGGAAGTCAAGAAACCTCTGTGTAGACTTTTAGCATGTTAGATCCTCACTGGAATCTGAGAGAAATATATACATAGACTGTATATATAGCTGTATATAACTGGACAGTGTGGCTGCATTCTGCAGTGTTCTATGGAATTGAAGCCGCCAAGGCGACGCCATCTTGGAAAATTTGGAGCCAATTTGAAGTGCGGCTGCGCAGCAAAAGTTGAAGCATGCACAGTCAAGAGGAGTCGCGGTCAGGCACGCCCACTCAGTTGCCACACAGCGAGTTAAACACGCCCCTTGTCAAGTGAAACCCGCCCCCTTCTCCTTTCCACAACGCAGGTCGACTCAGCGCCGAAGGCTAGCTGGCTGGATGAATTTTGCGGCTGTGAGTTAGCTAAACAGTACAAACAACAATCGGTTTGTTCTTGTCTGGTAAGTGTTGCGTATCAACTGAAAAGTTTCTTTTGTCTATTGGTGTTCTTAAATACGTCTAAGAGAGCTTATTATGTTGATTATAGACTGTGACAAATTTAGTATGGTGAATACTAATGAGCTAACAACAGAAATACGGACAGCGAATTACATGCTAACGTTAGCAGCTACATTAACGTTACCGTTAAAGGAGAATTCC
Organism: Alosa sapidissima; assembly: GCF_018492685.1. Lineage (NCBI taxonomy): Eukaryota > Metazoa > Chordata > Actinopteri > Clupeiformes > Clupeidae > Alosa > Alosa sapidissima. The sequence goes on from NC_055966.1 coordinate 2,855,562, forward strand.
GGTGTGATATTGACCTAAAGTGTATTGAAACATGATACCGAGTGTGAACGTATGTCTCATAGCCCATCTCGGCTTGTCCCCTGCACTCCAAAATCTGGCGCTAGTTAGCCGATGCTACCAACAGCGTTTTCAATAGTGGTGCTTCGGCATCGGGCTAGCCATGCAAATAAATCACTGTTTTACACCCATTTACGAGGCTCAATGTATCTCCACACTTCATTGGTAGACTTCTGAGGGCCCTGACATTTAAAACGAGACATTGAGAACTTTGAAAAAGCACTGGTAGTTTACTTACAAGACGATTTATACAGGCAGTATCTTCACGAAGTTTAGCGTTTGCAGCCATCTTGAATTTAGTCACGATAAGTCGAGCAATGAGTAAGAATGAACAGGTATGATAAGGGATCAGATTCCAAAAATAATTCAGTGAAAATGCATGGATTCCAGTTTCTTCCAGTAGCATTTCCACTGAATTATTTTTGGAATGTTTCAATACACTTTAGGTCAATATCACACCGGAATTCTCCTTTAACGGGAGGCTAAGTTAGTCGTTAAGGTGAAGATTAGCACACAGCCCGTAACAGTCGATGCACTTGGTTTTATTAGTTGTTGCTGTTTTCAAATATCTCATTGTATGCCATCTCAACATGGAGTAACCATTGACTGTACATGGGGATTAATAACACTAGACAGTCAGTACAGTATATGATGTGATAAAGCAACGGTATGATGTGATAAAGCAACGCAAGTTAACGTTAACGTAATGTGAAGCATGGACCTCATCAACCTCATGTTAATGTAACTACTAGCCAGTTTGCCAGCATTGCATTTTTTCTAATGTTAACGACAGACACCTCTGTTAGAGCTACTTCTGTGATGGTAGGTCGGTAGCATAGACCAGGGGTTCCCAAACTTTTCCACAACAAGGCCCCCCAAATACCACTAGGTTCTGGCCAAGGACCCCCCTTTACTAAACCCATCGACAATACTATGGCAAATGTAAAAATACATTAAGCTAATCCTAATAATTACTTTAGCCACAAGCACTTTGCGATGGAGCATACAGTGTGTAAAAATTGCATTTGGGGCTTTCTGCTATACGAGAGCTATCACTTTACTATTATTCCCAGTCATCATCATGGAAAATATAATGTTCAGATATGCGACAAATTATTATAATGGCATTGTATAACAACCCTCATAGTAATATAGTATATTTTACATTTTTCAAATGTATTTATTGGTTTCTTTTATTTTTCCTTCCAACTTGCTGAGGCCCCCCTGGCACCCTTTGAAAACCACTGGCATAGACTGTAAAAAATAGATCGGTAGGTCGGTAGTTGTAGACCGCATAAGTGAATGATCGATAAATGAAACGCCTGCAACACTACGCCAAGAACCAGTCACTTCCCAGGGATATCGGTGAACATTTGAGAAAGACCTTAGTTTGTCATCTAACGTCCATGATCAGTCATACTGATAAAGTTATTTTTTAAGCCGACGCAAGTCAATAACATTCACACCGCATATTTAAATGTGTAGTTAACATTAGGTAGGCTGTGAAGTTTATTGCACACATATATTTAATTAATTGGTATTACTAGTGGTGTTGAGTGCCTGATTAGATGCTTTGTAATGTTGTAAAATTGTCTGACTAACTTTATTGTAACTTTCCTTTTTGCAGGTAAGATATGGGTAATGGCTGAATGTACTGGAGGTGGCGGCAAGGTGGTCTCCATGGTCTACATTAGTCTGCAAGCAAGGGAATGCCTACGTGAAGTGGTTTGGCTGGAGTGGTCTGAGGTGGCATGTCCTCCCCCTTTCTCCAAGTCCCCTGACATCCATCTCCCTGACATAATCACCCACCGTCACTGGATCAACCTGAAGCCCCTTATACATGGGACATGGCACAGCACCACTACGTTCTGAAAACACATGACTTTCAATAACTTGCGTGGCACCAAGAAAGGTCTGCCGCTGCTCTGAACCTTCTGTTAATGTGACATCATTCATACTTGAGGCTGTACACATCCCTTTGTTTCTATTTTCTTTATTGAGGTCACCCAAACTTCAACTTTCTGTATGCCCCTGAACTCACACAAATTGTAAATTGTAATGCGCCATTTAACCAGTGGTGTAGTCTAGTTAGTTAGTTGTAGTGGTGGGTATACTGTGAGCAACCCCAAATGTTATTAAATACGTATCCTTGCCTATTTTAAATGGGTATACTGAGATGATGCTTTTTAATTGGGTTTACTGTGTAGTCCTGTGTATCACTTAGACTATACCATACCACGATCATTTAACTGCCTTGGTATTTAAGTCAGAGGCCATTGCTTAGTATTTAACTGTAGCCAACACAAAGATGTAGACGTTACAAGAATATTAATATAAGAATAATTATTGGTTGATACTAAATCAATATTGAATGTTTTTTTATTTCTTTTGTGTGATATATCATTCAGAATGCTGCAACATGACTGGTCTTCAATCAGCCAAAGAGGACACATCGTAACTCCTCTCCTAGTTACTCTCCATTGGCTCCCTACAGTAGCCAGAATTAAATTTAAATCTCTCCCTTTGGCCTATAGGACACTGACTGAATCTGCTCCTTGTTATTTTAATTCAATGATCAAGATATACATCCCCAACCGCCCACTGCGGTCTTCTGATGAGCGTCTGTTGTGTCGACCAGTCTTGATAGTGATAGTTTTTGGTCTTCTTATACATTATGGTTTGTATGCAGTAATACTGTTTTATTTTCATTATAGGCTGTTGATTAATTTGACATTGTTTATTATTGATATTCTCCTTAATGTAGTCTTACCATGTTATTGTTATTATATTATTGATTGAATGGGCATTATTATTTATTATTGCTTTCCCCCCTCATTTTCATTGTTTATTTCATTAGGCTATTGATTGATCCCCGTTTTAAGTATTATATTGTTTTGTATTTGTTAAGGGTAACCATAACCATCATCATCATAATGTGGTATTTTCTTATGCACTTGAAACAAAGAATAAAAATGTTTCTTTAAACGTAGTACCACTGAACAGCAAAGTAGCTTCCTGATTATGTGTAAAATGTTTACAGAGTATCCTGATGTAGTAGGTCTATGTTCTCATATTTTTACAGCTGACATGAAGGCTGCAATATTACATTTTTGATTTATAATGGAGCACCCTCTCTGGTGAAAGACTAGCAAGCCTGTGGTAGAGGCATACGATTACAGACATATTGAGAGAGCCTATCAATGAGTTGTCACAGTTTTCAATTTAGACGTATTATTTTGAAATGATGTACGTCTACGGGAGGATTTACACATCACTGGCAAGACCTGATCAAATCATACCAATGCAAAATGCTTCTCCAGCAGTGCAATTGCAGGTAACAACGATACCGTAACGCATTTTTCAGATACCGCTGTTCTGAGCATACTAAGCAAATTGGCCATTTGTAACTTTGAATCCCTCCTCACGTTAAGCTATGGTCCAATAATGTGTTCACTAAAACACAAGTAACGTTATTTGTCGGGCTGATTCATAAATGGGCATACCGAGGTTGTCGACCTAGCAGGCTAGGTGGCGTTTATTGCCATTCGCAAAACTAAGCAAGAGTTAACGTTAATGAAACTTAACATCGCCTTCTCAAGTGACTTAAGTGTATTCAAATGAAGTTGCAACGATGATGGCGGCAATCACTGCTTACGTTAAACCATTTGAAACAAGTAGGAGTGTAAATGATGGTGACTATGGCTAACGTCACTTCGGATCAATATAGCAGAGCCCTTTTACTTTACCTATCAACTGGCTAATGCTAGCATGATTTAGCATGCTATGAGCTAATATACTTAGCATCTACGAAAGAACAGCACATATCTTTTTTCACAAAGAATCTGTCACAACTAACAACGATGCCTCTTACAAACAACTACATAATGTATGACTATCAATATGTATTTAGTCAGACTCTGATAAGATAGAGCCTAATGATAATAACAGCAACACTTATTTAGGTTAGATTATGTGTCAAAATCTGGTGTCGTTAAAATAAGTGAGCAATGACGTGGTAGTGTCTGCAGCCTAGACGGTAAAACATAATGGACAAAGCGTCGTGTCTGCAGCCAACCAGCTGTCAATCATAGGTGTAAACACGCCCTTTTTAGATTTGTTAATATAACATTAAAAAAAATTATTTTAAGAAAAGAAAAATTGTGTGTATTGAAGCATCTTGAAAACTATTTTTTCGAATAAAAAATTGTTGATACAAAAATAGTTTTAGGTGAGAAAAGTGACACGGAAAGTTGGCTACTTGGCCATTGAAATACATGGGGATGGGCGGAGTTACACATTGTATTGCAGCCAGCCACCAGGGGGCTCTGGACTAACGCTCGCATCACTCTTAACAGACGGCACACTGTCCAGTTCTATATATACAGTCTATGGATGGAATTGGTTTTTCCTACTAAAGACCTTGGAGTAATTAGGTAAAAAGAGTAGCCTTACCTCTCAATGCATTTTTGTTTATCCTTAGCCGTGAAAGAAACCACAATTCCTTGCTCCTCTCCGGCATGCAACATAAGCTCACTTGGCTTAACATAAAAGCACTCACTGCTGTCACTGCTCTACAATTTTCAAAAAAGGCAAGAAGTCAGAGAGGAACCACTATTACATTATATTAAAATATATATAAAGTGCATTTATAAACATTAGTGCTGTTAACACAGAGTCTAGCTAATCTCTGCTGTTGTCAAGTCAAAGGAGTCTGATGATGTGCATCACTAGGCTACAAAAACCACAAACACAAAATATAATTAGGGCTGCAACAATTAATGGATTAGTTGTCAACTATTAAATTAACAGGAAATAAAATAAAGTCCTACATACTTTCCTCAGCTAATTAGGGAGATCACATATGTCGCATATGAATCGCTAACTATTTTGATAACTGATTAATCGCAGAGCCAGAGCTACAACGAAACTCATAATAGGCTGACGCATCTTCTTGGGCTGTCACTCATTTGAGAGGAAGTTCTCAATAACAATATTAGGTCTATAAACGATTAACATAACATGAACATTAGAAAACAATTCAATTCACATTCATTCATTAGGCCCAGGGCTCAAATTTAACTTTTTTCCTCAGTGTCGCGCAACAGTCCCGAATTCCACCCCTTTGCTACCCTAGTTGCAGCCCTAGTTGGGGGCCAAGCAGAGAAGCTGCGAAGGCACCCATTGTGTTTCTACGTTTTCCTATTATTATTATTATTCTATCATGGAAGTCTATGGCAGCCCATAGAACAGTCTGGTAAAAAGTTTGGCACACAAATTAGGCACAGTCCCATGATTAATTTCACCAAGTTTCAAGTTGTCACCTCAAGCACTCTAGCGCCACCAACAGGCCAAAGTTGGACGTGCGTTCATACAAGTAACTTTTGACCCGTTGGCTCGATTGTCAAATATGAGGTATCGTTGGAATCCTTGGACCAAGCAGAGTTCAACACACCTTATGACGTCATTTTCCGCCATGATGGATTTTCCGCCATATTGGATTTAATCAAAAACACCTAAAAGTTTTCACAGGTCACAAAGTTTGTCCGATTGACACTAAACTTGACACACATAATCTTTAGTCCAAGCCTCAAAAAAGGTATCCCTTTTTGTCTTTAAATCTACAACCGTTTGCCCGTAACAGCCAATCATAATTGGCGGCGAAGCCACCAAACAGGAAGTGAAGTGATCTCAGCAAAGCTTTCACGTATCAAAACCAAACTCGGTACATGGGGTCAGGACCAAATAAGGAGGGGGCTCAATAAATATAATGACTTTTGACCAATAGGTGGCGCTATAATTAGCAAATTTACCTTTTGGCCTGTAATGGGTGTTGTGTTTGGAATTAAAACTTACTAATGGTGATTGTTAATACTATGGGAGGTCGTAAGTCCGACAGATGTGAATTTGTGACATCAACGTAATTGATCCGGCCGCCATATTGGATTTAATCAAAAACACCTAAAAGTTTTCACAAGTCACAAAGTTTGTCCGATTGACACCAAACTTGACACACATAATCTTCAGTCCAAGCCTCAAAAAAGTTATCCCTTTTTGTCTTCAAACCTAAAACCGTTCGCCTGTAACAGCCAATCAAACTTGGCGGTGAAGCCACCAAACAGGAAAATAAGGGATCTCTCAGCAATGCTTTCACATATCAAAACCAAACTTGTTACATGGGCTCAGGACCCAATTAGGAGGAGGCTCAAGAAATTTTGACCACTGTGTAGGCTCATATCTCAGCAATGCTTACACATATCTAAACCAAACTTGGTACATGGACTTGAGACCCCATCCTGAGGACGCACAATAAATTTGGAGTCTTTTGACCACTAGGGGGCGCTATAATCACAGGAAGTAGGCTCATATCTCAGCAATGCATTCACATATGGAAACCAAACTTGGTATATGGACTTGGGACCCAATCCTGAGGACGCACAATACATTTGGTGTACTTTGACCACTGGGGGCGCTATAATTAGGAAGACTTTCTCGTCGTCATGTCAGTCTTGCGATTATAATTTAATCCCTTGACAGACCAAGATGTATACAGCTTGCCAAAAAGTGAAAGTTGAAGTGAAAGTTGTAGAAGTATAGACCTGCCACTAGTTGAGTGGGTACAAACCTTTAGTCTAAGTTGCACATTGATGTTGCCTGCATTTTTCAAAGGTAGAGTCTGTTCAGTTGATTGACCAAATGGTGCCTGAAGACTAACAGTCTATGGAAACAGAAAAGATAAGAGGTAAATTAATGGCCTCAATTGGCACTGGGGGGGGGGGGGGTATCATCAATCTGCATGTATTCTTCGTTATGACATGTAACCCAAATCAGAAAAAGGGGACGTTGTGTAAAATACAAATAAAATCAGAATGTGATAATATACAAGTCTCGTAAACCCATATTTACCAGCAAAAATAATTGGAACATTGGAAAATGGAAACTATATGTTAGTTTTTAATTTGATGCTAGCAACATGTTTCAAAAATGTTGGGACAGGGAATGTTTACCACTGTGGGCTTTAAACATTTCTTTTTAAAGTGAAGCAACAAAGTTGGAGACCATGTTGAAATTTGCTATAATTTATTTCAAAACCAGATTACTCTGGAACAGCTAATTATACACGGAAATGCATTACACTGTTGTGTTTGGTAAGGTCTACCGTTTATTCTGATTAAGGGTGTCACGATTCTCAAAATCCTCAATTCGATTTCATTTTTGATTTTAAAGTCCCAATTCGATTTGATTTTCGATCTTAAAAAAAAAAAAAAAAAACTATTAATGCATTCCTTATATCTTATTTACTTTTTTGGCCTTTTCCTATTCTGTTTCGGGGGGCTTTTATTCTGAAACCATTCCAACCGCGAGAATGTAAATAGAACAAACATTAAACAGAGACGTGATAGTGAAATGAAACAACAGAGAATGATAATTTGATTGTTTTAGCAAACTCCGACGAGAACCAAGGTTAGTGTTCATGGAATATGTACTCATCAATGTGCATTTTAAGCCTTAAAGTAATTTTGGACTGTAACTAGATAATCTTTTCACTTGCTACGTTGAGTAGGCTATCGGAACTCCCCCTATTACCGTCGGCCCCGTATTTCCGCTGTCTTGCGTGTATGGGTCACTTATATCCATTTCTATACAAACCAAGACGGTGGATTCCTAAAGAAACGCAAGCACCCACACCATAGGTGTATCTAAATTGGCTATGTACCAAAAATGACATTTTACCGCGACTCGAAGAGCTGTAAACAGTGTTGTAAGGCTGCGTGTACACATCCGCTTGGAGCTCAAGTGGAATTTTAATTTCATGACGAGAATTCTCGGTCTAACTGTTCATGTGCCGTTGAAACGGCGTAAATAGGCGACCCATCAGGCCAGCACTATAACTCCGAGCGTGGTAAACAAAATCGGATATTTCAGGCAGTAAATGCTCCCATAAAGAACCAAACCAGATTTTGTTCAAATCTACACACCTATGGCTACTGAAAAATGTAAGGTTCATTTAGCAAATGTTATTTTGTGTTAAAAAACATTGTTGTTTTAGAATTTCCAAACAAAAGTGGTGATAATTGGGGGTGTTACGATAAGTTAGTGTTTAATTGACGTGAATGAACAACAAAATACTTCCACACCAGTGATTTCAGAGTAGCAAGAGGGGCTTCGATTTCGGTCAGTTGATGTGTATTTTTTAACTGGCTGCAGCCTAAAATTAGAGGAGTGTTCAGCACGTGTGTGTGTGTGTGTGTGTGTGTGTGTGTGTGTGTGTGTGTGTGTTTTTTGCGTCTTGGCATACATGCTAGACATGACATTGGGGCTACATCGTCGATTCGACCTTTGAGTTTAAAGTTTGAGATTGAGATGTAATTTCGATCGATTCCAAAATCGTGACATCCCTAATTCTCATATATATGGTTTGTCATGTGTTACGTAAAGAGCTCATGAGATATTCCACCGAGATGAATGGATGTGGAGTCACAGAGATTAATGATTACATTTCTTGAAAATGTTAAAGTTATTTTTCTCGTGAACTGTTTATCACAGCAAATAGCGGCTAGATGGCACCGTTTAAAAGCTGAGAAAAGGCTCTTTCATGTTTCATATCTGTGTGATGAGCACTTCAAGTAGTACAACAGATTTTTCTCTGATTTTTCGCCATGCGCCTCCCTCTCATTGAACAATGCACTCAAGGCTGAGGTAATTAACGACCTGTGGTCTGGCGCGTCATCTAAAAATCGGTTCTTATGCCCTGATGTTTTATAACATTTGATAACAAAACCACCCCCAATGTGGACAGGACAAACCCCGAAATTTGTTTAAGCCATTCGCCAGTGACCATGCGTTTTATATAGCCCTTTGTGTGCCTATTGTAGCGTCAAAAAGTGATGCGTTGCGCCTGCGGCTCACTGGTAGTTATAGGAAACTTCAAATCAGCTTGACTTACCCTAGTATATATAAATTAATTCATTGTATGGCTCCCCATAGACGTAATTTCACGAAACGTGCATTCAGAGGGCGTCGTAATGATCCTACACGTCAGATTTCGTGCCGAACATGTCAGCCAAAGATACCTGCGATTACGCCTTAATTTAGCTTTTTTATTTTTAACTAGGTGGCGCTATACCGCAAATGAGTGGTTATGGAATGGGTTGAGATGGCCTCTTGAGACCAACATAAATAACAATTTGATCCTCCTAGGCCTTACGGTTCTTGAGATATTCACAGAAAACTGTGTCCGCCCTACCTTCCTATAGAGGGTTCAGTACAGCAGAGGGGCAACAGATCAAAGCGAAAATCAATGGTTCCGTGTCCTTGTTGGGCTACATGCCCACCAAGTTTCGTGCAGCCCGGTCTTACAGTGTCCCGGGAATTAATGACACAAAATTACTGAAAAAAAAAAGTCTGGCTAATCCTATATGACTGCCACTTCGCTAGCGTGCTGGACATAATAATTTGAAGTCGTCAGTTACTATACCATTATCATGTCTCTGTACCTGTAAATGTCTTGGGGCATGCACTCGAGCTGTTCCTGACCGTGCCTTGAGCCCAACACTTTGGATCACACGACTAGGTCCAGGGCTGTCCACTTCAATATCAATACGTGCTGTTAATTCATCAGCAGGCCCCAATTCTCCTGAGAGTCAATTAAATTTTTATTTATTTAATAGTTTCAAGATGCTTTACATAGAGAACAGCCTGAACCTCCTAAACAAAGCAGTAATGCGACAGTAACAAGGGAAAAACTACAAGCGCATGAGAATGGTTCGATAGAGAGAAAGAAAACAGGGAGGAGCAAGTAGAAAGAGAGGAGGATCACAGAGGAACCGATGAAAGCACATAAATTCATACATGCATTGGTCAGGCTAGCACATAGTATGCACGCAAGAATATGTACAAGATTGATAGTGAACACGCATGGAAAGCAGTGGAAGAGCTTAGTCGGTTACTATGAGGTAGAAAGATAAGCAGGGCTTTTAAGTAGACAGAACTTTACATGGACACTTTTATTCCGATTAGAAATGGAATAACAGCTCAATTGGAATCAAAATTCTCATACCTCAATCAGAATAAAAATGCTTGATCTGATCAGAATTTTAATCGGAATGAAAGAGGTGGTGTAGTCCATTCCTATTCAGATTGAACAGCCATGTATACGGTCAATCGGATTGCCTGCTGTATCTTCTCAAGGAAAAGTAGGCAACGGCGGCTATTCCGATCAAAGATTCTAAAGCACAATCAGAATAGTTTAATCGGAATGACAAAAACTGTCCATGTAAACGTGGCTAGTCATGCCAATGACTGCATTTATTTATTTGCAAGAGAATAGGCTTGCACACAATAATGCAAGATGAAGCACAAGCACAGTAAAACATATTGCATGAAATAAGCAGCTGTAAAGTTTCTCAAAGGACAGAAAAAAAGATTGAAGTAAAAGTACATTGTTGTACCTGTGGTGGACATGTACTTCTGTGGTGCATGAAAATGGACCCATATCATAAAAACCCCAGGATTCTACAGACACACAAAGACATAATGAGAAATTCAAAACTAATCACGCAAAGGAAACAGTTTAAAAGCAGCAGACTTGTTCAGTTTGTTGTAGTACTTTCTTTCTTACTCCTGATAGTGATAACAGTGGAGTCAGCTTGTTTACAGTTAATTCCATTGTTGCAAAGCCTGCTTCCTTCAACCGTTGTTTACTATACATGGGTTTCTATGCAACGTCTAGAAAAACTGTGCGCAACTCAGAAAGCACCATAGAGCACCACAGAGCAGCACTCTCCACGAAGAGTCTTTGTGTTGTGAACTGCACCAACCGAAACGGCGATGGTTAGAGAACTTTGAATATCCCTATATGAACATTTTCCTATTTACATGTTGACTTTTATAAATACACAGAAGTACTGCTGTGTGTGATTTGCATGTAGCACCTAAAAATCCCAAGTAGTAGTGCTTTACCTTTTTTTTTTTTTTTTTTTAAAATGCAACACTACGACATGCACAAGAATACTACATACGACAAACAGATGTACATTACATAAACACATACTGTAACTTAACAAGACATCACATTGACTTGGCTTCCACAAAAACAACATGTTGGATCCAAGATGGCGGCGCGTACACACGCAGCGACCTCTCTCTGTCCTAACCGTACGGTGTTTTGTTCGTTTAAAAAGTGTTTGTCCGAAAGTTTTACGTGTTCGTCTCGTCTTACTACGTCGTACTACAAGTACAGCAGGCAGTTTTTAATCGACATCTGCAAAAGCAAGTTTTGCAGCGTTCTGGACTTTGCAACAGAGACGCTAAAGGAACTCGGACTACTCCGGCCTGCAACAACACCGGACTCGCCTGCTACTCCTCCCCCGGAAAGAAAGCGTCGGAAGCGGTGTGCGAGGAAGCAGAAGAGGGGCAAGCGCGGAGGCGTCCGGGCCAGGCTAGCGGCCAGCCCAACTCGCCCAGCCATACCATCCATTCTCCTGGCAAATGTACGATCACTGGACAACAAAATGGATCACATACGACTGCTGAGATCAACGAACCGGACAGTAAGTAACTGCTGTGTGCTCGTCTTCACTGAGACTTGGTTAAATGACAACATTCCGGACTCTGCTGTACAACTGGAGCAGCTAGCATGCTATCGAGCAGACAGGGCCATTGTAAAGGGAGGTAAATCACGAGGAGGAGGAATCTGTGTTTACATCCGTGACGAATGGTGCCGGGACACTGTAGTAGTATGCAAACACTGCTCACCACTGGCAGAGTTTATGATCATAAAGTGCCGTCCTTTTTACCTGCCAAGGGAAATTACTGCGATTCTGTTAGTCGCAGTATACATCCCGCCTACCAACAACAACAGCGATAAGAACGCGGCTCTCAGTGAACTGTACCAGGCTGTCAGCGAACAAACAGACGGCACACCCAGACGGTTTCACCATCTTCACTGGAGATTTTAACCATGCTGATCTTAAAACTGTACTTCCAAAGCTACACCAGCATGTTGATTTTCCAACAAGAGGAGATAACATCCTGGACCTGGTCTACACTACACACAAAGGAGCATACAAAGCCACCCCCCTCCCCCACATTGGACTTTCAGACCACATAACTGTTATGCTAATGCCCGCATACAGACAAAGGGTAAAAGCGAACAAACCGGTTCGTAAGCAGGTAAAAGTGTGGCCTGAGGGAGCCTCCGATGCTCTTCAAGACTGCTTTGACACAACAGACTGGGAAATGTTTAAGCAGGCAGCCACTTACAACAACCGGACAGACATAGAAGAGTATACAGACACTGTAACCTCTTACATCACCAAGTGCATCGATGATGTGACCCACACAAAAGACATCATCACTCGGGCCAACTGGAAGCCATGGCTGACAGGGGATGTCCTCAGGCTGCTGAGGGCCAGAGACAAAGCCTACAGAGCTGGGGATGAAGCTGGCATGAGAACAGCGAGAGCCAACCTGTCCCGTGGCATCAAGGAAGCAAAAAAGGAATACACTCTCAAGATAACCACCCACTTCAAAGACAGCAGGAACGCACAAAGCCTATGGCAGGGCATTCAGGCCCTCACGGACTACAAGCCCGCGCCACAGAGCTGTGAGAGCAACATCCCTCTGCTCAACAACCTGAACCGCTTCTTTGCTCGCTTTGAAGCACAAAACAGCACCTGCCCACAGAAGACCCATCCCCCTCTACATGAGCAGCCCCTGTGCCTCTCTGCCGACAGCGTGAAGAGGACACTTGCTGCTATCAACACCCGTAAGGCAACAGGTCCAGACAACATCCCAGGTCGTGCGCTGAAGGACTGCGCAGGGGAGCTTAAGGATGTCTTCACAGACATCTTTAACACTTCCCTGAAGCAAGCCATCGTCCCATCATGTTTCAAAGCTGCCACCATCATACCTGTGCCGAAGAAAACTGCTCCATCCTGCTTCAATGACTACCGCCCTGTGGCACTGACACCCATCATCATGAAGTGCTTTGAGCGGCTTGTCATGTCACATATCAAAGCCATTCTCCCCCCCACCCTGGACCCCTTCCAGTTTGCATACCGAGCCAAGCGGTCTACAGAGGATGCAATCTGCTCTGCCCTCCACCCAGCCCTCACCCACCTGGAAAAAAGAGACTCATATGTGAGATTGCTGTTTATAGACTTCAGTTCTGCATTCAACACCATAATACCACAACAACTCATCTGCAAACTGGACAAACTGGGACTCAGTACCTACCTCTGCAACTGGCTACTGGACTTCCTCTGTCAGAGGCCCCAAGTAGTACGTGTTGGCAACAATACCTCAAGCAGCATCACACTGAGCACAGGGGCCCCCCAAGGCTGCGTGCTCAGTCCGCTGCTCTTCACCCTGCTGACGCATGACTGCACTGCAACCTACAGCAACAATCACATAGTGAAATTTGCTGACGACACAACTCTGGTGGGTCTCATCACCAAGGGCGACGAGACCCAATACAGGTTGGAGGTCGACCATCTGACCACGTGGTGCAGGGACAACAACCTCCTGCTGAACGTCAGCAAGACCAAAGAGATTGTTGTTGACTTCCGGAGAGGTCACACCCAACACCTGCCACTGACCATCGACGGTGCTGTGGTGGAGAGAGCGAGCAGCACCAAATTCCTGGGGGTGCACATCAGCGAAGACCTCTCCTGGACCACCAACACTGCATCACTGGCGAAGAGAGCTCAGCGCCGCCTGTACTTCCTGCGGAAACTCAGGCGAGCAAGTGCTCCACCAGCCATCATGACCACATTCTACCGAGGCACCATTGAGAGCATCCTCTCCAGCTGTATCGCTGTGTGGGGCGGAAGCTGCACTGAATACAACAGGAAAGCCCTGCAGCGCATAGTGAACACAGCTGGAAGGATTATTGGTGCTTCACTCCCCTCCCTGAAGGACATTTACACCACCCACCTCACCCGCAAGGCGACCAAAATTGTGAGTGATGCAAGTCACCCCGCTCACAATCTGTTCGATCTACTGCCCTCTGGGAAGAGGTACAGAAGCCTGCGCTCCCGCACTACCAGACTCACCAACAGCTTCATACACCAAGCTGTAAGGATGCTGAACTCTCTCCCTCCTCTCCCCCCTCCACCCTCAGCTACATAACATCCTGGACATTGGACCCACAATGGCCGCGTGCACTACTCCACTTGCACACTTGCACACTTGTACACTTTACAACTTGTTGTTGTCCTGAAAACACAACACATCTGCTGCTCTTACATAACTTGCACCACTATGTCACTTTCTTTCTTACTTAGGTCAAACAGAACTACCCAAGCCTTTTATTGGCCTGACTTTGCACTAGCATTTTATTGACTGTCTATGCACAATTTAAACCAAATTTTGCTGCTCTTATTTTTTTTTCATTATTATATGTGCCCTCTTATTTACTTACTTTTTTGTTTACTTGAATGTTATGTTTGTCTGTGGACTTATTGGTAAAATATGTCTTGTCTTCACCGTGGGATAGAGAGAAACGTAATTTCGATCTCTTTGTATGTCTGGAACATGTGAAGAAATTGACAATAAAGCTGACTTTGACTTTGACTTTGATAACATTAATAACAGAAAGGCTAAGGATGATTTGCGTCCAGGATGATTACAGATATGATTATCAGGGATGAAATTGATGACCGGAATGAAAAGAAGGGGGGATGGGGGGGTGCGGATGGTAGCTCTGAGAGTGTGAATGAGGTGGTGTTGGGATGGGGGTGGGGATGGGGGGTGAGGGGTAGTGAGTATGTGAGGGGGTGTGTGTGTGTGTGTGTGTGTGTGTGTGTGTGTGTGTGTGGATATGTATAAGGCTGGCTTGCTGTTGGGCCAAGAGGAGAGAAGCTGGAACATAGAGAGGGAGGGTTTCAGAGGAGAGGAGTTGTAATTATTCTATTAAAGATAAGTATAATAATAGGACACCCATTAATGGCCACAGTTCCACCCAGCCCCCGCTGTTATACTGCGACGAGCTGATAGAGGGGAGGACCTGCGTGCCACCCACCCACCCACCCCCCCAGGCTCCCAGCATATGCACACATCCCCCACTACCACGACCAACCACACCCCCAGACCTTCACCCAACACGCCACTCTTGACCTAAATATGTACAGTATGTGAATGGCTAGGTTGAGGGGTCTATCTAGAGTGTAGCATTAAAAGAAGTGGGCATGCATGGTGAATATCTGTCAGGATTTCCCCATGCACACCACACTTACCCTGTGTAAGATGTATGCCTCAACAATGTGTGCATTAAAATAAGTGAGGCATGCAGATAGACACCTGATGAGGCATCTACCTGCACTCCACTCTTACCCTAGCCTGTTTTGTAGTTTTTGTTTATGTTTGGTGTATGTCACCTAACATGTAGTGCAATTAAAAGAGAGTGAAGCGTGCTGTGTGCTTCCAGGACAAGGCGTGTGCATGAGCGTATGAGGAGGGTGCACACCGGGGGCCCAGGGCCAATAGATAACCCACAGGACCCAACCAATGCCAAAACCACACCGCGACCCGCCAGGACCGAGTCTCCCAAGCCATTCAATGGGGCCCCGTCAGAATAACGATGGGAGAGGCAGAGAGAAAGAGTGAAATTAGTAAAGTTTATCAGAGAATGTAAATAAAAGGGGGAGGGGAAAGAAGGGGACAACAACAACAACAACAGTGCTTTACCTGAAAGTTTGTATATCCTTAGAAAATCACTGTCTCATGTACACTGGTGTTTGTACATGTTGTAACAATACAACATGGTAGGTGGGAGATTATGAAATCATTCATAATCATTCATAAAAACGGCCACACATGATACTTACATCTCCATTGCTAGCATGTAGCACATAATTGACAACAGATGGAGCAGTCCTATTAGCTGCTGGATGCACTACTTCCTCAACAACTGAACTCTTGGAGAAGGTGAAGCAGCGCCAAGAAGTAGCATTCTGGAAAGAATATCACAGGATACAGCAAAAATTTCATGTCAAATAAACTATAGGTTAGGACACCAGTACTCCAATACATTTTTACATTTTTTCTCACAAATGAATTTGTTTTGTCATATTACCAGATAGCTAATTCAAAATAGGTCATCAAGGCTTGACTCACAGCACTCATGAACAGACGAATGGGAATTACAGCATGGGTTCTGTTGATAAGTCTCAGAGGAAGGGCTTTGGAGCTGCCAGCTGGGAGGTCTCCAAAGTCCAGACAACCTGATTTACCTACTTCTGCCTGCCAAGAGTAAAAAAAAAACAAAAACAATAATGCTTTAAACTTTAATAAAAAGATCCCTTGGACACTGTTTAAGTTGTTGGGGGAAAACATTCAGTGTGTCTATTCGACATAATAATGACCAAATGCATACTTGTCTTCCATTTGTTCCCGGGAGTCACAGATAGGAGTAACATTTTTATGACTCCCATACAAATACCACCAAAGTAAGCCCGTAGTCATGGTTGGGGCACTCAGACGTCTTAAAGAATTTTATTATCTTAAGAAGGTGGTCTGGAAGTAGGCATGGTGTGAATAAGTTAATCTAGTCGGCTGTGGGACAGACAGTGCTCAACTCATGTTACATCAGATCTAGAGGGTATATGCTTTTATAAAAGATGCACTTTAGGTTGCACAACCAGTTCTCCTAAATGGTACAGGCCAAAATGTATCAATTCTACACTTGGTTTATCTGAATCCAATACAGGACTATGTACAGGTTATGATGAAACCAAGCATGGAGGAAGGTGGGGCCCGTCTTAATTCCTGTTAAAGTATAACTCTTGAGTTACGCTTTAAATCAAATCTGGCTTTCATAAGTGATTAAAGGCTCTTCATACAACCTGGCACTTTTAAAGTGCTAAGGAGATATCGCACAAACAGTGTGGTATGACAAAAATAACTTAGTTATGAAATCCATTTATTTTGAATGGGAGGTCTACTGAAGAGGTTGTAAAATTGCAGAGCTACAAGATCCAACTTGCCATCATGCAAAAATATACTCCGGACATATATAGTTTTTAGAAATATATAGTGAGAATTTGCCCATGCGAAAGACTTTCTAATGAGGAGACACAGCACTCAAAGAATCCTTCATAGAAATGTATGGGGTTAGTTTGTAACACCATTATGGCAATTGGACACATATCTCGCACCTTCCGCCAGAAAAAGCCGACATGTGAAGACATCGTGCTCAATCATGTGGTTGCACTGGTGCACAAGATTGTTATCTCGCAGCTGGAGAGAGGTTGGTGTCGTGAAGCCTTGCGTACGCGTTGCAAGATGGCCGCAGAGTGGGGGGACTTGCCTAAAAGGACTTTGGCGTAACTGCCCTACATTTTTTTTTTCATGTCACACATACGTGTGAGCAGAAGGAACTACAACAGAGTCTGATGGTCTGAGAGACTATTTCCAAACGCAGCTGTTTCCAAAATCATCCACTTGTGCATGAGGCATTTAGGAATATGAAACAACTTGGCCAGACTTTGGCACCGAGGCAAGCGATGTGTGAAATGAAAAAAGAAAAATCATGCATGCCTGCAATCAAGCATGCACACAAGCGTCATGCATAATACATATTACTGTAAACGAACATATGATCAGTATCTACACTTACCTCTACAGCAGGATTCTCTGCCACGGCACCAAATAATATGCGCTTGGAAAACAACTTGGCTCTAGTCACAGTCTCAGCTGAGGCTGGCCACGATTGCACATTAAGTGTGCACTGGTACACACCAGGTTGCGGTGCAATGAACAAGACCGTTTGCTCTTCAGTACTCTTTGGGCAAACAACAGTCTTATTCTTCACAACTATCCACTGGTAAGGAATCAAATCCACCTGTAAAAAGTCATCATCCATCCATCAATCAATCCATCAATCAATCAATCAATCAATCAATCAATCAAATCAATCAGCAATCTAGAACCTCCGTGCCTTACCTGCTCGCCATCAATAGACAGACTGGAAATGGAGATGCTGACCTGCAGCCAACGATCCGTGGGGTTGAATATGCTAAGGGGTATCTGTGAGGCAATTCCCACACAGCAAGGACTGGGGAATTTAAGTTCATCGGGCACAACCACGGAGGCTTGATAACAGATGGATCAGACAATTTGTCAGAATTAACAGTACAACACCACATTTCACCTGTCTGTATATAACATGTATTTCTGTCTGTATGTGTAGCCTATAACATGTATGTCTGTCCGTATGTGTAGCCTATAACATGCATGTCTGTAGAAAGATGCATGTCTGTGTGCGTGCGTGTGTGTGTGTGTACAGCCCTACGGTGTCATGCCCTTTTTTGAGGGGCTGATGGGGTGTTTACCTAATTAAGAACAACTAGCAGACCTGTCGACTAGGGATCGACCAATATGTTTATTTCAGGGCCGATACAGATATCAATTATTACCAAAACAGGAGGCCGATAACCAATATGTAAAGCCGATGTCAGTTGACAAAAGGGGGGGGTAGATAGTAAAGGCGATATGCTGCAAAAATTTAATTCAAAAGCATTTAATTATGCAAACTTTTCTTTCTTCTTTTATTACACAATTGTCTATCAACTTGAATCACAAGTGTAAATCCTGTGTATCATGTTAATCCAAGAGCTGAGTGATAGCCCATTGAGTAGGCCTAAATAATTGCTCTGTGCTTGTTAAGGGACCGGTCACAAAGAGGATGCAATGTAATTCATTGCAACTTCAGCAATGTAAAGTATCTTACCTTTGAAAAATAGCTCCATACCGCTGAAGCCTAGTCTACAGTCTGCCTCAATGAGAAGCCTAAACTTTCTGTGTATTCAGTTTTCGATCCCGATTGGCTGCATTCGTGCTAACTAACAAATCAGACGGTGTAGTGGGCGGGACAATGCTCTCGACTACAGAGTAGCAAATGCAGGGAGTGAGAGACGCTTTACAGACAAAGTAGCGCATTTAATTCTTTATCCATTTCAATATCGGCTTATCGGTGGAAAAAATGCCCGGCCAATAATTGGTCGACCCCTACCGATAATTGGCCCGAAAATGGCCCAGCCGATAATTGGTTGACCCCTACTGTCAACTTAAGATATGGGATTCAACATGATGGAACATGAAGAACAACGCCCTTGAATGATTCTGATGTTTAAGAACACCTTTGTGAATCTGCTTATGAGTTTTTGTGGAACCTTCTTAAGAACAAAATTCTGATTGAGGCCCAATAATATGAATTATCCATAAACTACAAATGTTGTACAATTCTCCAGAAACAATAATGCAAAACATCTCACCTTCAAGATCTGTGAAGTCTATGGGTACCCACTGTGTAATACCTTGCTGGCTGTAAGATTTGCTGAAACACTGGTGTGGGTTCTGAATTTGGGCATACCCACCAGGTAGGGCAGGTAATATGGGATAGACAGTACTATGCCCTCCACCTAAATGAATAGACATGTGTGGGGGCACCTCTCCATCCAAATATTGTTGCGTTGAGTGAGTACTGAAGACAGCACCTCTTGAAAGCGGAACGGGCGCAGTTCGTGGGACATCCAACAACGCAACATGGGAGGTATAGTTAGAAATGGGAGGAGCATACCGCAGATCAGAGGTCATGTAGGCAGAAGATGTAGGGGCAGACTGCATACCATGGCCAGAAATACCATGCCAATGCTGGGAGACAATGGATCTCGGATCTGTGCCAGTGATACCTCCTTGCTGGTGTTGGATGTTGAGGTTACTGGTGTAGCCTGAATCACCAACATATGCACAGTGGCGAATCTCGGAGCAGTTCTTGGTTGGCCTACTGTCTGGTGGAAAGTCTTTAGTCCATTGATGGAAATTACAGCTATTCTGACTGTGTGCTCCCAGACCATAGATCTGTTGAGTAGGATCAGAAGCTTTGAACGGAGTGTGATTCGGGCTCATAGACGGCTCAAGAATGTTTCCAGAAGAGTCTTGAAAAACACCTGCCCAGTCTTTTCTCAATTTCACTTCCTCTTCCTCAGGGGTTGGGCTGGCCCTAATGATGGTGGTGCTCAGTTCCATACTGGTGTTTTTCTAAAAAAAACTTGTATTCAGTACAGCTACAGTTAAGAATACAATTATTCAAACCCCTGGAAAACATTGATATAATGTTGCTTTTCTCTTGACCAATATGTTTGCTCTGACTGAAAATTACACTGCCACATGCCAGAAGGTTGTAAGACAATGTGGTAGAAAAATGGAATCAAAAAAATAATTTTTATCTTTTTTAAAATTTTTATGAAAAACAGCATGTCCAAAATTATTTATAGGTCAGGTTAGACCGGTAGGGTCTCGCGCCAAATACTCAAGGCTGTGCGGGTGCGTTAGTTTTAGGCAACGTAGTAGTCAATCATGGAAGAAAACTCGCACACCATTGTTTGCCGTTGAAAAATAAATAAACAAAGTGTTTAAATCATCAACCAATGTGCTACCAAGTGAGGTGACAAACGTTTCGATCCTCAGACCTTCATCAGTGCAAACCATATACAATGACGTGGCGCCTATTTATAGTCTGCGTCTACTTGGTTGCAGCTCTGTCAATCAACCTGACCCCTAGCTAGGTAGGTTGAAGTGTAGACTCCGAGAATCATGAGAAAAGAAGGCCCTCAGGCTCATCGTTACAGTAGACCTAGTCATAGACAGTAGTCAAGATAATAAAAAAAAAAAAAAAAAAAAACACATGCAAAATAGAGAAACAAGAGAAACATAAGGAAACAAGATTAACAATGAGCAAGTGAATATTAAACAATAGATGGATATTCGGATATATAATAAGCAGATTGAACATTCTCAGATAAACCAGCTCAAAGGAAACAAGTCAAATCAAAGTCATCATTTAACCCATGTGGATGTAACGTTTTAATGTAGTAGATCCAGCGTGCTTCACACTGAAGGAGCATCTGTCCTGTAGAGCTCCTCCTACGGGTAGAAGAGACTATCTATTCCTAAAAATGTAAGATCTGACATGGAGTGGTTGGCTTCTGTGAAATGCCGCGCAACTGGCGATTTAGGGTCCTGCCTGTTAATAGCACTGCGGTGTTCATTGAGCCTGACTCTTAACTGTCTCCTTGTGCATCCAAACCACAAGGGCAATATAACAAGAAAATTCATTACATGCAATTCCACTAATGTAATTTACTTATGTTGTACTGTTTGCCAGTGGAGTAGCTTGTGAATTGGCTGGTCTTAGTGATCGAAGTACAGGACATGCAATTGCGGCAGGGAAAGCAGCCCGTCAGATCATCCAAGCGTTCACGGGGACGCATAGAGTGATTGAAGGTATCTGAGTGGACCAGCCTGTCTTAAGTTAGTAGATCTGGAGTGAGTAAAAGGGGGTGGGTTGGGAAAAAGCTCAGCACATTTGGGGTCAGCCTGAAGAACATGCCAGTGCTGTCTAATGACATGTTTGATTTGTTGGCTGAGGGGTGTTTAAGTTGTGCAACAAATCAAAGGTGGATCGCTACGCTGGGTGTTCAATATGGAGCGATAACGATGTACATATTTGCGTACTCGTTCCAGGGCACCATCAAGAACCTCGGAGGTATAACCTCGTGCACGGAAATCCATGTAAAGTGCTTTGGACTCATCCTCGAAGTCGTCGTCTCTATGACAAATGTGTCTAATGCATAAAAACTGTCTATAAGGGAGTCCCTTCTTACTCGGTGCAGGATGGAAACTTGACGCATGTAGATAGCTGTTCATGTCTGTGGGTTTTTTGTATAAAGTGGTGTGTAGATTGCGGGTGTCTCGCACTACCCAGGTGTCCAGAAAATGTATGCGCTTGTGATCAAATTCAAGACTGAATTTAATGGAGTCAATGAGACCATTAAGATAGTCATGAAACTCATGAAGATATGCTTCTGTGCCCTTCCAAATAAAAAATAAATCGTCTATATAGCGCCTGTAAAGCAGTATGTTGTCGGAAAATGGATTGTCAGCATGGATGTGGTGATGCTCAAGGTAACCCATGAACAGATTAGCATAATCAGGCGCGAATGTGGCACCCATGGCAGTGCCACGAATCTGTACGAAAATCATTGTTGATCTGGCCATTTCAGTCAAGAAAGATGTGGGAGGATAGCACTCTGTGCGTGTGTTCAGAAAGAACTCTAAAGCTAGGAGTCCAGAATCATGGGGAATATCCGTATAAAGGCTAGTGACGTCTATGGTGACCAGAAGGATGTCGACCTCATCTAGACTAACTTTATTAATGGGGTCTATGAAATCACCTGTGTCTCTCAGGTAGGACGGTAAGTTGGTGACCAGGGGTCTAATATGTGCGTCAATAAATTTAGAAAGGGGCTCAGTGAGAGACCCATTACTAGACACAATGGGACGACCAGCAGGTACTTTATGGTATTGCTTATGGACCTTAGGTAATGTGTAAATTACTGGAATGGTGGGGTTGTCAGTGATGAGATAATCCCTCTCTGAAGCAGTTAAGTAATGTTTGTCAAAACCATTCTTAACAAAAATGTCAACCTCCCTTTTGAAGGACGCTGTAGGATTACCAGTCAGCTTTCTATAGGAATCAGCGTCAGACAGTTGTCTTAAGACCTCATGCTCATACAGTAGTCAGTATGGTTCATGCATACTAGTCCCCCCTCCCTTATTTTACTCCACTTTTAAAGATAATATTGTTATTCTTGCTCAAAGAAGACAATGACAATAAGTGCTCTTTAGTGCAGTTAGACCATTTGTAATTGGGTGCCGACATATATATGGAATCAATGTCCTCATCAACCAGTTTACAAAAAGTGTCTATGGCGGCATTATTCACAGGTGCTGTGAAGGTGCTCTTTGGTTTAAAGATAGCCTTACGCGTTCTGTCCAAGCTGTCAGTGGTGAGGGGTAGGCCAGTTCTGTCCTTGTGAAAGAAATATTTCAGTTTGATGGTGCGGAAAAACTTGACTAATTCCACTTTGGTCTGGAACGGGTTGGCCCGGGGTGTAGGGACAAAAGAGAGTCCTTTGTTGACTTCACTTGCTCATTGTTAATCTTGTTTCCTTATGTTTTTCTTGTTTCTCTATTTTGCATGTTATTTTTTTATTTTATTTTGACTACTGTCTATGACTAGGTCTACTGTAACAATGAGCCTGAGGGCCTTCTTTTCTCATGATTCTCACACACTTCAACCTACCTAGCTAGGGGTCAGGTTGATTGACAGAGCTGCAACCAAGTAGACGCAGACTATAAATAGGCGCCACGTCATTGTATATGGTTTGCACTGATGAAGGTCTGAGGACCGACACATTTGTCACCTCACTTGGTAGCACATTGGTTGATGGATTAAACACTTTATTTATTTTTCAACGGCAAACAATGGTGTGCAAAATTATTTATACCCTTTTTAAATAATCAATGGAAACATCTTTATTTGCCATCAAAGCTCTCAAAATGGTTCTTATAATACCTACCAAACCTCTCCATGTCTCCACAATGATTGTAGACTGCACCTTTTTTAGCAGCAATCTGGGTTTTGAGGCAGGAACGATTATTTGCCATCACTTTGGCCTTGTGCTAACTTTTTTGACTGATTGAGGTCTGGACTCTGGCTGGGCCACTCTAAAATGTTGACATTGTTCTCTGTTAACCATTTCTTGCCTTGTTTGGCTGTATGTTTTGGATCATTGTATGGTTTAATGGTCCAATGATGCCTATTGGGGCAGGTCTCTTGGCACAAGTGAGCACAATGGCAGAGTAATGGCAAATAATCATTCCTGACTGAAAACCCAGATTGCTGTTGAAAAGGTGTGGTCTAGAATAATTGTGGAGACATGGAGAGGCTTGGTAGATATTATAAGCCATTTTAAGAGTTGTGAATGCAAATAAAGATGTTCCCAGTGATTATTTAAAAAGGGTATGAACAATTTTGGACTTGCCATTTTTCATAAAAATGTTAAAGATGAAAATGCTTCTTTTTTTAATTCCATGTTTCTCCCACATTGTCTTACAAACTTTTGGCATGTGACTGTCATTTTCAGTCAGAACAAACATATTGAAAAAGAGAAAATCAGCATTAAATCAATATTTGGCAGGGGTATGAATAATTTTGTTCTTAACTGTATATTTATTTACTTATATCTATATTGATGAAAACATTTGTGTTAAAAAAATGATGTACTTTGGAAATGCAATAATAATAATAATAATAATAATAATAATAAACACATTGGTGGTATAACTATGATTGGTAAGGACATTGCGAAAAGGTCACATTCGCAAAGTAAGTTAAAGGAATGTAACAGTTCAGAAATGGTCAAAACAAACAAACAAAATAACTAGTCCATGGGCCTACATTTCAGCCTTCAAAGGAATGAAGCGGAAATGATTACCTGTGTTCAGACAGTTTATTTTATCAATTTTGTATGGCTATTCAATTGGATTCTAATCTTCAGATCAGTGATTCTGATCAAGGTGTTTGATGAGTTTGTTTTATTCCAATTGAGGCATGAATCCAATTTTAATCGGATTAAACATGCACATGTAAACCCACTTTTCATTATGAAACTTTGCCAGGATGAATTAGATTTTGACGGGCCAACACAGTCTTGGTAATTGATGGGAAATGTATATGTTTGAAGCAGCAAACAAAATATGTTATCCCCATTAACCTCTAATAAAATGTAGTGTTGCAATTAAAATTAAATGAAAATACTGTATGAATTATATAGTACAGTAAGGTGAAAATTGTGTTAAAATTCTAAAAGAAAATCTATATAAAACATAAGAATTATTCCCAACATCATGTCGAAAATTATTCAACCGAAATCAGTCAGGACACCTGGTGAGCATATCAAAGAAAAAAAGGAGGGGACTGGGACAAACGTTTTAATTCCATTGTTTTTGCCCCAGACGTAGCAAGTTCTTAAAAAAAAAAAAAAATATCTACCTTTTGATCTGGAGTACCATGACCATCATTGATGGAAAGGTAAGTAAGACGGCTCATACTGAGGTTGGAAATGTGTAGCTCTGGAAAGGGAGGATTTCTGGGGCAGGTCTTCATGAGGTCCTCTGATGACTCATATGACGAAACTCTACAACACATGTAAGAATATTTATTTATTTATTTACATACGGTTTATTTGACATGGACATTGCACTAGTGTGGTCACAATACCAAAATTATGACTTCGATATGATACCTTCCATAAATATCACGATGGTCGATACTGAAACAATACTACGGCAAAATCCTAAGATATCTGAAAAAGAAAGGACTCATACCTCCTTCAAGTGTATTGAGTCATTTGTGTTGAATTCGGTGCACTTTTGTAGTGTGCAGGTCAATTCTGGGTTCTAATCTTCTAAACTTCCTACATAATCATTATTTTTTATAGTCCGTAAAATAGTAGGCCTACTTTGTGTTAAACGCAAACTAGTATAGTATTTGTACAGTGACAATAAAGTAAACTAATTTAATCTAATCTAATTACTAAATGGGCATTGGTAAACAAAGTCGGGCTACTCAAGCAAGCAGTAAGGCTAATAACCAGATATACACCGATTTTGAGGAAATATATTTGTATTAATGTATTTTGGCAAGTAAGTTTTAAACTGCTGCAACAAAATTCCCTGATATTCCATGACTTTGTACCAAAAATGATAAAATTCTGGAATAGACTTTCAAAAATTCCATGATATTCCAGAAATTCCATGACCTGTGGGAACTCTGCCTATAGGTAACTTTTGTGAGGCTTGGTCTGAAGATCATCTGTGCCAAGTTCTGTGAAAATCTGACAAAATGTGTGACTTGAGAATTTAGTTTCGCTTTTGATAAAATCCAAAATAGCAGAAGGTCCAACATGGCGGAAATTGACGCCATGGGTGCATGGAGTTCGGTGTCATCCAAGGATTCCAACAATACTTCAATCTTGACAACAGGGCATACGGTTAAAAAATGATGGATGTAACACCAATTTTGATTCATTGGTGGCACTAGAGTGCTTGAGGTGCAGACATGAAACTTGGTGAAATTAAATCATGGGACTGTCCCCAATCACTATGCCAAATTTTACCTGACTGTTCTATGGGCTGCCATAGACTCCTGTGTCAGAATAAAGAATAATTATAATACATAGAAACACAACTGGGGTCCTGCACCTTTGTTGCTAGACCCCCAATTATTTGCTACATCTGGTTTCTCTATACAAAAATAGCGGTCATATCCCTTTAATAACATACTAAGAGTGTCAGCAAGATAGGATTTGTTCCTTCAACATGAGCTGTTTGAATTCATTTTTCGAGACTGTCATTAGTGCACTGCACAGAGTTCCCACAATTCAAATTCAAGCATTTTTCAAGGACTTCTGGACCCAAAGTCTCAAGACGCTATAGTTAGAGATACAGAACAAAGTTAATTACTATTACAGCTGTTATACTGTTACAACTTTTAAAATGAGAGCTACCAGGCTTTACAGAAGCTCAGAGACAACAACTTTCGGTCACAACAGTTTGTGTCATTTTACAATAATGTGGTATTTGTCTTTTAGAACCCTGACTACAAATTTGAAGCAGAAATCTTGTCATTATGTTGACCGCTTATTTTGCTCCTGATATACCATGTTATAGTCTGGACATGTTAAAAAAATAATTTAATTTTCACAGGAAAGAATGCACACACCTGTAAGAATGCTACACTTAATAACAGAATGAAAAAAGTAAAAAAAAAAAAAAAAAATCAAAAGAAACTAACACTGGAACTGTAATGCTGTAGAATACAATGATCGACAGTACTTACCCCTCTGTGGTGAGGATAGAGGTCTGGCTAGGGCTTGAATGGGTCAGAGGAGAAGT
This sequence comes from Alosa sapidissima, assembly GCF_018492685.1. Classification (NCBI taxonomy): domain Eukaryota; kingdom Metazoa; phylum Chordata; class Actinopteri; order Clupeiformes; family Clupeidae; genus Alosa; species Alosa sapidissima. Next base: position 2,882,421 of record NC_055966.1, read on the forward strand.
GGAGGGCCTAAAGGAAGACTGTGCATGCGTTGGAGCATTGTGCTCAGGAGAGGACTTCAATGCATCTGCTAGAGACACAAATTTTCACAATGGAAATAGACAAAGAACAAAACGTTATGTTCAGATGTAAAATAACCGTTTTCGGCCCCAGCCGTGGCGCAACTGGCTGGGGCACCTGCACTGTACACCGGCGACCCGGGTTCAATTCCCACCCCGTGGTCCTTTCCCGATCCCACCCCGACTCTCTCTCCCACTCACTTCCTGTCATTCTCCACTGTCCTATCTGCAATAAAGGCATAAAACAGGGTATATAAAGAAATTCTTAAATTGAATTTAATACCTTTTTTAATACCTTCACAATATTTTTTAATACCAACACGACTTTGAGCTGCAACTAGCGGCAACCTTTCAAAATTCAGTGTTGGGGGTAACTAATTATAAAGTAACTAGTCATTTTGTTACTTAACTTTCTGAGTAAGAAAGTGTAGCAATGCTTACAATTCAAATCAAGTATAAAGTTACTGTATGACACTTTGTTCCTTTTTTTGCTTCAATAAAAACACTGGCCTATACACAATTATTTGTTATTTAATCCTAACCCAAGATAAAAAGTTATTTCATTGTAATGTGTAGGAAGAGCCTACCACACCACTTCTCCAGCACTATACTCTTTATTTCACTATCATTCTATCTCAATCAAGACAAAATGACAAATGAAAATCAAAAAAGGTTTACTGGACTTTCTTCCAAATAGGCCCACGACCATACGCAGTACACACACACACACACACACACACACTTGCGGTCTCATATACTTTACCAGTCAAGGTATCACATTCAAAAATAGGTCACATTTTACAAAAATACTAATTATTGATTGGGTGCTGCTGGAGAATGTGGGCCCCATGTGATAAAATACTTTTGGGCCTGCATGCTCCCTGTGATGAAAATTTTGAAAAATAACCCCTTAAATGATGACTTCTGGGGAATTTTGTGAAAACTAATTGATAAATTGACTTAAAATATATTATATTATATTATAATATATTAAGAGCATATTACAATACAACCTATAAAAACCTACACATGTTGTTATATTCAACTAATTTTAAGCAAGTCTATTGGGACTTTGATCTCATCACATACTACATCAAGGGAGCCGCCTATAGAAAGTCACGCCCTTCTACTTCCGGTCCATGGGACCGGTCTTTCAAAAAAATATGAACGGGAGTTAATAGAGAGATAACAATTCTTTTTTGGTCCAGTTTGAATTGTGCCACGAATTTCACATATGATGTGTGTGAATTTAAAAGATAATTTTTCACGTCAAGAAAGTACTGTTGTTCGATAGACTTCAAAAGTTATGTTGGTTTTATGAGAATCCGCTCAGTGGACTACATCTCTCGTCTCGAACGACGTACGATCGAAAGATTAGCTGTTATGCTAGTTAACGGTTGCATCTTGCTGCCTGCTATGTCACTTAACAGTATCTTGTGCAGTGTACAGTCTATGGACAAATACAACTTACCTGATGTGTTTAATCCTCTGACTCATGGTATTTTCATCGGCAAGGAAAGCCCAATTAAGTCCTGTTGCTGGTATGCTTGTACAATCTAGTGTGGCTGTGAATGAGCTAACGTCACTAGCGCGACTGATGGGTTTGTAGTCGTTGGAATTACGATCCATCACAATATTGTAATTCAATAGAACGAAACAAACTGCAAATGTCTTTACATAAACAATGACATAAAATTGACAAATATCATATGGGTAATTCAAGGCACAAGTCAACCGGGACTAGAAAATAATTTCTTTTTCGCCATAGACTGCCGTTCAATTTTTTTTTGAAAGATAGGTCCCATGGTGGCTAACGGAAGGGTTGTGACTTCGGCTCTCTATAGCTCCTGAGCAAGCTTTGAATAATGTAAAGGTCACACCTGTTAAACTAACCTTAACATGACATTTACTGAGGGTAGAACATTTTAAATCTTAGCCTATAGCCTAAACCTGATCTTATAGCCTAAACAAAGCAACACTGTCAGGCCTATGTTTAACCTCTATTCTGTAGTCAAGGCAGGGGTAGCTCATTGCAAATAACCCCTTATAACATGTGCATAATGTTTACATGTTATATTGTTGTTTTTTCCCCCTTTCATTTAATTATATATTTGTTTGAATGAAAAGGCCTTCTGCCTTTATGGGGACTTTTAATTTGAAAAGGGGTTATTATGATACTGTATGTAGGCCTAGTTTAGGCTGTCTGCTGCTCTTACAGCCTATGTAATTGAAAACGCGATGGCGCAAATGATTACTTTTTTGGATGACAATGACAGCTGGTAGCGTAGACATGCTGATCGCTTCAATGACGCATATTTATGTGGAGAGACAGTAGCCCTACGTGGCCGATGAGCCACTGAGCCAGGCAGTCGACTCTTCCACCTCCGCACATTCTTGTTTGCTGGCTAGTATAGACATTTATTGTCTTTTTACAGACGTGGCAATAAGCCTCTTGGCTGTTGCCAACTAGCCTAAGCCAGTCTTTGAATCGAGTACTCTAACCAAATGTCCAAAAAAAATAATAATAATTCCCATGACTTTGTCAATAGTAGCAAACTTTTAGCAACAAGTTTGGCAGCAAGCCAGCCGTATATCCAGTTTGAGGGGGCGCTAAAAGTTTTTCCCGCGAACGCACACCGACATATCGCTCAGGTCCTACTCGCACATAATTTGCGTGAATTTATTCATATTATATTACTTATATTATAAGTAATATAATATAAATAAATTCACACAAATTTTAGGAGATAGGCCTGCACTTAACACAAATGGAAAACCTCATAGTTAGTGGTTTGAAAATGTAATACCTCATCAGATGATGTTTATTACTTTTTAATACTTTTAAATGGCCTTAAATTTGGCTAATTTCATTTACTACCTTTTAATGCCTTTTACAACCCTGTAAAACACCCTGTAAAAGCCCAAAAAAAATTACTTTAAAAAAGTTCTCATATACTACATCCTATGGACAAATATAAAAATGCTACTGAACCACCACTTTACCATCACCTTCCTATCTTACCATCACAGTGTGGTGTGTCAATGTAACTTTGGACAACAAGGCCTTGTAGAAGTTTGCCATGTTTTGTTATGACAACTAAAAGACATGACAGGTTTTCTGTGTTACAGTATAGATGGCTGACAAGATTTCTAGATTTCTTTTTAGTACAACAGCTGGTCATTACCTTCTACAGAATCCTGAGTGTCCGAAGCTGGAGCGCTGCAGACATGTGAGCAAACTTCTTGGAGTTTCACAGTAGCATCATTCTTGCTCCTGTCTGTAGCAGGGTCTTTAGCTACCTCTGATTTGCCCGATCCTGGTTTGCATTCTGCCAAAAGTTTAGATTTGAGAGGGGCCTCTCTAGTGTTTGGCAAGTTACAATTCAAGGAACTTGACATTTTCAATGCAGTTGGTAAGTTCTTAGGTTGAGAAGTAACAACTTTCCTTCCATTCGACTGAAAGGTTGTCAGATTATAAGGGCTTTCTTCTGTCCCATCAGATGATGTAGATAAAATCCTTGAAGAACATGATCTAGTCCGCTCATTGAACAGGTGTTCAGCCTCAGTAGAATTCCTAGTCCCAGCTTCTAGATTATTTTCAAAAGGAGGTTCAACTATCCGATGCGAGACATCCTGGCCATCAGTCAAACCAAGAAGGTCGACACAGGACTGGGAACTATATACATCGCTGTCACTGGCTGAAAGTTCAACTCTCTTCAGGTATTTCTCCATATCAAATGTACTAATATTACCTACAATATTTGCCTGGGCTGCTGCAGTCCTGCTGCTGGGATGAGGTAAAATGCTGGCATCTTGGTCGTCATTTGTTGTCTGTTTAACCTTGAAGTGGCTCTTCTGGGACAGCTCAATAATCATAGCAGCAAGCTGGGCTGGATCAGAATTGAGGGAGGCATTTGCAATTGCAGAAGCAATTGTGCTAATGCTTAGCTGTACATCAGTAGGGGTCTTGGGCAAGTCTTTTCCCAAAACTGTGGTCTCCTTAATATCGCAATCCTTTCCCAGCATGACAGTGTTATTCAAACCCTAGAGGGTAAAAACGATGTTGTTTGTAACTTTAATGCTTGTTTTTGAACTTGGAGACATTCAGAATTAAGGATGTGTCTTTGGGGGAGGGGGGGCTATTTTAGCATCAGTCCAGTCGTACATATTTTATGGATTTAGGGCAATCCCTCAAATGTACTCATTTGCACTCAAAACATAACACAGAATAGAAACCAATTACACAAGGACTTCAGTTTAGGATTTGTGCCAGTTTCACAGAAAGCACTTGTAAACTAAATTTATAATTGAAAAGGTACAGTCTGAAATTCAGCTTTGTTAAATGACAATATAACTAACCATAAAAAATAAAACTGGGAAATTGCATTGGATTTCTGTACTTTGACTTGCAGTGTGAAGATGGCCTTTATTAACTTCACAAGCAGATGACAATGGTCTTCATAAGCTTACCTTTAAATTGTCCATGTCCGTTAGTGCAGATTGGACATCAATATTGGTTATGGTTCTGTCAACATTGTCCTCCAGGGTTTTCTCCAAGTCTTCTATGCTTACAAAAGGTAAAGTTTATGAGTAAATAATATAATGATAAAATAACCTTTCTGTAATACAACTCCTACATGTAATTCTGAATTCACATGCAAGTGTGCAAAGAGAGAAGAGTTTTGTCAGGGCAAATGGAATAAAAAAAAATAAAAGTAGGATAGTTCAGTTCAGATTGTAGCCTAGAAATCTAGACACGCCCCTAGCGGCAAATTAAATTTGCTGCCAGGGCTAGTCTAGCAACTCTCCGTTGGCTTGTGAGCTCCAGAAATCGAAACTGAATCAGGACATTGAAATCGTGTATAGAGTCGTTAGGTGGGCTTAACATAATGATTGATGGCAGAGTTGCAACGGTTTGGCTTGAATTCCCTGCTACTTGAAAACAAATAAGATGGATGTTGCTGCTGGCGAACAGTGTGACACGTGTTGTTTGAACTAGCCAACTAGCTCCGCTGGTGGGAAACACATGGGACTCATAGCGCTGCCGCTGTCCTATTGCGTGCAGAGGGAATTTGAAAGACAACTGATTATCCCGCCCCTCGGACTGAGCACTGCGAACGGTGAGTGCCCAGACCCTACATTTAAATGTGGGTCTGGCTCGTCAGGCTATTCAGATTGTACATTATGGATCAATTCATCAGTTCTCCATGGCCTCAGATTTCTGTCCAATAAGTCTACCATGTCTTATGACACGGGAGACTGACTGGACAAAAATGTACGCATCTCTACCACAAATTTTGTTTGGGACAGACAATCAAATCTATCTATCCATTTATCTTTCTGCAAAAATATTGTTTCGTTGAGAGGAAAGGAGCATTCTGGTGCATGTTTATACATAGTTGAAAAGGCATCTCTCAGCAATGAAATAAGATATCAGGCAAAAATGTTGTATGATAATATAAGACATGGATAGGACAAAATAACAAACTGGTATGGAATAACTTAACCCGTATGCCTTAATTATAGACAGTTTAACAATTGAGGGATTGTATTGTTTAGTCACCAACAAGAAAAAAAAAAAAGAAATTGACTAAAAGTAGTAAGTGGTAAGGTTTGTTAGCCTGCTAATTCAGTCTGTTGCCCCTTTTTCAAACACTGCTCTACCACAACAAGTGAAGAAAGTGATTCCTGATGATGCCAAGTGCATCAATTTTAGGTTTGAATAATGTAAACACAGGATACACACTTTTTTTCAGTCTCTATATCTGAAGAAAAATTATATATACACTGTAGAAAAATGCACTTAAATACCATAGTATTGGATACAACAGATCACCTAAAATCCCACCTGCATTCATTGGTTCATCTGCATCACTGAGAGGAATAGTTTCACTGTGGAAAGAGCTACCCCTAGAGGAAAAGTCTGAAGGTCGGATTAGAGCAAAGGGTTCCCTCTTCTCTGGAGATGTTATGATGTAACCAAATGAGGGCTAGAAATGCAAGAGAAAATAAATAATGACAAGCGCTTCCTCCCAATGGACCAGCATAAAAAACAGCCACATGCCCAATCTCTCTAGGTATTCAGTGTTTCCCCTACTACGTGTTCAGCAGCGCCTAATTGAAAATAATAATAAAAAAAAAAAACAATGCAAGTGAACTTCAGGAGCAAACCTGGAGAGGAACGAACGACAGCTGATGTCAACAAATAATAGTAGGCTAGCATTGAAGGCACAGTCAGGGATTTCACAGGAAATCATGTTTGTTTGTGTTTATGTTTAAGTTTATTAGCAGACGCAATTTTGTGCAAAAAAACATAGCCTACATCATATTTTAACCAAGAAACCAAATAAACACGCCAGCGAGGTAGCTCACCCCTACCTTCAGTATTCCCAGATCAATTCCATGCAGGGTTTTGTTTTTGTTTGTTCTATAATCAATGCTCTCAAACCCTGTGCTGCTAACATACCTAGGCTGTGAAATTATCTAGCCTACTGTTGGGTATAATAATTGAATTTGAGTAATAGGATATGCTGGTGGGAAACGCATTGGACTCATAGCGCTGCCACTGTCCTATTGCGTGCAGAGGGAATTTGAAAGACAACTGATTATCCCGCCCCTCGGACTGAGCACTGCGAAAGGCGAGTGCCCAGACCCTACATTTTAATGTGGGTCTGGCTCGTCAGGCTAACAACTTACAGCACCGCTGCTGGAAAGAATTCTAGGGGAAACACTGGTATTACTAAAAAGTATTGTGTGTCGAGATCAGCCATGACTTAGCAAAACAATAGTCAACTTCATATGAAATAAAAGTGGCCCCTTTTCATGAACGCGTCTGAAATGTAAGCCAGGCATATTAGTTGTATAGTACAGTATGTCATCATGTCAGGGTAAGGTTTTTGCAGTACTCTTGAATACAGCAAAAATCATACAAATAGTGGTTGTAACTGACTTTAAAAGCAGTTAGTCTTATGTGTGACCATCTAGGGCAAAACAAGTAACATGAGTCAATTTTATAAATTAAGTTATTATGTTTTAATGAAGGGCCATAAAATACTTTCCAATGATGCATACATCAAAAACATACACACCCGTTTAACAGTGTCCTCTTCATATCCAAGGCAGCCTAGGGCTTCTGATCTCTGCTGGAAGAACTCCCCCAAAGACAACCGCAGATAACTATGATTTCCCCTCTCAAAGTCGGAAGAAATTTGGGAAGCCCTCATGAGAATATGACTACTTGTTGGCAGCTTCCATGAAGAATCTCCCATACCCAAGCTGCCATTAGCCTCCATTTGTTCCTCCTAGGGGAATAAAGACATCTGCATTTCCTGGAAGCATTACGTTTCCCAAATGCATTTACGAAACATACCTAGACAAACACAAATTTCAACCAAATAATTGTCCTACACCACATTTCACATCCTTGTAAAACATCCATGTTGGATCAATGAAAAGACCAAACATAAAGCAGTGCTAAAACACACGTAATCTTAACTAACAATAATGAAAGTATTGTTATAATACTCACAAAACTACATATAATTTCCACTGCATTTATATAGGGCAGGAGTTTATTTCACTGTAAGGGTCTTGCATACAGGCAATTATAAAGGGACTTTGTTTAAGTTGAAGTCTCTGCCATTACTGTACGTTTTACAGTATTTCCATGATAATACTGGCAACAGAATGATTGTGCGACATCTGTTCATACAGGATTGTATGATATTTACAATCCAAACAGGCAAACCTATAAGGCATCTCAGTTTGCTATAAGCATGAAGATTTCTATGAATGGAACCAACCTAATTCTGGGATCTCCATGTGTGGGCCGCACTCTTAACTTAGATATCCAGCTTTTTTTTACATAGATCTCCATTTCTCAAGGTCACGAGTAATGCGTACGGTACGGAAAAAAAACAAAAAAACCCGGAAACAATCGGTTTTGCCTAGCTCGAGTTGCTGCAGCCGACAGCTACAGCACTACACTCTAGAGGTATGAACATGGGGGCTTATGAACACGGCCCCAGGGTGTAGCACCGTAGCTGCCTGGACGCTCTAACTGTTGGCTGCAGCAACTCGAGCTAGGTAAAACTGCCCGTTTTGTTTTTTTTCCCTTTTGTACCGACAGTACTAGGTGACTGTGAAACAGAGATCTATGTGAAAAATTGCCGTATTTCTCCTTTAAGATTTGAGAAAATTCAGGTAGCACCAAATTTATGGCAAGGTCAGACCTGACATCAATCAAGGTGAAGATTTGGGGAAGTTATAAACACAGCAATTCTTTTTTACAAACAATCATGTTTGGGCATTAATCTTGAAAATCATTATTCCTAGCCTGTCCAAACTTCTGGAGGATGGAGGACAAACATGTATGACTAAACCATTAAGAATTGTTTTTATTTTATCATTATCATTATTATTATTATTTTATTCCCAAATATGGCTTCCCAGATCATGTGCTTTTCGGGCTACAAAAACAAAAAATCTAGGGCTGAAAGATGAAGACAGAGGATTTGAACAGAAATATTTTACAGGCCTTTGTTTTGGGACCCATATGTACTGAAAAGAATCTGAAATGCTGCAACAACCTTATCTGATTTGCCATAGAATGACTTCTATGTTAATCTACTTGTAGAATACACTCTAAATAAGTGTCAAAATGAAGGAGATGCAGACCTGAATGAATCTGTTTTCTTTCTCAAACACTTCTTGGTCCTCTGTGATTTTTTCAATGACATCACCTAAGTGCAAAGATCACATTGATCAAGATCAACAATCTTTCTAAAATGAATATACTGCAACACTTAGGCCCAGAGTTGGGCGGTGATGTCTCTGGTGTCAGAAGTTAGTGTGGCATCTGGGTCAATATTCTGTGCGAGGGGCTGTTGTGGTAGGTGAAATTTCACGGGGAAACTACGATGATTGGGCAAACTGCGGAAAAGTTGCGATGTTTGGACAAAATTACAAGGTCGCTGCCCTAGCCTGGAAATCTAGAAAGATTAACGGCTTCCACACACAGTTGCGTTCCATCAAGGCATGTCAGTGGATGTTCCCGACGGTAGCTATGCAAATGACTTAAGGTATAACCGTAATTTGATTGGCTGGTGCCGTCTGTTCATAATTTGATTGGCTGGCGCCCGTCGGTGCAGCAAAAGTTGAACTTCTCAATGCGAGCGACGGGAGCAACGCGACGCAACGGACCCACAATTCAGTTCAGAAACAAATGACATAAGCCCACGTAAAGTGAACGGGATGCATCTCCAGCACTGCAACGCACGCTGTGTGTGGGAGCCGCCATGACTAATGACCATTATGGCCCAACTTGAGGGGCTGCATGCAATTGGATAACACTACAACCAATGTTTACTTACTGATTACGGCGTGCCAGTTTAGATGGTGAGCATGTCAACTTGTTGAATATTTACAGATTTTATGCAAATATCACAAGGTTATCCCTACTTGTTAACAGTGCTCTGCTCTGCCTCCGCCCCTTGGAGGTTCACATGTTCATGAAGCCTATACAGTGAGCGACAGAATATGAAGAAAGATCTTGCCGAACACGCGGACATCACCGGTTCATGTATGCATGTAGCATTATCCACACAAAATTATCTACAAACAGGAATGTGTCAAAGTAAAACAAAGGTTGTGTTGGGTTTCGAGCATGAGTCTCACGGAGGCGAAATGTTCTTTGCATCAAGCATTAGTGCCACTACACTACGGAGAGCTGACAATGGCTTTTAGTCTTAGCAGTAGGCTATAGCCTACAGATATCATGATGTCCATGTTAACTGGTGATAGCCCATGACATGAGCAAACAACGAATGCAAGCCTTGAACAATACAGATTTATTTTGCCACAAATACCAAAACAGTTACAACAAACTGGCATGGCCCCACTTCAGACGTTGTTCGTTTTTGGGGGCAGAAACACAAATCGTGATTATAATGCGCAAAAATGATGATCACTTGGGCCAAAACTGCTCAGTAAAACTGCAGCCAGCAGCAATACACCCCCAGGCTGTTGTGCCACCAATTCTACTTACTATGTTACAGCTTGAGTAAGTTTTGTATCTCTATAACATCCTACGGTCTTCCCATTAAATTAATGAGTATGTTGTCTTGTGACTGCTTTTTCGTCAACCGAACAAGATCTATACTTATTATAGCATTACATCAGGCTGAACGATCAGTAGCCTATATTTTTATCTAATTTAGGCTATGTGGGCTGCAGCAATAGCTCGGAGAAAATAAGCTTATATTGTTCAAATCACTAGATTTTTACTGCAACTCACTTCATAACTTAACCGAGACTCAGATAACACTAAGTCGCCCGATCCATATCATGGTTGACTGCAGGCCTATTTAGAGAAAACGATATCTGTCGATCAGCACCTTGCTGCAAAACATTCAATTGTTGGAATGGCCATATGGTCATAACAATAGCCTATAGGGTGATCAGAAGACAAAAAAAATCGCGATTGTGGGTTTACACATATAGCCTACCCTAATAGCCTACCCGAATATGGATCTAGTAAAATAAAAAAACGCAACTGTTTGTGTTGAGATAGGCCTACACATTTTTGTGTGACATGGTCCACATTAACAATGATAAATGATGACGTTTGTGCATGACTGACGCGTTTCATTTTTACCCATAAAACAGATTAAAGAATTAAAGAAGCCCTATGCAACAATTTTAGCAAAAATGACCTTAATTATGCAGGTTGAGAGTCGTTCTGATGGTTCCACAACACTTTTTGGGTCATTTGGTGGGTGCTTCATCTCCCCCTAGTGCTTCTCCGTGGAAAAAACGAATATGCAACTTTCTGGTCCCGTCCCGAACAAATCAAGATGTGACTCAGCGGAAGTATCCAATCACGTCTCGAAAATGTAGTCAGATTGTAGTTTCTAAGAAGACTGCAAAACGGACTCAGACTTGGCTTTGTTGCTGTTGAAATTGTAAGTAGCCTACTCTTGGGTGAACTTCGTTTTTGTAATGTGGTTTGATAGTCTCTTGAACAATGTGTTTGCTCGACCGTTTTATTGTGAGCCCTGTATGTGTTTAGCTTGGTTTCTTGATGGCTAGCTCGCTAGCTAGTGGGGGTTTAGCGTAGCAGTCACTTGCTACCGAAGCTGCAGGGGGAGCCATGTCGTGAAAAATGCGAGCCCAAATCAGGCGAAAACCCAGAAACAGCGAAGGAATAACCAGACCTGCATAGGGCTTCTTTAAGTGGAGTCATGCCAGTTTGTTGTACATCAGTTAGGTTTTGGTATGTGAGGCAAAGATGAACCTACTTTATGTCGAGGCTTGCATAGGCCATGTTAACTTGTGCCGTCACCAGTTAACATGGGCGTAAATTTCCCACATATGTTAACTAAGACTAAAAGTCCAATATAGAGATAGAAATCACAAAAATCTCAGCAGCTCGTAGCATAGTGGTATAGACGACGTAGGAGCTAATCTGTCGACTTTGTTTTTCCATGACATCTAAGGTTCGAATCCATGCAAGATCTCTAGTGCGTTGTTTCGTTATATTTTTTCCCGCTCATAGAGTATGTGTGGATGATGCTAAAACGGACATGTGTTAGACATAAACTGGTGATGTTTTCAGCGATATCCATTATGTTGTCTCACTTACACAACACTTTGTGAAAATGTGAACTTCTGGCACTCCAGGGGCGGAGGCAGAGCAGAACGCTCTTAAGAAGGCAGGACCTTGCTGATTTTATGCAAATATCACCAACACGAAAACCAGCCAAACTGGCACACCTAACTTCAACATTGCAGCGCTGCAGCTCGCTTCTGGCCCGCTTATATCAGACACACCCATTATTGATTATGAACTTTCGGGCCCCTGGGCCCAGATGTATTAAGGGCTCCCCACTAGTTGTCACATATGTGGAAGGGGGGGTTGGGGGTCCTCCCCCAGAATTATTTTAATTTGTTGGATGTGATTTCCTGTATTCTGGTGCATTTTGGGGATGGCCAATACTAAATTCAATCAGATTCATAGCCTACATCCTGATTTGTTAATATTTAGGCAATGATTCCATGCAAAGGCTTGGGCTTCAGGGCCCCCTGGGCCTGGTAGGCCCGTGCAGTAATCCATCCCTGGACACACCGATGTGACTGGTGCAGCTCGGTTTCATGGGCATAGGTAATGAGCATCATTACTCATTGCCAGAGTGACTCGCTGAGCAAATTCAAATTGTGCTCCTGCGAGAACCTTGGATTTCCAGGGTAAAGTCGCCCAGAATTTGCTGAATTTGCGTTAACTGTTGTGATCACAACATCGCAAATTCCTGGAGGGACTGGCAAGTGATAGCTTCATTCATATTCGGAACTTTCAAAAATGCAATCATTTGCACATTAGCCTATATACTAAGAAAATTGGTGACGAGGATATCTTCTCATATGATAATGAATAAACATAATTCTTCATCCTGGCATCAGTACAATGCAGGTTTTAAAATGTCCCGACAGCCGCGAGCACAACCCTCTGTCTTTTGGTAACCGAACGACAAACACAAAGAGCAGAGCTAGAATTTCAGGTATGTCCTTCCTTGGACATACCTAATGTATTCTAAAGATGGAGGCCCGACATGGCTACCGCTTTTCGGGCTACTCTCCCGTATGTGTTCTAAATGACAGATTCTACAAGGATACTACACTTTGTTGGTGGAAGTAATTCCACATGAATGACCACACATTTTAAGGAAAAAATCTCAAGTAATTCCACAATGTAGCTTTAATTAACTAACGTCACCTTGAGATAGCATAGTTTAAATAAGGAAGTGAACCCTCTCTGAACTCCAAATATGAATTCAGCAAATTACTTAAATGCCATATGTGATAGACTACGTATTAGGGCTGGGCGATATGGCTGAAAACTATCACAATATAAGTATTTTATATCAGTCGATATCGATAATTATTGATTTTATCTATTTCAGATAAGGACCAGAAGGGGAAAAAAAAAAAAAAGTTACATTTAAACACTTTTATTTTAAACTTAACCTTCCTCTGATTTGAATCACCTCAGTTATCAATCAAAGCAAACAGGGAAAAGAAATAGCAACACAATCATGAAAACCACTCAAATAAATAAATTGTGCACATAAGTCTGAATGAGTGCACTGGTTGAAGCCTGGAAATATTGTAAACAAAGTAATTTGCTAGTTTATCATAGTAAGTCTACTGGTTAGACTGTTCAGTTTCCCCACGTGTGTTTAAGTTTCAAATTAATACTTTTTCTCCTTGGGACAGGCCCGTTTGAGTCTTGGAAAATACTTTTCCATTTGCATCGGGATGGAGTTGATTAGAATTTAGCAGTCAATTTGAATGCAACAGTTTTGAACAAATTCGTGCAGCGTGCTAATGATGCTAACCGGATTTAATAGCAATTCAGTCGTCTTGCACGATTGTGAATGTTTGGATTACATGCGCATGCTGAGGAGAGAGAGAGAGAGAGAGAGAGAGAGAGAGAGAGAGAGAGAGAGAGAGAGAGAGCAAGGACTCATTGAGAGTCTGTGTTGAGGTAGGCCTACTTCTATCGTCTACTCTGGTAGAGTAGACAAGCTACAATGCAAGATATATTTAGCCTATTTATTTATGGACAACGTAAGGTGGGAGGTGTATGTTGCTTTTAATTATCGAATGTTCTATCGAACGCATTTTTTATTGATATCGATTACATGTCTATTGCGATACATATCGCTTTCGTTTTAATCGCCCAGCCCTACTAAGTATAATACATGACAATATGATATAATGACATAGCCTATGTACGTTACCTACCGTTTCGGACACCCTACCATGACATGTTATTAATGATGGGCTATTTGCAGCCAACATCGTGTAGGTATTTTGGATATAGCCTACTCCTACTGTTCTGCTTATTATTTCACATAGGATGGCAGAATGCTACATCTCTTTATGGTAAGAATGGGACAATCATGTACCGCATTTGACCTGAATATAAGACGACCCTTCTTTTCATGACAATTTTTAGAAAAATAAAATGAATAAATCAAATTAAAATAAAAGAAAAGCAGCTTTTTGTATAACAAATCTTTTTTTGAAAATGCTGCTGATGAGGCCATTCAGGCTGTTTTACACCATTAAAATTAAATCATGAGATCAAATTCATTCATCTTTTGGGATGCATTTGTCAAATTGAAATTAAATAAATTACTTGTAATACAGTAATATGTTAATGAATGCCTTGATCTTTTTTCAGAATGCCATAAAAATGTCCATTGCGCCGTATCATTAAGGCTAGTTTTGAAGTCGGTGGGTATGTTTAGTTCTTTAGCGATCTCCAAAACCTTCAGCTATATGATGGCTCTGGTTATGGTAATTCAGTCATTACATTTTTCACACATCTCCTATTAATCTGTTGGAAACGGCCACTTTTAGGACCACAGATTTTTATAACTGATCAAAATTTTTAAATATATTTTAAATATGATTGCTATTTTAAAATTGCCATCGTAGCTCCACAATTGTTGGTTAACTTTACCTATTTTTGAACCACTTTGTTCGAGATGATTTCTTGGTCTCTCTATCATTCAGGCTTGTGCCACTGTTGTATGGTTGCTGCTCACTTGTTCAAAATATCGATATGGCGCCATCTATGGGTTCTTCCTTTTTTTTGTCTAGGCCAACACAGTATTTGCCGATAGATAGCTTGGCTGTTTGCATGTGATTGGTTTATTCAAATTAAATTAATCAGAGAGGTCTCGCCCATTTCAGTCCCCGCCTTGACATAGCTTTTCCCGAACTTCCCATATTGCCAGAGACATTTAATACACCTGAGCGGGAGAAAAGCCTTGAAATGGAGACATCGCTGCCAAACTCGGGCCTTGGTGTGAATTTTAGTTGAACTTTCTTTACTTACTGCCAGAGACAAAGTCTTCCTTTTGAAACTGGCTGCTTAGTTCCTTAGACAGATTGCTTTCTAACTCCTTCTGAAATGAGGAGTAGTAGGCCAAATCGGTCACCCATTTTCCCTCTTCATTCTGGTACACAACACTCTGTTTTTCACTTTCACCTAAAAAAAACAAAAAGGAAATTACAAATGAGACCTTCATGCAAGTTAACATTCTTCTTCCTAACAGTGATTACTAGGGTCGTCTGGGAAAGATTTTATAGTCTTAAGAAGATAATATATTGTTGCTACTAATCTGATTAAGATTTAACCTTGGTGAAAGTCCATATCCTCAGGGAAGTGGCTCCAACTTCCAGCCTCCTCATCATGAAAGCTTTGAGAGAGATATTTGGGATCCAATGAGGGACCTTCAAAATCCTCCTTACTTCCTTGTAAAGGTTCAAGTACACAGGACAACCCAGAGGCCTTATTGGGGTTCTCCTGTCTGTCCGATAGTTCATCGACCACATGCGTGTTCTGAAGTACCTTAGAGAGGTGGTGACCACTCTGGTTTGTGTTTGACATAAAGGCTGTGCTGTCCCTAGTATCCTGCATTCCAACAACAAAAAAATAGTTAATGTGAGGGGAAAAATGAAGGTAAAAAAAAAAAAAAAAACATTTGGTTGTAGACGATTCCCACCAACACGCTTTGTCAAAGATGCAATCCATGATTTTAATCTTAACATTTGTTTGGTTACATTAATCACATTTCTCTTTACAGTCCTCCGCTTTCTGTGTGTGGTTGTTTGCCTAGATCATCTGTCGAGTATAGATGAGCTATTAAAAGTTATTAAGTTTAGAATTTCTTATATATGTATATGTGCTGTCAAAGTTAGCACAAATTTTAATATGTTAACATAATCTGGCTTTAATGAGGTTTTAAAAAAATTGCGCAGTTAACACGTTCTATCATCCATCGATCATATACACAAGAAAGCACTAGTTATCTCCAACTGAGGCTCAATCTCTATTGAAATGGTACTTTTGAAATGGCTGACATGGACACTAAAGTCAATTATAATATCAACTCTGTGGTAAAATGAAAATAAAAACTATTTTTTCGCTTTTTATAAATGGAACATTGCCCGGGTGTTAGACACCTCTGAGAAAGAGGTTTAATAGTATTGTACATGCAAAAACACATCACTATGTATAGCAATTTTCTTGAGTCACCTTAAAGGGATTTAAGTGATGGAGAGGTCTTGCACTATCCTCAGGTATACTAGCTGTGGGCAAAAAAGCAGAAGAATGGTGATCATTGCTGTCTGCGCCCATGCCATCCACAATGTCTAGAACCCTCATCTCATTGTTGGTAGAAGGTCTGTCAGAAGGAGATTGAGGGTGGGTGGTCAGCCCTTCATTAATATTTTCCTCATTCCCATTACTACATTCTCTTCCAACAGCACCTGCAAGGATTGACAAAATGTTAGAGACAGTACATACAGTACATACTATACCATAAATACCATACCATGAATACACCCTGTGGCAGAGGATATACAAAGTTAAACACTGGGCTCTTAGCAAAGGTATGCGCCCTACGTAATGCCATTCTAGCTTGAATTGTGTATTCGCTTGTCTTTCCCATGTTGAAGGATGACTAGTGCATTTTACATCAGTGTCATTTTTTAGGGGTGCCAATAATTGTGGTACATGGGTTTTTCTTCTAAATTTGTTGTTGGGGATGGATTTATTTATTTATGGTAAGCGCACCAATTAACGCCCCTTTCGTTCGAAAAATCTAAACAATATTTTTCAATACTTCAAAATAACATTTGATAAATGAACCTTAGGTGTGTAGATTTGAACAAAATTTGGTTTGGTTCGTATATTCGATTTTGTTTACCACGCTTAGTGCTGGCCTGGTGGGCCTCCTATTTCCACCCTTTCACACGGCACATCAACGGTTAGAACGAGAAGTCTCATCGCGATAGCAAAATTCCACTGGAGCTCCAAGCGGATTTGTACACGCAGCCTTACAACACTGTTTACAGCTCATCGAGTCACGGTAAAATGTCATTTTTGGTACATAGCTAATTTAGATACACTTATGGTGTGGGTGCTTGCGTTTCTTTAGGAATCTGCAGTCTTGCTTTGTATAGAAGTATAGTATATATACTCTTTTGATTCCGTGAGGGAAATGGTCTCTGCTTTTATCCCAATCCGTGAATTAGTGAAACACACTCAGCACACAGTGAACACACAGTGAAGCACACACTACTCCCGGCGCAGTGAGCTGCCTGCTACAACAGCGGCGCTCGGGGAGCAGTAAGGGGTTAGGTGCCTTCCTTAAGGGCACTTCAGCCGTGCCTACTGGTCGGGGTTCAAACCGGCAACCCTCCGGTTACAAGTCCGAAGCGCTAACCAGTAGGCCACGGCTGCCCGAATGAAATTAATATTAAGTGACACATACACGTAAGAGAGCGGACATAGGGGATGGGCGGTAATTAGTGACGTTCCTATATAAAAGCAACCATTGATCCAAATTTCCAAAGGAACATATTTACTTATCATTTTAAAAGGCTACAGTGGGCAGTGCTTCGACTTGGCCAGCTACACTCGCGGTCCGCGCGCGGGATGACGCAACTTTAATTTGTATTTTTCCAGTGACGCTGCAACGACGCTGCAACAATCCAAACAACCGGTAGATGTCTCAAGTGAGCAGGGTGTCTCGTAAAAAGAAATGGAGTTTGGAAAACCCTACACAGACTTCACTACAGACTTTAGCAGACTGGTTTAGAAATAATTTATTAGCCAGAAATATGCCTGCCCTAATAAAGAAATATTTGGTTAACTGCAAGTGAATCCCGTTTGCAGCCGTAGAAGAAACACAGGACAAATTAAACATTCTGGTTTTCTCAAGACATAGCCCAGCAGCAATCTAGGGACTGTTCATTATTTATTGAAGGGGCCACCAGAGGAATTTTGAATGCTTCAGTCTAAAGTTGCATGACCCTCCCTTGCCTGCTAGAAATTGTTCAATGACCCTCCGACAGAATTGTTAAAAAAGACGAGACCCTCCCCTGCCAACTGTCGCCGTCTTCCACCCGCGCTGCTTTACGCGAAGGCGAACTTAACGGCATGATTGTCGTGAGAGCACGATTCATTGGCGCTTGCATGTTCGGACTTACACGTGCGCACCTGCCTACCATCAGCTACTAGAGAAAGAACTTCCCCTGTTTGTATGTTCACTCCAAGTTGGCCTACCATAACTTACCAACTCTGCACTGTAGACTGGCTATTTATATTTTTTAGGGCTGTCAATCGATTAAAAAGTTAATCTAATTAATTACATACTCTGTGATTAATTAATCTAAATTAATTGCATATATATTTTTTGCTGTGAAAGTATTTTAAATATTTAAATTCAAATGAATCATTGAATAATCAGCATTAGTGACTTTAAAGTTCAAAAACTCTTATTATTATTTTCACTGTTCAAATAATGGCCATAATAATCTATGATATGACCTAATATGCTGAGGAAATAAAATTCAAAAGTGCTTCGGGACAAAGTTTTTTTTTCACATACAAGGCATTTCAGGCCACAGATATATAATCTAGGGGACACAATGAAAATAAATGAACACTCCCCTCAATGTCAACACTTGCAGACATTGCAAAGGACTTTATTTTCAACACCATCAGGCCATTTTTTAAATGTTCCAATCAATGATCCAGGCAGCACGTTTTCTTCTCTCTACTTCATTTTACAGTCTAATTTTTTCCTAGAACGGCTCGGGGTCAAAGGTCATACGGAATCGATTAATCTGCACTAATTTTTTTAATCAGTTATTTTTTCTCAAATTAATTCATCGAAATTAATCAGTTATTTTGACAGCCCTAATATTTTTCTGTGAAATAAGCAAATGTATTTGTTCAACTTTATGAAGCAGAATTACGCATAGGCTACTTGGAACATAATACATTTGACAAAGGACAGATGTATGTTGCTAGTGACAAAATATTAACTTTCAGTGTTTTACGATGTCTTTGTCATGGGGAAGTGTTTTTCCCCATGCATTTATTCTAGGCTACTGTCAGTGACTGCCGTGAGAGAAGCAGGTTCTGTGTTTCGTTCATGTCAGTGACTGACGCAAGAGAAGCGGGGTCTGTGTTGTGTTGCGTTGCCAGGGCTCTACACTAACATATTTTTTTCAGGAGCACTTGTGCGCCCAAGTTAAAAAAATTAGGAGCACAGACAAAGATTTGGGTGCACAGTCAGTTCTGTACTTAACTTACACATAATCTAACATACTGCAGCTAACAGTTAAACATGCCAGTGCACCAATTGCGAATATTAAGAATGACTGACAACATTTAGGCTACAGGAAGGATTTTAAAGATCAGTGCCTACTTTATTTTCAGTCTGTTCTATTTTCCTACATTTTGTTAATGTAAAATAATATAATACATTGCCATATTTGCATTTAGCCTGTATATCAAGTATCCGGTCAAATGTAGGCCAATTTATTTATTTGTGAATCCATCTATAGCTAATCCAAATATGCCCATGGTGACCTATCTGACTGCATACTGCCTAATACTACTACTAAAACAGTCCATTTTCTCTTCCACAAAACAAAACATAGGCTAATCAAGGATATTTATTTTTAATACTTTTAGTTTTTATTTGAAATATCTGCATTGATGGGGGCAGTAGGAAAACGTTAGGCCTACTTTCGTTTTGCACTTCAGTTTGTATTCGGTGTAAACAAACAAGCATGCGTGGAAGCCTGGAGTTGTCAGTAGCGTTCTACCTTTGAATAAAATGGGAGTATTACGGGAGGCTACTTTTGTGCCGGTTCGCTACAGATATATTTTGCATATTGCAGCCAATACGTCAACTGGGCTAAAAGGCATGTTAGGTTACCTTTCCTTCTCTCACTGCATTCTCAGAATCTCATCCTGTTCCTCCTATATCCAATGAATTCGGTGGATAGAAAAACTAATTTCTTCAATCTTTGCATCTTGGCTGTAGGCAAGTCTAGTCCAACTTTCCGCTTTTTCTGCGCACTCTTGGATTTGATAGAAGCGACTACTAGCGAGTCACAACGCGAAACTGCTAACGTTGATGGGAGGTGTAGTTTTTATGCTGCATTCGCGACGTGATTCTATGGTTTGCACCAGTAATGTTTCTCGGTGTTGTGGTGTATTTTGTAGACAAACATTGACATGGTTAGAAGTCATTCGCACCAGTGCGCCTAAATATTTTTTTGCACTCGCACGGCATCATTTTTACTCGCATGTGCGAGTGAAATGGGCGCACTGTAGAGCCCTGGTTGCGTTAATTTATTTTCATTGGGCATGCCGTGCCATGCCGTCCACAGCTCTTCAGTTCTGACAAAGCCGAAATTACTCCTTTTGAAACAATGAGTGCAGGAAGCGCGTTTGTATGGCTATATTGCTTGACGGGGGGGATCCCAAGCAGCTTTCAGCCATAAGGCTACTTTGAGAACATTTCAATTCACCCGACACGAATATTCAAAATGTTGAAAACTATTTTGGCATAGCCTATAAAGCAGTTTAATTAAATGGAATGTTAGTTGTAAACAAACAAGCTACTTGGTGAGGCTTGGCCTCACAGATGCGCTCCTGCCTTAGGGCCTGTCCACACGGAGACGCTTTTTAGGTTAAACGCAGAGGTTTTGCTTCGTCTTGGCCAAGCGTCCAAACGAATCCTGTAAACGCACTGCCCGAAACCGCACTTTTCTGAAACCTAGTCCCCGAGTGGAAAAATATGAAACCGTAGCCCGTTTGAATTCGTTTAGACAGAGAAACCGCACATCCTGCTCGCGTATCGATGATGTCATCGCCACACCTCAGCTGCCCTGGACTTGCACTTATAGTATTGCCTAACAATACTAGTTTTCATACATGACATTGCCTACGATTACACTCCGTAAGATAAATATCACAACTGGTGCTGCGCAGCGCCGATAGCTTGTGACTTGGTGGACTGAACACTGTTTTTCCCGGTGTTTTTTATGCCTTCTAGCTACTGTCAGTGACGCGAGAGAACTTAACTTACTAGAAAAGTGCGGTGTAAGTTTAGGCTACATTAATTTGTGCGTAGTGCCAGTGTCATTCATTTATTTTACATGTCTTACAACATACATGCATTCACAGTCGAGTGAAATCAGATATAAGCATAGGCCTACAAAGCCTATTGTAAGCCTAGTCCGCTTAGAACTCACGTTAAGCCGATGGTAGCACACTGAATGCGAATGCACAATTTGATGCAGGCAAAAGTATTGACTGTTACTAACGAAGGTTTTATAGCAATATTATAAATGTGGCGACAGAATAGCCTAGAATTTGGGTAAGCCTTGCATTTAGTAGCCTAATTGCGGTGATAGCCAAAACTAATGTGAATCACGTACTATCCTACAACCAAAGAAAGTAAAGGTGATTAGTAGGCCTACCTGCGTTAGCCAAATAAAGGACGGGACTGCACCATTCACAAACCGTAAAATAAAGTTTATTAGTTTTACAGTTGACAGTTCACCATCAGTCCACACAAACAATTCTGGTTTCCTTGCACTAGCCATTTCGTCGTAGCCTATTCTGTCTGTTTGTAAAGTGCAAGTTTTGGTCAATTTCTGTAAAGAAACAGTGCCACCTATAGGCCTGGGATATGAAGTCGTGTTGAGATGGATCCGTTTGGACGCAAATATTCTTGATACGGTTCCAGGGAAGACGGAGGAAAAAAAGGTTGGTTTGGTACGTGTGGACTAGGCCTTAGATGGCAGGAAAAATCTTCACGATATAGGCCTATTAACTGACCACCCGATTCACGTTGACTGGGGGGAAGGGGGGCCATCAGACATTTGTGCCCAGTTAATCCGGCCCTGCCCCCAACAAATCACACCTTCCCACCTCTGTGACAGCTTAAAAGAAGTCGAGGACTTCTAACTCACAGACCTATTCACAAACCTGCGGCATTTTGCCGTGTTTTGAAATCTTATGCAGCTACAGGAGCTTCCAATCGTGAGGAAGCAATTTTGCATTGTAGGCATAACTAACATGCAATAACGCCACCAACAACAACCAAAACTAGGCTAATCATTGTCAACATGTAAATTAAATGTAACATTATTGTGAATCAAATTAAAATGTTCTCTTTTGCAAACGTAGGCATAGTAACAGAATAATTTAATAATGTTACAAAGATACTACATCAATCCGTATGTTTCATTAGGCTAGGCTATTTGTTTTGCCTTACTCTTGATTCATTTAGGCTAGGCCTTTTTATTCAGGGGCCGTATTCAAGGCTAAAAGTAGCTCCTAACTGGTGAATTTAGGAGCAACTCCTAAAAATAATGGGCGTGTCACTCCTAACTTCAGGACTCCTAATTTTGTTCACAAAAAGTAATTCACGAAGCATTTTAGACCTAAAAGTAGCACCTACTGTAAGTCTGGGACAGCTTAAAAGAAGTCGAGAGGACTCCTAACTCACTAAGACCTATTCATAAACAGCTTTTTGTGGCATTTTATGTTGCGATGTTTTGAAATGTGTAGCCTATGCGGCAACAGGAGCTCCCAATCGCGAGGGAACAATTTTGCATTCATAAAAGGGATGCAATAACACCACCAACAACAACCAAAACTACTCATTGTTACCATGTAAAATAAATGTTTCATTGTGAATCAAATTAAAATGTTCTCCTCTTTGCAAACGTAGCCTAGGCATATGGTGACAGATTAATTTAATAATGTTGCAAAGATACTGCATCAATCCGTAGGCCCATGTTTCATTAGGCTACTAGGCTATTTGTTTTGCCTTACTCTTTATTCATTTAGGCTAGGCCTTTTTATTCAGTTATTAATCATCTTCCGTCCTTGCACTACTTGTGTAGCGCACGCATTCTCCGACCGGTCACCCAATTAAGGTGGTCACTTCAGTGAAGCTCGTGCATGAGTAATGACGTCATCCATAGCAATGAAGACTCACTCCTAGTTTAGGAGTTGTCTGAAAGGCTTTGTGAATAACTTTTAAGAGAAAACTCCAAGCTAAAATCTTTTAGTGCGATATAGGAGTAGCCTACTCCTAGTGGTAAGATAAAAGCCTTTGTGAATAGCCTACGGCCCCAGTTATTAATAATCTTCCGTCCTTGTGTAGCGCACGCATTCCGAGACCTGTCACAGTCACTCATCATCGTAAGGGAGGTGTTTGGAATCATGCCCATGTTACAATCATCAGCCAATCAAGGTGGTCACGCTTTCCCATTTACACAAATTAATGGTCGAATATTACTGATCATCATTGTTATTTAAGAACATGCAGTGTGCGTAGGGCACCAAAAACATCTTGCTTGTAAAAAAGCATCATACCGCACATTGTGGCGGGTCTGTTATTTACTGTAGGCTGCGCAAACCACAGGCCTTTATTTTGGGCAAGCCTGCATTCAAGGCCTTTTAGTGTCAATTTTGTCACCTATTTTTTATTTAGTCTTAGTCTTGTGACGAAATGTCCTTTTTAGTCTTTGTCATATTTAGTCATTCAAATATCATTTTTGTTAGTCAAGTTTTAGTCGACTAAAAGTCTCGTCATTTTAGTGTAGTTTTAGTCAAAAGAAAACTAAAGGCATCTTAGTCTTAGTCAGTTTTAGTCAACACATTTTAGTCTTTTTTTTTTTTTTTTATAACAAATTATTTCTGATAAATAGTCAAATAGTGTTTCACACATCTCAATTTTCCAACAATTTTGTGTGTCCACAGGGCTACTCGCCTCTTATAATTACTCATTCTGATTTTTTGTCAGTCAGTATGTTTACATGCACAGGTAAGTCGAGCTACAGTTATAGCTCGGCTGGGATTTGACCATAGACAGTAAAAGATTTGACTGGACCACTGTCATATTCGTAGACCAGTGTTTCTCAAAGTGTGGTCCGGGGATCACTGGTGGTCCGCAAGCTATCCCAAGTAGTCCGCGAGCAGACGTAGTAAAATATAATATAGATGAGTTGTTTGCAATATTGAACCAACTTGTATGTAAAAACAGTTCTGCAACACTGTCTATGTAAGATATGCCAGTTTAAATCATACAGTATGAATCCACACAATAAGCAAAGTGCAAAGACAATAAGCAAGGTGGTTCAGTGAGTAGGCCTATTGTGCAGACTAATTATAGGCTACTGTTGAAGTAGGTCTAATCTTTTTTTTTTTTTTTTTTAGCTAGGGTTAGTTAAGTGGTCCTGAAACTGAAAAAGTTTGAGAAACACCGTCATAGGCCAAAGTATTAATGTTTTACTCCGCCTCGCTAGATGGCGATATGCGCCCAAACACAACACATTCCCCAAACAGACTATCCATCTTAGCCATAGCTAACTTGCTAGCGAACTTTCCATATTAGCTTACTTGCTAGCAAACTTTGCATCATCAGTCTAACTAGTTAAATAGTTGACATTACATGATGAACATTTTCGTATGGACATTCTGGGGGATGTTAATTTGTATGAGAGAAACTTCAACTTCTGGGTATGTAGCATCGTGGCATAAAGCTTAGGTAGTTAGCTTGCTAACTCTGGCAGAAATCTCCAGTGTTCTTGTTCCATGTAGTTTCGTGTTGCAGCCACAGGGTTGCAGCAACAGCACGTAGACTAGCCTACATGAAAGCTGTTGCGTATGAACTCATTCGGAATATTTTGAAAACATAACAGCTAGATATTCTGTCTTTTCATTTTGTAGACGAAAATGAACAGAGATTTTATCTTAGTTTTTATTTCATGCAAAACATTTTAGTCTCGTCTTTTTTCGTCAACAATGCATCTTAAGATAGTCTTAGTCAGTGTTTCAGGACATTACTGCCGTCTCGTCATCGTCTCGTCTTAGTCATGAAATGACTAATTAGTCGTTGACGAACATATTTCCTCTCATCTGACGAAATTAACACTACTTCTGTTGAAGAATTTTATATAAAGCCTGCGCTAACAGTAATCCTCCTGCCCCTGATACCACAGCTGTGGATAGTGTGGAATGTTCAAGTAATAACACAATCCAATGTGTGCCTCAATTGTCCCCCGCTGACCACCGCACACATTTCTCTAGATTTTGCAACAAACTTACATGACACAATGCCATAAAATATGCCAGTTTTAGGACAGAGAATAATGTTTGTAATGATACCAGTTAGGCCTACGTTTAACAGTAACAAGTGTAATGAGCTATTCATTGTCGACGGTGCATGGTGAAGTGAAATTCTTACTTTGGAAAACAAACATTTGCCGATATCATCAGAATATTGCAACAGATTCTGTGTGTTCTGGACTGCAGGTAACTTGTTAAGCCAGTGGTTCTCAAACTTTTATTTCATTCCCCACTTTGATCATGGGGCATGACTGATGATAGTGGAGATAACGTGTTATCCCGAGGCCTTTGCAAGTCAGCATCTCCGACAGTAGTCTACCCTATTAAAAATACAAGTTTTCGATGTCTCAAACGGAGAGCCATACTTTATTGTTTTTAATGATCTCTATGCTACTCACAAAAATGTAGGCATGGGGACATGATGAAGTAGGCTATCCAACTGCCGTGTGTTAAATTATTGTGATTACGAGCCAGTGGTTTTCAAACATTGTGGGTGACTCGGACATCGAACTAAATGCAACAGGCTCATATCGTCCTCACATTCGCAAAATGAGGACCAGCGTTTTGTCAAATTGCAAATAGCGATTTGTTTTAACAAATTTTTATGATAGTAGCCTATACAAAAAGCACTTCATACTATCTTAATCTCGGAATATGGGGCGCGTCTGCAGTCAGCCAAATATGAATGGAATTCTGCAGCATAAAGCAGATGTATTTGTTTATTGTACAGAAAAATAATAATGACATGTCAAGCAGTCAATTGACTACATTGCAGTCAAAAAGTAGGGCAAATTGAGACACTTTTGATTTGCGTAGTTGCGTTACCCCCAACACTGACAATAACGTAGACAGCAAATTAAGATATTTTTTAGTTTTGTGGAGCGGCACCTGTAGACTATCAAAAGCAGATTTTGATTTTCACTACCACCGTTTAGTCAAGCCTTAAGCCATACCCAAGTAGCCTTAATCGAGGTAATGTTTAATTATGCATGATTTATTTTGTTATTGAATTCGTAGTCTGGGATTCCTCTCGGTAACAATTATGTTTAAAGGTAGCCTCCTGCTTTTTCAGAAGGGGCGGCAGTCAGGCTACTGAGAGAGCGATGTACAGTGGCAGAGCGACGCACAGTGGCTGTAAGTGGTACTAAAGCTTCACGCAGCTTCACGCCTCGTAATGCGCGACTGAAGTGGCCATTTGAAAGCGATGCCCACTGTAACGGAGAAAACATTTGAGAACCTGTTTGCAATTATGTACATAATGTAATCTGAAAACTGCTGCTGTGATTAAAAAAAACAATGCAACTGATCTCAGCTGGTACTCTGTCTAAAATGGAGTGGGATGTTATGTATATGTTGCAATAAAAACAGAATGTGAATCTGCAAATAAAAAGTGAAGGGGCCCGCTTGCACTGTTTGGGAACATGCTTCAGCTTGGCCCTCTTTCTCTGTGCCTGAAGTTATCAGACATTTCTGAAGATTCCATAGGCCTAATGGACACTTCATAGTAGGCTATTAGAATAAATCTGAATAAGATAAGTCTAAATATTTGTTGGACCAAATCAGGTAATAAATAAACTTGCTTGACACACCATTTCAGACTAACATTATTATATAAAATGGGGTAGACTAGGCTTTAATTTGTAAAATTGGTTTGAAATGTTTTAACATGCAGCCTAGGCTACTTACAGATTGTGGCATTGTGCTAGTGTGTTTAACCAACCAATAAAGTTGTGTGCATTACATGTTAAACTGTCCCCTGTAGACACATACTGCCATACAGACAATGCCATTTTCAGGGAAGACCTTGAATATTTCAGGAAAATAATGCTAAAATGAATTCTGCACATATTTAAACACTATTTCCCCATAGAGGAAGAGTCTAGGTGCTAAAATAGCCTGTCTGCAGTCCAGACCTGTCAAATTAGGTGAATCATGGAATGAAAAACATGATTAAAATAACCCCATACTGTTGAGCAACTGAAATCCTATATCGGGCAGGAGCATTTCATTCTTAAAACACTAGCAAATGGTCTCCTCAGTCCCTAAACATTTTGCAGAATGTTGTTAAACGAAGAGGTGAAGCAGCACAATGGTAAACATGCCCCCATCCCAACTTTTTTAAAAACATGTTGCTGGCATCAAATTCAAAATGAACATATTTTCCATGAAAGTCAAAATTTAAATTTTCAATATTTGATATGTTGTCTATGTCATTTTTGCAGCTAAATATGAGTTTAGGAAATAAGTATATTATCACATTCTGTTTTATATGCATTTTACACAACATCCCAACTTTTTCCTAAGTTGGGGTTGTATAAAAAGGAGAGAAAGTCACTTCAAAACAAGAACGGACAGGCAACATTGGAGAATTTCTCCGTAAAATCAACTGCATTCACCTGTGACTGGTGGTGTGACGGCCTGGTCCTCGTCGCAGTGTCTGTGTTCACTTTCCAAGCTCTTAAGTGCTGGCACATTACTCTCTCCGCCTTCTAATCCAGGCCTGAAGTTTAATCGCTTGCTCTCCCCTTCCTTAAGAGACACAAAAGTCCAACCAGAAATGACAGCTTAAAGGGATATTCCGCCATTTGGGGAATTACACTCATTTTCCACCTTCCATCGAGTTAAACAATTGAGTTTTACCTTTTCCCAGTTCATCCAGCCATTCTCTGAGTCTTACAGTAGCACTTTTAGCTCCAGCTCATTGAATCAGATTAGACCGTTAGCATCTCTGCTATAAGCTAACGGTCTAATCTGATTCAATGAGCTGAAGCTAAACGAGTTACTGTCAGACTAAGAACGGCTGGATGACGTAAAAATTATGTACAATAAACGTACACTTCGAATAGCCCAAACTGCTTTGGACTTGAGGCTTTGAATAAACAAATGACTATTCCGACTGCAAGGTCCCTGAAACAAGTGACGAGCTATGGTCCCGAATTTAAGGACTTCAGAATGGCACACATCTAGACAAGTCACTACTTCGTAAATTCTACACTAAATTCGTATACCGTTTAAGCCTCAGCTAACTTAACCAAGCATTTTTTGCCCCCCATAAATGCACAAATAGGCGGACACCAGACATAATTTCACTGCATTTCTTACTCCCAGTAACTATATGCATGTGACAATAAACTTCCTTGTATCCTTGTTTGTGATGCCGTTCATGGAGTCCAAGAGATTTTTATTGTTCATATGCCTGAAGCTCTGTTCAGTGGCCTCTCTATGGTTTTCTCTGGCCTTCCACAGAATCATGTTTTGTTCTTTTTGAGCTGTTGCCACACCCACCCGGTCCTTATTTCTAAATGCCAGCTTCTTTTTATTTATGCAGGCTTTGCTGTCCTTGGTAATATGAGGCTTATTATTGGCAAAGTGAAGGACCTCTTTTTTCAAAATTAACCTTCGCTACTACCAGCAGACGTTGCTTTTTTACTGCGTCGATTTGTGATTGAGTGCGCATCTAATGTAACAGCGGTGTCTTCACGGAGACATCCAGTTTCATTTTTGCTGTTGTTACGAGCAAGCTAGGGCCTATAGACTACGATATGGGAAATACTTTCTACGATCAGCTTCAGAAATGAATGGGTTTTCCTTGGCCTGTGCTACACCTTTCCACCAAGTTGTGCGAAAATTGTAGTTTTTGCGATGTGTAGCACATGGAAGCTCTTGATAGCGCATGCCACTAACGTCTATAAAAACAATATATTTATGGAATAAAACTAGACAGGTACCTCGGATTAGCATTGCTGTTTATTCTTAAACTGCAATTTTCAGCAGCCAGCGGAGGGCATTTAGCCTATTATGCTTCCGGACAATATTTTGCGTCTCCCCTAATTCTGAAGCAGTGGCACGGCTAAATGAAGAGGAAACACTGAGAAGAAAGTAAATGCTTTAAATAGGCTACATCAATACAATATATAATATGTGAACTGAAACTGGACGGGCCATAATAACATCTGACTAGTTTAGGCTACTTATTGTTAAATTGCAATGTGAGCGGCAGCCAGCAGGGGAGGATAGGTCGCAGGATCATTTAAAAAGCAAATGTGCGTCTGCCCTGATTCTGATACCGTGGCGGTATTAATTAAACTGTGGGGGGCCGCCATGCTGAAATAAATGTAGAGGAAACACTGCTCATTCCACTGTAACACCGTCTTTTGTTGAGGCCTTTTACCAGTTGAGAAGACTTTTCATACTAGTTGTCGACTACACGTCCATGGTGGTGCTAACATTACTAATGCTTCACCGTCAGATGCACTTTACAAACCAAAAACATGGTCTCTAATGGACCTTTCCGGTCTGTTAATCATAATAGCCTTAAAACCAATCAAATTGTCCAATTTTCCTGTAGCTCCTTCTTTTGTCCCACAAACAAACGGTGGCTCTGGTGGTGTGTGTAGATATCAGTTGCAGGTGGGCAATAATGAGCTAAGCTAATAACCTACTGCAGAATAAGTTAAAGGGCTTATAGAATGGATGAGCAGAGCATTTGACCTTGTTATGTCATGTTAACACAGAACATATGCAACTTAGGTCAGTCTAAGAAATGCTCAGATCATGCCATTTCTCAACAGTAACTATGGGGGCAGGAACAACCGCTCAAAAGCGGAAAGGTCCATGAGAAATAGAACACCAATAGCAATCCCCAATGTGTCGAGTGTACATAACCACCAAAATAAAAATGCACAAACATTATTTAAATTTCCTTAATATTCAAATAGAGGTTTAAGCAAAATATGTGGGTAGAGAGAGACACTCACTGTTGAGATGTCCAGGCCATCTACTGGTCCTCTCTGCATAGCTGAGGGCACAACCGTGTCAAAGTACAGTTTCAGCTCATCTTGAAGGTGAACAGCATCAATATCCTCATCTAAAGAGAAGGTTAATATTCAGAAGATAAACATCTACTTCATTAACACAAAAGCTATTAACGTCACTAATGTTAGCCAACCCACCTGTTCAACAAACAACCATCTCATCAATGCTAACAACTGAGTAATGATAGCTACATACATTGCTACTTTTTTTCCATTATATAAGGCAAGAGCCTTGGAAGAGCATTACTGATGTTAAATCTGCATCATGCATTAAATTATATTTCAATACAAAATACAGTTAACTCAAATGAATACAAAAAAAGAAGCACTGCTACTTGGGATTTGCAGAAGTCAAAGCGAAGCTTTTCAGGTGCTACCCAGGTAGCAGTGCTTTGCCTGAATGAGAACATGGTTCCAAGTATGTATATGCTTAGAAAATTGCTGTGTCTCATTTTACATTGCTATTTGTACATGTAACCATACAAGTCAAATGTAAATAGGAAAATGTTGGAGTTCTTTTGTCACTTTTAACTAGCTTAAAAGGAATTATCCGGAGTAAAATGCACTTTAGATCAATTTACGGATGATTGGGAGTACATACGTTGAGTTGACATCAAAATCATGTCATTTGGATGCGTTTTGAGAAAGTTCATTCAGAAAGTGCATTTTACTCCGGATAATTCCTTTAAGGCTAGTTGGAGCTGGCCACCTCAACGAACTATGCTAAGCTAGGCTAACGGTGGCTGCATCAGACTGAGTTACTGCAGGCACAGAGATGAGAAGAGTATGTCAGAGAATTTCTAATAGGAGTAAGTCATCTTTTCCAACTCTGGGGGAGACAGCAAATAAGCTAATTTCCCAAAATGTTGGCGCGTTCCTTTAGATGCCTGCCTTCTTAAATACTGGCTCATTTTCCCATTCTTGATGACATGTAAAACTAAAGTTGCCAGTTAAAGCTAATCTTGCACAAAACCGGCAACACTAAAGCAGCCTCCAACTGTTCCCTTTCCATCCTGCATTATTGGAAACGCAATGATAACACCTCTAACAACCTGACATTCCTAACCATTAACCATTCCTAAACCTGACATTCCTCATTACCATGATTATATTACTTAAGGCAAGATAGCAGACCTGACAGTCCGGTGTTGGAAATTTCAGATTTTGATTTGGATTCTTCAAGATTGACTTTTACCAGCATATCTGAGAAACAGTTATCAGCAAAGAAGTTCTCTGCATCACCTCTGTGAAGCAAAAGGGATGAAAATAGGTTAGAGGATCGACAGAATATGAAGATAGCATTAAACATATCTAGCCTAATTACAGAATGAGGCATGAATATTTTGAGTAGTAAGTGAAAATAAGTACATTCTGACAGCTTATAACAAATCATATATTTAAACAGAAGGTTATGAAGGTAAATTTGAGAATTGAGTGTAAAGGGTACAGTCTTGCTGCCCAAGTAAACTAAAGCTATGGAATACTAAGCAGAATGTATAGTTCCAATGTTAATACTGTAATATGGTTATGGTTATAGTTATGGATTTAGCAGACGCCTTTGTCCAAAGCGACACATAAATACAAACATAATAATATTTAAAATTGAACAGGGAACAGATTAGAATGTAGGTCAAATATAATAAGGATAATAGTTATAATACACAATAATATCAATTCAATCAATAGCCTAATAAAAAGCAATGGAAAAAAAGGGGAAAGTCAATAATAAAACAATAATGTCCATTCAATCAATAATATAAAAACAATGACATGCTAAGACTACATTAAGAAGAATATCAATAATAAACAATAATGTCAAACTTGAGGAACTTTGAAAACCACCGATGGGCTGCTAAGAAAGGCTCTGTTGTAGTTTCTAGATGATAGCCTACACATACAAAAGTGTGTAGGCCATCATCAATGTCAATTATACCTCTTATCAGTGTAGATTATTTATGGGTATCCTCATTTATTGTGATGTCCAAATTCCATGATAGTGTTTGTTTCACACAGTGTGTGGTTTGGACAGTGGCGGTTCAGACCTCCATGGGGCCCTAAGCAAAATCCTGCTAAGGGCCCCTCCAACCTGAACTCTGAGGGCCAAATTGTAACCATTTTTTGACAATCGCATCTGACACCTCAGTGCTCCCAATACAATCATCCCACCCCATTTAGAATTTCTACGGAAAGTACAAAATATAGTGTTTTTCCCCATAAAGGACTAGGAGAAATAAAAATAATTGTGTGTGAATCACCTTCACAGCTATAAATGCCCAGTTCTGGGCTGCTTGTTTTTGATGCTTGCTGTACATATCCCATTACAAAAAATAACTGCAGTTTTTTTCGAAGTACAGTTCAGTTATACTACCGTAGGCTATAGTGCAGTAGCCTAGTATTTTCATGTCCAAAATACTGCATTTCTGCAGTAAAATACAGTACTATATGCAGTACAATGCAATTTTGTTGTGTCCAAAATACATTTCCTGCATAAGAACTGCAAAAATTTCCTCCAAAACTGCAGTTTTGATACTCAAAAAACTGCAGTTTGACACTTGAAGTAAGCTAATGTAGCTTTTTTTTTTTTTTTTTAAAGGGTCTGGTTGCTTGTAGCCTACTGGCTGAGGCTGACTGTTCTTCATCTGTGTCAGTAGGCTATACTTGCCAAAGACATAGGATAGGCTACTGAGCTGGCTCCCCCTGATTCCCTTCAATATTTTTTCATACATAGACTATTTTAAATAATCATTTTAATAGTTCATGTAGGCCTAAATTACGTTGTGCATCTATTGTCCAGTATGCACAGCAAATCAATACATTAGGCTACTTTCCATTTGGCATAGGCTGCGTTCAGTTGTAGGCTATCTAAACCAACTAAAGCTTGACTTAAATTATTGTAAAACCATTTACTTCTTTTAAAAATGTATTGGACGAGTGAAATCACCGATTAGTTTCGACGGTTCGTGTTTCTGCTGAAAAACCGCTAGTTTCATCCCCAGCTGCACGTTATTTTGAACGCATTTAAAGACGCGGTTATATAAATGTAGCCAGTCGCCCACATTTAAAAAACAGAATATGCGATTATATTTCACAACTTTAAGATGTACTGTGACACAAATTGCAGCAACAACTTGACCATTGGACAATCCTACCACAAAACCTTTCCTGCAAAGTTTTTGCCGACATAAAAAGTGGAATATGAACGCATTTCATCACACCTGACAAGTAAACGGAGCTGTGGCTGTTCGCGATTTGACGGATTCTGAGAGCTAGCGGGATATTTGCGCGGCTCTCACCTGCTCTGATTCGGATCACGTAAAGATTATAAAAACTGATTATTTTTCGATTTATGGCAGGTTTTTAATGCGTTACGGAGAAGAGAGACTGGCGTTGGTCACGGTTTGGAAGTGGACTACTTTTTTTTTTGACGACGTAGTTAAGGCGGCAGGCATGTTTTGCCAAGTGCTGCGGGAAACCCTGGAAAATGATCTTACACTGCAGCTGTGCCTACACTGCAAGATGATCAGCGAATGTATAGCTTTGTGTACGTATTTATTTTTTGCAAATCCCTGTGCATAAAGTAGCTGATAAGTTAAGCTAATCTTAGCTTAAGCTCAGTTCTTACAGGTTTGCCAACCCAGCAACCTGCTGTCTTTCTTTCATGTTAAATAGCATTTTACTACACCTCTGCATGGAGCTTTTTAGAGAGAGCTTATGAAGAATCTAACATTATCTCTGTTGTTCCAGTTCAGGTAAAAGGGGAAAAAAGGGGAGCATTGTGTGGAAAGATAAAACCGGTCACAACTAGAGGTATTTGGGACATGCTGTCCTGGGAAAACATTTTGAAAGATATTCACTTTACATGCTAATTTCTACATGTGGGTACTACATTCAATTGGCCGTCTTCACGCGTGATTCTCACGTGACCTCACACGTGAACCATGCAGCTTCTATTTACATTTCCCCAGTGAAGCTGCAATGACCCAAACAACCACCAGATGGCACTTGTGAGCAGGGTTAGGAACGTTGGCTTTTGCCGCTTTGAGTCTGCGTGCCATTATGCCACAGTACAGTACAGTGGCCCTTCCGCGGCACACCGTTGACATGTGAATACATTGAGCCAATCATGTGGTGTGTTGTGAATACATCGAGCCAATCATGTGGTGTGATCTCGCAGCTGGAGCAAGGTTGGTGTCGAGAAGCCTTGCGCACGCGCATTTCTGCCGAAATAGATGCCCGATAAGTCCCCAAAAAGCAGTGCAATATGGCCGCCGAGTGGAGGGACTTGCCTAAAAGGACTTTGGTAAAACCATGGCCAAAGCACAAACAAAAACACAAAGTTCGGACTATGAGACCTTTCTAATGGGAATATACTGGCTGTAGCATTGATGTCTCATAAGCCAGTACTTTGTCTCATATTTCCTAATCTTTTCTAGCATTTTATGGTCATTTTAAGCTTGATATGAAGAACTTCATATGATACTTTTTACCTAATTTTGAGTAAGGAGTGAAATTCTTCAGTGGGTGCATACTCACAAGTCATCCTTAAAGCTTAGGGAAAATCTTTGCTTCTCCTCAGAGCTCAGAGTCTGTTCAAGAGAGAATTTATCATCTTCTAGGTATGATGCTTGAGTATCTATTATTCTGGAAGAAACAATGATGGAGATGGAAATGTTTAACTACAAAATTTCAGTCACATATCTGACTAGTATCAAATGCTTTTCATACAAACCCTATCATCTTACAGTGTAAAATATTTTACAATCATTTATAAGTGGAAATAAACAATTTCCTCTGACTAAGTACTGAGCAACAACAAATTGACAAAAACCTCTTTAAACAGTAACGTCAAACAGTTTATGATGTCATACATGCATTTTTACTTTAATATACATAATCCTATACATCAGCTATAGACTGGTTTTGTGTGCTCATATAATGTGTGATGTAATTAGTAGAATTCTTTTTTGCTTGCCTATTTGGCTGCCCATTACTGATTTCATTTGTATGAGCAATTGCCAAAATGTGTGACAATATAACCTCTACACACAGAGTAACTTCAAATGAAAATAGGATTTTGAAAGTGTCAAGTTGATTTTTCGAAAAAATAATATTCTTACAGCAAATACATTTTGATGCTTTCTGATTATTGTTGCCAAGTTTGACCTGAATGACCTTCTTCTACCACTTTCTCCTCCAACCACACTTTGACTATAGTACTTATAATGTCGGCACTCTTATCCTGTTGTAATAGTATTGACAAATGTAGTAGTAATTCCAAGCTAAGGTCTCCTCTGCAACGTAGCTTGAATTTTTTACTCTTCTGTAAATGTATATCAGGTTTATATGCCAAGTATACTTGCGTATACAAGGAATTTGGTCTCTGCATTTATCCCATCCGTGTATTAGTGAACACACAGAGCACACAGTGAACACACAGTGAGGTGAAGCACACACTAAACCAGAGCAGAGACCTGCCTTGCTACAGCGGCGCTCGGGGAGCAGTGAGTGGTTAGATGCCTTGCACAAGGGCACATCAGCAATGGATGTGGGCATGGGGGAGCAGTGCTCAACTGGCTCTGATGAATGTCTGAGAAACTCCATCGCTACCTTGTTCTAGCCGGTGCCTGGCGTGTATATGTGTAGTGCCATAGAGCAATTTGTTACATTGCGAGACCGCGAGACTTTCTGACTGAGGCTGGCGGCTTGCCAGACCAAAGTTGAAAGGCTGTTTTTTCTGCTCACAGACGCTAAGGGGAAGCGAGACAGCCACCATTCAACCTGGAAAATGTCATGTGTCCGAAGAAATGTCAGAAGCTGATGGTCTAATCAGATTTAATGATCTATGCTAGGCTGGAGCTAAAACTGATACCACCAGACTCAGAACGGCTGGATGAACTGGAGAAAGGTAAAAATCAATTGTTTAACTCAAGGGGGAGGTGGAAAATGAGTGTAATGTGGAGTATGAATTGATTTTTTCCGGACATTACACATGGCACCTTTAAGGTAAAGTAAATTACGCTAAAAAAAAACTGCATAGTTCCCCTTTACTCTTAAATTGTGTATTGCATTCTGTTTTTAGTTATTCTTTGTAAAACAATGTGTTACTCCTGTCTGTGAAAATCGCAATATAAATAAATTCTTACTTACAGTCAATAATTTCTTGGACTTTAAATCACACACTAATAAGTTATTACAGCCTACCTGTTCGCTCTTATTTTAGCAACAGTGGAGGCAGCAACAGGTATCCCTAAAGTCGGGCCGAGTGTCAGATTCTCCAAGGAGGACTGGTCACTGGTACTATTTGAGAGAAGGCTGGGAAAAGACTCATCCACAATGTTTCCGAAATTCTCCATCATGTCAGCCTCAGTTAAACAGTCAGCAGAAGATGAACTGTAAAGAAATAGGGAAGGGAAGAGACATTCATGTCACTTAGACATTACAATACTGGTGCTGAATTTACTTTGGCAGTGATAAAGCAGCATAAGCAGTCAGAACCAATTCAGTCAGAGAAGAGAATATTAATTTCAATATCCAATAAGTTTTATTTATATGGAGGCGCGGCTCTGCTCTGGATCCTCCCTGTCCTTCAGCGTGCATACTGATAGCCTAAGGGCCAATTTACACAGTGTTTCCCATACATACCACAACAAGATCAACACTGGCCATCACACAAATCATCTATGTTGTACTATTTAAATTAGATAAAATCTTTTCATTGACCTGCGCTTTTCACTCTCGCAGTCTTTCCTTGCCCTGTCCCGCTCTCTCTCCTAACGGACCTGCCGCCTCTCTGCATGTAGGCCTACATTTAACAAAACATTAACAATTGCTGAAGGATTGTTGTTGGCACAAAGAAGCATTAGAAGATGACGGGCTAAATTGCTATTAAATCTGCTTAGAATCGTGACCATGCTGCGCAAATTTGTTCAAAACTGAACTCAACTCTGCTAAGGTCTTATCACACCATAGTAAATTGGGGAGACTAAACTAATTTAAGTTATGCAATCAAGCCATATCTCTAAGCCAGAGGCGGCTCCTTCATTGAGGAAAGGGAGGAACACCCTCCCTAAAATTTCAGAGAAAAATAAAAAATATATAAAGTGAATTACTAATCTGATAAATTACTGTTAATATTACTATTTGAACACTTTGAATGAACAAAATCGTTCCCCTATGTCAAAATGCCAACAGAAAATTACTGTCTGGAGGAGCTTCCTCCTCAAGCCCCTTATTGAATAATGTTTATTTTGTGAGCGAGATCCAGACGTAGCCTACTTGGGATTTTGTGCAGCTACTTCTGTTCACGTAGTATTAATGAGACAGTCACATTTTTTCCTACATGGTATTATATGGAGAGAAAACATTTGCCTTTGAGTATTTTAATATTCAGTTGTAAACAAAGAACCCTTCTCATGTAAGCCTTTTGTAAATGGGCTGAAGTTCGCTCTAAATATCTACGTGTATCGATTATGCTAACCGTTAGCATCTCTAAGGGATTTCTTATATACATTAGCCATAAGATAACGCATTAGTTTCTATTCTGTAACTTGGAATGCTAGCCTACATGATTTCTCTTAAACAAAACATCGAAGGAAATAACTTAGATGGTACTCTGTTGGTCTGCTTAGTTTTACAGTGAATCCTAAGTAAAGGTTTTTGAAAGGAACTTAAGCTTCAGACTTTCTCTTGGGAAACTGTTAGGCCTAGTCATCTTCTTTAATGTAGCTGGCTAGACCATGTCATTGCCACACACAAGTGGGCAAAATTGGAAATGTGTCAGAGTGACAATGCATTGGTTGATTTGCTTAAAAAGTCACAGGATAGGTTATTGGTTATTATTGTATTGATGCTATTCATAAATAATGAGCTGTAAAGTAATTCAGACTTCTACAATTTTTTTAAAGGATAGACTAATTATCGTTATCGTCGAAATCACAAAAAAAAAAAAAGAGATATTATTTTTTGTCCATATCGCCACTGAGTAATACACTTTTTTTCCGAAATCAATGCTAACGTGACGTAATTTAAGTAATGAGCATGCGACCAGACCGGGTGAAAGCGTCGCACAGGACCCCCGAGAAGGTCAAAACAGCATTTATTGCACAACACTGCCAGTTAAAATGCTAGTACATACTGCTGCTATAAATGTGTCTGGGTAGGTGGCCTACATACACTATTGTTCACATATGCCACCAACACCATCACAACCTCACATTTGCCACAAACACCAATCAAGTGGACATTCCTTCCTCCGTTATTTTTTTAACCACCGGCCGTCACTGCTCTAAGCTAACGTTAGAATACTGTTTGGATGTCGAGCTTAGCATGCTTAGTTACAGCTGCTTGTCAATTTCAATTAAGCTACTTGTGCAAGGCTCTATTGAATTTATTGACTGACACTGAATGTTTGCAAAATCCCGATGTAAATGGAAAAGTGAAAATGGAAAAGTGAGTCCAAAACTCAAAAGTGCTCGTCCCAAAGAGAAGTACGAACCTTATTTTAACTAACTACATAGAAAACATTATGAATTGCGTCCACGCATCAGTAGCCTTTTAACTGCGTTAAAACTGCAAGCTTCCTCTCTCATGACCTACACACTACCAAGACAGTCTTAAAGTGATAGGAACTCAATTAGACCTACACAATATATTGACATCAAAGATATAGATAGGAAAAAAATGTTAGTGTAGACTAGAGCCATGTGCCAGGAACCCTTCGGTTATGTCAGTTTTCAGCAGACAGAAGACTTACCGAAAACAATAGCAGCAAGCTAAAATTAGCAATAAATGGTAAACCTATATATCGTGAGTACACATAATAAAGGCTAATATTTCAAACAAGCTGTCTAAAACTGTTAAATGTGTTTATTATATGAATGACTTTAAGAGGCTTAACTTTACTATGTAACATTTTAAGACAGGTGAAGGGTTGTAAAGTGGCAAAGAAAATTGAGAAGAAATGTAAGAACTTTGTTTTCAAGAATCTCATTTGTTCTCAAGTTTTTTCTTAGAGAAAATCTTAAAGGTGCTCTAAGTGAGGTCATACCTTTTTTAGGCTAAAACATTTTGTCACTTACAGCAAACATCACCTCACCATCCGCTAGCTGCCTGTGTCCTGACACTGTAAAAAAAAAAAACACGATCTCTGTAGACAACCCAGGCCACAAAACAACTTGGGCAAAGCTTGCCCATAAAAACATAACAAATTGTTCCACCAAATCACCAACGAGATGTGCGTTAAGGAGAGTTTTAATTGCATGGGAGGGAGGGGGAGGAAGTAGTGAGCTAACTTTCTGTTTTGTTTGAACGTCAACAGAAGTGATTTTACCCAGCATCACTTAGAGCAGGGGTTCCCAAACTTTTCCACGACAAGGCCCCCCAAATACCACTAGGTTCTGGCCAAGGACCCCCTTGATGTGTTATTAAACCCATCGACAATACTACGGCAAATGTAAAAATACATTAAGCTAATCTAATAATTATTTTAGCCACAACCACATCGCGATGGAGCATACAAATTTATTTGGGGCTTTCTGCTATATGAGAGCCATCACTCTACTATTATTCCCAGTCATTACCATGGGAAATATGTTCAGATATGCGTCACATTATTATAATGGCATTGTATAACAACCCTCATAGTATATTTTAAATGTATTTATTTCTTGCTTTCATTTTCCCCTCCAACTTGCTGAGGCCCCCCTGGCGGCCCCGGCCCCCACTTTGAAAACCACTGGCTTACAGTGGCTGGTATCAGAATCATAAGTTGGTAAAATTGCACCATGTGAAGGGTTTTAGATAGATAGAGATATGATTTGAATTAAAGTTTGTTGTACAGTAGGCATAGGCTACAGTCCGATTCAGTTCAGTTAGAACAGACATGTCAAAGTCAAGGCCCGCCCGAATGAATTATCTACGGCCCCCGGGATGATATTTGATTAGTATTAGAACCGGCCCGCAGGCCACAGCCGCCGGCTGCTGTTTTGCACGCACCAATACTCCATTCCCTACAACGCAACGGTAACCCACACAAACTCACTGCGGCGCCGCAAGTGGGCCTCGGCTTCATTATTCATCAGTATTCAGTCAGGGCAGATGTCAACTTTCAGCTACCCCCCTCCCCAGTGTTGTGCCTTAACACGTTCATTGAACGAAAGTTCATGAACTCGTTCATATTTTGAGCGAACGTGAACTGAACGTACTGTATTGCCTGATGAACGTTACTGTGAACTCGTTCATTCTGGTGTCTGTGAACGGCCCGCTCTTTCAGTTTAACTTCGTTGAATAGGGTGCCAGATTTCTACAGAGCCTTCCACGCGAACAACCCGGCTAAAATACACTGTAAAAAGGCCTTAATATGGCAGCATGCAGGTCACCATTTGTCAAACTATGGGCCGCGGTCCGCAATGTGGACAATGGTCTGCAGAGTGAAATTATTCCCAGGCCATCGTCTGATAATTTGCTGCGCAATTGATCAAGGAGCCGGGCGCGGACAGAAAAAGAAAACAAACATTTCTGCAATTAGGAAATACTTGTTTGGTGTCATCAAACGTAGAGGCATAGAATTAAGTCATGGTATGAGCGTTTATTCAATGCATGCGTGTGCACGTTGGTAGCAAAGCTAAGCTTCAACCTATTGGAAGGCTATTTAATTATGAAACGACATTTAATAGAACGATGTGGATTTATGCAACTTCCATAAAAAACAGAGCACAGACTATATAAAACACTGTTTGGCATTAAGTATTAAAGTCAGCCAAAAGCTATTAATTAGTCTTGGTTAAAGATCTCCAGATCAGTGATTTACACATGATCTGATCCGCCATTTACCATTCACAAAAGCTGGTATTGTGTTTCCTGAATCCTTACATTCAGGCATTCAAATTAAATGTAATTAAATAGCATATATATTCTATTAGTGTATGCTGCTTGCATGAGGGAAACATCCCAAAACAACGGCACCCATATAATTCCTGTTGTTTTGAGAAGTATTTCTCATGCAAGCATCATGCAACAATGCAAAAACAATGAAACTATTGTAGGCCTAATTATATTTTACATTAGTAAAGCAGTACTCTGATGTGCATGTTTTCACAAACTTTTGTGAACAATCTTAGCACTTTAAACATTGACTGTTTTGAAGTGCATGTATAGCAATATAGTATAGCCTAAAAATAATAATAATTGTGATATCATTATGATAATTTGATGGGGGGTGGGAGGAGGGGGTGGGTTCATGTAGGTGGGCCCTGTGACCCCAAAGTATGCCTTGACTGGGCCTCAGGTCAAAGAAGTTTGAGAAAGGCTGATGTAGACGACAAAACAGCAAGGATGCATCGTATGATCATTTAAAAAAGTTTTATGACAAGGTCGGTGAGGATGGGGAAAATCGTACATTTCTGTGCAAACTTTGCCCGCACTTCAGTCACAGTCATTATTAATTTAATCATTAAATAAAATACAGTACACGGCTTGGTTCAATAGGTTACGTGCAGTCATTTTAATGTTTTAATAAACATTGAACCAGTCCGGCCCTCGGCTTGTAGCAAATTTGGTTTTTTGGCCCTCTAATGTATTTGACTTTGACATCCCTGAGTTAGAACAATATAGGTCCATTTGAGGACATGTTTCAAGGCGGTCACATGTGCAACAAAATACTACATACTGCGTCATTATCCGCCAGCACTGAATGAATAACAATTAGTTTTCCGACTTTTACAGCCTACTGGAACTCAGCTGATAAGTGATTAGCGGCTCTGAGGTAAATGGAACGCGGCATAGAACCCCACCATATTACTTTGACATTAATTTACGTTAGACTATTAACATTACAAGAAATATCGGTCATATTAATGTAACTTCAGCTTTCAGCTACCATTTAGATGTAAGTTACTTTAAATTACGTAAAACGTGTTTGCTCCCTTTAAGTTAGTTGACGCTTGAAGTTAGCCATATCGACAGACAGCTAACGATGAAATTAAAAGTTCCCATGTTGGCACAAATGTACGTTATTCATGATCAAGCTAACTCTTAACGCTTACAAAAGTACCTCGACAATGTCATTAGCAGCTACAACATGATTTAACGTCCTAAATACTGAAACAGAACTCAAACAACGCTGCATTGAGTGTGGCTAATTTTAGCCCCGTAGCACTAACAAAGTCTTTTTAATTCGAAACACCAAAGTTCAGGATACCGGTCTTTGTCCATAGACTGGAAAGATAACACTAGCGTCAAGTCCTTTTGAGATATAACGTTAACACAAGGCATCCACCTGCTTGCAAAGTAAAAACAAAAGGGGAAAAACAGATTTAACAGCTAGAAGCTAACTGTAATGTTAACCTTAAACTTAAGTCACCTCAAGTTAACTAAGCAGTTGAATCCCGAATCCCCCGCTGTCCCTGCTAAGTTAGACCCATTGATATCAGAAGAACACTTTCGAGTGGTTTTCGAGTAACTAGAAGCTATTGGATATCATGACTTAATGTGAGTAAATCACTAACGTTTGTTTTCATCATGAGCGACAACGTTAGCTGGCAAGGTAACGTTAATTAGGCCTGCAGGATGAAGTTATACGTTAAACAAGGACTCTTTCCCTTAGTGCTACTACAACGTTCAAAGTTAAGTCGTTACATTAGGAAGTTATATTACGAGAATAATCTGAAACAACCCCGGCCATTTCTCCCAGAAACTTACCATGTTCTTAAAAATAACAAGCTGTGTTGTTTGATACTTGCGACGTGAGATGATTAACGTTAGGCTACCTAAATTAAGTAAACCCGCCCGCCTAAACCTCACACTATGGAGGCGGGGCCTCTTAGAGTCATTGTCCAATGGCATTGGATAAACATGGAAGTAACATTCTACTGGTGTTCAAGACAACTCGGACAACATTTTGATATTGAATCCAACAGGATGGAAGGAGTCAGATATGTATTTTCCCTGTTAGAAAACCAGAAGATGAAACCAATCGAATGAATTTCGTCGTCTTCTCTCTTGCTGCTTTGCTTCGAAAAACTCGTCTATAGAAATTCTCAGTATTTTCCTCTCTCCATACCAAACACTTGCAGAAAGCAAGCACATAGATATCCCATCGTGTTAGGCAACAGGATGTTGGAATGGGGAGGGCGGAGACTTCAGACCCTATGCTTCAGACAGAGGAAAGGTCCGCCATCAAAACGATTTGTGTTAAATACAAAGTATCAAAGTGTTTAACCAGTAAAGGGCTTATTTTTGAGAGGCAATGGAGGTATGTTGCAATTTCGCCTAGCTTTCTGTTTAAATGAATGGACAGTAGCAGTTTACCTGTCGCCCACGAGACAGTGTTTATTTGTTTACCTACTAACGATATTTCCCGAATGGGGATACTCATACGAGACTCTCTTTGCATCATCGTTTATAAAATGCTATAGCCTAAATGTTATAATGTTGCTGGTGTTTTATACCATTTTTTGTTTATTCGTGTTTTTTATATATATATGATTTGGATAGGAACGTAAACTATCAGTTTAAGAAGTGACAACTA
The DNA here is from genome assembly GCF_018492685.1 of Alosa sapidissima. NCBI lineage: Eukaryota > Metazoa > Chordata > Actinopteri > Clupeiformes > Clupeidae > Alosa > Alosa sapidissima. The sequence goes on from NC_055966.1 coordinate 2,925,838, forward strand.
GCTTAGGCTAATTTAGCATATTTAAGATAGGCCTCAAATGCCTACTGCCACCACCATGTTCTTCTATCTAGTAGTTATTTAAGATTAATACGAAATTAAACAAATTAGATATAACCTAGTTTCATCAGGAAAACCTTTTGAGTTTTGGTATTGTGTTTGCTTGCAATTGCCGAGGTGAATGCAACCAGAGCCCGTCTCTGATGCAACTAACTGGAACTTTGCAATAAGATTCCATGATGATTTCTGGTTACGACTTCGGTAAAGTTAGACAGAAATTGGCAGATTCGCAAGATTCGCGTTTTGCGGTTCAATAAATCATAGGAGAAATGTTTTCATTGCATAATAGAGAGCTCTATCTAACCGTAGTAGGGTAGGCAACAAGCTACAATCTGGTTTTCATCAGAAAGAAGAAAGAAGTTACGTGACATATTAGAAACAAAAAATAGATGAGATCTCCGTGCAGATCTGATCGAAGGGTGAAATATTCTGGCAAAAATTGGTATAGTTTCTTAATTTGTGGCCTCCGCCAGACCAATCTTCATCCTGGAGAGTGTGGAAAGATGGATGTTATAACACCAGAAATCAAAATAAAGAAAATCATGGAAGCTCCTAAACCGAATAAGATTTATTAGCCTATTTATTATCATTCGAGTAAGTGAAGCATGGTCCAGGAAAGGGACATTTTACCAGGAAATTTTACAGCGCTCCCTAATGGCATACTGCGTGGTGACGTGAAAGAATGATCAGCCTTATATTGGAAGTTGGATATTCGACACATTCGAAAAATCTATTTAGCACTGACTATGAGGGTCGAGTTTGTGTCAAACCAACTTTAATGTGTTGAACAAGGCCTGCCTATATTACACAAAGCTTCTTTTGTCCAAAAACCCATGTTTTGATTTTATGAATTTTTTTATGCTGATAAAAGATTTTAATCTATTATGCGGCTTCACCTTTTGACTTACCCATACTAAAACACATCTCCTGAACTCGGCTTATTGCCCTTTCTAGGACACAAAGCTCCTTTTTCCCAAAAACCCATTCTTTGATTTTTATAAATATTTTTAATGTAAAAAAAATGCTTTAAATCTATTATGCGGCTTGACCTTTTCACCTACCCATGTCAAAACACATCTGTTGCACTCAGCTAACTGCCCTTCATAGTGCACAAAGCTTCCTTTTTCTAAAAACTCACTCTTTGATTTTATATTAATATTTTACTATTCAAAAATGCTATAAATCTATTATGCGACTTCCACTTTCGACCTACCCATGTTAAAACGCATCTGTTACACTCAGCTAACTGCCCTTCATAGTACACAAAGCTTCTTTTTTCCAAAAACTCACTCTTTGATTTTATATGAATATTTTACTATTCAAAAATGCTATAAATCTATTATGCGGTTTGACCTTTTGACCTACCCATGTCAAAACACATCTATTGCACTCAGGTAACTGCCCTACATATTACACAAAGCTTATATTTTTTAAAAACTCATTCTTTGATTTTATATTAATTTTTTACTATTTAAAAACTTCTATAAATCTACTATGCGGCTTGACCTTTTGACCTACCCATGTCAAAACACATCTGTTTTACTCAGCTAATTTCCCTTCATAGTACACAAAGCTTCTTTCTTCCAAAAACTCACTCTTTGATTTTATATATATTTTTTACTGTCAAAAAACGCTATAAATGTATTATGCGGCTTAACCTTTTGACCGACCCATGTCAAAACACATCTATTGCACTCATGTTTTATTTTTTTTAAAACTCATTCTTTGATTTTATATACATTTTTTAATATTCAAAAATGCTATAAATCTATTATGCGACTTCCACTTTCGACCTATGTTAAAACACATCTCTTGCACTCAGCTAACTGTCCTTCATAGTACACAAAGCTTCTTTTTTCCAAAAACTCCCTCTTTGATTTTATATAATTTTTTTTACTGTAAAATGTATATAAAATCAAAGAAGGGCAGTTAGCTGAGTGCAGCAGATGTTTTTTGACATGAGTAGGTCGAAAGGGGAAGTCGCAAAATAGATTTATAGCATTTTTAATAGTAAAAAATTAATAAGTATTACTTTTTTGATCCCGTGAGGGAAATTTGGTCTCTGCATTTAACCCAATCGGTGAATTAGTGAAACACAAACAGTTCACAGTGAACACACAGTGAGGTGAAGCACACACTAATCCCGGCGCAGTGAGCTGCCTGCTTCAACGGCGGCGCTCGGGGAGCAGTGAGGGGGTTAGGTGCCTTGCTCAAGGGCACTTCAACCGCGGCCCACTGGTCGGGGCTCGAACCGGCAACCCTCCGGTTACAAGTCCAGAGTGCTAACCGGTGGGCCACGGCTGCCCTAAATAAATATAAAATCAAAGAGTGAGTTTTTGGAAAAAAGAAGGTTTGTGTACTATGTAGGGAAGTTAGATGAGTGCAGCAGATGTGTGTTGAGATGGTTGAGTCAAAAGGGGATGGCACATAATAGATTTATAAAAAAAAATTATAGTACATTTTTTTTTATATAAAATCAAAGAGGGAGTTTTTGGAAAAAATAAGCTTTGTGTACTGTGTAGGGCAGTTACCTGAGTGCAATAGATGTGTTTTGACATGGGTAGGTCAAAAGGTCAAGCCGCATAATAGGTGTATAGCATTTTTGAATAGTAAAATATTAATATAAAATCAAAGAATGAGTTTTTGAAAAACAGAAGCTTTGTGTACTATGTAGGGCAGTTAGCTGAGTGCAACAGATGTGTTTTGACATGGGAAGGTCAAAAGGTCAAGCCGCATTATAGATTTAAAGCATTTCTTTTTTACATTAAAAAATATTTATAAAACCAAAGAATGGGTTTTGGGGAAAAATAAGCTTTGTGTACTATATAGAGCAGTAATCCAAGTTCACCAGATGTGTTTTGACATGGGTAGGTCAAAAAGGCAAGCCGCATAATAGATTTGAAACATTTAACATTAAAAATTGTATAAAATCAAAGAGCAGGTTTTTGGGAAAAAGGAGCTTTGTGTCCTAGAAAGGGCAGTAAGCCGAGTTTAGGAGATGTGTTTTAGTATGGGTAAGTCAAAAGGTGAAGCCGCATAATAGATTGAAATCTTTTATCAGCATAAAAAATTCATAAAATCAAAACATGGGTTTTTGGACAAAAGAAGCTTTGTGTAATATAGGCAGACCTTGTTTAAACACATTAAAGTTGGTTTGACACAAACTCGACCATCGTAGTCAGTGCTAAATAGATTTTTCGAATGTGTCGAATATCCAACGTCCAATATAAAACTAACTTTACCACGGTCATCTAGATAACTCTGGTACAACAGTGGCTGCTGGTGACCACATTTTTTGGTAAAGCATGAATCCCTACCCACGCCCCGAAACCGAACACCGCGCTTAACTCTCTACGAAACTCCCCCTCGCTCGGTCTGAAGCTCTTTTCCTTGTCTTTGCATCTTCCGTCAAGGGTTTTCGCTGCTTCTTCGCCGGCTCTGCCATTATACACGTTTGCAACAATAGCTAGCGTTTCTTTAGCCTGCCTCTGTGCTGTGGATGAAGGATGTAAACTGATCCTGCTTCGGTCGGCGGGTACGATACACTGAACTTGCAAGCAGGATATTCTTCCTACAGGCAGTAGGGGCGGGCGAGAGAGTCTTCATTCACCCTGTAATGAGTCATTTAACCATATACCGACTTACCAAGATGATTAATTAACACGAAAACGTTGCCTGGTGTCCCTTTAACACACCTCTTATTCATAGAAAAGGCAGTGAAGTTGAATATAGGCCTATAAGACACGTGATGACATTGCACTACTGTCTAAATGATGTGCATAAACAAAAGTGATATGTTGTTGGGATGATCAGAGAGCTAAATAGGTTATTTGGTTGAGAAAACAATATTTGTTTAATTGAAAGCCCATCTAAAAAAAAAATGGCTAGGCAACTGATGCACTAGGTTGACTTTGTGATGCAGTGGAACCTACACAAGAGCCCACCACCACATAGCTATCTCTTATCATCCCTTGTCTCAAACTTGGTCCATTTGCTAGGTCGTCCAAGTTAACGATTTAAAGCAGCACTATGCAAGTTTTTTTACCTTTAATACAACAGCTTCAAAGCCATTTTGATGGTAAGCAACCTTGTAATAGGAGAATCGTTCACCTAGCATACAGTAGTGATGAACGTGACGCGAGAATCGTGAAACATTACCTGGTCAGTAGATATAGCTGTTTCGAGATTGTCCTCGCCTGTTGCTAGTCCTCAGCTCCAAAACAATTGTACATACCAGTACTGGTAGTTTGTGATTGGCACATGCAAATGCTCTCAAATGCTTAATTGTGAGTGATGTGAATCTAACATAATTTATAGGTCTCTATATTATACAAACAAACAATGTATGCCAAATGTCATTCCTTTCAGATGATGATCTCCAATGGTGTGGACTATAGGTGAAGAGGAACTAGCCTTCATAGGGGACTAAGAGAGCTACATCATAATTACAGAGGAACCTATGGACTCTACCATGTTGATCTGGAGGATGCTTCATATGTATGTGGTACTACAGGGGGCTGTTAGGTCCTGTTATGCCCACAGCCTTTTTACCTGTGAACCTAGTAGGGTGCAGTGGTGCCATGGCATGCCGTACAACATGACTTTCTTCCCCAACATGTTGGGACACTATGACCAAGACATTGCAGCAGTGGCAATGAAGGTAAGAAGTCAATTTGTCTGAAATGGTCTAAATTTGACAGTTTCAGGCAGGGCTGATGGATTCATCAATTTCAAATTGGCAATGTGATTAGCAAAGTCTGTGATTTAGAATATAACAAGTTTTGCTACGCATCTGACCCAGGGAATGTTTATATTTTGCAATGTGCTGTGATCCTGGCACTCAAATGCTCCCCAATCAGATGTAATCTAATGTGACTGTTAGGGACTACCATTTTACTTTAGGAGGAGAGGTAGGCTAGGACCTACAGTGTTACATTGGGAGGAGAGGGAGAGGTGTAATTTGATTCCATTTTGAACTGAAATATCAACAACCTTCAAGCTGCATCCTCTTCAATCAGCATCAATATCAGAAGGCTATCACATGATTCCCTATTTTGTACATTGACCCAGAGGACTGTTAGGGGGCAGGCCATATATTATCATCAAGTGGGCCTATACTAAATAATGTCCAAATTATAACTTTGTTGGCCATCCTTATGAGTGTACAGAAAGAAAACAATAAATCTTACTCAAACCCGATATTGAGTAGTATTAAACTATATTTATGTTTACTGCAATCATATGGGAAAAGTAACTACACTGGGTATACTGAGAATCGTTTTTTTAATTCTTAAAATCGATATTGAATCGAATTGTGACATTTTCTGAATTGTGCACCCCTAAAACATATCTTATTATGACCGCCACACAGCGAAGCGGTGGTCATATAGGTTTAGTCAGATTTTTTTTTTTTTCTTTTCTTTTTCGCATGTCCAAATTTCCGTCAAGGATTCCCGGGACACTGTAAGACCGGTGGGCTTGGTGGGCATGTAACCCCACATGGATAGCATGGAACCTCCTGTTTTCGTTTTGATCTGTAGCCCCCCCGCTGGACTGGACCCCCGAAAGGAGGGTAGGGCAGACACAGTTTTCTGTGAATATCTCGAGAACCATAGGGTTTAGGAGGACCTTTTTTTTTTTTTTGTATGTTGATCTCAAAGGGCCATGTCAACCCATTCCATAACCACTCATTTCATGTATAGCGCCACCTAGTTAAACACAAAAAAGTAAAAATGAGGTGTTGTAATCGCAGGTATCTGTGACCTAACATAGTCAAAACTGCACGAAATTGGAAGTGTAGGATCATTATGACACCCTCTGAATGCACGCCAAGTTTCGTGGAATTCCGTTCATGGGGGGCCACACAATAACTTAATTTATGTTACTATACACCAACTGGCCTGTAGGTGGCCGGAGACAGTTTTCTGTAAATATTTCGAGAACCGTAGGGCCTAGGAGGTCCACCTTTTTTTTGTATGTTGGTCTTAAGGGGGCATGTCAACCTATCCCATTACCACTTATTTCATGTATAGCGCCACCTAGTTAAAAATTAAAAAGCAAAACATTAGGTGTTTTCATCACAATATCTCTGGCTGACATGGTCAAAACTGCACGAAATTGAAAGTGTAGAATCATTATGACACCCTCCGAATGCATGCCAAGTTTCGTGGACTTTCGTTCATGGGGGGCCTTACAATAAAATAATTTATGTGTACATTTAGTGACCGTACACCAACAAGGATTCCTGGGACACTGAAAGACCGGGGTACACGAAACTTGGTGGGCATGTAACCCCACATAGATAGCATGGAATCATCGCTTTTCGTTTTGATCTGTAGCCCCCTCCCCCGCTGGACTGGACCCCCCGAAAGGAGGGTAGGGCAGACACAGTTTTCTGTGAATATCTTGAGAACCGTAGGGCCTAGGATGAACAATTTTTTGCGTATGTTTGCCTCCAGGGGTCATGTAAACCCATTGCATATGCACACATGTGCATAAACAGATACACACACACACACACATACATTCACAGTTATCCTACGTATGACACATACTCACACAGTAGACATATATACGCATGCATGCACATGCACACACACAGGCACATAAACAGGCAAACACACAAGCACATGCACGCACACACACCCACCCACACACACATAAACGTAAACATGTACACGCACACATGCACACAATTCAAAAATTTCTTAGAATTATGAACAGGCAAGATGAGGGTGGGGTTGTATAAAATGTATATTACATGTGAAATCTATGAACTAATCATGTTTTGGTACTTGGTCTAGCTGATACCAGATGCCTTTCAGCGTGACTTATTTTTGTGGAAAACATGTGCTGGACTGGGCGGCGGTCATATTTTGTACCGCTCTGCGGTACATCTAGTTGTTTTATTTATCTGAATGGTGGTTTAAAGACTTGTTATATTCCTACAGCAATTCATGCCCCTTGCCAACCTCCAGTGCTCCCCAGATGCTCATCTCTTCTTGTGTCAGGCATTTGTCCCTGAATGTAATGAGCCCACAGTGGTGTTGTCACCATGTCGGGAGCTGTGTGAGAGAGTCCACTCAGACTGTAAAATGGACATGCAGGTCTTCGGTTTGAGCTGGCCCCCTGAACTACAGTGTGACAGGTATGCACTCGTTTACTTCTCAAAATGGACACATTTGATTTCACAATGATGCATACATTGACACATTGATATGATATTTTAAGACTTTAATAAAACTACTGTATGAGAAAGATGGTAAGTAAAATATTTGGTGACTGGATGATAATTGATTTTTGGTGATTATTCAGGCAGCTGTCCATACTTTGACTGCCTGTGCATTTGCATTTTAAATGCATTTGGATTGGCCACAGTAGCACTAAAATCTTATATTCTTCAATGCATATTGATGTATTCTTAGTGGTGTCATTCAGCCTATCTGATACTGTAACAACGAGAATGCAATGATAGAAAAATGCATTTCTTCCCTGTTTGTCAAAGACCAAATTGGCTTTATGTGAACCAAAAGGGAAATAAATGACTTAATAGCAGGGCTTTGAACCATATTTTTTTTCCAATTGGTTCGTTCCGAACAGCAACATGGAACCTGGAAATTCACATGGAAATTCATATCCTATCTAAATAGATAGAATTTGTATTTGAAACTAAACATTTGTGAGATACTTGTCGAGGTACAATAATTACCTCTTTTGATTGAGCTTGATTGACATGCTACAGCTTGGGCATACAATCTTGATTAGGCTACTTGCTGGCGGCAAGCTTCTCTATTACATTTCTCCCGATGAGCGAACAACCGGACATGAACCCTACCAAGTCATATTGCACAGAAATCTTGTCAAAGAACTGAAAAAAATAACGGTATAAACCAGTTACCATTATTTTAGATAAACAATTCTGTTCCGGAACATTTTTTTTTTTTTTTTTTTAAGTTTCTGGTTTTCGTTCCGTGAACCTGTTCAAAGCCTTGGTGAATAGCAATGTACTGCCTTTTCATAGCAAACCACACTGTCTTACTTTAAACACTGGAAGGTAAATCCAGGTATCCATGTCATGATAAGTAGGGTTGCACAGTTATAGCAATCGCAATCTCAATATGAACCAATTCAAATATCCAATTGCAAAAGCTACAAATAATTGTGCCCAGTTCATTTTGTCACATTTCTGACTTTTATATACATTTCATCCTCATCGACTTTGCCAGTTCTGATTGGTTGTGTACGTAGTGCATAAGGGGCACAGAAATTCTGATTGGTGAGCTTTACAATCATGCTCACCAATCGGGTGGCACAAAATAAAGAGACATTTGGAATATTGAACTGAATCAATTCATTGACATTCAAAAATCATATTGCAAATCGCAATATGTCCTAAAAATCCATTCCGTGCAGCCCTAATGATCATCTATAGAAGTCATCTATGAGTGGTCTTAAATCATGTCTTTCTCTCTCCTACCTCAGGTTGAATTACTGTCAGAACTCACTTGATGGGTCTATAGTGTCCCCCACAAAGCACGTGACCACACCCAAGAGCTCACCCTCATCAAAGCGGGACCTAGGTTTCTGGTGCCCAATGCAGCTTAAGACTCAACCTGGACAAGGTTCTTCATTCCTGGGAGCTCAAGATTGTGCCCCTCCATGTGAAAATATGTACTTAAAGCCACATGAAATTAAGTTTGCCAAGACATTCATCGGCGTGTGCTCCATTGTTTGCTTGTGTGCCACGCTTTTCACATTCCTCACTTTCCTCATTGATGTTAAACGTTTTCGCTACCCAGAGCGACCAATAATCTTTTATGCAGTGTGTTACAGCTTTGTGTCACTCATCTACTTTGTTGGTTTTTTGCTGGGCAACAGGGCTGCTTGTAATCAGTCTCTCCACCCAGGAGGTGTGGGAACGGTTGTCCTTGGTGCTCAAGGCAATAAGGCATGCACACTGCTCTTCATGCTGCTATACTTCTTCTCCACAGCAGGAATTGTGTGGTGGGTCATTCTCACAATCACCTGGTTTCTGGCAGCAGGGCCCAAGTGGAGCTGTGAAGCCATTGAGAAGAAGGCTGTGTGGTTCCACTCAGTGGCATGGGGCCTACCTGGAGCACTCACCATCATCCTTTTGGCCCTAGATAAGGTGGAGGGGGACAGCATCAGTGGTGTGTGCTTTGTGGGGCTCTATGACCTTGTCACGCTGCGCTGGTTTGTACTTGCACCATTGTGTGTGGGTGTGCTCACTGGCCTGGCTCTGCTGCTGGCTGGCATTGTCTCTCTCAATAATGTGCGGCAGGTGATCCAGCATGATGAGCAAAACCAAGAGAAGCTGAAAAAATTTATGATACGCATTGGAGTTTTTAGTGGCCTCTACCTACTGCCGTTGCTCACACTCTTAGGCTGTTATCTTTATGAGCAAGGCCGACGAGAAGCCTGGGAGCATAGCTGGATCAATGACCGCTGCCGTGACTTCAGCATTCCCTGTTCCCACAAGGTAAGCTGTGAGAGAGTGGACATTTTCATATCAAAGTAACCATATTTTTGTTTTAGTTATTCAGTGAATTTAAAGTGAATTTGTGTGTATGTATTAGAGTGCGGTGCGAGCCGCAAATTTCTGTCTGAACCCGGCCCGCATCCGACAGAGTTGCGTCCGAACCCGACAGGCATTTTCATTTTTATGTCTGAACCTGACCCGAGCCCGATGCAGATGATGCCTCAGTTATTCCCATGCTAGTGATTAAACGTTCACATTTGTGGATAGCCTGTCTTTAGCCCATTAAACGGAACAAACAACAAATGGAATTCTTGTCTACAGAATCAGATGTGTGCATTACCATTGAAAAGAAAAGACAGAAAAGTCTTATAGCCTACCGGTATACTATACCTATGGCTATAGATATGGTATGGGCTATGGACATAGCCTATGTCTTTACCACAGTACGCAACGCAAGTAGGACTGCCTTCACATAGTAGGTCTAGACTTAATTGCTTAATTTTCTTTGGTCTTAAAATCTCCTGCATTACCCAAGACGTGCCGCCTGAAATGCACATGCGTTGTCAAGGCTACATAAACAAATCTTGCACACAGGAAGAAAGCTGTTAGGTCTTGTTTACATTTGCAACGTTTGCATCATGTAAAGCAGACCTGTTGGTTACCCAACATAATAGGGCTCAGGTCGGGTAGCCACACTCTAATATGTATACACTAACGCTCAAAAGTTTGGGGTCACTTAGAAATTTCAGGTATTAGAATACCAGCTGAGACCAGTTGCATTGTTTTTTTTAATCAGGGCAGCAGTTTTCAGATTACATTATGTGCTTACAAAATTGCAAAAGGGTTCTCCAATTTTTTCTCAGTTAGCCTTTTAAAATCAGATATCAGATTAGTAAACAGAATATGCCTTTGGAACATTGAATACTGATAATGGGCAAAGTAAATATTGCATTTAATATCAGCCATTTCTTTCTACAACAGTCATTTACAACATTAATGATGAAAACAAGGACATTTCTAAGTGACCCCAAACTTTTGAATGTGTGTGTGTGTGTCTGTGTGTGTGTGTGTGTGTGTGTGTGTACCAGGATCACAATCAGCCTAACACCGTTCTTTGTGTTCTGTAGAGAACGGAGTTTGATTGGCCTGACCTGTCCTTATTTCTGATCAAATACCTGATGACTCTGGTAGTGGGCATATCTGCTGTTTTCTGGGTCAGCAGTAAGAAGACTTGCTCAGAATGGGCTATCTTCTTTAAGCGGACACACAAGAAAGAGTAAATAAATGTCTTTATATATATCATGAGCTATGAACTTTTATATGAATTCTTCATTGATAATAATTATAAATTGAATCTACTATTTGCAAACATTATCACAGTTGTAAAATATTCCTCCTTTTGCTTTCATTCATTCGTTTTCATTTTCATCTTTACACAACTTTTCCAGCATTTTGTTACCCCCATCCCAACTTTTTTTTAAACATGTTGCTGGCATCAAATTCAAAATTAACATATATTTTCCATATATTTGCTAAATATGGGTTTACGAAACTTGTATATTATCACATTTTATTTTTATTTGCATTTTACACAATGTCCCAACTTTTTCTGTTTTGGGGTTAATGTTCAATTGACGTTTTTTCAACAGTGGTCATATCATTTTTTAGTTGTTTGACATACTGTAATCGTTCTTTATCTCAACGGCACAGATACAGTTTCTCGATGTAATGAAATTATAGAAAGATTTATGTGGAACTGAGAACTGATAAAACTTTGTAGCTTGTTTAAAAGTTCAGAGAACAAATGTATTTACTTTGATTATAATTCTTGGATTTTTTGCAAATATGGGCATTTATTCATAATGAATAAAATGTCTTAAAGTCTTAACTTTAATTTTTTTAAACCTGTAGAAACCCCTGCTTATGTTCTTTGTGTGGTGTAGCGTAGTGGTAATGAGTGATGAATCGGCTACTATGAGCATGTAATTGTACCCTGGAAATCCAGAGTTCTCGCGAGAGCACAATGGAATTGTCTCTGCAAGACACTCAATGAGCAATGATGCACGTTACTTTTACCCCTTGCATCCCGGGGAACCAGCTAAACTGATGAATACAGCGCTGCAACGTTGGAGGACAGTAAAAATTGGTCGTAGTGTTTTCCGATTGCGCCGAAGTCCGAAATCATTCAGAGTTAACATGGTCTAGAGTTATCCAATTGCGTGCAGTGAGATTTTTAAATGCATGCTTGTTGCCGCCCCTCGATTTGGGCCATTACATTGTTCGTGGCCAGACCCTTAATCTTTCTAGATTACCAGGGTCTGGATTTTCCAGGCTAATTTAATTCAGGATTTAGGTTGCATTTCAGTCCCTCCAGGATTTTGCGATGTTGCGATCGCAACAATTAACGCAAATTCAACCAATCCCTCCAAATTCTGGGTCACCTTGCAATTTTGTCCAAACACTACAACTTTTCTGCAAATGTTACCAATCATTGTAGTTTCCCTGTGAAATTTGTCATCATGACAAATCATGTCATAGCTGGTTTTATGTCTACCGTGGACGATTTTATACTCCAGTTGTCAATGGAGAAATTACAGTATATGGAATTCTTACTTCCGGAATCAGTGGTGGGCGGGACTGTTGAGCTCTATGCGAACTCAATTAGACTTACACACCACATTAAAGATATGCCTAAGTGTAATAGTTTAAAAATCAATATAACGTATTTAAATGACAAAATATTTGTAGCTACTAGTAATTATGCAGATGATAAAATACTATATATTATTAACAAAATACACTTTATATGAATTCCAAAATATATTAAATAATATATGAAATAGAAACATATGACATAAGCCATCATATTCCGTGTGTGTTTGTTTGTTTGTGTGTGTGTGCATGTAGAGGGTCAAGCAGAATCTAGGATTGCCACTGGTGTGAATGATCACACTATATTCAATATTACTGATGACGTCAAGGTGGTGGGCGCCCCCAAAATAAAAAAAAATATTGAAAAAGTATCGAAATTGCAATTCTTGACTTGATATCGGTATCGAATCAATCATTTTAGTGTCGTGACAACACTAGTTTGCATGTTCTTTTTCTCCATTCCATTTTTCAATCTTGAATGTTTTTTTTTTCTTTTGAAGTTATGATTCTGTGATATATGATTTATGTTGGGGCCCTTTAAAAAAAATGACATGAATTTTCTTTCTGTTCCAAATAACAGTGCAATCAACGAGAGTCGCCGAGTATTGCAAGAGTCTTGTGAATTCTTTTTGAAGCACAACAGCCGTGTGCAGCACAAGAAGAAGCACTACATGCCTAACTCCCACAAACTTAAGGTCATATCAAAATCCATGGGCACCAGCACTGGTGAGCCAATCCCTGCACCCACTGATAACCAAGGTGATGATCTTCTCATTACCCAAACTCTTGGGAACCACCAAGCCAGGAATCAGACTGCATTCTCAAGGACACAAAGTTCCTCTGAGATGTCAGGAAAAGACCAGGTGGAGAGGCCTATGTCTAGGAGAAGTGGTAAAGGCCCTGTTGGACAGGCTATGGCTGCTCACTTAAGCTCAGAGAAGCATAACAACACTGGAAGCTCAAGCAAATTCAGCAGTCAGTCTGAGAACTTCCGAAAGATTTCAGCAGGAAGGTAAGTATAATATGTTAGTTACCAGCCTGGTGGCTTACAGCGAATTTTCTAACCTGTACCAAAACACATTTTTATTCAAACATCAAGTCTGCCTCAAAATACAACAGAGAAATCCTGAACTCAAAATGTCATTGTGGGAAAAAAAACAAAAAAAACAATGATGCGTAACAGTGCAAATCAGACCTTTCAGAATAAGAATAATAATAGCCTAACGCTAATAACAAGCCTTGCCAAAATTATGGGTCATTAAGTAAGAATACAAAATAATTGTTAGATTAAGTAGATTATGTTAAAACGACATGGACATTAGGCCGAACTTCCGACGTATTTTTTTGCACACACGCTGGCTCTGCCTGCTGCGCTGCCTGCACAATGTCCTCGGCTTCGCGAAATCAGTACATATTCGCGCCTAATTATAGAACGTCAAAAAGAAACAAAGTAGCCGGGCTGCATCCAGACACTTTGCCGTCAGGGGCTGCATGCAGTCGACTCAGACTCTCTACGGACAGTTTTTAATGTTTATCAGAAAATAACTACTCAGTATTCTGATTGAGTATAATTTTCGGGACAATTAGGGCAGGATTCGGGATTCGGGACAACTGCTTGGATATCGGGACTGTCCCGAATTTTTCGGGACGTCTGGTCACCTTACCTACCCGAGACGTAATTATTATAGGTTACTTGGTAGTAAAGGTAAATGCTGCAGATGCACAAATCTACATAACAAAGATATATTAATTTACTTTGAAATGAGTAGGGCTAGTTTACAGCATGACATTGTTTGTGCATATTAATAAATTGCATTTAATGACGGAAAATAGTTTTTTATCCGACTAATTGATGAAATAATCTATAGAATACTCGATTCCAAAAATAATCGATAGCTGCAGCCCTGTAGGATTGCTTTAAAGTGTATAATGTTGGTTTAGCTGTATAATGATTCAGTCATTTGCCAACATTGCAATATTTAGAAAATAATTTCATGGCAAAATGGATGCATGCGATTAATTAATCACATTTTGTTTTGTCTGTCAGGTTGTTTTTTTTTGCTGCCGTGTGATTGGCTAATTAGATATTTGTGTTTAATAAGCAGTTGAACAAGTGTACCTAATACAGTGGCCGGTGTGTGTGTGTGTGTGTGTGTGTGTGTGTGTGTGTGTGTGTATTTAAATTAAATATTTGGTATTATGAAAAGCTGAGTTTGAATATATTTAGTTAAGGTGTATGTAAACTTCTGACTTCAACTGTATATGTGTGTGTGTTCATTCTTGTAGATTTTACAGTTTGGATCATTTGCTATCAAATGTAATATGCATTTCTTTTCAAAAACATGGAATCACTGACACGTTACCATTTCAATTTAAAAAAATAACATAATGTATCAAACATATAGTGTAGAAATTATAAATACAACCTCAAAGAACGTTTCTGCGCATTACTTCTGTAGAAGTCACATTTCAAGCACAAGTGTAACTTCAGACAAGCAGACTTCATTAACTCATCAGTGTCAGGGCAAGTTTTCTAGGTGATTCTAAACTTTTGAATGATAGTGTACATTAAATTTGACAGGCAATTACATCAATAACATTACATACTATTAATAATTTTATGTAATAAATTCTTATTTTTGTTCACTTTAGTGTGAAACCGAGAGTAGAGTTTCCAGAAGATATGCAACCATCTCTCCATGGCATTCTTCACAGTAGTAGCGAGAGCCCTTTGCCAAGAAGTCAGGATCAAAGGAGCAGTTGTTCTACTCTTCCCAAAATGCAGACCTGAACCCAACCTTCAACCCCGGAACCTGTACAAACCTCAACCCTATGTGTATTTGTAAGAGCCCCTCCAAAACTGCAGCTGCATGAAATGTCAACTGCTGGAATTTTAAATCATTATTGATATATTGGAGCATTATTTGTCTTAGTCAAATACCAAAATTCAGCACTAGTAGCCTTCAGAACAATGGGGACTTATATGGTGATAATTATAGCTGTAGTCAAAGGTGTGATGTAGCAGTTTTCTTCCTGCTGACCATTTACATGGCTATGTAACGCCTGTAAAGCAGTGGTTCCTGATGTATGGGGCTGGGTCCCAAGGGTGTGGGGGTGTGAAAAAATGTAACGAGAAGTCTTAAACAACTACTGGTCAAATTAAACTACTGGTCTGGGGAGTGATGGAGAAGTACTAGCGTTGCCACGCGTGTACTAAATCTCACTCACTTTATTTTACATTACAGCTGCCTCTATAATTATTGCCACTCCTGGTAAAGTTGAGTAAAAAGATGTATACAATTATCCTGATTAATTTTAGTAAACACACACACTCAAAACAATGAGGGGGGAAATGACCTGACTGAGACTGAGATAATCATCACAGAAGTTTGATTTTGTGCTCAGTAAAGGGGAAAAAGTTGGAGAAACAAACAGCCCATCAGTAGGCATGGGGTTGATATTGAGTTTATTTGTATTCAGTTCATCAGTCATCTTTCAATGTATGCCGAACCCGCCTTGAGTGTTTGTTACCAAAATTTGAAGCTGTGTCACCTTATTTTTTTATATCTTAGTGAAACATTGTCATGATTTACTGCTTGAAGGTTCATAGACACAAATAACTTAAAAAACATATTTTTACTAATTTTTACCAAGGGTTCCAATAATTGTGGAGGGCACTGTATGGCAATGCATAGCAGCAGAGTAGCCTACTAGCCTAACCAATGATGATGAGTTCATAGCTAACTTTGTACTTATACATAATGTTGGTTGGCCTAACGTTTAGCAGGATAAAAGACAAAAGTTCAACAGAGAAAATTTTATTAATTTAAATAGTTTGGATGCAGAAATAATGTTAAAGAAAAGCTATGCAACAGCCGATGGACATGTTGGCTATATGAGCCTCTCCATTGTGGTGCTGGGTGTGTGTGGGGGTGGGGGTGGGGGGGGGGGGGGTTGGGTGGAAACCACTGCTGTAATGCCTTAAATAGACGAAATATTTTTCATATAGCGTAATATTTCTTGTGAGAGAGTAATAGGTAAATGAGCCTCATTAGCTTTAAGGGACCGTGTTCTGGCCACCCTAAGAATGGCCTGGAGATGGGAATCGCTTCATCTAAATATGCCTTGATTTATTGATGCTTATCATTTCAGCTTTGTTTGTATACTTCCAAAGAGACACAAACAATGGACAGTTTGTGAAGGAGTTAGGTAACTCTTAGAAATTCTATAATTTCTGGTTCACTTTTGTATTGGAAGGATACGCCTTGAAGTCAAAAATGGGTGGTCAGACTCTTGCTGCAAGTTTGGAATGGCAGGGTTACACTGTGCCTTCATTTGGAAACTCCTGATGGTAAATCATAGAATTTGTTTAGGGCATTTCCCCTTTCATCTGGCAAGTCTCTGACACAGTACATGACAACATTGTCTCAGTTTGCCACGAAAACATGGGTTCAAGTCATTTCATGTATGTTATTGATAAATTTCATCATGACTGATTAATAGAAATGTATGTTGATTTTTGAAAACATGTTTTACTTTTATATATATTTTTGTGTAGTCCCATTTCTTATTTCAAAATGCTTTGTGCAACTATTTTAATCATGCAAGCCTTTTAAGGACATTTCTGTAGCCTGCTAGATAACCTGACTACTACTCACGTAATGGGCACTCAGAACCACTAACCGACTTTAGATATGGATTATTATATCAAGCAGGCCAGCACTTGTTTGTTTAGCTTCACTCCCACTGTTCTTTATGTTTAATGTAGTGTGTGTGGGGGGGGGGGGGGGGGGGTTGTATGACAGAATTCTTGAATTATAGTCAGACATGCCACAGGTAGGGTTTTTTTGGTAAAATTGTCATTTTCTAAAGTGCTTTGTTTTGTCTTTTTTATTAAAAGTACGTCAAGTTTCACATTCCTCTGTCCGTCCCTTTTGTTCTCGCATTTGTAAGTTTAGTTGGTGCCCTGAAGTGATATTTCTGAGAAAAGTTCAAAATCCCTATTATTTTTGTAAAATAATGCGGAAAAGGTTTTCATGCATGCATTCATTCAAGAGTATAAAACACACTGCATTGCAGACATGCAGAAATGAGCAAGAAAGTTGCAGTTGCCTTTGATGCAGATGCATGTCAGGTGGGAATGGCATCATAACAGTGGGGATGCAGATGCATAGTCTGGTGGAAGTGGGCAGTACAGCACAGAAGATACAGACTCTGGGGTGGAAACATGCAAAGCAGTGTTTCAGCAAGTAGATGGTGGAAAGACTGTAACAACTTCCACATTTAGCAGATTCTACAATCTATAAGGGAAACTCAGGTCTGAAGGTCTGTCAACAAACCAGCCAGCCACAACCCACAAAGACAAGTATTATATCTCTTCCCCCCCCCCCCCGAAAAAAAATGCTAGTCCTCAACACCAATTGCGGTACAAAATACAGCCGCTGTTCAGTCCTGCACATTCTCTCCGCAAAAATAAACGCTTATCAATTTGTCTCCATCTCTTACTCCAGTCCCTACTCTTGCAACTTTTGTGCATGTAAATGAGTGTGTGCATAGTGTTTGTGTACAGTATATGTGTGCTTCTGTGTGTGTGTGTGTGTTCGTTTGTGAGTGTGCATGTGGGGGTAATGGTGTGCCTGCGTGTGTGTGTGGGTGTGTTTATGTGTGTGCATATGTGCTTGTGTGTGCATGCATGTGTGTGTGAGTATGTGTAGCTGATATGGCCCCCATGAACATAATTTCACAAAACTTGGCATGCATTCAGAGGGTGTCAATGATCCTACACTGTAAAATGTTTTTTTTGGGGGGGTGTACTGATTGCTAACTACAAAATAAAGAAATGTTGCGTGTAGACTAATGGGACTCAACAAAGTTGTTTCTTGTGTTCCTTCTTCTGGTCATTAGTAAAGTGTCAATGTGAGTGAAGATTGATTTTTTAGTGGCGCCACTCATAAATGGTTATTACAACAATGGCATGCTAGCATGCATGTCAGTATCTTTATTTAAGGGAATTAGTGATAAATCAATATGTGAAGATATGATTTTATGTCTGATCCAGGAAACTGCAAAATTGCATGGCATAATAGCATCATCCAGATTTTAGAGACTCCCAATATTTCACATCACTTTTTCAGGGGAGCCCATGTCATATTGGGGGGCTGTGCTGGCCAAAGCAACCACACATTTTGAACTAGTAATGGCAGTGTGTCCTGTAAGTTAAGAAAATAGAGAATATGTGGTGAGGTGTGGTGAAGTAGTTCTACGAGCAATTCTGTTTTAGTGATCAAAACGTGGAAATATTATCAGCTTATGGCCTCCTTACACCAAACAACTTTGACAAGATTTGGAAAAAGATTCTTGAAAGATTGTAGTCTTTTAACTAATACCCCCCATTCAAGCGTTACTCAAAAGACTACAATCTTTCAAGAATCTTTCCCAAATCTTGTCAAAGTTGTTTGGTGTAAGGAGGCCATAAGCTACATAATGCAAGTGTGGCAACAGTGGTATAAGCAGGATAATGGACTTTTTTCAGAAAGCAGAAGTTAATGTACCTCAAGGTGTAATGACCATTTGGCGTTCTGGTCACATTACCACCTTGAATGTGCATTAACTTCTGCTACCCGAACGCTGTGTCGTCCTTATCTTACTTGTAGCCTTACACGTTAAACAACTTGATTCATTGTCTATAATAGAATAATATGATGTCTCAGATAATACTGAAGGCCATATCCTAACTTGAATCATTTTGAATTTATGGGAGATCAGCAAAGGTTTTGGGAGGTGGTGGGCCAGTGTTCTTGGGCTCTTGCTCCTTTGCTTTTTCTTCATACATTAGAATCCTTTTGGAGACAAAAAAGAATAATGAAAATGTATAAAATGTTCTTACATTCTATTTGTGTTCTGGCTTCTCATTTCGAACTCAACTGGTAGAACCACTTTCTGTGATCATTAGTTAATCTGTAGTATGTTGTAGACTTACAGCCTTAATATTGCATTCCTCTTCCCAAGCATCATGTTAAGGAAATCAGTGTAGCTGATGGTGTCCCTGGACTCTTTATCTCCCACCACTTCAGACATCATCTTCTTTAGTTCAAGATGAGTCTTGGCAACACCCAACTTCTCCAGCATTCGTTTTAGACCCATAATGTCTGAAGGGACGTATTAAAGACTGTTGATACTGTTGAAATAAGCTAATATAGCAAAATTCCAGTGCTGTCTGCTTACCTATTTCTCCTTGGTCATTAAGGTCAAACTCCATGTATTTGTCTGGAAAAGGAGAGGGAGAGAATGTTATTGTATTATTTGCAGCAGTTAGGTATCATTCATAGCTATTCAACTATTAAATGCGTGGAGTTTATCACTATGGCCTACGTTTGAAAGATTCCAGTTTGGACTGCAGGTATTCCACATCAGCATACTTAGAATCAGTAAGGTACATCTGCAGAATGACACAAACAAAATGACTACTTAACCTTCACTAAACCATTTATTATATTGTAATGTGACTAATCTGAATTTTTAGTTTTAAGTTTAGAGATGTAATTATCTCTGGGGTGCCAGGCTGTATTTGCTGCCAGTTCAACCATAGCCACAGTTACAGCAAAACTATCACACAAATCAAACAACACAAACACATTTTATTGAAGTTTCAAATCATACATTGTGATAAATAAATAATTAATACATAACTTAAATAACCAATTCCCCATACAATCGAAGATAAAAGGATATTTAACAAAAAGGAAAAGTATGAATGAGTCTGTGAATGAGCCATGCTGCCAATCCATTCCGTCGTGCGCAAGAAGTTGTTTCAATTTAATTCGGCCCATTTTACTACAATAGTTTACAAAAATTCCACTTTTTAATGTCAAAGTGAAAGCAGATTTCTACAAAATAATGTTAAATAATTAAAAATATGTGATGCGATCCTTCACATGGAGCACTCAAAAATTCTTGATTTTTGCTCTGTTTCGACTCTCTCTGGTGGAATTTCACCAACTTAAGATTCTGATACCATTCTAGCAACATTCTGGACACAGTCACCTTGCAAAATCCTGGATACCATCACATATGATGCAAAATATGCAATTGCATAAATATTCCCCTTAAAGTGACTAAGTCAACAGCGGTCCAGCCAATTGTCGATATTAAGTCTCACAATTAGTGAAATGGAGATCGCCTGAGTGAAGTGAATGTGTATAGTATACTAATATAAAGTAACCTGTGTCTGGAAGGTCCAGTCACTGGTCAATGAGTCTATATTGAAAAGCATAAGTGAGGGGATGGATACAAAACACTTTTCAGTGATATCCATTATTAAAGGAGCTCTAAGCGATGTTACGCGGAAACATTTTCACATACAGTCACATACAGCAAACATCACCTCACCATCCGCTAGCTGCCTGTGCCCTTAATACACTGTAAAAAATGAGGTCTCTGTGGACAACCTGGTCCAGCCTGGACCATAAAAGCATAACAAACTTTTCCAGCCAATCACCGACGAGATGCGCATCTAACAGCTTAATTCTCAATACCAATTTCCAGGTGTTGCCTGAAATTGCACAGTGCCTGCTTCAGAGGCCACTGTTCCCACCTAGTTTGGCCTATAATCACATGCTTGACCTCTTTGGAAAGCTCAGACACTGTTTCTTGGAAAACAATCAAAAGAACTGTGTGGTGTACTGACACAGAGTTACAGAGGCTAGGATATTGTTTTTTCTTTCTGCCAGATAACAAGCATCTCTGAACTCACCACATTTCAGCCCTCTAGGTCTCTTGATATGACTTAGAAACACAACTGAGACCTAGCACAAGGTCTTGTGAAGCTATGTTCAAAAGTAGATCAATATAGAATGAAAATATGAGTACTTTAGACCAATATTTGCCAAGGTATGCTCATGTGTTTTGTAAAATGCCCTATGGAAACTCCCCATAGGACTTTTGGTTATCCAAAACATACTGACAATCAAATGCTTACTGTCTATGAACCCCTTTGTGTAGAATAGAGTGCGGTTCGGGCGCAAATTTCTGTCCGAACCCGTCCCGCATCCGACAGAGTTGCGTCCGAACCCGACCTGAACCCGACAGGCATTTTCATTTTTATGTCCGAACCTGACCCGAGCCCGACGCAGATGATACCTCAGTTATTCCCATACTAGTGATTAAACGTTCACGTTTGTAGATAGCCTTAGCCCATTAAACGGAACAAACAACAAATGGAATTCTTGTCTACAGAATCAGATGAGTGCACGCACGCAGGTCACACACAGCGCATATTAACAAGAGGCCCAAGCAAGTAGAATTCTAGTCTTATCATTGACGAAAAGTCTTGAAATGAACTGCAACAGTCATTGAAACTACAGTCCCTCTGTCACTGATCCATATGCAGCATCAACGTTAATTGGGGCAACTCGAGGAAATCCTCCTCCAGTTGAACGAGACGACCTTATAGCCTACCGGTATATACCTATGGCTATAGGTATGGTATGGGCTATGGACATAGGCTATAGCCTATGTCTTTACCACAGTATGCAGCGCAAATAGGACTGCCTTCACATACTAGGTCTAGACTTAATTTGCTTAATTTTCTTTGGTCTTAAAATCTCCTGATAGGCTAACAACTTTTTTTAACGTCACCCAAGCCTGAAATGCACATTGTCACGGCTACATAAACAAATCTTGCACACAGGAAGAAAGCTGTCTTTTTTACATTTTATTTTATTCTCAAAAAACAAACGTCCAATGCATATTGCCCCCATGTGTCCGAACCCCAACCGAACCCAACTACAATTTCTAAGTATTTGTCCAAACCCGACCCGACCCGTCGGGTCCCGTCGGGCTCAGGTCGGGTAGCCACACTCTAGTGTAGAAGCATAATCTTGGTCTCAAATGAAAGGTAAAACTTTGAAGTTGCATGCTTGTATTTGAATTGTACTTCAGGGGTTCTGATATGGAATGACTACACTAAATATAGAATAATTACACAAAAATATATTTGCAATTTCTATTTCAATTCAATTGGTGTGTATAGGATGGACTATACATCTGTACAACTGATATTGAATAAAATAACATGATTATTCAATTTCTATGGATTCCTGTGAATATTTCAAGACCCAATATGCTATATCTAGCATATAGCTAGCATATTAGGCCTAGAAGCTACACTGCAGCTAGAAGGTAGGGAAGCACCAAAGGCGGAGGAGGGGGAGGAGGGCATTTTTGATTAAGTGAGACATAGTTAGATTAATCTGACAATGTAAAGCACTACACATATTTTACATGAAGAAAATTGTCATGTATTGATTCCCAAGAGTCCAAGCTTTCAAATGATGTATAATATGACTATGCTACATAAATCTGATGTATACAAATGATTTAGAATGTTGGGGGGGGGGGGGTGTACAAATCTGCCTAGATGTACAAATCTGCCTAGAGCAGGCAGTCACCACAAACTAAGTGACCGTTCAAGAACAATAGTGGTGGAGAGTGGTATGATAACTCTGAAGAACTTAAAAGTTTCAGCAGCTGAGATGCGAGAAACTATGCATACAGCAACTTTTGCCTTCACCAATCAAAGCTCTATGGGTGAGTGGCAAAGCTGTTATTAAATTTCGACTAAAGTTCACCCAAAGTCATGTGGGAGACTCCAAGGTCAAATAGAAGAAGGTTCTTTGGTCTGCTGAGACCAAAATTTTGCCTTTTCACGCCCAATCCCCTTCCAACTAGCCTAGAAATCTAGACGCACCCTAGCAGCAGCAAATTGCTGCCAGGGCTAGTCTAGCAACTCTCCGTTAGCTTGTGAGCTCGAAAAATGAAACTTCTATCAGGCCAATCAAATCGTGTATAGAGTCGTTAGGCGGGCTTAACATAATGATTGATGGCAGAGTTGTTACGGTTTGGCTTGAATTCCCTACTTGAAAACAAATAAGATGGATGTTGCGCGTTGGCGAACAGTGTTACACGAGTTAAGCTTTTATTAAGTTGGCAAAAGTTTGAACTAGCCAACTAGCTCCGCTGGTGGGAAACGCATGGAACTCATAGCGCTGTCCTATTGCATGCAGAGGGAATTTGAAAGACAACCTATTATCCCGCCCCTCGGACTGAGCACTGCGAATGGTGAGTGCCCAGACCCTACATTTTAATGTGGGTCTGGCTCATCAGGCTACCTTCCAACAGTATCAGTATCCAGATGTGCAAGCCTAATTGAGACCTATCCACATAGGCTCCATGCTTTATTTGCAGCCAAAGGTGTATCTACAGTTCTTAATGCGGACTTGAAGGGGGTGAATATTTATGCAATCACTTATTTTGCATTATATATACTTTTATTTAGTTAACATTATGTAAGCACCTGTAAAATATGTTTATAGTGGTTATCACCACACTGTTTAATTTTTGTTACTACAATGACCTTAGTGCTTTATGTTTTTGCAATATGTTGATATGGAATTCGGTACAGACCAATCAGATTTGTTTGTTCTCTGTGTTTTTATTTGAATTTTATATCGTCCAATGATAATTTATAAATGTTTAATGCCCGCGAAATGGTGAGCTCTCTGAACATTCGGACGCCTCAGGAGAGGAGCTGAGAGTGCAGTCCCAGTCAGAGTTCAGAGGAGCGGAGTCCCGTTTTTGATAGGCTACTCCATCAATGCCATTCTGGTGTGTAGTGCTATGCCCACTGTGATCTGTATCTGTATATCACGTTTTGTCGGAGGTCTCAGGATCACTGTTATTATGTCCACTGCTGTGTTGAGGCAGTGTTGACATTTAGAAGCTCGTGTTTTTTGGGCTGTTGGCAAGCTAAGGCAGACGGCTAGCTAGGGGGCAGATAGCTGCTGCCGCCTTAGCTAATTCACCTCAGGGACTGGCCTGATACTTGTCGGGACTCGTTTTCTTCCTCCGGTGCTGGGCCCACCGGAGGTCGACAACCATCACAGACATCTCCTGCCGCTACACTGCTGACGTCGAGGATCCTTGTTTGAGGTCGCATCTCACTGCCACTAGCCAACGCTGCAGGGGCGCATTCTGTTCTCTGGTGCTGGGCCCACCAGAGAGCCACCACTGGCTGCGACTGCTAACGGCTAGCTTTGAGGACGACTGAGCAGTAATCAACCCCAGGGTCGGCTGCGAGCTGATTCGCCAGGTCGGGACGGTGGATCGTGAGTAACTTGAACCCACACTTACACTGACACACACACACGTTCCCTCGTTCTTGTTTGGATCACCGGCAAGTTGGAGGGCCGTTCAGCGGTTGCTGTCCTGCCTGCAGCTCATAGAGCTGCCACTTGTGCACCACCGAGCTCCAACGGCCAGCGAAAAGGGGGGTTGGGGCTATCTTTATTTTAATAAGTATGGGGTCAATACTATATTAATGTGATTATATGGTATGTTGTTTGTAATGTATCGCTGACTGTTTGTTTCTTTCCACACTGGTGTCTGTTTAGCTTAAGCTAACATAGCATTATATGTTAATCTTTAACATTACCATTCCTTAAAGGAACCATATGTAAGATTGTGGCCAAAACTGGTACTGCAATCACTTTCAAAATACTGAAGAGCGATGTATCCCCTCCCCCTCCCCCCTGACTCGAGGTTGCCAACCCTGATGGCGAAACACTACTGACTTCGTGATTAGTAGATAGGTGGAGGGTGGCGCATCAGGCCAAAACACAACATGACAATTACAAAACAAAACATCAACATCAGTTGAGGGCTGCAACTTCACTTTTTAAATGACAATATCCTGGCCGGACTACTGTTGTCAGTGATATAAGTATTTGAAATGAACATGATTTCTTAATGTCTAGTGACATATCAGGGCCATTTTATGATTAATTGAAATATTTTTCTTACATACGGTTCCTTTAACGGTCGGTTTTATCGTAACTTTACCCTTGAGTGAATTGTTCGCTCCCTGACATTTGTCAGCTTTTGGGTTGTCACGTCCACGACGTGGCTATTATCAAATAAATATTTAATTATTATATTTCTTTATATCCAGGGTGTATTGGCAAT
The DNA here is from genome assembly GCF_018492685.1 of Alosa sapidissima. Classification (NCBI taxonomy): domain Eukaryota; kingdom Metazoa; phylum Chordata; class Actinopteri; order Clupeiformes; family Clupeidae; genus Alosa; species Alosa sapidissima. The sequence continues at coordinate 2,951,066 of NC_055966.1, forward strand.
TCATTTAACTACAGTCACTAGTCTGATTATTATTTTCACATTGTTATTTACATTCTGTAGAAGTGCATAATAAACTAGCCTAAGGTAAGTGTAGTATTTTTACAGTGGAGACACCGCGCTACTAAATTTGTATTTATAATTATTCATATTCATATTTACCATTTATAATCCTACTACACAGCTATACATTTATATTTATGGTATCAGGAATCTCAGTGACTAGCACTCGTTAAAAAGGGGTTACAATTACTTTTGTAGAAATCTGCTTTCACTTTGGCATTAAAGAGGAAGGAAGATTTTTGTAAATTATTGTAAAAAATTGCCAAATTAAATTGATCAAGATTCCATTTATAAAAGCAGCAAAAGGGGAAATATCCAATATACTTTTTATAAGCACTGTATTTATGCTGCAGACGAGTTCTTTGGGACTAGTTGGTGAGGGCTGCTTACAACTCATGTCAGTGCGTATTCAGTGTTTTATATGTGCCTTTATAATGCTTAATGGATGGGTTCATTGAACATGTTACAATAGTTTCTACGATTTGCAGAAGTAGTTCTTAAGTAGCCTAAGTGTAACATTGATATCATTATACGTTTATAGACATGTCTAGAAACAATTGCCTACTAAAAAAACATCATACCTGATATTTTGTAGAATATTAAGAGTATATTGACTGAAAGATCAATTTCTGTGTACAATCAGATGAATGATATCAGACTGCATAATGTCACTATTAACAAATGTAACCAAACCTCATTGATGGAGTTCAGTTTGTCGTCTTGTTGGGATTTGAGCATTCCATATGCTTTCCCACCTGTAAAAGTTTGGGATATAATCAGGAATATATCATACTTAAATATATGTACATTTTCTGAAGTATAAAAGCCAAAAGACCATTTATAACCATATTTGGCCAATCAAGCTTTGAAATGTGGACAACTCTAAGTGAAACAATTTAAGGAAGTACAAAAAAGTCTCACACATCAACGAGCATGAGAAATGAGTCTGTGTGAGCTACATAGTGTGTTACAAAGTGACCTGTCATAACTAATAATAGCCTACATTATAATGCCGAATCTGTAAATACAAATATGTACACGTATGTGTTGCATCAATAGCATTATTTGCAAATTGCTTAAATACAGGGAACTTAAGGATAAAATTTACTTTAATAACTCACAATTTACCCTCTTCAGCTTGGAACAGAATAGAGATAAAAGGAGATTGTTTTTCAAAACATTACCTTGTTTGTTCATGTCTGTTATTCCCCACTAAAGAGATATAAGTCTTGGCAGATGTGGTGTCTGATAAAAGTGAAATGAAAAGAACGCTTCTAGTTCCTCTGTATATGAAGGTTGACAGAGGGGAAGTGTGGAGGTTAATGTTAGCTTGTCATGCACATGATTTCCCCTTGCATTCAGAGTGAAATTGTACTCTAAAACAGAACTGGGTGGTGACCTATGTTAGTGGAGCCTTGCTTTTATGGTCAGAAGATACACACCATTTATTCATCACAAACTCAACCTAGGCCTATAGACGGTTTCATATCCATGTGCATTGCTAAGGTTACGCATCTGCCCTGAAGCTATACTTCCACTCTGTACTTGTTTAGTATAGGTTTTCTGGGTTTCCTGGCTACAAATATTTTGGACATTTTTTAAGTATACCTTTTGGGTTCTTTTGCCTTAATGCGGATAGGATAGGAAATAACAAGCGGTCTAAATCAAACCGGGGTCCCCAAGAACACTCTGACCCATAAGTGGTTGGGATGCAGCTGCTTGTGTGAAAGTTACACTGATAGTAGACAGAGGTTGGGTGCAAGCTGTGCTTTGGCGTGCAACAGAAACTAAACATAGTCTGAAGCGCGATGCTAAATACACATTTAGGGCATGTCTGAATTCACTTTCAGTATTTCAACAGCTTTAAAAATTGTCTATGCGTCAACATAGCAAAAAAACAACACTTACGCTAATAATATTAAATGACTGAATAAAAATCCTAAGGACATTTAAGCAGTCCAATTGACCTGTTGCTAAGCGCCACCCTTAGAACGCAGATGAGCCAATGACAGTCCAGCCTCAACTGACTCAGACTCAGCTCAAACTAGAAATGCAATTCCGAGGAATTACACGAGGGGATGCAATCTGCTGGTTAGGGTGTTGGTGGGGCTGTTAAGCTTGATGCTAGCTGGTTGGTAGGGTAATTGTGATACCTGCAAAGGTGCTTTTGGAGTAACCAAATTTGAATCTTGTGTGACATGGCATTCTTGAGATATCACACTCAAGGTGTTTTTGACCTTGACATTTGACCTTCAACCTCCAACATCAACTCACTTCATCTTTGAGTCCATAAAAACACTCGTACCAAATTTGAAGCATGTACGTCAAGCCGTTCTAGAGATATAATGCTGAATGCATGAGATATTATGGCTGGGACTTTTATTTTGACACACAGGAAACACTTTAACAGGATGTGTAGTTCAGGTAGAGCTAGATTGTATGCTTAGAGGCTGAGACAGTTGAATTCCTCACAAGTGACACCTGTGCCAGTGTTCTGATTAGCCTGGGAACTGCTCTGAGAACTACTTAACGAGCCCAGCTGGCTCTATTATGACATCACAGCCCCCATTCAAGTCTATGGGGGAAAAATACACTTTTAATGAGAATATCTCAAAAAGTATAAACTTCTCAAAAATGAAAAACGGATAGGACGGTAAAGCCTTGGAAGATCTACGGAACGGTGTTTCAACCAAATTTGTACGTTAAGCGGTTTGGGCTGAATAGCGCGCACAAAAAGGTAAAAAGAAAAATAATAATAAGAAGTCTCCGGATTTCAATAGAGGGGATGCATCCCCTCTAACAACTCCAAAGGAAACAACAGGGCGGAGGCATACAATTACAAATTAATGGTTATTTATGGAGCTTATTTCATCAAAAAACCCTGACAGATGACGGATAACCATGGTCAAACATTGTGCATGGGGGACGTGTAATACTGATAGCCGGTACCCCGAGAGGCTAGAAAACGAGGGTATATTTCATCAACAGTAGCCTACAGGACGTCTCTCGCGTTTTCAACAGCTTGAAGAAATGTAGGCTGCTAAGCCAACAACGTGGGCACAGTAACCAGGTTCCCTGATAAACCCCAAGATGAAAAAGCTCATTAGCCAACTACTATATTCTTACTACATCGAATGTTAACGTAGCCTGATCAGTTTCAATCTTCCACTAGGTAGCTAGCATTAACGTCAGTGGTTTTTGCCTTGTATGTATTTATATATATATGTATTTATATATGTATGTAAGTTTTGAATTTACCCCTCCATAGCATAATTAAGTCTCTTTTGATTACTTCTGGACGAAATTAAATCCTTTATTGACCAAACCTCCTCAAAGCCTGCTCTGATATACTGTCAGCTGCCATTTTCCATAATGTATTTCTAATCAAGTCTGGTTTGTTTGTCCGAGTTTCACACAGTAACAATGGGATGCGGGGCTTAGCGACAGGTTAATTGTTGCCTGGGACTCGTTCCCAGTTGTTTCATTCTCTGACAGTAGCAATATAATGCACGTTATAATTTAGTGGCGTTAAAATACCAATTTTTGATTATGCGCCTGACTACACCTATGCTATTCATTGATACGCCGTCATTTGACAACTTGTCAACTCATGTGCCTGGCAGCATAATGATCACTGCATTGAGTGTAATCTAAGAACAAAATTTTGCACCTTGTGCCACAATGCACCTGGTGTAAGATAGGGCCCAAATTGTATTTCAAATAGATAGATAGATAGATATAGATATAGATAAATAGGGGAGGTAGTGTCACAGATCCAGTAGCGATGATGAGCGTGGGCATGGAACCAAAATAATCTGAAACTGATTTGACAAATGAGAAAATGTACAAGTTTAGTTTCCCTATAGGTATAGAACGTTAAAGGTTTATTTTTGTGTGACCTTCAGGGAACTTTTAGGAACGTGGGTTATCAGTAAAAAAAAAGGTACACAGGGAGGGGGTGGCTTTACCAGTTGTTCCACAGCCTTAAATAAAAACCTAGGGTAATGCCGATAGAAATAAGTTCTGACTTGCACCCTTAAACTTTTTTTGTTATATAATAATGACTCTTTATTATCATCTTCTATTTATCTTTTCAAATACAAAATGTAGTTTATTGACATTTATAAGGACATGAGTAAATGGTAGTGGATTACAGAAGGCAGCAGCAGAACTACAGTTACACCCCACTAATGATCAGCGGGCAACCTGTAGAGAGAGTCACAAGTTTTAAATACCTTGGTGTCCACATTACTGAAGACTTAACATGGACTCAGGCAAGAGGGCAAACGAGCAGCACTGTCAGTCGATAAACTGTATGTCAATGGAACTCTGTATCGCAACCCCAATATCACCACCTGGCTATATAGCACATCATACCTCATGCCAACATTCATCTTGATTATAACATTGTCACCCTCAACTCTCTCTAACCCACTGCCTACTGATGCTTGGATCACCTCTCTCTTCTCTCTTCTTATGTTTCATTCCTTTTGCTCCCCCTACCCACCCATTCTCTTTTGCTCTCTCAATGTTTAATGTTATTCATGGTGTTTTGTCTATACATGTTTGCTTGTGTGTCCTGTCTGTTTTTGTTTATTATGTCTATAGGCTAAAGTCAAATTATGATCTGTATGTTTTCAATGCTAAACAGGAAATGTTCATGCTGTCACCACCCCAGAACCAAATTCCTACCTCTTTATGCTCTATATTCTTCTCAGCCCCTACCCTTTACATCTCATTCGCACACCACATTACATACCTATTCCTCCACCCCCCCTTCCCCCTCTCCTATCTAACTGACACCTGCACACACTCTCACACACACAATACCCACCTTATCAAACATTTTCATAACTGTACAATCACAACATGGTACCACTTACATTCCTGACCTGGAACATCCGTGGGATTGGATCTCAGGCAAAGAGGCTCAAAATCTTAAATCATTTGGATAGTTTAAAAGCTGACATATGTCTCCTACAAGAAACTCATCTCTCAGAATTAGACTACACCCGCATCAAATCAAGACAATTCAATCACATTTTCTCATCTCATTACAATACAAAACAAAGGGGAGTTTGCATTCTGATTAACAAAAGAATCTCATTCATCCATAACGCCACCATCACAGACCCAGAAGGACGTTTTGTCATCATAAACATCTCAATTCACAATACCCCTGTAACAATTGTTAATGTTTATGGCCCTAATACAGACAACCCAGTTTTCTTTCAGAACCTCTTCACCTCCATCTCAACTCTATCTGGCTGTCCCATCATAATTGCAGGCGACTTTAATACAGTGTTAGACCCCACAATTGACAGATCTGATCACTCTAAAAGCAAACGAATCTGGCAATCCACAAAAACAATAAAACAGTTCATGAGCGATTCTGGCCTTGGCGATTGTTGGCGGCTTCAGCACCCAGACTCCAAATGCTACTCTTTTTTCTCTCCGGTCCACCACTCCTATTCTCGTATTGATTATTTTCTAACCAGCAACTCTATAATGAAAAATATCTCTGATTCAACAATTCATCCCATAGTCATTAGTGATCATGCCCCAGTTACAATTAAATGGAACGAACCAACAGCGACCAATTAGCAAATGGCGTTTTAATACATCCCTCTTACAAGACCCAAATTTCATCAGTTTTGTTGGGAGAGAGTGGGCATTCTTTCTAGAAATGAACGGCTCCCCTGAATCATCTCCTTCCCTTCTGTGGGAAACAGGAAAAGCAGTACTCAGAGGAAGAATCATCTCATATTCAGTATACAAAAAAGAAGGAAAAAGAACAGGAAGTAGAACTCAACAATAAAATTAAACAGTTAGAAGAAACCAATGCAAGCAACCCAACTAAAGAAACACAGGCAAAACTTAGGAAACATAAATTCAAACTCAATGAAATACTCAATAAACACACTCAATTTATGATTCACCGTCTAAGGCAGGAAAACTTCCACCATAGCAATAAATCAGGTAAATACTTAGCAAATCAAATCCAACGTAACAAAGAAAAATCAACAATCCCGGTCATAAAGAACTCAGCAGGGAAGCTAACCAGCTCACCTGAAGAAATAAATCATGTTTTTTACCAGTTTTACAATAAACTATATTCTTCAGAAATAAACCCCAACCAGGAATTCATAGACTCTTTCCTAAACAGCATCGAATTACCACAACTCAATGAGACCGAAATAAAAAACCTGGAATCACCTATAACTCAACAAGAACTGTTTGATGCCCTGAAACAGATGCTCGATAATAAAGCACCAGGTCCGGATGGCTTTCCTGCTGAGTTCTACAAACAATTTTGGACCATCTTAGCTCCACTTTTCATCAGAATGATTAATGAATCAAAACAGAAAGGACGTCTTCCAACTAGTTCCACCACAGCCTCAATTTCACTGCTCCTCAAGCCCAATAAGGACCCAACATTGCCATCCAGCTACCGACCAATTTCTCTCCTCAATGTGGACAATAAGAAAATGCTAGCACACAGATTAGCAGAGGTCACCCCATCCATTATCCACCCAGACCAAACAGGCTTCATTAAAGGTAGAATTTCATCCACGCAGACTGTTAAATATAATGTATCACTCTACAAATTCTCAAGATAATACCATCATAGCAACTCTGGACGCAGAAAAAGCTTTTGATAGGGTGAACTGGAATTTCCTGTTTTCCACATTAGGGAGGTTTGGCTTCTCCTTCAGCCACAGTAATCACCAATGGACTAACATCACAAAGTTTCACTCTTCACCGGGGAACTAGACAGGGGTGCCCACTCTCCCCCTCACTATTTACAATCTTCATTGAACCCCTAGCAGCTGCCATCCGTCAGAACCCCCTCATCAAAGGTGTCCAGACTCCATATATGCATCACAAAATCAGCCTTTATGCTGACGACATTCTTCTCTTTCTTCAAGACCCCACAACATCAGTAGAAGAAACCATCAAACTCATTGACACATTCTCTAAAATTTCTGAATACTCAATCAATTGGAATAAATCTGCAGTTCTCCCATTACATCCCAACAGCTGGGATGTGACAGCCAACTCTTCACCTATCCCACTCTGCACTAACTATATCACTTACTTAGGGATAAAAGTCTCCCCCAGGCTGTCAGACTTATTTAGCCTAAATTATTCCCCTCTACTCACTTCAATAGATGATGACCTTCAACGCTGGAAGAACCTCCCATTATCCATCATGGGCAGAATCTCAGTAATCAAAATGACAATACTGCCCAAAATAAACTATCTATTCTCTATGATTCCAACCCAGCCCACCACCCTCTGGTTTAAGTCTCTCGATTCATTAATCACTAAATTCTACTGGAAAGATAAGACCCCAAGGATCAAACTCGCCACTCTCCAAAAACCAAAAGCAATGGGAGGACTAGAGGCCCCACACTTCCAGCACTATGCCCTGGCCAACCAGCTCCACTTCATCCACAAATGGCTACACCCCACCCCCTCAGACAACACCTGGTTAGACCTAGAACAAACAATCTGTAAAGAAATTAAAATCTCAGATCTCCCTTTCTGCAGTCAGTCGGTCAAAAAACATCCATCCTTCAAAGCCCCAACAATTTCAGCTACTCTGACAGCCTGGTGGAGATTCTACCAGTGGTGGAGGAAGTACTGAAACTCAGTACTTAAGTAAAAGTACAAATACACAGAGAAATATTTACTTTAGTAAAAGTAAAAGTACCACAATGACAACCCTACTTAAGTAAAAGTAAAAAGTACCTGCTTTTAAATGTACTTTAAGTATTAAAAGTAAAAGTATTTGCATAATGATTTATATACTATATTCTAAAACGAAAAATCAGTATGGGCTGTGGCATTTTAATTAAGCTAGTTTTAGGTTATACTCGACTAGATAGTTAAAAGCTAATGCAATTGTGCTTACCATCTGTGGCCCAGTTTACATTCTGACCTACAATTCTAGAGACTGTAATACTGGTTATCTAACTAGGGTGATCTGCTGAGTAATATCAGTCAGCAAAACACGAGAGCCTGAAGTTTAACGGGGTAGACAAGGGAAACGTCGGGTGGATCGTAATGCCAATTATGCTGATTGAACAGAAAAGTTGCTGAGAAAGGTGTCTTTATGATTAGGTTCAGACGCATAGACATTGAATGAACGCTCACATTACTACCCCCCAATTGTAGGCTATGCATCTTTATTTGATCACACACAATTAAGGAATATTTCCTAATCTGGAAAATGTTACGTTTTTTTCCGGCCACCGGTTCATTAATAGTCTACCATTCATTTGTGCCGCAAATGATCAGACGTGTGACAGAAGCATGGGCATAGCCTGTAACTTCGCTGATCCGCTAACAGACAGAGAAAGGCACAGAACACAGTTGCATGTACAGTGTAGCCATGGGTCTGGTGAATATAGCCTACCGAATGCAGATGGCTACAAGCTCACGCTTTGCCTGGTCTAGACTAGAAGCTTATGTTTCTAAGAATGCACGTAGCGCTCCAGAATCTTTGGTAGCAACCCCGCCCCCTGGTAAAACAAACGTGTTTGTCAGAGAGAAAAAAAAACTGATCATAAAATGTATCATAAAAAGGAACGATGGTGTTGTAGAAATGTAGCGGCGTAAAAGTACAGATAATTGCTGTAAAATGTAACGAAGTAAAAGTCAAAAGTATGCACTATAAATTTTACTTAAGTAAAGTACAAATACGTGGAAAATTTACTTAAGTACAGTAACGAAGTATTTGTACTTCGTTACATTCCACCACTGGATTCTACCACATCACTGATTCACCTATAGCACCATCAATTCGCACCCCGATTTGGAATAACCCAGATTTCACCGTCAATAAAAAAACACTTAACTTTCACACATGGATGGGAAAGGGCATCACTCACCTTCAACACATTCTTCAAGACAATAATCTGGCCTCATTTTCCTGTTTGGTCCAGAAGCACGGCATCGAGAGTAAACACTTCTTACAATACCTGCAAATTAAATCATCTATCCTAGGAAAAATTAACATCCAGACAGCTAACCTTGACATTCCCCCACCAATCTCAGAGCTGCTTAATATTCCCTCTCCCAAAAAAATACTCTCCCAAATTTACAAAATTATATCTCGTTCAGAAAAAACAATTGGCCTGCCATATCACAAATGGGAATCAGACTTATCAATTACTCCCGGTGCCGACTTCTGGACCAAAATGTGCAAAAACATCTACCTCATGACAAAGAATAGTAATCTACAACTAATACAATACAAGGTTCTTCACAGATTCCACTTCACTGCACATAAATTGGCAAAAATGGGGTTTGGCTCGGATCTTTGCACTCACTGCACACAAAATAACCCAGATACATACATTCATGCGGTTTGGCATTGCACTCCAATCAACCACTTCTGGGTGAGTGTCACAAAATCTCTCTCTTCCATCTTTGGCTGTCACATCCCAGCATCCCCTTCCTTATGCATACTTGGTGATACATCCACAGTCAATTTAAGCAATTCCTGCAATAAAACACTGCTGGTAGCGCTGACTATCGCCAAGAAAACAATCCTCATGAACTGGAAATCTAAGAAAAAAGCTCACATCACTCATTGGAAAAACATGTTAACAGACTATATATCATTAGAAAACCTATCAAATACAAACTTAATCAATACTCAGGATACAACCTCTCCTTGGTACCCCTTTATCACCTACAGTCCTGACCCTCTTTGCCTGAGTTCCATCTCCACACCATCATAACACACTTCATCAACAGATACACATATCATAGACCACTGGGCAGGGGAGGGTAGCTGGAACTATTATTGTTGTTATTATTATTATTAGTAGTAGTAATATAAATAGCATCCCCTTCTTTCCCTCCCCCTTTTATTTACATTCTCTGATAACTTTACTAATTTCACTCTTTCTCTCTGCCTCTCCCATCGTTATTCTGACAGGGCCCCATTGGATTGCTTGGGAGACTCGGTCCTGGCGGGTCGCTGTGTGGTTTTGGCATTGGTTGGGTCCTGTGGGTTATCTATTGGCCCTGGGCCCCCGGTGTGCACCCTCCTCATACGCTCATGCACACGCCTTGTCCTGGAAGCACACAGCACGCTTTACTCTCTTTTAATTGCACTACATGTTAGGTGACATACATAAACAAAAACTACAAAACAGGCTAGGGTAAGAGTGGAGTGCAGGTAGATGCCTCATCAGGTGTCTATCTGCATGCCTCACTTATTTTAATGCACACATTGAGGAGGCATACATCTTACACAGGGTAAGTGTGGTGTGCATGGGGAAATCCTGACAGATATTCACCATGCATGCCCACTTCTTTTAATGCTACACTCTAGATAGACCCCTCAACCTAGCCATTCACATACTGTACATATTTAGGTCAAGAGTGGCGTGTTGTGTGAAGGTCTGGGGGCGAGGTGTGGTTGGTCGTGGTAGTGGGGGATGTGTGCATATGCTGGGGGCCTGGGGCGATGGGTGGCACGCAGGTCCTCCCCTCTGTCAGCTCGTCGCAGTATAACTGCAGGGGCTGGGTGGAACTGTGGCCATTAATGGGTGCCCAGGTGCCAATCAGTCAGGCAATCAACCAGGCAATCAGTTATTCCTATTATTATACTTATCATTAATAGAATAATTACAACTCCTCTCCTCTGAAACCCTCCCTCTCTATGTTCCAGCTTCTCTCCTCCTGGCCCAACAGCAAGCCAGCCTTATACATATGCGCACACACACACACACACACACACATACATCCTCACATACTCACTACCCCTCACCCCCCATCCCCACCCCCACCCCCCATCCCAACACCACCTCATTCACACTCTCAGAGCTACCATCCGCACCCCCCCCCCCCCCCATACCCCCCTTCTTTTCATTCCGGTCATCAATTTCATCCCTGATAATCATATCTGTAATCATCCTGGACGCAAATCATCCTTAGCCTTTCTGTTATTAATGTTATGTTGTTTTTGTGGAAGCCAAGTCAATGTGATGTCTTGTTAAGTTACAGTATGTGTTTATGTAATGTACATCTGTTTGTCGTATGTAGTATTCATGTGCATGTCGTAGTGTTTTTTTTGTATTTTCTGTAATGTCAATGATGTTTGCAAATAAAAAAAATAAAATAAAAAAAAAACATGGACTGTTAACACTCAATATGTCCTGAAGAAGTCCAGACAACGACTCTACTTCCTTCGTCAGCTAAGGAAATTCAAAGTTTCTACATCCATCATGAAGGCCTTCTACACTTCAGCGGGTGAGTGTTCTAACTGGTAGCATCATCACCTGGTATGGGAACTCCACAGTTAGAGATTGTAGTACTCTGCAGAGAGTAGTGCGCTCAACTGAACGTACTATAAGAACTCAACTCCCTGCTCTACAAGATATCTATTCCAGAAGAGTACTCCTAAGAGCCCAAAAGATTCTGAAGGACTCTTCTCATCCTAACAATAGATTATTCCTACCGCTGAAATCAAGAAGACGCCTATGTAGTCACAAAGCCAGAACTGAGAGACTCAGGAGAAGTTTTTATCCCCAAGCACTCTGAACTCACACTATACTGACTTTGCACACATTCACTCCTCAGCACTCTCAAACATTTCCCAACTCTGAACTCACACTATACTGACTTTGCACTCATTCACTCCTCAGCACTCATGACACCCCCCCCCCACACACACACACCTACAAGACTTTTACATCCCTCTCCCTTTTACAGCACCTACAGCACTTTTACATCCCTCTCCCTATGCTACAGACCTTTTATTTATTTTCTTATTTCATCACACGTCAACACACACACACACACACACACACACACATCTGACTTTCTCCAACTTTTGCACATCTCCATAGAACTTTTTATTTATTATTTTTTATTTCTCCTCCATCTACCCATGTCCTTGATTGCCTAGCCTTTCTGCCCCCCCCCCCCCCCCCCCCCATCCATCATCCCTCCGACCCCACCCCCATCCCCAACACACACACAAAAAACACACACACTTACATCATCACTGTCATCACCTCACATACATACAGCACACTGCTTGCTACAGTAAGCCTCCTCTACATACTTGCTGCACATTGCCCCCCCTCCCCCCTTACATACACAGCACATTGTCTTCAGGATCTTCTCCAACACACATCCTCTACATACTTACAGCACACTGCCCCCACCTACCCACACACACACACACACACACTACACACACACACACACAGTCACTGCTCCACTCCCCTCCCGCCCACACACACACATCTTCACTGTCATCACTCACATACATCATACAGTACTCTGCGTGCAATAGTAAGTCCCTTCACCATACTTGCAGTACACTGCCCCCCCTCCCCTCTCCTACATACACAGCACATTATTTCATCAGGAAGCTTCTCCAACACACATCCCCAACATACTTACAGCACACTGATTGACCAGTTGACAACTTGAACTAGAAAAAGCTGGTGGGCCGATTGGCCTACACACTTCTGCCATCTAGTTTCCACTGGATTTATTGATTGTCGGTGCCGTTTAAGTAGTAAACGATTATTAATGCTAACCGGGAGCTAGTTCCGATGTACGCGGGCGGAGGAGGGCGTAAGATATTGCTCGCAACCAACCAGTCACAACCTAACGTGATGGTCATTTTCACGTGTGATTCATGCGTGGTTTCAGTGGTCTATAAATGTAAATCGTTTGCAAGGTTCAGCCTCTTTTCAACATGACTTAACTTTGGTTTGACTGTGCGAGTTTGTTGGCTGTTATTGAGATATTTGAGATATTGAGACCTTGATCAGAACAGTAACGTTTTCAGAATGTATTAACAACCTATCAAACATGATGATTTCACGCAGGGTTAGTGCCACCTCCGTAGACAGGCTCTGGTGTCATGAACTCCATTTCAGTGAAGATAAACTATGAAACATTGCCGTTGCTATGCAACCTTGACTGGGGGAGTCGCGGCGTCTGAAGAGTGCGTTAGCTTAGTGCTTCTTACTGATATATTTCTACTTTAACGGCACCGACAATCAAAAAACCCAGTGGAAACTAGATGGCAGAAGTGTGTAGGCCAATCGGCCCACCATTTTTTTTCTACTTCGCTACCTACAGATGTTTTACCGGTATGATATTTCGAAACGCCATGTTATTTCCCATAGACAATCGACGCCCGGAAGTTGGATGGATACGGAAGTTACGGAGGCGGGACTTATTCTGGAGAGGTCTATGGCCGCCCGCATCAAATTCAAGTCTCTAACGCATGCCTACAAAGTAGGCTAGTCTCCGGTTCTGCTCCCACCTACTTGAATGCCCTCATACAGGCATTTGCTACCTCCCGACTGTTGCACTCCTCAGACGAACGACGCTAGCTCTGCCACTGGTACGCTCAGGTCAATCCAAACTTTTTCATCTGTTGTTCCTGGTTGGTGGAACGCGCTACCAGTTCCTACTAGAGCAGGGGTATCCCTCTCCATCTTCAAAAAACTCCTAAAGACCCAGCTCTTCTAGAGAATATTTCCTCTCGTAGCACTACTTACAACTAGCGAATTCTAGCACTTAGGCCTACCACCTGACTAGAACTGACACTTGGCTATATAAAAACAGCACTCGCTTACTCACTTTTTCCTATTGTGCTCTACCCTTTTAAATTGTGTTGAATTGTTTTAGCTGTTTACCAGGTTGTAAGTTGCTTTGGCTAAAAATGCTTCAGCCTAATGTAATGTAATCTAATGTAGATATCCAGCATGATGTTTTTTTCCCATTGAGGTGTTTTATTTTTTTGAGCAGTGTATAGTAAGAGTCAAGGTTTGCTCTGAAAGAGAAGGTAGAATAAGAATTTATTGATGATGTAGGCAGTTACTTCCATTAACCAAAATATAGAATAATTGCCTCATTTTCTTACACATGGTGGCCATATTGGAATCTTACCAGATTATACTTGATGCTTCATATATTTTGAGGTTGTCATGTGATAAAATGACTTTTCAAACTTTGAAATTGTTTTTGACTGATGTTTCTATCATGATGATCTATATTTTCACATTTGGTATCTGCCATATTGGATTTCAAAATAGCCAACATCAGGTTTGTTTGGAAATCATGTCAATAGCTTCCTTGACCCTAAAAAAAAGAAGTGTTAGAACTTAAAATACTTTTTTATGTTGTTTAATTTTGAAGTTGTATCAACAATTCTATTAAGAAGTAGCCATATTTAAATTCAAGATGGCAGCCACTAGGGGCGCTATGTGTTGGGGTCCATTTAAATTTTTGATCACTAGGGGTAGTAGTATAGCCTATACTATAGGTAATAGTATATAACTGTGCCAAGTTTCATGCTTTCTGCAAAAACTAAACGATTCCGGTGTTTAGCCGCTGTACTATTTTTTTAAATTTGTGTTGAAAATACGTAACATTTCTGAATGCTCTTACTTTTATGTAGCCAACTCTTATGTTTCCCTGCTAAAAAAAACAGCCTGGCCAGCTTAAGGTGGTTTGCTGGTTGACCAGCTTGTTTGACCACCCTATGATGGTTGACCTACTAGACCAGCAAAATTCTTCCGAAAACATACCTTCAGCTGGTTTACCTAGCTGATGGTAATTCAGCTGGTTTTGCTTTTTGCACCACCTCAAGCTGGTCATTTTAGCTGGTGTTGCTGGTCTACACTGCTGGTTTAACTGGCCATGCCAGCTTATGTTGGTCATTCTAGCAAACCAGCATGACCATCTTACACCAACAATGTCAAGCTTGACAGGCTAGTCACCAGCATGACCATCTTGCACCAGCTGTATCCCACACGACAGGCTAGTCAAACCACCATGACCAGCTTCCTCAGATGGTCACGCCAGCATATCCAGCTGGTGGCCTAACCAGCTACACCAGCAAAGACCAGCAAGAGCTGGAAGAAAACCAGCAAAGACCAGCTAAAACCAGCTACCAGCATAAGCTGGTTTCTAGCTGTTTTTTTCAGCAGGGTTATAAGGTTCAAAAGTACAAAGTCTTGGCTAGGTACATTTATTCTGTGTTTTTTACATGGTTTGAAGAAAATAGGTTTTTGTGTAGTTATTTTTACACTTAATTTTAATAAAAACTAATTTCATTACATTCACTTTACTCTCATGTTGTTATTGTAGATGTTTTCTAGAATATAAAAATATGTGCCACTTTTGCATAGATGGTTTTAGCTAGATGAAATACTTCATGTTAAGGTGTAGCAGACTGCCTCAAACTGTCTGAAAGGCGTGTTAATTTTGTCACATTATGACTAGCAAAACTGTCAAAATGGAACTCCCTGACATCTTTGTTACCAAGCCTGCTCAATTTAAACAATATGGAGTTTTGGCCTATGTTTTGGCATGCTAAATTAAGAGCATTATTTGCCACTTAGATAAGCTTGCTGGTTTGCTAATTGGTGTCTTATCAATATAATACCGCTGCCTATAAAAGCTTTTCGTTTGCATATATCTGATATGCTGATGTATCTGAAATGTTCACCATTTTCTGCTTTCATTTACAAGTTTGAACAGTATTACTGACAGGAGCCCACTTCTGTTAGCTAGACGTGACATGAGTACAATTCTGAAGTGAAAATGCCCCTTTAGCTGCTATATCATTTTATTGAATTCTTTATGTATCTTTACCTGTGTCCTCCCTTGCACCAGACTGACTTCTTTGCAGAAAGGACTCCCCTCTCTCTAGTCCGTTAGTGTTTCTGATCCCTAAAGCCAATTAGAGTTAACTTGACGGGGTGACTGGATTTAGGGATTATGAACTATCATGACACAAGTTAATGGTCTAAGCAAAAGTGTTGTGTACCAGGACTGGCTCTTTTGACACCTGCTATCACCACCTGTGTCCATTTCAGGCCACCAATGCACTAAGAACCAGGTATATAGATGAAGTTACGTGCAGTCTTTTAAAACATCAAATTCAATTCAATAGTCATCTGTTCACAATAGGTTCAAAGCCTGATATTTGCATATGAATCTTGCATATGCATCATGCTTGCTCACCCTCAAGCACACTGTGGATTTTTTTATTTAATTTATATAGTATATTTAGTATTTAGTTTTGTTAGTTTTTCTTATCTTCTACTGTCTCTATTGTACAGTGGAGTTTGGTTATATGTTTATACTTATACTTATATTTACCATTTCTGCTGTAAGTGAATGTTGTGTGTGATGTCTGTATGCTACTGAGACCTTTGAATTTCCCCTTGGGGATCAATAAAGTATCTATCTATCTATCTATCAATCTATCTATCATGAAGGAGGAAACTACTGTTTCCAGTTCTTGGTAGCTTTGTGGCCATGCAAACTCTCCTTATTTAACTAAGCCAAGTGGAAAAAATGTTTCTATTCTAAGTCTTATCTTATGAAGTGTTCAAGTAGAACATTAAAAATGAATGTTAGTTTGGAGATTGGCCTGTAATTGTTATGGTCATTAGGGTCTAAGATTGGCTTCTTTAATATAGAGCTTGTACAATTGTGTGCTCAAAACTGGAGAGGACGACTTCATTTCTTAAAGAGTTATTAGCTAAAAAAAGTTGTGAGGGAGTAACATCTGAGGAACAGTGGCTGGGCTTCATATGTGAAACCACCTCAGACAACTAAGACGATGACACTGGTTCGAACAGGTTGTTTGAGTGGATGTATCAGTGGAAGATTAGAATCTGGAGGTGAGATGGTGGCTCTTATGATACAACAACACATTGCATTTATACAACGCTTTTCAAGACGCCCAAAGCGCTTCACAGTGAAGGGGGAACCTCACCACCACCACCAATGTGTAGCAACCACCTGGGTGATGCACGGCAGCATTTATGCGCCAGAACGCTCACCACACACCAGCCTGAGTTAATGAATGAATGAATGAGCCAATTACACTGGGGGATGATTAGGAAGCCATATTGAATGAATCAGGTTGGGAATTTAGCCAGGACACTGGGGAACCCCCTAGCCTGGTTGACACCAGACCCTTCTAAATACATTGTTCACGCACGTCATTTGATTTAAGTTCAGCAATGTTGTGCTCAGTGAGGCAGATGTGGAATTGTTACACTATTTTACCATTTGGAAACACAAATGGAAAATAATTCCAAAATCAGTAGATATCTGTGCTATTGTACAAAACTTCCTGTTTAAAATCAAGTAACTGTTATAAGTTACAGGTTTAACACAGAAATTAAAAGATAAAAGAGAAGTTGTTTTTAGAATGCATGTTTTAATTAATCATATACACTAGTTTTTTTGTCTTTTCTGAAATGCATGCTTATATACAACATATTTACAAGACAACCAAATCATTGCCTGGTTGACCAAAACGGCCCCCAAAAAATAATGATAATGTGCAGTGAGAGATACATATGAAAGATCCGATGACATCAAAGACACAGAAGTGATAACTGTGCCACAGAAAACTTAGACACTGAATGTGAATAAAGAACAGAGTTGTAGCCCTTTTGAATACAATCACATAAAAACAGTTTCCAATGATTCACCCATGCAAATTCTGAGAGAAGAGGTAAGAGTAAGGCCCAGTAGTAGGCATTGAGATTTAGGCCGGGCCCACACTTGATACTTCTGTCTTGCTGGTCGAAACAGAGGTCTCATCCTCCATAGATTTTCCAAAGACGGTAGAGAGCATGCAGTTTCGGAACTGGACAAAGAGAAAGAGAGACCAGATTATGAGAGATCAGATTAAGGTTGAGCTGATATGGATATGCTAATGGAAATACTGCAAAATGATCAATTTAGAGGCACCCCCAATAAAAACAGTTTCTCTCATCCACAGTTAATGTTTAAAAAACAGTGGAGATATGAAGGCAAATGTGGGGTGAAATACTGACCTGCTTGTTCAAAAGTACATAGATGCAAGGGTTGAATATTGATGAGCTCTTGGAGAAGAATGCAGGGATGGCCATGAACTGGGCACTGAAAGCAGCTCCCTTATTGAAAAAGATCCAGGCTGCCACAGTGGCATAGGGTGTCCAAGCTACCAGAAAGCCAACCACCATCAGGACACACATACGTGTCACCTCCTTCTCAGCCTTCTGTGTGGAAGCTGATTCCTGTTGCGCTGCTGCAGCCTGAACATGCAAGGACAGTGTTAGTCAAAGATGAACACCCTACATTATATTTTTGGCTTAATGTCCATCTGTGTGTTTGTATCAGTCTATAATATGTATATATCTGTGTGATAGTGCAGAAAATATAAATAAAATTCCATACCGCCTTGACTGTGCACACTAGGCTGCCATAAGTGAAGGTGATGATAATGACAGGGACGAAGAAGTGAACAACAAACATGTAGATGACATATGACTCATTGTTGTACTTTGGGTTCAAGGTGTAGTAGTCTGGTCCACAGGAGCACTGCAGGCCCTCAGGGATGTACCTGAGCATGGTAAAGAAAGTATAGGAGCCATATGAAATGTGAGTGATCACATAATGCACGGGCGGTGGTACTATACTACCCCCCCCCCCCCCCCCCCCCACAGAATTCTTTAAGTAACCTTTTTGCACATACATTTTTAATGTAAGCATTTTCATTGTATTTGTAGTGTCATTAGTACTGTACCTTGACCAGCCAACCAGTGGCGGGGCAGCACAGGACATAGCCATGACCCAGGTGAAAGCTATTCCCGCCATGGCATGAGTATCAGAGAATTTGAAACTTCCCATTGGCTTGCACACGACAATGTATCTTTCGATAGCAAGAACCACCAGTGACCAAAGAGCTACTTCACCTAGAAGTAAACAAAAGCAGTGATAAGTCAACTTGTATTGAATGGTCTGATTGACAAAGTCAATTAAAATTAATAATGTATGACTGACATGGTCAAACAATTTGAGTTTGAACATAATGTTGTACTCAGTCTGTTAAGGAAGTGCTTTCCTAATGTACGTCTATAAACACATAAAATCTACAAAAACATAATAAGGACCATGAAAGCGCAATTCAGTGCATGATCACCTACCTCCTAGGGTTGCCATGAAGCCCTCAATAGCACAGCCCATAGGTCCAAAATAGAAATAGCCATTTACCGCAGAAGTAATGGTAATCGTGAAACCAAACAATACCATGATCATACCAGCCACAGCAAGGTTAACCAGAATATAGTTGAGAGGTTGTCGAAGTTTCTTGTGCAACGCTGTGACCAAAAGAGTCATGCCATTGATAGGAAAGCCAGTGCAGATGAGGCAGAACATGTAGAAAGCAAGAAACTTGTATTGCCAAGGATCCCCGAGGTAGTACTGCTCGTATTCAAAAGGGTTTCTCACCAACCCTGTCCGATTGGACATAGGTATGTAGTAGTTGTCGCCCTCAAACCCATTCATCTTGCTGTTGCTAGTTTTGTCCAATGTGTTAATTGTCGTTCAACTGGTGAGGATGAACAAAAAGTTCAGTGCTTGCTTATGTTGCTCCTCAGTCCATAAAGTCTCTAGGTGCTGGGCAGTAGTTTTATAGTGTACTCTAATGGGGTTTAGGCAGGATTAGAGCAGAGGAGGGACCCAAATGTGATCAGGAAGGCGACAGAGATGTGACAGATTAAAGGCTAAACACAATCCTGGTCAGATTTTCATTAAAGTGTGAAATCTGCCAGACAAAAGTGTAAAATGGTAGTTAATGACAGCAAGTGTTTCTTGTTTCATTAAGGTATAAAAAATAAAGTCTCACGGAGGTCAAACTCCCCAGTCATTTTTCAACATGGGGAAGGCCAGAGAATAGACAGTTCAAATAAGGAGAAAGTGTGTTGACCTATCAGGAAATGGGTATAAAAAAAGGTACTTCAGGTAAACAATTACGAGGTTACAAACAAATAAAACTTACAAACTTGTCTAGAAAAGGACCCATGACTATCTTGCCCTTATACTGAAGAGGATTGAAAGAGAGGCAAAATCCATAAGAATCACTGTTATAGGCAAAAAACAATCAGACGTGACCTCAATGCTGAAAATTATTTGTTTGCCATTGAACTACATATGTAAACGCCTGGAGCTAAATGCAACTGGAATCATGTTTGAGCTTTTGTGCTAACAAACATTCAAGGTGGGTTTGGTGTACATAAAAGACTGACTAAACTATAAGGAATCTCATGCCCAAGTATAAGTATGGTGGAGGATCGGTGATGTTCTGGGGTTGTTTTTAATCCAAAGGTCCTTGCAAATTCATTAGGTTTCATGGCATCATGAACTCCATGAATTATATGGTCAAAATCGGGATGCCGGTCATAATTGGATCATCCAGCAGGTCAACGATCCAAAACATTTGTCCAGATCAACACAAATTGGTTTACTAAACATAAAATATTTTTTCTGTCGTGGTTTTAGTTCCTTGAACTGAACTCCATAGAAAACCAGAACAAGCTTAAGAAGAACATGCAGAAGAGAGGTTGTAGATCGATCCAGAGTTATTCTGTACAGACGAATAGTCTCAAATGCCCTGATTTGCACCCTCCAACTTTATGAAATGTTAAAGGAGAAGACTAAGAACTCTTCTGGCAAAAGGGAGCTTTCCAAAAAATGAAATACAGGGAGCCCAATACTTCTGGCATATGTGTTTTTGTTAGAAATATTTTTTTCTTCATAAGGATTTTATTTTCCTTCACAAAATAAATGAGCTTCTTTTTAGTTTAGATTTTTTTACATCTTCTTTTGCTCATCTTTAGGTAAAGTCAGCTGTCAATAGCTTTGCCCAAAGCCTGAATTTGAGGTCTGTTTTTGTATCACATAATGCAAAAAATATACTTTGTGTATTATATCACAAAGCTGTAAAAGTGGTACATGTGGAAGTTGGAGTGCTTTTGCTACCAAGACTAAATGACTAAAGTTCATCAACTACAGGCCTTAAAGCCCCAAAATTGGCCCTAACCTGAGCAGGATGGCACCTGCCTTGGTCTGGTAATTGTGACTTACTACAGATCTCTTTAGTTTTGCACTGCCAAAATCTGTTATGTGAGCTACAGTACCGGTCAAATGTTTTGAAACACCTACTCTTTCATATTTACTATTTCACAACACTGAAAATTCAAAAAGTTTCAATAACACATGCACGGTTATAGTAAACAAAAAAGTGTACACAAAGGTAAATGTTTTATAATTTTTATATTATATCTTCAAAGCAGCCACCTTTTGCTGTGATGACAGCATGATGATATGTTAATCTTTGCCACTTCCACACTGTTTAAGTTAAAGCAGTGTTTTAAGCTTGATTTTATCCCCAGCAGTTCATTCCACTAATGCCTTTACAAATTATTGGGAAATCCCATAGAGCAATTAGAATCAAACCTGCGTCACCTAGCTTGCACCCTACATTATCTGTAAATAAGATTTACACTGTTGTAGAATTAAAGGCAGTTAGTGGCGTCATTCCCTTGGAGATAAAGTTATCACATTGTTAACAAACTATTTAGCAGAATCACACTAATTCCATGGATTAAATACACACACCATCTATCAATACCTGTTCATTCACAAAACATTTTACATTGTACAAACACTAAAGTGTAGTACTGTACCATGAGTGTTATTTATGGGATTCGAATTTACTGGAGGAAGGTAATTAGGTACAATCTGTGAAGACTGGTTAATCCCATTGACACAAAGGGCAAGCTCTCACAGAATATTGAGAAAAGCCACATTGAGAAGGCTGGGACTTGTGCCATTGTCACCTCATGTGTCAATGAACAACACCTCGTTTGGATCTTAGTACATGGATTAGAGGGAAGGAAAGGGTAGATATACTGAACATTGCGACATGCAATTTGGCCATCTCAGGTCTGGTCCCATATCATGTGCAACAAGACCACATAAATATAATCCTTCTTTCTGACATACAAACATACCACAGCATTGGTCATTTTCCTATGGTTGTGAATTCTTTGGCAATGTCTAAGAGTTTTCAGGGAGTGGCTCTTGTTTGAATAGTCTTGCTTGGTGAACAGGTGTTTCCATTTGGCACAATTATGGAGGCTAAACTGTTTCAGGGCCTTAAACATTCTGGGAATGTTTGTCTAACAAAGTCAATTATATGGATTAAATTAACAGGCACGACCTGGAAGCCTCTGTGCTGCCCTTCAGTATAAAAGACTTGCCCTGATCCACATCCTGTGGCTCTCAATACAGCTAGACCCTTATTACTCTAAATAAAAGAAAAAATCACATTTTGTTTGTTTGTTTGCAATGACATTTATCTCACACAAGCGTTACACAAACATTAAGAAACACAGGCTAACTATATCACAGATTCAGGTGCAAACACTGTTACAGTATACAATGAAATGGAAAAAGAAGTCTAGCTTCCCAAGGTTATACAGTAAGCAAGATGTACAGTAAGTTAGATGTGAAAAACACCAATATCAAGTATTATTTTCATTTAATTTCTTGAACCAAATTACTGCAAATTAACTGCAGCCTTGGGATGCCAACAAACAACAAAAGCTATACATTTTAGATGTATAACTTTAGATGATAGATAAAAAAAAAAAAAATCAACTTGCAATGCTACTGAGTGAATAGTCATAGGACAATTTAGAGAATAAAAACACTGCATATGAACATATGAAGATTTTCAAATGTGTTATAAGTAAAAACAAAAAAAGATTCTGTTAAATATCATCCTTAATATTCAGAGACAGGTAACACCACCTCCTTCATGTAGTGCTGTAAGTCAAGTGAAGGATCTTCCAGGTCCAGGCTGAGGAACTTCTCCACCATACTGTGACATCTTCAAAATAGAATACAGCATCAACATCTTCAATTTAATAACAGCATTTCAATACACATATCTGCACAAACTGTCCTATTTTATGATTAGTGTTAGGCATAATATCATCAGGGATGCAAACTCATCACAGGTGAAAGGGTGTGGAGGGATCGGAGACTGAATCAGGACATCCCTAAAACAACTCAACTTTATCAAAACTATGACCGAAGAAATATGACCACCAGTCCTGCACATTCTCTCCGTAAAAATAAATCACACTTGTCAATTTGTCTCCATCTCATACTCCATCCCCTAATTTTGTGTATGTAAATGAGTGTGTGTTTGTTTTTGTGTATATGTGTGCTTCTGTGTGTGTGTGTGTGGGGGTTGACTTGTGAGTGTGTGTGTGGGGGTAATGGTGTGTGTGTGTGTGTGTGTGTGTGTGTGTGTTTATGTGTGTGTGTGTGTGTGTGCGTGCGTTTATGTGTGTGTGTGTGTGCGTAGCTGATATGGCCTCCCATGAACAGAATTCCATGAAACTTGCCATGCATTCAGAGGGTGTCCTAATGATTCTACACTTCATTTTTGTGCAGTTTCGAACCTGTCAGCCACAGATACCTGCAATTACAATGCCTCATTTTTACCTTTTTTATTTTTAACTAGGTGGCGCTATACCTCAAATGAGTGGATATAGGATGTGTTGACATGGCCAACATACCAAAAATAATTTGGTCATCCTAGGCCCTACGGTTCTTGAGATATTCACAGAAAACTGTGTCCGGCCTACCCTCCTTTCGGAGGGCCCAGTGCGGCGGGTGGGCGATGGATCAAAACGAAAAACAATAGTTCATCCTTGTGGGGCTACATCGGGAAAACCTCCCTCCCCCACCTACAGCATTTTCATTTAGTAAAAATTTGCATCCCTGAACAATAGCAGGCCTAACTGAGAACAGATCTGGATATTTCAAGGTTCTTATCCTGTCTCTTACTTGATATTATGCTGATCATTGGTAGGCCGGTCGATGCGTTTGATGGTCTTCCCTGTTCTATAGAGCTCTGATACCTGTGTATACAATATAACATTATTTCTATTCTACTTTATTTCTACACAAATTTTGAAGTAGTGGGCACAAAGTGTTTTACAAAGTGAAATGATCAAAACAATCAAAAAGAAATAGAAAGGTAGCTAAGCAATATGTAAGTTATTCATAACATGCAATAAATGTGGAGGGCGCTGTATATAAATGTTTTTAAATGGGACAGCAAATCTAATGAGCTGGGCTAGCGTGCAGTAGCCTGAAAGTTGTCGGTTCAATTCCCGGTTTCCACTGTTGTGCCCTTGAGCAAGGCACTTAACCCCAAGTTGCTCCGGGGACAATGTGATCCCTTGTAATATAGCTGACATAATATGTAAGTCACTTTGGTCAAGTGTCTGCTAAATGTAATGTAATGTACAGTAATGTAATGTAAAGCAGGAGGACCGATGAAGCCCAGCTGAGGGTATGGATTTTCACTTATTTAAGATGGGGATAAGTTACAAAACTTCTTTAAAGATGGTAGCATTTAGTGTGCCATATTGCATTAAATGATATACCATAGAGTGCTACACTGCATCGTCCATGATAGTAATAGGTATGTTAAGGTAATTGGGGGCCAAGCAGCGAAGCTGCAAAGGCACCCATTGTGTTTGTACATGTTCTTATTGTTATGTTTCCGTCACTGGAGTCTATTAGCAGCCCATAGAACCATCTGGTAAAAAGTTGGGAAATTTGGCACACTGATTGGGGACAGTCCAATGATTAATTTCACCAAGTTTCATGTCGGCATCTAGAGCGCTCTAGCACCACCAACTGGTCAAAGTTGGACATGCGTTCACACACGTAAGTTTTGACCATACCTGCTAACACTCCCGTTTTTCTCGGGTTTCTTCCGTATTTCAAGGTCATCTCCCATCGCCCTCCCGTTTTGTTATTTCTCCTGGAAAACTCCTGGAATTTGCATGACCATCAAACTTCTTTTTAAAATTATGGATCCATTCATTTTTTGTTAGTCTGACATTTCCCAGGTTGCCAAATTGTGTATGACATACACCCTGCACATAGCCTACACAATGACTTACGTTGAATTTCAACCCTTTTGTAATAAAACCTCCCAAATAAGAAAGCGGGTGCACACTGTGCAGCCACTGAGTCTCGCAAGTAAGCGGGCTAGTTGAATAGCCTAGTTTGTGAAATTGTTAAAGAATAAATGTTGTGATTATTCACATTATCACATTATAACTGTTATTGAGTGTGTAACTGTTCTTGACTGTTGTTGATACACAGTAGGCAAATTGTGTCCTCGGAACATAATCAGACAGCAGATTAAGAGTTTTGGACGTAGGCTGCAGGCAGCAAGTGGATACATAACAGGCATGCGTATCTTTTTCGTTAAGGTAAAAGCAATGACCGAAATGCAGTGTTGATGAAACATGTTAAATATGCAAACACTGATTCTGATATATATATATATATATATATATATATATATATAAAATATGCCTAGATATAACCCCACCCCTCTTGTTGCATCTCCTTGTGGAGAGCCAGGGCTCACACCCATGTGGGGCTTAACTGGGTCATCAGCTGGGGACCACCAGTCACTGACATTTCGCTCCTTTAACCCCAGTTCGTCTCCTGGTGGCGGGGCTATGTCCATCTCCTGCTGATGTCCTAGGTGTTGTCCAACCCCAACTCCTACATTTCCTCCTCAACCACAACCAAAAGCTGCCTCTCTGTCTCTTCAGTCAGCCCTTCAAGGCTTTTCGGTGTTTTTGCCACGGTGATGCCCATGTCCCGGAGTATCCGGGGAATATATCGTAACACCCCCAATTATCACCACTTTTGTTCAGAAATTCTAAAACAACGATGTTTTTTAACACTTCAAAATAACATTTACTAAATTAACCTTACATTTTTCAGTAGCCATAGGTGTGTAGATTTGAACAAAATCTGGTTTGGTTCTTAATGGGAGCATTTACTGCCTGAAATATCCGATTTTGTTTACCACGCTCGGAGTTATAGTGCTGGCCTGATGGGTCGCCTATTTACACCGTTTCAACGGCACATGAACGGTTAGACCGAGAATTCTCATCATGAAATTCAAATTCCACTGGAGCTCCAAGCGGTTGTGTACACGCAGCCTTACAACACTGTTTACAGCTCTTCGAGTCACGGTAAAATGTCATTTTTGGTACATAGCTAATTTAGATACACCTATGTTGTGGGTGGTTGCGTTTCTTTAGGAGTCCGCTGTCTTGGTTTGTATAGAAATGGATATTAAGGGACACATACACGCAAGACGGTGGAAATACGGGACCGGTGGAAATAGGGGGAGTTACGATAGTTTTTTAAAAAGTGCCATTTTCAGCCATTTTCTAGGGCGTGTCTATCCATAATTGAAGAGGCATACAGTATCTCAGGAATAAAATAAGATATCAGGTTGAAATTGTCAAATGATCGTCAGAAGGCATGGGGCAATGTTTTGACAAAAAAAAAAAAAAAAAAAAAAGGCCAAAAACAATACCTGAAAGGTCATTGAATTGGATGTCTAAGAAGATGTGGGAACCTTAGCCTACTTACGTGGAATAGTGTAGCATTTGACAATGGTCAGGATTAGTTTTACTTCAAGTTTTACATAGTCTCACGACTGTATGCTAAAAAAATATAAAGACAAGTGTTGAATGTACTATTGCTGTGTCATCATTCATAAGGTTAATGCAAAAAAAGATATATGACGTGTGCTTGGTTCTACTTAAAATCCTTTGGGGTTGAATTTTGTATTGTCCATAATAAAGATATTTGTTGACCATTAATCATGGAAACTGAGAGACCGCAGTGATTCACCAAAGCTGACAGAAACAGGACATAACTGATTTTGGATGTCAGCCATAAGTCCGGTATAAACTCTAGGATTCTGACTATAGGTTTTACTGTATATATGGAAATAATGAAGTGAAGGATACAGGGGGATTGTGTATTAAGATCAGATGGAATGCATCTGTACTGTACCTCAATGCCTCTGTGCACGAGCTCTGTAGGGACACCAGCAAGCTTTGCAATGTTCGCTGCATAGCTGGACTGGCAGATACCCTCTTTCAGCTGGTAAAGAAATACCAAGTCTTCTCCATCGATGGCAGTCTCAAAGGTCTGCATGTATACACACCAAAAAAACTAAATATAAAGTGCAACCTGGTGATGTAGCTGATGATGTTAACGATAAAGTATGATGTTGTATCAAATGAAGATCTGATACGTCTGACTGCTCACCGCTTTCTATCTAACGTTACCGATCAGCTGACATTGAGGCTACTCCTTAATAGTCCAGACACTCCAACTTTATTATCTGTCTCCTTTCTTAAGATCATACCAATCAGTGTGACTAAGACATATGTACCAGCTTGAAAGATATGATGTTCATAATGATAATGAGTGCCAGTTGCTGGTATAGACTGATGTACCTAAATTAGTTTTAGAGTAAAAAACGATGTATTTGCCATTTATGTGTGATGAACATCACAACACCCATATTTGTGACTTCACAATCATGTTTTTAAATCTGTCTTACCACAAATAGGCTATGTGATAAATTGTGATACATTTGCAATGAAATGAAATGTGTTCTGTGTAGTTTTTTAGTATAAAATATTCAAAAATGTTCCAAAACAGTAACAGACTGGGAAGAAGAAACTGTTACGCCGTAATGTCAAAAACACATGCTTTTTGTTGCCCAGATATCCACTACCTTGCAAATCAGCAAACCAGTGTTGGGTCAGCTCTCTTGTAATATCACATAGGGCAGTGTATCAATGGAAGAGTTTATGTGCCTGCATTCGAGACAACTTGCATCCCACAGAATTACACTATACTATGCTCCTTTCATAGCTTGTAATTAATATATTGTAATTATTTTTAATTGCTTGAAAACCCTAATAATAAGTATTTTTGAAAAACAACAATATTGCAAAAATGAACATACACATAAACCATACTAACCAGTAGGGAGAGCAGTGGGGAGGAGGGCAGCAGGTCAAGCTGCAGCAGGCTGTGAAAGTTGGTGGCTAGGAGCACATGTGGGCACTGATCTGCTGATCTATTGAGCCAGTCACTGATACATGCTGCAAGCAAAGATAAGCCATCCACCTTGGGGTGGGCGATATGGACAGAAAATCATGTTATTCTGTGATAACAATAATTAGTCGATATCCTTTAAAAATGTGTTTTTAAAAGTCTGAGTTACTTTACAGCTCATTATTTATGAATAGCATCATTACAATAATAACCAATAACCTGTGTTTTTTTTAACCAAATCAACCAATGCATTGTCACATGTCTATGACACATTTCCAATTCTGCCCCCATTTGTATGGCAATGGCATAGTGAAGACAGATAACAGTTTCCCAACACAAAGTCTGAAGCTGAAGTTCCTTTCAAACCTGCGTTAGCTTATGGCTAATGCATATGGGAAATCCCATAGATGGTCAATATAATAGTGCAAAAGTCAGGCCAATAAATGATAAGATGGTGAGCATAATTGATAAAAGTAGATATTTCGAGTGAACTTCAGTCCATTTACAAGATAGATAGATAGATAGATAGATAGATAGATACTTTATTGATCCCCAAGGGGGAATTCAAGGGTCTCAGTGGCATACAGACATCACACACAACATGCACTTACAGCAGAAATGGTAAACATAAGTATAAGTATAAACATATAACTAAACTCCACTGTACAATAAAGACAGTAGAAGATAAGAAAGATAAGAAAACTAAATACTAAATACACTATATAAATTAAATTAAGAAAGTCCAATGTGCTTGAGGGTGATCAAGCATAAGACGCTTGTAGTGACAGGGCCGGGACTGGTAAGGTGCTAAAGGGAGTGAGTGTCATGGTGAAGGTGCAAACAGTAGTCCAACCATAGTCCTTAGTTATGTGTACATGGCAAGGTGCTCAAGAGAGTGAGTGTCATGGTGAAGGTGCAAAAAGTAGTCCAACATTAGTCCAACAGTGCAAGAGTAAGGTCTAAAGACCAGCATAAATAATATGGACAAATAGGAGAGTAAAGTATAATGTAGACATAAAACCCAGATATTCTTTAGAACGTTCATTTCTCAACATTCCTGTCACACCAGTGTGACGGTACTCCTTTAAGGGTTAAGCAATCTGCCTATCAACATCCATTACACTATCCAAATTCAACTTTTAAACTATATACTCTGTCTCAGGCTTTAAGCATACAATCTGGTTCTATTAAGACTACAGATTCTGTTCCTATTTCCTCTGCCCACAACTGTTTCAATAAATAAATGTCCTCACTACAACAATTCACTATTAAATAATTTAACTATTTAAACTACTCAACTATTTAACTGTTTAGACATTTCAACTGTCAGTTGTTATCAACTATGACTCCTGCCAACTGTTTCCAAATAAAAGTTTGTTTTGCATTTTATGTTAATATACAGTATATTTATATTTTCATGCACTGGTAATTTCCTCGAAATTACATTTTCTAGTTCTTCTTATTTTTCTTCTAACGCTTTTTGTGCGTTTAATACAGCTTCAACTGTTTAATGTAGAAACTTCATTCAAACTGCGTTGCATGGTCTTACTTATGTGACTTTGGCTATGTATTTTTCAACTTTCTAACTTTTATACTTTTTAAACTATTAATTAAAAACTACTAAAATGTCCCCATTGACTTAACATTAGATTATGACATCACAATAGCAATTAGAATCCTATGCCAGGTGTTCAGGCCACCTGGAGCAACTGTCTCTGGCTTTAAGCATACAATATGGCCAGAGACGGTTGATAAAGCGAGACGATTCATAAGAGGGTAAATTCTGGCACGTTGTGACGTGGGGTTCGAAGCGGTCACGCCCATTTAGGAGACTAGCGGGAGGTCCAGTGTCTATGTATTCCTATGGGAGAAATGAACATTTTCACGGAATATGACCAATCCCTTAGCCCTACATTCAGCGATGTAAGTTTTGAACCCATTTTCTAGAAGCCACATGTCTCTCTAACATTCCGACATTGAAACTGTTTTTTCCAACGAAACAAATAAAGACAAAAATAGCTTTGTTCGTGATCTGTCACTGTCTCCTCAAAGCTCTGGTGCACAGCCACCTGTTCTCAGAGGCTCTAGACACAGAGATGGTTGATAAACTAACCTAACATATTTTTTGCTAGAACTAGTAGACTTTCACAAAGTTGCTGAACATATGTTATTTCAGGTTTGTTTGCAACAATATATAAATTTAACCAAAGTTCTTAGCTGCTAGCTAGCTAGCGAACATTCCCATTCACTTTCCATTTACTGTGCTAACGTTAGCTAGATAGCTAGCTAGCTCGGTTAACGGGGGGAAATGAAATTATTAATTTCGTGTCCGAAAGAGTGTTTCATTGGCATCACACACAAACAATGACTGTAAAATAGTATACAAAATTATATGTATATGTTATTATTGCTTATTCAGAGAAAAGTTTATGTTTTGACACGCCTATTTAGGAGTCCAGAACTAGTGCCATTTCGTTCCATTGGTGAATCGTCTTATGATTCATCTTAGTTAACTATAGAATCTTTGATATGGCTGTATTAAGACTACAGATCCTGTTTAACTGCTTCCTGTGCCCTTCCTTTAAACTAACCAACTTTTTAACTGTTCAACTGTTATCAACTGTTTAACTGTTCAACTGTTGTAACTGTTTGTCAACTATGACTCCCATCAACTGTATCCTCTGCCTTAAACTGTTTCAAAATAAAAGTCCTCACTAGCTAGTTAGCTAGTTAGCATCATTAACATTGTTTACATAGTTAGCATTTTAGCATAACTGCTAAAAATGAATAGCTAAGTTAGCTGAGTCACATGGTTAGCATAGTTAGCATGTTAGTAAAACTGCTAAGCCTTTAAACTATTTGTCTATCAACACGCATTAAACTTTCAGTCTGTCAACAACTTTTAAACTATCTACATTTAACTTTTAAACTTTCAACATTCATTAAACTATCTGTCTATTAAACTATCTGTCTATTAACAACTGTTAAACTATCTACATTCAACTTTTAAACTGTCTACTTCTAAACTATCAACTTTTGTTAAGCTATGCTATGTCTGTCCTAGCTTCATTTTCATGCACTCGTAATTCCCTTGAATTACATTCTCTAGTTACAGTGCATAAAAATGCACTGTACTGTTCTTCCTAGGCTTCTTATTACAGTGCATGAAAATGCACTGTACTGTTCTTCCAAGGCAACAACTTCTTATTATTATTCCGCTTACCACTTTTTCAGTACGCAATTTCTCTTGAACAGTTTAACTTAGAAACTTCATTCAAACTTTGTAACGTTGGTCTTCAAACGGACCAAGCTGCTATGTCTTTTCAACTTTGAAACTTTTATACTTTTTAAACTATTAAAGAAAAACTTTTTAAAAATCCCCATAGACTTAACATTGCCGATTGTGACATCATAATACGGCCGTTAAGCAATTAGAATCCTATGGCAGGTGTTCAGGCCACCTGGATCAACTGCCAGTCTCAGGCTTTAAGCATACAAACTGGCCCTATTAAGACTACACATCCTGTTCAACTGCTTCCTCTGCCAAAAACTGTTTCAAAATAACGTCCTATTAATAAGTCCTCACTACAACATTTCACTGTTAAACAATTTAACCCTTAGAACCCGATTGACGCAAAGTGCGTCAAAAAACACACCCTTTCTTCTCTGTTACATTGCTCCGCGACTGTTCATCGCAGCGATATGAAACCTTTATTGCATGACAGAGAAGAAGTGGGGCTTTCCAAAGAGACTATGCACTTGTCTGTACGATCAAGTATGAAAATTGTAAAAAATCATGAAATTAAATCAAATTGCATCATATTTACAGTCTATACTTCTCTGCGTTCACCTGCACACGCATTACTCTCGTTTGAATTACTCGCGAACCCATGATCGCATAGATATGGCAAGCATATCAGATGAAAGAGGAGACACAGGGCTATCCATTGGTACCATTTGGTACCAAAGCATGCACACATTGAAGGACCGCAGCCTCCTCAGGAAGTACAGCCTGCTCGGTCCCTTCTTGTAGAGTGCATCAGTGTTGGATATTTTCACAATTGAGGTAGCGTCTGAATCCTTGGAGCATCCCGAGTTCATCTACCCCTATCCCGTCACTTTCCGCCATATTGGACCTCCGCCATATTGGATTTAGTCCAAACTCTACGAAAAGTTTCAGTGGTTACAAATTTCATCCGATTTTCACAGAACTTGGCGGAGATGATCTTCAGACCGAGCCGCACAAACGATACTTGACAGATTTTTTATTTTCAAGTTTGTTTGCCCGTGACAGCCAATCACACATGGTGACGATGCCGCCTAACAGGAAGTGGGCTAAAATCTCAGCTACGCTTTAATGTATGAAGTCCAAACTTGGTACAGGGACTTGGTATCTGATTGTGAGGACACACTAGGAAATTGCCATTATTTAGCCTCTATAGGGGGCGCTGCAATACAGGAAGTGAGCTTGTATCTCAGCAACGCTTTGATGTACGAAGTCCAAACTTGGTATATGGACTTGGTACCGGATTGTGGGGATGCACTAGGAAATTGGGGTCATTTGGCCTCAACAGGGGGCGCTGCAATACAGGAAGTGAGCTTGTATCTCAGCAACGCTTTGATGTATGAAGTTCAAACTTGGTACAGAGACTTGGTATCTGATTGTGAGGACACAGTAGGAAATTGGCATCATTTGGCCTCTATAGGGGGCGCTGTAATACAGGAAGTGGGCCCATATCTCAGCAACGCTTCGTTGTATGAAGTCCAAACTTGATACATGGACATATTAGCTGATTGTGAGGACATGCAAGGAAAGTGGTCTCATTTGGCCTCTAGGGGTGTTGCAATAAAGAAAGTGAGCTCACATCTCAGCAAAAAATACTTGGTGATGTAAGTCAAATCACCAAGTATCAAATTTAAATCTATCAATGGTCATTAAATGTAATCTAATTTGAAGTTTAAATCAATGTGATTTGAACTTTGAATTACGTTAAACTTACGTTATGTTAAATCAATTGAATAAGAAGTTGAATTAATTTGAAGTCATACATTACATTTACATTTCCCTGTTGTTTTCATTTAGAATGAGACTTAGGCTACGTTTATACGATGACGATGAAAAGAGAAGACGCAGAAGTGGCGTATCAAGTGGCGTGTCATTTTTTTATTCACGCTTAGACGAGCATTCTCAGGGGGAAATCTTTGTTTATACGAAGACGCAAGAGTATGTGATATTCGATTGGATATGCATTCCAGACCGCTGGGTGGTGGTGTGATAGAACCCCGGTATGTCCGCGAGCATGCACGTAAATGTCATTTCCTGGCGGCTCTGAAGAAAAACTTCGTGTGGACTGACGAGGAGGTCGAACTACTCCTCTATTCAACGCTGACATACGAAACTAATAAGCTGCATCAAGGAGTCGATTGGGAGTCATGCCAAACAAAATATTCGGACATTAGAGCAGTTTGAAGATCTGTGGGATCGATATAGTCAGACATGTTTGTTTACTTTTACAGGCTTGTGCATGGGTGTGACATAATATATAGGGTTCGACATCACGCGCAGACATTATAATTTGACAGTTTAGCCGTTTAAACGGAGAGGCAACCCGGGTCGTCTTCAAAACTCTACACTCTGGAAGGAGTCTTCAGATTTTTGTGTCTTCAAGCCCCGATGGCAGGGTCGCCGTGTAAACGAATGGCACTTATGATAAAATATTTTGTCGTCTTCCTTCGCAATCGTTCTCGCATAAACGGCCCCTTAATATTTCAGCCTCATGCAATTCCGTGCGCCACCATTTAATTCGCTTTTAAAACGCTTTTACTTTGGACTTTGGTGTTTAGGTTGTACTGTCACCTGTCAATCATGCTCTGTCCCCCGCCCCCCCTCCACTGAATCTGAGTCGATTTATCAGGTTTCCCCCCAACTTCATCACCATCACCAGAGCCTTCGTCTTCGTCGAGCCTACTAGCAGAGCTAAAAAGTATGTCAACACTAAAATTCACCTGATTTTGAAAAAACACAGCGATATGATGTCAATTTACTTACCTCATGTAGTTCGGCTCCTGCCTCAGACTCAGACGAAGGCTCTGGTGATGGTGATGAAGTGGGGGGGAAACTGGGAAACTATTGCGAAAGACCTGATAAATCGACTCAGATTCAGTGGAGGGGGGGCGGGGGACAGAGCATGATTGACAGGTGACAGTACAACCTAAACACCAAAGTCCAAAGTAAAAGCGTTCGAATTAAATGATGGCTAGGGCTGCACAATTAATCGAATTTTAATCACGATCAGGATTTTGGCTTCCCACAATCAAATTTGCGTGATCGAGCGATATTTCAAATGCGTGCTCTACCCATAGAACCAACCTGGCAACCCATAGAACGCTCCGCTACAAAACAAATCAAGCGTTCCTTAAACCTGTCTGACCATGTGCCTGCATGCAGCCTACCAATGACAGCTGTTCCCTGCACTGTTCAGCCTGATGCACTGTGGACTAGTGACATTATGTTGACTATTAGTAGGCTAGTTAGACTATACAATAAACGACGATCAAAAATCAAATGTGTGGCACAGCAGAAGGCCAAGAGCTTGTCCCTCGAAGCGGATCATCCATTGTTCGAAAATATTTCTGATTTCAGGCAAGTTAACCAAAAATATAAGCAAAGCAGGGCTCTCAACTCATACCGTGAAACACATCACATGACGTAAACCACACATGCCTTTTTTCTCACGTTAACTTTTAGTCCTTGTTTGCTTCCTCCGATAGCCTATAGCCTACTGTAATAAGAGTTGAGCTAACAACGGGAATTTTATTCATGTATTTTATAAGCTACATGTGCAACCTACAATGCATATGCGTTTCAAGACACAGCCTACTCAAAACGAGTGAACAATGTAGCCTACACGTCAGTGTTTTACATATCAACGAATGACTAAACCAGGGGTGTCCAAACTGCGGCCAGCCATGCACTTTAATCCGGCCCGCCGAGCATTTATTAGTTTATCATAGGCGGCTCGCTATTTTTTTCCAGCGATAGACGACGTTGTGGTTAACTTTAGGCTACTACAAACTGCTTTACACTCTTCTTAGAGAACGTTTACAATGTCAATGTCAAAACAGCTTGTCACATTGAGATACATAGTATCTCCATTGCAGCAGATCTAACTACGTTATGCTAGTCCATTTAATTGGGGACGCATTTGAGTGTGGGAGAGAGGGCGATGGCAACAGTAGTTCCCACTACTTACCATTTATAAACTGTGAGAGGGCACAGCCATAGGCACAGCACTAGCCATAGGCTATTTGAGTGGAGCTGGCAAAGAGTCTTAAAGTGACAGTGCACCATTTATAAATGAATTAAACAGCATCAAATTAACAGTATTTGGTAACACTTTATTTTAATGTGTCACTGTCACAGTGTACTTACCTAATTAGGTACAGTGATACAACCTGTGTAACAACATGTACTATCAGGTACTATCATTGTACTTGCATAATGTATTTGTGGGTACCTACATATAGTTGTTACATTGTAATACTGAGTGTTTTTACAAAACTTTGCCAATTTGCCTACATTTTCATCAGAGGCAAAGAGCTGACCTGAGACCTGCTGGATGGGGTAAATCGGGTCATGATAGATTTGATATACAAAGCATGCTTAGCTCCAGTCAAGGCCTCATTGTCTTCAGTGTACATGTAACAGCTGTGCTGCTACAACCTTGTTACTCTTTGATACAGTGGAATAAACTGGAACAGGTCTTGTCTTGGAACAGGTCTACTAATTCACATGTACTGTGTGGTGTAACAGCAGACAGACATGTACACTGAAGACAATGAGGCCTTGACTGGAGCTAAGCATGCTTTGTATATCAAATCGATCATGACCCGATTTACCCCATCCAGCAGGTCTCAGGTCAGCTCTTTGCCTCTGATGAAAATGTAGGCAAATTGGCAAAGTTTTGTAAAAACACTCAGTATTATGTAACAACTATATGTAGGTACCCACAAATACATAATGCAAGTACAATGATAGTACCTGATAGTACATGTTGTTACACAGGTTTTACCACTGTACCTAATTAGGTAAGTACACTGTAACAGCGACACATTAAAATAAAGTGTTACCCAGTATTTCTTAAGAAATTAATTTTCTACAACAAAATTATTTTGTCATTTAAATAATACAAAACATTATTATTATTATTATTATTATTATTATTTGTGTGTGGCCTGCTGGCCAATTTTCAAAACCCAATGTGGCCCTTCAGTCAAAAAGTTTGGACACCCCTGGACTAAACGATTACAGTAAACTCATGAAAAAGAAGCAGAACTTAAGTGGCTAATGGGGAGCGTTGGGAGGATTCCCGGTGGGCTGTTAACGTTTTCCCAAATATTAACAAAGTAGCACGCACAAAACATTTGTTTGGAAGTTGTTTGGAAGTTTAGAAGTCGCAGTCAAATCTATATTTGCAGTAATTTAGGGGAGTAAATGTGAGGGGAAGAATTTGGGTGAGCCAGATAGCAAGTCCAATATGTTTAGGGAAAAAATATTTTTAAATTAATTAATAATCGTGATCTCAATATTGATCAAAATAATCGTGATTATCATTTTGGCCATAATCGTGCAGCCCTAATCGTGGCGCACGGAATTGCATGAGGCTGAAATATTAAGTCTCATTCAAAATGAAAACAACAGGGAAATGTAAATGTAATGTATGACATATTATGACAAATTAATTCAACTACTTATTCAATTGATTTCAAGTTTAACGTAATTCAAAATTCAAATTACATTGATTTAAACTTCACATTAGATTGCATTTAATGACTGTTGATAGATTTAAATTTGATACTTGGTGATTTGACTTACATGACATTTTACTTTGTCATTTCATTTTATTTAATTTTTGTTACTTTGACCTTTCATAGACGGAGCAGCGTACTCTGCAATAACATGCACCGAGTAACAAAAAGGGAGTCTTTTTCTCTTAAAGGAGCCACACTACTTTTACAAGGACACAAGGATACTTTCATGACAAGATATTCTATTCTGTTGACTCAGAAACATTTCAGCACATTTGAAAAATACAGCGATAATACCGACAACCGTGATAATTTTGGTCACTATAATTGTCATGTTAAATTCTAGTCTAGTTGAGAAGCACACCATTAGTCAAGTCAAGTCAAGTCAAGTCAAGTTTATTTATATAGCGCATTTCATACACAGAGGTCATTCAATGTGCTTTACATAAACAAAACCAAACAATAATAACAAATAAAAGCATAGAAGGGCAATATAGTCAAAGAATAGTTAAAAGGTAAAGATCATAATAAAAAGAAAACATAAAACACAAGGTAAAATCATTTAAAAATAAAGAATAATTAGTAAGCAAAAACAAAGGCAAAAGTAGTAAAAAAAAGTAATAAAAGACAAGGTAGAATAATTATCAAGGCAGATTCAGAATTTGTAACTCGGCACAGTTAGCAGAAAGCATCTGAGAACAGTTTGGTCTTAAGTCTAGATTTAAAACTGGCTACAGTTGGGGCCTTTTTGATGGTTCCACAGCTGAGCCGCATAGCAGCTAAAAGCTGCTTCACCATGTTTAGTTCTAACAGTAGGTTTTACTAGCAGGTTTTTCACCTGGGACCTGAGAGGACGAGAAGGTGTGTACTGCTGAAGCATGTCTGACAAGTATTTAGGTCCTGCTTCATTTACTGATTTATAAACAAGCAATAGTGCTTTAAAGTCAATTCTGTGACTTACTGGAAGCCAGTGCAAGGACTTAAGAATTGGAGTAATGTGGTCAGTTCTTTTAGTTTTTGTTAGAATCCTAGCTGCTGCATTTTGTATCACCTGAAGCTGTTTAATAGTCTTTTTAGGAAGGCCTGTGAACAGTCCATTGCAGTAATCAACCCTGCTGGAGATAAATGCATGAATGAGTTTTTCTAAGTCATGCTTTGACATCAGCCCTCTGAGTTTGGCAATATTTTTGAGGTGGTTAAAAGCTGATTTAGTTATTGCTTTCATGTGGCTGTTGAAATTTAGATCACTGTCAATTAATACACCAAGATTTTTAACAGTATCCTTTGCCTTCAACCCTTTTGTGTCAAGGAGAGTGGCAACCCTAAGTCTTTCCTCCTTTTTACCAAATATAATTACTTCAGTTTTTTCTTTGTTCAGCTGAAGAACATTTTGAGACATCCAGGTGTTGATTTGTTCTATACACTGACACATAGATTCAAGAGGACCATAGTCGTTTGGTGATAGAGCTAAGTAAATTTGTGTCTCATCTGCATAGCTATGATATGAAATCAAATTATTTTGAATGATTTGTCCAAGTGGGAACATATAGAGGTTGAATAATAGTGGCCCCAAGATCGACCCCTGGGGAACACCACAGGTCAAGGACGTTGGTGTTGAGGTACAGTTTCCGATGGCAACAAAGAAGCTCCTTTCTTGTAGATATGATTTTAGCCAGCTGATAACTATGCCTGTAAATCCAACCAAGTGTTCTAGTCTGTGTAGTAAAATATTGTGATCAACAGTGTCAAATGCTGCACTAAGGTCCAGTAGCACTAGGACTGATGTTTTACCTGAATCTGTGTTGAGGCGTATGTCATTGGAAACTTTAATGAGAGCTGTTTCATTACACCCCCCCACCCACACACACACACACACACACACACCATTACACCATAACAACACACACACACACACACACACACACACACTTATATGAGTTACAAGAGTAGGGGATGGAGTAGGAGGTAGAGACAAATTGACAAGCGTGATTTATTTTGGCGGAGAAATGTGCAGGACTGAGCGGCAGCCGTACTGCTATGCGGTAGATCTAGTTTAATACAACATCATAACGTCTTAACAATTTGAGTCAATGTCAAAGACATATCCATGAATTCTATGTTAGTATTTGGTATGGCCCTTTTTTGCTTTAAATTATATATACACTCAAGATCCATGTTTGTGCAAAACCTGATGACTCATGATATTGTAGCATGATTTGACAATGTTTTAAAGAGCTTCTTCCTAAGTGAAGGACTATATGTCTTTCTCATTCTTCAAATGAACAATACATTCAAATGAAAAATGCTGCACTATGAAATTCATCCACAGCATCATCATCAATAGCATAGCATCATCTACCATAGCATCATCTGTCGCCTGTGAAGCCATGGTAGCATTTCAGTTACATACAATTTGTTTCTCACCGTATTCGTCCCTTTGCCAAATTCATCAATGAGGACCAGAGAGTTTCCTGTACTTCCTTTCAGGGCGTATGCCATCTAAAGAAAAAGAGAGAAAAAAAAAAACATTTCATTGCTTTTTTGAAATTGCAAATCTTACAATAAATACACAGTTTCCACTTATCAATGATGTTTGTTTTTGTTTGTGTGCAGGAGATATGTATAAGTGAAACAGAAATGGTTAAAAAGTAAGAGAATATTGCTTACTTGATTGAGATCAATCATGAAAGTGCTGAGGCCTACAGATACAGATTCACGGCTTTGCATACGTGTGAAAATGCCATCCACCAGACCAATCTCTGCCTCTTTAGCTGGCACATCTGATCCAATCAGAGCCATGAATACAATGAGGCCCACCTACATCACACAAAGTGGTTTTACTTGGAAGATGTTTTAACTACCAGTGGGCAAGAACACAACTACAAACCGGGCTACACTCAAACAGGTTTGGATCAATATTAAAAATAAAATTTATCATAGAATCAGTACAAACTGTGGTTTGAAAATGATGATTTGATTATACATGACAACCAAGGTGTGTATATGCCTGTTTGAGGTAGATACTCTTGCCAGATGAATTGGGCCCAGTCAGTACTTTCACCTTTCCCTCAGTGTCAGAGCTCACTAGCGGATTAGACACAAACACTGGGCAGCACAATTCCAACAAAGGGTGTCTGAGCAAAAAAATAAAAAAAGAAGAAATATTATTTTTACCCCATTTATGAGTGCTACAGCTAATATAGTGAATGTGGTGTACATGTCAGGAGGTACTTTATTTGATGTCCATGTGTATGCTGACCTGGACTGGCTGAGTCTGATAGAACTGTGCGGCATGACTGTGGGGCAGCTGTAACTGTACTCCTGAGAAGCCAGGGCCATAGCTATCAGGCAATCCAACTCAGCACACAGAGACAGCACCTTATAAAGGCAGCTACTGCGCTGCAGCACCACATTCTGGAGCTGAGTCATCACTGATGTTTCTAGATCTGTCAACACAGAACTGTAGCTAACTCTCCAAACCACCAAATATTACAGTTACAAACAGAAAATCCAACACTTGAGCATCTAATGTGAGCAAATGCATACAGTGTGTGCTTCACCTCAGTGTGCTCTGTGTGTTCACTAATTCACGGATGGGATAAATGCACAGACCAAATTCCTTGTATACGCAAGTATACTTGGCCTACAAATCTGATTTATGTATACAGGCAGTTTTCAGACCCTTTCAAGTTCTTAACATGTTTATGTTTCAGACTTCATATAGAGCAGTGCTTTTTTTTTGGGGCTTTTTATGCCTTTTAATGCAACAGGACAGTGGAGAGTGACAGGAAGTGAGTGGGAGAGAGAGTCGGGGTGGGATCCCGAAAGGCATTGTTAGGGGTATAAAATAGCAACATGACACCCTGCCCAGTTAGCATTACTGTAAGCCCATTCAGTGCAAATAAACAGTCTTGCCCAAAATGCCACCAATGAACGTAATTTTGCTCTCAATCAAAAGTTTGAAGTTGTTAACTACCGTGAATAGACCCTAGGTTTTTTTTTTACTCCGGAGTTATACTTTAAGGGGCAAATTCTCCCATGTGCATAAGTAAAAATAATAATAATTTAAAAAAAACGCTCAACGCGTTGAGCGCCTTTCAGCCTGCTCAAATTCTCTAATCTGTCATTTATCATATATCATCTGTCATGTGTTTTGGGAGGAGAAACCCCAAAATTTGGGCGTTACTTAACCCTTAAAGGTGTAGGTTTTTGAACATTCTAAGTTCCGCAACAATTGAAGGTTCTAAAATTCTATGTTGAATTCAATGAACCCAGATATTCTTTAGA
The DNA here is from genome assembly GCF_018492685.1 of Alosa sapidissima. Lineage (NCBI taxonomy): Eukaryota > Metazoa > Chordata > Actinopteri > Clupeiformes > Clupeidae > Alosa > Alosa sapidissima. Next base: position 2,992,043 of record NC_055966.1, read on the forward strand.
ATGTTCATTTCTCAACATTCCCGTCACACCGGTGTGACGGTACTCCTTTAAGGGTTAAGTATACAACTCTTGCGCACATTCTGCCACTGATTTAAGCACCTCTTCAGCTACGCGCTCCCGAGGGCTGTATTAAGGTCGATCGCCACTACAAGGTGAAACAGCATATTGCTCTCGGCAGTAGGCCTAGTTTTAAATACATGTAGGTTAGACAAAACTACAGTATCAAATTTGGTGCTTAAATATGCCCTGCCACACGTATTTCATTACTTTGTGGTAATGTCTGAAGTTCTACCATGGACTTGTTTCATACCATTCTAGCGTGGTATTGAAAGCCTGCATGAAGACTCAGCTCGATTTACGCCAGTTCTCATTAATATTCAATGAGCTAAGCTGCTTGACTCTGATTGGCTAACAGCTAGTAGGTTTCGTCCATAACAAGACAGCCGTTATCAACTAATTTTAACTTCATGGCATGAACTTAGCTTGGCTAGCGAGTGCTAGCATTGTCCAAATGTGCATAAATAAAACCTGCTAGGCTAGCGAGTACATTAAACCTGTATAACATAAGACTTTCTTGAGTTGACAGTTTTAGTTACGGACTGCACTGGTTGTAGATTGCCGCGATGGTAGCCGTTATCAACTAATTTTAGCTTTATGGCATGAACTTTGCTTGGCTAGCGAGTGCTAGCATTGTCCAAATGTGCATAAATAAAACCTGCTAGGCTAGCGAGTTCATTAAACCTGTATAACATAGCACGTCCTTGAGTTGACAATAACGTTTTACTTACAGGCACTGGTCGTAGACTGCTGCGATGGTAGCCTACTGCTCCAGGCTTCAACAACAACCTTTTTGCAAAGCCTGTAGCATTGTTCCAAAAAATAAACTGAAGCCATTTGATCCTCAAGTCTGGGTTCTTGGGCAAAATGCATTGTTGAAGTTCTATTCGTGCATAGCGCACAAGTCAGTTGACATTCAGCCATCCTTGCATAGGCCTACTAAAACTGTCACAGACTAAACAAATTTTGTGGACATGGTCTCAACTGGGCGAGCTCATGAATAGTAATGAGCTCATCAATTCCACGTCAATCTGAAGAGCTTTTGCAATTGGCCTAATTTCTCTGCTTATTTCTTTTCAGTGGCTAGAGCTGACGGAGGAGGTAGCTGTTTATTTTCACATTCACGACATAGCACAAACACATATGGACCTAACATGTTAAAAAAAAATGCAAGTAAAAACGGTTTTGCGTGGCAGGGCACCTTTAATATGCCGATAGGGCTTTATGTTTTTAGCCATTAGTGTCACAAGGTGGCATATTTCCCATTACCGTATCCATGAGGCTATATTGTTAAAGGAATTATCCAGAGTAAAATGCACTTTAGATCAATTTACGGATGATTGGGAGTACATACGTTGAGTTGACATCCAAATCATGTCATTCGGATGTGTTTTGAGAAAGTTCGATGTTACCGTTTTTAGTCAAAACTCGTATTTCATTACTTGACGCGGGCATGTCATTTCGCCGCTACAAAACGCTATTTTTATACCTCTTCTACAGTTCCAAACAACATTACACATACGTGGTAGTGAGTAGAGGGTCCCTAAAGCCAAACCGAAGTATCCCGAGGTCTTTATGTGGTCGGATAGAGTCCAGAATGAATTTCATCAAGCCAGTACCTTTCTGGAAATGTTGCCATCTTTGCTGCCAACTTCAGCCCTCGTTGCATATCAGAGCTTACCGACTGTGCATCTTCAGTTTTAACTTGACGTGAAGTCATAATCCAATAGCCTACTTCGTTCAAAATCTGTCTTTCCAACTTGACCGAAGTCCTCCATATATTTGCACAGATGCCTGCACTATTGTTGAGCAGCATCATTTATATTTTCCTGTCTCTCGTTTGTAATGGAGGCTGGTGTTGTTATGCCAGTCTCTCTACTGTATTAGAAACTGCAGGTGTCAGTCTACAGCTTTGTTAGATTTGTTACATTTATATTATGAGAAGCAGCTGCCATTATAACTTTCTTTCTTAATAGTGAGTTTTTAAATTATGAATCTACACACCTCAAGCATGGTTTGACCCTTTATAAACAAACCTCAAAGCAAAAGTGAAATTTTGTTAAGTGGCATTCAGAAGGTCAATGAGAAAGTCCACATTCCACGTTTTCATATCAACCTAAATTAACGAGGTGATGGATCAGTCTGGTTCTATTTTAAATAAATCACCTCTTTCATAAGGCCGCCTTGATTTCGAACTTGCGCGCTGTGGGTGTGACAGAAGCGGGAATGGGAGAATACGCGTAACTGAAAAGTGTATAACTGAAGCACGCAAAAACGGGCTTACGTGTGATTTACACGCAAATGGGAGAATTCGCCCCTATCTAAGCACTCGCAAGTGGGACTATAAAGACAACCTTGAACCCTTGATCAGATCACTAAATCGTTGTGATTGTGGAGTAGTGTGTAGATTGATGAGAATTAAATGAATTCAACCTATTTTAAGATGAAACTGAAACATTACATAATGTGGAAAAATATGGGACCTGAAAACTTTCAGAATTAACTTTATTTGCATGTAGCTGAATGCAGTCAAAATAAGATACAGTATACCTTACCTCTGATATCACAGTGCAAGTCCCCCAGCAGATCATCAAGGCCTTTGGTTTTTTCACTACGGTAATGCAAACGCTCTCCTGACAGGAACTATTCATACATGTCAAGCATAAACACGTACAAACAACCATTTACTTACATACAGAAAAAGTATACATAAACAAAACAACATCACACAAGCCACACAAGCTTGGGGCTGCTTAGACACTAGTTGTGTGGCTGGATTTACACATTAAATTAATTAAAAAAATAAACCCCAAGAGGCTGTAGTTTACTTTAGAACAGCTAAGGGGTGCTGTCAGACAGGACACAACATAATATTAATAATAATAATAATAATAATAATAATAATAATAATAATAATAAATATAGCACAAGCGTCAAAGATCAGGCTCCAAGCAGCCCTTAGGACCCTTGTAGCTTAATTTTACAGCATTTGTTGCTGTAAGCCACCTTGGCAACTGCAGATGGGCATTGATACTGTAGAATTGTGAGAACTGAGGAGTCAGGGGAACACCATGTCCTTTAAAGGATAGCAGCAACAGCAAGTCTTCGAGCAACGCCTGAGAATCGGCGACATTAATCACTGCACCACCATACCACCAAGGTTAATGTTCGCAGGGTGCAACTGTGTGTTTGCAACTGACATATTCCATGATACATTTTGAATTGATTGAAGTCTAGAACATTGTGGAAATCAGATTGGCCTACATAATTGAATAAGAAAACATTTGAGAAATTGAACAAAGTTTGAGGTGAGACACTACAGGTGTAGGGTACATTTTTTAACCAGCAAATATCACTATGAAACTCCCCCAGTAGATTTTTTATATTAATGAAAAAAAAAACTTTTCTGTAATTTAATGTTTAAATATTCAAATTAGGCATTATCAATTTTTTTAAGTATATTTTTTGGCCTTTTTTCCTTTATTTGGATAGGACAGTGAAGATAGACAGGAAGTGAGTGGGAGAGAGAGAGATGGGGTGAGATCGGGATATGACAGCAGGTGGGATTCGAATCTGGGTCCCCATGGGCACTTGGACCTATACATGGTATGGGCGCTGTAGAGACAAGACACATTATGTCTCAGGTGGGTTTTGAACCCGGGTCTTCTGGCCAGTTCAGTGTGAGAGTATATCACAATTCATGTGATATATTCATATATTCAATAATATTTTCCTTCTGAAATTTGACCAAATTTGCTAACTTTTCAGATATTGGTCATAAGGGGCCACTTCCTTGTATTGTTCATTGAGTGTTTTTTTTAACATGACTGGACAAAATAAGGCCCCCCCCCGATAATTATTTATCAGCATTGCCTATAGATGATGTACACTGAATTTTAGGAGACTGGGATGAATGACCTCCGACTAGTTCACTTTACTTTCACTTTCATTTATAGTAAAACTGTGAGAAAAGTTGACATTTTTAGAGCAAAAGACCAAAATACACCCAGTACCAATGTAAAGATTAAATTGATGCAAGAATGTTGAGGCTAGGCCTCATTGTACTTAAGATATGAGCCAAAATTAATTATTATAGTGGCAACTATAGGCGCAGTACCTTATGTTTTGGGTTTTGAGTAGATACCGGGCCCTGGGGCCAAGTTTCAAGTTTATGGGCCTTACGGGTTTTGCTGCACAAACATTTTTAGGCGGAGAATAATAATAACTAGAGAATGTAATTCCAGGGAATTACGAGTGCATGAAAATGAAGCTAGGACAGACATAGCATAGCTTAACAAAAGTTGATAATTTAGAAGTAGACAGTTTAAAAGTTGAATGTAGATAGTTTAACAGTTGTTAACCCTTAGTTAGTTATGTTATGTTAACCCTTAGCAAAGTGCGTCAAAAAACACACCCTTTCTTCTCTGTTACATTGCTCCAGAACTGTTCATCGCAGCGAGATGAAACCTTTATTGCACGACAGAGCAGAAGTGGGGCTTTCCAAAGAGACTACACACTTGTCTGTACGATCAAGTATGAAAATAAAAAAAATCATGAAATTAAATCAAATTGCATCATATTTACAGTCTATACTTCTCTGCGTTCACCTGCGCACCCATTACTCTCGTTTTAATGACTCGCGAACCCGTGATCGCATAGATATGCCACGCATGTCAGATGAAAGAGGAGACTCAGAGCTATCATTTGATACCAAGTACATCCTTCTGGGTTATAAAACAGACAAAGTGACAGCAAAATAATAACTTCATATAGCTGGACTTACCCCACGTTTTTGTCTGTTCTTGTGGCAAAGCATGTTTATAATTCAACGCTATCATGTGTTTCTCTATGGCAAAGCATGTTCATATTCCGGTTTTGAGATCCTAGCAAATTTCTGCATGGCATCCAATTCAAGGCTCACATTGCATCCCAATTTGTTCAACAAATAAACACCTTTTTTGCCTTTACTTTGTTCATGGCAATGCAGTAAAAAGTTGAGAATTATTATGACTGCATACACATAGGCACGCAGGCTAACACGCAACCTCGGGTCAAGTCAGGTCAGATCAGTTCGTGTCACAGATATGGAGCGTAGAAAGGTCATTTTTTATCACAAAATAAAAAATGGCATTTTTTTCCGTAAATCACATAGCACATATTTCTGTAAATTGCTCAGCCCCAGAGTATCCCTCCAACATGGCAATTATATTGCCCGATTCAGGACAGTCTACCCTACACACACATGAAATGCATGTAGACCTGTGAGCTTGCTGTAGTGAGATGCATGTCGAAATATAAGAATTTTTATAATACACTTTTTATATTTTAATTCTTTAAAAATCAAAATAAAATCAATGCTAGTATTAATACATGAAATGACAATATATAATATGTGTGTGTGGCACTTACACCAGAATAACCAGAATAAATCCTTATGAAAATCCTTATGAACAAAGGTAGTGAAAATGCCCTAAAAACAGCTTAGGGTTCTAAGGGTTAATAGACAGATAGTTTAATAGACAGATAGTTTAATGGATGTTGATACACATAGTTTAATGAATGTTGAAAGTTTAAAAGTTAAATGTAGATAGTTTAAAAGTTGTTGATAGACTGATAGTTTAATGCGTGTTGATAGACAAATAGTTTAAAGGCTGTATATAGGTAGATAAGTATAAGTAAGTATAAGTATATATACTTTTTTGATCCCGTGAGGGAAATTTGGTCTCTGCATTTAACCCAATCGGTGAATTAGTGAAACACAAACAGCACACAGTGAACACACACAGTGAGGTGAAGCACACACTAATCCCAGCGCAGTGAGCTGCCTGCTACAACAGCGGCGCTCGGGGACCAGTGAGGGGTTAGGTGCCTTGCTCAAGGGCACTTCAGCCACCCACTGGTCGGGGCTCGAACCGGCAACCCTCCGGTTACAAGTCCAGAGTGCTAACCAGTGGGCCACGGCTGCCCAATGATAGTTGACGATAACTGACAGTTTGAATGGCTCTGATGTTTGCTAGCAGTTATGCTAACAAAGCTAATTATTCTGACCAAGTTACTTAGCTAACTTAGCTCATGTTTTCTAGCAGTTTTGCTAATTATGTGATTTAGCTAACTTAGCTAATCTTTTGTAGCAGTTTTGCTAAAAATGCTAACATGCTAAATATGCTAACCATGTGACTCAGCTAACTTAGCTAATCATTTTTAGCAGTTATGCTAAAATGCTAATTATGCTAACTAGCTAACTAGCTAGTGAGGACTTTTATTTTGAAACAGTTGAAGGTAGAGGATACAGTTGATGGGAGTCATAGTTGACTGACAGTTACAGCAGTTGAACAGTTGAGCAGTTGAACAGTTGAACAGTTGACAGTAGTTGAACAGTTCAAAAGTTGAATAGTTTAAAGGGACTTTTATTTTGAAACAGTTGTGGGCAAAGGAGGCAGTTGAAGAGGATCTGTAGTCTTAATACAGTCAGTAATACATACGTAATACATTGTATGCTTAAAGCCTGAGACAGATGCTGCAGGTGGCCTGAACACCTGTGGCCGGTTGCACAAAGCACCTTAAGTTTTTTCCCTTAAGTATGACCCTTAAGACTTAATTTCTCCTCAGGTAAGGGATTTACTTAAGGGCGTTGCACAGAATACCTTAAAATGTTTCCTTAGTTAAGGAGAAACGTCAAGGGATTTACTGCACTGAAAGGGATTTTCCGGCATGAAAATTCTATAGTTTCCACGGAGATTGTTCAACAGCTGTAGCCTAGCTAACTGCCTTTGCCGCGATGCCGTTAGTTAACCCACCGAACACAGTGCTTATATCTTATCATTCATCTTACCTTAATAATATTAGCGGAAATTATCCAGGTAGCAAATAAAACATGTTATATACATGAACTGAACTCTCTCTGAACTCTCTCCCTCCTCTCCCCCCTCCACCCTCAGCTACATAACATCCTGGACATTGGACCCAAAATGGCCGCCTGCACTACTCCACTTGCACACTTGCACACTTGTACACTTTACAACTGGTGTTGTTGTCCTGAAAACACAACACTTCTGCTGCTCTTACATAACTTGCACCACTATGCCACTTTCTTCTTACTTAGGTCAAACAGAACTACCCAAGCCTTTTATTGGCCTGAATTTGCACTAGTATTTTTATTGACTGTCTATGCACAATTTCAACCACATTTTGCTGCTCTTATTTTTTTCATTATTATATGTGCCCTCTTATTTACTTATTTACTTACTTTTTTATTTACTTATTTACTTACTTTTTTGTTTACTTGAATGTTATGTTTGTCTGTGGACCTAAATTGGTAAAATATGTCTTGTCTTCACCGTGGGATAGTGAGAAACGTAATTTCGATCTCTTTGTATGTCTGGAACATGTGAAGAAATTGACAATAAAGCTGACTTTGACTTTGACTTTGAACAATACTAGTTGGCAAGTTAGAAATGATCCTGACTGTCATCAGTGCACCAACGTTTTGCCTAGCGAACCGAACCGAAGCTCATAGGCTAACAAGACATCCACATGAATTGTTAACATTAGCCTACGTAAACCAAACAATAACAATACGGCATGTTTCTGATAGGCCTATCTATTTGACAGAGGAAGCATATTTTTATATTGTTTTGAATGGTCAAAAGTAGTTAATAAACTTCATTTATTAGCATCAATTCAGTTAATAATATGGTTAAGGTAGAGTCAGATGTCCCTTAGGATTTTCCCCTTAGTTAGACTACTAAGGTCTTTTGTGCAACAGTTTAAGGGATTTCTTACAAGATAAGGAATACTAAGGGAAAATGTTAAGGAACCTTTAAGGAGAAAACTTAAGGGTGTTTGTGCAACCGTTTTTATTTTAAGGGACCCTTAAATCAGATTTTAAGGGAAAAACTTAACTTAAGGTGCTTTGTGCAACCGGCCACTGGCATAGGATTCTAATTGCTCTATTGTGATGTCATAATCTAATGTTAAGTCAATGGGGAAATTTTAGTAGTTTTTAATTAATAGTTTAAAAAGTATAAAAGTTACAAAGTTGATTGAAAAATACATAGTTAAAAAATACATAGCTGAAGTCACCTAAGTAAGACCTACGCAATGTAGTTTGAACGAAGTTTCTACGTTAAACGGTTGAAGCCGCATTAAACGCACAAAAAGCGTTAGAAGAAGAACTAGAAAAGCATTTCCTGAAGGAAATATAGTGCATGAAAATATGATGTAAAATATGCAGAGTAAAAACAAACTATATTGGTTGCTAGGTAGATGAGGTTTAATATAGTTGGAATGACTGAACAGTTAAATAGGTGGATAATTTAAATGGTTCAATTATTTAGGTTGTTAGTTATTGTTATTGTTAGTTGACGATAACCGACAGTTGGAATGGCTCTAATGTTTGCTAGCAGTTATGCTAACTATGTTAACAAAGATAATAATGTTAACCAAGTTACTATGCTAACTAGCATGCTAACAATATTAAAATGCTAACTATGCTAACCATGTGACTTAGCTAATTATTTTTAGTAGTTATGCTAACTATGCTAACTAGCATGCTAACATGTAAACTATGTTAACCATATGACTTATCTAATTTAGCTAATCATTTTTAGCAGTTATGCTAACTATGTTAACTAGCATGTTGACTTAGCTAACTTAGCTAATCATTTTTAACAGTTATGCTAACTATGCTAACTAAGCTAACCATGTTACTTAGCTAACCTAGCTAATCATTTTTAGTAGTTTTGCTAAAAATGCTAACTAGTATGCTATTAATGCTAACTATGCTAATCATTTTTAGCAGTTTTGCCAAAAATGCTAATAATATTAGCAATGCTAACATGCTAACTATGCTAACCATATTACTTAACTAACTTAGCTAATCATTTTTAGCAGTTTTGCTAAAAATGCTAACAATGTTCACATGCTAACTATGTTAACCATGCTAACTAACTACAGTGGGTAGGAGTCATAGTTGATGACAAGTAACAGTTACAATGGCTGAACAGTTACAAAGTTCAGTAGTTTAAAGGGTTAAATTGTTTAACAGTGAAATATTGTAGTGAGGACTTTTATTTTGAAACAGAGGAAGCAGTTGAACAGGATGTGTAGTCTTAATAGGGCCAGATTGTATGCTTAAAGCCTGAGACTGGCAGTTGATCCAGGTGGCCGGAACACCTGGCATAGGATTCTAATTGCTTAACGGCTCTATTGTGATGTCATCAGCCCATGTTTTGCCCAATTCTGAGTAGTTTTTAATTAATAGTTTAAAAAGTATAAAAGTTACAAAGCTGAAAAATACAAAGCCCACATGTCCTAAGTAAGACCTACGCAACATAGTTTGAATGAAGTTTCTACGTTAAACGGTTGAAGCTGCATTAACTGCGTTAGAAGAAGAAAAATAACTAGAAAACGCAATTCCAGGGAATTACTAGTGCATGAAAATGCAAAACACATGGTGTGAAATATATTGTTAAAACAGATGATGTGCTAATTGGCAACCAACATGAGGTTTAATATAGTTGGAATTACTGAACTAGGTAGATGAGGTTTAATATAGTTGGAATGACTGAACTAGGTAGATGAGGTTTAATATAGTTGGAATGACTGAACAGTTAAATAGGTGGATAGTTTAAAAGGTTAAATTATTTGCTAGGTAGACAAAGTTTAATATAGTTGGAATGACTGGACAGTTAAATAGGTGGATAGTTTAAATGGTTAAATTATTTGCTAGGTAGATGAGGTTTAATATAGTTGGACTGACTGAACAGTCAAATAGGTGGATAGTTTAAAAGGTTAGCCTGAGAAACTGATAGGATGCAGGTGGCCTGGCCACCTGGCCTAGGATTCTAATTGCTTAACGGCAGTCTTAATAGAGCCATATTGTATGCTTAAAGCCTGAGACAGAGTATATAGTTTAAAAGTTAAATGTAGATAGTGTAATGGATGTTGATAGACAGAAAGTTGAATGGATGTTGATAGGCAGATTGTTTAATGGATGTTGATGGATAGTTTAATGGGTGGATGAGTGAATGGTTTGAAGAGGATGAATGGATAGAAAGTTGGATGAAATGTGTCTTATATCCTTGTAGAATGGAGAAACACAGAGAGAGTTGGTCTAGTTCAGTAGAAAGCAGTTGATACAGGTGCAATCAGTTGAACTGATTCTTTGATGGGGCCTAGATGAGCAGCTGGAAGATGATACAGGTACAAATCAAGTTAATTAGTCCATTGTGATGTCATCAGCCCATGTTAAGTCTATGGGGAAATTTTGAGTAGTTTTTAATTAATAGTTTAAAAAGTATAAAAGTTACAAAGATGAAAAATACAAAGCCCCCATGTCCTAAGTAAGACCTACGCAACGCAGTTTGAATGAAGTTTTTACGTTAAACGGTTAAAGCTGCATTAACTGCGTTAGAAGAAGAAAAATAATAACTAGAAAAGCATTTCCTGAAGGAAATACAGTGCATGAAAATGCAAAAATATGATGTAAAATATCATACAGAGAAAAAACAAACTATATTGGTTGCTAAGTAGATGAGGTTTAATATAGTTGGAATGACTGAACAGTTAAATAGGTGGATAGTTTAAATGGTTAAATTATTTAGGTAGATAGTTGACGATAACTGACAGTTGAAATGGCTCTAATGTTTGCTAGCAGTTATACTAACTATGTTAACAAAGATAATAATATTAACAAAGTTACAATGCTAACTAGCATGCTAGCATGCTAACTATGCTAACCACATTACTTAGTTAACTTAGCTAATAGTTTTTAGCAGTTTTGCTAAAAATGCTAATTAGCATGCTAACATGCTAACCACATTACTTAGCTGACTTAGCTAATCGTTTTGAGCAGTTTTGCTAAAAATGCTAACTAGCATGCTAACTATGCTAACCACGTTACTTAGCTAACTTAGCTAATCGTTTTTAACAGTTTTGCTAAAAATGCTAAATAGCATGCTAACATGATAGCATGCTAACTATGCTAACCATGTTACTTAGCTAACTTAGCTAATCATTTTTAGCAGTTTTGCTAAAAATGCTAATTAGCATGCTAACTATGTTAACCATGTTACTTAACTAACTTAGCTAATCATTTTTAACAGTTTTGCTAAAAATGCTAACTAGCATGCTAACACGCTAACTATGCTAACCATGTGACTTAGCTAACTTAGCTAATCATTTTAAGCAGTTTTGCTAAAAATGCTAACTAGCATGTTAACATGCTAGCATGCTAACTATGCTAACCATGTGACTTAGCTAACTTAGCTAATTATTTTTAGCAGTTTTGCTAAAAATGCTAACTAGCATGCTAACATGCTAGCATGCTAACTATGCTAACCATGTGACTTAGCTAACTTAGCTAATCATTTTTAGCAGTTTTGCTAAAAATGCTAACTAGCATGCTAACATGCTAGCTATGCTAACCATGTGACTTAGCTAAGTTAGCTAACTAGCTACAGTGGGTAGGAGTCATAGTTGATGACAAGTAACAGTTACAATGGCTGAACAGTTAAAAAGTTCAGTAGTTTAAAGGGTTAAATTGTTTAACAGTGAAATATTGTAGTGAGGACTTTTATTTTGAAACAGTTTTTGGCAGAGGAAGCAGTTGAACAGGATGTGTAGTCTTAATAGGGCCAGTTTGTATGCTTAAAGCCTGAGACTGGCAGTTGGTCCAGGTGGCCCGAACACCTGCCATAGGATTCTAATTGCTTAACGGCTCTATTGTGATGTCATCAGCCCATGTTAAGTCTATGGGGAAATTTTGACTAGTTTTTAATTAATAGTTTAAAAAGTATAAAAGTTACAAAGTTGAAAAATACAAAGCCCACATGTCCTAAGTAAGACCTACGTAACATAGTTTGAATGAAGTTTCTACGTTAAACGGTTTAAGCTGCATTAAGTGCGTTAGAAGAAGAAGAATAACTAGAAAAGCATTTCCTGAAGGAAATACAGTGCATGAAAATGCAAAAATATGATGTAAAAAAATCATACAGAGTAAAAACAAACTATATTGGTTGCTAAGTAGATGAGGTTTAATATAGTTGGAATGACTGAACAGTTAAATAGGTGGATAGTTTAAATGGTTAAATTATTTAGGTAGATAGTTGACGATAACTGACAGTTGGAATGGCTCTAATGTTTGCTAGCAGTTATGCTAACTATGTTAACAAAGTTACTATGCTAACTAGCATGCTAACTATGCTAACCATGTTACTTAGCTAATCGTTTTTAGCAATTTTGCTAAAAATGCTAACTAGCATGCTAACATGCTAGCGCTAGCATGCTAACTATGTTAACCACGTTACTTAGCTGACTTAGCTAATCGTTTTTAGTAGTTTTGCTAAAAATGCTAATTAGCATGTTAGCATGCTAACTATGCTAACCATGTGACTTAGCTAACTTAGCTAATCATTTTTAGCAGTTTTGCTTAAAATGCTAACTAACATGCTAGCATGCTAACTATGCTAACCATGTGACTTAGCTAATCATTTTTAGCAGTTTTGCTTAAAATGCTAACTAGCATGCTAACATGCTAGCATGCTAACTATGCTAACCATGTGACTTAGCTAACTTAGCTAATCATTTTTAGCAGTTTTGTTAAAAATGCTAACTAGCATGCTAACATGCTAGCATGCTAACTATGCTAACCACGTGACTTAGCTGACTTAGCTAATCGTTTTTAGTAGTTTTGCTAAAAATGCTAATTAGCATGCTAACATGCTAGCATGCTAACTATGCTAACCATGTTACTTAGCTAATCGTTTTTAGTAGTTTTGCTAAAAATGCTAACTAGCATGCTAACATGCTAGCGCTAGCATGCTAACTATGCTAACCACGTTACTTAGCTGACTTAGCTAATCGTTTTTAGCAGTTTTGCTAAAAATGCTAACTAGCATGCTAGCATGCTAACTATGCTAACCACGTTACTTAGCTGACTTAGCTAATCGTTTTTAGCAGTTTTGCTAAAAATGCTAACTAGCATGCTAACATGCTAGCATGCTAACTATGCTAACCATGTGACTTAGCTAACTTAGCTAATCATTTTAAGCAGTTTTGCTAAAAATGCTAACTAGCATGCTAACATGCTAGCATGCTAACTATGCTAACCATGTGACTTAGCTAACTTAGCTAATCATTTTAAGCAGTTTTGCTTAAAATGCTAACTAACATGCTAACATGCTAGCATGCTAACTATGCTAACCATGTTACTTAGCTAACTAGCTACAGTGGGTAGGAGTCATAGTTGATGATAAGTAACAGTTACAATGGCTGAACAGTTAAAAAGTTCAGTAGTTTAAAGGGTTAAATTGTTTAACAGTGAAATATTGTAGTGAGGACTTTTATTTTGAAACAGTTTTTGGCAGAGGAAGCAGTTGAACAGGATGTGTAGTCTTAATAGGGCCAGTTTGTATGCTCAAAGCCTGAGACTGGCAGTTGATCCAGGTGGCCCGAACACCTGCTATAGGATTCTAATTGCTTAACGGCCGTATTGTGATGTCATAATCATAATGTTAAGTCAATGGGGAAATTTTGATTAGTTTTTAATTAATAGTTTAAAAAGTATAAAAGTTACAAAGCTGAAAAATACATAGCACCCATGTCCTAAGTAAGACCTACGTAACATAGTTTGAATGAAGTTTCTATGTTAAACGGTTGAAGCTGCATTAAGTGCGTTAGAAGAAGAATAATAACTAGAAAAGCATTTCCTGAAGGAAATACAGTGCATGAAAATGCAAAAATATGATGTAAAATATCATACAGAGTAAAAACAAACTATATTGGTTGCTAGGTAGATGAGGTTTAATATAGTTGGAATGACTGAACAGTTAAATAAGTGGATAGTTTAAATGGTTAAATTATTTAGGTAGATAGTTGACGATAACTGACACTTGGAATGGCTCTAATGTTTGCTAGCAGTTATGCTAACTATATTAACAAAGATAATAATGCTAACCAAGTTACTATGCTAACTAGCATGCTAACAATGTTAAAATGCTAAGTATGCTAACCATGTGACTTAGCTAACTTAGTTAATCATTTTTAGCAGTTATGCTAACTATGCTAACTAACATGCTAACAATGTTAACCATGTTACTTAGCTGACTTAGCTCATCATTTTAAGCAGTTTTGCTAAAAATGCTAACTAGCATGCTAACATGCTAGCATGCTAACTATGCTAACCATGTGACTTAGCTAACTTAGCTAATCATTTTAAGCAGTTTTGCTAAAAATGCTAACTAGCATGCTAACATGCTAGCATGCTAACTATGCTAACCATGTGACTTAGCTAACTTAGCTAATCATTTTAAGCAGTTTTGCTAAAAATGCTAACTAGCATGCTAACATGCTAACTATGCTAACTATGTGACTTAGCTAACTTAGCTAACTAGCTACAGTGGGTAGGAGTCATAGTTGATGACAAGTAACAGTTACAATGGCTAAACAGTTAAAAAGTTCAGTAGTTTAAAGGGTTAAATTGTTTAACAGTAAAATATTATAGTGAGGACTTTTATTTTGAAACAGTTTTTGGCAGAGGAAGCAGTTGAACAGGATGTGTAGTCTTAATAGGGCCAGTTTGTATGCTTAAAGCCTGAGACTGGCAGTTGGTCCAGGTGGCCCGAACACCTGCCATAGGATTCTAATTGCTTAACGGCCGTATTGTGATGTCATAATCATAATGTTAAGTCAATGGGGAAATTTTGATAGTTTTTAATTAATAGTTTAAAAAATATAAAAGTTACAAAGCTGAAAAATACATAGCACCCATGTCCTAAGTAAGACCTACGTAACATAGTTTGAATGAAGTTTCTACGTTAAACGGTTGAAGCTGCATTAAACGCGTTAGAAGAAGAAGAAGAATAAGAAGAAGCCTAGGAAGAACAGTACAGTGCATTTTCATGCACTGTAATAAGCAGAAGAATAAGAAGCCTAGGAAGAACAGTACAGTGCATTTTCATGCACTGTAATAAAATGCCTTGGAAGAACAGTACAGTGCATTTTCATGCACTGTAAAAAGCCTTGGAATAACAGTACAGTGCATTTTCATGCACTGTAATAAGAAGAAGCCTAGGAAGAACAGTACAGTGCATTTCCATGCACTGTAATAAGAAGAAGAAGAAGAAGCCTAGGAAGAACAGTAGAGTGCATTTTCATGCACTCTAATAAAATGCCTAGGAAGAACAGTACAGTGCATTTTCATGCACTGTAATAATATTAAGAATAATTCGGATAACAATAGAGTGCATTTTCATGCACTCTAATAAGAAGTTGCCTAGGAAGAACAGTACAGTGCATTTTCATGCACTGTAATAAGAAGAAGTTGCCTAGGAAGAACAGTACAGTACATTTTCATGCACTGTAAAATGCCTTGGAATAACAGTACAGTGCATTTTCATGCACTGTAATAAAATGCCTAGGAAGAACAGTACAGTGCATTTTCATGCACTGTAATAATAATAAAATGCCTTGGAATAACAGTACAGTGCATTTTCATGCACTATAATAATATTAAGAATAATTCGGATAACAATAGAGTGCATTTTCATGCACTCTAATAAGAAGTTGCCTAGGAAGAACAGTACAGTGCATTTTCATGCACTGTAATAAGAAGAAGAAGTTGCCTAGGAAGAACAGTACAGTGCATTTTTCATGCACTGCATTTTCATGCACTGTAATAAGAAGAATTCGGATAACAGTAGAGTGCATTTTCATGCACTCTAATAAGAAGAAGCCTAGGAAGAACAGTACAGTGCATTTTCATGCACTGTAAAATGCCTTGGAATAACAGTACAGTGCATTTTCATGCACTGTAATAAAATGCCTAGGAAGAACAGTACAGTGCATTTTCATGCACTGTAATAAATCGGATTAACAGTAGAGTGCATTTTCATGCACTCTCATAAAATGCCTAGGAAGAACAGTACAGTGCATTTTCATGCACTGTAATAATCGTAAGAATAAGAAGACTTGAAAGAACAATATAGTGCATTTTCATGCACTGTAATAAGAAGAAGCCTAGGAAGAACAGTACAGTGCATTTTCATACACTGTAACTAGAAAACGCAATTCCAGGGAATTGCTAGTGCATGAAAATGCAAAACATATTGTGTGAAATATATTGTTAAAACAGATGATGTGGTAATTAGCAACCAACATGATGAGGTTTAATATAGTTGGAATGACTGAACTAGGTAGATGAGGTTTAATTTAGATGGAATGACTGAACAGTTAAATAGGGTGATAGTTTAAAAGGTTAAATTATTTGCTAGGTAGATGAGGTTTAATATAGTTAGAATGACTGAACTCGGTAGATGAGGTTTAATATAGTTGGAATGACTGAAGTCGGTAGATGAGGTTTAATATAGTTGGAATGACTGGACAGTTAAATAGCTGGATAGTTTAACCCTTAGAACCCTAAGCTGTTTTTAGGGCATTTTCACTACCTTTATTCATAAGGATTTATTCTGGTCATTGTAAGTGCCACACACACATATTATATATTGTTTTTTTCAGCAGAGTCAAGGCTATCTGCCATCAGTTCATGTGTACTGGCATTGATTTTTTTTTGATTTTTAAAGAATTAAAATACAAAAAGCGTATTATAAAAATTCTTATATTTTGTCATGTATCTCACCACAGCAAGCTCATAGCTCTACATGCATTTCATTTGTGTGTAGGGCAGACTGTCCTGAATCAGGCAATATAATTGCCATGGAGGGATACTCTGTGGCTGAGTAATTTACAGAAATATGTGGTGTGTGATTTACGGAAATAAATGCCATTTTTTATTTAGTGATGAAAAATGACCTTTCTGCGCTCCATATCTGTGACACGAACTGATCTGACCTGACTTGACCCGAGTTTGCGTGTTAGCCTGCGTGTGTATGCACTCATAATGATTGTCAACGTTATACTGCATTGCCATAAACAAAGTAAAGGCAAAAAAGGTGTTTCTTTGTTGAACAAATTGGAATGCAATGTGAGCCTTGAATTGGATGCCATGTAGGAATTTGCTAGGATCTCAAAACCGGATTATGAACATGCTTTGCCATAGAGAAACACACAATAGCGTTGGATTATAAACATGCTTTGCCACAAAAACAGACAAAAACGTGGGGTAAGTCCAGCTATATGAAGTTATTATTTTGCTGTCACTTCGTCTGTTTTATAACAATAAAAACAATTGTCCCGCAGCTGCGCTGCTTGGACCCCTAATAATAATGCAAACAGTTATTTTCCACAGTCACAACTCCCACACAGTCCAGGACAAGACAAGACAAAACAAGACCATCTAACCATAAAATCAAGCCCATCAATCTCAAAGTCCTCTTTCTGCACCATGCTGGGCAGTCGGGGGATGGAGAGAAGGAACCCAATCTATAAAAATTAAAACATTAGGGAGAGCAAATAAACACACGTTCAATGCAGTTGCACACACCAACTTTAAATGGAAAAAATGGACAAATCTAAAAGATGAGCCAAAGTTTGATATTCAGGTTCAGTGGGTTCAAGGAAAGCTACCAAAGGTATGTAGATAACACAACAGGAGGGAATACGAGAATCCAGGTGTTCCAGCTCAGTGCGAGCAACTTCTGTCAGAAAATCTGGCAGTCCCATCATCCTTCTCTTCTCTGAGGCAAAAAGAGAACACTGGTGTTTTCAGTTTTACGTTCATCTTAAAATGGATTCAATTAATTTTTACACTGTATTCCACTATCACAATTAATAAAAAAAAACTATACAAACTAAAATATTTAATTTACATAACTATTCAAACCCTTAGTAATGCCCCTTTCAACTGAGCTCTAATGCATCATACATCTACAGTATGGCCCAATAATGGCCCAGTACAGTCAGGGGCGGCGCCAGCCGATTTTGCCGAGGCTTCAGCCTCGAATGTTTTGAGTGTAGCCCCGAATGTATTTTGCAAAGTTGACTAACAAATATGAAACCATTATTCCGATCGTGCATTGAAACTTTGAGATGAGATGGACCTATTTATCAAACATAAAAGCAGGACACAGGTTTCCTCTCACACTCTTTCATGCAGCAGATCTAACTTTAGATTTAACTTTATTGTCATTTAGCAGAGTACAGGTACAGCGCCAACTTGAACGTTACCATAAAACATAATTTGGAACATATACATATACTGTACGCTACTTAGAGCGAGAGTGAGAGAGAGTCAGTCAGTTCCAGGGTTCAGGTCCTATTTGGTCTAAAAAAGTCCAAGGCAAATCATAAAGGCAACAGAAAAGACAAGGAGGTGGTGGAGTAATGTGGAAGTGGGGGTTGTCGAGTTCTCGTCATTTAGGCTACAAATTCAGGTTTGTGATCAGCCTGCCCAGCACTCACTCGCCTACAGTTTGGAGCTGGCCAAACAGTGCTGGCCTATCTAAGTGAGTCTTCAATGATTAGTTCTCTTTAAACATGAACCATATGATGCATCTTGCTATTTAAAACTACACTTTGCTAGGTGGCTATAGCAGGCTATATAGTTTGTTTTTATAGCAAACAGAAATGTCAAGATAGCAACATGTCATTACATCCTTTAATTGTCAAAATATTAGTGTTCATAATATGCAATCAAGGTGGCACAAATGAGGCTAGAGTCGGTGGATTCAATTATGAAAAGTGAGAAGGAAGGGCAGGCAAAATGGGAATTATGAGGACCGTTTAGACTCTATGGGCTAAGCCCCGAATGTTTTCAACTGCTGGCGCCGCCCCTGGTTACAGTGCAAGGTCGAAGTCAGTGTCAAATCTCAAACTGGTTCTTTCTGTTTCCCCAGATAAAGAACTGGTTAGTAAACCATTTTCACACACAGGTAAGGGTTGGAAAATGTGGTATGTTATGCATTTCTTTACTTTTATTACTTTGTTACTTCCAGTCTTATGTTTGTGTGTTTACTTACTTTCATCAACAGCAGGGTCGACATTTGGCTTGATGGTAAAGCGGTTTTCAGCCACGCTGCTCTCAAAGTCAACCTGCACAGAACAGTTGATAGTCCAGAGTTTCTCAGAATAAAGTGATGTGGGCCACTCAAAATAGTGCATTTGTACCTCAAAGAGGTTGTTGTTGGTGTGGTTCATCTCATTACTTTACTACAAGATTATGCAAAAACTGCCAGCCCAATTGTCATGCGACTTGATGGAATGGTGAAGCAAGGACGAAACCATTAAAGGCTTTGACTCACAGGCCAGCTTGAAGAACTTAGTTTCACTTTCACTAACATTGGAAGTTACTGCATTTTGTCATGGTGGAGGTCTGCACCCTCCAAGTGCATTTCTAGTTTAAAAATATTATGTAATGTCATAATGATACATCATCTGGTGCTGTTCTATTGCACTGTTTGAGTAGAGTGTTGGTAATCACTTTTGATTAAAAAAATGGTTGGGTACAGTGGGCAGTGCTTCGACTTGGCCAGCTTCCCTCGCGGTCCGCGCGCGGGATCACGCGGTATCACGCGACTTTAATTTATATTTTTCCAGTGACGCTGCAACGACGCTGCAACAACCCAAACAACCGGCAGATGTCTCAAGTGAGCAGGGTGTCTCGTAAAAAGAAATGGAGCCTGGACAACCCTACACAGACTTCACTACAGACTTTAGCAGACTGGTTTAGAAATAATTTAATAGCCAGAAATATGCCTGCCCTGCCCTAATAAAGAAATATTTGGTTAACTGCGAGTGAATCCCGTTTGCAGCCGTAGAAGAAACGCAGGACAAATTAAACATTCCGGTTTTCTCCGATTGCAACGATGATAGACAGACATCATTTGGACAAAATATAGAGCATATTAACCTCCGTTGCTCAGCCAAATGTCTTCCTGTTACGTCCTCTTATCACGGAGTTACAGGCGATAAACGATTTTTGATGGTCACAAGTTTACTTCATTAGGGACTGTTCGTTATTTATTTAAGGGGCTACCGGAGGAGTTTTGGGAGCATTAGTCAAAAAAGATGTGACCCTCCCTCGCCAGCAAGAAATTTTTCTATGACCCTCCAAAGTGATTATGAAAAAACGCATGACCCTCCCCTTCAATTTATTGATGCCTTCTGTAGGCTACTGGGTCAATTTAGCTTGCATGCTACCACTCCTTTCTTAAAAAGCCTTGAAAAGGCTGTCATTTGCACAATTTCCTAAATAATCACCGGGACCGAAACATAGCCTACCTGTCAACTTTTTCCGGGTTCATCACGTACTGTATTTTAACTTTTTTTCCCCGTCTTAGGAGGAGCTGCAGGGCCGTCGCAAGGGGGTGCAAGGCCCTGTGTGAACTTGACAGGTGCGAGGCCCTTTTCACCCTGTTCTTGCATGAAATCATGCGATAGCCTATTGACGGTGCATTTTAATAGTAGGCTAAAGGCTACACCAGCTTGTCTTTAAGAGGGGAAATTTTATAGCCTGTAACATTAGCTGAGTCACATATTTGGCCATAAGCCGTTTATCATAGGCTATCACGAAACAAACTACAAAGGCGAACACTTTAACAGGGGGAATGAATTGGGTCAATGAGTTGAAACACACATGACTATTGATACATTGTGCACTATGGACACTGGTCTGTAGGCTACCATTGGACAAATAAATGACATTGACTCGCCATATCCTGACTCAAACATCTGAAAAAACATGTAAATTAAATGTAACATTATTGTGAATCAAATTAAAATGTTCTCTTTTCCAAACGTAGGCCTAGGCATAGGCATAGTAACAGATTAATTTAATAATGTTACAAAGATACTACATCAATCCGTATGTTTCATTAGGCTACTAGGCTATTTGTTTTGCCTTACTCTTGATTCATTTAGGCTAGGCCTTTTTATTCAGTTATTCATCATTTTCCGTCCTTGTGTAGCGCACACATTCTCAGACCTGTCACCTGCCACTCATCGTAAGGGAGGTGTTTGGAATCATTCCCGTGTTACAATCATCAGCCAATCAAGGTGGTCACTTCAGTCAAGCTTGTGCATGAGTAATAACGTCATCCATAGCAACGAAGACTCACTCACTCTTAGTCAAAGATTCTAGAGTGCTCAGCTCCAGAATCTGTTCAGGAGTTGTAATTTTTCCTTACTAAGAGTAGGTCGGAAAGGCTTTGTGAATAACTTAATAAGAGAAACTCCTAGCTAAAATCTTTTATTGCTATTTAGGAGTAGCCTACTCCTAGTGGTAAGATAAAAGGCTTTGTGAATATGTCCCCTGGTGTCTAACCCATTTACACAAAATAATGGTCGAATATTAGGCTACTGATGATCATTGTTATTTAAGAACATGCATAGGGCACCAAAAATATCTTGCTTGTAAAAAATCATCATACCGCACATTGTGGCGGGTCTGTTATTTAACCTACTTACTGTAGGCTGCGCAAACCACAGGCCTTTATTTTGGGCAAGCCTGCATTCGAGGCAGGCCTTCTGCTCCTCCTCCTGCCCCTGATACCACAGCTGTGGATAGTGTGTAATGTTCAAGTAATAACACAATCCGATGTGTGTCTCAATTGTCCCCCGCTGACCACCTCATACATTTCTCTAGATTTTGCAACGACCTTACATGACACAATGGGACACAGAATAATGTTTGTAATGATACTAGTTAGGCCTACGTTCAACAGTAACATAAGTTTAATGAGCTATTCATTGTCGAAGGTGCATGGTGAAGTGAAATTCTTACTTGGAAAACAAACATTTGCCGATATCATTGAATAGGGGATAGGCCTACTTGTTTATTTTTTATGTAGCCTTCAATGGCCAGTTCAGACAAAGCCGAAATTATAAAAAATTTGTATGGTTATATTGCTTGACTTAAATCCCAGAGAGTAGGCTACCGCACCCCACAGTGATGGGCCTAGCGGTCTTACGCATTCAGTGTGGGGTATAAACAAGCTGAGAATTTAGCGGTGTCGTCTGCCTGTCACAGACGTGGGGAGCTGAAGCTTGGGATACAGTTACTACAGTAACAGTATTTTATTTTACTTCTTTTTTTTTCACTTTTATAAAGGCTTTGTTTGAATGCTGTTGGAACAAATAGTAGTTGATTATAAAGGCAACTTTCTGTTGCAATATTCTGTGTGTTCTGGACTGCAGGTAACTTGTTAAGCCAGTGGTTCTCAAACTTTTTCTTTCATTCCCCACTTTGATCAAGGGGGCATTGACTGATGATAGTGGAGATAACGTGTTATCCCGAGGCCTTTGCAATTCAGCATCTCCGATGGTAGTCTACACTATTAAAAATATAAGTTTTCGATGTCCCAAACGGAGAGCCATACTTTATTGTTTTAACGATCTCTATGCTACTCACCAAAATGTAGGCATGGGAACATGATGAAGTATCCAACTGTCGTGTGTTAAATTATTGTTATTACGAGCCAGTGGTTTTCAAACATTATGCGTGACTCGGACATCTAACGAAATGCAACAGACTCATCGTCCTTGCATTCGCAAAATGAGGACATACAGACTGCTCAGATAACAGGTGTACCTCCAGTTACGCACGGTTTTAGTCAAGTCATTTAAATGTGCTGGTGAAACAGTTGTGTACTCTATTGTTATTTATCCCCTATTCACCCACGCCGTAAATTCTGTGGCGCAGTGCTGATGGCAGCCGCCATTACGCAGCAGTTATCAGTCCCCTGTCCAAGAGTTCGAATTTGGGTTAAGCGTAGTTAGCTTTTGGGAAATGCACCCCTGATGTAGGGCAGCCGTGGGCATTATAGGGCAGCCGTGGCCCACTGGTTAGCACTCTGGACTTGTAACCGGAGGGTTGCCGGTTCGAGCCCCGACCAGTGGGCCACGGCTGAAGTGCCATTGAGCAAGGCACCCCTCACTTCTCCCCGAGCGCCGCCGTTGTAGCAGGCAGCTCACTGCGCCGGGATTAGTGTGTGCTTCACCTCACTGTGTGTGTTCACTGTGTGCTGTTTGTGTTTCACTAATTCACCGATTGGGTTAAATGCAGAGACCAAATTTCCCTCACGGGATCAAAAAAGTATATATACTTATATACTTATGTCCAGACTTATGTCTGATGTGTGATCAGTGGAATATGGGAAGGGAAGTGGCAGTGTTTTTTTGCGCGTCTGCAGAAGTCAGCCAAATATGAATGTAATTCTGCGGCATAAAGCAGATGTATTTGTTTATTGTACAGAAAAATAAAAATAACATGTCAAGCAGTCAATTGACTACATTGCAGTCAAGAAGTAGGGCAAATTAATTTACGAAACCAAAACGTGGGCCATAGTTGTCTAAGCCTCTATTGCGTAGCCTGTTAAAAACGTCGCCAGATAGTATTAAATCGGCAACAACATTGTTTTCTGCAGAAGCCTACTCAAGGCTACAGATTAATTCTGTAGTTGTGTTACCCCCAACACTGACAATAATGTAGACAGCAAATTAGGCTGGGATTACTCTCGGCAACAATTATGTTTAATGGTAGCCTCCTGCTTTTACAGAAGGGGCGGCAGGCAGAGCGATGTACAGTAGCAGAACGATGTACAGTAGCAGAACGACGCACAGTGGCTGAAAGTGGTACTAAAGCTTCACGCAGCTTCACGCCTCGTAATGCGCGACTGAAGTGGTCATTTGAAAGCGATGCCCACTGTAGGCTGACTAGCTGTTAGTTACGAAAAGCTACTCAGATCATAAGCCAAGCAAAACTCTGGATGGCCTAACCACTTTGCTGATGAGAGAAGCAATGTAGAACAGATCATCTGTGAAGTCAGCACTAATCTCCTGAAACAGTTTGATGGACTGAGGTAATGAGCGTACAGTGTCTCTGATGCAAACAGCACTGTATACCGTCTGTAGAGGAGAGACACATACATATTATGCTCAATATACCACTGTACACATGACAAAACATATCTAAACATATCACATAGCCAAATTACAAACATAATGCATTTGAGTGCTATCAGAGGTGTGTAATTCATAAGGCTGAAACATACCTTGTAGAGTGACTGCCAGTCATTAACTTTTGTATGTGAAAGAGCCATTCTATGCAGTAGTGTCTGAATAGAAACATAAAGGATGACCACTTTACCAGCTACAAATAGGGAAGAACAGGGCATTTCTATATGTAAATATGTTGTTTTGTGTTGTATACTGAATTTACATGCTTGCTTAGTGTCTATGAGTATACATGACATTATATATTCAGGGGTTGTGTGATGTCCTACTGGAATGCTCCGAATGTTGCGCAGACAGCTCTGCAGAATCCTGAATGTGTCTAAGTTACGAGGAGTTGTGAAGAATTGCACAACCTCTTGCCTTCGATGTAAAACAGTAATATCACGTGTGGGCTGCAAGAACCACTTTCTAAGAGGCAAAAGAAAAAGACTGATTAAGATTGACGTGTGTGATAAAAGACACACAGCAAAGAGACTGAATAAAATTCATTTTTTAAAGTTATCTACGCTACATGTCTGGTTGAAATGGAAAGTCTGTTAAAAATATTGATTACTATTTAGAGCCAAAAATAGAACCCTTCACCATGGCATATGACCCATGTCATTTACTTCAAATTGAGCTTTACTGTTCTGACATACATTGCTATAAAAAGTCTCTACAGAAAAAAATGTCATCCCTGTATATAACAATGCAAATATTTAAAACAACTATTATTGTATAGATCAGATCATTTTACAAAATGCAGTGCTTCTGAAATACCAATACAAACACCACAAAAAACAACACAAAGGGTGTTCAAGACTTCATCAATTGAACCAGAGATGTTTGATGAAGTGATAGTTACCGTAGCAATTTTGAACCAAACTTAGATTTACAGCGATTCAGAATTCCTGAAAAACAAAAGTAAACATAGATTTAAACCGCACCACCAGACTCACCAACAGCTTCATACACCAGGCTGTTAGGATGCTGAACTCTCTCCCCCCTTTCCCCCCTCCACCCTCAGCTACATAACATCCTGGACTTTGGACCCACAATGGCTGCCTTGCACTACTCCACTTGTACACTTTGCAACTTTTTTGTTGTCCTGTTGTCCTGAAAACACAACACACTTCTGCTGCTCTTACATAACTTGCACCACTATGTCACTTGCTTACATAGGTCAAACAGAACTACCTCAGCCATTTATTGGCCTGACTTTGCATTATATTGACTGTCTATGCACAATTGCACAATTTCAACCCAATTTTGCTGCTCTTATTTCTTCATTGTATGTGCCTTCTTATTTACTTTTTATTGTTTACTTGAATGTTTGTCTGTGGACTTAATTGGTAAAATATGTCTTGTCTCCACCTATAGTGAGAAATAGTAATTTCAATCTGTATGTCTTGGCATGTGAAGAAATTGACAATAAAGCAGACTTTGACTTTGACTTTGACTTTGAAACAAACCAGAATGACAGTAACAAAATTTGCATTTTCCACCCTGCCAGATTATTTATCAATTTATGATAAATCCAACTTAAAGTTTGCGCAGTTGGATCGCAAATTCAACGAACCCAAAGGGATGGAAACCATATGAGATCTTCCAGTGAGACACCTGACGGTAGCTCTCTGAGAATATCCTTTCAGTGAGACAAGGTAAGCCTTGTCGCCCTGAGGGTCTGTTACAGACTGTTGACTGTGGTGCTTCTCATTTATTTTCTTTAGGCTGACGTAATGTGTAGCCGAACAGAATTGCTATTACAGTTCGACTTTTCAAGCGGCACTACGAGCAACACCTATACAAATCATGGTTATGCTGATAAGCAAAGTGTTACGACGTGCTGCCTGTGACTTGCACTCAGTTACTTTCACAAACACACCTCATCCACAAGGGGGCACCAGCTTGCTTCTTTCACCTGGTAGCTACAGACTAGCTATGTAAAGCCATTAAGGAGCTGTAATGGAGGACTTGCTCATGGGACTACCAATGCCTTTGTGTTTTAGCCCTGGACCCTTTGTTGCATTACATGTAAATTCAATGACTGTTATAGCTGTGCTTCTTCTTCTTCTTCTTCTTCCAAAATCGAGATTTAATGCGATTTAAACCACTGAACCATTTGACTTCATTCAAACACTCCTACAGAGGTCTTGTTACGGATAGGTGTGCTCTGTACGAATTAGTTCACTGCAAACACTGCAGTGCCGTGTATAAGTTCAACACGGCCACTACTCAAATGATGTACCACTTAACTCATTGAATGCCAAGCTGTTTTCGGAAGCTTTGTCCTAGAGTGCCAGCAATCTAGACCATTGTTGATGATTTTTGTACAGCCACAGCATATTCTGTGTTATAGCTATGAACAATTACAATGGCTCGTTTAAAAGGTGAAACTTTAAGCTCTCAGTGGGTGCAAATAGTGTATTTCTACACGCCTCTGTTCCTGAGAAATCCCAAGCTAAACAGTGGCTAGTTTTAATCAAAATCACTGTTTTTGGAGATATGGAGAAATGGAGATATAACGTCTTTCATGAAATATGAAGTGTTGCCTGTAAACTTTCCGGGAAGTGATCAGCGAGACCTGGCGAGACTGCCACCTAGTGATAGACCCACGAAAATGGCCTGGTTTTGACCTGACGTGCATACGTCACTGATTCGACCCAAAGCGGCAACCGAGTTATGATAAAATGTCCAGATAAAATGTCCAGATTGTGCGTTTTCATGAGTTTTCGATCGTCATATATTTAATTTCCATTCATCACAGAGTTCCCAAAATCACATATAATGTGTGTTAGAGTGTCTAGTTTCGTAATTATTTTTTAAAAAAAAGCTAAAAACGTAATATTACGTTTTTGGTACTAAACGCATGGGAAGGAAAAACGTAATATTACGTTTTTGGCACTCAATGAGTTAAACAAAGTGCATCCGACCCTGGTCAATGTCGGTGACGGTGCATCCAGCACTGTCTCAACCTAGCATCACCTCTGCGTTTGCACAGAGGAGCTGCGATGCACAACGAGCAGAGAAAATTACCCAAGGGTTCTGCAAGTTCATTGAGATGGATATGCTGCCCTTAAGTATTGTTGAGGATCAAGGTTTTCGAGACCTGATGCATTTATTGGAACCAGCATATCACTAGCCTGGATACCAGACTCTGTGACTTCGCAGACTGGTAGAAACTCACTACGAAGAACGGAAGCAGGAGCTGTTAAAGGAATTGAGCACAGCTGAGAGAGTTGCTCTTACGACAGACTGCTGGACCGCTGTAACAGCTGAGAGTTACATCACCATCACTTGCCATTACATCATGATGCCCGGCAAATGAACTCAGCGGTCCTGCACACAGAAAGTCTGCCAGGCCAGCATACAGCTGACCACCTCGCTGAGAAAATAAATGGAGCTGTAGAGACTTGAAGACCGAGTTATTGCATGCGTTCATGACAACGCGGCCATTGTTGTTGCTGCCAACTGTCCCACCAGAGTGCTCTGGTTTGCACACACCCTCCAGTTGGCCATAAATGATGGATTTGCACTGTATCTATATCGGGTAATATCAGCAGCTAGTAAACTCGTTAGCCACTTTAATCACAGCACTGCAGCAACCAAAGCGCTGCAAAAGAAACAGGAGCAAATGGCCTTGCAAGTCACCTGCTTATCCAGTCGTGTAAAACATGGTGGAACTCCGTGTGCGAGATGTTTGATCGGCTGGTGGAGCAGCGGTGGGCTGTTGCTGCTGTGCTGTCGGACCGAACCGTGACCAAGCTTCAAGATGCCAGGATCCTGGAGTTAAAGGATGAGTACTGGCAGCTCATGGAGGACACATAGCCTGTGCTATCAGCACTTAAATGTGCCACCACCGTTACGTCTGCAGAGAAAGACATCTCCATCTCGAACACTTACAGTGGGTCCCCGTTAAGTTTGGACGGGTTCCTTCATGAATCACGATCCCCATTTTCTCAGCAGAAATGGCACAAACTGCAGTTGACACAAACAACCACAAGGTGTCACTTGGGTGCCACTACTATTTTTGATGCGACTGACTTACTGCTTCCATGACGCAGCGGGGGCACGGGAACTTCAATTGATCACGGTAGTTTAAGCTTACACTTGACAAAACATTCTAATATGAAAATGTAGATGCAATTGTTGTAAAATGGTGCAGCTCCTTTAAGAAAGCACCGTGTGCAGGGATGGAGAGAGAGAAAGCGAGAGGGGATAGGCCTATGTGTGTTAGAACTAAGCGTGTGGGAAAAGTACGTGCTGTTGAGACTGGAGCGAGTCATATTCAAAATAATGCAAAAAAAAAAGCAATTATCCTCATTCATTGCAACCAAAGCATGACTGCTTGCCGACGTTCAAACGAAAAATATATCAAAGCACCTTTTGCGTTTGAATGTAGCACGAAAAAATGTTTAAACAGCTGGACAAATGATTTAGCTAATTGATTATATAACCTGTACACCAGCAATTGTTGAACATTTACCTGTACAAGTACATTGACAGTAGCCCAGCCTAACAGCATGTTGTAGGCCTACTGTAGAAATTTCACTTAAATTGCAACCGCAACATGCCTGCTTGCCAACGTTCAAACGACAACGAAAAAGATAATAAAACAACAAGAGGGTTGAGTCTGAATGACACTGAGTTTTTAGACACTGAGTTTTTGTAGTTAAGAAATATTTTCGTATAAAAAAAAATGGTCATTCTTCAATCTCCTTCACTGACGCCTATGGAAAAGGCTTAACGTCCCAAAACAACGATCAATGATCATCAAATTTCTCTCTCACATTGCTCCTCATAACCATCTATAAAAAAGTGTTTTTTCTTTTCTTTTTGAGCACATCTGAATCCCAGGACATAACGCACTGGACCTTATAATAGGCTCGAGATATAATTCCAAAGGGGGCAGATATGGGCCACTGCACTTAAAACTTAAAAAGATGAAGCTTTCCGAACTTTAAAATTGCGATCAGTGACTGGCATCGGGTGAACGAAGCTTTTCGAAGTTGAACAGGCTATTAAAAAATATTTGCGCACCTCCATGTCACAGGAGAGACTGGGCTCTCCCTTCTATGAAAAAGACGTTAGGCTACCTGCAAACTGGCCTATGATTTCATTGCTGAGTTTGCGGCAAAGCAAGAATTTTTTTTTTTTTCCTGAGTCAGGATATGGCGAGTCAGTGTCATTTATTTGTCCAATGTTAGCCTATAGATACAGACCAGTACATCTTATCAATAGTTTGAATGTCGTGTGTGTTTCTGCTCATTGACAAATACCGTTCAGCACAATGATTCATGCCCAATGAATTCCCCCTGTTAAAGTGTTCGCCTTTGTTACACTATTTGGTTTCGTGATGTAGCCTATGATAAACACCATATGGCCAAATATGTGACTCAGCTAATGTTATAGGCTATACAATTGAATTTCCCCTCTTAAAGGCAAGCTGGTGTAGCTTATTAGACTAGGCTACTATTAAAATACACCGACGGTAGCCTTGGCTATGTGTAAAGTAAGCTATCGCATGATTTCATGCACGTAAGTGAAAAGGGCCTTGCATCTGTCAAGTTGGCACAGGGCCTCGCATCCCCTTGCGACGGCCCTGCAGCTCCTCCTAAGACAGCGAGGAAAAAGTTAAAATACGCGATAAACCCGGGAAAAGTTGACAGGTTTGTTTCGGTCCCGGTGATTATTTGTGAAATTGTGCAAACGACAGCCTTTTCAAGGCATTTCAAGGAAGGAGTCGTAGCATGCAAGCTCCCAAATTGACCCAGTAGCCTAAGGCATCAATACATTGTTGGGACTGGGGAGGATCATGCGTTTTTTCTCAATCACTTTGGAGGGTCATAGAAACAATTCTTGCTGGCGAGGGAGGGTCACGTCTTTTTTGACTAACGCTCCCAAAACTCCTCCGGTAGCCCCTTAATTAAATAAATAACGAACAGTCCCTAATTGATTAATAGCCTAGGCCTACACCAGCAATTGTTGAACATTGACCTGTACAGGACATTGACAGTAGCCCAGCCTAACAAGCAAATGTTGCAACATACATCAAAAGACGCAATTAATCAGAAATAAATAATGTAATCTGCATCGCTTTATTTAACAAACTGCAAGCAACAAGAGCATTGAGTTCGCTGTAAGGCCAAACCCAAGAGCAAAGCCTATCTGTTAAGGCAGTCGATAGGCTTTATAACGAGCTGTGTGCCTGGAAAGACGATAGATGACGGCTCTGGTCATCCCATACCCTCCCCCCACTTCCTGTAGCCTACCATTATGAAGGCCTGTAGCCTAAAACGACTCGTTTCCGTTTTGTGACATTAAGCTTTTTCACGTTAAGCCCCCCTCCCCCATCCCCTTCTTTCACAAGCAGTGGGGGAGCGCGGGGCACAAAGTAACACTTTTTGGAAGACAAAGGAGGGTTCTCCGCGCTTCTGTCGTTTGGCCACAATCCGTTGCAACCAGGCCAGGACAGATATTTTAGAGAGGAGAGACGCCGGTGCAGCTCAGATGTCTTCTTAATTTTCTTTATTCTTCAGTAAAAGCTGCAGAACATTATTAAACTTTGACTAACATTTCGATGTGTCGATGTTTTTGACTAACGAACATCGAAACGTTAGTCAAAGTTTAATAATGTTCTGCACCTTTTACTAAAGAATAAAGAAAATTAAGAAGACATCTGAGCTGCACCGGCGTCTCTCCTTCTCTTTTTGGCTTTGGCTAAATATTTCTAAAATCATTTGAGTTTCACTAGTCACATGTTTTAACAAGCAACACTTGTTATTTAACTAATAACAGACGTGTGTCGAAAATTGACTTTATTTTCCATACGGAGAAATAACATATGCAGAGTCTAACCAAGGTCAATCTTGCCAAAAAAGCCCTCAAACCTGAAAACACATGAGGCAAAAGTGCAAAACATCACAAAACTAACTAAACTAACACGCGCATATTTTTGTATTGCAATCATTGTAGCCTACAGTTGTAACAGCGCGTAACAGTCGTTTTACTCCCCGGATGCGCTCATTATAAAGAACGTTTAACGTGTCCCAAAAACAGCTATCAATTAATCACCAAACGTATTATAAACAAGTATTGCCAGGAGCAACACCTTGCAAAAAATTATAACAATAGGCCTAGGCCTTTATATGGCTCTGCTCCTGCCTAGATTCGAACTCAGAACTACCTGAAAGTTGCAGACCTGTTCTGGAAATACGTGCATTAACCCACTCGACCGTCAGACAACGCTATCTGCTTCGAGTAGGCCTATTGGGTAGGACTGTAGCCTACACTGGTTGCTGTGGCACAGTCTTGAGTGACCAAATTCGTTTTTCTTTGTCATATGAATGCTGTCATTTTGTTAACATTACTGTTAAGGAGATGCTGTAGGCAAAGTCTATATTTCAACCTCGTTAGTGTAGTAAAAAAAATCAGAACTATTCACAAGGTTTCTGGGCAGCATATTTATGTTCTGTTAGCAAGCGAACTTCTCATGACTACCGACAAAGTAGCCTACTGCCAGCTGACGAAGCTCTCATTTTAAAACATTACTGAGAGACAGACACTGTACAATCAAGAAATCTTGCCACTGAATCCAAAACTATGTTTAACATTATGTACAAGGCTTAGGCTACAGTGGACTAGCATGTTGCAGGGGCTGCTAAAAACACAGAGAAACGCACTGAAAACTCGGCCAATCACAGCCCTTGCTGTCGAATGCGCCGTCTGGTTCGACCGTGGAACTCCACAGCGGACTATGCTGCCCCCAAGCGGCTGCAGTTGTACTTACATTTCACCATTCACCATGATCGTGAATGAAGTGTCAATTTTTAACTGGGACCCTCTGTATCCCATCACCTTCGCCCTCATCAATATCCACCTCATAACCAAAAATAATTCAGTGGAAATGCATGGATTCCAGTTGCTGCTACTGGAAGAAACTGGAATCCATGCATTTCCACTGAATTATTTTTGGAATCTGATCCCTTATCATACCTGTTCATTCTTACTCGTTGCTTGACTTATCGTGACTAAATTCAAGATGGCTGCAAACGCTAAACTTTGTGAAGGTACTGTCTGTATAAATCGTCTTGTAAGTAAACTACCAGTGCTTTTTCAAAGTTCTCAATGTCTCGTTTTAAATGTCAGGGCCCTCGGAAGTCTACCAATGAAGTGTGGAGATACATTGAGCCTCGTAAATGGGTGTAAAACAGTGATTTATTTGCATGGCTAGCCCGATGCCGAAGCACCACTATTGAAAAAGCTGTTGGTAGCATCGGCTAACTAGCGCCAGATTTTGGAGTGCAGGGGACAAGCCGAGATGGGCTATGAGACATACGTTCACACTCGGTATCATGTTTCAATGCACTTTAGGTCAATATCACACCGGAATTCTCCTTTAATACTGAGCGGGAGAGCGGGAAACAGTGCACAACTAACTAATGACTAGTCTGAAGTCATTCACACTACAAATTGCCTCCAAAAAGATTTCAGGGTGTTATACAAGCTAGGACTGCCACTGTTTTCAATGTGAACAAGAACATCTAGTATTAATTACAGAAGATGCATAACTCGCGAGCGCACTTCACTCAAAGCAAGTTGTGTGCGCATCATCATTGTGAGGGAGGGTGCGCGAGCAGTGCAGCAGCGCTTCCATAAAGCAATTCGTATTTGCACAACTTTTAAAAGTAGCACTGAGGTGTCATGTTTGTGAACTTGAAGGCAGCTTTAAGTAAGACAAAGCAATGATCAGCTAGTTCATAGTACCACTTCCATTACGGACACCATCATCACTATTACCACTGGCACCTCCAGCTTTGTTGGGCAGAGGTTCGAAATAAGCATGGTATCGTGACTATCACTGTCAATAGACGATCGATTGTATTCTCCAAAAGGCAGATATTCTCCTTCAGAATCAGAGTAGGTGAATAACAGACCCAAGACCCATCACACGTCTTTTTTTCAGTCACGATAGCCAGATGTCACTATGAAATGCGATTAATGAGCGAAGACAGTTGAAATCAGTCACAGCCGTGTAACTAAGTCTGTGCATATAATGTAAACAACCTAACTGTTGTGAAAATGTCAGTCATAGTCTTAGTCAACAAAATTAACACTGATTTAGTAGTGTGTGAAATGAATGTCCCACACTGGGAAGCATTATAGTTAGATACTGCAGCTGAAGTTGAAGAAGAAAATGTCACCTGTTCCATTTTTTTAACAACCATTCCATTATTGATAAGTTCATTAAATGTCTATGTTAACATGTTCTATTAAAAAAATATTATCTAACACTATGAGATTTACCAAAGAGACTGAGTCCTTCTTTCTCACCCGACTGGAGTTTATACACTGATGGATGCAACTCTGATTTGAAGATCTGAAGAACACTGACACAAATACACAAATGAATGATATATATATATATATATATATATATATATGAATGTACAGTAAGAGTGGTTAGTTTAAGAGCTGGAAAGTGGAATGGTGTAATAGCACAAGTAGCAATCATAAAAGAACTTACCTATATGTATCTCTATCGATGTAGACCATGTCATTTCTGAGAAAAAGAGACTTTCTTAATGAACAGGTAACAAACCATACTGTATTCATTACTGTGCAAAACATTTAGGTACTGACTGGTTGTCGTTTGTTCCATGCTGTTATTGTCACCTAGCCTGGAAGCCAGCCCGAATTTAACACCGCCCAAAAAAGTTGAGGTCTGGAAAATCGGTCTAGACTTATTCCATTGTGAAGCAACTATTTCCGAACCAGAGCAGTTCAAACCGATTGCACCAATCAAATTGTTTGGGCGGGCTTTGTACAATGATTGATAGATGAGCAACAGTGCCTCGTCTTTCATGTCACCTGAGCTAACTTCAGTTGATTTTGTTTGCAACAAGCCTGTCGCTAGAAGCTAGACATTTAGATTTCTCTAGTTTCTCTATATTGACAGATATTGAAAAAAAGACGACCAGAAAACAGTGTTTAGGCATTTGTGGAGAAGAAGGATGGTTTGGGTGTTCTTCCTACAGGATTCACGGTCGGCTATTTTGTTGCACTGATTGGTTAGGGACCGTTTGGTATTTATGGAATTGACCACTGGAGGAAAATAGGGAGGGTCATGTCTTTTTATTCTTTGTTGAGGGGAGGGTCACCCAACTTTTTTTAGTCTAGGAGGGAGGGTCACCCAACATTTGTATTCATGAAAACAGCAAAATTTGGGCCGTCGCCCAGGGCCTCGCGTCTGATCTCACACCTGGCCAAAGATGACATTAAGCGTTTATTCTTCATTAACGCCTATAGCCTAAGCAAAAAGCTTAATGTAGCTTAGCCTAATGTCTTAAAACAACGATCAGTGATCACCAGATTTTTCTCATATTGTTCCTCATAATCACTAAGAACCTTCAAAAAATTTAGCATGAAGTCATATTAGGCCTATGAACTTTAGGCTATACCTGACGTGACGGCATGTTTCTTCAATCACCTTCACTGACGCCTATAGAAAATTGCTTAACGTCCCCAAAACAACGATAAATGATCAAATTTCTCCCTCATATTGCTCCTCATAACCATCTATAAAAATCTAGCCCGAAGTTTTTTTCTTTTTGAGCACGTCCGAATCCCAAGACATGGGATTACATAGCCTACGCACCCAAGACATGGGATTACATAGCCTACGCACTGAGATTACATAGCCTACGCACTGGACTACATAATAATCACATAACTAGATGTACCGCATAGCGGTACAAAATATGACCGCCGCTCAGTCCTGTACATCCATTCCGCGAAAATAAATCACACTTCAATTTGTCTCCATCTTTTACTCCATCCCCCACTCTTGAAACTTTTGTGTATGCTTGTTTGGCATGCCTGAGTGTGTGTGTGCGGCTGCACAGAAAGTAGCTTACTGGTGCTGAAAAGGTGAATAGATTGTAGAATAGCCAAAGAAGATGTAGCATTGTTATAAAACCTTTAAAATCTCTAAACTATCACAAGTAGGGCAGGTCATCACAGTTCATCCATTGCAACTGGATTGATGAAAGGTCACTTACACCTGTAGGCTACATTGTATTTGGGAAAAGCAAAAGGTATCAGCATAATGTTATTTATTTATTTTTTTATTTTTTTATGTATTTATAAACAAAAACATCTCTGTCAGTTCCATGCCGTTTTCAACAGCTATCAAAAACAAAGGTCATTTTTGGATGGATGGATTTTTTGTGAATGTTTCTTCTTCTACATAAGATTTTAGTCATCTTTAGTTCATGTAATACTTTATTGTCAATGCACAAATTAAGTAACAGTAGTCTGAAACGTTATTGTTAATGCACAAATTAAGTAACAGTAGTCTGAAACGAAATGCTGTTTTACATCTAACCAGTGGTGCAAATAACTGACATGTCCAAATGGGCCTTGATGAAATGCGTCGCTAGACTGTTCATACACATTTTAACGGGCCAAAGTTGAAGAGCTTTTGTCCGTTATTGTTCGTGCAAATATAGGCTGATTCATGTTCCCTTGCATTGTGTAACTGAGGTCCATGGCTAGTCTGGGTTTCATCAGACCAAGCTCAATCTTTTAAGAAATCAAAAAATAAATAGCGGGCAGATCAGGCTGGGTTCACCCAGCCTAGTCCATAGGCACCCGATATTGTTTAATTTTCAGATTGAGATATACACGCTCTGGCTATTCTAAATGCAAAAATGCATTAGGGAGTTATGACAAAACTGTAACTAACAAACTAGATCCTAATAGAAAGCTGTTAGCTTCCCTAAGCTACAGGTAGGATTATAAGGTAGGCCTATTTACAACATAAATTGTCAATAGGCTATGCTGGCGACACAAATAAAATCTCCTTTGGAAACCAATGGCTTACGATTTACAGTATCAAGCGGACTTAAACTGCCATATCGTGGCGAAAAGTTGTAATAACATTCACGCAGCTCCATGAGTCAAGGAAAGCGCGAATGAAGTAGCCACTTCTAAATGGGACCCACTACACAGTAGCTTAAGGTGTGTTGCTAAAGCAGCCATAATGAAATGAAGGTGTCATTGTTTGGATACTTCACACACACGTGCTTTTTAATTTCACAGACTACAACTACCAAGCTGGAATCAAAGCACATCGATTCCCCTCTCACACCCTGCACGCACTTAAAACAAAATAAACAGGCGTCTCAGTCTCACGCATGTATAGGCAAAACTGTATCAGACCGGTGTAACGTTGGTAAATCTTCCATTGCACAGAATGATTTTGTAGCACGTGCAATAAATGACAGTCGAAAGATACAAACAGTGCTGCTATCAATTTGCTTGGTATAACCGCATTTATAGTTTTCTACAAATGCAATCAATCAAATGGGCCTCCATCACTCAACCAACGCTAACGGTAACATTACCTAGGTCCTTATTGATATTACAAGATTAACGTACCTGCAGTAAAAACCAAACATGTCCGATAAACATCCTCACTTCATCCTCACTTACACTTCATGTGAACATCGTCCTGTCCTTATTAGATGTTCGCTGCGGTAAATTACAGTCCTTGTAGGAAGTGTCCATTATTTTTTCAACCCACTTTTAACTTCCAACAAAATTACGTCTCACTGCAACGATGCGCCATCTAGTGGACAAACGACTACTTATCGCCAATACTGAAAATGCAGCCATGATGATAATGATGAATATTTTGGCTTTCTTTTGATCCTATTGAATTTGTAATTATGTATCGGCCGTTCTAATACCGATAGTATGTGGGTGCCTGTGTGTGTGCATGTTTATATGTGTGCACCGCCATTTACAGGCCAATGAGTGTACAGTCACTAAATGTACACATAACCTAATTTTTTTAGCCCCCCCCATGGATGAAATTCTACGAAACTTGGCATACCCCCAGACCCCCAGAGAATGCCAGGTCAATCATACACATAAAATTTGGTGCAGTTCTGAACATCTTAACTGAAGATAGGGGCGATTAAAGCAGAATAATATTGCATTTTCATTTTTTACCGGGGGGGGCAAATCACAAATGAGTGATTATGAGCCAGGTTGATGTGGGTCCTTGAGACCAACATACCATAAAAGATTCACAGAGAACTGTGTCTGCCCTACCCTCCTTTCGGGGGGTCCAGTCCAGCGGGGGGGCTGCAGATGAAAACGAAAAATGACGGTTCCATGCTATCCATGTGGGGGTACATGCCCACCAAGTTTTGTGTACCCCGGTCTTTCAGTGTCCCGGGAATCCTTGTTGGTGTACGTCACTAAATGTACACATAAATTATTTGATTGTAAGGCCCCCCATGAACGAAAGTACACAAAACTTGGCATGCATTCAGAGGGTGTCATAATGATCCTACACTTTTAATTTCGTGCAGTTTTGACCTTGTCAGCCAGAGATATTGAGATGAAAACACCTAATTTTTTGCTTTTTAATTTTTAACTAGGTGGCGCTATACATGAAATAAGTGGTAATGGGATGGGTTGACATGCCCCCTTAAGACCAACATACAAAAAAAAGGTGGACCTCCTAGGCCCTACGGTTCTCGAGATATTCACAGAAAACTGTCTCCGGCCACCTACAGGCCAGTTGGTGTATAGTAACATAAATTAATTTATTGTGTGGCCCCCCATGAACGGAATTCCACAAAACTTGGCGTGCATACAGAGGGTGTCATAATGATCCTACACTTCCAATTTCGTGCAGTTTTGCCTATGTTAGGTCACAGATACCTTCAATTACACCACCTCATTTTTACTTTTTTGTGTTTAACTAGGTGGCGCTATACATGAAATGAGTGGTTATGGAATGGGTTGACATGGCCCCTTGAGATCAACATACAAAAAAAAAATGGTCCTCCTAAACCCTACGGTTTTCGAGATATTCACAGAAAACTGTGTCTGCCCTACCCTCCTTTCGGGGGGTCCAATTCAGCGGGGGGGCTACAGATCAAAACGAAAAACGATGGTTCCATGCTATCCATGTGGGGTTACATGTCCACCAAGTTTCGTGTACCCCGGTCTTTCAGTGTCCCGGGAATCATTGACGGAAATTTGGGCATGCGAAAAAGAAAAGAAAAAAAAAAAAAAGAAAAAAAATCTGACTAAACCTATATGACCGCCGCTTCGCTGCGCGGCGGTCATAATAATAAGGGGATAGGGTACTGCACTTAAAACTTAAAAAGATTGACTTCCCGAACTTTGAAATTGTGATCAGTAACTGGCATCGGGTGAATGAAGCTTTTCTAAGTCGAATAGGCTATTATTTGCGCACCTCCATGTCACAGGAGAGACTAGTGGGCTCGCCCTTCTATGAAATGAAAAAGACGTAGGCTACCTGCAAGCTGGCCTATGATTTCATTGCTGAGTTTGCGGCAAAGTAAGCAAGAAGATGTTATTTTTTTGAGTCAGGATATGGTGAGTCAATTTTTTATTTATTTGTCCAATGTTAGCCTACAGACCAGTTTCCATAGCGCACATCTTATATAGTATATCAATAGCTTGAATGTCGTGTGTTTCTGCTCATTGACAAATAGCGTTCAGCACAATGATTCATGCCCAATTAATTCCCCCTGTTAAAGTGTTCAAACACTAGTTTGGTTTTGTGATGTAGCCTATGATACGGCTTATGGCCAAATATGTGACTCAGATAATGTTATAGGCCATACAATTTCCCCTCTTAAAGACAAGCTGGTGTAGCCTTTAGCCTGGGCTACTATTAAAATGCACCGTCAGTAGGCTACGTGTAAAGTAGGCTATCGCATGATTTCATTCACGTAAGTGAAAAGGGCCACGCACCCCTTTGCGACAGCCCTGCAGCTCCTCCTAAGACGGGGACAAAAGTTAAAATACAGTACGTGATAAACCCGGAAAAAGTTGACAGGAAGGCTATGTTTCGGTCCCGGTGATTATTTATGAAATTGTGCAAACGACAGCCTTTTCAAGGCATTTTAAGGAAGGAGTGGTAGCATGCAAATTGACCCAGAACAGAAGGCACTAATAAATTGAAGGGGCATGCATTTTTTCTCAATCACTTTGGAGGGTCATAGAAAAATTTCTTGCTGGCGAGGGAGGATCACCTCTTTTTTGACTAATGCTCACAAAACTCCTCCGGTAGCCCCTTAAATAAATAACGAACAGTCCCTTAGGTCAATCTAGGCATTTTACACCCTATTTTACACGCCCCATAATCACGTTCCAATGGAGCATTATTAGACTCAAATTCTGACTAGAATTGAGTATGACTACGTCAGGCTAGTTGTAACCAATGCAATCAATCATTATTGGGTGACTTTGTATCATTTGAATACCTGTGTGCACTCATCAAATCGTCTCCTCAGATTTTACTACTGACTAACACCATGTAAAGCGCCATGAGACATGTGTAATGTTTTGGCGCTCTATAAGTGAAATTAAATTGAAATTGAAATTTATTGCAGGCCTGCCAAAACATTGTGGTGAACTACACGCAAGTCATCATTGCCCTTGGACATTTTCAGCCGGATGGAAATTGGACTAATTTTATTTTTTACTTTCATTTATTTTATTTATTAATTTGTTTATTGTCCGTCTTGGTGTCACGGGTACGCTGGCGACTACGCCGCTCCGTCCGGCATCTATTGTCTTTGTTAGTCTATGTGTCAATGACAGTGTCTTATATGTGGAGCGCTTTGGGTTGCACTCTGTGCATGTTAAATGCACTATACAAATAAAACTGACTTGACTTGAACTAGTCAAACATCTGCAAAATCCAACAAAGGATTGAGTTGGACTGTCTTATTATATCAGGGGATCTAAAATTGCATGTGGCTAATCCTGAAAACGGTTATTCCAAGGAATTTATGGGTCTTTATACCTTCAACCTAACACAGCATGTACAGGGGCCAACTCTTGGCCATACCCTCGACCTTGTTATCACAAAGGGTCTCAATGTCCCTACAACAGTTAAAGACTTAGCCTTATCCGATCCTTTCTGTCATGGTTTTGGGACTTTTTGGCGGCCTCTGGTGGTCATTTGTTTTAACACATGCTATGTTGCATATCTTTGTTAGCCTCAATTCTATGTTATTCATTTCAACCGTGTCCTGTTATCTCTGTCATGTGACCTGGCCATGTGGTATTTAAGCTCTGCTCCTGCCATGCCCTTTGCTTAGTCTTTGTTTGTCATTGCTTCGTTATACTGCCTAGCCTTGCTACTGAACTCTGTTTCGCGTCACTCTGGTACTTTTGGACTTTTGGACTGTGTTTTGGATTATTCTCTTGGATTGCCCTTGTATGAATACTGTTTGGACTAAAACTCCACTTTGTGGAAGAACTGAACTTTGTTAAGGTACGGTTGCAAAGTTGCCTCTGTTTGGATTCTTCTCTCCTTTGTTGGATTTTGTGATCTCCTGTGTGTTTTGGAAAAGAAGCTTCATGTTGGAATAAAGAAGAGTTACAGTCTACATAGTCTCTGCACTTGAGTCAACCCATCTGCTGATAGCTCGTTAGGTAAAGAGTCAGTACTTGGATCCAGAGGCCCGGGTTCAACCCCCGAGCGTGACAGAAAGACTAAGCCATGAATGACTCAGCAGAGACTCCAGGAACTTCCCTCACGTATATGGAACGCCTACTGGCTACTCTGAACAGTTTTGGAGCCACCATGGACACACATGCTCAAACTCTCAATAGACAACAGGACATAGTTGGCAGGCACGATCAAATGCTAAGGGAGCTGCTGCAAGAAGTGCGGAGAATTGCTAACCCATCACCTCCACCGCCATCCCCAGCTCTGGTGGTTCCTGCACCCCTTCCAGGGTCTAACCTCGACTGCCAGCACCCCAAAGATATGACGGTAATCCAGGTGGGTGCCGAGGTTTCTTGATGCAATGTGATCTGACATTTGAATTACAGTCCTCAATGTATCCCTCTGACCGATCCCGAATAGCCTACTTGATAACCCTTGTGACTGACAAAGCTTTGGCCTCGGCAACTGCTATCTGGGGCCAACAGGGTCCGATTTGCTCTGACTAAAAGGCTTTCAAGGAAGAAATGCTGCGCGTTTTCGACCAGACAGTGGTGGGACAAGAAGCGGCCAAACAGCTCCTCCAACTTCGTCGGGCATAGCAGTGTAGCGGATTATGCCATCACCTTCGGGACCTTGGCAGCTGAGTGTGGGTGGAATCAGGAGGCCCTCATATCGGTGTTCCATCATGGGTTGTCGGATACGCTAAAGGATGGACTGGCTTCTGCGGGTCCTCACAAGGAGTTTGAGGCTCTGGTTTCTCAGGCCATTCAGCTTGATAACCGACTGTGTGAGCGCCGCCGGGACCAAGGTCCACCCCGGTGGTCCATTGAAGCTCCAACCTCATCCAGGTACCTGAGCTCTACACCTCTCAAGGATCCTGAGCCCATGCAGATTGGAGGGGCCCGTTCAGTCAGAACGAGATCGCCGCAGAAGGGAGAGATGTTGCCTTTATTGTGGTAAGCCGGACCACTTCCGAGCCTCTTGTCCTGAGCTTCTGGGAAAAGGCCAGCCCCCTCAAAGCATGGGAGGGCTATGACGGGGGCAACTTTCTCTTCTGACTCCCCGGGTGCGGGAGTATTCCTTCCTGTTTCTCTGTTGTGGGGAGAGCAGCGACACAACTTTCAGGCTTTTATTGATTCAGGTGCTGCCGGAAATGTTATGGATATTAACTTGGCTCAACGATTACAGGTGCCCCAGGATGCTGTTAATCCACCTCTCTCTGTTACTGCTCTTGATGGTCGTTCATTGGGAAATGTGACTAGCCACAGCTCCTTTGTGTCTTCAAGCGGACAACCATCGGGAGGAAATCACTCTTCACCTGATAGATTCACCTGAGTTTCCCGTAGTTCTTGGCTTCCCCTGGTTGAATCATCACAATCCACAGATCGATTAGTCTACTGAACAGTCCTTGAGTGGGGTCCCACGTGCCATGTTACTTGTCTCTTGTCAAGTCCAGGCCTTTCACTTACTAAACCTGTTGATGTGTCTGAGTTGTCTCAAGTCCCTGAAGAGTATTTGGACCTGAATTGGACCTGAACGGGACCCTCCCGTTTTGTTATTTCTCCCGGAAAACTCCCGAAATTTGCATGGCCATCAAACTTCATTTTAAAATCATTGATCCATTCAGGTTGCCAGATTGTGTATGAAATACACCCTACACATACACGATCACTTTCAATTTCAACCGTTTTGTCATAGGCTAAAACCTGGCAACCCAAAACCCAAATAAGGAAGCGGGTGCCGACTGCGCAGCCTGAGTCTCGTCGTAAGCAAGCAGGCTAGTTGAATAGCCTACTCCAGAACTACCTGTTGTGAAATTGTTGGGAATTTAATTGATTAACACATAAACTGTTATTGAGTGTTGTTGATACACTGAACTTGTGCCCTCGGAACCAAATCTGACAGCAAGCAGCTTTGGAGTTTTGGAAGTAGGCTGCAGGCAGGCAGCTGGTGGATACATACCTGGCATGCGTAAGGTAAATGGTAAGGTAAAAGCAACGACCGAAATGCAGTGTTGAAACACGTGTATGAAACGTATTAAATATGCAAACACAGATCCGGTATTAAACACTGACCCCCCCACCCCCCCCGAAAAAAATCTCTCGTTTTTGGAAAGCTAAATGTTGACAGGTATGGTGACGAGTGGAAGACAACTTTCAACACACCTACAGGGACTATGAGTACCAGGTTATGCCCTTTGGCCTTACTAATGCACCTGCAGTTTTTCAAGCCCTTATTAATGATGTCCTCAGAGATATGATTAACAATTTTTGTTTTTGTTTACCTTGATGACATACTCATTTTTTCCAAGTTCCTTTCTGAGCATCGTCACCATGTCCGCCAAGTTCTGCAACGGCTGCTACGGAACAATCTGTTTGTCAAGCCAGAGAAATGTGAGTTCCATGTGTCTGAGACAGCATTTCTTGGGTTCATCCTGAAGGAGGGCCAGGTCCAAATGGACCCAAAGAAGACTCAAGCTATCCATGACTGGTCTGCTCCAAAGTCTGTCAAAGAGGTACAGCGCTACTTAGGATTTGCCAACTTTTATAGGAAGTTCATCAGGAATTTTGGTACCATGGCTGCTCCTATATTTGCCCTTACTAAGAGTGGTGTGCCTTTTGTCTGGACTCCTGAAGCAGAGGGTGCCTTTCGACTGCTGAAGGACCGATTTTCGTCTGCACCCATTCTTCAGTTACCAGACTCCTCACGGCCCTTTGTTGTTGAGGTGGATGCTTCCGAAGTGGGAGTTGGAGCAGTACTTTCCCAACCCTCTACTGATGGAAAACAACACCCTTGTGCTTTTTTTTCTCGGTGCTTGTCTCCTACCGAGGTCCGGTATGACATTGGGGACAGAGAATTGCTGGCAGTCAAGCTAGCATTAGAAGAATGGAGACATTGGCTGGAGGGAGCCCAACACCCATTCTTAGTTAAACAAAAACTAACAAAAACTTGGAATACTTAAAACAGGCCAAGCGACTGAATCCCTGTCAGGCTCGATGGGCACTTTTTTTCACCCGATTTGACTTCACCATCTCTTATCGGCCAGGCACTAAGAACCAGAAGACGGATGCCCTCTCTAGGCGTTTTGAGTCCTCACGTTCTGTGGAAGACAAGGCACCCATTATCCCCAGTTCCAGGATTGTGTGTCCAGTTCGATGGGGCATTGAGACTGAGGTCAGACGGGCACTCCAGCGGGCAGCACATCCTGGCTCTCAGAGGACTCTTGAGTTCCTGAAGAGACATTTCTGGTGGCCGGACATGGAGAGGAATGTCAAATCTTTTGTAGCAGCCTGTACTGTGTGTGTCCGGAGCAAGACCCAACACCAACATCCTCAAGGGCTCCTCCATCCTCTTCCTGTCCCTGGTCGTCCTTGGTCTCATCTCTCAATGGACTTCATCACTGGCCTTCCCCTGTCTGAAGGTAATACTGTCATTTTAGTAGTGGTAGACAGGTTTTCCAAAGCCTGTCGCTTTATTCCACTAATGAAGTTACCTTCTGCTTTTGTGACTGCTAAGCTTGTGTTTGATCATGTCTTTCGAGTCTTTGGTCTTCCCCAGGACATCGTGTCTGATAGAGGTCCCCAGTTCTCCTCCTGGGTGTGGCGGGCCTTCTGCAACCTCATAGGCGCCACAGCCAGCCTCTCCTCTGGGTTCCATCCCCAATTCAACGGGCAAACAGAGAGGGTCAACCAGGAATTGGAGGCTTCTCTGAGGAGTCTGGTGGATGACAACCCTGCGTCCTGGAGTTCCTGGCTGCCTTGGGCAGAGTACGCCCACAACACACTCCAGTCCTCCACTCCTGGCATGTCCCCTTTCCAGTGCCAGTTTGGATTTCAGCCACCACTGTTTCCGGAGGAGGAGAGGGACATAAGCGTGCCATCAGCCTTGCAGTTCGTGAGGCGGTGCAAAAGGACCTGGAGAAGGGTTCGACAGGCTCTTCTGCGGACCTCCAGAAGGAACCAGCGCCAAGCCAACCGGCGTCGGAGACCAGCTCCCAGTTCCGTCCAGGGCAAAGGGTTTGGCTAGCTGCTAAAGACCTTCCCCTGCGGGTGGAGTGTCGCAAGTTGGCTCCGCGCTATGTGGGTCCTTACAAGGTGGTCCGCAGGGTACATCCCACATTTAGAATACATCCCACATTTCATGTGTCCCAGCTCCGTCCTGTGCTGACTTCCCCCCTTGCCCCT
This sequence comes from Alosa sapidissima, assembly GCF_018492685.1. Classification (NCBI taxonomy): domain Eukaryota; kingdom Metazoa; phylum Chordata; class Actinopteri; order Clupeiformes; family Clupeidae; genus Alosa; species Alosa sapidissima. The sequence continues at coordinate 3,036,680 of NC_055966.1, forward strand.
GCCCCTAAGGAACCGCCTCCTCCCTGTGTCATCGATGGTCGACCAGCTTTCACTATCCGCTGCATAGTGGATTCCCGCAGAATTCGTGGTGGATTGCAGTATCTTATAGACTGGGAGGGCAACTAGAAATGCAATTTCGAGGAATTACACGAGGGGATGCAATCTGCTGGTTAGGGTGTTGGTGGGGCTGTTGAGCTTGCTGCTAGCTGATTGGTAGGGTAATTGTGATACCTGCAAAGGTGCTTTTGGAGTAACCAAATTTGAATCTTGTGTGACATGGCATTCTTGAGATATCACACTCAAGGTGTTTTTGACCTTGACATTTGACCTTCAACCTCCAACATCAACTCACTTCATCTTTGAGTCCATAAAAACACTCGTACCAAATTTGAAGCATGTACGTCAAGCCGTTCTGGAGATATAATGCTGAATGCATGAGATATGGCTGGGACTTTTATTTGGACACACAGGAAACACTTTAACAGGATGTGTAGTTCAGGTAGAGCTAGATTGTATGCTTAGAGGCTGAGACAGTTGAATTCCTCACAGGTGACACCTGTGCCAGTGTTCTGATTAGCCTGGGAACTGCTCTGAGAACTACTTAACGAGCGCAGCTGGCTCTATTATGACATCACAGCCCCTATTCAAGTCTATGGGGGAAAAATACACTTTTAACCCTCTATACCCCAGTGGAATTCTACAACAATGCCCCAGATTCCTGGGAATTCTAAGAGAAAAGGGCAATTTGAGAAACATTTCAAATAACCAAGAATAACTAAAAATCTAATGAAAAGTGTCAATTGTAAGTTTCTTTCAGTTTAAAGATTAGAAATTGCTCTTTCAAATGATATATGATCCATTAAAAATTATATATTCATGTTTCCCATAGACGGCCATAGGCCTACTCACTTACAGTCTCAACGTTTTTCACTAACAAAAAGTTATAAATATGGTTCACATATTTCTGTATTAGAAGCTGGGAAACAAGATACTATATGAGTACTGATTTCATTGAAATAGACTGGCATATCTTACACTTATGTGGGATTTAGCTGGACAGTGAGCCTTACAGCTAAAAAATGATTATGAGTATATGAACTAACGTAGGCCATGAAGCATAGCGCATGAAATAGTGACTCATTTGATAAGCATGTCACCAACAACAGGGACTGTTAATCCTGACATGGATTTACGTTTTGTTTTATATGCACATCATGTTATATAATTTATCTAAACTTGATCAGTTGATGATAATGAACCTGTTGCACTCGTTCACTAACCTTCAACCTATCCTGTGCTAACATTACGAGTCTCAGACTAACGTTAACGTTACATCAGTGAAGGTAGCAAATTAGCAGGCTTTTTTGTAATCACAAAGATGACGAGACATTGGCCTACTTGTATACAAATACATTTTCCTGACATCCATAAGCAGAAAACACAACGGTGGTTCCCGCTTTGGTTATTAGTCAACAAAAACTCATTTAGAGAGACATACATAAGTAGTAGTTTGCAATAACTATCTGTAAGTGGGATAACGATAATGTTAGCTTTACTGTACAGAAAGGGGTAATGTTAATGTTATGTGTTAAGATATAACTGCAAATAAACCTGGCATGGGTTTATCATAAACTTTATTGTTAATTAGGCAATGACCCATCATTGAATTATGCCTATATTTTGCTGGTGCTAGCTAAACTCAAACTGACTTTCACAGTGACAGCCATACGATTTTTTTTATGCCAGAGAGGCAGCTAAGTCAGTCATGACAAACGGGAGGATGCTAACGTTAAATTTATTACACTTTCATGTTTTTATTTTGTCATTTTCTTACATCAATATGATCGTCACTTACATCAAAACATGGTGGATGCACATCAATACCATCTCTTCTAATGAGAAAAGACGCGGACGCTTGTTAGAAGCCATAACTCCAGAGGCACCGTAAGTCCTCAGCCGGTCAGTCAACAGGCTAAACTCAAAAATACCGGAGAAATGTCAATAGCGACCTAGCCATTTAAGTGTGTCAAAATAAAAGTCTGGTGTTTATTTATCCACTAACGCTGTATTATTTCATGTATTATACTGTAGCAGATGTCTCTTTAAGAATTGCGGCCGGCCGCGGCCGTTACAGGAGAATACAGAACGGCCGTCGACGGCCGCTACGGGGTATAGAGGGTTAATTACAAATATCTCAAAAAGTATAAACTTCTCAAAAATGAAAAACGGATAGGACGGTAAAGCCTTGGAAGATCTACGGAACGGTGTTTGAACCAAATTTGTATGTTAAGCGGTTTGGGCTGAATAGCGCGCACAAAAAGGTAAAAAGAAAAATAATAATAATAAGAAGAAGTCTCCGGATTTCAATAGAGGGGATGCATCCCCTCTAATAAAGAAGAGTTACAGTCTACATAGTCTCTGTACTTGAGTCAACCCATCTGCTGATAGCTCATTAGGTATAGAGTCAGTACTTGGATCCAGAGGCCCGGGTTCAATCCCTGAGCGTGACACTTTCTATAAGCATAAGTATACTCTTTTGATCCCGTGAGGGAAATTTGGTCTCTGCATTTAGTGAGGTGATGCGCACACTAATCCCGACGCAGTGAGCTGCCTGCTACAGCGGCGCTTGGGGAGCAATGAGGGGTTAGGTGCCTTGCTCAAGGGCACTTCCGCCATTCCTACTGGTCGGGGATCGAACCGGCAACCCTCCGGTTACAAGGCCGAAGCCCTAACCAGTAGGCCATGACTGCCCCGTGTGTGTTCTGTGTGTTCTGTGTGTTCTTTAATGTGTCTATGTCCCCACACACTCAGAACAGATCTATAATTGTAAAAGGAGAATCATAAATGAACACACAAGTGCTCTCTTTGAGCAAGCACTCTCACAGACATCTAGTGAACTGTCAGAATCAGTAAATGATCTACTAGATCATTTTAATTCAAAAATGGCAAATATTATGAATGATATTGCTCCATTAAAAGACAGCTAAAGACAAACAGAAAGCACCATGGAAACAAAATCCAGCGGTTAAAATCCTAAAAAGAGAATGTAGGAAGACCTATATTCTGAACCATCTCTCAACTAATAAATGCAATGAGTTTGCATCTTTTTTTAAAGGCAAAATTGATTAAATCAGACCGACCGACCGAATCATCACGCGACTTTAATTTGTATTTTTCCAGTGACGCTGCAACGACGCTGCAACAACCGGCAGAGGTCTCAAGTGAGCAGGGTGTCTCGTAAAAAGAAATGGAGCTGGAAAACCCTACCCAGACTTCACTACAGACTTTAGCAGACTGGTTTAGAAATAATTTAATAGCCAGAAATATGCCTGCCCTGCCCTAATAAAGAAATATTGGGTTAACGGCGAGTGAATCCCGTTTGCAGCCGTAGAAGAAACGCAGGACAAATTAAACATTCTGGTTTTCTCCGAGTGCAACGATGATAGACAGACATCATTTGGACAAAATATAGAGCATATTAACCCTTTAGGCGCCAGAGGTTTTTTTCCGAAACGATCAATTTTGACATCTTCATTTCAAAAGGCTATATCTTAAAAGTGATAAGAGATAGAGACTTTCTGTAAATTAGAGAAATATTAAGGATGACCCAAAGTTTATGTAGAGATTAAATGTTTATATCTAATTTGCATATTATGACGTCATATGGTGGCGGCCATCTTGGATTATAGAATTTTCATGAAAAGTCGCATGTTTGAATGATAAAATGCACCACTTCTTTCCCCCCAAAATGTCCCTCACCTTCTGTATGCTATATTGCACAATACTGAATGCTCAGGTAAATAGTAAGTAGTGAACAAACTGTGTAAATCATTACTAATAAATGGCCGAAACAAACCAAATGCATGTAGCGGTAGACTGGCCTTTTGCTGTAGAGATTTTCCATTTACTACATACAGTAGGCACTCTGATTCCATGTATGGGGCACATATAGATTATTCAGATGACACACAAACACAAGTAGACAAGACCTGTTTAGTTCAAAAGCTCATTTGCCACGGCAAGGCACAGATCAGGAGTGAGATGACGAGACAAGACAAGAGACAATGTTAGTATTTTTTTTCTTTTTGTTGTTTTTGTTGATGTTTTTTTTCTTAGCTGACAAAGACACACACATCACAAGGACATGAACACACAAAAAGGAACACATAGTGTATGTCCTAAATGATCAGGGAAATAGATAGCAAATCAACAGTGTAAATCATTACTAATAAATGGCTGACATTTTTTTTTTTTATGTAGCAGGCCTTTTTCTGTAGAGATAATGACTCCCTATCCCTATCCATATAGGGCCGGCATTCCCATCATCTTGTGATAGACTATGCATGACCTAATGTGTGTGTGTGTGTGTGTGTGTGTGTGTGTGGGAGAGGGAGAGGGAGAGAGCGTGTCACCACCTCCACCATGCGAGCAGCATGGCCAGATCTGCCTCGCGCGCGCCGAGTGGAGAGAATTTGCGCAGCTCGGACTAGGCCTACTGTCATTCTCATTGCGACTCCCCACACTGCCACTACGTTTCCCCCTAACTCTCCTATGAGCACTTCGACCTCGTCTAACATACCCAGTCGCATTAGACAAAGGCTCCACCACGTTACTGTCGCCGCGATTGTGGAGAGGCAAAAGACAGAAGCTAGCGCTATTAGGCTACCTCCAGCCTTGTTCGCCACACCACTAACACCCTGCTAACTTCCCGATGAACACTCCGAACCCGTGAAACATTATTCCCACCAGTGACATTGGGCAAACGATTCAACGTTTGTGCTTAGTGTAAGCTAAACTATGGAGTAAACTCTCACTTTGTCCAGCTGCATCATTGAAGGCAGGGACGCATCTGAAGCCTCACTAAACGAATCACCGTCATTTCCTTAAGGCAGATATTCCCCTTCAGAATCAGGGTCCGCGAATAGAAGACCCAACACTTCATTTCAGGTAAACTTTTTTGATGCCATTAGACGATAATCTAATGCAAATACTCGCTAACGTTGACAATATCGCTCTGACTAAGTGGCTCACACGCACACTAGCTCCGGTATTGCACGGACTGATTCAATGCGGTGTAGCTCAAAACTTTTGTTTAAACCATGACCTTTTTCGGACTCGGGGATGACGTATGGCATGTCTGCCACCTAGTGGAGTGGATGTCGAACGAAATATGACACCCTATTTGACTAAATCGGCCGTTTTATTCAGTACCGCATCTTGTCGAGTAAACTCGACAGTGGCGCCTAGAGGGTTAACCTCCGTTGCTGAGCCAAATGCCTTCCTGTTACGTCAGTACAGGCGATAAACTATTTTTGATGGTCACAAGTTTACTTCATTAGCGTTTATTTCTTTGATTATTAAAGAGTGTTTTTCATTTAAAGGCTTGACTTCGTGCTTATTCAGAAGAGCATTTAGTGCTCTCCCCAATCCCAGACGTTCACATTGCATGTTTGTTTGTAATGGATGCAACCGCGAGATACGCTTGTCATAGGCGCCGATACCGTGGGTGCTCCGTCTCTCGGGCACCCACTGAAAACATCGAGCACCCACGTGTGCCAGCTTACAGTTCCGGCTAAATTTACATTCATTTAAAATCAAACATCGCAGTTTATGTTAAATTCAGCATCTCTCATAATGTGATTGGATATGTTGCTGTCAATTCCCTACTTCATATACTAACCACCAATGAGAGCGTCTCTCGTATGAAAATTCCTGACACTTTCCACCTGAAGAATTAACGCAAGGCTTTGTCGGGTATTCAGCCCCGAATGTTTAACCCTTAGAACCCGATTGACGCAAAGTGCGTCAAAAAACACACCTTTTCTTCCTGTTACATTGCTCCGGAACCGTTCATCGCAGCGAGATGAAACCAAAGATTGTTAAGGCGGAGCAAGATATTTCATCAGGAGCCACTTCCGGGAACCCGGATCGCACGAGGGGGGGTCAAAATCCCCCTTTATGCAGAGCAGAGGCAGCGACTGCTCCATTGAAGTCTATGGGCATAGCTCAGAATTTTACCACATATGCTAAGGTCTTGGTTCTTATAGAGTTAGGAATGTGAATTTCGGGCACGTTTTCATGATCCTCAAACCCTTCTGAACATTTCAGGTACATTTTTAGCATTTTTGAGCATTCCAGTCTGGAGAAAATCGACTTTATATCAGGTGTGCGCCGGTTATTTATGCCGCTGCTGTTGGCCGGTTGCAACGTATGCTCATCAATACGTCATCGACACGCCTCTTTATGCAGGCAGGATTCGATCCCCATTTCGCGCCCATAGACATGAACTACGACGAAGTATCTTGCTCCGACTTAACAATCTTTCATGAAAAATCATGAAATTAAATCAAATTGCATCATATTTACAGCCTATACTTCTCTGCGTTCACCTGCGCACCCATCACTCTCGTTTGAATTACTCGCGGACCCGTGATCGGATAGATATGCCACGCATGTCAGATGAAAGAGGACACCGAGCTATCATTTGATACCAAGTACATCCTTCTGGGTTATAAAACAGACGAAGTGACAACAAAATAATAACTTCATATAGCTGGACTTACCCCACGTTTTTGTGGCAAAGCATGTTTATAATCCAGTTTTGAGATCCTAGCAAATTCCTACATGGCATCCAATTCAAGGCTCACATTGCATTCCAATTTGTTCAACAAAAAAACACCTTTTTTGCCTTTACTTTGTTTATGGCAATGCAGTATAAAGTTGAGAATCATTATGAGTGCATACACACGCAGGCTAACACGCAAACTCGGGTCAAGTCAGGTCAGATCAGTTTGTGTCACAGATATGGAGCGCAGAAAGGTCATTTTTCATCAGTAAATAAAAAATGGCATTTATTTCCGTAAATCACACACCACATATTTCTGTAAATTACTCAGCCACAGAGCATCCCTCCAACATGGCAATTATATTGCCTGATTCAGGACAGTCTGCCCTACACACAAATGAAATGCATGTAGAGCTATGAGCTTGCTGTGGTGAGATACATGACAAAATATAATAATTTTTATAATACGCTTTTTGTATTTTAATTCTTTAAAAATCAAAATAAATCAATGTCAGTACTAACAAATGGCAGATCTGGATAGCCTAGACTCTATATATAATATGTGTGTGTGGCACTTACAATGACCAGAATAAATCCTTATGAATAAAGGTAGTGAAAATGCCCTAAAAACAGCTTAGGGTTCTAAGGGTTAAAATGTATATAGCCCCAAATATCATTTTAAAAGTAGTCTGACAAAGCTTATTGTTTTTTGACACAGCTAAACACTGGTACAGTGGGCAGTGCTTCGACTTGGCCAGCTTCACTCGCGGTCCGCGCGTGGGATCACGCGGTATCACGCGACTTTAATTTGTATTTTTCCAGTGAGATGCTGCAACAACCCAAACAACCGGTAGATGGCTCAAGTGAGCAGGGTGTCTCGTAAAAAGAAATGGAGCCTGGAAAACCCTACACAGACTTCACTACAGACTTTAGCAGACTGGTTTAGAAATAATGTAATTGCCAGAAATATGCCTGCCCTGCCCTAATAAAGAAATATTTGGTTAACTGCGAGTGAATCCCGTTTGCAGCCGTAGAGACGCAGGACAAATTAAACATTCTGGTTTTCTCCGAGTGCAACGATGATAGACAGACATCATTTGGACAAAATATAGAGTATTAACCTCCATTGCTCAGCCAAATGCCTTCCTGTTACGTCCTGTTATCACGGAGTTACAGGCGATAAACGATTTTTGATGGTCACAAGTTTACTTCATTAGGGACTGTTCGTTATTTATTTAAGGGGCTACCGGAGGAGTTTTGGGAGCATTAGTCCAAAAAGACGTGACCCTCCCTCGCCAGCAATACATTTTTCTATGACCCTCCAAAGTGATTATGAAAAAATCACTGTCAACTTTTTCCGGGTTTATCGCCTACTGTATTTTAACGTTTTCACATATTTGGCCATAAGCCGTTTATCATAGGCTATCACGAAACCAAACTACAAAGGCGAACACTTTAACAGGGGGAATTAATTGGGCATGAATCATGCTGAACGCTATTTCGCTACCTTAGAATAATAAGGTTCTATCTGCGTTTTGAGTAGGTAGCCTACAACCGGGACGATTTGAAACGGGGACGAATGAAACATTCCGGTTTTCTCCGAGTGCAACGATGATAGACAGTCACCATTTGGACAAAACATGGAGCATATTAACCTCCGTTGCTCAGCCAAATGCCTTCCTGTTACGTCCTGGTATCACGGAGTTAAGCGATAAGCGATTTTTGATGGTCACAAGTTTACTTCATTAGCGGTTTATTTTTTTGGATTATTAAAGAGTGTTTTTCATTTAAAGGTTTGACTTCGTGCTTATTCAGTAAAGCATTTAGTGCTCTCCCCAATCCCAGACGTTCACATTGCATGTTTGTTTGTAATGGATGCAACCGCGAGATAGGCCATGCGTTTGACAATGAGTTGTTAACAGAACCAAGACATATAGCCCAGCAGCAATCTAGGGACTGATCGTTATTTATTGAAGGGGCCACCGGAGGAATTTTGAGTGCTTCAGTTGGAAGTTGCATGACCCTCTCTTGCCTGCTAGAAATTGTTCAATGACCCTCCGACAGAATTGTTAAAAAAGACATGACCTTCCCCTGCCAATTGTCTTCCGCCCGCGCCACAGCCACACACTTTGTGATATCGTTCTTAAATCAGTCTTTCCCGTGAGCTTGCATGCTACCAGTGCTTCCTTTTCAAATGTGTTGCGCCTGTTTGCACAATTTCACAAATAATCATATGTGATTAATAGTGTGACAAATAATCCCTGTGCACGGGGACCGAAACAATGCATGCCAACTTTTTCCGTGTTTATCACGTATTTTAACTTTCCCCGCTGTCTTGCCGTTTTAATGTTTTCCCGTTGAATATCCCATATTTTAATACTCTCATAACAGCCCTGCCATCGGGCCTGTCTCTGTGTTGCCCTGTTGCTACCCCTTGCCCTTCCAACGAAACAGATGTCTTCAAATCATCGTTTTCCTTGCTTGAAGGCGAACTTAGAGTGATGTTAACCTATTTAAGTTTAACGGCGCGATTGTCGTGAGAGCACGATTCATTGGCGCTTGCATGTTCGGCCTTATGTCTACGTGCGCACCTGAGGCTACTCAGCTGCAAGAGAAATAATTTCCCCTGTTTGTATGTTCACTGCAAGTTGGCCTACCATAACTTACCAAATCTGCACTGTAGACTGGCTATTTATATTTTTCTGTGAAATAAGCAAATGTATTTGTTCAACTTTATGAAGCAGAATTACGCATAGGGTACTTGGAACATAATACATTTGACAAAGGACAGATGAATGTTGCTAGAGACAAAATATTAACTTTCAGTGTTTTACGATGTCTTTGTCATGGGGAAGTGTTTTTCCCCATGCATTTATTCTAGGTTACTGTCAGTGACTGCCGTGAGAGAAGCGGGTTCTGTGTTTCGTTCATGTCAGTGACTGACGAGAGAGAAGCGGGGTCTGTGTTGTGTTGTGTTGCGTTAATTTATTTTCATTGGGCATACCGTGCCGTGCCGTCCACAGCTCTTCAGTTATGACAAAGCCAAAATTACTCCTTTTGAAACAATGAGTGCAGGAAGCGCGTTTGTATGGTTATATTGCTTGACGGGGGGGCACTAATATTCAAAATGTTGAAAACTATTTCGGCATAGCCTATAAAGCAGTTTAATTAAATAGAATGTTAGTTGTAAACAAACGAGCTACTTGGTGAGGCTTGGCCTCACAGATGCGCTCGTGCCTTAGATGGCAGGAAAAATCTTCACGATAGGCCTATTAACTAACCACCCGATTCACGTTGGCTGTTGGAATCACACACCTTCCCACCTCTGACAGCTTAAAAGAAGTCAAGAGGACTCCTTACTCACAGACCTATTCACAAACCTGCGGTTTTGAAATCCTATGCAGCTACAGGAGCTTCCAATCGCGAGGAAGCAATTTTGCATTGTAGGCATAACTAACATGCAATAACGCCGCCAACAACAACAAAAACTAGGCTAATCATTGTCAACATGTAAATTAAATGTAACATTATTGTGAATCAAATTAAAATGTTCTCTTTTGCAAACGTAGGCATAGTAACAGAATAATTTAATAATGTTACAAAGATACTACATCAATCCGTATGTTTCATTGGGCTACTAGGCTATTTGTTTTGCCTTGATTCATTTAGGCTAGGCCTTTTTATTCAGGGGCCGTATTCACAAAGAATTTTAAGGCTAAAAGTAGCTCCTAACTGGCGAATTTAGGAGCAACTCCTAAAAATAATGGGCGTGTCACTCCTAACTTTAGGACTCCTAATTTTTTCACAAAAAGTAATTCACGAAGCATTTTAGACCTAAAAGTAGCACCTAAGTCTGGGACAGCTTAACTTTCTCGTAAAAAAGCATCATAACGCACATTCTGGCGGGTCTGTTATTTACTGTAGGCTGCGCAAACCACATGCCTTTATTTTGGGCAAGCCTGCATTCATTCATTCATTCAACCTCTATTTATTCTCGGAGGGTCATTGAGGGAAGCCCTCATTTTCAATGAAGCCGAAATTACAGAAGCGAAGCAAAGCGCTCCACAAGACAACATTCGATGCCTTCTGTTGAAGAATTTTATATAAAGCCTGCGCTGACAGTAATCCTCCTGCCCCTGATAGGCCTACCACAGCTGTGGATAGTGTGGAATGTTCAAGTAATAACACAATCCAATGTGTGTCTCAATTGTCCCCCGCTGACCACCTCACACATTTCTCTAGATTTTGCAACGAACTTACATGACACAATGCCATAAAATATGCCAGTTTTAGGACACAGAATAATGTTTGTAATGATACCAGGTAGGCCAGGTATTGTCGAAGGTGCATGGTGAAGTGAAATTCTTACTTTGGAAAACAAACATTTGCCGATATCATCGCCGATCATCAGAATATTGCAACAGATTCTGTGTTCTGGACTGTAGGTAACTTGTTAAGCCAATGGTTCTCAAACTTTTATTTCATTCCCCACTTTGATCAAGGGGCATGACTGATGATAGTGGAAATAAAGTGTTATCCCGAGGCTTTTGCAAGTCAGCATCTTCGACGGTAGTCTATTAAAAATATAAGTTTTCGATGTCCCAAACGGAGACCCATACTTTATTGTTTTTAACGATCTCTATGCTACTCACAAAAATGTAGTCATGGGGACATGATTAAGTAGGTTATGAAACTGTCGTGTGTTAAATTATTGTGATTACGAGCCAGTGGTTTTCAAACATTATGCGTGACTCGGACATCTAACTAAATGCAACAGGCTCATATCGTCCTCGCATTCGCAAAATGAGGACCAGTGTTTTGTCAAATTGCAAATAGCTATTCGTTTTAACAATTTTTTTTATGATAGTAGCCTATACAAAAAGCACTTCATACTAACTTAATCTTGGAATATGGGGAGGGAAGTGGCGCGTCTGCAGTCAGCCAAATATGAATGTAATTCTGCGGCATAAAGCAGATGTAATTGTTTATTGTACAGAAAAATAAAAATGACATGTCAAGCAGTCAATTGACTACATTGCAGTCAAGAAGTAGGGCAAATTAATTTACGAAACCAAAACGTGGGTCATAGTTGTCTAAGCCTCTATTGCGTAGCCTGTTAAAAACGTCGCCAGATAGTATTAAATCGGCAACAACATTGTTTTCTGCAGAAGCCTACCCAAGGCTACAGATTAATTCTGAACAGTTATTTCTCTACTGGCTCAATTATCACACCACTGTTTTGATTTGCGTAGTTGCGTTAACCCCAACACTGACAATCATGTAGACAGCAAATTTCGATTTCGATTTTCGTGTAGTCAAGCCTTAAGCCATACCCAAGTAGCCTAAATCGAGGTAATGTTTAATTATGCATGATTTATTTTGTTATTGAATTCGTAGGCTGGGATTACTCTCGGCAACAATTATGTAAGGGACGGCAGGCAGAGCGATGTACAGTGGCAGAGTGACGCACAGTGGCTGAAAGTGGTACTAAAGCTTCACGCAGCTTCACGCCGCGTAATGCGCGAATGAAGTGGTCATTTGAAAGCGATGCCCACTGTACCTCATAGAACGTCTATAACATAGCCTAGGTGGTTGCAACTCACAAAAGTAAAGCAGATAGAAAGAACTCACGCAAATCTAGCCTACAACACGCAGACAGCTTTATGTGTAGGGGAGAGAGCGCGCGAGCGCACTGTGCTTTATGATTGTTGCCTTCTGATGGTATCTTCACTGAACTGCATTAGGTGACACAAATGGTATTGCCTTTATCTTATAACTCCTTGTCTGAGCGACTACCAGGCCTATGGTTTTTAGAAGTCAGATGTTCCCTGACAAAGACATTCGAAAATTAAGAATGTTTATTGAAAATTGAAAAATTATTGAAAAATACACAAATTTTTGCAAACTCCCTTCATTCAACCCTTGAAGACATCGCGGTCTGGTGCGCTATGGAGATCGTTTCTCGTACCATTTAATTTCTCAGAATTTAAGTCTACTAGTCCTACAATAACGTCGTAACGTAACAAATACATCTTTTATTTTTTGTTGATCAACCACAAAGAGTAGCATAGGCCTACTGTGCAGCACACACTAATCCCGGCGCAGTGCGCTGCCTGCATCAACAGCGGCGCTCGGGGAGCAGTGAGGTTAGGTGCCTTGCTCAAGGGCACTTCAGCCGTGCCTACTGGTCGGGATTCGAACCGGCAACCCTCCGGTTACAGGTCCGAAGTGCTAACCAGTAGGCCACGGCTGCCCAAAATAAATCTATATAAATATATAAATCCTGCGCTAACAGTAATCCTCCTACCCCCCGCTACCACAGCTGTGGATAGTGTGGCATGCTCACGCTTTATGTCTCCTTCTTGCAAACTAGGCCTATAGCCCAACCATTTACGTCTTCAAAAAATAACAACTTGCCAGATATGCCTTCATATATTTGGGCTTCATTCAGCATTTTGTTCGTCCACTGGAAATGACTCTTCTACATTTGCTGCCTGCTGCATCCTTTCTGTTTGTATTGTTTAGAAAATGTTTGACGTCTTGAGTTAATGCATTAAACATTGTTTGCTGGTAACCAGCCACAAATAGCCTACAGATTCTTGCATGCGTACATTCTCTATTCTCTCCAAAATGTGCCCGTTCTATAGGCTGGCCAAGTGCGTAATTCAGATGTATTTGTTTATTGCACAGAAAAATAAAAATAACCTGTCAAGCAGTCAATTGACTACATTGCAGTCAATAAGTAGCGCAAATTACGAAACCAAAACGTGGGTCATAGTTGTCTAAGCCTCTGCTGTGAGGCCAAACCCATGAACAAAGACGCATTGATATCTGCAATAGTTTTTTTTTTGGCGAAACAAGCTCACAGCCGAACGAGTCATAGCACTGAAGGGAGAGGCAACTGGCATGTGATCTCCCCACGGGCCAATGGATGTACAAGTTTTCTCCTGTGCCTACGATATTTAATCCAGCGTTTTGTCAAGTTGCAAAATGCTATTCGTTTTAACGAATTTTTATGATAGTATGAAGTACTTTTTGTATAGGGTACTATCTTAATTGCTTTATACTCAATACTTGACCAATGGCTATTGCATCTGTCTATTGAAAGTCAGAATGTGGCATGTGATCTACTGTGTAGGCTTCATAAAATAAAATAAACAGATTGCTAATGGCCTACAAGCTGATCTGGGGTGCGTTTCCCGTACAACTAACGGAGGTTAGCTTTTTACTAACAAGATGCATCGTTCAACTAACCAACATGTAAGTTACGACTGTTTCCCAAAACTGTCGTACTGACATAGTACTGTAAGTTTGGACCATGATAGTTTCCAAACTTCAGTAGTCTGGACTAAGGTGGTTAATGACGTTTAATAGCACGTGAACGGGCACCTGCACATACTTCTGTGGCGCATTGCGTTAAGGCCGGCAGATGACAGCCGCCGTTGCACAGCAGTTACCAGTCCCCTGTCCAAGAGTTTGAATCTGGGTTAAGATTTTCACAACAATATTGACATCGTTGTTTACCTAAGTTTATCTTTTGTGCAGATCATATTATCAAAATCAGAATCAGCCTTCTTGGCTTGGTTTGCGTAAACTAACAAGGACCCCCCCCCCCCCCCTCCATGAAAATCAAAGGCTACTCTACATATTCTCAGCTGACTCGTCAAAAAGTGCGCACCACCTTATTATTATCTGCAGGTGTGTGACTTTTACTTACGTGCACATGGCTGCAAATTGACTTTTAATTTATGTATTTTCTGCCTTGGGCATTTTAAAATATGGATGTATGGTGGTTAGAAGTGTAAATATCAATTAGAAACCTAAATATATTTATAATTATTAATTTGCAAACAAATAACTGGCGTCAGTGATGTCTTTGACATGAAGATCCCTGGAACTATGCTTCTACTAGCATTCTACCACAGGTCGAGAGGTGTAGTTGTAACTACACAACTTTACGATAGTGGTTGCGAACGTTCGTTGTTACTATGGTTTTGGGAAACACTAACGTAGTGTAACCATGCATTGGACTATGTAAGTTCCAAATATGAATGTAATTCTGCGGCATAAAGCAGATGTATTTGTTTATTGTACAGGCAAATTAATTTACGAAACCAAAACGTGGGTCATAGTTGTCTAAGCCTCTATGGCGCAGCCTGTTAAAAACGTCGCAGAAGCCTACCCAAGGCTACAGATTAATTCTGAACAGGTATTTCTCTACTGGCTCAATTATCACACCACTGTTTTGATTTGCGTAGTGACGTTAACCCAACACTGACAATAATGTAGACAGCAAATTTCGATTTCCGTTACCACCGTGTAGTCAAGCCTTAAGCCATACCCAAGGCCTAAGCCTAAATCGAGGTAAATCGAGCTTTTTCAGAAGGGGCGGCAGGCAGAGCGATGTACAGTGGCAGGGCGACGCACAGTGGCTGAAAGTGGTACTAAAGCTTCACGCAGCTTCACGCCTCGTAATGCGCGACTGAAGTGGCCATTTGAAAGCGATGCCCACTGTAGCTATGCCGATGACACCCAACTTTACTTAGCTTTATCGCCTACTGACTATGGTCCCCTTGAATCTCTTTGTTAGTGTATCGACAAGATCAACAAACTGGATGTCTCAAAATTTTCTTCAGTTGAACAAAGAAAAAACAGAAGTAATTATATTTGGTAAAAAGCAGGAAAGACTTAAGGTTGCCACTCTCCTTGGTATTAAAAGGCTTAAAGCAAAGAATATAGAAAATCTTGACAGTGATCTAAATTTAAAGAGCCACATGAAAGCAATAACTCAATTTTTACCACCTCAAAAACATTGCCATCTCCAGTAGGGTTCCAGTAAGTTACAGAATTGACTTTAAAGTCCTGCTTATTTATAAATCACTAAATGGAATGGGGACAAATTACCTAGCAGACATGCTTCAGCAGTACACACCTTCCAGACCTTTCAGGTCTCAGGAGAAATACTTGTTAGTAAAACCTACTGCTAGAACTAAACATGGTGAAACAGCTTTTAGTTGCTATGCAGTTCAGTTCTGAAACCAACTTTCAGATGAGATCAAAGTTGCCCCAACTGTAGCCAGTTTCAAATCTAGACTTAAGACCAAACTTTTCTCTGATGCTTTTTGCTAACTGATCAAATATTCATTGCCCAGTTCACAGAGCACTTTTCGGGGTGAGTACTATTGTTCCTTGTAGTACTATTGTTGTCCTTAGTTGCCTTAGTTGTCCTGTCATTCTAGCAGAATAGACAGATCGGGCATAGTCAGAGTGTAACGGCTCGTTCTTTACTGATCGAGAGTTACAGCTCTACCAGGTTTCTCTGAAATTCTGAGTATTAACTATTTGGGTGTTAATACTCCACGAGGGGGACTATCGAGCCCTGTGGCCTGGCATTTTGGCCCTGAAAGGACATATGTGACCCCGTCCATGAGAACCCGGCTAAAGTCGCCAAATTTTGAGATAATGAGCGTTAAGTAGTCCTAGTCATAAAAAATGACAAAAATATGGGATATTTGTTTATACTTAGATACTAATGTTTCGAAATGTAGTGTTTAAATGATTTTTTCTGAAATGATAAATATTAAATGCTTTTATTGATGTTACGATTACATTTTCCCCCGAGAAATACCGGAAGTTAGTTCCACGTCACATTTTCAATCGGCTGTGAGTTTAATGTTGGCAGATAAACACCCCATAATTTGGGTGTCATTTGGTTCAGGAACTTCTTCTTTCCCATTAGAAAGTTAATACAGACCATAATATCAATGTGCAGTACCGTCACGTAGCTCTGTTTTCAGTATGGCAGGAAAGTTTCGACTTAAGCCGGGTATGGATTTCTCAATGGATTTGCTTCGTATCACAACGGATATTTCAGGTGAACTGATTTTTTTTTATTGAAGATTAACTTGTTGTGAATCTAACCAACCTATTTTAAGAACCTATCATGCATGCTACCTCTTGAAATAATTCGGTGTTTAGAAACTGACTGACTGTATGCAGCGCCACTGCATCCGTATGTAAGCCTATGGCAGGAAAGTTTCGACTTAAGCGGGTTACGGGTATGGATTTCTCAATGGATTGCTTCATATCAAAATGGATATTTCAGGAGAACTGATTTTTTTCATGAAGATTAACTTGTTGTGAATCTAACCAAACTATTTGAAGGACGTACTGTATCATGCATGCTACCTCTTGAAACAATTCGGTGTTTAGACACTGACTGACCATATGCAGCGCCACTGCTTCCGTATGGTAGGAAAGTTGTGACTTACGCCAGATATGGATTTCTCAATGGATTGCTTCGTATCACAACGGACATTTCAGGAGAACTGATTTTTTCATGAAGATTATCTTGTTGTGAATCTAACCAACCTATTTTAAGGATGTGTCATGCATGCTACCTCTTGAAACAATTCGATGTTTGGACACTGTCTGACCGCCACTGCTTACTTATTTTCAAATTGGAATTTCTCAAAAACCTACAATTCAGAGCTCGGAATTCTCCAAATCTTTGAAATGGCCTAACTCAGTCAATATTAGGTATATCATTGAGAACTTTTCACAGCCTATTCCTTATACTGTGTAGAATGATCTGACGTAACATAAAAAAACGACTTTAGTTGGGTTATCACAGGCAGGGTCACATATATGTGTGCGCGCACGGTTTGGGACTACTTCAATAATCTCCATAGAATGCTGCTGTTCAGTGGCTGCTTGACAAGTATAATCATTTTATGTTATTTTTTATGTGTTTTAATTATTACTTTTGAAACACTTTTAAACTAGTGCCATTTTTATGTGTTTTAATTATTACTTCTTAAACACTTTTAAACTATTGCCCTTTTATGTACTATTACCTTGTGTCTTTAATTTTTAAACTATTCCTTGACTATTGCCTTTCTATGTTAGCTATTCCTGTTTGCTTGTGTTTATGTAAAGCACACTGAATGATCTCTGTGTATGAAATGCACTATATAAATAAACCTGACTTGACTTGCTAGATGAAGAAAATAAAGCTTGTCCCCAGAGTCCCATTCTTCATCTACACCATGTTATTTGCAAATTTGACATCTTCTTCCCTTGGCTACTCAATGCTCAAATACTCAATGCAATACCGTATTTTCCGGACTATAAGTCGCATCAGTCAAAAAATGTGTCAAGAAGAGGAAAAAACATATATATGTCGCACTGTACTATAAGTTGCATTTATTTAGACATTTATCTCACAAAATCCAAGATGAAGAACAGACAGGCTATGTAACTGGACACATAGAGGCCAAAAATATTTAGAATTCTACCGGGAATGTTAATGAAGACGAAGGAGTGAATAGTGGCAAGCTGAGGCAAGCCGAAGGCTGCCAACGAGGGCCCAACACTAATTGTAAAGCAATCCTATGCGGCTACAGGAGCTTCCAATCACGAGGAAACAATTTTTCATTGTAGGCATAACTAACTGATGCAATAACGCCACCAACAACAACCAAAACTAGTGAAGAATGCTATTGAAATTGTCTCCTTAATCCCAAATGGAGACACAGTTGACCGAGTAGATTCTAGTGTAGTTAAGAGCAGGTAAAAACTTGAGGCTGGCTTGCAAAAGAATAGTTATTTATTCTGGATGTACCAACAGAGTTCTGGTAACCCTGTTGTACGCACAGCACAGCACAATGTTGCAAGGTGAAGCCAAGGTAAGAAACTGAAGCAAAGATCTGGGAAACTTCTGGCTAATTATAATACCAGAATATACATTCACGTCTGGGGTCAAATTGGAGGGGGGGGAAACAGACAGTGATATAGCCTTATTCAATTAAGACGTCTTGTGGGGGAACAATTAGTTAGGTACACCATTTGCTATTGTAAGGTGACAACATTCTGTCTGCTTACAATAAACATCCTGTCCCCGCAGTTTCTGCAGTATTAAACAAAGAACCAAAAGAATGACATACAGAAAACCACTAAAATCTAACACTAGGCTACTCATTATCAACATGTAAATTAAATGTAACGTTATTGTGAATCAAATTAAAATGTTCTCCTCTTTGCAAACGTAGGCATAGGCTATGGTGACATAATTTAATCATGTTACGAAGATACTGCATCAATCCGTATGTTTCATTAGGCTACTAGGCTATTTGTTTTGCCTTACTCTTGATTCAATTAGGCTAGGCCTTTTTATTCAGTTATTCATCATCTTCCGTCCTTGTGTAGCGCATGCATTCTCAGACCTGTCACCTGTCACTCATCATCGTAAGGGAGGAGTTTGGAATCATTCCCGCGTTACAATCATCAGCCAATCAAAGTGGTCACTTCAGTCAAGCTCGAGTAATGACGTCATCCATAGCAACGAAGACTCAATCTAGTTTAGGAGTTTAATTTAGTTTAGGAGTTGTCATTTTTCCTTACTAAAAGTAGGTCTGAAAGGCTTTGTGAATAACTTTTAGAAAACTCCTAGCTAAAATCTTTTAGTGCGATTTAGGAGTACTCCTAGTGGTAAGATAAAAGGCTTTGTGAATATGGCCCCTGGTGTCTAACCCAATGCATAGCCCATTTACACAAAATAGTGGTCGAATATTACTGATGATATTTCATTGTTATTTAAGAATATGCAGTGCGCGTAGGGCACCAAAAACATCTTGCTCGTAAAAAATCATCATACTGTATATTGTGGCGGGTCTGTTATTTAGCCTACTTACTGTAGGCTGCGCAAACCACAGGCCTTTATTTTGGGCAAGCATGCATTCGAGGCAGGCCTTTATTTCATAAGGCTTCTGTTGAAGAATTTTATATAAAGCCTGCGCTAACAGTTGTCCTCCTGCCTCCGCTACCACAGCTGTGTGAGCGCGTCCCTGGATAGTGTGGCATGCTCACGCGTTATGTCTCCTTGCAAACTTGACTATAGCGAAACCATTAATGAAAGCAAAGCAACTATTTACATTTAGGATGGATGTAGGAAAACCAAAATACCCGCCCTCTACAATAAAGTATTCATATGTTACTTTTAATACCAAGGTCAACTACAAAATAAAAATGTGTTAAGCACTATACACACTCTCAGATATACTTACTAAAAAATAAAAACAAGTGTGGGCTTTTTTTTTTTTTAGAAACTTTTGGTTGCGCCACCTGGCATTTTTTGGGTGATGAAATTGCAAGTACAGTCTAAAAATACAGTCTATTTGTCAATGACCCATATGCCACCAGCACCATCACAACTTCACATTTGCCACCAACACCAACCAAGCGCACCTTCCTTCCTCCATTATTTTTATAACCACCAACCACCACTGGTCAGTAATGGTATGTGCACACAACCTGAATGAAGAAATAGACACTTATATTATATTGAATTTAAAAACTAATACTGTTAAAGTTTCTCCTTAGTCTCCTTTTTTTGTATTTAGCTCTAGAGTTTTCTGTAACCCAACTGCTGGTTTAGTGGTTGAGGACAGATTATTTGAGCTATAACAAGTTGAAAACTCCTATTTTTCCAACACTTCTGTCCAGCAGTTTTCAGGGCGTACCAGAAAAAGGGTGACCTTTTCATGTGGCCTTTATAATGAACTAAGCCACAATCAACGGTACAGTGCTGCAATTCAGGCCAGACGTTGGCATTGGCTATAAACTGGACCAACTTATCACTGGGACCTGTGTCATGAGGTTAGAGAGAAATGTAGTCACTGTTCATTATCACAAGGCAATAGTTCACTGTCAAATTGACTTAGCAATGTACAGATACAGATATGTACAGATATGAATGACAGCACACTAGTACAACTGCTTAAAATGACAAATCATTCAGTCAGGGTGCAATGACACCTACAGAGGGTCCCCGTTAAAAATTGACACTTCATTCACGATAATGGTGATTCACGCAGCTGGGTGACATGTAAGTACAACTGCAGCCGCTTGGGGGCAGCATAGTCCGCTGTGGCGTTCAACGGTCGAACTGGACGGCGCATTCGACAGCAAGGGCTGTGATTGGCCGAGTTTTCAGTGCGTTTCTCTGTTTTTAGCAGCCCCTGCAACATGCTAATCCACTGTAGCCTAAGCTTTGTACATAATGTTAAACATAGTTTTGGATTCAGTGGCAAGATTTCTTGATTGTATAGTGCCTGTCTCTCAGTAATGTTTTAAAATGAGAGCTTCGTCAGCTGGCAGTAGGCTACTTTGTCGGTAGTCATGAGAAGTTCGCTTGCTAACAGAACATAAAAATGCTGCCCAGAAACCTTGTGAATAGTTCTGACACTAACGAGGTTGAAATATAGCCTTTGCCTACAGCATCTCCTTAACAGTAAAGTTAACAAAATGACAGCATTCATATGACAAAGGAAAACGAATCCGGTCACTCAAGACTGTGCCGCAGCCGTGGGGCAGAAGACGCTTGGTGGCCGTCCACAACGTTATAAACTTAACCTAAATAGTCGGCTGCTGTAAGCTACAATCGGATTTTATTGTATACCCCTGTTGTCTCAATGATGATAACATCTCATTTCCGACTATATTTCAAAGTGTGCCGTTCATTTGCATTATTAACATAACATCGTATTTTGTCATTTTTGGCGAAGACATGCATTCCGTTAGGGATATTGAACATATTTAACATTCTCTAACCATCGTGATTTCGAATTGGTGCAGTTGTCAGCACAAAAACTCATTTTATTCTTTTGCTCTTTTGCATTGCTCTATGCTGTTCTATGGTGCTTTCTGCCTCTTGGTTGCGCACGCATGTTTTCGTGGCGTTTCATAGAAATCCATATATAATGAGCGCATAAAACGACTTGTTGACGTTTTGGGACATTAATCCAGGCCTACATGTAGGCTACGTTAAGCTTTAAGGATTGTATGTCCTTAATTTATTTATATAGGCCTATTTAGGCTACTTGCGCAAACCCTGGATACTTTTATTGCCACACAACAATATTGGTGGTATTTGTTACATTCGCTTCAAAAGGCACCGCTTCAGAAAGCTGCACTGCTTGTGAAAGAAGGGGGTGGGGGAGGGGAGCTTGCAGCCAAGTGTCGGAAAAATGCATAGCCTACAACACAGAACCCGCTTCTCGCATTAGTCACTGACAGTAGACACGCTTCCAGCCTAATGACTTTCACACATTTTGAATGATTTACAGCAGGGGTCTCAAACACCCGGCCCGCGTCCTGCCCAATTCCGGCCCGCGACGTATGACAAAATAATAATGTAATCCGGCCCTTGAGGCTATTAATTGCGACAAACAACGATACTGCTTAAAATAGACGATAGATCCAGGTACGGTGACACATCTCATTTGTAGGCCTACTCTACTCTTCAAACCCAAAATCGCTGCGCAAAGTTTTCAGGAAATACTTGTATTACACGCGAGAAACACAAAGACGTGCATATGTAATGACGCGGAAGCGATGCAGGCCATAGTGTTGCAGAAATTGAAGCAGAAATTAAGCAGAAATAGGCCTACACCAAATGTTGAAAAACGTTCACGTGTGATGAAGTCTTAGGTAAGCTATGTTATTCACCTATTCTAATTCTGAAGAAGAATATCCTTTTGGAGATTATGATCGATCGTCTATGACAGTGATAGTCGCGGTGCGTCTCTGAATGGAGGTGCGTGTATACAACGGTGTCCACTAAGCATACCATGCTTGTTTCGACCCTCTGCCCAACATAGCTTGGAGATTGCAGTGGTAATCGTGATAATAGTGTCCGTAATGGATGTGGTACAGACAGCAGGGCTAGTAGAAATAGGGCTCTAAAGAACTACAAAGTCACCCGCAATATGATGCGAACTTCTGGGTACTGCAGAAAATATTTCTTAACTTCAAAAACTCAGTGTCTAAAACTCGGTGTCATTCAGACTCAACCCTCTTGACGTTTGGTGATTAATTGACAGCTGTTTTGGGACACGTTAAACTTTCTTTATAATGAGCGCATAAAACGACTTGTTGTTTGGGACATTAAGCTACGTTAAGCTTTTTCACGTTAAGGATTGTATGTCCTTAATTTATTTATATATTTAGGCTACTTGCGCAAACCCTGGATACTTTTATTGCCACACAACAATATTGGTGGTATTTGTTACATTAGCTTCAAAAGGCACCGCTTCAGAAAGCTGCACTGCTTGTGAAAGAAGGGGGTGGGGGAGGGGAGCTTGCAGCCAAGTGTCGGAAAAATGCATAGCCTACAACACAGAACCCGCTTCTCGCATTAGTCACTGACAGTAGACACGCTTCCAGCCTAATGACTTTCACACATTTTGAATGTCTTTCTATAGGCTAAGCATATAATGGAGATAGAGTAGAAAACTGGATTTAACTAAACAAATGTAACTAAGTAAACTGATTGTTTACTCTACAGTAGGCTATGTTCCCCCTCTCAGGCTGTACAGTAGGCCTATTGAAAGTAGGCTAATGAGCTCAATAGACACGTTAGCGCTTCCATTAGGAAACTTTCGTTGCAGACTTTCACAACTGATTGTTTAGCCTACAGTAGCCTACTGTAGGCCTACTCTACAGTAGCCTAGGCTATAGGTTATGTTCCCCCTCCCAGGCTGTACAGTAGGCCTATTGAAAGTAGACTAATGAGCTTAGACACATTAGCGCTTCCAGCCTAATGACTTTCACACATGAATGATTTACAGTAGACACATTAGCGCTCCACGCAGTGGCGTAACTAGGCCTAGTAGGTGCAGCAAGTGCAGTCGCACCAGGGCCTATGACCTCCGTCGCTACCCCCGCAATGCAATTGCTGGAAAATTCTATACCGGTCCTTTCTGACCAGGCCAAGGCTACAGCGCAAACACTCGCAAATAAATGGGGGTTCAGAGTACATTTGAAAATGTGAAGAGTGAAGCGTCACTTTGACGAACTATCGGAAGATAAACGCTTAACCGATGCAGAGAGATACTTAAAAGTGCAGGTATTTAATGCAACTCTGGACATCATAATCAGTCAGCTCTCCCAAAGATGTGCAAGCATGCAGGAAACTTGTTATGTGTTTGAGTCTTTACGTCCTATGATCCTTCAACTCGCCGGTGATGATGAACTGCTTGAAAAGGCAGTACGTTTGTCAGACCATTATAGCATGGACATTGCACCGACATTCCCAACACAACTCCTCTCATTTAGGTCTTGCTTTAAAGCAGAGATTTCACAGAAGTCATCTATTTTTCAACTTGCCAAAAGGCTGGTGGTAGATTATGACAGTGTAACATCCACATTCGGGGAAGTGTGTACTGCTCTCATGTTGTTTCTACATTGCCTATGACTGTGGCAACAGCTGAGCGATCTTTTTCCAAATGTTCAACAATTGCTGGTGTACAGGCTATAATCAATTAGCTAAATCATTTGTCCAGCTGTTTAAACATTTGTTCGTGTTACATTCAAACGCAAAAGGTGCTTTGGTATATTTTGTTTAAACGTCGGCAAGCAGGCATGCTGCGGTTGCAATGAATGAGGATAATTGGTTTTATCTGCGGTGTTATTTTTTGCATTTTGAATATGACTCGCTCCAGCACGTCTACTTTTTTGCACGGTGCTTTCTTAAAGGAGCTGAACCATCTTACAACAATTGCATCTACATTTTCATATTAGAATGTTTTGTCAAGTGTAAGCTTAAACTACCGTGATCAAATTAAGTTTCCGTGCCCCCGCTGAAAGTCTCTTATGCTCTTATCGTTACACTATCAAATCTATAAGTAACCGTGACAAATAGGGTATAAGATATATAAACTCACGCTATTGTATTATCATATATGTTTGGTAATGGCTCAGCTTTCTCTGATTGTTCTACTGACTTGGAAACTGCATCATGGAAGCAGTAAGTCAAGTCGCATCAAAAATAGTAGTGGCAGAACTCCAAAGTGACACCTTGTGGTTGTTTGTGTCAACTGCCGTTTGTGCCATTTCTGCTGAGAAAATGGGGATCGTGATTCCTGAAGGAACCCGTCCAAACTTAACGGGGACCCACTGTACACCTATCATTCACCTGCTGAAATTTTAACAGTCCATAAACTAAAACCTGGGCGGAATGGTCTATGTTCTGGTTCAAACAAACATAACATCCGCACATCCAAAATTAGGTGCTATATAAAAAAGTAATACCGTAAAAAACTAGATGTACCGCATAGCGGTACAAAATATGACCGCCGCTCAGTCCTGTACATCTGTTCCGCGAAAATAAATCACACTTCAATTTGTCTCCATATTTTACTCCATCCCCCACTCTTGAAACTTTTGTGTATGCTTGTTTGGCATGCCTGAGTGTGTGTGTGCGGCTGCACAGAAAGTAGCCTACTGGTGCTGAAAAGGTGAATAGATTGTAGAATAGCCAAAGAAGATGTAGCATTGTTATAAAACCTTTAAAATCTCTAAACAATCACAAGTAGGGCAGTTCATCACAGTTCATCCATTGCAACTGGATTGATGAAAGGTCACTTACACCTGTAGGCTACATTGTATTTGGGAAAAGCAAAAGGTATCAGCATAATGTTATTTATTTATTTATTTATTTTTTATGTATTTATAAACAAAAACATCTCTGTCAGTTCCATGCCGTTTTCAACAGCTATCAAAAACAAAGGTAATTTTTGGATGGATGGATTTTTTGTGAATGTTTCTTCTTCTACATAAGATTTTAGTCATCTTTAGTTCATGTAATACTTTATTGTCAATGCACAAATTAAGTAACAGTAGTCTGAAACGTTATTGTTAATGCACAAATTAAGTAACAGTAGCCTAGTCTGAAACGAAATGCTGTTTTACATCTAACCAGTGGTGCAAATAACTGACATGTCCAAATGGGCCTTGATGAAATGCGTCGCTAGACTGTTCATACACATTTTAACGGGCCAAAGTTGAGGAGCTTTTGTCCGTTATTGTTCGTGCAAATATAGGCTGATTCATGTTCCCTTGCATTGTTTAACTGAGGTCCATGGCTAGTCTGGCTTTCATCAGACCAAGCTCAATCTTTTAAGAAATCAAAAAATAAATACCGGGAAGATCAGGCTGGGTTCACCCAGCCTAGTCCATAGGCACCCGATATTGTTTAATTTTCCGATTAAGATATACACGCTCTGGCTATTCTAAATGCAAAAATGCATCAGGGAGTTATGACAAAACGGTAACTAACAAACTATCCTAATAGAAAGCTGTTAGCTTCCCTAAGCTACAGGTAGGATTATAAGGTAGGCCTATTTACAACATAAATTGTCAATAGGCTATGCTGGCGACACAAATAAAATCTCCTTTGGAAACCAATGGCTTACGCCTTACAGTATCAAGCGGACTTAAACTGTCATATCGTGGCGAAAAGTTGTAATAACATTCACGCAGCTCCATGAGTCAAGGAAAGCGCGAATGAAGTAGCCACTTCTAAATGGGACCCACTACACAGTAGCTTAAGGTGTTTTGCTAAAGCAGCCATAATGAAATGAAGGTGTCATTGTTTGGATACTTCACACACACGTGCTTTTTAATTTCACAGACTACAACTACCAAGCTGTAATCAAAGCACATCGATTCCCCTCTCACACCCTGCACGCACTTAAAACAAAATAAACAGGCGTCTCAGTCTCATGTATAGGCAAAACTGTATCAGACCGGTGTAACGTTGGTAAATCTTCCATTGCACAGAATGATTTTGTAGCACGTGCAATAAATGACAGTCGAAAGATACAAACAGTGCTGCTATACATTTGCTTGGTATAACCGCATTTATAGTTTTCTACAAATGCAATCAATCAAATGCCTCCATCACTCAACCAACGCTAATGGTAACATTACCTAGGTCCTTATTGATATTACAAGATTAACGTACCTGCAGTAAAAACCAAGCATGTCCGATAAACATCCTCAGATTTATTTCGGCTTCAAGAAGAAATGGGAATTACACTTCATGTGAACATCGTCCTATCCTTATTAGATGTTCGCTGCGGTAAATTACAGTCCTTGTAGGAAGCGTCCATTGTTTTTTCCAACCCACTTTTAACTTCCAACAAAATTACGTCTCACTGCAACGATGCGCCATCTAGTGGACAAACGACTACTTCTCGCCAGTACTGAAAATGCAGCCATGATGATGATGATGAATATTTATTTTGGCTTTCTTTTAATCCTACTGAATTTGTAATTATGTATCGGCCGTTCTAATACCGATAGTATGTGGGTGCCTGTGTGTGTGCATGTGTATATGTGTGCACCGCCATTTACAGGCCAATGAGTGTACAGTCACTAAATGTACACATAACCTAATTTTTTTAGACCTCCCCATGGATGAAATTCTACGAAACTTGGCATACCCCCAGAGAATGCCAGGTCAATCATACACATAAAATTTGGTGCAGTTCTGAACATCTTAACTGAAGATAGGGGCGATTAAAGCAGAATAATATTGCATTTTCATTTTTTACCGGGGGGTGGGGGTGCAAATCACAAATGAGTGATTATGAGCCAGGTTGATGTGGGCCCTTGAGACCAACATACCATAAAAGATTCTTCATCCTCAGTGCCACGGTTCAGGTAGTTATTTAGGAAAAACTGTTTTTTTTTGCGGTTCAGGGGGCCCAGCACGGGGGGTGGGGGGTGGGGGTGGTCCCCGGGGACGAAATGAAATTTTTCCGTAAAAGTCTAGTGGGGCTACATACCCACCAAATTTCATATTTCATACATACGGAAAAAATTGGTCATCCTAGGCCCTACAGTTCTCAAGATATTCACAGAGAACTGTGTCTGCCCTACCCTCCTTTCGGGGGGGCTACAGATCAAAACGAAGAATGACGGTTCCATGCTATCCATGTGGGGGTACATGCCCACCAAGTTTTGTGTACCCCGGTCTTTCAGTGTCCCGGGAATCCTTGTTGGTGTACGTCACTAAATGTACACATAAATTATTTTATTGTAAGGCCCCCCATGAACGAAAGTACACAAAACTTGGCATGCATTCGGAGGGTGTCATAATGATCCTACACTTTTAATTTCGTGCAGTTTTGACCTTGTCAGCCAGAGATATTGTGATGAAAACACCTAATATTTTGCTTTTTAATTTTTAACTAGGTGGCGCTATACATGAAATAAGTGGTAATGGGATGGGTTGACATGCCCCCTTAAGACCAACATACATAAAAAAGGTGGACCTCCTAGGCCCTACGGTTCTCGAGATATTCACAGAAAACTGTCTCCGGCCACCTACAGGCCAGTTGGTGTATAGTAACATAAATTAATTTATTGTGTGGCCCCCCATGAACGGAATTCCACAAAACTTGGCGTGCATACAGAGGGTGTCATAATGATCCTACACTTCCAATTTCGTGCAGTTTTGACTATGTTAGGTCACAGATACCTTCAATTACAACACCTCATTTTTACTTTTTTGTGTTTAACTAGGTGGCGCTATACATGAAATGAGTGGTTATGGAATGGGTTGACATGGCCCCTTGAGATCAACATACAAAAAAAAATTGGTCCTCCTAAACCCTACGGTTTTCGAGATATTCACAGAAAACTGTGTCTGCCCTACCCTCCTTTCGGGGGGTCCAGTCCAGCGGGGGGGCTACAGATCAAAACGAAAAACGATGGTTCCATGCTATCCATGTGGGGTTACATGCCCACCAAGTTTCGCATATGCATAACAAGAAATATCCACACACTAGCTCCCTTTTTTTCTTCTGTTTATTAGTTACACCATATACGTAACGTTTCGAGCATTAAGCTCTTCAGACTCGAAGGCTCGAAACGTTATGTATGGTGTAACTAATAAACAGAGGAAAAAAGGGGAGCTAGTGTGCGGATATTCCTTGTTATTTTTTTTGTATGTTCTGGTTCATAAATGATTACTCGAGTTGAAGTTTTATTCAGGGCAAACCCATTTAAAGGTCTTTCAGCAGCCAAGCAACAATTCCTCAGTGGAGCATCTTAGTCATGGACTGGAATTTGAGGTCACCAAAGTAGTGATTATTACAAGACATTTCAAAAGCACCCCTCCTCTGATTTTTTACAAATCGCACCTTGGATACATTGATTAACAATGTTTCTTACTTACAGTGTGTACATGCGGAACTGCAGAATGGGCACACCCACACTGCTATCTTCAAGCTCAACACCCACTCTACGTCTGTCTAGACACTTCAAAAGAGCACCTACTGTCCGGAGCTATCAAAAAGAGGGGGTGAGAAAGACAGAGACAATCAAGGCATCAGTTTTTAAAGGAACACGCCAACATTTTGGGAAATTAACTTATTCGCAATCTCCCCAGTTAGATATGATGATACATAGCATTCTCTTCTCTGTGTGCAGTAACTCAGTCTGACGCACCCACCATTAGCCTAGCTTAGCATAGCTCATTCAGGTGGGCAGAACCAACTAGCCTAACTCCCAAAAGTGACAAAAGAATTCCAACATTGTCCTTTTTACATGTTGTGCCTAGTATAATTACAATGTCTACAAATCCCAATGTGAATTCTCATTCAGGTGAAGCACTTGGGATATGCAGAACACAGGAACTTTGTAGGTGTTGCGTGCAAATCACTTCGCCCAAACAGCAGTACTTTGCATGAATGAGAACACGGAACAAGTTCCAAGTGTTGATCATCTGTGCATTACAGTCAACCTCTCTTGGTGAAGGGCATACATGCAGACTGCCTTGTCATATACTGTATATTCTTATATTTTGGGGCTTTTTCACCTATGAGGGAGAGAGATGGGGAGTGGGAAATGACCATCAGGCCAAGCTCGAAACTAGCTTCACATGGGTACTGAGCCCATTCGTGGTAGAGGAAGCATACGCTACTGCTGTGCTATGGGCTCCCACTGTTTTATCATATTTCAACATGAAAAATAGTATCTTAAAACATTAAGATGTGACATTGATAATACACAGAGTCTTACCATAAGGACAGAGTCAAAGCTGAGACAGGAGGAGAGAAAGGACATTTTCTCCTTCTCTGTCATGGCAGGGGAAAGGAAGGGTAGGTTTGCTGCCAGTAGTCTCTGTTTTCCAACTTCAGGTCCTAAAAGGAGAGATGGTATAGGGTGGCACTACTTCTAAAGCATTTTGATCAACAACAGGTTGTTTTAAACTGGAAATAAACTGCCGTGACTTCTGAACTCTCCTTTCTTATTGACTTCTCCCAAGAACTTGGAAGGCCATCTGAACTCTGAACTCACAGTATACTGACTTTGCACTCATTCACTCCTCAGCACTCATGACCCCCCCCACAGACACACACCTACATGACTTTTAGCATTTAGCACTTTTACATCCCTCTCCCTATGCTACAGACCTTTTATTTATTTTCTTATTTCATCACACGTCAAAACACACACACACACACCTGACTTTCTCCAACTTTTGCACATCTCCATAGAACTTTTTACTTATTATTTTTGATTTCTCCTCCATCTACCATTTATCTACCCATGTCCCTGATTGCCTAGCCTTTCTGCCCCCCCCCCCCCGCCATCCCCAACACACACACAAAAAAAACACACACACTTACATCATCACTGTCATCACCACACATACATACAGTACACTGCTTGCTACAGTAAGCCTCCTCTACATACTTGCTGCACACTGCCCCCCCCTCCCTACATACACAGCACATTGTCTTCAGGATCTTCTCCAACACACATCCTCTACATACTTACAGCACATTGCCCCCACCTACCCACACACACACTGCACACACACACACACAGTCACTGCTCCACTCCCCTCCCGCCCACACACACACATCTTCACTGTCATCACTCACATACATCATACATACAGTACTCTGCTTGCAATAGTAAGTCCCTTCACCATACTTGCAGTACACTGCCCCCCCCCCCCCCCTCCCATACATACACAGCACATTATTTCATCAAGAAGCTTCTCTAACACACATCCCCAACATACTTACACCCCGCCCCCCCCAATACACAGCACATTGTCTCATGAGGAAGCTTCTCCAACACACATATTGCACACTGCCCTCTCCACACATACACAGCACACTATCCCATCTCCCTTGTCATCCCCCCCAACACACACACACCAAGACCCCTGGCAGTTGGGTTAGCCCCTTGAGCCGTGGATCTGCCCAAGGTTTCTTCCTTGGTAAGGGAGTTTTTCCTTGCCCCTGTTGCTCTTGGGTGCTCCTTGTTGGTGCCCCCCACCCCCAATCCTCCCCCACCTTTCTTATGCAGCCCTTGCCACTTAATCTACTAAACCCCTCTTCTACTGCACCCCCCCACTTTGCACAAATAGGCTGACACCAGACATAATTTCACTGCATTTCTTACTTCCAGTAACTATATGCATGTGACAATAAACTTCCTTGTAACTCCCTTCTCTCGTTGCCTTTTCCACAACGTCAGCAAATACTAACCATACTAAAGGTGTCTGCACCTGCTAATGTTACACCATATCCTAACTGCATGCGATGTGAGTTTACACCATCACTTGTTATCAATGACTGTCTTTGGCTGCTTTGATGCATTCGTTCTTGTCCTCAAACTGCCACAGACACTTCTTAGTAGGCTTCTGCCTGATCCTCCTGCTGCAGGCAGGCACTGAAAGCCCTCCTGGTTGGCTGAATGGCGAATTTTACTTTTAAAGGTCTCATCTCATCGTTTTTTCATTAATTTTGCAGTGGTCTGTAGTATTGATGAATGCCCTGTGAGCCGGTTTTGGTGAAAAAAATGCTGTCCTGCGTCTGTTTCCTGCGTCTGTTTGTGGGGAAGGTGAGCGGGGAGGAATGACTGGATTTCGCCTCTAGTCATGAATATTAATGACATGCTAATGAATTCACCTCTGATTGGCTAACAGTACTGTGACGCTTCCTCCAGTGCGTCCTCATCCGATTCTGCCTGTGCTATGCTCATTCAACTTAACAGTGCTAAAACCTGGCTAAAACTCGAGTCAAAACTGTTGCACAAAATGTCTTCGGAGATACAACTTCATGTGTTTGATCCTAGTATCCAAGTAGGAAGAAGAACCGCTTCCTGATTGTTTGTCGGTGAACGTTGGTTTAATAGAATGGTAACAATTGCCTGTCAGCTTAAAATTTCTCCTAAAAGAGGTAACGTTTGTGACAATAGTCATCTTGCTTTCAAGTACCCCTAATAAACAGTTGGAAATGTTTTAAAATAAAGACCTATTTCTTTACAGTCAAAAGTCTTTGCAATCTTCCTAGTAGATATTTTACTTCACAACACAGGTAAGCACCCTAAATGCAGTTCAGCCACTGACCTAGCCTGCTAATGCTATCGGAATAGATAGTTATGGTTTGAATTCCATGATACTATCATAGAAAGACCACTTGGTCATAGCCCAATATATATATATAGATCTAAATGCAAACACACCTACCTAGCTATATTTTGCTGGAATTGTACCAGAATGCCTACAGAAGCAGAGAATGTGTGCTGCAAGACTTCTTAATGAGAACTATGGCTTTGATAGCCTGACATTGGCAGAGGTTAGCCTACTCAAGTTGTTTTCTGTCACGTATGACAGAAAAAGTAGCCTACTATAGGAATCTTAGTATTTTGGGACTAAATATTACAGTAATCTTATAGGAATACTATAGTATTTGGACATACTATAGGTACTGTAAGACTACTATAGAAAAACTATAGCGGTTACAGGATATAGTTATTAGTAGTACTTCTACAGTATGTCCCAATTATTCCTATAATAATTATTCCTATAAGATTACTATAATATTTTGTCCCAAATACTATAAGATTCCTATACTACTTTTTCGTAAGGGGATTGCTCATGTGGTTAGAAAAATGGGCAACACCAGTACCCCTGTTGTCTGTATGACCCTGTACCCAGGATTAGAACCAGTCTGCCTTAGCATAATGTACTCCCTTCCAAATGCACTAAACATTCGACTATGGCCCTCTGTGAGACAGAAGATATGAAAGGTAAGATAACCCTTTAGCTTAAAAGGGACAAAAACTGATGAAACTCCTAAACCAAATATACAAAACAGGTCAATTTTCAATAAATAACTTTATTATATTTACATACAGCAGTGGTACTCAAAGTGTGGTCCGGAAGCTATCTCAAGTGTTCCACAAGTAGATGTGGTAAAATATAATAGAGGAGTTGTTTGCTTGTATGTAAATCCAAACAGTTCTGCAACACTGATGTAACCTATGCCAGTTTTAAAATCATATGAATCCTCTGACACCATAAACAAGGTGCAAAGACAATAAGCAAGGTGGTTCAGTGAGAAGGCCTATTGTGTAATATACTGTTGAAGTAGGTCTACTGTTTTTTGTTTTTTTTTGCTAGGTGGTCCGTGAAACACTGACAAATAGTAATATTGCAGTCTATTAAAATAATGCAAACACTAAACAAGAACATCCAAACTATGCACAGAATTAACAATGTCCTCTTTTTGCCAGACGATGCAGACATCTGGCCTACAGATCCTTTTTAAGATGGTGCTGGGATTATTTAGGGGAAAAGGTCTGAGTTGTTGTTTCGGCTTGTATTGTCCTGGGGATCCGAAGAGACAACACACAAAACACATTCGTTGGCTGTGATGATTCTATTACATTGCTCTTTGATTGCGCTGGGCCATAGGTGGAGCCATCAGGTGTTATTGTGGAGATGTCGCTTTCATCCTTCTCCTCCTCTTGATCAACCCGAGGTCTTCTAGCTGGCCTTGGATGAACAGGCTTGATGGCAGTAGAGGTAGCAGGCCCCCATGCCCATGGTGTATCCGAAGTGCTTGTATCAATACTCATACTTTTCATGAAGTATTCTGTTTGGGTACCTAAAGTAAATAAATGTGTATTACTGTCAAGTTACAAGATACTAATAGTACACAGGACATTCACTCTCACACAAAACTGTACTGGCACAATGGAAACAAAAATATTTTAGTGACTGTGGTAAGGTGTATGATGTACTAAGTAGCACACCCACAAGAAGACATTCGGTAATATCAATTCTATCTGTTATGCAATTCATGGGTCTCACAGGTGTATTAATCAAGCACCATGCAGTCTGCATTCATAATCGAGGTGATTGATTTTATACACCTGTGGAAAGTGACCTGAAGAAACCCATGAATCGACTTTCCCAAACATTGACGAGCACATAAGAACCTGTATTAGCCTACTAGAAAAAGACTTCTAGAAACGAACTAGCACAACAATAAAAGTTAGATCACAAACCTTTGCTTCTAACGTGATGACCTAATGTAGGCTAGAAAGCTGTGTAGCCTGACATGAGGATGTGCTCTGGAAGACATACAAAACACTAAGTAAACAGCAAGTAATCAAACAAAACATCATTGTAAGCCTACAAAGGTCAATGTAATAATGGCAAGAAGACATAAATTAGACTGAAGTGTAAATACCTGAGCTCTAGTGATAGCAACTTAGCCTAATAGTGCACGGGTATTGTGTTTTTGATTTTCCCCGTTTAGACTAGAACAATACCCGTACTTAGTTGAGCATAAGATATTGTTGCTAATATTATTATTTGTGGTTTAACGCTTAGGTTGAACAAGCTAAATCTCTGGGTAGTGTGGTCAGTTTCTTATGAGTGTAACGTTAGCTACACCAGGCACGTAACTGAAGCATTCCGTTCGCGTTATGTAGGCTACTGCAACAATTAGCTTCCAATAGGCCTAATCAATGGAAGTAGCTACACCTGGCGTGTTAGTGGCCTGTAGGCTACGTTCGGGAAAACAGACCATTCCTCTAATAGATTTTACCAGAGCCCTTCCTATTAGACATTCTCTGATTTTACACGTCGCGAACAGAACACTTCAGTTACGTGCCTGGTGTAGCTTCCTGTAATATAGGCTAGCCTAAGCCTAGCTTGTACCCTTTTCATGCATGCTAACGTGAAGAATATGAACATGCTATTTTGTAACAGACGTTAGGTGGAAAAGTTTGTTTGTACTTACAGCCTGTGAGCTGGTGGTCGATCGTCATGACGGTACAGAACCAGGTTTTCAGAACATCGATGCAAAACCACTTTCTAACTGTAGGCAGTGAGTGTGGTCGAAATGATTGGAACACAGAACAAATGTTGCACTACTTCGGTGGTGGTGTTCCAACGATTTTTTTTCCGCCATGTTAGCAACTTGCTGTTAGCTCCTACTAGCTGCAGAGAGACAATCCTCCGCCAATCCGCAAAATCTTCCAGTCTTTCTGTAGGCGGTCACAAGCCAAGGTGGGCGAGGCCATGAATAATCAGTTTCCCTTCGGCGTCATTGGGAAGGGCTCTTTCTGATTCACTTGTTTTTCCGTGTATTTTCTTTCATTGGCTAATGCGGGCAATGGGGGTAGAAGATCATTTTCACGTGCAGCATGCATATGCAACTTGGAGTAAGTTATAGTATTTCGAAAGTAACAAGTATTAAACGGTTTCTCAGTGAATGAGACCTTTAAATAATTCCCAGTCGGCTCAGTTGACATGGAATTAAAATATCACAAAGCACTTCAAATTTAAGCTATAATCTATAAACTAAGCATTGTTTACACTCCTACACGTTTTCAACTGAACAGAGCGTATTTAATGGAAATATGGATTATTTCTGTTTGTTATGTACTTCATTATGCTGTAGGCTTAGGCTACATTTTGCACATCTCAATTCCTTATGTTCAACTGAACTCAAAGTTGAATGAATATATGGACCATGTTTTGTTTGTTATGCCCTAAATGCTGTAGCATTTATTTCAGTTTTAAGCAAGCTATATTTCTGAAGACATTGTGTTGCCTCAGGCCCGTTGCACATCTCATAAAGTAAATTTTCCTTCAAATCATGTGAATAAAACATAATAAAATTAGAGACCCACTGATATGGAATTTTAGGACCGATAACAATAACCGATATGTATTCGTCTGTTGTGGTCATAGATGCGATAACCGATAATATTACTCTTGAAAAAAAAAATTGTGAAAAATGAATTGGGGACAGCATATAATAAGCATCATGTAATAATATACGGCGGCCGATATATCGTGCATCCCTAGATAAAATATGTGATTAATTGCCATTAATTATAGAAGTTCAGCGATTAATCAAGATAAAAAAAAGGAATCGTTTGATAGCCCTAATTACAGTGTTTTCAACGGAACTTTCCGTCCAGTCAATCATAGTAATAACCAATCTGATAGTCCAACCCGGCCCCAAATGTGGCACGGACGCTGCAGCCACCTGCACCACATCTCCCGCATTAATCCCATAATTTTGACTAATTTTGATACCTGAGATTGCTGATATCAGTGCACCAGATGTGGCATTGCAGGTTCTCCCTTGACAAATATGTGACAAAAATCTATAAATACCCATGCGTGTCTGAGTATGAGTGTTCTTCGGTGTAGACAATTTGCTCAGTGATATTTACACTCTTATTCAATGACACTGCCCGCCGTTGTCCCAACTCACCAAAGTCAGAATTAAGGTAAACAACCACCTCAGGTTTATAATCTGGGTTACACCCTGTTGGACAGAAATCATGAACATCAGATATATTAACATGATATGCATCTCCATTAGCTTTATCTTGTCCTATCCACTTTTTTCAACATTATTTGTCAATTGCAAATTGTACCTGTGGATAGTTTCACAATTAGGGCATGCAAACTTTACCCACATGTCTGTGTTAGTAAAATATAGGATTCTGTTTGGTAATGTATTGATTACAATAAACAGCATCTGGAAAACTGAAAAAAGTGCAGAAATGCCACGACAATGGACACTATTCAACATGGCACAATTACATAGTTTAGGGCCATATTCTCCCATGCACGTAAACATAGGCTATAATTCCATCAATCAGAGATTTGACATCAATCTGTTAGATTCATTGGTTGAATATATTTAGCGGAGGAATTTCCTCAGATATACAACCATCAAATAGTGGGGCGCTGGTAACGTAGTGGTTAAGGAGCAAGGCTAAAATGCAATAGCCTTTTTTGCCTCTTAACAGACTCAAAATTAAAAAGGTCTGTACAATATGAAGAGTCCTTACATGACAAAACT
Organism: Alosa sapidissima; assembly: GCF_018492685.1. Taxonomy (NCBI): domain Eukaryota; kingdom Metazoa; phylum Chordata; class Actinopteri; order Clupeiformes; family Clupeidae; genus Alosa; species Alosa sapidissima. Next base: position 3,073,232 of record NC_055966.1, read on the forward strand.
ATGCATTTTCTACTCATTAGCTGTTAAGAAACCGTCTAAATTCTACGTTTGTACTGTCACATCTGCACACTACTCTGTTTGCCTTTTCCTGCAACAACTGATTTCCCACGATACTTAAGCGCGAGCTAGCTTTCAGTAACGTGCAAGCTTAGGCATCATTTGGACCGTTTCGATGTAGTTACATAGTCATTATATGGTCATAACCTAATAACCTATTTTTGAGGGGAAATAAACGTCAAGTTTTCGTTGCAAAGCCGGCATGAGCTCGACAACAGACTTTCTTGAGCTTTCCTGGAAGCGACTTATGGAAACTGAGGTATGTGACAGTACAAACTTTGAATTCAAACAGTTCTTCACAGATAATGAGCAGAAAATGCATAGTTTTGTCACGTAAGGACTCTGTTCATAATGTACAGACCTTTTAATGACATTTCGAGTCTGTAAAGAGGCAAAAAAGGCACGTTTAGATGATGCCCCCAGACCTAGCATTGTAGCTCAATGGGAGTAGCAGACATGTTAACACATATTTTAACAATAACATTTCATCAGGATTTAATTTTTAGCCTAAAATAAACTGTTCACCCTGATTGTGAAACTCCCACAGAACCATATGTTAGACTTATTAAAACTATATGGAGCATGTCACCACAAAATGAGTTGGTCAAAAAAGGTTACTGATATTTAAAATAAGGGGTCATTTGTTCAATCCGGTTCAGCCAATCCAGAGCAGTGGTAGCGTAGTGGTTAAGGAGTTGAGCTAGCATGTAGTAGCCTGAAAAAGTTGTGGGTTCAATTCCTGGCTTGTGGCCTTAGCAAGGCAATTAACCCCAAGTTGCTCCAGGGGCAATGGCCCTTGTAATATAATTGACATTCTGTATTTGTCTTCAGACAATTCTGACGATTGATGAGGAGCTCAGAAATTGTCCTCAGAAAAAACAGGTGTCTGAACAAAAATCCACTTCAGACTCACTTCCGCATACACATTTACTATGTATCTAGGCTGTTACAGTGTAAAATTTTGATGACTAAGAAATTAAGAAATGGCAAAAGATTTTTTCTGACCCACACTCTCTCAAACCACTATATCTTGCAGGGTTTCCCGCAGCACTTTGCAGTCAAGGCGGCCGCCTTGGCAAAACACGCCTGCCGCCTTAACTACGTCGTTAAAAAAAAAAAAAAAGTAGTCCACCGTGTTACTCTGTCCTGTTTTCTCCCCTTCATTCCAAATCGTGACCAACGCCAGTCTCCCTTCTCCGCAGAACGCATTAAAAACCTGCCATGAATCGAAAAATAATCCGTTTTTATAATCTTTACATATGTGATATGCCTCCGAATCGGAGCTAGTGAGCGGAGCTGAGCGGTGCAAATATCCCGCTCCTCACTCAGGTGGCTGTTTACTCGGCCGCTCCTCCGCTCAAATTCGAGTCAGGTCGCTCCGCTCAATTTCGCTCCCGGCTCCACTTAAAAATCATCCCGCTCCAGTGAAATCATTCCACGCTCGCTCCAATTTAAAAGAGGGAGAAATAATCTTCAAGCCGAATTGTCACCTTAAACAGAAAACTTAAATCCCAAAGAACTAAGAGCAAAGTCAATATATTTCACTCAGAACATTTTTTTTTAAAAGATGCAACACCGATAGTGCAACAACAAACAAGCTTGGCCATGTTAATACACATAAGTCTAAAACTAAAGGGATCATTGGGATTAATTGCCTAAAGAATAAAGGCTTAGCATCCAAGTTTTACTTTAGCCTTCTACTTTATATGAAGCATATTCAAATAGCTCACGTTTTTCTTTGCTCTCTGTAGCACACTCTCATGTTTTCGCGAAATGTGTCCTCTTCCAAAATTAATCTTTACCTCACTGAAACTGTCACCACATGGTTATTCTTGCTCTACATTGTTAGTATCTACAGTAGTTGTTTTGTAGGAATAGTACACAGTATGACCAGGGGTGAAAGTAAGCCGGTACTGGCCGGTACGGAGTACCACTAAAATATTTGGAGAGGGTACGCCGTACCGGAAAGAACTATACTGTCTCTGAAAAATATTGCACTTTCAGCATGACAACACAACTGCTAATGTCAAATTACCAGAAGCAACACATTTCCCCCAAAATATATTTCATATACATCGTTCTGAACTGTATCTGAATTGTGTCTAAACCTCCCGTGCAGCTGGACAGACAACGAGCAAGCTATAGCGCGTGTACAGTAGCCTACAGTAATTGCGCCAACGTGCACTGGTATCCAAAGTGTTTTAGCAGACGGACATTTCTTGGAAAGTCTCCCAAATAAAAAAAAACATACAGGCTAAAGAAAAATATGTTGATGTTTCTAGCCTATTCTCGTTTTATGTGTGCAGTGTTTCTCTGGAGAGACAAGAGACAGACAGCGCGTGTACGGCTTAAACAGATCTTGCGCAGCAATAATGAAAGTGTTTTAGCGGACAGAAGTATGTTGCAGTCTACCAAATAAAAAGGCACGACTCAAAGAAACAGCCTCTGACAGCCTGCATGAAAGGCATATTCCACCATTTGGGGAAATACACTCATTTTCCACCTCCCCTTGAGTTAAACAATTGAGTTTTACCTTTCCCCAGTTCATCCAGCCGTTCTCCGAGTCTGACAGTAGCACTTTTAGCTCCAGCTCATTGAATCAGATTAGACCGTTAGCATTTCTGCTATAAGCTCTAATCGGTCTAATCTGATTCAATGATAAAACTCAATTGTTTAACTCGAGGGGAGGTGGAAAATGAGTGTATTTCCCCAAATGGTCGAGTATCGCTTAAAGATAAGCATTAATGGCCCAATAGTAAAAGAGTGCAATTACCAAAAGGCCCTTGAAATGTTCTTTTTAAAGCCAAGGAGGATGGCTTGTAGCGATGCTAGTTGTCAGCTCTGCCATAAGTAGTGACTGATCACATTTGCACATTTTGTTGTTTTGCACTTGTTCTATAGTTTGTAATAGTCCTTGTTAAAATTGCACAAATTACACAAATATTTTGAAATATTTGTATATTGTTGTAGCCTATAGTTTGTTTGGTGTTATCATTTTGTTAACTGTTAACTTAATATGTAGTGTTTAATAAGTACAGTAATTGTTAAATGTACAGAGTCTGTAGTGTATCGCACAAACAAGACCCCCCCCCCCCCCCCCCCCCCCCACCGGTCGGACCGGCACCATAACCCCGCCACCCCCCCACCCCAGTCAGATGGCAACTGATACCAGACCCCCCCCCCCCCCCCCCCTCCGGTCGGACGACCTACCACCTAACACATTTCCTACGGAAAACCCTGTCTTGGAATGAGCTTTTGCGACATAGGACTCATTTCGTCTTGACATGCCCCATATGAAGAGTGTTCCAAAACAGAATGGAGAATATTTGGGAAATATTACAAATAACAGTTCTCTATGGACACAAATTACTCCTGGTGTGAAAAACCCCAACAAAAAAACCCCAATGAAGATGACTTACCTAGATTTTTGATAAACTGAGCAATGCTATATTCTTGTTTGGCACTTGTGATGATTACCTTGGGACTGACTTCTTGTATCACTGGATTAAAACATGACATAGAAGTGGATTGTCTGCAAATTCCGGTATGATTGCATTCTACAACTTACACCTGGATCTTATACCTTTACTCAGTATCTGGAGGTTGTTATCAGCAACATCAGGCATGTAGTGCAGAACGTAGTCTCTGCTGTCATAAAAACTCAGCCCCACTTGTTCTTTCTGTGCTAGAACACTAAGATAGACCTGTCATTAAGAATAAAAAAAAAAGGTAAGAGGTCAGTAATAAGAAAAGTGAATATTTTAATTAGAGATGCACCGATTGATCGGCTGGTGACCGGAATTGGACGATTTTCACGTGATCGGCCATGATCGGCGACCGGCCGGTCAGTCTGAGACATACCGATTTCATGCCGGTCAAATGCACTCGTGCGCCGCACTTGTAACAACACCCAGCTGAGTTTGCAAAGTTTGAAGAAGCTAGCAACCAGGCCAACACTCAGGGCTGGATGTACAAAGAAAGCGCTAATAAGCTACTGTTGTTCTATGCAGCGAACGCTGTGCTTTGCCATATTGCGTGGAATTTACTAAGCTGTCACTTCATTAGGCTACGTAAACATGGCTCATCGCCGCCCGTCCCTGCCGCTAACTGCGTGCCCACAGCTGAACCACAAGCGCAGCTGAACAGAGATAACCGATTGCGACGTTAAAAAGAATCAAAATTTAGCGATCATAGGCTACATGAGGAGATGTCAACAAGCAGTGACATACAGTAGCCCTAGTAGTTCTACTCCACTTAAAAAAATACTCAAAGTATTTACTGCACGTAGACTAGGGCTATGCCTTAATACCATAGTCTAGCAGATTGTGAAGTGGATGTTGTGAAAGTGAACATACGATAGCCTTTTAAAAAGGCAAACAGTTCATAAAAAGTTAAAGTTGCTTTTGACATAGCCTACAATGAAGAAAACTGATGCTCTGAATACTGAATCAGCTGTCTCTGAAAGTTAAGAATTGATGCATTTAACCGGAATTCGGATTTAAGTTTTTCCACCGCAAAACAGACGTGCACTGTTTTCATATATGGTGGAGCACCTAATCAATCGCTATTAGCACTTCTCCTCCCCTATGTTCCATGGTAGCATGTTAAAATGTATCATGAAAATTGTTTTTGTATTTTTAGTTGGATATTGGATGTGAGAAAAAAAAATGAGGTGTTCCATAACACTGCATTTAGGGCCTATATTAGTAGTGTGTGAAATTAATGTCCCACACTGGGAAGCATTATAGTTTGATACTGCAGCGGAAGTCTCACATTTCTTTTTTTTAACAGCCATTCCATTATTGATAAGTTGATTACATTTCTATATTAACATGTTCTATTAACTCATTACACATAGCCAAAAACGTAATATTACATTTTTCCTTCCCATGCGTAATATTACGTTTTTAGCTTTTTTTTTTTAATTACGAAACTAGACACTCTAACACACCTTATATGTGATTTTGGGAACTCTGTGATGAATGGAAATGAAATATGACGATCAAAAACTCATGAAAACGCACAATTTGGACATTTTATCTGGACATTTTATCATAACACGGTTGCCGCTTTGGGTCGAATCAGTGACGCATGCACGCCAGGTCAAAACCAGGCCATTTTCGTGGGCCTATCACTAGGTGACAGTCTCGCCAGGTCTTGCTGGTCACTTCCCGGAAAGTTTACACAAGTAACAGGCAACACTTCATATTTCATGAAAGACGTTATATCTCCATTTCTAGAAAAAAACAGTGATTTTGATGAAAACTAGCCACTGTTTAGCTTGGGATTTCTCAGGAACAGAGGCGTGTAGAAATACACGGTTTGCACCCACCGAGAGCTTAAAGTCTCACCTTTTAATCGAGCTATTGTATGTGTTCATAGCTATAACACAGAATATGCTGTGGCTGTACAAAAATCATCAACAATGGTCTAGATTGCTGGCACTCTAGGACAAAGCTCCCGAAAACAGCTTGGCATTCAATGAGTTAAAGAAAAGATAGAAAATAACTATTTGTGTGTGCTGTAAAGTGGTTAAAAGAAATAAAATCGGAATCGGCTAAAATCGGTATCGGCAGGTCAAACTCTATGAAAAATCGGAAATGGCCCAAAAAATTGCAATCGGTGCATCTCTAATATTAATAGGAACGTGTATCTTACACCAGGAGATTCTTCTTCATCCTCATCTCCCTGAAAGCTTGTTGCTTGGGGAGTTATGACCCTTTCTTCAGCTCCAGTTGCTCTGTCCATATTACCCTGTCTTACAGCCAAAGATTGACATATTAACATTGAACAGTAGTGATCTACCAGGGGGTCATTTCTAGAAAAGTTAGCAACGACGTTGCTCAACCACCGTGGTACGACACAACTTGCGACCAAACAACGACATTGTTACACCTGGTTCCAGAAAGCATCGTACCTGTGTCGCAATTCGCTACCTCCGACGTTCGAACACCGTAGTTCCAACAACGTTGTTGATGATGCAGCGATACATATCATTGGTGGAAACAATGGCAACGTGTAATACCCCACCCCCTACAAATGTCCGGTCATGGCCTATGTCGACATTTTTCTAATTTAAACCGAGTGATTGATGCGGTCATTGTCATTGCCTTCAGCAAAAACCTAAACCTATTGCAAGCATACAAAACAGTTAACTTAAGCCGACCTATATTAGTCATTATTTGGGTTAAATATCTATGTTGGAAAAAATATATAGCCTGGACGAATTACTGGGTATCGCAAGTTTTACCAACTGTCTCGTGGCTTAATGGCAGAGCGTTGGTGCACTGCGCGCTCAGCCAGAGTTCGCATCCTATCTCTTCTTTTCACCTCTGAGTAAGAGTAGGCCTACGAGACACAACAATAGGTATTGACCATACATATTTATTTACTCTACAGAGAGACCAATAGGTACAAGACATCAGTCAAAAACAATTAACCCTCTAACCGCTCATGTCGCAATATTGCGACAAGCGTCATTACAGAATAAAACAGACGATAGACGCGAGTACAGTGTAAAATCTCATTTGTACTCTTGACCACTAGTTGGCAGACACCCAGAGCTTTGATTCAAGCTCAACCTTTTTTTTCAAAGTTTTCAGGAAGCTCGCGAAAACACGCGAGAAACACACGAAGAAGACGTGCATTTCCTCCATAACGCGGAAGCGATGCGGGCCTTAGTTTTGCACAAATTGAAGCGGAAATACACCAAATGTTGAAAAAAAAAAAATTCACGTGTGATGAAGTCTTGGGTCTGTTATTCACCTATTCTGATTCTGAAGGAGAATATCTGCCTTTTGGAGAATATGATCGATCGTCTACTGACTGATAGTCACGGAGCGTCTGTGAATGGAGGTGCGTCTTTTTCGACAGTGTTCACTAAGCATACCATGCTTATTTCGACCCTCTGCCCAACATAGCTGGAGGTGCCAGTGACAATAGTGATGATGGTGTCCGTAATGGACGTGGTATAGACAGCAGGGGTTGTAAAAATAGGGCTCTGAAGAACTTCAAAGTCACCCGCGATATGGAACTGATTTGACCAGGCTACTTTATTGTATAGTAGCATAGGGTTTGTGATTATAGTAATAGTTTACTATTGTTGGTTTACATGTGACTGTGTTCCTGTTCATTTGTTATGTTGGTGAAATCACAAAAAAAGAAAGTAAAACTGCTCAAATATGTTCAACATCTAGTATCTACTGAAATGTGCATAATTCACGGTGGTTGCCATTCAGTGACGTCATAATATGCTAATTAGATGAGTAAATTTACCCCCTTCATAAACTTCTGGTCATACTCAATGATTTTCACATTTACAGTAGGATCTCTGACCACTTGCAAGCCATGACCTTTTGAAATTTTGATGTAAAAATCCAATTTATATTTTTTAAACCCTGGCGGCTAAAGGGTTAAATACGTGTCACACTAGTTCACCTGCACGTAGCGAGAAGCAAGACGACAATCTCACATCATAAGAAAATCGCAAGACGACAATCTCACATCAATAAGAAAACCTACAACGCTGGGATAACAAGTCACCTGCTTTAACCACTACACCATTTCTCACTGTACTGATTTTAAGTGTCCGTGAAGATTATAATACTAGCTTTTCAAAAACCAAGGCAATACTCGAATTAACATATAGGAAGTATGAGCCAAGTAGGGGAGTCAGTCTCTTAATCAAAATAAAGCTACAGGATAGATCAATCATTGAGTCACGAGATAAACATCCACTTTTTAATTTTTGGTTAGGCGCTCCGGACACCAACAGGAACTACCAAGGAACGACAAGTGCGACAAGTGCGACCTAGGGGCAGTAGTTCAAACGACCAAACTTTGCGTCCTTGTTTGCGTTTGAGAGTTCGAACTACCCTTTCTAGACACCAAATCCAAGAACGATGGCGCAAACTACCAAGGTTGAGACGCAAGTTAGCAAACAACGCTTTCTAGAAACGAGCCCCAGTATGGCCGATGCCAATATTTAGGGAGAAGGGTGTCCGATGGCAGATATTGTCAGATTTCAGGGACTTTTCTGGAAAAGGTATGCGGATTGGAACCATAAATGGTCAAATAAATGGGCAGAGCCACTCTATAGGACTAAAGAGAAGTGAAATCAATTTCAACTAGTTTCCTGTTGGGCACTGTTTCTACTGCACAGCCTCATGGACAGTTTGGTGACATTGACCTGACATAGAATAACAAACTGAAATACATTAACTCATCTGGCAGCCGGGCCTAGAAAACTGAGAATGTGCCGTGTTTAGAGTTTGAGTAAAGCTTTTGGTATGTGATTTGTTCCGATGAAGTGCCAATCCGTCAAAATTTAACTTAATAGCTTTTTTTTTCTCCGCAAAAATAAGTTTGTGTTCATTTTGATAACTGATTTGTCTACATTCATTAGCAGATGCTTTTGTGCAAAAAAATTACATTATATTTTTGACCAAACGAAACACAACAGAGAGGTAGCTCACCCCTACCTTCAGTATTCCCAGACATGTGTGTCGTCTGGAGAGATCTAAGTCTAGTGTAATAAATGGCAAAGAAATAAAAGTGTGGTTCCACTTCTTTGAAGGTGCAGTCAGGGATTTTATGAGATTTTAAGCCCATAAAATTTTTTGTCACATTCAGCAATCATCTCCTCACGACAGCTAGCTGCATATTTTTTTTATATTTGGGGAGACTGCGAGTGATGGGCTCTGACAACACAAAATCCTGCAGATGGCGCTTGTAAATCGAACAGAAAGCATCTAGTATTGCTTTCATTTTACGAAATATATCCTCTTTTCGTCAATCTACTGTTTTGGCCTATTTTTCTACCTCATGCACGAGCAGAGATGAAGCTGACCTAAACCTCGCTTAAATAAACAAGGCCAAGATGCCACTAACTTTAGTTAATGGAGCGGCTTCAGCCCCAAGTGAAATTCTACACTAGTTCAAGCCAGGCTATTTCTGTTAAGCGCTGCCTTCATTATCGAGGTTGATGGAATACCCCTCTGGTATCAGAGGCTAAATCATCAGCTGAACACATCTGCAAAAGGCATTACGTTAACTCCAGAGGCAAAGTAAACTATCATCTATCAGCCACTTTGGCTAGTAGGCCAAAAAGTTAATTTTGACCCCTGACTAGGCTATATACATATAAATATAAAAACCATAACTCATAAAAAAACGCTTAGGCCTAATTATCTAAGTGCATGCTAAACAGATATGCTTTAAGATCCTACGGTGGCGCATTGCATTCACATCACAAAAAAAAAATCAGATTCTCATAAATTATGAGATAATTATCTCATAATTACAAGATAGTATCTCATAATTATGACATATTATCTCGTAATTATGATATAATTACGTATTATGATATATCTCGTATTATGATCGTAATTATTATCTCATAATTATATCGTAATTATGAGATAAGGATAGGCTCCGTGCTGAGGATCTAAACAGCCTTTAAATAAAAGCAAGCACATGTTTCCTACTGATTTCCTGCTTTGAATGACTTTCGTACTTTGAGAGATTAACGTGTCTTTAAGCATAAAAAAATAAGCCTGTCAAATCGCCAACAACTCCAAGGGCACAATGTTGCACATTCACAGTCCTAACCAGTAGGTGGAGGTAGGCTTACTACCTAAGCACATACCTCCATCCACGTTGTCACACGCACGCCTATTGTTTATTTTGTGCAGCTAGACTAGTTTGTTCAAGTGGCATTGATGAGTTAAACAGTCACATTTTTTCCTACACGGTATTATATTGAGAGAAAAACATTAGCCTTTGAGTATTTTAATAGTCAGTTGTAAACAAATAACCCTTCTTATGTAACCATTCTGTAAATGGACTGAAGTTGGCTCTAAATATCTACTTTTATCGATTATGCTAACCGTTAGCATCTCTATGGGATTTCTTATATACATTATCCATAAGCTAACACATTAGTTTCTATTCTGTAACTTGAAATGCTAGTCTACATGATTGCTCTTAACCCTTAGAACCCTAAGCTGTTTTTAGGGCATTTTCACTACCTTTATTCATAAGGATTTATTCTGGTCATTGTAAGTGCCACACACACATATTATATATTGTTTTTTTCAGCAGAGTCTAGGCTATTCAGATCTGCCATCATTTAATGTATTAGTACTAGCATTGATTTTATTTAGATTTTTAAAGAATTAAAATATAAAAATCATATTATAAAAATTCTTATATTTTGACCTGTATCTCACCACAACAAGCTCAGAGCTCTACATGCATTTCATGTGTGTGTAGGGCAGACTGTCCTGAAACGGGCAATATAATTGCCATGTTGGAGGGATACTGGGGCTGAGCAATTTACAGAAATATGTGGTGTGTGATTTACGGAAATAAATGCCATTTTTTATTTAGCGATGAAAAATGACCATTCTGCGCTCCATATCTGTGACACGAACTGATCTGACCTGACTTGACCCAAGTTTGCCTGTTAGCATGTGTGACTATGGTGTATGCACTCATGATGATTCTCAACTTTTTACTGCATTGCCTTGAACAAAGTAAAGGCAAAAAAGGTGTTTCTTTGTTGAACAAATTGGGATGCAATGTGAGCCTCGAATTGGATGCCATGCAGGAATTTGCTAGGATCTCAAAACCGGATTATGAACATGTTTTGCCATAGAGAAACACACGATAGCGTTGGATTATAAACATGCTTTGCCACAAAAACAGACAAAAACAAGTCCAGCTATATGAAGTTATTATTTTGCTGTCACTTCGTCTGTTTTATAACCCAGAAGGATGTATTTGGTATCAAATGATAGCTCTGTGTCTCCTCTTTCATCTAACATACGTGGCATATATATCCGATCACGGGTCCGCGAGTAATTACTCCGAGAGTAATGGGTGTGCAGCGTTGGTTTGTGTACATGACGTTAATATTTTGCAGTCACTTCGTCTGTTTTTATAAGCCAGAAAGATCGATATCCATGGTACCAATGGATAGCCCTGTTTCTCCTCTTTCATCTGATATGCTTGCCATATCTATGCGATCACGGGTTCGCAAGTAATTAAAAAGAGAGTAATGGGCGCGCAGGTGAACACAGAGAAGTATAGACTTTAAATATTATGCAATATTATTTAATTTCATGATTTTTTTTTATTTTCATACTTGATCGTACAGACAAGTGTGTAGTCTCTTTGGAAAGCCCCACTTCTTCTCGGTCATAAAATAAAGGTTTTATCTCGTTGTGATGAACAGTCGCGGAGCAATGTAACAGAGACGAAAGGGTGTGTTTTTTGACGCACTTTGCGTCAATCGGGTTCTAAGGGTTAAACAAAACATCGAAGGAAATAACTGAGATGGACTCTGTTGGTCTGCTTAGTTTTACAGTGAATCCTAAGTAAAAGTTTGAAAGGAACTTCAGCTTCAGACTTTCTCTTGGGAAGCTGTTAGGCCTATCTATCTTCTCTAATGTAGCTGGCTAGACCATGCCATTGCCAAAAGTGGAGGGCAGAATTGTGGCAATGGCATAGACCATAATTATCTCGTAATTACGAGATAATTATCTCATAACTAGAGAATGTAATTCCAGGGAATTACGAGTGCATGAAAATGGTTGCTGAATTAAATATTGTTGAATATTGTCTAAAATATAATCTAAGTAAAAAGATGGAGGTCAGATAGGAAAAAAGCTGTTGAGTAGTTTAAATAGTTAAATTATTTTATAGCGAATTATTGTATTGAGGACTTATTTTGAAGTTGAAGTTGAGGACAGAGGAAACAGTTGGCGGGAGTTGTAGTTGATGACGACTGACAGTTGGAATGGCTGAACAGTTAAATAGTTGGATAGTGAAAATGGTTAGGTTATTTAATAGGGAATTATTGTAGTGAGTACTGTTATTTTGAAACAGTTGTGGGCAGAGGAAACAGTTGAAAGAAATCAGAGTTGACAACTGACTGTTGCTAGAGTAGTTATGGTGGTTGCTGTGCTGGTTGCTAGGTTAATGATGTTGGTTGCTAGGTTTTAACTGTGAATATGGTTGGAATTATTGTAGTGAGGAGTTTTATTTTGACAGTTGTGGGCAGAGGAAACAGTTGACGGGAGTCAAAGTTGATGACAACTGACTGTTGCTAGAGTAGTAGAGTAGTATGGTGGTTGCTATGCTGGTTGCTAGGTTTTAACTGTGAATGTGGTTGCTAGGCTGTTGCTAGGGTACTTGAAGTCGTTGCTAGGTTGTTGCTAGGGTGTCCATGGTGGCTACTATCAGAAATAAAGGAGTTACTACAGTGGTTTGCTAGTATAATCATATTGGTTGCTATGGAAACTGACATAGATGCTTAATTTCAATGGTTGCTAAATTGGTTGCTAGGTAGGTGGTGGTTTAATATAGTAGGCTAGAGGCTTAGTTGATGATAACTGACAGTTGGAATAGTTGAACAGTTAAATAGTTGGATAGTTTAAATGGTTAAATTGTTTAATATAGAATTATTGTAGTGAGGACTTTTATTTTGAAACAGTTGTGGGCAGAGGAAGCTGTTGAACAGGATCTGTAGTCTTAATAGAGCCATATTGTATACTTAAAGCCTGAGACAGACAGTTGCTGGAGGTGATCGGAACACTTGGCATAGGATTCTAAGTGCCCTACTGTGATGTCATAATCGCCAATGTTAAGTCTATGGGGAAATTTTTGTAGTTTTTAATTAATAGTTTAAAAAGTATAAAAGTTACAAAGTTGAAAAATACATACTACGCAACGCAGTTTGAATGAAGTTTCTATGTTAAACGGTTGAAGCCGCATTAAACGCACAAAAAGCATCAGCGGAATAATAATAACATATAATAAGAATAAATCGGATAACAGTAGAGTGCATTTTCATGCACTCTAATTATGAGATAACCTGATTTTTTGTGTGATGTGAATGCAATGCACCATGCACCATAAGATCACACATCATGTGAACGAGTGGAATCTAAGCTTTCCAATGATATTAGCGCCAAGTTGATGTGATAAATGGTTCGCGAGAAAATTAACATTAAACTGACATGCAATTTAATTATATTTGCATTTTGCACACAGTGCCCATTACTCTCGGTTAAATATCTCACTAACCCTTTACACAACACATGGCAAACCCAATATCACAATAAACAGCCAATCTTCCCGAATATGAGGATATAAAGCATGCCTCTGTGCTGAGTAGGCTAATCCGGTTTTGAAATTGCAACACATTTCTACAGTCTCATTGGGGCGAAATTATAATGTATTCTAATGTAAACTATTTGTCAGTACATACATTTTTTGTAAATTGCCAAAGATTATCCCACTATAATGGTTCTTATATTGCAGGTTCCAGCCAATCCCACTTACACAGATAAATTAATATATTTTTATTGGCATGCTTCCTAGTGACATTCATGCAAAAATATGAAGAAAATCAAATAATAAGACACAAATATTTTTCTTCTTGATATAAAGCCTGCCATAAGCTATATGCAAACATTCACATCATTCGTGATATGGGTACATCCTGAAAAAGGAAGAGCATGTAGGCTATAGGCTAGATGGCCATTACAATGACCAATATCTTATCTTATATGAACTAGCTGAATAACACAGGTGACCACTTCTGCATAATTTCATGGAGTGCTGAAATGTACACATTTTTGACCATTTCTGAACTGTGAAATGTAGCATATATGTTTTGTGGTTGTGAACTTATTGCAATATCACCATAAGTATTTCCCCTGTGTGTGCATGGTTATAATTCTGAAGTGCAAAATAGTTTAGGCTACAGCACAAATATTTCCATAAAAATAAGCATGTCTGACCTCTGAATTTATTTTGAAAGTGCTCCTGATTGATGCATTTAAAAGTTAAAATATACAAACATTTCTTAAATTCTTACAAAACACCCTTAGGAGGACGACACAGCATCAGATGAACGCAGGTTCAGACCGAGGTCCTAGTAGTAGATCCCTTTGATACCAATGTTAATTAAACTCGGGACCCTTACCTGGTCCCTACACCTAAGAACCATGGTGCACTGATACGTTTTTTTTTTACTGTATGGTAATGCTGAATGAGCCAAACAAAAATGTCCTAGCCTATGCAGCAAAATTTTGGTTGGCCCCAGCACATCTCACTCCAAGGTTTTTGGAAAAGTTGGCAGCCCTGGGATTGCTATGTTACACACTCCAACCCCCAATGTTTATAATGTTTGGCTCCGAACCAGGGTGAAAGTAACTTAAAAGTAATGCAGTAGTAGTGTAGGCTAATAGTAATACAATTCAGGGACAGTTAAAACTACAGTAATAATATAACGTTTTTAACTTGCCCAACACTTCATTTAAATGTATTTATCCAACCCCTGTATTGTACACCTTTACATAATGAAAGTAATGTTAGTCCTTTTGAGTAAAATGAGAGATATTTTCGAGTGGAGTTTGTGTGAAGTGGTCATCCAGCACTGAAAATGAAATGTTACCTCATTCCCGAATTACCTCAGGAATGCTAAGCTAAATTACAAGCTAGCGTTAGCAAACGCAAATTCGAATGTAATCCACTTTTGTTATACATAAATGTTAGACACCATTTTTAGCATAATTATCTCATATCAACAACCTTAACAGAGTCCAAGTTGTTAACGTTATCAAATATAACGTTACCTCGGATGAATCTTATGTTAGCTGCCATCATTACTCCAGCTGGATGTAATTTTAATATTGCTCGTGCATGCCACGAGGCAGTCTCCATAAATGTAACATCACAAATAAAATAAATAAATAATGAACTGTCAACTTGTAGTAACTTCTAGTAGGTATTTATCTCCCGCCTAGTGCTAATGTTACATTTAACTCCCATAACGTTAACGTTAACTTTTTTCAGTGAACAAGTTCGATCACCAGTTCATGCCCACCTACCTGTCTTATCTCCGGTTTTTCTCTTTGACCTGCTGAAATCATAGACTGTATACACGCACGATCAGTCTATGGTTGAAATGCTTTGCACGCTGCCATATGTGCTCAAGTTCCTGGATGTCACGTTCTTTCGAACAGCTCATCCCAAAATATGCTGCTTCTGGTTAACTGAACGAGATATTTGCACAAATAGCTTGAGAAATCTGTTCCTACCATGCCTACATGTCAAACTGATTTCGTGCACGATCCGTTTGTTAAACTGGGTTTACCATTGATAGATTATTATTTACGTTGTTGCGCTTGTTGTTTTTTTTTTTTTTTTTTTACTCTTCAAAACATTTTAATTGAAGACTGATCAGGCAACCTTTATCGTGTTCCAATGGGGACTTGCCACACTGATCAGGTTGTCCTTGTCCTTTCTTGAATTTCCCCTGGGTATCAATAAAGTATCTATCTATCTATCTATTTATCTATCTAGCCAGCAAAGGGTCTGTCCATCTGCAGACCAGGCCAGGGACGTGCATTGGGGGTTCAGCCTTGCTGTTGGTCATGGGCGTAGATTTAGGGTGGGACACTAAGGACTAGTCCTAATCAATATTTTAATATGACAAAATTATCCCCACCAATATTTTAGCTAACTTGTGCTGCTGATCATTCCGACCGCCAGCACAACAGTACAAGAAACGTAGTCATGATTTGCTGAAAAACAGAGGGGGAGGGGGAAGGGTTATCTGACATTCACGCTACAGTAGGCCTACACGTACAGAGAGTAGGGTTGCCAACCGTTCCGTAAAATACGGAATCGTCCCGTATTTGCAAGGAAAAATATGTGTTCCGTATTGAACTGATACGGAACGCATTTTGTTCCGTATTATTGAGAATCAACTCGTGCAAATCCATGACAGATCAGTATTATAATTTAGACTATGAACGAAAAATACACGATTTGTATGAAATAACAAACCTCTCAGTTTGTCTGTCATCACTATCCCAACAGAGAATGCACTTTTCATTTGAGCCACTGCGAGTCACGTATATTACGCTGATAGCGTAGCGTGAGATGACATGTCTTGTCATGAATTTTACAGTGCATCTGTGCAAGATAAACAAATAGGCTAGCCTACTTGCTGCAGAGACAGAAAAAAGCCAGAAATAAAATAAGGCTTCACCAAATTCAGAGCTTTTGGAGCAGCTTGCTATGTTCAATATATTTTTTTCTATGACAGCATATCCACCAGCAGTTTTCAGAGTTATTTGGTTTGAGTATAATAGGCTACAAACAGTTATTTCTTTATCAAGTGTTTTTGCATCGAAATGATTCTTGTTTTGCACCAGATAGAAAATGAGTAGGCTAGTGGCTATAGAATGTAGTACATTATGTGCGCATTTTAGTAAATAATAGCTCACAATTTTGTAAAATGATGCACTATTTAGTACAATAATACATACATAATTTCAACCCCCCCCCCCCCCCCCACTAACTGAAGTGGATGCCGGTGAACTGAAGTGTATTATCGAAACACCCCCCCCCCCCCCCCCCCACTAACCCCGTTCCTTATTTTCATATCAGAAAGTTGGCAACCCTAACAGAGAGTGACAAGCAAAGGCTACTGCTTGTTTGCACCGGCAGTCGAGCGGGTGTCAACGACAACGGTAAATTAGGGCTGTCTGCCTACATAGCCTATCCCAAAAAAGGCCAGAGTAAAAACATTGTGATATTCCCTTTGCCCTTCAGCATGTACATGTTTGCCCCTTTTTGTGGTTTGTAGGCCTAGATCAGCTATGCCACCCAAAAATACTTAGTTTTTTCATTGCAGTCTAGGCAAAATAATTAGCCATACAAACTGGTGACCAGGCTTTCAAATGCGGATTTTACTGTGTAAATATAGCTGTTAGGATATTACCCAGGATATTGTCACAGCTAACCTAGCTTCTGCAATCTTTCAACCAAAGTTAGGAGTCATGTTGATGTGTGCCGCACGGACAGCTAGTCACCATCACTGTTAGGCTAATTGAGCTACCAATCTTGCAGTCGCAAGAAACAATGGATCCAGGGCCGGCCCGAGGCATAAGCGAACTAAGCGGCCCCTCGACCCCTGCCAATCGAGTTTCTTTTTTTTTTTTTACATAATAAATAACGTAAACAAGTGACATCAATGAATGAATAAATTAAACAATTAATAATTCAAAACAAGAAAATTCTGATTTCATGATAAACATGCCTGCCTACCTCTACTGTGTCTGCCAGCCTTTGAGTCACGCGCATAAACTAGACACCTCGGGTGCATAGACAATTCGTGCAGACACTGCATCAAGTTCAAAAATCGGAAGAGATGGTAATGTTAAGAAAAGTCACAAAAAAGGACGTATCCCTCTGGTGCCGAAAACAGAAAGAAGAAAATGACAGAGGAGGAGAAAAACGAGCAAGATACAGGTATGTTTGCATGATTATTTACAGTATGTTTTGTGCTTGAGGTAGCTAGCTGTCATGATCTAATATAAGCCATCACCAGAGCTAAATCCCCGCCATCAACAGAGAAATGTCTCCCATTAATATACATTTATCTAGGTGTATTTTAGATGTCAAGGATATTGGGATTGTTTTGGATGTTCAATCAAGCATGTTCCCTAGCCAAAGGTGGGCTTATGTTGTAAATTGAAGTTAGCTAGCTGACTGAAGTGGACATTAGCACAGTAGCTACATGAAAACGTAGCTGAAGGCAAATTTACCACAGAGGGATTGTTTCTGATTTCGCACTTGAAAGTGTTGATAGTTTATTACTGTTCTATAATATGTGACATAGTGGTAAGTCTGATAGCAACAGCAGGCTAAGCCCAGGCTCCCAGTCCCAGTCCCAACCCCAACCCACTGACTAGCGCGACTCTGGGCATCGGTAACGTTCCAGCTTCATAGGCAAAGATGGAACAGTACGCTCTGCTCGATCTTTGGAGAGAGATGGTAGTGTTTGAGAAAATATACCATGTTGGGTGGGGAGACTTCTGTGATGAAAATAGACTTTTTGATTAAGATAGTGGCAAGTGATGTAGCGGTGCTACCCTAATATTTAGGCTGCAGTAGATCACCATGTTAAGCGTTCACTATACGGCAATTATGCCTCATTTGCCAATAGAATATGAATTGTTAGATGTGGAATTGCTTGTTGATGAGTGTAAGTAATGATAGCAAAATAAACTCATTCTGCTCGATCAAATATGCACTTATGCAATATTTTAATTTTTTTCATCAAGTGTCTGCCTCCATGGCTGATGACACAGAAGGTGAGGTTTTCTTGATGGCAAATGGTTACATAGCCTGTTAATATGACATGACACATTTAACATAGTTTTTTTTATTTATTTATGTATTTATTTAATCATTGCAGATTCGTCCACTGCAGAGTTGCAGATGCCTGAAAGCCAGGAACGAAGTAGGAATAAGTATCTATTTTTTGGGACATCTTATTTTTTATTATTATTGTTTGTCTATTTTGGTTTTATTTTGTAGTTGAATATTGCTCATTTAATGCACATTTGCGGATTTATTCTGCAAATCTGTTGAAAAACAAGTCATTAAACTGATGTACTTGTTTACAACAAATACAAATGCTGTTGTATTTTGTTATTTGTCAATTCAACTTCAGTAAACCACCCTTAGTGCTTCACTTTGAATATGAATGTTTCAAATAAATCTGTGATTTTAGTACCCTCTAAGATTAAAAGGTGACAGGGTTGGTGTAAATAACAACTATATTAATACATTGGTTTACCAAGCACATGGGGCCAGAAGTCTAGAGCGGAGCCCCAAAACATTTTTGGCATGTGAGCAAGGATGGATTACTGAATGAGCCTACCGAGTCCTTATGCATCTGTGTCCAGGGGGACAGTAGTTCATAATCAGTCACTGTATTAATACATAACTGTATTAATTTATAATATGACATTATAGTGTGAAGTTGTCAATTATCGCCAAGCACAGGTGACTCTGCGTTGTGGGAGGGGGCCCCCAAATCAAATTCTGCTTAGGGCCCCCAAAAGGCTCGGGCCGGCACTGAATGGATCCGAGACATTTTCCTGTTCCTATATCCTATTCCTATATTTTCCTATAGGCTAATGTATTTGTGAATGTAGCCTGCACAATGCAGAGAAATAAAAGACTAGATATACCGCATAGCGTTCCGCGAAAAGAAATCACACTTCAATTTGTCTCCATATTTTACTCCATCCCCCACTCTTGAAACTTTTGTGTAAAGTGAAAACCAGCGCCCCAAGTGGTTGCGTTCCTATCGAAGAGCAGCCCTGACCTTTTTTTTAAAAAAAATACTGTGAAGCCAAATCAGCGATCTTATCCACCAAAAATATTTCAGTGTCTATACAGTAATAATCTTCTAACTGTGAAAATGTCAGACCATATTTTGCCTCATTTAAAAAAATCGAAATTGCTCCTTTTGTTCCATAAACGAACTACAAAAAAGCCACGTGACTTTACCCTTCGACGTTACTCACGGTAGCATGGTTTGTTTATTAGCCTGGTTAGCATTGACACTTAACACTTACTGCCAGCTCTTCATGTGAGTAGAAGCTCAACACCAGTTATCCAGACATAAAGGTTATCACCACGCGGTTTACATCACCTTCCGTTATTACAAAAATATGTAAGCCAGTTAAGCAAATTGCTGTATTGATCAGTTAGAGATTAAGCGCCCAAACCTGTGACGTCACATGCAACTGTAGTTTGTTATCACCATGTTACGACAAAAACTCAAAACAATTCAACTGATCCTAAAAATAAGGTATGACCACTTGAAGCAATAGAGGTGACCCCAGTGCCTAACATATGGAAGGCATTAAATTAAGATCCCAATGTGCACCGAGATATATTTTTTCTAAAAAATCCCATCCCCTCCGCTAAACTCTAGGAACGCAACCACTAGATGCCGATGAGATTACTTTCCCTCCCTATGCTTGTTTGGCATGCCTGAGTGTGTGTGTGCGGCTGCACAGAAAGTAGCCTACTGGTGCTGAAAAGGTGAATAGATTGTAGAATAGCCAAAAAAGATGTAGCATTGTTATAAAACCTTTAAAATCTCTAAACAATCACAAGTAGGGCAGTTCATCACAGTTCATCCATTGCAACTGGATTGATGAAAGGTCACTTACACATGTGTAGGCTACATTGTATTTGGGAAAAGCAAAAGGTATCAGCATAATGTTATTTATTTATTTATTTATAAACAAAAACACCTCTGTCAGTTCCATGCCGTTTTCAACAGCTATCAAAAACAAAAGGTCATTTTTGGATGGATGGATTTTTTGTGAATGTTTCTTCTTCTACATAAAATTTTAGTCATCTTTAGTTCATGTGATACTTAATTTGTGCATTGACAATAAAGTAACAGTAGTCTGAAACGTTATTGTTAATGCACAAATTAAGTAACAGTAGTCTGAAACGAAATGCTGTTTTACATCTAACCAGTGGTGCAAATAACTGACATGTCCTTGATGAAATGCGTCGCTAGACTGTTCCAGCCTGATCTCAAAACAAGTGTAGTACATATGTGTACGAAATGTCACTGCACATTAATTCGTAAAACCTTGTACTAGCGGTCGGTTTTGAGGGGGGAGGAGCGTTCTGGTCATTTTTAATTTCCCGGCCCCGATCAGCCCTATAAACGGGCGATTTAATTAGAAAATTGCATTAATTTCAGTCTGGGATTTACATGATGCGCTATAGGCTATATTTAGGGCCCGAGCACAGAAGGGCGCAAAGCCCTATTGTTTTTGTAAGGATTATTATTATTATTATTATTATTATTATTAGGGCCCGAGCACAGAAGGGTGCAAGGCCCTATTGTTTTTGTAAGGATTATTATTATTATTTATTATTATTAGGGCCCGAGCACCGAAGGGCGCAAGGCCCTATTGTTTTTGTAAGGATTATTATTAGGGCCCGAGCACCGAAGGGCGCAAGGCCCTATTGTTTTTGTAAGGATTATTATTATTATTATTATTATTAGGGCCCGAGCACCGAAGGGCACAAGGCCCTATTGTTTTTGTAAGGATTATTATTATTATTGAGTATTATTATTGTTATTCTACTTTTTTGCTTTCCTGTTTTTGAGGTGATGGTCAATGGTCGAAAACTCTTGAAATTTGGCACACACGTCAGGTGTCACGCATCGCAGTTAGGTACAAGAGCTTGACCCCGGGCGTGGCCCAGGGACTCGCTAGCGCCCCCTTAGGTGACTGATCCCGTGGTTGGCAAATATTTTGAGGTGGTTAACATAATCGAAAAGTCTTGAAATTTGGCACACACATCAGGGGTCACACAAAGCAGCTAGGTAAAAAAGCTTGGCCCCGGGTATGGCCCATAGACTCGCTAGCGCCCCCTTACGCCCCCTTAGATGACTGATCCCGTGGTGGGCATATACTTTCAGCTACAAACACCAAATTTGGTAGGTGTGTGTATCTCCCCAAGATGAACAACTTTCGTATGTACAATGCATTAGCCACGCCCAACAGGAAGTGAGGTATTTGGGATTTTGTGCAGACTAATATGTGATGAAATATGTCATGAATCATGATGCCAAAAGAGGTGCTTCCCATGGGTGAAAACGCATAAAATTTGGCACACACATCAAGTGATACAGTGAATAGACAGGGATAAAAGCTTGGCACCGGGCGTTGCCCAGGAACTCCATAGCGCCCCCTTATGTCACTGTGACTTGTGGTTGGCATATAGTTTTAGATACACACACCAAATTTGGGGGGTGTATGTAACTCCCAAAAACAAACAACTTTTGTATTAACATGCCATTAGCCACGCCCACAGGAAGTGAGGTAATTGAGAATTTGTGCGTTGTGGACATGATCAATTTTAACGTACTCCTCCTAGACGGTTGATCCGATTCATGTCAAAGTTGGTATACATGACGCCGAGATGTTCCTGATTCTAAATTGTGAAGCCTTTTTTTTTATATGTTGTAATTTGACAAAATGGCGAAATTGTTCATTTTAATACCGTTCCACACAAACAATAAATGTGTCATAATTCACCATGCATGGCTTGAAATGTTTTAAATTTTACAGGTCATTAAAGACCATGTTAATGATAATATTCACATGCCCATAATGCATGTTTGGCATAGCGCCACCAATTGGCAACAGAAAGAATGACAATTATCCTGATGTCACATGATCAATTTGAACATACTCCTCCTACACGGTTTGTCAGATTCATTTGAAATTTGGCAAACATTATGCCAAGATGTCGCTGATGTTAAATTGTGAATGGATTTTGGAATGTTGTATATTTGATATGATTTTAATATCTCACCACATAAACAGAAAATGTGTCATAAATCACAGTGCATTGAATGAATGGTCTGAAACTTCTCAGGTTAATAGATATCATGATTATGATGATATCCAGACACCCAATGGGCCTGTCTGGCATAGCGCCACCGCCTGGCATAGCGCCACCACCTGGCCAAGCAGGAAATGTGCCAGAAATGGACAATGCCTTAAGTGATTGATCTGAAACTTAATAAAATATTGGATATCATTATTGTGATCATATTCACATGCGTAATTCACAGGCCTAGCATAGCACCGCCTTCTGGCCAAGCAGGAAATGTGCCAGAAATGGACAATGTGATTGATCTGAAAGTTTACACAAAATTTGGATATCATTATTGTGATGATATTCACATGTCTACTTTCCATGTCTAACATAGCGCCACCATCTGGCCAACCAAAAAGTGTATCAGAAATGTTCTTTGCTTAAAATGAATGGTCTGAAATTTCTCAGGTTAATATATATTATGATTATGATGACACCCAATGGGCCTGCCTTGCATTGCGCCCCCACCTGGCCAAGCAAGTACATGTGGCAGAAAATAAAATACAAAAGCAAATAGCACACGCATCAAATATGTACATTTCTTCCTTTTGTTGGTTCCTTTTGTTTGCTTTTTTAATGTTTTTTTTATTTCAGTCAATGGCCAGAGGTTACCAGCACATAGCCAAATATCAATGCGTCAGTAATGTCTCGTGAGTCCTGAGGTTATGTCGAATGATGTGCTCTTTGTGCAGATCCTCTGGATGAGGTTATTCATAAAACCAGCGTAATCTTGGTCTTTGGAAACCTTTGTCCCTGGTGATCCTCCTCTTCCGGTTAATTGCACGTTGCTCTGCTGTCTTACTAGTATTAGACATTGTCGAATCTCTGTCTAATGGCCCACTCACCGTCCAACCAAGCACAGTCTTGATGGCATATGGACCTTTATTAACACTCTGAATGACCTCCAAAGGTTCCAAGGCTTGGGGCATGTTCATACCTATCAAAAGCTCAACCTCTGCTTCTATATCAGGCAGATGAACCTGCTTCAAGTGTGGCCAGTCACTCAGATCCTGCTGTCTTGAGATGTTACATCTGTTAACGGGCATTTTACGCTGTGTGAAAAGATTTGCCAAAACAAGTTGCCATCCAATCCAGACACCTCCAAGTTTGAAACAATACAGCTGTCCACAATCTTTTCTTGTCCCATCGTACGCAAGAGAATCCTTGTTTTTCTCCCAGAAAGATTCAACCTATCCATGAGACCCACTGTGCAAAAGGATGCTGAACTCCCTTGGTCTAGAAAGGCGTATTTTTCGATTATTTTTTGGCTTTTCTTTGACTTTACCTTTACTGGGATGATGGCAAGCTTGCAGTCTTGCTCACCGGCCCCAGTAAGACCACTTGTCTGGACTGCAACAAGAGAACGATCTGCATCGTGATTAAGATCATCATCATTCCTCTCTCGGTGGATGTGGAGTATACTTGGGTGTCTTAAGTTACAGATTTTACAGGAGAGGCGTTTCCTACATTCTTTACTGATGTGCCCAGGACACAAGCAGCCGAAACAGATACTATTCCTTTTAAGAAAGGCAATCTTCTCATCGTGTGGCTTGTCATCCAGTAGAGTACACAACTGAAGTATGTGTGCACCTTTGCAGTAGAGGCATTTCCCTTCAGGTAAGTATCCATTTCTAACATTTTCCTCTGTTTGACGCTCTTTCTCCACTGAGGTGACAGTCGTGGCAAAGCTACTTCCTCTAGCCTTTGGCCGAGGTGAGTGCCTTCTTCGGTCACCATCTTTAGCAGTTGCTTGAGTAGATGGAACTTCACATAAATTCCCAAAGACCGGATCTGTGGCAATTTTCACTTGACGCTCAAGGAAGACAACAATGTCAACAAATGCAGCTCTGCGGTGATACTTCTCCTGAATATCCCATGCCACTGTTCGCCACTTATCTTTTAACTCATACGGCAATCGTTTAATCACAGCAAGCATATTGGAGGGAGTATTTAATTCATTAAGACCTTGAACCTCATCCATTGCATTGCAACACCGACGCAAAAAGAGACTATATGCCTGAAGAGACTTCACATCCTCTGATCTAATTACTCTCCATGAATGTATTATATCCAAGGATGCAGATGCAATGACATGCTCGTTTCCAAAATGTCCATATAACAAAGTCTTCGACTTCACGTATCCAGTACCATCGGCCATATGTTGACAGCTTCTAACAAATTCATTAGGTTGCCCCCTGGTGTACTGTGCTAGGTTATGCAGGCAGTCGTCAGAGTTGTCAGCCTTTGCCTCTATGACCTTTTCAAATAATCGCATAAAAGTATGGAAGTGCAGAGGGTCACCGTCAAATGTTTGAATTTCTCTTTTTGGGAGTCGTGAAAGACTTTGTTGACGCACCAACATACTAGTTATTTCAATTTGTTTCTCCATTACAGACAATATATACTGATTCCCGTTAAGTGTTTGAGAAGGTCTCGGTTGAATTTCTGGAGATATATCATTTTGAATCACATTCCATGACGGATCTGAAGGCCCCTTGTGGAGATGTGTAAACTTACTTGTCATTGTTTGTTGCTTTGTACTTAACTTAGGTGCTGTATTTCCAATGAACATTTTTTTCTTTCCATTATGTTCATGTGACACAAAGGTATCAGCATCAAGGGTGTCAAAGGTTTTTCTTTTGGTTTGAAAATATGATTCCATTCCGTTTGATCTCCGTGAAGTGGCACTTTGGACAATGGATCCAGTTCTCAGTACATTCACCTTTGCAACAGACGCAGCTATATCCTCTTCGAGTTGAAGCTGCTCCTTCCTTCTCCTCAGTTGCTCTTCCTGTTGCTCAAGAGCGTGCTTTTCTTTGAGCATGCATTGACGGACATACAAGGCGGCAACTTCAGCCTCTGCTTTGAGCAGTGCAGATGAGGTTGTAGATATGTTTGATTTTAAACCACTACCAAGATTTGATATGCTGTCACATGGCAATATTTCATCCTGGATATCATATTGTGGATTGAGAACAGATTGAGGTTCCTTTTCTATTCCATTTTGAACACCACTTTCTGCCTCTGGCGGAACTTTCTGGGGTAGCTCTACATCCTGGGTTGGTTCTAATGGCCTGCTTGGATGTTTATCTAGTTCTGAAA
This sequence comes from Alosa sapidissima, assembly GCF_018492685.1. Lineage (NCBI taxonomy): Eukaryota > Metazoa > Chordata > Actinopteri > Clupeiformes > Clupeidae > Alosa > Alosa sapidissima. The sequence goes on from NC_055966.1 coordinate 3,098,687, forward strand.
GCCATATTTTAACATCCTCTGTGAAATCCTGGTTGTATTTAGTGATACTGGAGAACCATGTATTTTGTTTGTCACGTTCATCAGAGGGAATTAAAGGAATCAAAGATTCATGTAATGAACTAGCATTTTCAGACAATTCCATTAATTTGTTGAGCTGTAGTTTGACCTGTGAAGCATTTTTATCATCCTTCATAAGCTCTTTAAGCAAGGGTATTATACTCTTAATTTGGTCTACTTCCCTTTTACGTTCTTTCTGAATTGCTCCAATTTTGTTTGCAAGAGCCTTTTCTGTGAGAGTGTTTGGCCTTTTATTTTTATCATTTTCATTTTTGTCAACAATTGAACCAGCTGTTGATCCAGTCATTTTATACTCGCGAGACAATGAGCATCGATACCAATTTCAACAGAAAACAACAATGTCAATAGCCACAGCAATCTCTGAGCAGAGGGTTTTTTGATCAACACATGGAAGCAAAAACCACACACGTCAGATATTCAGTGTTCTTAAGGCAAGCGGCCTACACGACACCAAGCAGCAGCAGCAGCAGCCATAGGCCTATTCAAACAGACGTCTTCTCGTTGCAGTAACCAATTCAAAGTAGGCTAAACTGCGTTCCAAACCGTAAGCAGTAGCCTAGTATAAAACAGATTACATACCACCGCCTTCCGTAGGCCTGCCGCGATTTGTCAGACTGGCCGCTTTCGTAGATGAAAGGTAGTAGCCTAATCGTGAGTGGCCTCGTGGTTTCTCAGCGTTTGTAGAAGGCTCAGTTGCCGAGTTTTTTGCTGACAAATGTGGGCGACTCAAAACTTTGGTCGCCGAGAGGCTGAGTAGGGGAGACTAACTTGCCCGACGCGCTGTTCAATAACTTCCAGTAGCGATAAAGTTAAGTTCCTTTATTGTAGAAAACGGTCATCTCCAGAATATCCAACACAGCTCAGTATCAGTTCATGAACGCAATCCAGTTCTTAAAATCCACAAGTGTCATGTATTCCACAACATCTTATTCCATTCAACAGTCATTAAAATGCGGTCAGCACCTCTCCTTCAGCCACAGTAATCACCAATGGACTAACATCACAAAGTTTCACTCTTCACCGGGGAACTAGACAGGGGTGCCCACTCTCCCCCTCACTATTTACAATCTTCATTGAACCCCTAGCAGCTGCCATCCGTCAGAACCCCCTCATCAAAGGTGTCCAGACTCCATATATGCATCACAAAATCAGCCTTTATGCTGATGACATTCTTCTCTTTCTTCAAGACCCCACAACATCAGTAGAAGAAACCATCAAACTCATTGACACATTCTCTAACATTTCTGAATACTCAATCAATTGGAATAAATCTGCAGTTCTCCCATTACATCCCAACAGCTGGGATGTGACAGCCAACTCTTCACCTATCCCACTCTGCACTAACTATATCACTTACTTAGGGATAAAAGTCTCCCCCAGGCTGTCAGACTTATTTAGCCTAAATTATTCCCCTCTACTCACTTCAATAGATGATGACCTTCAACGCTGGAAGAACCTCCCATTATCCATCATGGGCAGAATCTCAGTAATCAAAATGACAATACTGCCCAAAATAAACTATCTATTCTCTATGATTCCAACCCAGCCCACCACCCTCTGGTTTAAGTCTCTCGATTCATTAATCACTAAATTCTACTGGAAAGATAAGACCCCAAGGATCAAACTCGCCACTCTCCAAAAACCAAAAGCAATGGGAGGACTAGAGGCCCCACACTTCCAGCACTATGCCCTGGCCAACCAGCTCCACTTCATCCACAAATGGCTACACCCCACCCCCTCAGACAACACCTGGTTAGACCTAGAACAAACAATCTGTAAAGAAATTAAAATCTCAGATCTCCCTTTCTGCAGTCAGTCGGTCAAAAAACATCCATCCTTCAAAGCCCCAACAATTTCAGCTACTCTGACAGCCTGGTGGAGATTCTACCACATCACTGATTCACCTATAGCACCATCAATTTGCACCCCGATTTGGAATAACCCAGATTTCACCGTCAATAAAAAAACACTTAACTTTCACACATGGATGGGAAAGGGCATCACTCACCTTCAACACATTCTTCAAGACAATAATCTGGCCTCATTTTCCTGTTTGGTCCAGAAGCACGGCATCGAGAGTAAACACTTCTTACAATACCTGCAAATTAAATCATCTATCCTAGGAAAAATTAACATCCAGACAGCTAACCTTGACATTCCCCCACCAATCTCAGAGCTGCTTAATATTCCCTCTCCCAAAAAAATACTCTCCCAAATTTACAAAATTATATCTCGTTCAGAAAAAACAATTGGCCTGCCATATCACAAATGGGAATCAGACTTATCAATTACTCCCGGTGCCGACTTCTGGACCAAAATGTGCAAAAACATCTACCTCATGACAAAGAATAGTAATCTACAACTAATACAATACAAGGTTCTTCACAGATTCCACTTCACTGCACATAAATTGGCAAAAATGGGGTTTGGCTCGGATCTTTGCACTCACTGCACACAAAATAACCCAGATACATACATTCATGCGGTTTGGCATTGCACTCCAATCAACCACTTCTGGGTGAGTGTCACAAAATCTCTCTCTTCCATCTTTGGCTGTCACATCCCAGCATCCCCTTCCTTATGCATACTTGGTGATACATCCACAGTCAATTTAAGCAACTCCTGCAATAAAACACTGCTGGTAGCGCTGACTATCGCCAAGAAAACAATCCTCATGAACTGGAAATCTAAGAAAAAAGCTCACATCACTCATTGGAAAAACTTGTTAACAGACTATATATCATTAGAAAACCTATCAACTACAAACTTAATCAATACTCAGGATACAACCTCTCCTTGGTACCCCTTTATCACCTACTTACAGTCCTGACCCTCTTTGCCTGAGTTCCATCTCCACACGATCATAACACACTTCATCAACAGATACACATATCATCGAACACTAGGCAGGGGAGGGTAGCTGGAACTATTATTGTTATTATTATTATTATTATTATTATTATTATTATTATTATTATTATTAGTAATATAAATAGCATCCCCTTCTTTCCCTCCCCCTTTTATTTACATTCTCTGATAACTTTACTAATTTCACTCTTTCTCTCTGCCTCTCCCATCGTTATTCTGCCGGGGCCCCATTGGATGGCTTGGGAGACTCGGTCCTGGCGGGTCGCTGTGTGGTTTTGGCATTGGTTGGGTCCTGTGGGTTATCTATTGGCCCTGGGCCCCCGGTGTGCACCCTCCTCATACGCTCATGCACACGCCTTGTCCTGGAAGCACACAGCACGCTTTACTCTCTTTTAATCGCACTACATGTTAGGTGACATACATAAACAAAAACTACAAAACAGGCTAGGGTAAGAGTGGAGTGCAGGTAGATGCCTCATCAGGTGTCTATCTGCATGCCTCACTTATTTTAATGCACACATTGTTGAGGCATACATCTTACACAGGGTAAGTGTGGTGTGCATGGGGAAATCTTGACAGATATTCACCATGCATGCCCACTTCTTTTAATGCTACACTCTAGATAGACCCCTCAACCTAGCCATTCACATACTGTACATATTTAGGTCAAGAGTGGCGTGTTGGGTGAAGGTCTGGGGGCGAGGTGTGGTTGGTCGTGGTAGTGGGGGATGTGTGCATATGCTGGGGGCCTGGGGCGATGGGTGGCACGCAGGTCCTCCCCTCTGTCAGCTCGTCGCAGTATAACTGCAGGGGCTGGGTGGAACTGTGGCCATTAATGGGTGCCCAGGTTGGCAATCAGTCAGGCAATCAACCAGGCAATCAGTTATTCCTTTTATTATACTTATCATTAATAGAATAATTACAACTCCTCTCCTCTGAAACCCTCCCTCTCTCCCTCTCTATGTTCCAGCTTCTCTCCTCCTGGCCCAACAGCAAACCAGCCTTATACATATGCGCACACACACACACACACACATACATCCTCACATACTCACTACCCCTCACCCCCCATCCCAACACCACCTCATTCACACTCTTAGAGCTACCATCCGCACCCCCCCCCATCCCCCCTTCTTTTCATTCCGGTCATCAATTTCATCCCTGATAATCATATCTGTAATCATCCTGGACGCAAATCATCCTTAGCCTTTCTGTTATTAATGTTATGTTGTGTTATGTTTGTGGAAGCCAAGTCAATGTGATGTCTTGTTAAGTTACAGTATGTGTTTATGTAATGTACGTCTGTTTGTCGTATGTAGTATTCATGTGCATGTCGTAGTGTTGCATTTTCTGTAATGTCAATGATGTTTGCAAATAAAATAAATAAATAAATAAATAAATAAAAAACAAATGCGGTCAGCAAAAAGTAAGGCTTACCCCATCACCCCATCTCTGTTCATTCACAAAAACACCTAGCAGGTAATATTATGAACCTTGCCGCCACCAACACCACGTGACCCAATTATCGTGAGCAACCACAGGTGCATAACACAGACGTCATCTGACCCCAACAATTATTATCATTATCTAAATCTGAAATATACAGCCTTTTTAACGGTTCGCCTACAACAAAACTGCATTTAGGCTTAACCAAAATATCCAAAACCTACTCGTCAAAATAGACGAATAGACAATAGACAAAATAAAATAAATCTAATTAGTGATAACCTATTAAATGTGTTAATATCGTCCTGTTACGATCAATTCCTTAGTTCTCAGTCTGGAGTTGGAGGTCTATTTTGCTTCAGCTATCTTCTGCATACTGGTGGAGAGCGTCCCAGCGGTATGAGGTCTGTAAACGTTCGGGAAACGGCGAAGAGCCCTGGAATAGCACGAATTTATTCAACGTCTTGTGATTGTCAAAGACATGGACAGATAATTAGCTAAATTAATCATTGTTCACGACACGTGTTAAATGATCAAAATGAGTGCGATGGTGCAATCCTGCCAAACTTTCCAATTAAGTGGCATGGTGTTTGACATTAAATTGTCTAGTTTTAAGCAAATCAGTTTCACATAATAGCCTATTTGTGTCTTTGGGTCTGGGTAACTCTTGTGACAAAAAAATGCTGTTATAGGCTACCGTTTTTCTGAAATTACAAAGCAGAACAACATATATATGTCCATAATATAGTGCATTTGTACAGTGTACAATATAGTCTAGTGCAATGCAGCTTTTAATGTCCAAAGTAGCCTAGGCCTACTGTATTTTCCTGCATAAGAACTACACATATTCACCCAAAACTACAGTGTTGACACTTGAAGTTGTGGAGTTATATTTTAGTAGCCTAATGTAGTATTTGAATATTAACCCACAACATTTTTACCTTGTCTCACCAATATATAAGATATGTCTGTGAATTGCAATAGTGATCAAATGAAAAAGGAACGAAAGGTGTTCTGATATTTTATTTAATGGTCCTGCAATGTTTTCTAGACATATCTTAAATTTAGATAGATAGATAGATAGATAGATAGATAATAGATAGATAGATAGATAGATACTTTATTTATCCCCAAGGGGAAATTCAAGAAATGTCTCCCCTCTACTTATAGATCCTTGCTCCTGATATCCCAATGTATGGGTGTATTTCATTATATGACTCCAACAGAACACCTACAGAAAGGAGAGTGGTGTCCTGCTACAAACAACAAGACAGACAGCCAGCATTTAAACAAGGCCTTGTTTGTCCTTGATTTGCTACTTGTTTGTCTATTTCCTGAAGAGGTTAAACCATACTGGCCTTGACACCTCAGTCCTTGCTTCCATTTACAGCTGTGTTGTGGAGCACATCCTATGGTCTACTGCAGCGGGTGGGTACAGAGGACAATTGGCAGGTAGATATGGTTGTTGCTATGCTTAATAAAGTGGTTGCTATGTTGGTTGCTATGGTGGTTGCTAGGTTGGCATTATGGTAGTGGTTGCTAGGTTATTGCTAGGGTAACTGACAAGGTCTCTATGGTGTTGCTAGGGTAGATATGGTGGCGGTTATGTTAAATAAAGCAGTTGCTATGCTGGTTGCTAGGGTAATCATGTTGGTTGCTATAGTGGTTGCTAGGCTGTTGCTATGGTAGATATGTTGATTGCTATTTTAAACATAGCGGTTGCTAGGTTATTGCTGAGGTAACTGAGAAGGTTGTTATGGTGTTGCTAAGGTAACGTATGGTGGTTGCTATCCTAAATAAAGTGGTTGCTATGCCCGTTGCTAGGGTAGTCACATTGGTTGACAATACCAAAAAGTGGTTGCTAGGTTGTTGCTAGGGTTATTGAGATGGTTGCTAGGGTCGATATGGTGGTTGCTATGTTAAATATAGCAGTTGCTATAGTAGTGGTTGCTAGGTTGATGCTAGGGTAACAGAGAAGGTTGCTATGGTGTTGCTATGTTGGCATTGTAGTGGCGGTTGCTGGGTTGTTGCTAGGGTAACTGAGAAGGTTGCTATGAAAGGTTGCTATGGTGTTGCTATGTTGGCATTGTAGTGGCGGTTGCTGGGTTGTTGCTAGGGTAACTGAGAAGGTTGCTATGGTGTTGCTAGGGAAGATATTGTGGTTGTTATGGTGAATGAAGTGGTTGCTATGTGGGTTTCTAGGGTAGTTACAGTGGTTGACAATATCAAAGTGGTTGCTAGGTTAATTAAGATGGTTGCTATGGTGGTTGCTAGTTTGATGTTATGGTAGTGGTTGCTCGGTTATTGCTAGGGTAACTGACAAGGTCTCTTTGGTGTTGCTAGGGTTGATATGGTGGCGGTTATGCTAAATAAAGCAGTTACTATGCTGGTTGCTAGGGTAATCATGTTGGTTGCTATAGTGGTTGCTAGGCTGTTGCTATGCTAGATATGTTGATTACTATTTTAAACATAACGGTTGCTAGGTCATTGCTAGATTAACTGAGAAGGTTGCTATGGTGTTGCTAAGGTACGTATGGTGGTTGCTATGCTAAATAAAGTGGTTGCTAGGTTGCTGCTAGGGTAATTGAGATGGTTGCTAGGGTCGATATGGTGGTTGCTATGTTAAACATAGCAGTTGCTATAGTAGTGGTTGCTATGTTGTTGCTAGGGTAACTGAGAAGATTGCTATGGTGTTGCTATGTTGGCATTGTAGTGACGGTTGCTGGGTTGTTGCTAGGGTAACTGAGAAGGTTGCTATGGTGTTGCTAGGGTACGTATGGTGGTTGCTATGCTAAATAAAGTGGTTGCTATACCGGTTGCTAGGGTATTCACATTGGTTGACAATATCAAAGTGGTTGCTAGGTTGTTGCTAGGGTAATTGAGATGGTTGCTAGGGTCGATATGGTGGTTGCTATGCTATGGTAGTGGTTGTTAGGTTGTTGCTAGGGTAACTGAGAAGGTTGCCAATAGTGTAGGCCAAAATGTATCAGCTGAACAATTTGTTTCTCGCTCTACAATATGGGCCTATGTATGCCTTATGATATGCCAGAGTAAGTAGGAAAGTGGGACATGTCTTAATTGATATTAATTGACATCTAGAGGCTATAGGCTTTCAGAAAATATATGGTTTAGGTGGTCAAACAATATGGGCCTATATTTAGCACAGCAACAACCATATCTACCATAGCAAAATCGCAGTAAAAGTAATGTAAAAATGACATAAAATACCTGCCAATTGTCCTCTGTTTCCACCACTGCAGTAGATCATGATGTGAGGATGCACTCCGTAACACACCTGTTAATGGAAGCAAGGACTGAGGTGTCAAGGCCAGCATGCTTCAGCCTCTTCAGGAAGTAAACAAATGAGTAGCCAAACAAGGCCTTGTTTACATCCTGGCTGATATCAGGAGCAAGGATCTGTGAAAACATAGTAGAGGGGAGAAAAAAAAGACAAAGATACGTTACATGACCATCCCTAAACAACAGCATTGGGCAAGTTACTTTAAAAGCGTAATGCATTATTTATTACTTGTTACTGTCAGTAATTTGTTACATTACAATATTACTGTCTTTTAATTGTAAGGCATTACACTACGTTTACATTACTTTCACCAAAATAACAGAAAATATGGATTTGGTGTTCTCAATAGATCTTCATGTGTTCAATGCAGCTCATTACACGGCAGGAGGTGATGTGGTATGGCATAATGACTGAGCTAGGCTTAAGGCTAACAAAAGAACAATATAATGGTTTCAGTTATGGCTCATGGGACAATGTCGGTCCCAAAGGCCAAAGGTCACTCACAACTTAATATAGTAAAATATAGCCATAGTGAAATTGTATGTTGATTTTAAATGGTTCTCATCATTGCTGGTTGCCTTTCCTTCCACTTACAGTGGTGTAGACTTAATGCAAATAATTTGAGAATAATGGCTACGATCTTTGTCTGTAAAAGCAACATTTTAGTTATTCTCACTGCTTGAAATGAGAAGTAAAGCCTAACCATGTTAGATCTGTTGCATGAATGGCAAAGATAACTCAAATTCCCTTTCTACGGTCATCTAAACAAGGCAATTCCAGGACCAACATAGATTACTTTTTCTTGGATAATCTTCTCTGGTGTCAATTGAGCATTTCTCAACTTTGGATTAAAAAGCAAAGTAACTTCAGTTACTGAGAATTGTACCGAGTAAAATATTACTGAAATTGTATTGGTAAAAAAGAAGAAGCTCTGGTCGCCCTGTCATGGACGCTTGTCAAAAAAGTACAGGGAAGCTTTGGCCGCTCTGACGTGACGCATTTTACGTTCGATCATGTTCTATCTTAATACTTTATTCTATTCGATTGGTTGCTGGTCGTTGGTCGCTGAACCGCGTCATAGCTCATTACCATAAAGTTGACTGACTTTCAACTTTCTGTTTGTCGCTCAAGACGCACAAGACGCCCAAAATGTGACGCCGACAGATTTGCCGCTTCTGGCAGCTAAGAGAAGCCAGCTTCCATTGAAAATGAATGACTTCCTGAATCTTTGGAAGCTCAAGTCGGCAGCGGTGTGTTATATACACAAATATATTTGAAATATATGTAAATATTCGAAATTGGCAAAAAAAAATATTTTTGATACTTAAAATATATATATATATATATATTAGATAATATATAGAGACGATCATAATGCATCATAACAAAGGGACGCCAGACCCTCTTGTAACAGCTGTAGGCCTACTCGGTGATTAGTACTACTCGTAAAATTAGTTAGAACATAAAACGACAAGTTTCCTAATACTGTCCCAAAACTATCACAGGAACGGAGAGCATTGGGCAACTCATTCCACCAACATGGAACCAGGAAAAGAGTCTTGAATTTGACCTAACTGGTTGAAACAACAGACCGCAGTGGGCGGTTGGAGATGTACATCTTGATCATTGAATTAAAATAACAAGGAGCAGATCCAATCAGTGTCCTATAGGCCAAAGTGAGAGATTTAAAATTCTGGCTATAGGGAGCCAATGGAGAGTAACTAGGAGAGGAGTTACATGTGTCCTCTTTGGCTGATTGAAGACCAGGCGTGCTGCAGCATTCTGAATCAGGTCTAAAGATCTTACTTGAAAAATAATAACAACGAAACAAACCATGCTGCCAAAGACCTGGGAGAAACTGAAATGTGAGATGTAACACCTGAACTTTGTGTTAATAAAGAAGAGACTAATAAGACACAAGGGAATGGTGAGGGAAATCATTGAGAGATTGTGAGTTTTGAATGAAAGTGCCTTGCTAAACATATACTGTACTGTACTGCTGATGCTATGCTTTGCTGCACTTCGCAATTGCTTTGCTTTACAACACACCTCAGGCATTAGGCAAAATGGGGAACTGCATTTGTTTGACATATAACTTGTCATATATACGGGGCAGCCGTGGCCTACTGGTTAGCGCTTCGGACTTGTAACCGAAGGGTTGCCGGTTCAAACCCTGACCAGTAGGCACGGCTGAAGTGCCCTTGAGCAAGGCACCTAACCCCTCACTGCCAACACTCCCGTTTTTCGCGGGTTTTTCCTGTATTTCAAAGTCATCTCCCGTCGCCCTCCCGTTTTGTTATTTCTCCTGGAAAACTCTCAGAATTTGCATAACCATCAAACTTCATTTTAAAATTACGGATACATTCATTTTTTCTGTTAGTCTGACATTTCCCAGGTTGCCAAATTGTGTATGAAATACACCCTACACATAACCTACACAATGACTTACTTTGAATAACAATCCTTCTGTAATAAAACCTGCTAAGCCAAAACTCAAATAAGGAAGCGGGTGCACACTGTGAATAGCCTAATTTGTGAAATTGTTAGAGAAGAAATGTTATTATTCACATTATAAATGTTATTGAGTGTTGTTGATACACAGTAGGCAAATTGTGTCCTCGGAACATAATCTGACAGCAGATTTGGAGTTTTGGAGGTAGGCTGCTATAAAACATGTAAAATGTTAGAAAAACACCTATAAAGGTGCATAAAAGAATGTGTGGCCCTAATTTAGTGGAAGAACTTGACACGACCCCATTAAACACTACAGCCTCTCTTCCTAGTAACACAAATGGACCTCACTAATGTTGTTATGGCTGAATGGAAACAGTCAGGTTTTGGGGCTTGAGGCTGTGAAGGTTTATAAAGTATCAAAGGGAAGGAGCAGACATACACTACTATGTTGGAGCCCATGGATTTGGAGTTGAATGGTTCATATGGGTGTAATATTTTGTCTATGTACCACTGAAAATGATGAAACGTGAAATAGACTATACAGTAAAATATTAATTTAGGAGAAAAATACAAAGTATCATGGCATCACACACCCTTACTTTCCTCTGGGGACTGTGAAAGCCCAGAAGATAGTCCAGATCACAAGATACCGTATCACCTGATAGTCCTCTCAGCCTCCTCACGTATTCTATTAACAAATTCAATCAGGCCTCTTCACTGTGCTGCTTTTGGAGAAGAGTCAAAAGTCAGTCCTCTGTTCTTTTTTAGTGTGTATAAACATGTATGGACAGTTCAGCTCTACTGTATGTGCAACTGTTTTAATAAATTGCATCAAATAACAAAAAAGGCTCTAGCTTCAGAAGACCAGTAATGGGTGAAGGGCTCTGTAAATTCCTCATACAGTATACCCATTGAAATTCATCTTCCTATTGCTGGAATGAAAATTAAGTTACACATCTTAGGGTGGGGACATTTGAGGATCATCACCGATTGGACTAAGAAAGCACACATCAGGACATTTGATGCAAGAAGAGCAAACAGACTAAGGACAGCACAGCTGAAAAGCTAAACACCACTGGTTTTTGGTTCAAACCAAGCTTTGGGATTTCAGATAACTGGAACTGGAAAACATCTACCTAACAAGGATCTGCGTTCAACTTTTCTACTCTACATTCTACGCCAAAGTAGTCACAGAGAGACCAGAGAACGAAAAGATTATGTCTCGCCTTCTGTGCCTCCTCATTCTTCTTTCTCTGTTTCCAGTTGTGGGTAAGTGATGTCAGACAGATAGAAAGTTCAACAGAAACATGAGTCAGTGTGTGTACTTTTGTTGTGTAACTACATCTTTTAATACCTGAAGTGTTGTATCATGATGAAAAGCACTAAATTTTGTAGTATTGCCTATCATTTTTGCAGTACCTCTGTTTTGCTACACATGTGTGTTTCCTGCTATTTCCCCGCTCAACTGCATCCGGTACCCTCAGAAGTGTCCTCCAGGCCACCAGTGTCTCTCAAGCAGAGCAGTAGGACAACGAGGTAAACGCAGGTTGCCCACATGTATGCATCCTCCACCATACATTATGTCCTTGTTTTTAGAACACAAGACCACTTAAACTGACAACTGGAGAAAAAAAGCTGTCCAATTAATGCATTGAAAATTCACTCGGAACAATCACATTCATATACTGACATCATGACAATGGCAGATTTTTGTAATGTCAGTTACAGTGGGAAAAAATATGTTTCATTATTGAGGAGGACTTAGGTTTAGATTCTATGAATTTGTCATTGCTGTGGACATACTGTAATATTATTGTCCTCACAGTTAGGGCTGCACAATTATCACAATATGAACCAACACGATTATCTAATTACAAAAGCTACAAATAATCGTGCAGTTAATCTTGTCACATTTATGACTTTTATATTCATGTCATCCTCCTTGACTGTGCCACTTGCAATTGGTGAGCGTGCATAGTGCGTAAGAAGCACAGAACTTCTGATTGTTGAGCTTCACAGATAATCAGGAGTGCTGTGCTTCTCATGCACTAGGCGTGCTCACCAATGAGAAGTGGCACAACTTAGAAACATTTGGAATATTGAACTGAATCAATTCATTGACATTCAAAAATCATATCGCAAATTGCAATATCTCTTTAAAAAAAAATCACAAATAGATATTTTCCCCAATTTGTGCAGCCCTCACAGTGCATAGCATCAACAGACTAAAATTTGACAAATACATTGTTGGCAGTGACTGTATTCTATGATAAATCCCATAGAGAATAGACTGAATATTACAGGTTTTACAGATTATATAGTGTTACAATGAAATAAAGTAGGTCACTGGAGAATCAGTACATTATATGAAGAGTTCAGAATGAAAACCCTCCATCCACCTCCATCGAAAATGCGACAATGATGGTGAGTGAATGCTCTCCACACATAGTATACGTTAATCAAAAATTTAGCTTCAAAACCCGCTAAATACCACTCTTTTTTTCCTGGTCTGAAATATCAATTTGTAAGCAAAAACCTATAGGAGCCTGATAAAATGCTCATTTAAAAGAAAAGTAGTCAGACGGATTTAGAGGATTTTGCATCTGAACTCTTCAAATGATCCTCAGAAGAATCAGTCCTAGATATGGTTTGAGAGATTTACTGGGCCTCATAACATTAGGCAATATATTTATTGTGAAATATGCTGTGCGTATTGATGATCAACAAGAAACACGTTTGTTTGTGTTGCACTTTGTCTTCTTCATTGCAAAACAGGAGACATCAAGGTTGTACTGTATGAGAAGAGCTGCATCCTCTCATCCTTATGTGGTCTTACGGGAGAGAAATATGCTATGGGTCTGAACTTCACCTTCACAAATGAATGCTGTGATACTCACCTGTGCAATGCAGCCCCACCCACCAGCAGAGGGCCCCTCTGGGCAGGCACAGGGCTTTCTCTTCTCATCTTCTTACTTCAGTGATCTCTGTTAACCTCAAGGTTAAGTCACTATTACAAATATGATGATGCTAAAGCTATATGGTCTACTTGTATTTCTTCAGCTTCAATGAAATTCAGTGTTGATTTGTAGGGGTGTTCAGGCAAAAAATAAATGTAATTCAGTACTTCATTTGTACAGTTATTCAGTTGTTTGAGATAACGTAAAAGAATCATGTAACAAAGGGCAGTTTTTACATCTATGTTTCAGAACCTGATCCAGTCCAACGGGTCTTGCATGATGCACCTCCTGCTGGAGGATGGAGAGGGGGTCGTGGCGAGGGGTGGGGGACTTTTTCAATATAGTAATGCCATCTATCAGTCCAAAGTTTGGAATGTCCTAATTCAATTGAGATTTATTGTGAAGATCATGATTATTCACATTAGTGATTCTGGTTTTCTACTGGCCATATTCTCTAATGTGATTCTCAAATCTGCGCAGTTACACACTTTTCAACCTATGCACATTCTGCCCTTGACTTAAGTCTGTCATTTCAAGGTCAGTTAGGCACTTAAGGGCGCAGCAACCCTAAAATCTAGGCATTTCATATGTACACTTCCCTTAAATTCTCCTGCTGACTTCTGCACTTCTGAGGGCTGTTTGAAGTCAAGTGGCACTACAAGGTGAATCGTATTGCGCTTGAAGTTGGGAGTAGGCCTAGTTCTAACTACATGTAGGCTAAATGTACGAACAACGTTACAAAATAACATTCCAGTATCAAATGTGGCACTTGTTTGGATACTGGAGCTTACTGACAGAGCAGTTTCAGTTTCAACTTGACGTGAAGTCAATGATCCATACTTGCGGATGCCAAACTCCCCCCAAAAAGGGGTAAACAGCTTCAGAACTATCTTTGCAAACTTCAGAACTATCTTTAGCCTTTTCTTGTTGCTAGTGCTGAACAAATGTGCAAGCACATAAAACACCAGCATAAAAGAAGATATGTTTTCCATTATCATTATTTTATAAACATTTTCAACCACACACACACACACAAAGGAGAAGCTGATAGATGTTGAAAGGGTACCAAAAAAAGAGACCCCATGAGGCCGACTGGACTGGGATCGTTCATATTGTGTACTGCACTGTTCTTTATATAGATCTTTCTAAAGAATGAATAGGGCATTTGACCTCTGTATTATTTTTAAACCTCAGTGAAATGGATTACTGAAAGTTCATAGACACTATTAACTTAAAACAATCAAAAATAAAATAAAACAAATACACTGCCCCCAACCTGCTGGTCCTAAAAACACATTTAAACACAGCAGCTTTATATACAATTGTGTATAAATAAAGATGTTGAGGGAAGAGGATTTGAGGTTATTTGAGGGAAGAGGATTTGAGGTTATTTGGGATTGTAACTGAGCTTGGAACCAGACAAATCTCAGAGTGCATTTGAATTTGCCTGGGCACATCTATCTGATCTCTCCATTCAATCTGCCAGCCAGCAGAGACGCAGCCAGGCAGCTACAGTGCTACGGACAGTACTAGGTGACCTCGCCACGGAGATCTATGTACAGTGAGGCCCATAAGTATTTGAACCCATGCTAAAGTTGACTAAAAAGAGGAATATAAAATTATCTTTTGGAAATTGATCTTAATGCCTTAAGTAAAAAAATGAGGAAATATCCAACCTTTAAGGACACCAATTGTGAATTAATAATGTATCATAAATAAATAAATGTTCTTCCTTAAAATACAGGGGGCGGCCACAGCCATGGCGAGACTGGCTGAGGCACCTGCACCGTATGCCGGCGACCCGGGTTTGATTCCCGCCCCCGTGGTCCTTTCCAGATCCCATCCCGATTCTCTCTCCCAATTGCTTCCTGTCATTCTCCATTATCCTGTCAATTAAAGGCATAAAAAGCCCCAAAAATATATAAAAAAAAAAAAAAAACTACAGGGGGCATATGTATTTGCACCCCTACGTTAAATTCCCATAGAGGAAGGCTGATCTTTATTTTTAAAGGCCAGTTATTTCATGGATCCAGGATACTATGAATCCTGATAAAGTTCCCTTGGCCTTTGGAATTAAAATAGCTCCACATCATCACATACCCTTCACCATACCTAGAGATTAGCATGGTGTGTATTTCAGTTAGCCTATTGGCTGGTTTGATTTGCATTGAGCTCAATGAGCATCAAACCAGCTAATAGGCTAACTGAAACCACACACTGCTAGAGCATTTGTTAATGGCTGGTATTTTAGCATTTTCCCAGAAAAACACAGGTCCATGTAAGCATCAAAGCAACAAGCTACTTCCACAACTACAATGTCTGGGGTGTTTGGGGAATCTCTAAGGACAATTCTTAAGAGCACTTGCGTTGCGCAGATCTCTCTCTCTCTCAACACGCACGCACGCACACACACAAAAAAGTGTGGAGGAACGTTGTGAACCAGAGTATCGTTTTATTAAAACACCAAATACAACAAAGGCCTTCAGAAAAGTAGACCAAATATAATATAATATAGATTTGGTATTTGAAGACAATCAAAGAATATTCCTCAAATAAAAAAGATTTAGGTGTTGAACTTAGTATAAGAATACTGATTACTGGACCAATTTTAAGATCTTAAGATTTTTTAAGCCATTTTAATACTTTTGAGATTATTTCAATCTTAAGAGATCACTAGTTGGCCATAAAAGCGCCATAAAAAATAGTGTTATCACTATTCATATCACTATGTTCTCTTCTTTCCCTTCTTTCCCTCACTACAGTACATTCTTACAGTTAAAGCAAATGCAATAGCAAATAATCTAATGGCCTGCTTCTGAAATAAATGAGTTACTATGATGCACCACTACCATCAAAATAATTAGAGAATTCTTTCCAGATACCAAACAAAATTAATGAAATAAAACCCATGAAATAGACCAGTCCGCCTCATGCACATTACACATCTTTGGTACATGGTACTTACTGGTCTATAACCTGCCTCATATACTGTACACAGAGTAGACAAGCAGCTTTTAAGGCCATGATTTGGCAAATTCAAAACATAACATCTTTCTCCAAATGACATGCCGTCACAAATCTGTATTAATGTAGATTGTAGTACACACAATATAATAAACTCATATAATAAGCTCATCAACACCAATATACAGTGCAACACTGGGCTTTCAACAAATTCAGAGACAAATTCAAAAGAATGTGAAAAACTAAGCACTTAGTCTCCTCTGAAAGATGAAGTGTATGAGAAGTGAGCTGCAATGCAACACACACACCTTTGTAGGTTTAGCTCTTCTTCAGACCTCTCAGAGCTTGCATACTTCCATTTCACTTGTAACGTCTGGTCACATTTCATATCCTGTCTTCTCAACCCCCTTTTCACCTTCATTTGTGCGTTTTGCCTGTGCACTCTGATCCTTTAGGGGAGAAATAATAACTTTACAGTATATAGACACTTCTACAATATTTGCCATTTTTATGTAATCTAGATCATCTTTTTTATAACAAAAATGTTATATCCCAATATATATCCCAATAACAATAAATATCACAACATAGCTGTACATGCAATGAAAAAACAGTTAATACACAAAAGTTTGGGGTCACTTAGAAATTTTCATTCCACTCCATTATAGACAAAATACCAGCGGAGATCAGTTGCATTGTTTTTATGATAAAGTTCCCTTGGCCTTTGGAATTAAAATAGCCCCACCGTTCACCATACCAAGAGATGGCATGGTTTTATTTTAGTTAGCCTAATAGATGGTTTGATTTGCATTGAGAGATGATCTTATGGAAAGTACCCCATGCCAATCTCTAGATATGGTGATACTAATCATACATACTAAACAATGACTGTCATGCCAGATTGGCATTACAGGCTCATTTCCAAAGTTATTTAAATTGGTACTGGTATAAATCCATTGGCTAGCTGAATGAAATTATTAATAATTAACTTGGAAATGGAGTCCCCTAGAATTTTTGTGGGCTGTTTATGGTTCTCTTTAGTTTTGTATGGTCTTGTTTGGTACTGCACATTGTCTGGTTATGTTGCTGATCGGATCATGAATTGCCATAGCAACGAAGAGGATTAACTGAAGAATTTGTTGTGTCCGCATCAAGGGCTTGCATTTTGTTTGGTTATATTGCTGATCGCATCATAAATGTCCACAGCAACAAAGATGATTGATTGAAGAATTTTTGGGTATTTGTGGGTGCCCGGATCAAGAGTTTCTGGTTATGTTGCTGATCGGATCATAAACGGCCACAGCAACAAAGAGGATTGACTGAAGAATTTGTTGGAATTTGTTTTGGTAGGCTTTGATGCCAGCAATCAAGGGCTTGCAGATCAAAAACTGTGACATGTTGCATAATGTTAAATAGACTGGTTTATTGATTGGCCATTGTGGGAAATCTCCTACCTACAGCACAAGGAATTCTCCTGTGTTTATCTGAAATGAGGTCTGTTTGTGGTTTAACATAAAATTATCAGTTGTTAGATGGACGAGATAGAGATAGAGAATTTGACTTTTAAAAACAGTTTTCAATGTATGCTGGGGATGAATAGCCTAGAAATCTAGACGCACACTAGCGGTGGCAAATTAATTTGCTCAGCCTGTACGTCTAGTATCAAACCATAGTGATTTCTATTGGCTGACGCCGTGGACGTCATCCAATCACAGCGCTTTATTTTGTTAGAGAGTCTTAAGGCGGGCTTGACAGGATGACGACAGTCCTGTGACGATGAACAACAAGGAAGGTGGCTATGGCGAACGAAGAGCGGTTGTTTGAATCGGCGTTGGCATCAACTTTGGAGGAGTTGGACTTGTGCTTTTATTTGAAAGTTGAGCAACACAATGCACTTAAGTCATTCCTTTCAAAGAAAGGTGTATTTGCCGTTTTGCCGACCGGATACGGATATGGTTGTAGCACTGGCCTAATGCATGCCTAGGCAGTTTGAAAGACAATTCTCTGCCCGCCCCTTGGATTAAGCGAGGTGAATGGCTCGATTCCAGACTATACATTTCAATGATATAGGATGGCCCGCCAGGCTAGGGGATGAAAAGATATACTGTAGGAAGTAAGGAACCCATATCTCTCACCTGTACATCCTTCTGGGAGCTTCTGAATGTCTCCCTTTGGCACAGTGTCAGTGCCTCCTTCTGCTGGAGGGCAGCCCAAAGAATCTGGTCCCGCAGTCTCCTCATGGCCTGCTCCATGTGGAGCTCCTGCTGCACATCCCTCTCATATCCCAGGTCCACATGCATATCCTAGGAGGGAATTGAAGGGAGAAAGCGATGACAATTGAGCTTGTTATAAATAATCATGCACTGAATGAAAATGCATCTCAAAGAAACATTCCTGTCCACTCAGACTGTTTGATTTCTGTCTTCCAGATATTGGAATGGCTAGGGAGTGACCTGCATTTAACATGAAGTCCTTAAGTATTACAATCTCACATTCATGATGTCCTGGTTGCTCTGCAGTATAACAGATAGTGTGGCAAGGTCTGCTTCCCTCTCTCGCTCTGCCTGCCTAAGAATGGCAAGTTCTTTCTCCATATCCTGTTCCTTCTCTCTGAGTTTAGAGAGACAAGCAATCATGTTCTGAAAGAAGGATCATTTCAGTTAGATTACAAAAACAATGCCCTCCAGAATTATCACCCTGAGAGATCTTAATTAAGGAAATGTAAATAATTAATGATCTCATACATATTGAACTTAAAGTTGGTCTAAGTGTATGAATTCAAGAGATATTGAAGAGTGTTGGCTCACACAAATTAAAGGTGCTCTAAGCGATGCTGGTTAACGTCACTTCTGTTGACGTTCAAACAAATCAGAGAGCTAGATCGCTACTTCCTCCCCCTCCCTCCCGTGCAACTGAATCTCCTTAAAATTACTGCAATAAAATGCTTTCCCCAAATCACTTTTCACATTTTTTTCAAGAGTAATATTATCGGTTATCCTATCGGTATCGGCCACAACAAACCAATAAATATCAGTTATCGTTATCGGCCCTAAAATTCCATACAGGTGGATCTCTAGTAAATAGTGACCCTGCAAGATCCCTAGTCGTTGCAAACTCATAGTCTGTGACTAGTCAGTGATAGGGCTGCACGATTTGGGGAAAATATCTAATTGCGATTTTTCTGACAGATATTGCGTTTGCGCTTTGCAATACAATGTTTGCAAAACTGATTCAGTTTCCAAATGTCTCTTTAATTTGTACCACCCCTGATTGGTGAGCACGACTGGTGCATAAGAAGCACAGCACCCCCAACTGACTATGAAGCCAATCAGAATTTCTGTAATTGCGTTGGTTCATACTGAAATTATGATTGTGATTGCGATAATTGTGCAGCCCTAGTCTGTGACTTAAAAACTGTATGACTTGTCTTTAGATGTGCAAGTGTCTGAGACTGTAGTCTTTCAAAAATGTTAAAAGATTTCAAAGTTTTTTTCAAAGTCTTCTGGTGTAAGGATTCCATAAGACGTATTCCAAAAAGTTATAGCTCACCATCTCGTGAACAAACTATGCTATGACAGAAACAGAAATACTGGCAGTTTAAGAATCAGTCCATTTTTTAAAAATGTGATTAAAAATTGACTGCCATTACACAACACACCCACCTGCACAACTATTGCTGCCCAAATCATTGGTATCGCTGCCACTGAATATAGCTACACCTTAATTAGTGTAGGTGTGTTTGTTTATCTTTTCTGCAAATGGTGCAAATTGTCCAAATGAAGTCTGCTTCAACCACTTTTATGTTTTTGTTTTATGATTCATTTATTGGTCAGACTCAGACTAAAACTGAAAGATTCTCTGAAGTTGGATGATTCACATAATACCATATCAGTTGATGTATGACTAATCTGATGAGAAATAACAAGGTTTAAGAAGATTTTTAAAGGATTTCATACAATATGAGAGCTCAGTCCACTTACCTCAATGTTCTTCATTGCTGTATTCATCTTGATATACAGTAAATCTGCATTTTCAAATTTATTTCCCATCTCCACACGTAATTTTCTCATCCAAGCGATGCATTCCTGAAGAACAAGGAACGGTCATCAGTAGGGCCGCAGCAATTAATTGAATAATTGAATAGTTGTCAGCTAGTTAAATGGCTCAAGTCATTGGGAACAAATACAAACAAATATCTAATTCCTTCTTAAACTTAAATATTTTCTGATTTACTTACTGCTCTATGACAGTGAACTGAATATCCTTGGAATGTGGACAAAGCAAGGCATTTGAGAACGAATCAGCATTATTTCTGACTTTTTATTGACAACTAATCAACTAATTGAGAAAATTGTTTATGAAAATAACTGAAGCTAATAGTCATTAGGCTAACCTGCAAAGCACTTCATTGAAGCAGAGTTCATTCACCTGAGGCAGAGAATCACTCACCTGAATTAGTTTCACACTGTCATGCAATGAATGGCTCAATTTCTGCACAGGGGCATTCTCAACTGTGGAGTCAACGCAAGTCTGTGGACCAAGCCAAGGAAATTATTTAACAATCTAAACCCTCAGACAGCCCGGAAAAGTTTAAAGCATCAAAAACCAAACATTAATAAGTTAATAAGCATGCTACATGCCAAATAAATACAGTACCCTCCAGAATTATTGGCACCTCTGCTAAAGTTGACTAAAAAGAGGAATATAAAATCATCTTTGGGAAATTGATCTTAATGCCTTAAGTAAAAAAATTAGGAAATATCCAATCTTTAAAGGAACACGCCATCCAATGTCAGTAGTAATATCTTACCTTAATTTTCACGAGTTGAGTCATACCATTCCCGTGTCGGTAAGTGCACTCAAACACTGGTGCGCGGCGTAAATGTGTTAGCATGTTGCTATGCTAGCGGGCTCAGCCATAGAGGGAGGAAGATAGCAGTAATCAAAAACATCCACGTTTTCCCTACTTAAATACAGTTCAACAAGTAGTTGATAAAAATGTGTAAGGTCACACAACATGAAACGTGGCGATTTTCCAAGCGAATAAACAGGAGAACTACAATGTGTGGCGCAATAGCACTTAGGGAGTACTTCGACCTAGCGTAGTAATATTAATTAACACCTAATTCTAGATCCTATCCACCGTTTGCAGCGAAGCGGAATTCTATGAAACATGAAATCACTATAATACTTCTGCTTGTTATCACAACCCTTCACAATGCATGTTATAACCATGATTGTTCACAATCTACTTTACCACTACCTGCTACTTTGCTAAGTCAGCTCAAACTAACGCCAGCAGGGCAGGTTGTCTCTATTTACGGAAAT
Source organism: Alosa sapidissima (assembly GCF_018492685.1). NCBI lineage: Eukaryota > Metazoa > Chordata > Actinopteri > Clupeiformes > Clupeidae > Alosa > Alosa sapidissima. Next base: position 3,120,083 of record NC_055966.1, read on the forward strand.
TACTGTGTGTGTGCCTCGGAGGGGGAGGGGTCGGCTGAGGGGTCGATCCAGCTCTGTGGTGGATAGGATCTACAATTAGGTGTTAACTAATATTACTACGCTAGGTGGAAGTACTCCCAAGTGCTATTGCGCCACACATTGTAGTTCTCCTGTTTATTCGCTTGGAAAATCGCCATGTTTCATGTTGTGTGACCTTACACATTTTTATCAACTACTCATGCAACTGTATTTAAGTAGGGAAAACGTGGATGTTTTTGATTACTGCTATCTTCCTCCCTCTATGGCTACGTCTGAGCCCGCTAGCATAGCAACATGCTAACACATTCGCGCCGCGCACCAGAGCGTTTGAGTGCACGTACCGACACGGGAGAGGTATGACTCAACTCGTGAAAGTAAAGGTAAGAACATATATTACTACTGACATTGGGTGGCGTGTTCTTTTAAGGAAACCAATTTTCTTTGTGAATGAATAATGTATAATAAATAAATGAATAATAAATATAAAAATGTTAAATAAATAAATAAATAAATGTTCTTCCTTAAAATACAGGGGTCATAAGTGTTGGCACCCCTATGTTAAATTCCCATAGAGGCAGGCAGATTTTTATTTTTAAAGGCCAGTTATTTCATGGATCCAGGATACTATGCATCCTGATAAAATTCCCTTGGCCTTTGGAATTAAAATAGCCCCACATCATCACATACCCTTCACCATACCTAGAGATTGGCATGGTTTTATTTCAGTTAGCCTATTAGCTGGTTTGATTTGCATTGAGCTCAATGAGCATAAAAATAAAAATGACTATCAGTATTTTCATAACTTACCACTGTAGGAAAATTTGACACAGCTCTGCTTTTCTTTGATTCTTTTGTCTTATTCTGGAGCTGTCCATCTAGAGTCTTGATGTGGGTCTGAGCCTGATCCAGCTGTTCTTGCAACTGCTTGACAACAGTATGCATTTGGCCTGTTCTGATCTAAAACAAAATGGATAACAACCATGCATTTGAAAAAGTGTAAAAGTAAAGGAATTTAACTTTTCAAACTTAAACAGTTCCCTTCAAAATAGCAATAACATTTGAGTAAGAATAAGAGACAAGAGATGAAATGTTCAACATAAGTAGGTGAGAAGTATGGGAATAGATTCATTGAAGTTTACCACATATCTACAGACTCTTAGGCGCGTGGGTGCGTTTTTCGTTTTTGTAAACTTTATACTTTTTGAGATATTAACAAAAAACAAGCTTATTTTCCCCCATAGACTTTGCATTAGCATTAGGACATCATAAAGGGCTATTAACAATTTAGAATGCAATCAACTGTCTCTGTGCTCTCTCACTGACTGCAGCAACTTCAATGGAACCTCTTCTCTGTCTCTCTCCATTGAACTGGATAGCTCACTTTTCTCTTCCCCACATTCTTTCACTTCATCCATTAAACTATCGGTCTATTAACATCTACCTATGCACATCCATTAATTCACCATTAAATAATTTAACTATTTAAACTACCGTAAAACTACCGTTCAGGTCGGAAAATCTGGAATCTTGGAATCTGGAAAGAATCACATCCCTGCAAAATACCGATGCGCTGTTTAAAGTTGCGCTGCTTGCTGTTAAAAGGGAATGACTGATGTCATTTTCATTGGTTTAAAGGATGTTACGCCCAAAACACACCCAGGAGTGATTAAGAAACATAAGACAAACCTTTTTGCGTCATTCGCCGACGTTTGATAACAAAACCACCCCCAATGTTGAATGGACAAACCCCGAAATTTGTTTAAGCTATTCGTCAGTGGCCATGCATTTTAGATCGCCAAGATATAGCTCGAAGTCTATGGGGGGTTTTTCCTGCCATTAATAAAATTAAAATGAAAACAGTGAAATTAAAATGAAAAACTCGTTTTGCCATTTAATTTTCAAAGTGTCAGTGCAATTATCCTGCCAAATTTAAAAATAAAATGAAATCTATACATTTGGCTTTTAATTTTCCTGATAAACACGATACATTTGTGACAAAAATAAAAATAAATTGAAAACGTCTATTTGTCATTTCATTTTCATTACCATCCTGGTATATTACTGCCAAAAATGAAAATGAAAATGTTAGTTGGAAAATGAAAATGCAAACTTTACTTTGACTTTGCCTTTTCCTGACAATGCGCACAATGTATGCCAAAATGATAAATAAAATGAAAACTGACACCTGCTTGCGATTTATTTTCCATTTCTCTTTTTTCATTTTCATTTTCAAGTTCACAACATGCAAATGAGCTGCATTGTTAATGAGATGTATGTGGGTGGTGCTCTGATGACGACAAATTAAATGCGCCTACCATGATCATGATTTAGCTAGGGATGGGCAAAGCGAGGCTTTATGATTCTAAGCAATTGTGCCGAATTGTTCCAAAGCTTTGAAACAATTCCGACACCTCAGAGCTGTTTAGGGTGAAACAAATCTGTCAAATGCTTCGTATTAGAGATGCAGTCTTTAAAGTTTGTGGCTCGCTGTGTTACCTGTGTTCAGTCTTTGTCAAAAGCTAAGCAGCATGCCCTTGGTCAATTACTGGATGGGAGACCACATGAAGTCACAATAAAGGGAGTCTTATTGCTGCCACTATGTGTTCTCTAAATCACTTTCTTCTTATAAAAACTCTCGATTTTTGACCATTCTGAGAGTTTAGTTGAAACGGTGTGGTTAATGGTGAAGTAAGAAAACAAACAGATACGATCTGAAACAATACCTTACAAATAAAATGGGGATCGAACCACATTTGAGCAGCCTGGGCTACCGTGCAAAAAACACCCTCACTAACCACTACACCATCATGGTTATTGCATAAGAGAAAGCTACACTGTTAATTGAACGCGCGGGCACGCCTGCCGACACCGGTGAAATGCACCGAAGGTTCACTTAACTTTGGTCACATGACATGGGGATTTTGAACGATGTTTCGAAGCAGTGATCACATGACATGGCTGTTCTGAACCACGTTTCGAAGCAGTGTTTCGAAACACTTGTGCTTCGAAGCCTCGACACTGATTCGAGACGTCGGTTTCGAAAGTCACACCCCTAGATTTAGCTTTAGATCAATAAACGCGGTTGGTTGACGGCAAGATGGCAGCCAGATCGGTCCAAGACGAGGCCGTAGCGGCCCTAGAGTCTGCTCAATTCGTCGGAGAGGACAGTACCTAAATCCAAGCTCCTGCATTCTACGCCGCACTGTCCTCTCCGACGAATTGAGCAGGCTCGCGATTTTTGTTGCGGTCATTCCTAACTGCACATAGGCTGTAATCGTCTCGGCAGGGATATCCTGCCTGGGCCGGCCTCGTGTGATACAAGGGGACTCTAGGGCCGCTACGGCCTCGTCTTGGACTGATCTGGCTGCCATCTTGCCGTCAACCAACCGCGTTTATTGATCTAAAGCTAAATCAAAGATAATGAATGCGTAGTAATGAATCATTTTGGCATGAATTTTGATAATGAATGCGTAATGAATCATTTTGGCATACATTGTGCGCATTGTCAGGAAAAGGCAAAGTCAAAGTGAAGTTTGCATTTTCATTTTCCAACTAACATTTTCATTTTTGGCAGTAATATACCAGGATGGTAATGAAAATGAAATGACAAATAGACGTTTTCAATTTATTTTTATTTTTGTCACAAATGTATCGTGTTTATCAGGAAAATTAAAAGCCAAATGTATAGATTTCATTTTATTTTTAAATTTGGCAGGATAATTGCACTGACACTTTGAAAATTAAATGGCAAAACGAGTTTTTAATTTTAATTTTATTAATGGCAGGAAAAACCCCCCATAGAAGTCTTGCTGTAAGGTGAATTCCAATTCCAACTTACAGTAAGTGCATTCCAATTGGTTTGGATGCGTTCTTTAATTATACAGACAAAATATTTCTGTAGGAGTCTGAATGTCCTTTACATCCTTTCTTTCAGAACACTGAACATAGTTCATAAATATAGTTCCTTGCAAACTTGCTCGTAGCTGTCGGTCTTCTGTATAACCTTGATCAGACAGCAACTCACATCGACTGAAAGAACCAGTTCTCACCAAAGGCTCCATCCTCCCATATCCATAGTTATGAATTCAGTATGGGACTGTACTTTTCACACTTCTCACACACAAGTTATGGTTTACATGAACAATAGAAACAATACAATATCACAAAGTACAAACTTAATATTGTTACCAAATACAACTTCAATTAAAGACGTGCTTATTATGCATTTCATGAACACACGTGTGTGATTGATCTTACCTTCTTGTGTAGAGGTAGAAACTCATCCTGAATTTCAAGCAGTACATCCCTGTTTCCGCTGTCCACTTCCATTTCCTCCTCATTCTGCTCTCCAAAATCCAGCTCTCTTGCCAGCGCCATGCCATGTCCCAACTCTCTTTTTTTACACCCACTCGCTCTTTCTAATACAGGAATGCGACTCCCTACTGGAGAAATCAGTGGTTTCCAAGGTATACATTTTACCTCTTTAAGAATGCCCTCCAAGTTGGATGGAGTTTCTGGCTGATAAAACGGATCACATGCATCAATAGAGTCCAGTGACTGTAAGGAGTTAGCTTGAGATTGATACCGCAAGGATTGGCATGAACCTCCTAAGGATGTGGGACTACAACTGACAGATGGCACTCTAGACCAATTGAGAGGCATGCTTTGAGACTTATCACGAGAGAGGGCCAGTGGGGAAAAGGGCTGAAAGGGGAGATTGCGGGGAATCCCACAGACAGACTCATAATCAGAATCAGATACTCTCAGAGAGTTACAGCCTTGACAGTTTTTCCCCTTTTGGCACCATTTCCCTGTTCTCTGGAAATAGGGACAACAGTTTGACTTCTCTGACCAGCACTCGTACTCTGACAAGGCCAGATTATCTCTCATCATTGACCTGTATCCCTCCTTTTCATCTTCTACTTCACTTAAGTTTTCCTTCGATTGAAATTCAGAGGGCTGATCCTGCAAGTAAGTGTTACGTACCCACTGCCTGATCTTATCCCTCTCCAGTTTAAGCTTCTGCAACCTTTCAGAGGACAGTAGTTTGACTCTGCTGATTACTGTGTCAAACTTAAAGACTCGTTCAAGAAGGGACGCACACTTGCCACATAGAAACTCCCTTTGCCCACTGCCCCTTGGTACAGGCTGTCCTAGTATATGAGTTAGGATGCTGAGAAGATCCGCTCCCTTTGAGGGGGATGGTAATGTCTGAGGAGAAGGATAGAAGCCCAGAGACAAAGTACTGCCTGTATAAGGGAGATCAGAGAAGAATATAAATGAAATGGCATAAAACAAATACTGAAAACTGTATGATCGCTACTCAGGTGGCACAAATACATCAAAAACTATTTTGTTACTACAAATACTGACAAAATAAATTACAAAATACTGATGAAAAATGTATTTCATTAATACAAGCAATTTGGAAATACAAAAACACTGACACAATAATCATGGCATACCAACTTTTAAAAGAAACTACAAGGCATATTATTGAAAATGTATCCCCAAGAGACAAGAAATACTATTTTCTGATTGGCTGGCAGAGGGCTATTAATTCTGTACAATGGGGCTTGGGACATTGAAGTATATCTAATCTGGAAAAAAAAATTTAATCAGCGTCCCATATCAATGTAAACGATGATTGAACTAACACCAAGCAGGCTTCGTAACAGTGGAATCAACTGTAACAAAGCAGACTACCCACCATCATTTCCATAACCAATGGAAGTAGTATGACAAATTGAACAGGTCGGCCTCTTTTTAAACTGAACTGCATTTCCCTTTTTGTGCTATAAATGCATGCCTATTGCCTACATACATGACTGGCAACATGGGGGACAAACAGAATAACATCCTGTAAGGTGTCCCGATATACAGAATGAATTAACTTGGAGGAGAAAACTCCAATCTGTTTCACATCGGGGAAGTCTTTGCGTCTGTCTTCTCCATTTTTTCTGCATATCAGGACACCTCGGCGGATGTTATCCCTTACATAAATGTGGTTTTAAGGTCGTGTAGCGAGAATGAACATTAGCTATTACTGTAGGTACTCAAGGTCATGGTCATCTGGGGTCCATGTCCAATGTTATCCCTCAGTATTTTATCTGCATCGTTATCAAATTTTAGTCTTGTAGCACTTGACACACCTGACAATTCAAGCTTCTGAAGTTAGTTACTTTTAAAAATGTGTGAACTCTGAGTCTTTGCATACACAGCTCAAGTTGTGAACAAGCAATATCCTACAAATAATTTAATAACCAAGTTTTATGAAGTGCTGGCAAAAACATCTGAAATGACCACCATTCTAACTTTCACTCACCTGATGAGAACTTTGTGAAGTGTGAATTTGGATGAACATTTGAACGAGTGAATAAAAAATAGAAATAATTATCCCAGGAAGTCCCAGAAATATGACTTGAATAGAAGTTAGTTAGTTATTAACAATTAATTGATAAACTTTTAGAATACTTTGAGCACTGATGCAGTCAGCATAGGCCTCTTTACATTGTTTTGTAAGCCTACATTTCATTCCGTTTTCAATGGTAAACGCGAAACAGCGCCAAAACAACCACCAGTGGACAAAATCTATTTGGGAATCGGCTTTTATTTGAAGTTTTATGGTAACTCCAATATAATATAGACGGAATGCACCGACAGCAGTCTATAGAATATATATCTGAGAATTCCTATAGCATAGCAGCTCTTTTGGAATCTATTTCGGGGGTGGGTAGCAAACTAGAAAGTTACTAGGTCGGTAATCGCCTACAGAGGGCCGCTCAGACAATGGCAGCAGTGCCATTCGTCATGTTGTGAGGTTATGTGCCATCAAAATGATTTTGGAAACGTTATGTTAAGGTCAAAAAGCTGTTAAGGGTGCCTTTAACTGATACTATCTCTGGGAAGCTTCTGAAGGCAGTTTCACAACTGGAGCTGGTGTAATTCCACTGTAAGATCTTTTGTACCAATGTATAGGGTAGATATGACAGTGAAACTGTGACGCTGTGGTAATATTGAATGGATTTTGACCTTCAGCGATGGTCAGTCTATGTTGCAGTAATGGTTCTTATTTTTCCCACTTATTTTTCCCACTTTTTCCGTGGCCTACTGGTTAGGGCTTCGGACTTGAAACCGAAGGGTTGCCAGTTCGATCCCCCGACCAGTAGGAAAAATGTGGGCGGGGGAAGTGGTTGAGCACTGCTCTCCCATGCCCAAATCCAAGACTGAAGTGCCCTTGATCAAGGCATCTAACCCCTCACTGTTCCCTGAGCACAACTCACTGTAGCAAGGCAGCTCACTGCTCTGGGTTAGTGTGTGTTTCACCTCACTGTGTGCTCATAAGTATAAGTATAAGTATATATACATCTATATACAGTATATACATGCATAAGTATCTTGAATTTCCCCTTGGGGATCAATAAAGTATCTATCTATCTATCTATCTATCTATCTATCTATCTACTCTTTTAATCCCGTGAGGGAAATTTGGTCTCTGCATTTATCCCAATCTGTGAATTAGTGAAACACATTCAGCACACAGTGAGCCCACAGTGAGGTGAAGCACACACTAGTCCCGGCGCAGTGAGCTGCCTGCATCAACAGCGGCGCTCGGGGAGCAGTGAGGGGTTAGGTGCTTTCCTCAAGGGCACTTCAGCCGTTCCTACTGGTCGGGGTTCGAACCGGCAACCCTCCGGTTACAAGTCCGAAGCGCTAACCAGTAGGCCACGGCTGTGCTTCACCTCACTGTGTGTTCACTAATTCACGGATGGGATAAATGCAGAGACCAAATTCCTTGTATACGCAAGTATACTTGGCCTATAAACCTGATTTACAAATATAGCTGCCAAGCAGCAATGAGGGGGCCAAGCTCTTTGCAGATACTTGAGCCGTCGAGATGGCAGGACGCATCCTGATGCGTCCTCAGGATGTGGTCCCGAGTACGTACAAAATTTGGTGTCGATACGAGAAAGTGTTGTTAATTATAGCACCCCTTGTGGTCAACGGTGACTACATTTATTGTGCATCCTCTGGATTTGGTCCCGAGTCTAAGTACCAAGTTTGGCGTCGATACGATAAAGTGTGGCTAATTATAGTGCACCTTGTGGTCAACGGTGACTAAATTTATTGTGCAATGAGGGGGCCAAGGTTGTTGCAGATACTTGAGCCGCCGAGATGGGAGATAAATTTGACATTGCCGAGGTCTCAACTGCTTCGCCTGCAAATTGCCTAAAGGTCTCTACCGCACCACTTGCCCATTGCCAAGTTTGGTGTTGATATGAGAAAGTGTTGTTAATTATAGCGCCCCTTGTGGTCAACGGTGACTAAATTTATTGTGCATCTTCAGGATGTGGTCCCGAGTCTACGTACCAAGTTTGGTGTCGATACGAGAAAGTGTGGCTACTTATAGCGCCCCTTGTGGTCAATGGTGACTAAATTTATTTTGCGTCCTCAGGATGTGGTCCCGAGTCTACGTACCAAGTTTGGTGTCGATACGAGAAAGTGTGGCTACTTATAGCGCCCCTTGTGGTCAATGGTGACTAAATTTATTTTGCGTCCTCAGGATGTGGTCCCGAGTCTACGTACCAAGTTTGGTGTCGATACGAGAAAGTGTTGTTAATTATAGCACCCCTTGTGGTTAACAGTGACTAAATTTATTGTGCCTCCTCAGGATGTGGTGCCGAGTCTACGTACCAAATTTGGTGTCGATACGAGAAAGTGTGGCTACTTATAGCGCGCCTTGTGGTCAACGGTGACTACATTTATTGTGCGTCCTCAGGATGTGGTCCCGAGTCTAAGTACCAAGTTTGGCGTCGATACGATAAAGTGTGGCTAATTATAGTGCACCTTGTGGTCAACGGTGACTAAATTTATTGTGCAATGAGGGGGCCAAGGTTGTTGCAGATACTTGAGCCGCCGAGATGGGAGATAAATTTGACATTGCCGAGGTCTCAACTGCTTCGCCTGCAAATTGCCTAAAGGTCTCTACCGCACCACTTGCCCATTGCCAAGTTTGGTGTTGATACGAGAAAGTGTTGTTAATTATAGCGCCCCTTGTGGTCAACGGTGACTAAATGTATTGTTTGTCCTCAGGATGTGGTCCCGAGTCTACGTACCAAGTTTGGTGTCGATACGAGAAAGTGTTGTTAATTATAGCACCCCTTGTGGTTAACAGTGACTAAATTTATTGTGCCTCCTCAGGATGTGGTGCCGAGTCTACGTACCAAATTTGGTGTCGATACGAGAAAGTGTGGCTACTTATAGCGCGCCTTGTGGTCAACGGTGACTACATTTATTGTGCGTCCTCAGGATGTGGTCCCGAGTCTACGTACCAAGTTTGGTGTCGATACGAGAAAGTGTGGCTACTTATAGCGCCCCTTGTGGTCAACGGTGACTAAATTTTTTGTGCGTCCTCAGGATGTGGTCCCGAGTCTACGTACAAAATTTGGTGTCGATACGAGAAAGTGTTGTTAATTATAGCGCCCCTTGTGGTCAACGGTGACTAAATTTATTGTGCGTCCTTAGGATGTGGTCCCGAGTCCATGAACCATGTTTGCCTCCGATATATGAAAGCCTTGCCAAGATATTAGCTCATTTCCTGTAACTTTAGTGCCCCCCCTAGTGGTCGAAAGTCGAAAGGTTTTTCGGTGTTCTCAGAATGGTCTCCCAAGTCCATGTACCAAATTTGGTGTCGATACAAGAAAGTGTTGTGAATTATAGCGCCCCTTGTGGTCAACAGTGACTAAATTTATTGTGCGTCCTCAGGATGTGGTCTCAAGTCCATGTACTAAGACTGGTTTCGCTACATGAAAGGGTTGCTGAGATATGAGCTCATTTCCTGTTACTCTGATGAAAATGATGACTTTTGACCTGTTGGTGGCGCTAGAGGCTTAGACCCAAAGGTGTGGAAATTGGTGTGCGTGATCATCGCCATGCCCTGATGCCTCCTACCAAATTGGTTTGGATTTGTGAAAGGGTTGCTGACATGCGAGTTCACTTCCTGTTTCTCTAGCGCCGCCCTAGTGGTCAAAAACCTGACCAGTAACTTTTGTTGGGCTTTGTCTAAAGATCATATGTGCCAATTCTTGACAAGATCGGTTAAAGTGTCTGGTCTCTGAAGGTTTTCTTGCTTTCAAAAATTTGAACTGTTGGTGGCGCTAGAGGGTAAGACTTAGTGGCATGTACGTTGGTGGGCGTGGTCAGGGCCATGCCCTGATGGCATGTGCCAAGTTTGGAATTTATAAGTCAAGGCACTGAAGAGATATGAGCTGACTTCCTGTGTGGCGGCTTTGCCGCCATATTTTATTGGCTCTCACCTGCCGACACTTTTGAAATTGAAAACTCTGACTCCTAACTTTTGTGAGGCTTGGTCTGAAGATCATGTGTGTCAAGTTTCGTGAGAAACGGACAAAATTTGAGACCCGTGAAACTTTTGGAAAGTTTGCACCTTGGCCTGTTGGTGGCGCTACAGCAAGCATGGTAATGTCTTGGAAATTGGTGGGTGGGGCCATACCTTTTGCCTTAATCAACTCTGCAAGTTTCAGCTTCATAGGTCCAAGTATTGCGGAGCTACTTGCATTAATGTTGTTAAAAAATTGATGATGTTGGTGGCGCTAGAGTTTTGGGGTCTGGGGTCTGTACATTGGTGAAAGTGATCAGTGCTATGAGTAGAATAAGTGTGCCAAATTTCACAACTTTTCACCAGACGGTTCTATGGGCTGCCATAGACTTCAATGGCAGAGGAAAGATGTTAAATAATAACTAGAAAATGTAATTTCGAGGAAATTACCAGTGCATGAAAATATAAATATACTGTATATTAACATAAAATGCAAAACAAACTTTTATTTGGAAACAGTTGGCAGGAGTCATAGTTGATAACAACTGACAGTTGAAATCTCTAAACAGTTAAATAGTTGAGTAGTTTAAATAGTTAAGTTATTTAATAGTGAATTATTGTAGTGAGGACATTTATTTTGAAACAGTTGTGGGCAGAGGAAATAGGAACAGAATCTGTAGTCTTAATAGAGCCAGATTGTATGCTTAAAGCCTGAGACAGAGTATATAGTTTAAAAGTTGAAATTAGTGTAATGGATGTTGATAGACAGAAAGTTGAATGGATGTTGATAGGCAGATTGTTTAATGGATGTTGGTGGATAGTTTAATGGGTGGATGAGTGAATGGTTTGAAGAGGATGAATGGATAGAAAGTTGGATGGAATGTGCCTTATATCCTTGTAGAATGGAGAGACACAGAGAGAGTTGGCCTAGTTAACCAGAAAGCAGTTGATATAGGTGCAATCAGTTTAACTGGCCCTTTGATGGGTCCTAGTAGTGAGCAGCTGGAAGTTGATACAGGTGCAAATCAAGTTAATTAGCCCATTGTGATGTAATCAGCCCATGTTAAGTCTATGGGGAAAAATAAGCTTGTTTTTTATTAATATCTCAAAAAGTATAAAGTTTACAAAAGTGAAAAATACATTCCCCACGTGTCCTTTTCAAGACCTACGTTACAAAGTTTGAACGAAGTTTCTACGTTAAACGGTTAAAGCTGAATTAGATGCAGAAATTTGGTGGGAAGAAGAAGAAGAAGAAGAAGAAGAAGAAGAAGAAGAAGAAGAAGAAGAAGAAGAAGAAGAAGAAGAAGAAGAAGAAGAAGAAGAAGAAGAAGAAGAAGAAGAAGAAGAAGAAGAAGAAGAAGAAGAAGAAGAAGAAGACTTCGGATAACAGAACAGTGCATTTTCATGCACTGTAATAATAAATATAGCTGCAAGCAGCAATGTGGGGGCCAAGCAGTTGAGCAGGAGTTGTCATGGCAACCCAATGTTGCTACATTATACACACACCCAATTAACCCCCCCCAGTCCCACACACACACATATACACAGATAAACTTCCTCCCCCACACACCCCAATAGCTCCCCACACATACGCACACCTCAAACATCACCAAATGTATTGTGCGTCCTCAGGTTGTAGTCACGAGTCCACATACCAAGTTTGGTGTCGATACGAGAAAGTGTTGCAAATTATAGTACCCCTAGTGGTTGAAGGTCACCAAATTTATTTTGTGTCCTCAGGATAAGGTCCCAAGTCCATATACTAAGTTTGGTTTCAATACGTGAAAGCATTGCTGAAATATGAGCCCCCTTTCTGTGATAATAGCGCCACATAGTGGTCAAAGGTCATCAAATTTATTGAGCTTCTTCCTAATTGGGTCCTGAGACCATGTACTGTACTGAGTTTGGTGTTGATAGGCGAAAGCCTTGCTGAGATATCACTTCACTTCCTGTTTGGCGGCTTTGCCGCCAAACTTGATTGGTCGTCACGGGCAACGGGTTTTGAACATGGTTCCAAAAAGCAATGCATTTGTGAGTCATGGTCTGAAGATCATCTGCGTCAAGTTTCGTGAAAATCGGACAAACTTTGTGAACTTTGATGCCTTTTAAGTGTTTTTGATGACATCCAATATGGCGGTTGGATCATTTATGTTGACGTCACATGTTCGCATGTGGTGGCCTAGGGACCTCTCATGGTATTAACAGATATCACTAATATGCTTTAATTCCAAGAACATGACACGTTACAGTCTAAAACGTCATTTTGCTAATTATAGCGCCACCTATAGGTCAAAAGTCATAACATTTATTGAGCCTCCTCCTAATTGGGTCCTGAGACCCTGTACTGAGTTTGGTGTTGATACGCGAAGGCCTTGCTGAGATCACTTCACTTCCTGTTTGGCGGCTTCGCCAATGGTCACGACGGGCGATGGGTTTTGAATATGGCTCCAAAAAGCAATGCATTTGTGAGTCATGGTCTGAAGATCATCTGCGTCAAGTTTCGTGAAAATCGGACAAACTTTGTGAACTTTGATGCCTTTTAAGTGTTTTTGATGACATCCAATATGGCGGAAGATCCAACATGGCGGAAATTGATGTCATGGGATGCGTCGAGTTCGGTCTCATCCAAGGATTCCAAATATACCTTAATGTTCAAAATGTGGTGTACGGTTCAAACGTTAAGTGCATAGATGCAATAAAAAAATTTAAATGTTGGTGGCGCTAGAGCACTCCAAGTGCAGACTTGAAATTTTGATAAATTAAAGATATGACTGTACCGAATCATTGTGCCGAATATCCCAACTTTTTACTGTATGGTTCAATGGCAAATTAGCGTTTCGTTTTAATAATAATAAGAATACGTAGAATCACTATGGGTTGCCTCGCAGCTTCGCTGCTTGGCCCCCAATAATAGGAAAAGCTAGAATCACTATGGGTTGCCACGCAGCTTCGCTGCTTGGCCCCCAATTTTACAACACACCTGGCTCCACTGGAAATAAATGAGCTGGCTTAAAAGCCTTCCATGCATATGGTCCATCACAGCAGGTCTAATTGAGGCACCCTCTCAAAAATCCACTTATATCTTGCATCATGTTGACTGTTTAGTATATATTATCTGTGATCAGATTTAACATATCACTAGCTATATTAGAGCTGTATTAAAATATAAAACTGTGACTGTAATACCCAAACAGAGGTAACAATTGGTACAATCATGTAATCTGGAATTATGTTGTAGGTTATCTTAATTGTATTGTGCCTTAATTTATACAAATGTATTACGTTAATTTATTGTTGTGAAAATCAATCTCTTACCCCATGGACTGCTAAGGGCAGAACCTGACAGACTTCCCTTGGTAGACCGGTCGGTTGGTGTGTGAGGAGGACCTCCTCTCTGCTTCTGACTGGCATAGAGCCATCGCCTCTGGTTGCCCTGCAGATCTCCTCTGCATATGCGACAGCCGTGTTGTTTGGATTTGCTGCTCATCACAATTCAGTCACACTAGAATAAACATTTGACAAAATATCCGGTCACGGTGACGTTGGTTGGAGTAACTGGGGTCTATGGACTGAACCTAATAACATTTACTAGGGCATCACGGACTACATCATGATGATAATCATTGCTTTTTTTCAATATTGTAATAACAACCTTTTTTCTAGACTGGGCCTTTGATTGAGAATTTGCACAAGTCAAAAACACAAAACCCCAAAAACGAATGCAACAGCAAAACCTATAAGGCGTAACAGAAATAACTGAAGCCCTATTGGCCACCACAGCTAGTGCACTTTATACCCGAGAATATAACCAACAAGGTGATAAACTTGCTTCTTTTGCTGAAAAAACGGCTTATGTTCCTGTAGGCCTACTGCGTTGTGACCATAGACTGTAAAAAAACATGATGTATAAATAGATGTGACATGCACTACTTTGACTTCAGCTCTAGCCAGGCAGCCCAGCAATATTATCGGGGGCCCCAGAATTATTGTCTGTCATAGGGCCCAAATTATCTAGCAGCGCCCCTGGCTCTAGCCCAAGGTGACTGGAGCAGTGATTTACAGTTAGGTCAGTATTTGGACGATGACCATTTTTGTAATTTGCTTCTGTAGCCTACACCATCTGATCTGAAACGAAGCAATTGAGATGTGCTAGGAGTGCAGACTTCAATTCAAGGTCTTGAACAAACTCAGGCGCGCCTGCAGGTGTACGTCCGTACGCACTGTGCGTACCATCAGGCTACTCAACAAGATAAAATTTCCTGTGTGTGTGTTTTGGCCCACCATACCTTCCCAACTATGGACAGTATCCCATTAGCTGCATGCCATCAGGCTACAATTTACAATTTTCTATTGAAGTTAGTGAACACGTTATCAAAACACGCGCACACATTTTGTTTGAGCAGGAGAGAGAATACGCACGCAGGCACGCAACTAGGCTACTTGTTTTCTTTTACTCTGCTATCTATATTATCAGCACACAATGTTGAGATAATTCACTAACTCACTCATCATGGATATCACAAGTTTAAACAACGAAAACAGAAAGAATGGATGCAGCAAAGCTAGGAGTTATTCCAGATGGGCAAGAACAAGGTAACATTTTTCATGTAACATATTGTGTATTAGTGTAGGCTACATATCTTAAACTGTGTAGGCTACGTTTAAACAGTAGGGCCTATTGCGAGTTTAATGTCAGCATGTCGACTTTAAAGTCGACACGTCGAGATTAAAGTAGATATGATATTTCAACTTTATTCTCGAAATGTCGAGTTTAATGTCGACATGTCGACTTTTAAGTCAACATGTCGAGTTTAATCTCGCCATGGCAAAAAATATTTTTTCTTCATGTGTGGCCCTAATACTCCGTCGTAGGAAACGGACAAATATTGTCCATGTGTGAATGCGTACCATAGCATTAATTCCTGCAGGCGTCCCTGAGCAAACTTAGTATTGCACTAACCTTTAGGGATTACAGACATGTTTTAAGCATTTTAGGCTCAAAAGTAATTGGACATATTTCATACAGTTGCTGTGTATGCGACAAGACACAAGTCCAAAAGTCTCTAAAGTTGCCGAAATCAGAGAGCAGGAGAAACTTTTGCAACAGATTATTCCCTACCCTAGTGCATATCCACTGAACTCGTTTTGATGTGTCGTAGCGCGAGCGTGACACACCTAGGCTACGTCTGTTTAGTGTAACCTTCATTTGTATCGGCGAAGTTTAGGCAACTTTTGTACACGAAACAGGGCAAAAACGTGTTGTAAAATATCACATAGTTATACTATTTGTGGAGGCAACGACGCTAGACTATAATGAACCAATCTCAGTGAGGCATTTGGGCTGTCAAGAAATAGCCTAGGAAATCAATAGAATATTTGAGTCGGCTAAGCCACGTGAAAATGAATGTCTATCATGAAGAAGAAGAGCATTTTCAACTTAGCTTACCTGCACCCTATTTATTTCGAAATCTTGCATTGATAGCCTACTGTGAGACACCTTCAAGTCGGTAAAGTATGAGGTAGGCTATACTTCGAACAAGGAAATCACACTAGCCTACGTGGTGGTGTAGCTTACCACAATGTAGACCCGTAATACTGGTAGCCTTGGATAGTCTAGCAGTCTATAGTTATAGGCTAATAAGTATAGCTATATTAATCATATGTGGGTTCATAAAACAGCTTCAACAAAATGTAGGCTACACATTTATACAATGACTACCGTCAACAACATTTTGAGATTGAAGGACACCTTACACTGTCGAGCAGGAACTGAATTCCGTCGTTGAAACCTGGAGAGAGAACCTTGCACTCTACCTTGTTTACGTCATTAGTAATACCTGTTTGAGTTGTTGATACCCACCAGCTGATCTGGAGGGCGTGTGTTGACTAGCCTAAACATTCAAAAACATTATTTCAAAAGTGGCAATGTTATTTGCGTGACTGCAGGCCAAATATTTATAAATTAATATAGCAACTAATCATAAGGTTCAAGCGGATTTACAAATATAGGCAACATTTGTAACATACTGTATCATTCTCTAGGCTAGGCCTACATAGGTAGGCCTACATTTGTCTTTTCTGGCTATTACATTAAAATATTTCATATAGTGCCTTGGCATTCTTAAGGGACTGCTTGACTAAAGATATGATTCATTTTTTCCATTTTATTTTTCTATTGTGTATAATAATCTCAGAACATGCGGTCTGCCCCGTCTAATTGTAACCTATGTGCAGACAACATCTTGTGACTGAGCATGGGAGACCTATGGCCCTAAAATGACTGGACTTCTGAAATTTTCTAGGCAACTGGAGGGGCTGTTGCTTATGCGAGAGCACAAATGTCAGAATGATTTGGTTCAGATTTTACCCTGTCAGTTTACTAGTATCAAGTCTGGAAAATGCAAACTGACACACATCCCATTCCCATTGACCATCATGTTAAAATGTTCAACTTTACAGCAGAAATAAAACATCTTCACAGCCTGGTACAGGTTGGACTCTAGGCCTACAGCTAATTTTCTTGCTCATGACAAATGTTCATGATGCAGCCACGAGTCTCATTCAATTGGATGTTTTAGTGCTGCACTGGGCCAAGAAGATCTATAGCCTACTACATGGATGTGTAGCATAAAAGAGTGCTTGCAACCGTTTCAGCAATTTCTGCACAGAGGTGGAGACCTTATTTCACGTAGGCTATCGGCTATTTAAGTACTTGACCAAAAAGGATACTATAAAGAGCACAACAAATGTATGTAATGTATATTTAATCTGGATAGCCTAGTTTGACAGCACAGCAGCAATAGAGATAGACAGGAAGCAAGTTGTTGACCTATCAACATGGAACACTTAAGTATTTGGTGGCATAAAGTGCATGCAGAATTAAGACATAACAGTAGTCATAAAAAGTTGAGAAAATCATTTAATCAGTGTGCATAATATGCTGATGGGAATAAACAGTGGATAAAACATAGACTGTGTTGGAAGTAACAAAGAGAGAGAGCTAGGCACACATCTCTCAAGCGAAATGCAAAACAAAAGGTGTACATGGCAAAGTAAATTATAGGTACAGTGAATTCTGCGTCTCCTCAACCTCCACCCTAATTCCTCTTTGAGATCATCGAAGAAGCCATGTAAGTAAGGGATAATGGATGACAATGCGTTCGTTATCAGGAAAATAATGCATGTTTGAGGTGGTAATGCTGCCCCGACGCGCAGCAGAGTCTATACTTTAAGCCCGTAGCCATTCCTCAATGCAACTAGTGTACACTTCTTCAACATGAGGCCATTTTATATGTTCAATACCATCAAGTTCACATTGCACCAGATCTTTCCGCAGGTCAAGGGTTCTCAAGCCAAACACATCTTTCAGATACCACTGGAAAAAAAACATGAACAATAATTTCAATTATGGTAGCTATTGAGCAACTACAGCAATAACTAGCAAAATAATATTTCCCATAGGTGGAAAAATAAAGTTTGTTGCTTGGCTTTCACAGCAAAAAAGGCTTTGTAAAAATTCCAATTTAAATGTCAAGTCACTGAGAAAACAAAAATGAACAACAATGGACAACATCTTTTCTAAGATGTTTTGTTCCTTAAAATCTATCTTAAACAACAACACATAGCTGATGTTTTTTTTTTTTGCCTCTGTTAATTCTCTGGTACCTCAGTTACCACTGAAGTTTACTCAATTTGGATATGTTTTCTGTTACCTGCTGTAAATTTGTATGTGGTTTCATAAAAATTCCAAGGCACCCAGGCACCAATCACAATTGCTTATCCGGCATGGGGTGATGCTTTTATGATGACAGAGCAGTGCATTCAATGCAATTAATAGCTGTGCTGATGGCAACAAGGTTAAACAGATATGGATATGTATTTTCTTTTGAATTGAGTAAGCAACTGCATTTAAAACCTTTCACTAATTGTTAGGTGCCTGGAAGTCGTAATTCAATGAAAACTTCCCAGACCAATCTCAACTGAGACTTGAGAAGTGGTCTGGTGTCAACAAACCCATAGTTAGTGTCTGGTTCAATATCTTTGATGACTGTAATTTACATAAAAACCCAGTGATTCATTTATAGTGTGATAGAACTCACATTTGTATTCCTCATGTCGACAACATTTCCCTTATCATCATAAAAACTGAAAAGACTGGAATATAAAAAGAGAGCATAGACCTCACGTAAATGTATACATTCTCAGAATATCAATTTTCAGAAAAAAATATTTTGTAATTTTTACCATTCACTGTAGTAATATGTAATGTGTAATATGTAAAACAACTTTTAAAATCTGCATTATAACAAAGACAGAAATTCTTGAGACCTGGATTGCCAAGGAGAGATTAGTCCGTCATCACGACCACCAATCAGAACAAACTTTTTTATTCTTAGGAAGTTGTTCTTCCAAGCTATTAGAAAACAGAGACAAACAAAGACACAAAACAAGGGTTAAGGTGAAGGGATTTTTTTGTATGTTTATGTCTTCTATGTGTTTATGTGTTTTTCTGTTCTCTGGTTGTGGTGTGTGGTGTATGGACAATTAGTGTTGTTTGTGTGTCTCACACAAACATACAATGTCGCAATGGAGCAACTAAATGAACACAAAACAAATTTCAGACCTGTCTGACAAATAAAGTATTATCTCTTTCTTATCTTACAACACTGTGACATATCAGCAACCCAAATAGAGTTAATCAATCAACATTCAAGGAACATTTTGAAATGTAAATCTGGAAATATTTTTAATGTGTCAGTTGTAGTATCAGTATGAAGCCTCCATGAGGCCATGAAGCCTCTATATACAATAAAGATTCTAATCTACTAATAATCCCATCCATAATTGTATTACATTTCACACCAGTAAGTAAGATACTCATTGCTGTGAATATTATTCACAATTCGCCTTATTCACCCAAAAAAAAGCTCACCGAAAAAGAAGGGTTCACTGGCCTGTTCTTTTTCAATGAGTTTTTTTTTTTTGGCAGTTTGCAAACGGAGTGCATTACCACCACCATCTGCTGGACTGAGGTGTAATGGCAAGTGTACCCTTTAGCCTCGTTCTGGCCGCCGGGTGAATAAGGCAAATGTGGCACTACTCCATAAATGAATTATAATGAGCTCGAGTAATGACCTCATAGAGGTCAAGTTTCCTGAAATATCCTAATTTTGGAAAAGTGCTTTTGAGCTATTGCCAAATAAGTGCTTTGAACCAACCCCACTTCAGGGGCCGCTAGCACATCCGGACACAGGGCAGAAACAGACAAACACTATATGACCACTAGCACTATTTATTTTTAGCTACCGTATATTTGTATTCTGTCCAGCAATAATTTGTGCAATGTAAGACAGTTTGTCAGTCTCTAGTGACTCAATTGATAAAGGGTGAAGTCAGTGACTTATTGATAAGTAGCTGATATGATGAAAGATTCATTCTGTCATAGAACAGTTATCATCATTGATAACCCTGACATCTAAAACCATGAAATTTAAACTGATAAACAGTTAGCCTTTACTCTTTGTTACCTTATCCTGTGTTCTCGCTGTTGTGTCCTGTTTTAGCTATCATCGTTTTTTCATGTGTCAAACGCTACTGGATGCATAAATTTCAACCTGAATCAAAAAAGTATCTCTCTATCTAGAGCAATTCAGGGGCCAATGCTTCGAAGAATGCATTTTACCTAACATGGGCCTTCTGTGACTGCGAAGACCATCAGAAAGTAGGCTACTGTCTATCTGATAACTAACTATGCAGCTAGCTGATCTGATCTAAGCAGATATTGACAACAACTTAAATTGAACATACATAAGTTATGTGATTGACAGAATGAAAAAACAGAACTAAGTCTAAGAACTGAAGAAAATTGGTACTTGTGATATTTGCATGTGTTCTGTCTCCATTTAGTAAGGCCAAATATGTATTGCCACTCAGGAACATCCTCTGGTGGTATGGGTCTGGAAAAAAAAAAGAAATTCAAAAACAATTACAGTGCCATCCACAATTATTTACAATCCTGGTTAAGTTAAATAAAAAAGGTTTATAAGAGATTCATCTTGTGGTGTATTATTAGCTTATAGCTTAATCCTAGCCTGGAAGCCAGCCATGACTATAACCTACCCACAAAATTTCAGGAATTGAGTTTAGCTATGTCAGGCTATCTTAATCCTGCACTGAAATTAAAAAATGACATGACACAATGACACAATCACATTTTTAAAAAGTCTTTAGGAACTTTCAAAAAAGTCTGAAGCCGTTATTTTAAGGTAAAATAACTACTTTGTGCTGCTTTAAGGCAATTTAAGGCAAAATGTTTCAATTAACTACAATTGTGACAAACCAAACCACTTATGCTGTAAGCAAGCAGGGCTATTTGTTTGTCCAAATATTTACAAATTACTACGTAACATTCAGATAATTCATTTGAATGATTGTTGAAATATTTGTTTGAATGTTCTTCATTCTCATTTCATCTGTGTTATGACCCCCTGTACCCCCATAGTGGAGACCAGGTGTTATTTCACATATAAAATTAATGTTTACATAAATGTGAATTATGTGAATGGTGCATAGATGTATATTCGACAACATTTTGTAGTTATTTTGGCAAAAAATTGAATTACCCGCAGTAATACAGTAAGTATGGTGACTGCATCTGAGGACTCAATCTGAGGTCTTAATCGAATACTGTTTGAATGAGAAGCTCTCAAAACTGTTCGAGTCAACTATATTTGAGATATCTAATATTTGGGATTTCTCTCTAAGTTTGGTATAGGAACTCCTGTACAACAAAATTCCCCAGAATTTTCTCTGGATGATTTGACATGGATTGACCTGACAAATACTTAAGGTGGGATTGGCATAAAAATGATGGATGACAATGGTGAAAAGATGGCCACTGTCATTTAAGGTGGTGCGGGTCAGTGATATTGTGTGGCTGTTTTTCCTCCAAAGGGCCTTGAAACCTCATTCTGGTACATTGCATCATGGAATCCATGAAATACCAGGAAGTTGTACAAAGATGACGACTTTTTCATAGATTTCATCAAATGTTCCTGATTACATTACATAAAATTATTAAAAATATGCAGTCTTAATTTGCTTAATTGATTAGTAATCACACTTACCATTCCAGTAATTACATACAGATACCATCTGTCCTATCGCAGTGTAGCAGAATAGATAAAGCATTTTCTTTGACATGCTGGACCACCAAAATCTGGAATCAATACCTAGACAGGACAGAGGTAAAATACTGTAGGTGATAATGTACATCTGATTAATGTTCAATATACAAATATTTCAGGAACATTTCGAGGCCATACTGACCTCCATACTGCCCTGCCAAAGGAGCAGACAGAAATATTGCTGAGTGTATGTTGTGGTCATCGAGTGTAGCAAGTAGCCCTCTACAAATCATACCACCTATGGTGAGAGAAAAGAAAAATCTCAGATTATCTGATCAGATCACTAAAACAATATGATTGACTAGAGAGAAGAGATAACCTTGAGAGTAACAGATGAGATGGACTCCATCTGAAGAATTTTGCATGATGGGATAAATTGCTTTCTTGAAGCCCTCCACCTGTTTCCACAGAGGCTGAATGCTGTCGTCATCATTGTATAGGTCAATGGCTATGACTGTTGTACCTGGGTGGGACTGAAACAAATAAGCGATGTGTGTAGTCAGAATAAATGGTCTGAATGAATTTGAGTTTGTAGTGATATCTTTAGGAGCTTGTTATGACCAGTGCTGCAGTGTATTTTTTTTTATTTCAGAGATTTTCTGTCCGTGATTCTTGATCACCAACGCAAATTAAACTTGTCTGGCTTGTAGTCCCACTGGTCTGATAAGGAATAGAATGGGGTCATTAATATACAGTAATAGTAGATCCTAGAGTTGTGTCCATTCATGCTTTAAATGAACTTAAAGAGTTACAAATTAGTGATCTGATTGGATCACACTACACTGTAAAACCCGACAAGTTAATTGAACTCAAAAAATTGGTGAAACCGATTACACAAAAAAAATTAAGTAATAGTAACTCGGTTTTGCTAAGTCAAAGAAACTTAACTTTTTTAATTAGTGTTCACTAGCAAATTTTGAGTGTGTTCAACAAGGTTTTTTTTAAGTTAAAGAAACATCAACTAGATGAGTTCACAGTAATTAATAAAATTAAGCTTAGATAGCTTAATTGGATTTATTAATGTCAGCATGAAATATTTAATTTTGCTTCAACCAATTCTTTAAATTAAATGTAAAACTTAAAAGTTTTAATAATTTCCAGGAAGTTGAACAAACTTGTCCATTTTGTTTAGTTTCAACTTAGGACTTGAAAGAACATTATTAAAAAGGTTGACGAAGGCCAGTGAAATTCTTCTTAATCTTTTATTTTCATGTAAACCATGGAAACAAATACAGGTTGGAGTTCAGGGCTGTAGTGGAGGCTAAATAAAAAAAACACAGTTTAGATCAAGGGCGCAAGACTAGATAGATAGATAGATAGATACTTTATGACAAATGCCTGACCAATGCTAAGAAATTCAACAATCATTTCAATCCAAAACAACAGGAGTCTTCTTTGGGCAGATGGATGCATTTTCACTGTTCGTGCTGATCAGAATGAGTTCAACAGTAAGGTCCTCAATATCTGAGAACTCCGTTTGAGAGACCTGAAGAAATGAACAAATTCCTACAGCTTGAATGAATCGCCTCTGACAACTTGGGTTGCTGTAGAAAAGGAGGGACTGATTTGATTTGGCCACTGCACCTGTATGGCCGGGTTAGGTGAAGTGTGCTCACATGTAGTGTACATCAGGAATCTGTAAGAGACTGTACATGCACAGAAGTTGTTTGCGGTGCAGTGTCTGCAAACAGGAATTGGCAAAACGCAAGCGTGCACAAAGAAAACAAATGAAAAGTGCTAAATTTTGAATTGCACTGTTAGACAGACAATTACAGATTTATTCAATAAATAAATAAAATGCATACATAGATAAATAAAACAGATGAATACAAATAAATACAATGCACAAAGGTATTTAAAGTAAAAATGTAATACAAGTATTATTGTAATATATAAAATGTCATATATTCATTATTATTATTATTTACAGTGTATGTTTGTATAAATAAATCATTGCATATTGTGTAATTTGTAAGGGCACAACACACATGGACTACTTTGTCTAAAACTGTTGTTCGGCCTCCCCATCCCTTAGATATGAATATGACTGTTCCTTGTGGGGATATGCCTATTAGGTATTTCATGGTGTGATGATGTTTATAGGTCAAATATGTGTGTGCTCTTGCTTCTAAGTCTTTGGGGTTTTCTATAAAAATTTCGAAACAATCAATTATGCAGGCACATCTAGGGTAAGTTTGTCTAAATATCATGGGCATTGACAGCCGAAGCTCTTCTCTCTGTGGCCAAAATAGAAATGATGGGACAAGCTTTCCATGTCTTTCTCCCTTTTCCTCCTTTTGGTGGCAGGGGTGTGAGAGAAGACAGACGGAACCCAATCAGGGGACAGCGGGTCATCAGATTTGGCACCTGAAATAATAAAATAAGATAATATAATAGATAAAACACGTTATTGCCACACAAGGTTTTGGGTATTTTCAACATTGAGTCCTTTCTAGTAACTATCAAGTCTGTTAGCAAGCTACTTGCATAAGGGACTAGGATTAACTAGCTAAATTGTGTGAAGCAGACAAGTTTTTTTTTTTTGTTTATAATCGAGCAGTAATAATTCCTCCGTAAATAATCTAGCTCTACTGTTGGGTCATTTCGTTGTCATTGAAAACCATAGATATCACAAACCTCAAAACAACCTACTGTATCACACAACTTTTGTTGTTGTTAGCAAAAGACGACAGCTGTTAGCCTAGCTTAGACTCATAACACAAACAGCTGACTCGCGGAACCAGCTGGTGGTGTTGATTGACTAAACTACAGGGTAACTTAAGACACGATTAATTACATGATCATACACCCATTGTATTCAAATAAATGTTGAAATTACCTTTGATGAAATGATCACTGCACAGACGTGTAGGCCCTATACTGTGAAGGTTGCCAGGTCCTATTTCCTGAAACGATTTCACGTAGCCTATATCCATAGTTGTCTTCTCTCTAAATTCTCCTTATATCAGATCCGGTAAAAACATAACCCCGGCTTATCTCCTCGGCGGTTAGTGCATCCAATCGCACAACAACTATCTGGCATGTTATTTACACCTCAAAACACCAACTTTTGTATAGTAAAACTGGCGACGTCCTGGCCAGATCCTAGACTAATTTACTGGATTTCGTTGCTGGAGAACGCAAGGAGAACGACGTTCTTGCCCGCCAGCCAGTGGTTGTGACGTCACGTGCAAAGTATGAATAGGCTAGCTCGTTGGTGCTGTACACAATGTAAGCTTTATTTGTATAGCACATTTCATACACAGAATGCAGCTCAAAGTGCTTTACATTTGAAGCATGTAACACAATAATAGTCAGTCAGTCATTATCAATCACTTTTCTTCATTGCTAGGGGCCGTTTATGATCCACTCGGCAACATATCAAAAATATAGAAAATGACGTGTCATAAGACTGGCAGCCTTAACCCTCTTACCCCCCACAAGCACGCCATATGGCAACTGTGGCAAGGAAAAACTCCCATATTCCAGGAAGAAACCTTGAGCAGAACCTGACTTAATAGGGGGAGCCCATCTGCTTCTGGCTGGCTGCGCCCTCCAATAGCAGCAGATGTAGAATAATCTGAAAAAGTAGTCTACAGGATAAGATGAGTTAACTAAAAGCTTTCCTGTACAGGTATGTTTTCAGATCTTTTTAAAAAAAAATATTTACTGAACTCGCCTGCTTGATGTACAGAGGCAGGGTGTTCCATAGTTTGGGGCCATAATGGATAAAAGCAGCTTCTCCACTTTGTTTGTAGAGCACTTTGGGTACGATTAAAAGATTAGAATTGGATGATCTAAGTTTCCTTTGTGGTTGATAAGATATTAAAAGCTCAGAGATATATGAAGGTGCTATGCCATTCAGAGCTTTGTAAGTAATTAACATAACCTTAAAATCAATTCTATAGGAAATAGGGAGCCAGTGCAGTTCAGCCAACTCAGGGGTGATGTGTTCTCTCTTCTTAGTCTTAGTTAAAGGAACCATATGTAAGATTGTGGCCAAAACTGGTACTGCAATCACTTTCAAATGACTGTAGAGAGGTGTATCCCCTCCCCGTCCCCCCTGACTCGAGGTTGCCAACCCGTATGCCGAAACACTACTGACTTTGTGATTAGTAGATAGGTGGAGGGTGGCGCAACAGGCCAAAACACAGAATGACATGACAAAACACAACATCAACATCAGTTGAGGGCTGCAACTTCACTTTTTAAATGACAATATCCTGGCCGGACTACTGTTGTCAGTGATATAAGTATTTGAAATGAACATGATTTCTTAATGTCTAGTGACATATTAGGGCCATTTTATGATTAATTGGAATACATTTCTTACATACGGTTCCTTTAAAAGTCTAGCCGCAGAGTTCTGTATGAGTGCCAATTTCTTTAGATGTTTTTTGGGAAGACCAGTGAAAAGTGCATTGCAGTAGTCTAACCTGCTAGTGATAAAGGCGTGAATTCGTTTTTCTGCATCTTGTTGAGTTAAAAAGGGCCGCACTTTGGCAATGTTTCTCAAGTGGAAATAGGCTGTCTGAGTAACTTTACTGATATGGGGCTTAAAACTTAACTCTGCATCTAAGATGACACCGAGGCTTGTTACTTTTGGTTTGACCTGGTGCGCCAAGTTCCCCAGATTACTAAGAACAATATCTCGCTTTAGTTTTGGTCTAACCAAAAGTACCTCTGTTTTGTCATCATTTAGTTTCAAAAATGTTTTGCTCATCCACTGATTAATGGAGGTTAGGCATGCAGTGAGGGAGCAAAGGCCATCTGGGTTAGTTGGCTCCAAAGAAATATACAATTGGGTATCATCTGCGTAGCTGTGGAAGTTTACATTATGCTGACTTATGACGTTTCCCAATGGAAGCATATATAGGGAAAATAGCAGGGGACCAAGGCAGCTCCCCTGGGCCACACCAAAAGGCAAGTCATGTTTTTCAGATACATGATCTCCTAGACTGATATAAAAATCTCTGCCAGTAATGTAGGTTTGAAACCAGTTTAGAGCATTATCAGAGAGACCCACCCACTTCGCAAGGCAGTGAATTAGGATGCTATGATCAATGGTGTCAAATGCCGCACTCAAATCCAGAAGAAAAAGGATTGAGACTTTGTTTGAGTCAGTAGCCAGTCTGAGATCATTGACTATTTTTACTAGAGCCGTTTCTGTGCTGTGATTTGATCTAAAACCTGATTGGAATTGTTCAAGGATACTGTTTTCGTTGAGGAAGGTATTTAACTGATTACAAACAACTTTTTCAAGTACTTTGCTCAGGAACGGTAGATTTGATATAGGCCTGTAGTTGCTCAGATTGGTATGGTCAAGATTTTACTTTTTAAGTAAAGGTTTCACAACAGCGGTTTTAAAAGCAGTTGGAAATATACCTGTTTCTAATGAGGTATTTATTACCTTGAGAATAAAGGGAGCTAAGCTATCATATACTAGTAGGGATTGGATCTAAAACACATGTTGAGGAGCCGGTTTGAGTTATAATTTTACCAAGCTCAGATTGATAGTGCTAAAGGACCTTAATTTTGGGGGACTGTTTTTGGGTGTACTATCAAACATATTACTTGTGTTACCAATAAGCCTCCCTTATAGAAATGACTTTGTTTTTGAAGAAGTCTGCAAATTCTTTGCATCTTAGAGAGGATGCCTGACTGAGTGTATCAAAAGGTGTTTGATGCAATAGCCTATCAATGGTAGAGAACAACACCCTAGAGTTTCCACTGTTTTCAGCAATTACCTTAGAGAAGTGGTTCCTTCTCTCATTCCGAATAGCTCTATTATAATTTGCTATTTTTTCTTTTAGAATGGCACGGTGAACCTGTATCTTAGTTTTTCTCCATGTTCTCTCAGCTTTTCTACATGATCTTTTTAGATCATGGATATTTTCGTTCATCCAAGGTGTCAGTTTGCTACAGGGCCTTTTTTTAGTCTTTAAGGGTGCCACTCTGTCAAGCAGAGCGCCTAATTCACGATTGAGAGCCTCTACCATTTGATCAATGGGATGATGTAAAATATCTACATTTATGGAGTCTATAAGAGCTATGAACTGCTGTTCTGCTCTAATGTCCAAGAGTCGTGATTTGATTGCAATTTCGGGATGAATTTTTGGAGTATGTAGTACTACATTAAAAGATACACAATAATGATCAGACATATTTATATCATTTACTGATAAGTCTGTGACTTCTATCCCTCTAGAAATGAGTAGATCGAGGGTGTTGCCAAGGTTGTGGGTGGGTCCTGTAACATGCTGCTTTAGCTCTAAACTGTCCAACACATTAAGGAACTTACTGGCTTTAGCATCAGTTGTCTTATTGACATGAATATTAAAGTCGCCATTTACAATTATCCGATCATAGCTAGTGATGATGAGCGACATAAGTTCAGAAAACTGGTCGAGAAAGCCAGTCCATAGTTTAGGAAGGTTAATAGAAGTACAGCTGGGTCAGCCTTCAGAGTGAGGGCAATATACTCAAAGGAAGCGAATTCGCCAAAGTTGACTCTAGTGCAACTATATTTGTTTGAGAGAATGGAGGCCTTTGCCTTGTCTAATTGAGTGGAAGAAATTATAATTTGGGGGACAACTTTCAACAAGAACAGCTTCGCTGTCTGAAGTCAGCCAGGTTTCAACAAGAAACAGAAAATCCATTTTTTTTCACTAATAAAATCATTGATTGCAAAGGTTTTGGTAAGTGCACCTATATTTAGTAAACCCATGTTAGCTGAAAATGCCATGGTTTTTGAGGAATATGCTGAGGTATGGAAAGAATATTTGTTAGGTTTCTAGTTTTAAATTTGTCTTTTCTTTGTATAAGTTGGGTAGAAATCAACGTTGGAATAGAACTATAAGCATAAGTCATGCTATTGCATGAAGCAGCTTGATCTATGGTAGTAGTATTGTATGTTACCCTGCAGAAAACATTCTCAGACCCATCCACATGTATAATGCCATTCGAATCAATACCTGGGGGGCGTGAATCTGTAATATTTTCAGTGGCATTGACATTCTGTAGAATGACAAGGTCCACGTATGGCAGAAGATCCGCCTACAAATTTGCAACAATTTGCGTGGGGAAGTTGCTTGCTTCAAGAAAGTAAGTTTGGCTTAACTGCATATAACTCGTGTGCAGTCAACGTTACGATCTACTTGGTGCAAAATGTGGAGAAATAGGCTACTTGTGTGATCACAATGTTCTTCTGTAACCTAACTACATTTATGTTGCAAATGTAAAACAGTGCACCTTGCCCTGCACCTCTGACCGACCATATCCTAGCCCCAGTTTTTTTCCCACGCTTTCAATTTTTTCAAATGACTTAAAGCGGATGAGTGCTGACAACTTAAAAGTTCAAATTTGTTCAAGTAGCCTAACACATACGATTAGAGTACTATGAACTGTTTTTCATTTTTGAGTGTTTACAAATCAAAAACATTGTTTTACTTGTACTGTTCGGTTTTACAGTGTAGTAAACTATTTCAAATAGTTTTTCAACTATTTTCAAATCTAGGGTGTTGACGATACTGTGATTGCAATGATTTGCTACTTTACAAAACATTCAGTCTATTTTAGATGCTCTCTGTATCATTTAAGTCAATTGAGGGTACGTTCAGACTAAGCGTCTTTTTCTCAGCTGCCGGCGTCCGTTTTACATTATAACCCTATGGAGTAGACCGTGTTTTCAAAAAAGTCGTCGGCTTCTTTTAAAACGCGACTGCAACCGTCTTTTTCTGCAGCTCAAAAGTTGAGAAATGTTCAACTTCTAGCGGAAAAACGCCATACGTCATGCTGTCTTTTTTAACTGACAAAAGCAGAGAAACCCACCATTTTCCCCTACAAAAAGATACCATGGAAGCTGTTATTGATGCCAACTGGGCTGTTATTGGACTAAAATGTCACTATAACACATGATTTCAGGCACTAAAGGCTTGAAATGGCCAGCAACTGTATGTGATTTTTTAGGGTACAGTAACAGCCATTCAACATTTTCATTTACATTTTCATATGTCATGTAAAAGCCAAACATTATTAGATAGCCTACTTACCTCTGAGATGAACTTAATCAAACTGCTGAACTGCCCAGGCCCATCAAAAAGTCCATGAACAAGTATGACTGGCTTATATCCATCTGTCACTGCCACATATGCACAGAGCAAAAATGAATACATAAATGGACAATTAACAAACTTACGCAATAGGTTCGTCATATTTGCTTGTCATGCAAACAATGTGCTATGAATTATATAGCTTATCTTCAGTGTATGTTTAATCTATAACTTGAGAGTGTCAGGGTCTAACTGAAACTGTGTTGAAATAGTTTTGTTGACACTGCTTCCCATTTCTGAAGAGACAACTTTCATTGGAGGATAGGCTATTTCCCATTTATGAGGTAAAAGTCCAACAGCACATTAAAGTGCATTGTAGTGGCTATCTTAACATTTGTGTTTTCTGCTGAATGCTGTTATGTGTGTTAACCTGTAGGCTAATTCTAAATTCTGCTAATGCTGAATTCTACTTACATAGGATGATGGAGAGCTCTCACAATCCAAGCTTTAGGGACCTTTAAATTGACCTTGCCTTTCCCGCCACTTCCTCATTTCTATTTGTATCGAAAGCTTGCAATCTTTAAATAGATTCATCTCTCACATCCCATGTTTTTTTGTCTAACTCTGATGATCTCTTCAAGGCTATTCTGTCACCTTACCATGCTCTGATCACAGTGTAAGTTCTTGTTCTGTTTGTCAGTGATGTAGTACTCGAGTCCGGTCTCGGACTCCAGACCGATTTCTGCTTTCTCGGACTCGACTCGGACTTGTTCCTTCAAAGACTCGGTCTCGGACCACAATGGGAGGAGAAGGACTCGTAATTTCAGACCGAGTCCTCGAGACCAGCGCATTTTTTTACGTCCATATTAAAAAAAAAATGAAAATGAAATTTCACGGCGGCCACGTCTTTGCCCCTTGCGTTGGCCTTGGTGCCCCCTTCTTTCAATATTCTGCTTTGCGTCCGTTTAATAGTGATTTTTAGGCTATTTAGCCTATAGCCTGTCAAAATAATCTTAGCATCACAGCGCAAACTACTGTAAGTCAGTCTTACACAGTGGAGAAAATGACTCTCGAATGAATACTCGCAATCATTAAGCCTACTCATCACACAGACACATGTATCACACCACATGAAAGAGCTTTTTCTCAGCTTTTAAATGATGTTAGCTGCTAATTGCTGTGGTGAACGGTTCGCGAGAAAAGTAAATAATATAATTAAATTTAATCATAACATCTACATAAGGTGCTATACCCATCTCCCCTACCCATTCATCTCGGTGGAATACTTCACAAACCCTTAGTTCCACACATGACAAACCATATATCAGAATAAACAGCAGACCTTACCAGAAATAAAGCAGTCCCCTGTACAGTAAGCCATAAGGTCTACATTCATGTCTCCAACTTTGGTCTTTAGGTTTCAAAATGTGTTTAAACTGTTCTTCATGATTTTATAACAGGCCAAATACAAAATAAATGTTACAAATATTGCCTAGATAT
Organism: Alosa sapidissima; assembly: GCF_018492685.1. Taxonomy (NCBI): domain Eukaryota; kingdom Metazoa; phylum Chordata; class Actinopteri; order Clupeiformes; family Clupeidae; genus Alosa; species Alosa sapidissima. The sequence goes on from NC_055966.1 coordinate 3,151,177, forward strand.
AGGTAAATATTAAAATCAGAGGATATACAGCTGAGTAAGAGTTTGTGAAAGGAGTCTTAATGATCAAAAAATGCTAAGCATGCATCTAGGCTATTTGAGTTTCTTGCTGAAATTGTTCAATACATGATTCCATAACAGGCCAAATATAAAATAAATATAAATATTAAATATAGCCTAGACATCTAAATATTAGATGATCAGATGATTTACAGTTCTATGTAATATGTCATGTTTCATGTTTTTGTAATGTTTCATACAGTGATGCAGGTCTACTGCTGTGAATAGGCTAAATACAACTTTGATTATTTTTATAGCTCACTACTGTATAGTTAACTTTGGCCTTGGTGCCCTGACATGTGGCCTTTGTGCCCCCCACCAAATATGCCCAACTGAAGGCCAAGTGGCCTTAGCCCCTAAAATGGTGAAATTCTAAGCCTGGGCCTAACTTAATTGGGGTGATATTAAATCATGAATATGAAAACTGACATGTTTTTATGGTCTTGGTCTCGACTCGGTCTCGACTCCTAAAGGACTCTGTCTCGACTCGGACTTGCTTCCTCAAAGACTCGGTCTTGACTCGGACTCGACTGTATTTGAAAACCAACGGACTCGGTCTCGACTCGGTCTCGACCCTTCAAAGACTCAGTCTTGTCTCGGACTCGGCATAGGCGGTCTCGTCCCCATCACTACTGTTTGTTTGTTTGTTTATGTATGTATTCATTCATTACTTTTATTAGATTATATGTTCATATGTTGATTTAATTACTTAAAATAGATGGAAACATGGCTATAGTAGGCCTACTATTTTAGTACACTATATTCAATTCAATTCCATTTTCAATTGTATTTCATCATATAGCAACAATAACAATTGAAATCAAGGCACCTTAGAGTCCTCAGAGCCTGAGACTCCTGAAAGCAAGCACTAAGGTGAAAGTGCTAATTTCATAATGACTCTAGGGCTGTCTCAGTGTTGTGGTGGTGTAATGATTGCCATGTTGTCACTTGATGACCTAACATGTCCAGAAACACCTTGTTAAAACCAATGATTGTAAGACTGAAGGGGCATTGGTCAACCCATCGTGGCCAGATGTGATATGCGTAGAACAGACAAGCAGACATACAGACCTGTGTTCTTTGCTTTATAAATAGATGATGGCAAAGATGTCCGTGAAACATACGTTAGAAAGTAAATACCAGTAAATAAAAGCAGATCAGAAGCAGATGAGGCAGACATTTCTGTTGAAATGTTATATCTTTATTGTATACTCGTAGCATTACATGCATAATGAAATCAAGTCCACTCCACACCAGCCTGAGCTTTGGAATAGAATCAAGCATCACGGCAGGCGGTCAGGACTACACTCATGCCCAGCCCAATCGCTACAACTAGAAAACTGCTACACTGTTCTGATGGATGATGAGGAGTTCCCTCTGCCTTGTGACAACCCTCCTCTGCCCTCGCTGAAACCCCCCTGCAGGCCTGCCCCACCACAACACAGGGTCCAATCTCTACCATGTCCCTCATCCTGGTCCCTCCACACATTCGGCACCCCCTCGACCGTCTTCTGGCAAACTCAACAACCTCCACCCTGGTCATCGGCAGTTCCATCAGAGACCTACATTCCCCCAAGGTCTGTGACATCCGTCACAAACTCCCAAGCATACTCGCCTGCTACACCAAGGTTAACAACATCATTGTGCATGTGGGCACCAACAACATCAGAGTGAGGCAGTCAGAAGTCTTGAAGGCAGACTAAGCTAATATACCTCAGCATATTGTTCTAAAGCCAGATGCATTGTCAGCTAACATGGGTCTGCTAAATATAGGCACTCTCACTACTAAAACATGTACAATCAATGATTTTATCTGTGGAAAAAAATTTGAATTTCTTGTTGAAACTTCAGACAGTGCAGAAATTACAATTTCTTCCACTCAATTATGCAGTGTAAACGAGGGTGTGGAGTTTCCACCATTTCTCAAATAAATATAGTTGCACTAGAGTCTCTTCTCTTCCTTCGATTATATCGCCCTCACTCTGAAGGCTGACCTATACTTCTATTGACCTTATACCGCCCTCCTAAACTATGGACTGGCTTCCTTGACCAGTTTTCTGAACTTATTTCCATGTCAATAAGATAAGTCCATGTCAATAAAACTGATGCTAAAGCCAGTAAGTTCCTTAATACTTCGGACAGTTTAGAGCTAAAGCAAAAGCAGCATGCGGTGTCCACCTTGGCAACACCATTGATCTAGTCATCTCTAGAGTCTATAGAATCAATCATTCTATAGACCAAATGGTAGAGGCCTTCAATATTGAACTAAGTGCTCTGCTTGACAGAGTGGCTCCTTTAAAGACTAAAAAAGGCCCTGTAAACTGAAGCCTTGGATGAACGAAAATGTCCATGACCTAAAAAGGAATCCGGTTTAATGCTGAGAAAACATGGAGGAAAACTAAACTAAAGGGTTAACGTGCCATTCTAAAAGACAAAATAGCAAATAAAGCTGTTCGGGGTTAGAGAAGGATCCACTGATAAATGCTGATAACAGTGGAAACTCTAGGATGTTGTTCTCCACCACTGGATAGGCTACTTCATTTGACACACTCAGTGAGGCATCTTCTCTAAGATGCAAAGAATATGCAGGCTTCTTCAAAAACAAAGTCTCTATAAGGGTGGCCATTGGTAACACAGGTAATTAGTTCTGTTCCAGGTAATATTAAAATTTTTGAACACTATTACACAATCTGAGCTCAGCAAAATTGTAGGCTAACTCAGTTAATTCAAGGCAGTCATCAGTCTGTAAACGCTATTAGAGCTGGCGTCTCCCTATGTCTGTGTAGAAATGATAGGACAGTGTCAGAGAAGCACCTACACTTTATCTGTCAGGGACCTGAAATGTGCATGTGCGTTCATGCATACACACACATAAACATTTTTACCCAGTTGAGGATGATGGGAGATCACTCTCTGCATCTTCTTTCTGTAGCCTGTAACTGCCTATCCAGGTATTTCTCTTCGATGTCCATCCCTTCATGTTGTAATAATCAAGGAATGTTGCGAACGTGCCATGGGCGCAGCAGTACAAAGATATCACGCAGCACCTAAAAATAGTCCCCGTAGGTTATAAAACTTGCAATGTTCCTTGATTATAACGACAGAATGAGAATATAGTTCCATGTCAAATCAACTTATAAATCGCCACGTTTCCTTTTCTGTTAGTTATTACACTTGAGAAGAGACAAGTTTTAAATAGGAAAATTACCAGAAATCTTTTTTAAGTGTCACTTTTAAACGTGATGCTAGTGGGCGAGATGCTAATGGTCTAATCTGATTCAATGATCTATGCTAGGCTGGAGCTAAAAGTGGTATCGCCAGACTCAGAGAACGGCTGGATGAACTGGGGAAAGGTAAAACTCAATTGTTTAACTCAAGGGGAGGTGGAAAATGAGTGTATTTCCCCAAATGGTGGCGTATCGCTAGGGTCCATCAGTCTCAGAATCACAGATTTCATGTCATGAGAAGCAGCACCATCGCTAAAAAATAGCCCACTTTATTCCATATGCACTACAAGGATACAAGGATACAAGGAAGTTTATTGTCACATGCATATAGTTACTGGAAGTAAGAAATGCAGTGAAATTATGTCTGGTGTCAGCCTATTTGTGCATTAATGGGGGGGGGGGGGGGTAAAAAAAGGGGGGGGGGGGGGTAAAAAGTGCAGTAGAAGAGGGGTTTAGTAGATTAAGTGGCAAGGGCTGCATAAAAAAAGGTGGGGGAGGATTGGGATTGGGTGGGGGGCACCAACAAGGAGCACCCAAGAGCAACAGGGGCAAGGAAAACTCCCTTACCAAGGAAGAAACTATTGGACCATTAGAATATTAGTATTTGTACAGTTGGTTAATCTAACAGACATAATAGATTAGATAATAGATAGATTATTGTGATATTTGAAGAAATGTATTAAATTTGCAGGGGACATTTTGATAAAGCAGAAACCTACTTAATTGATAAACTACAAAGTTGCATGTCTGTCACTAGTGAAACAGAAAGAAAAAGGTTTTAAGTCAGCCACTCATCTATGCTTTCATTATACACAGTATAGTTTGCATGCCATTTTGTATGCAAGACACCAGAATAAATGTATTCCTTTAAATCTCCCCTTGAATGCAGTGTCTTCAGCCCAAACACATCTTTGATATACCACTGCAAACACATTGGAAAGATCATGAGAATCAGTGACAAACAAATTCTTAGTTTGGCTTGGTTGAGTGTTAGATTAATTCATGCATAAACAATTATTAAAAATCGAATTATTTTCCAAGTTTAATGAATCCATCTGTGTTAAAAACACTGACTTTTTTGTGAACTCTATTATGTGTTCTAAAATGCTAGTACTTACATCCATGTCTTTCATTCCAACAATGTTTTCATTCTTGTCATAAAAACCAAACAGACTAGAGAAGAAGGAAAGGGTTTTATGAGAGACAGTTATGCAGTTAAACACTGAATATACCAAATGCAGTCGGCTGTATTGCATGTGGGCCATGTTTCATACTTGAGTGAGTTCCCACAAAAACATATTAAAAGCCCCCTAAAGAGTTTTTTTTTACCTTAAAATAAGATTTCCAAAATCATTTGATGGCACATAAACTCTCAATAGGGCGAACAACACTTCTGCCACACTCAAACTCAAACAAATCGAAATGGAAAAAAGCTGTTATGCTACAGGAATTCAGCGCTCTCTTTCTACAGACTGCTGTCGGTGCATTTCCTCTATATTGTATCGAAGTTATGTTTACACTTTGTCGCAATAGATGCATATTTAGTTCATTTGTTATGCGCTTCTCAGCTGTAGGGGGACCCTGAGAGAACATCTTCTTTAGTGCTGCTTTAAGTGAAGAACCATATGTCAGTTTAGTACATTAACATCAACATTTGACATCTTTCCAAAACTATTCCTGCTTAAAGCCTATATGTTGAGCATCAGCAATATTGTCAGTGAATGTTAAGATAGCAGTACTTCTAGGCTTACTATAACGAAAATTTACAGAACCGTGACTTCCACACCAAGGTACCTACCGAACTGTCATTTTTGTGTACCGTTACACCCCTAGCACAAACCGTTTTGGCTGTTGAATTTTGATTGACTGTTGGCAGCCTTTTTATTGGGTGAGCCAAATTAAACTTGGAGATGTGAGCAAATTAATCCAAGTGTAATCATGCCAGATTCAAAACTGAAATTGAAAATGGATGATTGAAGCGTCAGATTTTGTACTGCTGCCACTAGGTGGTGCTACACCACAATTGAGTGGTCATGGCCTGGGTTGATGGGCATCCTAGAGACCATACTACAAAAACATTGTAATCTTGGGTGCAATGGTGAATAAGCAGTCAGAATAATATCAGCACAAAGCAGTCATGTAGGTGCATCATCTCTAGCATTCTGCTGCTCAGAAATAGACAGCAGACAAACAGGTAAAATAATTTCACTGTAAGCAGACCTTGACTGCCATGGCGTAATTACTCCATCATCAGGACCTCCAATCAGTATCAGTGTTTTGATTCGTAACACATTTTCACGCCACCCTGAAAAAGGTAAAGATTAGAGTTAAAATACATAAATACACTTCAGTCAAACCTTTGGAGTGGGGGACCAGATCCACATGATTATTATGATGTTTACTTGTTCAAAACAAACTTCTAAAGTTATTTGTACAACAACAAGTTTAAATCAACGTATAGTATATGTGTGGAAGCTTAAATGTAAGTAAACTGTTTATGAGTTTATATGATGCAGAATAATAATGTATATGGAAGCTTCAGTTTAGTGCTTATATGAGTATAGATCATTGTTTCTTGTTTTGCAGACCACTGGTGATCCGAAAGCTATCCTTAGTGGTCCACAAGTAGATGTGGGCAAATATTTTATTTTATATCAGTATTTCTACCGGTACCTATACGCAATTCCAAAGTTGTGAGTTTGTACAGTATGTGAATTTGTATGTAAACCCAAACAGTATTATTTGAATTGTCTGTTTAGTGGTCCTGACAGACTTCAACAAGCTGACAATTTTGTGATACTGCATATGTAGCAATGCCAGTTTACAATTTTAGTTAATGTTAAAAATGTGATAGAAAATGTGGAATACAATTAGCATACTAGAAACATAAATATAATCAAACTGTGAAGAAGGGGTTAGTTAAAAGAAAATCAAATGAAACCTTTAACACAAGCAAAATGCAAAGCTTACGTAATATACTGTTGAAGTAGGCCTATTTTTTTCAGGATAATTATAGCCTGACGTCGTCATACTCAATTCTAGTCAGAATTTGAGTCTGATACTGCTCCATTGGGATGTTATTATGGGGCGTGTTTCAACCGATACAGGGGGGGAAATGCCTTTGCACTCAATTGGATAGACCTAACCAATCAGAGCAACGAAATAGTGTGAGCTGTAAGAAGAACACCCGAATCATCCTTCTTCTCCACAAATGCCTTAACATTGTTGTCTGGTCAATATCTTGTACAACAGACGTAATAGCAAAATGTCTAGCTTCTAGCGACAGTGTTTTTGTTGCAAACAAAATCAGCCATAGTTGCTAGTCCAGACCGAACTTTCCGACCTCAAATTATGTGGGTGGGGCTAAGTTCGGGCTGGCTTTCCAGGCTAGGATAATTAGGGAATAAGGTGGTCCATGACTTTTTTTGTTGGTTAAAAGGTCCTTGGCCTGAAAAAGCTTGGGAAAGTGTGACAGAGTACCGTCACTGCAGTTGAGTATGCACTCTGACTGCGATACCAACTGGCCTGGCTCTTTGGCGTTGCGGTCAAGCTGCAGGTTTAGTGCCCCAAAGACCTGGGTTCAAGCTCTCTCCCTTTGCTACAGAAACACTGGTTTAGATGATGCAGAAGTAAAATTATTGATGATTTGAATTTATAATTTGAAACGTAATATAAAAAAACTTATGGACTTCAACTTTTGTTGCCTTGTGTTGTGGGTCTTATTCAACGAAACACTGAGGAAGGAAGTTGCCTTCTTAATTGAAAACCACACTGAAAACATCAGCTCTGCTGTTGATGTTGTTTCCCGATGCTCATGTTGTTGTGTTTACCAATTGAACTACTTGAAGAAGAATGTTGTACTGTGGAGTGTCTTTACGGATGCCGAGTACAACATGTGGTGTATGTAGCGGCGGTCACCAGCCAGTTATGCGTTCTTCCTGTAACCTCTTATGATGTATTGATTAACCCAGGCTATTGATAGGCTGCAGACACCAAATGTGAGGGTGTGCCTCCTGGTACAGCATGCAATGCATATTGCGGCTGTTATCAGCCAACTGTGCATTGCTATCATATCATGCACCATGTTTTATTATTATTGACTAGGTTGTCAATTGGTTAGTATTGGAGGTCCCCAACTAATAGCACAAGGAATTCAATCTTTACATCTGTATGCCTGAAATTATTAGCAAACCATCTAGTAAGAAAATTACCAATGCATTACTCCACACATCAAAGTGTAAAATGAACAATCTATCTGCACAAGAATCCTAAATGGAAATTTACTCAATATATTTTACTTGTACTGTTCTGGTGTGCCGTCTCTCCATTCAGCTGAGCCAGGAAACTACCCGTTTTCAAATATCTGTCTCTCTGATGTGGGTCTGTGGAAAACATGGAAGCAAGTGTGTGAATATTAGAATGACTGCTGAATACACTGCAAAGCTCTATTTTCCTGTGAAGAGAGTAAACACCCTATTTCCTGACACTAACTGGTAAATAAGCAGCAGGTCTTTAGTCTCCAGGAGTAGCTGGCTATGGGAGGTAAATCGGGACAAAAATTAAATGATAAGTAAACAAAATGTTAGGTAGTCCACCGGTTAAACTAGTAGTTGTGAAAGAACATCTGTATCTCAGATAATAAGATGTATGATCTTGGGCAAATAATTTGGCTAGCGTGCATTCCAACCTCACCAGCCTCATAATCTCACATTGCCATTACCGGTACTTTCTATCTTAAGTTTGCCATGCTGCTTTCAGCTACCTTCCACTGGCTTTTCCATAGTTCTAGCCCCACCTACTAGTAATTCACATACAGTCTATTTGCATCTTGGTGAATTTGAAAATGAAAATGCAAAGTGGAAAATGAAAAGTTAATTGCCAGTAGATGTTTGTTTGCTTTTTTATGCATGTGAATTTCAGGTTTTCTTTTCTCAATGAGCTTTTCCATTTTAAATATGGTAATTAAATACCAGGATGGCAATGAATATGAAATGATAAATGGCTGTTTAAAAATGCACACCATGAGGAAAATGAAATGCAAAATGTCGACATTTAATGTCACATCTACATGTTTGGCAGGGTATTTGTGCATACAGTATATGGTGAAAAAGAAATGGCAAAAAGAGGTTTGCATATTCATTTTATTGGTTTACTTTATTTTTTCAATTTCATTTTTGTCCAGTTTTACCTCCCATATAGCTAGCAAGACAACAGTAAGAAAAATGTGATACATTTGGGTTAGACCATAGAGCTCATGGGCGAATGATGGGCAAAGTGCAAAGTCTAAAGTCTAACTGAGGCTAATTTAATAATTTAAACTAGGCAAAATAATTTTGCTTATTTAACAACAAAGGGATGAGTCAGCTCAATGTTTCAACACACCACAAAATAACTTTCATGCAAATTTTTCAGAACTTTGCTTGTTGATAGTTTGCACTTGGCTCACCATTCAGTTTTGATAGGAAATGATACGACTCATTATTATCTTCTATAGACTCATCTTGTATATTATATACAAGAGCTAACAGCAAAGTGCAATCATTTATAAAAAACCTTGCATTCCACTCATGTTGTTTTAGATTTAGTAGCCTGAAAGTTGTTGGTTCAATTCCCGGCTTCCACCGTTGTGCCCTTGAGCAAGGCACTTAACCCCAAGTTGCTCCGGGGACAATGTGATCCCTTGTAATATAGCTGACATATGTAAGTCACTTTGGCCAAGACGTGTCTGCTAAATGTAATGTAATGTAGATTCATGGACAAGCATCAGTGTCAATAACCATAGCATAGTGTTATAGTGTTCAAACTAGTGTACTCTACAGTGTTAAACATGTACTCTAATCAACCCTAGATACTATTACACCACTTCAAAAGAAGACAGGAAAACAGAAAATACAATGGCCAGACTTCAACACTCAACCAAACCATACAAAGATTGTATGCCTCTGTGCACTAGTTCAGTTTCAGTTATTCAAATAATGCATTAGATATTGTGTTCACAAGAATGGGACATACATGAAGTCACTGCAAGCTTGACCAGAGCCGTTTCAAGGCACTTTTGGGGACCCCAGGGAAAAGAAACCCAGTGGGCCCTTCATCACCCTTAAACTTATGATCTTTACTCCTCTACATCTGAAAGACAAACGGTATTTGTCCCCACTACAATTTAAAAAATTTAATGAAGTACTGGCTACTTTAAAGCATAGCGTTATGATAGGCCATACTCTAGACTCATACCAGAGAACACCAATCACTTCTACGCTGTCAGTCAAGTGCTTGCTTTATTTGCGGCTACAGACCAGGAAGCAGTTGAACAGGATGTGTAGTCTTAATAGGGCCAGTTTGTATGCTTAAAGCCTGAGACTGGCAGTTGATCCAGGTGGCCTAAACACCTGCCATAGGATTCTAATTGCTTAACGGCCGTATTATGATGTCACAATCGGCAATGTTAAGTCTATGGGGATTTTTAAAAAGTTTTTCTTTAATAGTTTAAAAAATATAAAAGTTTCGAAGTTGAAAAGACATAGCAGCTTGGTCCGTTTGAAGACCTACGTTACAAAGAACAAAGTTTCTAAGTTAAACTGTTCAAGAGAAATTGCGTACGGAAAAAGTGGTAAGCGGAATAATAATAAGTTGTTGTTGTTGCCTTGGAAGAACAGTACAGTGCATTTTCATGCACTGTAAAAAAAGCCTGATGGAGTATATAGAGGGCCGCATGATCATCCACACCAATGTTTTGTCGAACTGCAGGGAGTCTAATACATGCTTGACCCTGCATCTCAGTTGGTGGGGAAACAGCTGATCCAGGGTACGATGTGTCATGTGAGAGTGACTGCCAAAAACTGTTTCAAAATAAAAGTCCTCACTACAATATTTCACTATTAAACAATTTTACCCTTTAAACTACTGAACTTTTTAACTGTTCAGCCATTGTAACTGTTACTTGTCATCAACTATGACTCCTCAAAACTGCTAAAAATGATTAGCTAAGTTAGCTAAGTAACATGGTTAGCATAGTTAGCATGCTAGTTAGCATAGTTAGCATAACTGCTAAAAATGATTAGCTAGGTTAGCTAAGTCACATGGTTAGCATAGTTAGCATGTTAACATTGTTAACATGCTAGTTAGCATAGTTAGCATAACTACTAAAAATGATTAGCTAGGTTAGCTAAGTCATATAATTAGCATAGTTAGCATATTAGCATTGTTAACATGTTAGTTAGCATAGTTAGCATAACTACTAAAAATGATAAGCTAGGTTAGCTAAGTCACATGGTTAATATAGTTAGCATGTTAGCATTGCTAACATAGTTAGCATGTTTAGCAAAACTGTTAGAAAACGTTAGTTAAGTTAGCTAAGTAGCATGGTTAGCATAATTAGCATTGCTAGCATAGTTAGCATGTTTAGCAAAACTGCTAGAAAACATTAGCTAAGTTAGCTAAGTAGCATGGTTAGCATGTTAGCATTGCTAGCACTGCTATAAAACATTAGCTAAGTAGTATGGTTAGCATAGTTAAAAATCTTAGCATAACTGCTAGCAAACATCAGAGCCATTCCAACTTTCAGTTATCGTCAAATATCTACCTATACACAGCCATTAAACTATTTGAATATCAACATTCATTAAACTGCTAGAAAAAGTTAGCTAAGTTAACTAAGTAGCATGGTTAGCATTGCTAACACTGCTATAAAACATTAGCTAAGTAGCATGGTTAGCATAGTTAAAAATCTTAGCATAACTGCTAGCAAACATTAGAGCCATTCCAACTTTCAGTTATCGTCAAATATCTACCTATACACAGCCATTAAACTATTTGAATATCAACATTCATTAAACTTCCAGTCTGTCAACAACTTTTAAACTTTACCTTCAACTTTTAAACGGTCTACTTTTAAACTATTATTAAACTATCTATTAAACTAGCTGTCTACAACAACTTTTAAACTATCTACTGTCTGTCAACAACTTTTAAACTATCTACATTCAGCTTTTAAACAGTCTACTTTTAAACTATCAACTTTTATTAAGCTATGCAACCATCATGTCTATCCTAGCATCACCGTAGTAACCATCTCTGTATTATCTGTTTTAACTATACATGATATTTTACATCACAACTTTAGCATTTTCATGCACTGGTAATTCCTTGGAATTGCATTTCTAGTTTATTTTTAATACCATTCAGCCCCCTTTCTAGTTGACGTTCCCAGCCTTGCACGCGCGAGTGTCAAGTCAAAATGAAAATTTTCCAGCCTTGCACATGCTGCTGATATTTTCTGACTGGTGCAGGATGGACAAGCTAGAAGCCAGGACCAGGGAGCAGGTGTGCCTCTACAGGCACCTGACACCACATGTATGCTAAGTTCACTCATGAATTAACAGAGGACATCAGACAATAGTTCAAGTTCAAGTAGTTTTATTGTCATGTACTTATACAATTAAAGGGGAACTTGGCAACTATTTCAACGTAATAAACCCGTTTAGAAATCATTTGGATGGTTAAATTACCTGTTCCGGTGAAAATGGTGACTTTTCCCGCTGCCCCTAGCGTCCCCAGGCGGAAAACCAACCTTGCAACATTGAGACTACCGTCCCGGAAAGAGAAGTGAGAAACAAGAAATCCTGCCAAGTTTCCCTTTAATTATAAGTAATACCATTCTTAAGCTCAAGAGCCAGTTCAACTTAAGAGTAAATTAAAAAGCAGTAATTAAGAAGATGTATTTTGTGTGTGTATGAGTGTGTGTATGTGTGTGTGTGTGTGTGTGTGTGTGTGTGTGTGTGGGGGGGGGGGGGGGGGGGGTGATAAAAAGGGGAATTATGAAATGGTGTGTATGTGTGTGGAGAGGGGGTATGTTGTGTGTCTGGGTGGGGGTTCTGAGGTTTGAGGTTGATTATTTATGGGGAAGAGAATTACAGTTCAGCATCCTGATGGCTTGTGGATAGAAGCTGTCTCTGTATCTGCTGGTACAAATCCGCATACTCTTGTACCTTCTACCAGATGGTAGGAGGGTGAAGACACCGTGGCTGGGATGACTGGGGTCAGCGAGGATTCGCTTGGTCTTTCTCCTGCAACGCTGGCTGTAAAGGTCCTGGATAGTTGGTAACTCAGTCCTTATGATGCGTTGCGTTGCGCTGACCTGACCACCCTTTGCAGAGCTTTGCGATCATGAGTGGTGCTGTTACCATACCATGCTGTAATGTTGCCGGTCAGGATGCTCTCAATGGTACAGTGGTAGAAGTTGGTCAGTATTTCACCGTCCATACCAAACTTCCTCAGCCGCCGAAGAAAGAAGAGTCGCTGTCTTGCTGACTTTGTGACCATACCTATATGGTTTGACCAGCTCAAATCCCCGCTGATGTTACTGTACCTCCAAGGAATCTGAAGCAGCTGACTCTCTCTACTGCTGTGCCTCCAATATAGATGGGTGTGTGCTCTTCCTGCAGTCTCCTGTAGTTCACAATCAACTCCTTGGTTTTGCTGACGTTGAGCAGCAGGTTGTTGTCTTGGCACCAGGATGTCAGGGTTGCCACCTCTGCTCTGTAAGCAGACTCATCATCACTCGTGATACAGCCTATTATGGTGGTGTCATCAGCAAAATGAATGATGGTGTTTGAGGTGTGAGTTGCCATACAGTAATGAGTGTACAACAAGTACAGCAGGGGGCTTAACACACATCCCTGCGGTGCACCAGTGCTGAGTGTTAGAGTGGAGGAGATGATGTTACCCAGCTGTACTGCCTGTGTCCTGTCAGTCAGGAAGTCAAGGATCCAACTGCACAGAGAGGAACTGATGTTCAGGTCTCTCAATTTCATGATCAGCCTGGATGGAATATGGTATTAAAAGTGGAGCTGTAGTCGATGAAGAGCATCCGTACATAGGTGTTTTACTTATCCAGGTGAGAAAGAGCAGTGTTCAAAGCAAATGCTATCACATCGTCTGTGGACCTGTTTGGCCTATAGAAAATAAGCCTGAGAACACTTCAACGAACATTAAAACAACTGGGATAGCCACTCAAAAGAGAAGACGTTGTGGTAAAAATAAAGTATTAATCCACAAAGAGGCAAAAAGTATCCCACAGGCAAGCCGACCGTACGGCACAGTACAAAGCTTTATTCACGACGCCGGAGACAGGTTACACACACGCAAGCATCCTAGGCAAGCATGAGAGCAGAGTCTTACCATTATTTAAAGGACTAAGCAGTCACAGTCATAAACGTTAGGTCTAATTCAAGACTCTTTTCCTCAGTGGTTCCATGTTGGTGGAATGAGTTGCCCAGTGCTCTCTGATCCTGTGATAGTTTTGGTTCGTTTAAGAGGGGTCTAAAGGCATATCTGTTCAACATGCACTTAGTTCTTTAAGCGCTTCTTATGCGTTATGGTATTGTTTTATTTATATTAGGCTATTGATTAATTTGACATTATTGTTTTATTATTGATATTCTCCTTAATGTAGTTTTACCATGCTTGTTTTTATATTATTGATTGAATGGACATTATTGTTTATTATTGCTTTTTCCCTCATTTTCATTGTTTATTTCATTAGGATATTGATTGAATTGACATTGCTTATTATTGCTATTCACCTTATTATAGTCTGACCAACATCTCATTCTGTTCCCTGTTTAATTTAAGTATTTTATTGTTTTGTATTTGCATGTCGCTTTGGACAAAAGTGTATCCATAACCATAAGCAGGGTATTCTTGATAAATTACGTAGAATAAAGAAAAAAGCTGTAATCATAAAGAAAGTTAATTAAAAGAAACGCTGGTACTACTCCAGACTCTCTAAGGCAGTTGACCTCAGAGGTCATGGACAGTCATCTCCAGACTCCCAAGGGAGGTTGACCTTGGAGGGCACAGCTAAGAGAAAACCAAAATAACTGAGATTATCCTTTTATTTAAAGTGTAGCCAATTGGACAACAACCACCCCGGTAGACATTTAACAGTTAAAGTGTTGTCTAATTACTGGACATTTCCCCACAATGTGTACTTAACTCACACACAGCCTGCTGTCTTACCATTCCAGTAGTTACATATGGACACTCTCTGCCCCCAACGAGTGTAGCAAAAGTGGTAGATCTCTGACTTCAGCAATTTGGGGAAAAGCTTCAAATAGGCGGTGTCTGAAAACGTTGAGTGTTTTAGTAAATAGTAAATTTACCAAACCGATATGTTTGGTTTTATGTTATAAGGCCTATAGCTAAATATACAAATGCTGCCCACCTCCATATTGCCCAGCCAAAGGAGAGGAGAGAAGGATGAGAGAGTGAACATTATGATTATCCAGTGTTGCAATAAGACCTCTGCATACAAGACCACCTAAACAAATCAACAAATCAGCCAGTCAGTAACTATGCTAATTAATCTAAAGAACAGGACACTGTACAGGACATAACATTGTATAACAAAGTGTTAAGACTCATTTTGTTTAAATGCAGATAAGAAAAAGGAAGTTATAAGATGTAACATGAGATAGGCCTACCTTGAGAGAAGCAGATGAGATGTATTCCATCTGTAGCACTTTGCATGATAGGATAGACTGCATTCTTGAAGCCCTCAACTTGTTTCCATAGAGGTTCCAGGCTGAAGAGGTGGTTGTACAGGTCAATCACAGACACAATAGTACCTGGATGCGACTGTGGCAAAAAAATGGGAGAGAGAGAGATTGTCTGAGGTAGTGTAATCAAAAAGCAGCCTAGCATCCACCTGGAAATCATTTTCAATTTCCTCTTTCCTAAAAAAGAGGAAGTAAGCCTAAGCAGTTTTTGGTTCCCTTCTTGTAAGATCATTGTTAGGCCTACATCTGAAACAAGCAAAACAGAAAGGCCTAAGGATTGCTTCAGAGATCAGCATCTAGCCTAGTAAAGATATATCGATGTTCAACTCACTTCATTGGAAAGAGGAAGTTGCCTATAGACCTAAGAAATCATGCTATTCAAAAATATAGCTGCAAGCAGCAATGAGGGGGCCAAGCAGTCAGTTCAGCAGTCCAAATTTGCCATGTAACTCAATGCGGTTGCATCAGGTATATACAGAGGTGGGCAGTAACGAAGTACATTTACTTAAGTACTGTACTTAAGTACAGATTTTGAGTATTTGTACTTCACTTGAGTTCATTTTAAAAAAAATACTTTCACTTCACTACATCTGAATGACAAAAATCGTACTTTTAACTTCACTACATTTCTGTTAAGGCTCTCGTTACTTTTAACTTTCAATAAACTAGGTCTAGCCTATATCGAAACTCTGTCCCCCCCTCCCCTCTCTTCTAAAATGTGATGGTTTGTTCGCAGGTGACAGCCTATCACTAATCACGGTTGCGTCACATCTGTGCGCTAGGCTATAAAACCAAGTTCAACGTCTAACCGTTCTCTATTCCTAAATCGACAGCAAGATGGAGGTAGACGGAGACGGAGATGAAGGCGGATGCCCTGTCGAGTACTCGCACCCATGACCGTATCTCGACAAAATGTTTAAGTTTACTGAACGGATGAACGATTCCTATCGTTTTAAATGCGTGCTTTGTTTGCCGAAAGTAAACCACATCACTGCATACAAAAATTCGCCATCCAACCTGCGGAAGCATATTCTGGTGTCTATACACAGTGATGGGGAGTGAATTTGTGGACCCATGTAGTCTTGTTTTGTTTACAGTATAGACAGGCAACCATTTTAAGTGATGGGAAGTAAATTTGTGCACCCATGTAGACTTGTTTAGTTTACTTAAAATGGTTGGCTGTCTATACTGTAAACACAAAGTGGAAAGGGAATTTGTGCACCCATGTAGTGTCTTTTGTTTCCTTGAAATGGTTGGTTAGATTTAAGCATGAAGTAGGCTGTGCTACACACACACCTACCTTACTTGCCCTCAGAAACCATGAGCCACTGTTGGACCTGTGATGTAAAGTTGCTTGAATGTTGCTTTCATGTCAAGCCAGTTTGATAGAAAATAAACATTTTTTTTTCTGTCAGTTGGGTTTCTTCATTCTGTAACATTCTATAATCCCTTATTCTGCAGCTTATACAAGCTAGTCAGGGGCATGCATTTAAGTGTTAAGCCTTACAATTGTAATTTCAAATTGTACTTTAATACTTAAGTATTGTTAAAATCAAGTACTTCAGTACTTTCACTTAAGTACAATTTTGAATATGCAACTTTTACTTGTATCGGAGTAACATTTGACCAGTAGTATCTGTACTTTGACTTAAGTACTGAAATTGAGTACTTCGCCCACCTCTGGGTATATAGCATTAAGCAGTCACAGCAAGTTCCATGACAAACAACCCAAGATAGGCTTAGTTACAAGGTAATTTCCTGTTTGGCGGCTTCGCCACCAATTTTGATTGGCTGTTACGGCGAATGCTTTTGTCAATCGTTCCAGAAAATTAAACACTGATAAGGCCTGGTCTGAAGATGGTCTGTGCCAATTTTGGTGAAAATCAGATGAAATTTGTGACCTGTGAAAACTTTTTAGTGTTTTTGATTAAATCCAATATCGCGGCCGAATCAATTATGTTGACATCACAAGTTGGCCTGGGTCAGCCTGAGGACATCCAAAAGTACTACCAGACACCACTAGTATGTTTTAATTCCACACACATTAACAGCTACAGGCCAAAATGCATTTTCGCTAATTACAGCGCCCCCTAGAGGTCAAAGGTCACCAGATTTTTTGAGTGCCCTACTGATGGGGTTATAAGTCCATGTACTAAGTTTGGTTATGACAGATGAAAGGGTTGCTGAGATATGAGCTCACTTCCTGTTTGGCGGCTTCGCCGCATATTTCGTTTGGCTGTTACGGGCAAACGGTTTTAGTTCCGAAGATGAAAATCTATAACTTTTGTGCGGCTTGGTCTGAAGATGTTATGTGCTAAGTTTTGTGAAAATCGGACAAACTATGTGAGGCGTGAAACTTTTTAAAGGTTTTTGACAAAATCCAAAATGGCGGAAAATCCATCATGGCGGAAATTGACGTCATAGGGTGCGTTGAACTCGGCTTGGTCCAAGGATTCCAACGATACCTCATTTTTGGCAATTGGGCATACGAGTAAAAAGTTACGTGTGTGAACGCACGTCCAACTTTGGCCTGTTGGTGGCGCTAGAGCGCTGGAGGTGCTGGCATGAAACTTGGGACAAATTTCACAACTTTTGACCAGTCGGTTCTATAGGCTGCCATAGACTTCAATGGCGGAAGCGTAATAATAATAGGGAAGAAAACATAGAATCACTATGGGTTGCCTCGCAGCTTCGCTGCTTGGCCCCCAACAATGATAATAGAAATTGCATCAGCAACAGCTTCGGAGACTGAGGTATGCTGCTCCACTTAACCGACCTGTACAAAAATAACTGCAGTTATTGTAATTTATTTATTTGAACAGGGACAGTGCACAACGAACATAATAGATGTCTTGTGCCAGGTTGTAGGAAATTGGTAGTTTCCGCCCGTAGTCCACGTTGTTGGGCAGGTAGATGGCGCAATAAAGAACAAATAATGTCCAAAAAACAGCAGGAAAGTGCCGTTGCATTGCAACACTGTATTTACATTAGAACGGCAAAGAATTCCTCAAGAATGCATTTTTATCCAACAGGTAGGCCTAATGCTACTCTCAAACGCTGCTGCTTGACTCTTTAGGCCTATTATATAGGCTATTTGCTCTCAATCTGATAGTGGAGGAGCTGCGCTGCGCCGATGTGTGTCCAAGAATGACAACAGCCCAACAACAGTCCTTCTCAGTAGCCTAGTCATTGTTAAAACTTGAAATACTGTAGTTTCACCATGAGTTTCACTTACCTTCGTAATGAAACGTTTCAGAATTTCGAATTGCTTTGGTCCATCGAACAGTCCGTGGACAATTATTACTGGTTTGTATCCTTCTGTGCTACATGCAGTAAACAGGGTTAGTGTAAGTCTCACAAAAAGGATGACAACAAGTGATTTCATCTCAGCTCGTGTCATAGTGCTACAGGTGCGAGTGAGGTGAAACAAGTGAAAGTAGTGCAACGTGTTGGCTGGTTATGTTTGGCTATAGCTTCTTCCTTATTCCGTTTAAAGTAGCCTACTAAATCGTACGCCTTGGCTTAATTTCCTAAACAACTAGCCATAAGCTGGGTTTCCATTCAACTCTTTAAGCACGAATAACTTCATCGTTCGCCTAGTCTATTTCTTAGTCTTCAGCTGGGTTTCCTTATTTTGACAATTCGAAGTAGAAATCCGGACGGTGGAAGCACTTGACAGTTGCAAACTATCTGTTAATGTGCATAATGATTTGATTGATTTGATTTGATTTGATTGATTTGAATTGATTTCGTAGAGGTGTGGATTACTCTCGATTCGGGTACAATTGATGAAAATAGCTTCAAACAAATAGGCTTTTTGTAGCCTAGTCTGTTGTTCTGACAAAGTGGACACATTTTTCATGAATGCCCCCCCCCCCCCTTTTTTTTTTTACAAAAATACAAAAGGTAGACTGAGTACAGTTGACACACTTTTTGCCCACAAAAAATAGATACTGAAAATAAGTGATTTCCCCCATGACATTCTACATGCCATTTCCTTAGCTTGTAGACTAAAATATTATCAATCAATAAGTAGGCTAGTTTATATTTTTCACAATTAGCTCATGAACATAAGGTGCATTTTTGTCTCGACTGTGTCTCAACTGTACCCATACTGAGTACAGTTGAGACAGTACCTGGTTACTGGTACAGTTGAGACACCCATTTTTAATGATGTAGGCTATAGTTAACTACACTGTAAAAAATAATAAGTAATGGTTACTTGAAAAAAGGGTGGAAACTTGTTGCCTTAAATAAGTTAAGTAAACAAAACTTTTCTCTTCCAAGTTATGTTTACTTGATGTCTACAAGTAATGCTTACTTAGAAGAAGTTATCCTTACTTAAGACTTTAAAGTTCTGGTTACTTACTTCCAACTAGTAAAGTTTACT
The DNA here is from genome assembly GCF_018492685.1 of Alosa sapidissima. Taxonomy (NCBI): domain Eukaryota; kingdom Metazoa; phylum Chordata; class Actinopteri; order Clupeiformes; family Clupeidae; genus Alosa; species Alosa sapidissima. The sequence continues at coordinate 3,170,409 of NC_055966.1, forward strand.
TCATGCCCTCAAGTAAAGCTTACTTGAAACAAAGTTGTATTTACTACTGTTAAATGAGTTACCCTTACTTTAAGTTGTAAAGGGTACTTTATGTTGGATAGTAAAGTTTACTTGCAGAATATACACAAATAGTTGGCACTATTAGATTAGATAATTTTATTGTCATTTTGCAGAGTACAAGTACAAAGACAACAAAATGCAGTTTGCATCTAACTAGAAGTGCAAAAAAAGCAGAAAAATGCAATCTGATATACAAAGACAGGTGGTGCATAGACAGGATAAGAAATATGCGGTGTAAACAGTAGTATACAGTTGGTTTACAGAAGGTGGTTTAGAGTAATATAAATTAGGTATAAATATGTGCAGTGTATTAGCAGAATAAATATGGATATTCGGTATGAACCATATAGACATATATGTACAGTATACAGCTATGTGCAGTGTGGTAACAGTACTGTAGTGCAGAAACAGTAACATTATAACAGTAGTAAGAATACGTGTATGTGCAGGATGAATAGTATGAAGAGCAGTAGAAAATGCCATGTATAAGTGTAATTACAGTATGTACATTTGTAAATAAATAGAACACTATGGGTGGGATAGGGTAGTGCAATTGTCCGCGGGGGTTGGGTGTCCCCCGTCAAGGTTTCCATGGTCATGGTGGACACCTCAACAGGCACAGGCAAGGAGGCATTGGGCTTAGTTGGTTGGTTGTCACCGGATGCAGAGCTAGAGTTCAGTAGGCTGACAGCCGCAGGGAAGAAGTTTCCTCTGAACCTGCTGGTTTGGGTGCAGAGAGACCTGTAACGCCTCCCAGAGGGGAGTGGGGTGAACAGTCTGTGGTTTAGGTGAGAACAGTCTCTGATGATACTGCGTGCCTTACGCAAGCATCACTTGCCCTGGATGGCCTTGATGGAGGGGAGTGAGGAACCGGTGATGCGTTGGCCAGTTTTCACCACCCTCTGCAGTTTTTTTCGGTTGTATTCTGGTGTAACCTTCATGTTTCAATCAGTAGTGTTTGAGCAACTGACCTCTGACTTCACATCCAAACAAGCACAACTTACATGTCCAGTTCATTGCTCTGCATTTTCAGTTTTCCAACTGCAAAAAGAAAAAGAGGGCAAAATGATTATCAATATGCATCTATTGGCCATGTTTAACAGCTGATTAAGTTTCACATTAAATGTTAATTTAAATTATTTCTCCAGAGACCTAATTAATACTGTTAAGCTAAAAATATTATGATTTGGCAACTTAATTTTCTCTATTGCTTCAGGCCTAGTACATTTATCACAATAGAATTTAAAATGTCAATCATACGTTGGAATTATATGGATGCCATTTTGCACCTCAATAACGGCACATTCGTTCAAATTCCACACACTGCAACCTAAGTCCTCTTGCTAAATCACAACGAAAGATTTTAGATAAAAGACCATGGCTTTCTCAGTCAGTAAGGTTATGAGTCCAATTATCCTAATTGTTTTATCAATACAGTAGGAATATCGACGTAAACCATACACAGTTTAATCTTTACACGTTTTGAATCAACTTAGCATGCTAGCAAGCGTTTCTCATGAGAAATGGCTAGCTTCTAACGTTAGAACCATAGCTAAACTTCATTAAGAGAGCTCATGAAGACAACTGCTATTGGCAAATTTATACAGCCTAGTTCTAGACCCCAGGCGCCACAACTTCCTCATAACTTCGATAACATAAAAAATATCAAAGGGCTTGAATACCTAGAATATTTGTTTTCTGCTCTGCATGGTCTGAGGCAGTGTTAACAAAGATCTTTGGTGTTAACTCGCATAGCTGCTATCAGGTAGCTGCAAACTGTTAGCAGCTAGCGCATATATCGGCCACTTAGCAAGTTGAACTTAACATTACCCCAGCTGTTAATGAAACCGAATGTACAGTTTTGCACAAATGCTGTTAGTTCAACCTATACTGTAAACATTTGACACATTAATACATACTGTAAACTTACCGGACAGAGCAAGTCACTGGTGAAGCTGCGTTACACTCCCATCCCAAAAGTCAGCCACACCGTAACACTGCCGACCGTTGGCTGTGGAATCCAGAATGCTCCCTCTGCTAACTGTGCGCGTGTGCACTGCGTGAGTCCAGTTTACTCAGGTCTGAGTTGTGAAGCTTACTCGTGTATCTCCAGTTTTAGACCCCATTGTTGCAAGTTCGGCACATTACTAATGTTACTCTAGTAGGAACACTAGGTCAGCCTATAGTAAGTAAAGTATACTTGTGTTACTGCAGTAAGATGTAGTGTCATTTTTTACAGTGTAACCGGTCGTTGCAAAATTGAATAAACAAAAACATAGCAATTGCAAAGTGTTTGTAGTGCAAATTTGTTCATTTCATTTACATTAGCGTTGGTTAAAAGGAATACATCATGAACAAAATATGTGACACAGGAACAGATATGGCGAACAGTAGGCCTACAACTGGAATTTAACAGTTTAACAGTCACAAAAGGGTAATGAGTTATTCATTGTGGAAGGTACATGGTAAAGTGAAAATTTTACTTTGAAAAAAGAAACTTTTGCGATATCTTTGGATCAGAGACCTGTTTCTTTCAAATTTTCCATGATGAAAGAGAGCACTAATATGCATGTGCATAGCAAAAATCACAACTTGGGCTTGCTGTGCACGCAATATATTTATCTTCTCAACTGTACACATGTCTCAACTGTACTCAGTCTCTGTTATGCGGTAGGCCTACACACACAGGTTACTTAGGCCATGCAACACAATCTCTTTTAGAACAGATCTTCAATGTTTTTAAGCCAATGAAGGACGACACATATTGTATAAAATTTGTGAAAATAGGCTAATAGGGCCCACACAGGGCCCAGCCCACCCATGCACACACACATTGAATGCTCATATCACTACCACCTAATTGTATGCCTGTTTGATGACAGCAAATTAGCAGGTATTTCATGATTGTGATGATTGTGTCCATGATTAATGGGATGTGTGTGTGTGCGTGCGTGTGTCTTTATGTGTGCATGTGGATGTGTTTATGTGTGTGTGTGTGTGTGTGTGTGTGTGTGCCTGTGCCTGTTTGTGTGTGCCTGTGTGTGTTTATGTGTCTGTGTGTGTGTATGTGTGCGTGTTGTGTGTCTATATGTTTATGTGGGTGTTTATATGTGAGTGTGTGCATGCATGTGTATTTATGTGGTTGTGTGTGCACGTATTTATGTATGTGTGTGTGTGTGTATGTGAGTGAGTGTGTGACAGTCATGCCTTTTATCTCAGTAGAAAGTAGGCTACATTTCAACATCATCATCATCCTCTTCCGGACAACCCACCATCTACAGGCCGATGTGTGTACAGCCATTAAATACACATAAATGAATTGTACAAGTTAGATCGGTTGCATGAAGGAGAGTGAAAGAACTTGTACTTGCATGTTTGTTCAATATCTCATTTTGATCTCATCAAGGGTTTTAAAGCACAATTGGAATAAAACATGAATAGATCTGTTATTTTCTTCTTTTTTGTGTTTTGTGTATTTTTTCTTTAAATAAACTTATGTATTATTTTTATAAATAAACATACAATTATTACACATTTTCAAAATTCAATGGGTTTTCATTAGCCTTTGCTACACCTTTCCACCAAGTTTTGCGAAACTGTACCCGTAGTTTTTGCGATATTGTTGACATACACTGCGGTAGCCTATGGTGCAGTAAATGGAAGCTCTTTGATAGCACATATGCCACTAACGCATGGCCGCTGTCACTAGTATTGCCAGCGCAATACTACATTTCATTGTAGTGTTGCCTAGCAATACTGGTTTTCATACATGACATTACCAGAGAATGTCTAATAACGGCTCCCACACACAGTTGCGTTCCGTCAAAGCATGCCAGTGGGTGTTCCCGACGGTAGCTATGCAAATGACTTAAGGTATAACCGTAATTTGATTGGCTGGTGCCGTCCATCGATTGGTTTGATTGGCCGGTGCCGTCCGTCGGTGCAGCAAAAGTTGAACTCCTCAACTCGTGCGACGGGAGCGACGCAACGGACCCACAATTCAGTTGGGCAACAGATGACGTAAGCCCATGTAAAGTGAACGGGAATGCGTCTCCAGCACTGCAACGCACACAACTGTGTGTGGGAGCCGTAAGGGAAGAACTTTCACTCTTGGGAAACTTCTGGTTTCTGAACTGGTTGCAGTTCCTTCTCTGGATCCATGTGAGGGTGCTCGCGGGCGAGTGCGGAATGAATGGACGTCTATGGACCTGTACCTCTCAAAATCACATTTTCTCAGGATATCATTTTTCATCTAGTAATTTCAATGTTGCATTCGAAAGGCAAATATAATACACACTGCTGAGTATTATATAGTCGCTTATTTGTTATAAAAAGCCTTTCAAAAGTGTCAATGACATCATTCATTAACAGAATGCTAGCGTGTTATGGGTAACAATGACCCAACCTGTAAGAAATCGAAAGGACATAACTTATGGTTATGGTTATAGGATTTGGCAGACGCCTTTGTCCAAAGCGACACACAAATACAAAAACAACATAATATTTAAAAATTTAACAGGGAACAGATTAGAATGTTGGTCAAACTATAATAAAAAGAATAGCAATAATAAACAACAATGTCAATTCAATCAATAGCCTAATAAAATAAGCAATGAAAATGAGGGAAAAAAGCAATAATAAACAATAATGTCCATTTAATCAATAATATAAAAACAATGAGCACAAACTCGATGAGAGGGTGCTCGGTGGTAGTGGGGGAGGGACATGAGAGTTGTAAACATTGAAGTCCCCTCAATCTGTCAGACTTGCCAACTGCAGCTTTAAGGAGAATATCAATAATAAACAATAATGTCAAATTAATCAACAGCCTAATGGAAATAAAACAATAATATACAAACCATAACACATAAGAAGCGCTTAATGAACTAAGTGCATGTTGAACAGGAATGTCTTTAGACCCCTCTTAAACGACCCAAAACTATCACAGGAACGGAGAGCACTGGGCAACTCATTCCACCAATATGGAACCACTGAGGAAAAGAGTCTTGAATTAGACCTAGTGTTTATGACTGGTCAACACAACAGACGCTCATCAGAAGACCGCAGTGGGCAGTTGGGGATGTATATCTTGATTATTGAATTAAATAACTAGGAGCAGATCCAGTCAGTGTCCTATAGGCCAAAGTGAGAGATTTAAATTTAATTAATTTAAAAAATCTGGCTACTATTGGGAGCCAATGGAGAGTAACTAGGACAGGAGTTACATGTGTCCTCTTTGGCTGATTGAAGACCAGGCGTGCTCCAGCATTCTGAATCAACTGTAATGATCTTATTACACAAGCGGGTAATAGTCCAGCTTGGAGATAACCATGGTCTGAACAAGAAGTTGTGTGGAATCTTGTGTCAGATAAGGTCTGATCTTCCTAATGTTGTAAAGCATAAACCGACATGATTTTGCAATAGAAGCTACATGCTCAGATAAGTTAAGTCGGTCATCAATTACAACGCCCAAGTTACGTGCCGATCTAGCTGGGGTCAGTGAAGTTGAGTCAAGCTGGATGTTAATCTGTTGGGGAATAGCTGTTTTAGCTGGAAACACCAAAAACTCAGTTTTTGAGAAATTAAGCTGAAGGTGCGATAGGTCTTCTACTGAGATAGACAGTAGAAGAGTGGACAGGACAGGATCCAATGGGCATGTTGTTGGACGACTTCGCTGATGCAATTGAGAGACATTCATTTTGTACTCGCCTGCAATCACCCCCAGTGGAACTCTGGTGGAACTGCAACCAAATTCGGTACAATGCGGCTTAATTAATGGGGCGCCTTATTCACCCAGCGGCCAGAACGAGGCTAAAGGGTACTGTAGTGACTTCTTGTAAGCACTACATTGTGACGCCAAGAAGGTGTTTCAATTGTTTAAGAGACGGTTTATTCCAATGTTCCATTAAACTTAAAGTTTCTTCCAGTTTCCAAAGTTCATCATCATATCATAAAATGTCCATTTCCAAGTTTCCAAAAATAAAATACCGTTCAGAAAACAACATAAATAAATATGCTACATTGAAAAACGGTTTCCTGCTGGCGTCTCTCTGTCCCTTTGCAAAAGCCCACAAGCCTCATGCTCCATGTGAGCTCTTTGTTAAAAAAAAAAGAAAACGCTGGCTGATCATTCACCTGGGCCAATTAAGCCAGGTGCCTAGGTGAATCACCAGCCAGGCTACCAAATCCAATGTGCAGGGACAAATTATGCCAGCAGGTGTCACACTTCCAAAAACATACATCAACAAACCCAACTGTCAGGCCAAAAAGAAAATACCAAAACAAAACCCAAGAATGGCTCCTACACATCACCCCCCTTATTGCTACTGGCTAAGGACAGGTACAATAACAAACCAAATAAAATCTGGAGCCATGTATACACAAGTCAATTCAATCATCATTCACATCAGTCATAATTCACATCATCATTCACAAAGACATTTTTTTTTGTGATCATTTCAATGTTCAGTCCATAGAGTCCATTTGCCATTGAAGGCATTGCTCATTCAAGCTGTGTCTGTGTATGGATACGACGCTCGTGTGTGCACGAATGGATCTTCGGAGGTCCATGGTCCATGTGCGCATGTGAAGTCTGGAACCATCAGTGTAAGTGAAATTTCACACAAAGCATCATCCTCATCATCATCCTCATCATCAAAGCAATCATCGTTTCACTCAAAGCATTAATTCAACACAGTCATACCACGGTCATGTTTATATGTCATTCTCCAACAACAAACAGACCTTTGTAATTGGTCTCTCTAAGACACTTGTTTGAGTTTTCAGTGTTACGCTACGTACCAACCCCTTTGAATCTTTTTTTTGTGTGTCGATAACCCTCCCCAACATCCAAGATGCCCTAGTTGTTCATGTATGTGTCTTAGAACAAGTTTGGAAATGTGGTGGTGTTTGGGAAGAATCACAGGGTGTTTTTGAGTTTCTGGGATAGCCATTCTGCTCAGTCTCCCTCCAGTATGGAGAAGTCCATCCTGCATGAAAGGGTCCAGCTTGCAAATTGTGCTATGCTGACTAACATGTGTGTTGCCTTTCTGCAATGTTTCCATTTCCGTTGGGTAACTTTCTCTCTGAGCAGATTGAAAGAGAGCATGTTCTGCAGCCTTTAGCTCATCCAAGGTAAGTTGTGCGTTCATACATTTTGTTCCAATTGTCATTTTTTCCTTCCTTTTCCATGGTTTCTTGTCATCAGAATCAACATTCAGCATCTCCTTTCTTTTTTGACTTAGGTTCAAGAGCACCGTTTTCAGTCTCAGCATCCATGCCACTGTTCTTATTAGCTTACTCCAATTTGAATGGTACTGTATGAAGTTGTGGGTTGGGTTCTGGTTGGTTGTGGTTGCCATGACAACAACATCCCTCTTCACTTCAACATCACCATCAAATGTCTGTGTGTCAATGTCAGACGTTGGCCATTCAGAATTTTGCTTCTTAAGAAAGTGTGGGCCACTAAGCCATGTGGTGGACTGAGTGAGTGCATTGGCTTTACACCCACGAGATGCACAGTCTGCTGGGTTAAGTTTTGTCTCAATGTGTCTCCACTGTTTGACTTCAGTTATTTCTCTTATTGTGTGCACCCTATTGGCCACAAATGTTTTGTACCTTTTACTTTCATTTCTTATATATTTTAGCACTGCCGTGCTATCGGTCCAGAAGACTGAACTTTCCAGAGTCAGCTGCAACTCTGTTCTGAGAAGCTTATCTACTCTAACTGCGAGCATTGCTGCAGTAAGTTCCAGTCTCGGCATCGTCATTTGCTTCAGGGGTGTTACACGTGACTTCCCCATTACAAAGGAGATGTGTACCTCCTGTTCTGCATTCTCAAGACGGAGGTAGGAGACACAACCATATCCGCTTTCTGATGCATCACTGAAGTGGTGTAATTGTGCAGATGTTACCTGACCGAAGTGCGCAGGCTTCAAGCACCTGGTGACTGCAAGCTCTCCAATGTGTCTCAATCCAGTCAGCCACTCCTGCCACATCTGCATATGGTGCTCTGGTAGGTCTTTATCTCAGGCATGGTTTTGTTTGCACAGGTCCTGCAGGATGTTTTTAGCTGTAAGGACAAATGGACAGATGAGGCCAAGAGGATCATACACAGATGCGATTACAGACAATATACCTCTTCTTGTGCATGGCTGATTCTTTAGGCTCACTGCAAAGGTAAGTTCATCCTTTTCCACACACCACTGAATCCCAAGACTTCTCTCCACAGGCAATTCACTTTTTTCCAGGTCAAGATCTTTCACTTGTTGTGCTCTGTCTGCCTGTGGGATGGACATATGAACATTTCGGTTATTGCATATCCATTTGTGCAAGCGGAAGCCTCCCATTGCACATGCAGTTTCTAGCTCCTTGTACAAGGACATTGCATCGTTCTCGGTTGCCACTGATTTTAAGCAGTCATCGACATAAAAATTGGACTTAATTGTCTCCATTGCTTTCACAGAGAAGAGATCTTTGAAGTCCTCTGCTGTCTGTCTGAGTGCGAAGCTGGCACCGCTTGGTGAAGATGTTGCACCAAATATGTGCACGGTCATTCTGTACTGTCTGAGTGGTTGACTTGTGCCACCGTTTGGCCACCAGAGAAAGCGCAAGAAGTTGACATGTTTCTCAGCTACCCTCACCTGGTGGAACATGCTTGCTATGTCCGCCATTAATGCAACTGGCTCTTGGCGGAAGCGCAGAAGAACACCCACCAGGTTACTAGTGAGGTTTGGGCCTTGAATGAGAACACTGTTCAAAGATGTTCCTTGAAATGACGCTGAGCAGTCGAAAACTACACGCAAAGTGCCCTTTTTTGGGTGATGTACAGCATGGTGTGGAAGAAACCAGACTGTTCCACTTTCCTTGTTCAGCTCGTCATCTGGCACCATTTCTGCATAGCCACTTTCAATCACACCCTGTAGGAAGGCTGTGTATTCTGCATGATATTCTGCATCTCTTTCTAATTTTCTTTTCAGGGAAAGAACGGGTTGCTGTGCCTGCTGGTAATTGTTTGGCATGTTTACATTCTCCTCCTTCAAGGGTAAAGGTAAGTAATAATTACCATTTTTCCATTGTTTTGATTTTTCCATAATCGACATGAATTGTTTGTCTGCTATTGACATTTCTGTTTTCTCCTCAGATTCTTTTTCTGGAAAATCATGATGGTATTGTTTTACCAACAACTCATTCAAGTTGGCCACTGAAATGCGATTTACTACCGCTGCACATGCATGGCTGCCTTTGAGGTCACATGTGCTTTCTTGCATGAGTCCATTGAGGACCCAGCCTAGGGGGGTCTTAACAGCATACGGCCCACTACCTCTGCTGTTGATTACTTTCCAGGGTTCCATGAGTTTGGCAGCATTTGTTCCAATTAACAATTCTATTTCAGCATCCAGTTGTGGCAGTTTGACTTCTTGTAAGTATGTCCATTTCTGTACTGACTCCTGCTTGGGTATGTGGTGTTTTGACACTGGCAATTTTGGTTGTGTGTAAACGTCTGGGAGCTTGTGAAACATGTGATCCTCCATACTGCTGACCTCCAGGCCATTGACTACACTGCTGCTGACTGCCTTCTCCTGTCCCATTGTTCGCAGTAGAATTGTGCAGTTTTTTCCACAGGTGTTTAACTTTCTTTTCAGGGAATCAGTGCAGAACGTGGAGGAGCTACTGGGATCTAAAAAGGCGTAGGTATGTACAAATTGTTCTGAATTGACAACTTTAACCTTTACAGGGACTATGGCTAGAGTGCATTGTGACTCACTGTCCTGCAGGTGGTCTTTTTCCACAGACACCAGAGCACTTGTTGCAGATAAGGCATGATCAGCTTGTCCATCATCCTTTGGCTTTCCTGTGTGGATATGCAGAACAGTTGGGTGAGATAGTGAACATTTGTCACAGGTCATTCTATTGGAGCAGGTCTTACTCATGTGTCCCTTCTCCAAGCATCCAAAGCACATTCCATTTGTTTTTAAGAATTTAATTCTTTCATTGTTTTGTTTTCTTGCAAACAGCTGACAGGTTTCAAATGAATGATTCTTTCCACAGAATAAACATGGTTTGTCAAATGCACTCTAGTTTGTTTTTTGTTTATGTCCAGGTGTGTCATTGCTGTTGGCAGGTACATGATCGACAGTGGTTGCAAAGCTGGATCTGGCATTGGATTTGCTGGTCACAGTTTGTTTTGTTTTAGGGGCCCTTTGGGTATCCACTGTGCTACTTATGTCTCCAAAGACCGGGTCTAGCATTGCCCTGCACTGCTTGTCAACAAAGTCCACTAGGTCTTTGTAGGTCACTTGTTCATCCTTGTCATGTTAGGCACACACATGTCCACGCCACTTGTCTCTCAGTCTGTAGGGTTGCTAGGTTACGGGGACGCTGGCGAGACACGCCGCTCCGTCTGGCATCATGTTTTTGTTTGTTTTTATGTAATGTTCGTAATTTTATGTAATGTCATGTTTATTTTTTGTATTGGTTTGTCTAGTTAAATGTTTTCCCTATTTATTTACGCTATTTTTGATAGTTATTCTTAGTCCTTTTTACTTCTTCTAAGTCAGCTGATGTCGTTGACATTTGTCCATTGGGAGCTTGCTATGGCTAGCTTTTGCCCTAGCTTGGCATCGGACATCCTTCCATCTATCCGTGAGCGGTGCAGCACTTCACTGTCTGGTCGAGGGGATCTCTCGGGACAGCTGGACTGTCTTAGGCTACTCTGCGAAAGATCTGCCGTGGCCGCCGAGCTGTTGCTGACCTGCGTGCTGCCATGCCAACTGACTCTGACATCCTTCCATCCATCCGTGAACAGTGCACTTCATTGTCTGGTCGAGGGGATCTCTTGGGACAGCTGGACCTAGGCTAGCTACTCTGCGAAAGCTGCTGCCAACTGCAGACTAACGTTAACGGTGAAGAGCTGCAATCTCACGGAGCAACAAACGGTCGCTGTTAAGTCCACCGAATTGCGGATCTACACGATCGCCCAGTACTTTGGACTGTGCTCCAGTCATCTCCAGACTGCGGTCTACAAGGCCTAGAAGCTAGCTTCTAACGTTAACGTTATCTCTAGACTGCCAGTGACCGGGTTGGTCAGTTGCTAAAGAACTTTGTTGGCATTGCATCGGTTGTGAAGACACAGCTCTGTGCGCAGTTTTCACGGATCATCATTGCCCTTGGACATTTTCAGCTGGTTTGGAAATTGGACTAATTTTAAAATCACTTTTCCCCCTTTTTAAATATATTTTCTTTTTTTATTTGTTTTCTTGTCTGTCTTGTATGTGTTGGTGTCAAGGGTACGCTGGCGACTACGCCGCTCCATCCGGCATCGTTTGTCTTGTTGTTATGTGTCTTGTTTGTGGAGCGCTTTGGGTTGCACTATGTGCATGTTAAATGCGCTTTAAAAATAAATCTGACTTGACTTGACTTGACTAGGGGAGTTTAGACACTAATTGTCTGAGGTTGGTGGAATTCTCTAATTCCTTTAGGCCATCTACATCCTGCATGGTATGATAGCAGCTGTTTAAAAACAGAGCGTAAGACCTCAGCCCATTGCCATCTTCAGGTTTTATGACTGGCCAATTTAATGCCTTAGTCATGAAAGCAAACCCAAGAATGGCTCCTACAGGTACACTTGCCATTACACCTCAGTCCAACAGATGGTGGTGGTAATGCATTCCGTTTGCAAACTGCCAAAAAAAAAAACCTCACTGAAGAAGAAGAACAGGTCAGTGAACCCATCTGCTGGACTGAGGTGTAATGGCAGGTGTACCCTTTAGCTTCGTTCTGGCCGCCGGGTGAATAAGGCGAATAGGAAGTGAAATCTCTGTAGACGAGCTCTGACATTAGCCTACTTAAAGGTGCTCTAAGCGGTAAATGGTTAAAGCTAAAACATTTTTTGACACATACAGAAAACATCACCTCACCATCCACTAGCTGCCTGTGCCCTGAACACTGTCAAAAAACGCAGTCTCTGTGGACAGCCCAGGCTGCAAAAACAGCAATAAAAACAACTTGGTCCAGCCTGGACCATAAAAACATTAAAAAAAACTGTTTTCAACTGTTTTCTAGCAAATCACAGAGATATGTGCATTTAGGAGAGTTTCAATTGCACGGGAGGGAGGGGGAGGGAAAAGTGAGCTAGCTCTCTGTTTTGCTTGTTTGTCACCAACAAGTACGTTAGGGTGGTCCTTATTTGAAAAGGTTGTACTTTCTGACGTCTGACCCCCTAAGTTTATTTATTTTTCATAGAAAAGTAACCAGAAAAAAGTTTAATGCAAATCAATTAAAATTTAGATAAATCATTCACTATGGGGCTGTTAACAGTTTTTTTGAGTTGTGGAACCCATTTATCAGTCATGTTACAGATACATTTCAACTACCTGCAATGTAAGTTATCTCACCTCATTGCTTAACTCTGAACTTCATCTCTGTAGGAACACACTTGTGTTGTGTTTGTTTTTTGCTGTCTAAACTATGTTGTCTATGTTATGTTGATTCTCTGAAAATCCCAATAAAAAAAAGTTGAAATTTGTTATAAACGGCCAAATCATCACATTTTTACCATTAAATTATGGCTAGCCGTTGATTCTTCTATCAAGTCTCAATGACTAGTTTTGTCCCATTCTTGATAAAATCTATCAATAAAAACTAAAAATAAAACCAGGTAATTTCTAAATGTTGCCTGGTAGTACTTATGTTTAAACTTTCACTGAACATTTCTTGTTTGTCTCATATCATACAGCCAAACTGTTAAGCTTTCTCAAGAAAGAAGAAGCATACTGCTGAAGTTGAGCACATTGAACAGTAGGCTATTGCACACTGACTCAGACTGTTCACCGAGTGTTCAGTGGTCATTCCTGGCATCCTTGTGAGATGGCATCAAATAGTTGTATTTGATAACCACTCAGGATAATATTACAGGAAAAGCCTACTAAACAGCAGGTCTTAGCTACTTCCTCTATTGTCATTTGCAGCAGAAGGAGACAATTGGGTTAGCTGCTCCTAGAACAGTGGAGAAAGTGGAAGAATTCAAGGAGGGCTAGAATTCCTCTGCACCACAACCAAGATAAAATAAAGCAGGTTGAAAAACTGTTTTGAATGGTCGGCTTTGAAAGAGAAGGCCAGAAACACAGCAGAAGAAATTAATTAACTTTCAGTCAATTGAGCTACCTCTAAATATTCTCCAAAACTCATAAAACTTTGCAAATAATTTTTTTTAACAAATATAAGATATTCAGGGGGTCAGAGCATAAACAAATCAGGTTCTTTTTTCTGTCAAAATAAGGACCACCCTGAACTATTTCTATAAAGTCTAAATAATACCAGAGAATGTCTAATAGGAAGAGAATTGGCACTGTCTGGTTACTTCCGGTTTCTGGACTGGTTGCAGTTCCTTCTCACATTCCACTTGAGGGCGCTCGCAGGCGAGTGCAGAATTCATGGAGGTCTATGGAGCTTTACCCCTCAATATCCACTTTTCTCTGGATATAATTTTTTGAGTAGTAATTTGAATGTTGCATTCGCTAGGAGAGGCAAAGAAAATACACACTGTTGATTGTTATATTTTTTGAAGTCACGTAAGTCTTCTAAAAAGCCTTTCAAATATGTCAATGACGTCATTCATTAGCACAATGCTAGCTTGATATGGGCAACAACGACCCAACCTGTAAGAAATGAAAAGGACATAAGTACTCGTTCATTCAACTTTAGATCTAAAATCTATATTGAACCTGCATAAACTACAATAAAATCTACGATTCTTCTACGACAAGCAGGTGAAAGAGATACATTTAGCCGTCTAGCTCCATAGACCCCCATTCAACCTGCACTCGCCCGCGATCACCCCCAGTGGAATTCTAATGGAACTGCAACCAATGTCGATACAATGAGGCTTAATAGGAAGTGCCAAGGCTCTCCGTAGACGGGCTCTGATAATACCTGACCCTTCGCGAGCTCCGTATTGTTATGTGGCTTTTACTTTGACATTCCGTAAACCGGAAGTACTTTATGTAGGCTATCGAACGTGAGAACGATGTTTTAAGTCCAGTTAGCAGCAGTTGGATTGGTCCTTGGGCAAAAAACCCCCCCGTATTCCTTGTGTTTATGTGTAGATCGAGAAGGAATAAGGATTGAGTAGTCTATTATCATGTAACGTTATGTCTTCGCCAGACATTTAAAAATGTTGATCAACTAACGTAAGCCTATAAGTTAACTTACCAGTGGCTAGCTAATACCAGTCAACGTCCTAACGTTACAGGTAACGTTCACGACACTTGCTTGCTAAGATTTCCCTGTAGAACTATGTGCTGTAAAGTATTTCGCAAATGCTTGGTTTTGTTTTTGACGTAGGCATATGCCCTCCACAACATGCTGCCAAGTTTAAGTTTAAGTTAGACACGCGTGATTTTGAATAGCTGGTTGTCGATGTGGCTTCAACAGTTCACGTTAGCATGGGAATGCTTCAGACACAGAAAGCTTTTTAACTGTTCTTTACGTGTAATGCAGCCTTTATCAGTTGTTTGTAGCTAACGTTATGTGACATACATCATACCAATTTCAGCCTACATGTTTTTGCTCATCTTAGGTTAAAAGTACTTAGTGAGCTGAGCTCACAAAAAGTGCTCTGGTGACATACTGAATGTGACAAAAACTAGCAGACCATGTGACATTGTGCACTGAACATGACAAAGTAAACCAGCAGACCATGCATTTATTTACACTTTAATCACCTGGTTGAAAATATTTGCAATGTGCAAAAGCGCAGAACAACAATCAATCAGATTGAAACAGATAACGGAACTGAAGAGAAAGAGACCAGTTGATGCAGATGCTGTACCTTCACCTGCTGGGAAGGGTTGACCTAAAATGAAAAAGAATAATAATAGAATCTGGCCATATTTAAAAGACAAGGCATGGTTTATGGATCCATATTGATCAAGGGGAATTACCGTTAATTGAAAACTCAACTTCTGTGTTATCAGCTGAGGATGCGCTGACACTTGTATCAGGGACTGGTTGCTTGTACTCAACAGTAATTAATTTTCACATCTAACGCCGCAACTCTATAATTTAGTTGTTGTTATACTGTTATCAGTAGGCTACCAAGATTATGAACTCGAACACCCTATATTGAAATCTGCCGGAGTACTCATTTAACATTTAATGCAAGGACAACTTCAGTCTAAGAACAACTTAGGGTCTAATAGGTAAACAATAGAGTTTACGTTAAGGTTTGTTAAATGTTTTGGCTGCTGTTCTTTATCCTAATACTCAGCATGAGAGCCATCACAGACTGAAATTGCCCAGATGTATATTATGTGGTTTTTGTATAGCCCATGTTATGTACTGATGAAGAGGCAAATCATTAGACCTTGTTTTAAATCAATACAACCTGGATATGCCTTATTCTTTCACATGGAAGGTGACAATGTTATGTGTATACCACTCCACACAGTGGCAATGGCCAACCTGGAGCAGTGGGTGAGCGACCGCCTTCATGACATCCTGGGGCTGAGTGACCGATATGTGGCTCAGTTCATGGTAGGTCTGGTGCGAAAGTCTGCTAATTTGCCAGACTTCATTGTTCGCCTCAAGCAGACCGGCACCATTGCTGTCGACCAGAAAGTTGAGAGGTTTGCACAGGAATTATTCGAGAAGGTAAGATAATATATTTCTGTTTACCATGTTTCATTCAGATATAAATGCCCAAACAAGGCTGTAAAACATAAATAGTAACAAGGGCTGAAAAAATATGAAGGCATATGATTTGAACACAAATGTTTTACAGGTTTTGGTTTTGGGATCCTTTCATGATATAGACTAGGTTTGAACAGAATCTGCTGCTGCAGCAACCTTATCTCATTTGACAGTGCAGCAACAACCTTGTCTAATTTGACATGGAATGGTCCATGGTTATTTTAACATTGTATAATGGAATGTGAATGGTTCTATATTATAATGATGTGTAAAAGACTAAGTGACATGCTGTGTCTCCCAGATAGAAATGAAACATTTTAAAATCATTAATAAAATGACTTGCAACCCCTTAGTCACTAAGTTTGGAAAACATGCCCCAAGTTATGTCCAGTATGACCTTTTAAGACAAAAGTAGTCCCACACATTTGTTTCTGAGATCATCTGTATTGTATTTTTAGGTGCCACGAAAACAGATAGTGGAGAAACCATCTCGAGCTCTGGAGCGGCAAGTGCAAGCCATGGAGCAGAAAAATCGTACCTACACTCTGCTAGAGGAGAGCGACAGCGATGGAGAAGTAACACAGGAGAGAGGAAAGGAGAAGAAAGGGAGGGAGAAAGTAAAGGGAAAGAAGAGAAAGCACTTGAGACAGAAACAGGAAGAGAGTGCCTCATCCAGTGAAGAGGAAAAGGAAAGGTTAGTGTGCTTAAATCAATTATTCCTTAACAATTTCTCTTATCGTAAAGAAGCAGAATTATGCAGTGATGTGTACTTGTGTCAGGCTGGGTGGGCAGTTGCTATACAGAAACAACAGGCCATAGGGGGATCATCCCGGCCATTTAATGTAATTTCTCCCAATGTTACAAAAAAAGGTCTATCATGTCTCACCCAACATCCCGGGTATGAAAATGATTGGTATAACAACTTGTACGGCTTAAATCCTACTCCTCAGTGGCCAGATGATTACCAAAGCACAGAAGAAAGAGGATGAGGAGGACCAAGAGGAGGACTGGGAAAAAGAAGAGCGCGAGCGACAGCAGGACCTGGAGGAAAGAGATGCTTTTGCAGAGCGCATGAAGTTGAAGGACAAGCAGAAGACCCGAAGTATCATGGAGAGGACTGATAAAAAGGTACCATTATATGGAGGTTCACCGGTGGTTATTCTGTAGTTTTATAAGCATGATTCACAATTGGGCAAACCTATGCGCATAAATTAAAATAGACTTGAACATATTATAGTATTTATAGTAGTCATTTTGGATATGTTTCCTCAATTGTAATAGTCTGTTGTATTAACTCACAATTATAGTCATATTTTAAATGATACCCATGTCATATCATTGTCTGACAAATAATTAAATGTGAAAGAAAACTATACATTTTCAAGTGAATGGCCCATCATTTAGACTTTCTTTCAACCTAGGCTTACGAGGAAGCTCAAAAAAGACTTAAGATGGCAGAGGAAGACCAAAGGAAAATGGTAAGATAATGAATCCTAGCAAATACACATGTAGTCATTAACAGTGTATGTGCCATCCCATTGCAATATCATGATGCCTTTCTCTTGCTCTCTTTGTTCCAAAGCTTCCTGAGTTGAGAAAGCAGTCACGCTTTGAGTACCTGAAGAAACGTGAAGCTGAGAAATTAGAAGACCTGGAGGCTGAGATAGCCGATGAAGAGTACCTGTTTTCCTCTGACAACCTCTCTGAGCGAGAGAGAAAAGAACTGGATTACAAGCGTACAGTCAGAGATTTGGCCAGGGACTACAAGAAAGCAGGAGCCAAGGAAAAGGATGAAAGGAAGAATCGCTACTACATGCCAGAGGAGAATAGGAGAAAGGTACAGTAGGCCTAGGAAGAGCAAACAGGAGGAACACACTATATCCATGTATGCTTTATTATAACAGATTCATTTTTCAAATGTTTGCTTTCTTCATGCATCTTTATCTTTGATCTGTCCGTAATTAGAACCCTCCTGAACGGGATCTCCAGCTGGATGTTGAAGAAGGGGGGCATGAGGGCGGGGGGGAGCAGAGCCGCTGGGAAGAGGCACGGGTCGCTACAGCAACTCTGCACTTTGGCGCCAAGGAGGAGAGGGAGCGTCGACTGAAGGAGGAGCAAGACAAGTACCAGTTAGTACTGGAGGAGGAGGAGATGATCAACTTTGTCAGCAGTGCCATCACCATGAAAGGAACACGGTCAGAGAAGGTCAGTGTAAAAATCCTTTAAGACCAAAGATGGCAAAACTGCAGAAATCAAGCTTATATAAAGAGAGAATATAAAGTATTTCCCAATGGATGAATAAACTGTCTATCTCCCTCTTTGTCTATCTGTTTATCTAAACAACTCTCTCTCTGTAAACGCATTTGGGTCATACAGTATTCTCCCCATAGCCTGCAATCCTTTTGGGAACTGTAGGCTAGTGGGTTCCAATCATTACAAGGAATCATGCTAAGCTTAGCTGACTACCCGTGAGGGAAATTTGGTCTCTGCATTTATCCCAATCCGTGAATTAGTGAAACACACACAGCACACAGTGTACACACAGTGAGGTGAAGCACACACTAATCCCGGCGCAGTGAGCTGCCTGCATCAACAGCGGCGCTCGGGGAGCAGTGAGGGGTTAGGTGCCTTGCTCAAGGGCACTTCAGCCGTGCCTACTGGTCGGGGTTCGAACCGGCAACCCTCCGGTTACAGGTCCGAAGTGCTAATCAGTAGGCCACGGCTGCCCCCAATGTTGCAATATTGTTGCTTAACTTGTGTAAAGGAGAATGTATTGGCATATTTAATCTTTAATTGTAATATGCAAAACATTGTAATTTCTAATATTGTATGTACTTGCTGTGTGTCCTTGTCTTTGTCTCCAAAGGAGGAGGCTGAGCCACAGCTCTCTCAGGCAGATAAACAGATGCAGTCGATTCAGGAGGTTAGGCGGAGTCTGCCTGTCTTTCCCTATCGACAAGACCTACTATCAGCTATTGAGCAGCACCAGGTGCTCATTATTGAGGGGGAGACTGGGTCTGGCAAAACTACACAGATCCCACAGTATCTCATGGAAGAGGTGAGGCTCCACATACCCAGGTAACTATCCCACAAAACTTGACTGGTTGTGCTAACTCATGAAGTATTTTGTTTACAGGGATATAATGCTGGAGGTTTGAAGATTGGTTGCACTCAGCCTCGTCGAGTAGCAGCAATGTCTGTGGCAGCTCGAGTGGCACAAGAAGTTGGAGTAAAGCTTGGAAACGAGGTGATTTTTGTTCCACAATTTTCAGGTTTTAGTAAATTACTACATTTCTGGGGAGGTCACAAAAAATACAGAAATAACGTTTTCATTTTGTAGGTGGGCTACAGTATTCGATTTGAGGACTGCACATCAGAACGGACAGTACTAAAGTACATGACTGATGGAATGCTTTTGAGAGAGTTTCTCACAGAGCCAGATCTTGCCAGCTATAGGTATGTACATATGTGGACATGCATATATATTAATCCATTAAATTAAATATTCATTTATTTAGCAGACGCTTCTATTCAAAGCAACTTACATAATGTAAATTATAGTACAAGGAGCATTGACCTCGGAGCAACTTGAAGTGCCTTGCTCAAGGGTGCAACGGTGGAAGCCAGGAATTGAACCCACAGCTTTTTCAGGCTACTGCATGCTAGCCCAGCTCCTTAACCAATACACCACCACTGCCATATCTCTCTCCCTTTCCGATAAGCTTGGATGTACAGCACAGATGATTTGTCTTTCATTTCAATCATTTTCCACTTGTACCTTTCTTTTTCTCTCTAGTGTGGTCATAATTGATGAAGCCCATGAGCGCACCCTCCACACAGACATCCTTTTTGGCCTGATAAAAGACATTTCTCGTTTCCGTGCTGACCTGAAGGTGCTAGTGGCCAGTGCTACACTGGATACAGAACGTTTCTCTTGCTTCTTCGATGATGCTCCTGTCTTCAGGATACCTGGACGTCGTTTCCCTGTAGACATTTTCTACACAAAGGTAATATTGCTGGGTTTTTTTTTTCTCACATAGATGTGACATCACTAGTTATTAAGTTGGTAATTTTGCTTCAAACAGGGCAAAAAGAAGTCTAACAGCAAGGGGTGGGAAAGAATCAATACAAATATGAACCTGTCTTTGTTGGCATCAAGGAATCCACTTGGGGATGGGTGACCTAGAACATGTCCACACTAGCTCGGATTGGTTTGTATCCGACACACTGGAGACCCGAACTCATTTTGCGCGGAAGCCGGACCAGTGTGGATGGTGTGTTGCGGTAGTGTATATGATCATACTGTAATTGAGCTGGATGCTCTGTAAGGCTGTTTTGTTCGTTTGTACACTTAGCGATTTAGCCATAGACTGTATAAAATAGGTTTTAGCAAACAAGGCTACCTGGCATTATCATGGGAATTCTTATAAGTAAGTAGCATGCAAGCTGTCTATTGCACCCAAGTAGTAAACGTTTCCCCCGTTTGCAGATTTTATCTGATGGTTATAACTTCCCTTCACTTGTTGACTATATGTTTGTCATGCATGTTATTTTTTATTTTTTTTTAAAGTATCTTTTTTGGGGCTTTTTATGCCTTTAATGAGAGGACAGTGGAGAATGACAGGAAGCGAATGGGAGAGAGAGCAGGGGTGGGATCCGGAAAGGACCATGGGGGGGGGAATCGAACCCGGTTCGCCGGCGTACGGTGCAGGTGCCCCAGCCAGTTGCGCCACAGCTGGGGCCATGTTAATGCAGGTTTTTTTCAGGCCATTGTTTATCTGACCTAGCAACTAGGGGTGTGAATCTCTCATACACAAGACAAGACAAGATACATGTTCATGAAAAAACGATTCAGTACGATTCAATGCAATTCGATGCAGTTCAAAGACCGAAAGCATTCTGAAAGAATTTTTATCATTTGCTCAAGGTGCTCATTAATTTTACATTATCAATTACAGTCATGGTTGTCAATTAGGCAAACAAATATGTGTGAATACGATGATCTTAACTGAGGTTTGTATCATATATTGAAATGGGGGAAAAATACACTGCAGCCAAATACAACATAAAAGTACATTTTTATAGACTTATGTGTACTGTATTTGATTCTTTTCAAGGAGCTGTAGCCTATTGTTGAGGTAAGACGATACAGAAATAAGGTAAAACAGTGCTTAAGACACTCTTGGCCTCTTCTCTCTCTTCTGCAATCAGGCTCCAGAAGCTGACTATCTGGAGGCATGTGTTGTGTCCGTGCTGCAGATCCACGTCACACAGCCCCATGGAGATGTACTGGTGTTTCTCACAGGGCAGGTGAGAGGGTTTCATCTCACTGAAAGTTTGTCTTTTTTCATTAGTTTTACATTTATGAATATGACTGGTCATTTATTGGTATTATATTATGTTTAATTTAATGTTGATTTATGAGCATTTGGTCTACCCTCTAGCGGCGTAATATGCAGTGCCTGTGTAGAACATAGAAAAAGATTTAGTTTGCAATGCAGCAAGTTCTGTAAGCAAACTTATGTGAACACTTGGTCAAAAAGCAAGACTTATGACGTGAATGGAAGACAATAACAGGCATTGGTTGGCCAACATTTATTTTGAAACAACTATTGTAAGGTTTATGCAAGAATGTGTAATATACAGTATATTGCCTTACTGCTAACAGTGTTTGAAAAAAGACTAATATTATCAGCTTGCCCCTTTTCGGCGAAGTAGGGATAGTGATCCATGCCTATTGGTTAAAGGCTGGTCCAACGGTTTCGAAAATGAACCCTTGATTGTGTTGTGTGTATTCAGGAGGAGATTGAGGCATGCTGTGAGCTTCTACAGGATCGTTGTCGGCGACTGGGGTCCAAGATATCTGAGCTCATTGTCCTGCCCATCTATGCCAACCTGCCCTCAGACATGCAGGCCAAGATCTTCAACCCAACTCCACCTGGTGCTCGCAAGGTAAGGTGTTGCAAGTTGTTTACTTCTTGTGGCACATTGGTGAGCACCATGGGACACCAGCACTTTGGAATAATGTGAAATAAGCACAAAGAGCTCACTTCACTACAAGTACAGCACATGTATACTGTACAAAGTGAAACCACTCCACACTAGTAATTGTTGTTACATGAACAGATTCCCTACCAATACTCAATATTGGTTTTTGGTTGAGTACTTTTGCAAAGCACTGTTAATATACTATACTGATACGGAGACTGTCTGTAATGTTATGTATATATTTTATTGTCTTTTTAACTCCTGCCCAGGGACCACAGATGCAAATTAGCTAACTAGCTAACTCTGGTATAGAACTAGTTCTGTACATGGTCCCTGTCAACTAAACTAATAAACTAAACTAAACTAATATGTCTGTGATTGTGTTATCTTGTAGGTTGTGGTAGCCACCAACATTGCAGAGACCTCCCTCACTATTGATGGCATCATCTATGTCATTGACCCAGGCTTTTGTAAGCAGAAAAGCTATAATGCTCGCACGGGCATGGAGTCCCTCATCGTCACACCATGTTCACGGGTAAGCTGAGCCTTTTATTTCACTTCATTTCAGAGAAGTACACCAACTAAAAGACTTAAAGCTTAACAATGACATCAAATTGTGTAAAATATTGCAGGAGGCAAATCTTAAAGATAACATAAAATTAATGAAACATGGAATCAGATTTCCCCTAGTTTCCAGTAATGTGTGTGTGCGTGTTTGTGTGCGTGCGCGCACAGTTAAATATCCTGATTTAATTGTCAGTTGTGATCTGCCACTGTAGGCGTCAGCCAATCAGCGGGCTGGAAGAGCAGGCAGAGTAGCTGCTGGGAAGTGCTTCCGTCTCTACACTGCTTGGGCTTTCAAGCATGAGATGGAGGAAACAACAGTACCAGAGATTCAGAGGACCAATCTGGGCAACGTGGTGTTGCTGCTGAAGAGTCTGGGTGAGAATCATCACAACAGCTTTGAATTTTGTGTTAAACAAGGTTTCAGGCAGAAAAAATGACAATATTGTATGCGGTAGTTATAGTAATTTACTATAACTTTGCTAGTCTAGTATCTGAACAGTCCTCTTTTTTTCATCAGGAATTAATGACCTCATTCACTTTGACTTTATGGACCCACCTCCTCATGAGACACTTGTTCTAGCTTTGGAGCAGCTCTATGCTCTGGGTGCCCTCAACCACCTTGGAGAGCTCACCAAGGTACCATTAACACTGCAAGATTCTTTTTTTTTTTTTTTTCTTTTTTTTTAAGAGAGAGAATCAAAAAGACAAAGATGATGTCCCATGTAATTGCCTAATGAAACAATGTACTTTGTGAAATGTCTCTTGACATCATAGTAATATGATGATGATGATGATGATGATGATGATAATAACAATAATAATAATAATCCATTGCAATTGAGAGGTGAACTAATGCCTTGTATCCTATTAGCTTGGCAGGAGGATGGCTGAGTTGCCAGTGGACCCCATGCTGAGCAAAATGATCCTGGCCTCAGAACAGTGAGTACAACTGGCGCTGTTGTGAATCAAGCTGGTTTCTATTGTGTAACTTTCGATTCATAAAGTCTGATGTTTCTCCAGGTACAAGTGTTCAGAAGAGGTACTGAGCATTGCTGCTATGCTCTCCGTCAATAACTCGATCTTCTACCGACCGAAAGACAAAGTAGTTCATGCTGATAATGCACGCATGAACTTTGTAGTGCCTGGTGGAGACCATATGGTGCTGCTCAACGTCTACAGTCAGGTGAGATTGTATGATTTTTGGACAGGCATTATAAGGCTAGGCAAAGTCTCTTTGCAAGAGAATGGCTCTTGCAAATGGGATCATTATTAATTTGTGTTATTATTAATGGTGATGCTTATTATTAATGGTGCTGCTGATGTCTTCAGATCTGTAACAGATTTTCTGCCGGTGTTTCCTTGTCCATTTGTTTATTGGTCAGCAGAACACAGGAACTGATAGAAAAATGTTGCAAAGTGCACTTGACTGAAAGTCAAGAAGACTACATTGAAGTTTGAAAACTGTGCCCAAAGAGAACAGTTTGAAAACAGGCCTCAAAAAGTTGCTTTGTACCATAATCGTAATAATCCACAAACATAATTGTCTGTGTTCCCCTGCAGTGGGTGGAGAGTGGTTATTCCACACAGTGGTGTTATGAGAACTTTATCCAGTTCCGCTCCATGAAGCGTGCAAGGGACGTGCGTGAACAGCTGGAAGGTCTGATGGATAGAATAGAAGTGGAGGTGTGCAGCTCCCAGGGAGACAATGTGCCAATCCGCAAGGTACGTATTTCATTTCATTCCTGCACTTATATACTCCTATGCAATTTAGGTTCACAGCAGTGTTTGTTATGCGGAAGTTTGAGCTCTTTGTCCTCTCCCTGTGGTAGGCAGTGACAGCGGGCTACTTCTACCACACAGCACGGCTTAGCAAGGGTGGCTACAAGACAGTTAAGCATCAGCAGACCGTCTATGTCCATCCCAATAGCTCCCTTTTTGAGGAACAGCCACGCTGGCTTATCTACCATGAACTTGTCTTCACCACAAAAGAGTTCATGAGACAGGTGTGTGTTCAACTGTATTTCTCCTTCTGTATGTCACTATGTCACTTTATTGTGACTGTGTTTTTTTTTTTTTTTTTTTGGTAAGGTATGTATATATTCATGTAAAATACTAGGACTGCAATGATTAATAGATTAGTTGTTGACTATTCAATTAATCGCCAACTATTTTGATAAACGATTAACTCTTTTCCGACAGGGCCAAAATAGGCCAAAAATGACTCCTTTGATATTTCATTCTGCTGTGGGTGACCTAAGCATATCTCAAAGCATAAAATTAGCATAAAATATGCATATTCCGGGCACATTTTTTGAGTTTGTGAAGCTCTACAGCTTCAACACAGCATGTTATAAAAAACGTGAAATAGCAGAAAGTTGCATTTACCTGTTGGCTAAATAAATACCAAGTTTGGTAGCAATTGGGTGAAAGGAACTCTAAATAACTAATTTTGAAATTATGTATACAGACGAGCCTAAATAACCATTATATAGTTTTATTATCAAAATTAGTTGCAATATCACATTTGTATCAAAAAAATAACTTACAATTTCATCTCATACATATTATTTTGGTTAGTAATCATGTTTTTTTTTGGTCAATGTGTAATAATCATGTTAACACAGTTTAGACTGTTAAAACAGATGAACAGTTAAAATGACCTAACAGAGTCAGTGTTGCTGAAAATGACCCAACAGATTCAGATACCTCCCACACAGAGTTACACTACAGATTTGGCCCCTACCCTCTCACACCACACAGTTTCATATCACTAGACAACATGGGCATATGTACAGATTAACAGATTACAGATTAACAATATGTCATTACTACCACTGAACCTCGGTCGATTGTCATTACTCGCCATGTTGAAATATCGCGATCGGGGCTTGACAACCAATCACAAAATATAAAATCTAACCAATAGCAAAAATTCAACACATATCCAAGGAAAACCCATTTATTTGATTGGCTTAGACACTCATTGACATACAAAGACGTTTTCGCGGGGTTTCAGTGAAGAAAAATTATACCTTTATTAATTTCCGTCATCAGTACGTACGTACTGATTTCTCTATGGGCTGTCGGGAAAGAGTTAATCGGTTTGTGTAATTTTTTAAGGGAAATACATCAAAATTCTCTGATTGTAGCTTATTAAACTTCAATCTTTTCAGCTTTACTTACTCGGTAGCTCAAATGTTACAGATATCAAATTCATAGCATGTGAGATGAAACCAAAAGGTAAGGTAAGTACAATTGTAACCAGTTGATGAATAAACTGATTAGATGCTATAAAACGGTGACACATATTTCAAATGGTAATGACACCAAATACCCAGTATAATTGCACAAACTTGAAATGACACCTATCTCGAGGCTCTCTGTGGCACTGGACAAAGCCAGATGTTCAAAGGATGCAGCGGTTGATAATGTGGTTGTGGTGTGACTTGCCTTTTGGCCACCTGGCCAAATAATGTTGTCCATTTATCTGGATGTAATCATTTTCAGAGTGGGTTTCACCTTACAAATGCAACCACAAAATGGCAGTACAGACTACAATGTAATCAGACAGGTCAGAAACTGCTTTTGCAAGACTCAGAATGTTATCAGATGTGTCTGACAACATGGAAAGGATCCCTCTTGATCTAATGCCAAATCAGTTTCCTCATCACCTTGACTTGAAAACTGAGTTGACTGTGGCTGTCAGCATTAACTATTTTAACCAACTAGTGTAGCCAGCTGATGCTTAGCTGTGCAGTATGCACGTTGTGTAACCCTAGTGCTCAGCTTGAGCTTTTAGCTCACTTAGAGCGCTTACTTGTTTAACAAACCTATTCATTAAAAAAAAGCCAATATCAGGTTTGGGAGATGATTGTTGCACCTCTAATTGTTAAGTAGGGTGGTTCTACAGTTACTATTCCCATACACACTTAAACAATAGCATGTAGCACTATTGTGATTATTAACTGGATGCAACAGCATTCAAATCTCTCTACTAAACTGTATGTCTGCATTCTTACCTGTCACAGGTTATTGAGATAGATAGTGGCTGGCTGCTGGAGGTGGCTCCTCACTACTACAAGAACAAGGAGCTGGAGGACAGCAGCAGTAAGAAGATGCCACGGAAGCAGGGAAAGGCACGTGAGGAACTGGGCTGAACAACCGGGCACAAGAATTTAGAAGAAGAAAAGGATGTCTCACAGAGTGGACCCATGCTCCACCACAGACACATCACTCAGAAGCATTTTTTAAGAGCTATTGTGCGGACTGCAGCTATCAGCAGCTATCAACAGTTTTTCCATATACTCACTTAATGGCCTTTTTTCTTTTTTTGGAGAATTGTTTTTTGACCTCGGCCAGCCATGTTGAATAAAGTTTGCTGTTTGCTATTTACTATCATGAATAGGAGCTGTAGATTATTTGTGGTACACATCTATCCTTTTAGTTGTTTTTATACTGTATTTCAGGTATTTTTATATGAAATGTCAAAACATTGTAAAATATTGATCTTGAAAATAGGTTTGTCCTTGTCTTGAACAACCTTGACCTTAAAGAAATTAAAAATGGTGTATAGAGACAGACTATGCAGTCAGACACTGTTTGATTCCATATAATATGTTTACACATTTTACCACACATATGATCTGTAAGCACTAGTTATCTGGTCAATGAAGCCATCAGAATTCTGCATACAATTATAAAATAACATGAGTATATCAATTTAAATGTGTGAATATTAACCACTGTGAAATTAGATTAACAGCATTTCAAATGTCTAAACCATTCCAAATGCCAAGCCCCTAAAGGCAAGGTTTAAAGGATGATTGGAAAATCTCTACAGGTATTCATTTTCAACACACGTCTTCTACCCCACTGTTTCCATTATTGCAAGCACTGCTGAAGTTATGTCCCATCATCAACAACCATTATTCAGCAGAAAACAATGGCCTTTTTAAAGCTTAAATGTTTGTTTATGGCCAAGTAGTTTGTCTGTCCAGATTAGATGAACCATAACTACAGACTTTGATATGCTGTATATTCAGGGGGAATTGAATGAGTTGAGTATTAACTGTTTCTTACATGCCCCGAGTTTCCTCATGGGCGTACAGTCAATAGGAGATGGATAAAGGAAAGATTGTTTGAAACAAAAATTACAATTACATTAGAACAAATAAGTAACAAAACCTATCTGAAAATAAAAAAATAAATAAAAAACCCTTACATTGGTAAATTGATACATGCACTGACTAGGTCTCAGACTTCTGAGTTGTATTCCATTTGAACATCCACTTAAATTCTACCTAAATATCGATTTACAATGCTCAGTATTGGTCTGAGAAACGTCTTAAACTCCTGTGACCATCTCTTACTATGATTTGGCATTTAAAAGTTAAGTTTGCTTCGTAAACAAAGAGGAGGCAATGTCTCTCTTCTGCCACTTGACTGAAGGCCATTCCACATTTTGGTAATGGACACAACAATGAGTTTTGTAACCATCCCCAGTAGTAAAATGTAGCAACCAGTGGTAAATCATGTCCAGTGTGGCTAAGCCCACCCAAGCATTGTGTTTTGCCCACCCAAACAAAGTTAGACTACGTTTTTTTTTCCAGTTGTGCATCTGTGCAGTGTGCAGCCTCAAACCCAGCTTGGATGTAGATGAGTTAGTGTTGAGTGTAATGGTAGCTAGCTGGTACATAGCTGTGCAGTAGGCCTATGTATGTGTGTACCCCCGATGCCTTAAAGGAAAACTGGCCATTTTAGATACAGTAGATCTCTGTCTCTCGAAGTCACTGAGTACTGTCGGTACGAGACAACCCCCCGAAAACGGTGCTACCTAGCTCGAGTTGCTGCAGCCAACAGCTAGAGTAGCCAGGCAGCTTCAGTGTTACACTCTGGGAGGCATGATTTTAAAGATGTCCCCAGAGTGCGGCACTGTAGCTGCCTGGCTGCTCTAGCTGTTGGCAGGGATGGGCAAAAATACATCAACATTAAATATCAAATACCCTAATTTTAAATCAAATTGACTACAAAATACATTGGCCACACATGTATCAAAATAAAATACTGTATTTTTTGTTTTGTAAGTACTAAAAATATTCTTTAAAGGGAGCATGATATCACTTTGCAAACCTTCCATGTCTGTCTATTTAATTAATCTATTCCTTCATCAGTACACTGACTGTTGATTAAGTGGACTGCTTTTCTCTGCCTACGAGACATGCTATTACCTGCAAACAGTCAACAGATCAACTATGCTGACCTGCCTGTAACATCTCTTAGCCTAAATACTGTATCAGAGAAGCACTCAAAGTCACAAATGAACTTGTTGAGCGGTACAAAGTAGAGAGTGCCCAGATTGAGCAATGTTGCATGGCAACAACCACATAACCGGTTCCATGTGTTCTGATCGGATAATTAAATATTAAAGATAATTAAATTTTGATCCAATTTGACCGCTTTGCTATGTTGCCCACCCAAAATTTCAACCAGCCCACCCAAATGTAGTAGGCTTGAACCGGACCTGGGCAGTGTGCATAAGCACAATATCACCCTTGTCTAAGACTGCATTCTAAGTATTTAAGTAAATCTAAGTAATAAAGTATTTTTGTCATGTATTGAAGGTACCAGTCAAACAGGATTCCTAAATCCTTTACAAGAAGTTAAGCCTTTTTATTGCCCTCTGACACTATGTATTCAACAGAGGTGAAATATGGCCAGGCCTCCTGTGACAGCTGCCCTATATTGCTTAATTTTATTGATTTTTTTATAAATGCCTGTTGTAGTTGACAAAAAGTGTGTACATTACCTTATAACACACATAGAAAACAATCGTCCTCATTTAAAAAAAAAAAATTCCAGTGCAGATTTCTTTTGAACAATTAAAGCAAATGTTTGATACGTTATCTAAGACTACTATGTAGACACATGGTATAAGTTGTTGTGGGAAGTCATTAGTTGTCTTATATTTCACATAGTAATGACTAAATGAAATGGAGGATAATTGTGTCCTGACATTCCATTTCTCTATCGTATTTGTGTGTTTTGTCTATACATGACATGCAAGAAAAAATAATTGACAGACCTTTTGTGTAAACCAGTGGTCCACGTAAATGCATACTTTACGTGGCAAATAGCCCAGTCTGAGCCTCAGTGTCTCAAAATAAATTCAGACAATAAAGCAAACTGCAAGTTCTTGTAATTTGAATATATTTTAATATTATATTATACATGTACAACAGAAACCATCTTATAGTGATCATGAAAGAGGAACAAAACTCTTTTTTCCTGGTATGTCAGGTATGAGTCTGGGCTTCAGTGCGGTAAACCTCTCTGGTTTTTCCAGTTCTCTGTAATTTTCCATATCAACCCCTACTATCCCTGGTGTATCCAGTTATGTGTGATATTCTTTATTAACCTCTACTCTTCCCTGTCCTACATCAAATAAGCCTGCATTGTTGCTTATCGAGTCATACTCACTCAGTGTACTGAGAATCTCATGAGAAAGACAAGGTGAAGAAGATACAGCGGGGAAAATAAATATTGAACATGTCAACATTTTTTTCAGTAAGTATACTTCCAGTGAGGCTATTTGCATGAAATTTTTATTAACTTAGGTTAATAAAATGAAATTAGTATTAACTTAGGTAATCCACACATATAAAAAATCCAAACATTAATGTTCATAAGTAGAGTTATGAGTAAAAAAGTGGAATGCCACAGGAAAAAAGTATTGAACACGCCTACTGAAATTTCTTTGTAATACTTTGTAGAAAACCCTTTATTTATAATGAGAGCTTCAAGGCATTTCCTCTATGACGAAGCTAATCAGTTGCAGTATTCAGGTGTGATTTTGGCCCATTCTTTTAAACAGATAGTCTTTTAATATTGAAGATTCCAGGGGTCCCTCTTGTAAATCCTGATCTTTAGGTAACTTCCAAAACTGTTCAATTGGATTTAAGTCAGGGCCTGAATTTCCTTTCTCTGAAACCAATTGAGAGTTTCCTTTGCTGAATGCTTTGGATCATTGTCTTGCTGGAAGGTCTAGCCATGTCTCATCCTCATTGTTCTGGTGGATGGCAAGATTCTCCCAGAAAAAATGGCTCCATTCATCATTTCTTCAACTGTATGAAGTCTGCCAGTACCATGAGATGAAAAACAGCCCCACACCGTGATGCCTCCACCTCCAAACTTCACTGTTGGTATGGTATTTTTAGGGTGATGCACAGTGCCATTTCTCCTCCAAATATGGTGTGTAGTATGACATCCAAAGAGTTAAATTTTGCTTTCACCTGACCAGAATACATTCTCTTAGTATTTCATAGGCTTGTCCAAATGTTGTGTAGCAAACACTCAATGAGCTTCGACCTGTTTTTCTTCAGTAATAGAGTCATGCATAGAGGCCATGGCGGTGGAGTGCATTACCTATGATTTTCTCTGTAACAATTGAACCTGCTGCCTCCAAGTCTTTCTGGAGTGGTCCTTGGCTCTTAGGCTACACTTCTGACTATCCTTCTGACTTCCTGGTCAGAAATCTTGTGAGGAGATCCTGTGCATGGCCGATTGATGATGCAGTGATGTTCCTTTCACTTGCAGATAATGGCTCCAGTACTGCTTACTGGATGATTCTGAAGTTTTGAAATGCATCTGTAACCAGTTCCATTGATATGTTTTGCAACAATAATGTTGCAAAAGTCTTGGAAGAGCTCTTTGCTTTTACCCATCATGACATGTTTCTTGTGTGACAACTTGGTAACGAAAAACCTTTTAATAGCTCATCAATATGTACTAACCCAGCTTACATTAATTTGCACAGATAGGAGGGATAATTACTCTCTAACTATGTATAGATTCCAGCTTGTTCCTTGCCATTCCTTGCCTTTGTGTACTGTTTGTTCTTAGTGTGTTCAATACTTTTTCCCTGTGCCATTCCACTTTTTTACTCATAACTCTACTTAGGGACATTAATGTTTGGATTTTTTAATATGTCTGGATTACCTAAGTTAATACTAATGTCTGTAGAAAATGTTATGCGAATAGCCTCTCTGGAAGTAAACTTACTGAAAAAAATGTTGACGTGTTCAATACTTATTTTCTCCGCTGTATATTATAAAACTGGGAACTCTTATCCTAATTATGTGGCTTTTCTGTAATTTCTCAAATGTTGTCATTGTCAGGAAGTATCAGGACTGTAGTGTATTGTTACCGGTATTGCAAAACAGATATTCAAATATGCAATGGAATGATGGAATGATAACGCATGCTGGTGACATTGTTTTGAATAGCAGCATGACGGCTCTTTCTCCCACCAAACAGTGTAAAATACTACCCAGACTGGTCAGACAGGTTTGACCAAACAAGAGGGGTGGGAGGTGGACTCCTGCAGTGAGGAAGTGTAGTTAAGAGCCACAGATGAGAAGGAAAACAATGAGTGAAGAAACATAGATGTGTTTTTGCCTACATTAGCTGCATATTTGGAATAGTTTTAGGTTATCCTTACGATATTCCTCGGCTTGTACGGAATATGCTGTGGAACACTTTTGTTTGCTATCTTTACACTGGATACTAACAACCTTGTGCTGCCTTCTTCAAATCAAGACATTTCCACAAGTGAGTGCATACAGTTCCTATGCAAGCTTGTTTCCCCATATACTGGACAGTGAGTAAAAGTACAGTTCGAAGGTAAAAGGTCTCATCACCCAGTACAATTTATTGTGTAATTCTGGGAATATGTAAGAATGTCTGTGCTAATATTCCTGTTGATTAACTGTACAAGAATGTTGACAAGCGTCACAGTGCTGACTCAGCACTGTGTGTAAGATGTGTGTGTGTGTGTGTGTGTGTTTATATCCATGGCAAAAAAATGAAAACAGTAAAGAGAATGTCTGTAAACCCTTTGAAAGTTTGTGGATTGTTCTGAAATATGGCATTACTCTATGCACTAGAAACACAGTCAGGTATACAATGTCATTGTAACAAGCAGTTTTATGAATAGCCTATTATGAATACATTGTTTGCAATTGTGAAGTAGCTTGTTCAAAAAGGTTTGCTAAGAAATTAATAGATTCTCTATTCTCTAATCAAATATGTATTTACCAAAATACACATTAATTTACGGACTAATTAGGATCAGGAGAGCATGTCATCTCTGACAGAGCTATGAATTCTACATTGTGACAGGAAATGCTGTGACAGAATCTGAATATCTGGAGCTGAAGCAACAAAAAGCAGAAAGCAATTCAGAGGCAGAGGAAATTTTGCATTTGAAATGTCCAAATCAAAAACTGGAAGTTAAATCAACTGACATTTGGTAGAACCTGTGGCAGAGGGATCATGCAGCCAGGACCACTAACACTACCTACTTTAATGTCAGAGTATTGGGCCAAAATTTCTACAAACTTGGTTCGGACTGATCAACGTGTTTGTTTGTATTTCTGATAAATTGGCTTAGTTATCAGACATTTTTTAAAAACAAAGCTGTTATTGGATTAGTTTGTCAAATGTCAAATTTGCACAAATGACAAAGTACTTGTAATACTTGAAGCAGAATGTCCCTCATGGTAATAGTCAGCCACAGGAAAAGTGTCCTATTAAGTTGGTGTCCTATTAAAAGTGTCCTATTAAGTTGGGACAATTATCATTTTGTGAACTGGCAGATGATGATAATAAGATTGATAAATTATTTTGCAGAATGTCAAGACAAGACACCTGAAGGTTCTATTTACGAACTCCATCCATTCCAACATTTCTTCAATTCTCCTGTCCATTTGTTGATTCCATAATGAGTGAAGATGCCAATCATCACAGGAAAGAGGGAGGCAGAGGTTCCAAACCCAAAACCAAACACTCAAAGCCTCAGCAGGAGCAGAAGGCCAAGAGCACCCAGCCGCAAAACCGCAAGCCAGAGAGGAGACATCACACAGATAGGGGTCCCCAAAGGAGCCGTAGCAGTGACTCTGTACACTTGGGGAGAAGCAGAGGAAGACATAGGGAGAAAGAGAGGGACGATGGACAAGTGAGGAGAGAGCGTGGGAGAAGTGAGGAAGCACATAGGCGAGACAGTAGCCATGGCAATCAGCATAGGTCACCAGTGTCCCCTAATGATGACTTTCTAGGAGACACAGAATGTCCTGTATGTTTCTGTGCCTATGATAATGTATTCAAAACACCCAAGCTTCTTCCCTGTGGCCATACTTTCTGCCTGGAGTGCCTCGCTCGAATCAACGTGAGCTCTCCAGAGCTCAAGCAGCTCTCTTGTCCTGTGTGCCGTGAAGTCACACAGCTACCACATGGTCGTGATCTTCCACAGCTGGTTAACAACCAGGAAGTGTTCCAGAAGCTTCCACCTGAGATGCAGAGAGCACTGTCAGTGCGCTTCAAACGTAATAAGGGCAAGCTGGAGCTGAAAAGCAAATTAACACACCAGGATCCAACCACCACAACACTGAAGAAACAACAGACAGTGAGTAACAGCCGCTCTCTGGGCTTGGTGGAGTCAGGTGTCACAGGTCCAGTCACCAGCTTGGATGTGGGCCGCCCCCCTAACCCAATGCACAGTCACATGCGACGTGTCTTCCGTTCCAATCAGTGCTACTACGCAGCAGTGGGAGCCATCATAGCTGTCACCGTGGCACTAATGCTAGTGGGTGTGCTGGTCTTTGTGATCATCCCTCGAGTGTCCCACACTGGAGGGGTCCGGCCCCCTCCTGGAAGCAGTACACAACCCCCCCCTGGGCAACCAGCTCCAGATGGACCCCCTTGACAATCAGTGGTATTGATAAAAACTACAGTAATTGACAGACAGCATTGTATGTTGAACTTTTTCCGGAATAACGCAATGTTGAACAAAGCTTCAATTAATCTCAATCTGATGATCTGATGCCGATATCTACACGGTTCTACATTTAAATTTGTGTTTCTTATCATTTCCTTATAATACCATTATAGAGATATTTTTAAGAGATTTCTACATTTAATTAAAGATGAGCTATAAGCTTGTAATTTTTGGATGAAGTGCACTACTACTGCATATACAATGCTATTTGCCATCACCTATACAATCAAACAGTGATCAGTAATCCTTCATGATTTCTTGAGATTTTGTGTTATCAGTGTGGTAATTATTCTCTCATGCACTTACGTAAAAGGTGTTTTGACCTGATTTGGATATGGTAGCCTACTTCTTTATGTCCAATGAATGCATCAATTTGGACATGAGGGCCATTTTCAGAAAATGTGGGGGGAAAACACTTTCAGTAAAGATTCTTAAAAATCTGTAGTGTTTTCAACTATCATTTCACAATCTGTGCCATTTTCTTTATCAGTTCATCAATGTACAATGCTGAAAAAACAATGTTACATTGTACAATACCAACTGCAATGTAAGACACTCCATTCTCTGTATTGTCAGTAAGTAGAGCATCAAAATGAATTTGAAGACATGATTTTAAAGTAAAATAACTACAATGTGTTGTTTTAACGGCATGGAAGATCACAGGATCCATCAGAAATCAGGTGAAAAAGTATAGGGCAAAACATTAATTACAATGATTTTTTAAATAGATCACAATAGTCAAGTCAAGTCAAGTCAAGTTTATTTATATAGCGCATTTCATACACAGAGGTCATTCAATGTGCTTTATATAAACAAAACCAAACAATAATAACAAATAAAAGCATAGAAAGGCAATATAGTCAAAGAATAGTTAAAAGGTAAAGATCATAATAAAAAGAAAACATAAAACACAATGTAGAATAATTTAAAAATAAAGAATAATTAGTAAGCAAAAACAAATGCAAAAGTTGTAAAAAAAAGTAATAAAAGACAAGGTAGTATAATTATCAAGGCAGATTCAGAATTTGTAACTCGGCACAGTTAGCAGAAAGCATCTGAGAACAGTTTGGTCTTCAGTCTAGATTTAAAACTGGCTACAGTTGGAGCCTTTTTGATGTCATCCGAAAGTTGGTTCCACAGCTGAGCCGCATAGCAGCTAAAAGCTGCTTCACCATGTTTAGTTCTAACTGTAGGTTTTACTAGCAGGTTTTTCACCTGGGACCTGAGAGGACGAGAAGGTGTGTACTGCTGAAACATGTCTGACAGGTATTTAGGTCCTGCTCCATTTACTGATTTATAAACAAGCAATAGTGCTTTAAAGTAATTTCTGTGACTTACTGAAAGCCAGTGCAAGGACTTATAAATTGGAGTAGGTCAGTTCTTTTAGTTTTTGTTAGAATCCTAGCTGCTGCATTTTGTATCACCTGAAGCTGTTTAATAGTTCTTTTAGGAAGGCCTGTGAACAGTCCATTGCAGTAATCAACCCTGCTGGAGATAAATGCATGAATGAGTTTTTCTAAGTCATATTTTGACATCAGCCCTCTGACTTTGGCAATATTTTTGAGGTGGTAAAAACCTGATTTAGTTATCGCTTTCATGTGGCTGTTGAAATTTAGATCACTGTCAATTAATACACAAAGATTTTTAACTGTATCCTTTGCCTTCAACCCTTTTGTGTCAATAGAACTATTTACTACTGACATGCAATTTGGGCTACTTTTCTCGTGAGAGACTGCAAAACAGGCTACTTATTATGACCGCTGCTAGCGAAGCGGTCATATAGGAATTATCAAAGTTTTTTTTTTTTTTTTTTCCCCCCGTCATCTACTTCCTGAAATTTTGGTCAACGATACCCGGGGCACCGAAACACCGGGGCACATGACATTTGGTGGGTATGTAGCCCCACTAAACTTTTACGGAAAAATTTTGTTTGGTCCCCGGGGGCCACTCCCCCTCCGGGCTGGGGCCCCCAAAACCCAAAAAATGCAGTTTTTCCTAAATAACTACCTGAACCGTAGCACCAAGGATGAAGAAATTTTTATGGTATGTTGGTCTCAAGGGCCCACATCAACCTAGCCCATAATCACTCATTTGTGATTTGCACCCCCCCGGTAAAAAATGAAAATGCAATATCATCCTGCTTTAATTGCCCCTCTCTTCAGTAAAGACGTTCAGAACTGCACCAAATTTTATGTGTATGATTAACCTGACATTCTCTGGGGGTATGCCAAGTTTCATAGAATTTCATCCATGGGGGGGGGGGTCTAAAAAATTAAGTTATGTGTACATTTAGTGACTGTCCACTCATTAGCCTGTAGATGGTGGTGCACACATATACACACGCACACAGGCACGTATACCATCAGTATCGGCAATTAGAACGGCCGATACATAATTACAAATTCAGTAGGATTAAAGGAAAACCATATATTGATCATAATAATAATTTGGCTGCATTTCCAGTATTGGCGTCATGTAGTCGTTTGTCCACTAGATGGCGCATCGTTGCAGTGAGACGTAATTTTGTTGGAAGTTAATCTAAAGTGGGTTGGAAAGACACTACGCTTCCTACAAGGACAAGACTGTACAGTAGTTTACCGCAGAGAACGTCTAAGGGTAGGATGATTTCTGCATGACATGTAATTCCCATTTCCTCTTGAAGCCGAAATAAATCTGAGAATGTTTATCGGACATGCTTGTTTTTTACTGCAGGTAGGCTACGTTAATCCTATCAATAGCAGAACGTAGGTAAAATAATGTTACCGTTAGCATGGTTGAGTGATGGAGTAGAAAATATTGATGTATTTGTAGAAAACCATAAATGCGTTTATATGCTACCAAGCAAATCGATAACAGCACTAATTGTATCTTTCGACTGTCATCTAATTTGCTTATGACCATAACCGGCTGCTAACAGGAGCTAAGTGAGTTAGCCACAACACGTTCGCTACGTGATGTTTTTTTAATGGAAAATATAAAGGCTACCTGAAAGATAACCTGTCTATGATGCATCCTAAACACCGGGCTGGGACATTTCTGCTCAAAGTCTCAAAAAGCATCTGAGTCAACGTTCATTCCCAAACACCCATATAGGCTACTTCAATCCTCTATTTTCAAAGGTGATTCAAGTAAGGAAGAGAACGTTTACCAAAGTAAAGTAACTAAAACTACATAAATTCGTCAAAGTGAATAATTTGTGTCAACTCGCCGCAATGTAGATCTATAAACGCACCCGTGATGATCTACATCCAAGGGGGCAGGCGAATTCCCGGAAGTAGAAGCATCGATGTAGCGGTGGTTATCAACTCTCTGCTAACCCCATAGAACGGCCATTCATTTAGGATTTTTTTGAACTTCCATAACTTCATATACCATATATCATGTGCCGATATTTTAGCTTCTGTGTTATCTACATAAACAATAAAAGGCAAAACAAGACTCGACTACCTCGTACGTAACGTTAGGTTCCCGTAAGAAGAATGTTTAGCATGTCCGGTTGAAGGGAAGCTAACGCACTGAAGGGAGATAACCGCATTGTTTAGATAAGAAGCGTAGTCCAGCCAGCACGGAAACTAGTGAACAAAGCTATGTAGCCTACAATAGCATTGTAGCCTATTTTAAGGTAAAGCATAGAGGCAAGTTAACCTAATGAAAAACAGTAGTTTTACCGTTAAGTAGTCTAACGATAATCATTTCAGAGGTTTTCGATGGATTGACCGTAGGTCAGAAAAGTGGAAAGAAGATTAGCCTCAAGGCTATAACATTTTTGTTTTGTTTTACCAAGATGATCATGTGTGGTAGTTTCAACATTAACACGACTTGATATCACTTGTGAGGATTATATTAATAATAATACATAAATAAATGTTTAACTTTGATGACTTTGAAGGCGAAGGAAGTGTGAGAAGAATTTCTGTGTATCTATCATATGAGTTACAAGATTCAGTTCGATGGCTAACGTCACGAAGTTAAGTGCGAGTCTGCGCAGTACTGGGGGGACCAACTGAAAAATGACTCAGTAGTACCCTCCCATTGAGAACGACGGAGTCTGTTCGTCCATTTCTTTTACTGTCTACATCTCCATTTAAACCAGATGTTTTAGAGCGCACGTTGAGATGCATTCAGGGCAGGGCTGTACCTACACATATTTGTTGCACGTGCTACAAAAATCATTCTTTGCGATGGATGATTTAGTACCAACGTTACACCGGTCAGATACAGTTTTGCCTATGGCTATTCCGTGAGACTTTGTGCTTTGACTTTGTGCTTTGATTCCTGCTTGGTAGTTGTAGTCTATGCGATTAAAAAACACGTGTGTGTGAAGTATCCAAACAATGATAACGCTTTCATTATGGCTGCTTTAGCCACAGACCTTGAGCTACTGTACAGTGGGTTGGGTTCAATTTAGAAGTGTCCACTTCTAACAGCTACGTGAAATGTATTACTACTGAAATGCAAAACTATTAACTTTTCGCCAAGAGGTGACAGCTTGATACTGTAAGGTGTAAGCCATTGGTTCCAAAGGAGATTTTATTTGGGTCGCCAGCATAGCCTAGTGACAATTTGTGTTGTGTAATAGGCCTAGCATAGGGCCTACCTTATATAGCTTATAGTTTGTTAACAGTCACGGTTTTGTCATAACTCCCTCTGCATTTTTGCATTTAGAATAGCTCTGAAACCGGGGGGCGAACACGTCGCGGGGGGGCGCCAGTGCGTGGATATCTCAATCGCAAAATTAAACAATATTTCTATCGGGCGCCTACCATGGACTAGGCTGGGTGAAAATCAAAAGATTGCGTCAAAAGATTGAGCTTAACCATGGACCTCATAGTTGCAAAATGCAAGGGAACATGAATCAGCATATTATTTGCACAAACAATAACGGACAGTAGCTCTTCAACTTTGCCCGTTAAAATGTGTATGAACAGTCTCGCAACGCATTTCATGAAGGCCCTTTTGGACATGTCAGTTATTTGCACCACTGGGTAAAACGGCATTTTGTTTTAGACTACTGGTATTTAATTTGTGCATTGACAATAAAGCTGAATATCATTTGAACTAGATGACTAAACGTATGCATATGTAGAAGAAGAAACATTCACAAAAATCCATGACATGATCTCTCTTCTTGATAGCTGTTGAAAACTGCATGGAACTGACAAGGATTGTTTTGTTTAATAATAAATAAATAATAAATACATTATGCTGCTACCTTCTGCTTTTCCCAAATACAATGTAGCCTACAGGTGTACCTTTCATCAGTCCAGTTGCAATGGATGGACTGTGATGAACTGCCCTACTTGTGATTGTTTAGAGATTTTAAAGGTTTTATAACAATGCTACAAATTTTTTGGCCCAGAAACAAATCTATTCACCTTTGCAGCGCCAGTAGGCTACTTTGTGTGCGGAATGTGTGCAAACACACATTCCAAACAAGCATACACAAAAGTTTCAAGAGTGGGGGATGGAGTAGAAGATGGAGACAAATTCATTAATATGATTTATTTTCGCGGAATGGATGTACAGGACTGAGCGGCGGTCATATTTTGTACCGCTATGCGGTACATCTAGTTTCTTTTATGAAGTGAAAAATCATCTGACTTGTAATTTCCTCCATGTCCTTGCTCTTCTGACACAAGTGCAGGAAACACTAATGCCCATGGGCTGCACCACTCTGTCAGAATACACACAGGGAAATCAATTTGCATATTAAACATCTTTTAGGTTATGACACCAGTGGTCTTCATTTAGGTGTCCCACGAGGTGGATCAGCACCACCAACATTCTTGGCCCATTGCCTGACTCTGCTAACAAACCAAACAACCTCACAGCAAACAATGGTGAAATCCTAACCTCATTGGCAGAGGCTCTGTAACAGATCTGAGGCACTTGGTGGAGGTATACACCATGCTGAGTGCCATTCTAGTTTTTTTCTACTTTATTTCCCCTGGAGGATCATTCAAAAAGCAAAGTCAGGACATCTCCAAAGGAATACTGTGCAATCTACCTATCTACTATCCAATCCGTTTTATTCTATAGGTACATTGAGGAAAGTCAATTGTTCTAGTTTGCCAGGGACTTTATCTGAATCTAAATAATCATCGATCACTGTGTATTCAGGGAAAATTGACTGAGTAAGGATTCAAGGATTCATGGATTTTTACATAGAGCTGTTGTAAAAAATGTAGGGAAATTACATTTCACTTGTGTGTGCATAGGTGTCTATTTGTAAGGATAAAACGACAACAACGATCAAATGCGAAGTTATGCATCCCACAATCATAAGAAGACCAAAGATGCATATAGGGTAGGCTAGTGTAGGCTATTTGGTTATGTCTGACAGCTAACTGTGTATAATTTACCTGAGATGAGCCTTTGACCGTACTATGAAAGTATTATGTACTATTATGTACTGTAGTTTTTACGTTTTTGTAGCCTAAATATTTTTAAGGTAGGCCTATTTATTTGTAGTTAGCTTTTATAACATCCTAGATTTATTTTGATGGTATGCAGATGGTATACATTCTATATCATGCTGTGTTCTCATGCAACATCTTTCATTTTGAGTCATGTAATTCATATTGCAATCATTAAACACAAACGTGAAACGTGTTCAAGAAGCTGACTCTGCAAAAACAGGAAGTTCATGCACCCACCTCTCTACCTCTTTGCAGGTTGGGGAAAGTCCAGATGACAAGTCCATGACAAATGAATAATCATGGTTATCATTTCAGTTACTTTTCAACAAAAGGAAATCCCCTTTCCTCAAAAAACACAGTAGAAACCTGTCAAAGTTACATTGCCCTTTTTGATTTCAGACATGACACGAGTGTGAAAGTACAGAAATAGAGATGAGTTCAGTTATGTAACATTCACTTTCTAATTTTAACCGCCACAGTGCTAGTGGAGGTCATATAGGAGTTGTTTTTTTCAGACACAACAAGCAACACAACAATTTCCGGGACTCCAGACCACATGCAACTTGATTGGAATTGAATAAGCTTGTATGTTGGGTGTCTTTTGTATAAATCCAGATGAAGACACCATGTGTTGATTTAAAATCCAATGTTAATCCAATCAATTTACCTATAGAGTAGGGAAGAATCTTGAAGCTGGCTGACAAAGTATGTTTCTTTATTCTGGCTAACAGAGTTGGCTAAAAGTGAATGTTACAGCAGCACAAGAACTTTCACAATACACAGGGTTCAGCATAAAATGTCACAAAGGAGCCAAAGCAAAAAGCAGTAACCAACAGAACCAGAGCACTCATAGCCAGATATATAGCGAACTTAGAATACACATAAAACAAAAGGTTCTTCAGATCGGGGGGAGCAATCAGTGGCAGTCAAGTCCAAATATGGCCTTCCGGGGCATATCCCTATACGTTAGACCGGCACATCCGGGAACTTGACTCGTGACAAACGTTCCCGCCCCTTTCGGGGGGAAAACAAACAACCCCTCTCATTAACTCCAACGCAAATTAGGGTCAATAAACGTAATTCGTACAGAAATCGCAGGAATAAATAATAACAAAAAATACCACAAATCAATATGACCACTCAATACATAACCACTTTGCCGGTCATTGACCGTGAAAGATACCTACAAAAGCTTAATTCAATTAACCCTCTAGGCGCCACAGGCGACTATAGTCGACAAGATGCGGCACTGAGTAAAACGGCCGATTTAGTCAAATAGGGTGTCATATTTCGTTCGACTTCCACTCCACTAGATGGCAGACATGTCATACGTCATCCCCGAGTCGAAAAAAGGACACGCTTTAAACAAAACTTTCTAGCTACAGCTCATTGAATCAGTGCATGAAATACCGGAGCTAGTGTGCGTGTGAGCCACTTTGTCAGAGCGATATTGTCAACGTCAGCGAGTATTTGCATTAGATTATCGTCTAATGGCATCAAAAAAGTTTACCTGAAATGAAGTGTTGGGTCTTCTATTCGCGGACCCTGATTCTGAAGGGGAATATCTGCCTTCAGAAAATGACGGTGATTCGTTTAGTGAGGCTTCAGATGCGTCCCTGCCTTGCAATGATGCAGCTGGACAAAGTGAGAGTTTACTCCATAGTTTAGGTTACACCAAGCACAAACGTTGAATCGTTTGCCCAATGTCACTGGTGGGAATAATGTTTCACGGGTTCGGAGTGTTCATCGGGAAGTTAGCAGGGTGTTAGTGGTGTGGCGAACGAGGCTGGAGGTAGCCTAATATCCATAGCGCTAGCTTCTGTCTTCTGAACGTGTGCCTCTCCACAATCGCGGCGACAGTAACGTGGTGGAGCCTTTGTCTAATGCCACTGGGTATGTTAGACGAGGTCGAAGTGCTCATAGGACAGTTAGGGGGGAACGTAGTGGCAGTGTGGGGAGTCGCAATGAGAATGACAGTAGGCCTAGTCCGAGCTGCGCAAATTCTCTCCACTCGGCGCGCGCGAGGCAGATCTGGCCATGCTGCTCGCATGGTGGAGGTGGTGACACGCTCTCTCCCTCTCCCACACACACACACACACACACACACACACACACACATTAGGTCATGCATAGTCTATCACAAGATGATGGGAATGCCGGCCCTGTATGGATAGGGATAGGGAGTCATTATCTCTACAGCAAAAGGCCTGCTACATAAAAAAAAAGTAAAAATTAGTAATGATTTACACTGTTGATTTGCTATCTACTTCCCTGATCATTTAGGACATACAGTACACTATGTGTTCCTTTTTGTGTGTTCATGTCCTTGTGATGTGTGTGTCTTTGTCAGCTAAGAAAAAAAAAAAAAAAAAAAACATCAACAAAAAGAAAAAAAATACTAACATTGTCTCTTGTCTTGTCTCGTCATCTCACTCCTGATCTGTGCCTTGCCGTGGCAAATGAGCTTTTGAACTAAACAGGTCTTGTCTACTTGTGTTTGTGTGTCATCTGAATAATATATATGTGGCCCATACATGGAATCAGAGTGCCTACTGTATGTAGTAAATGGAAAATCTCTACAGCAAAAGGCCAGTCTACCGCTACATGCATTTGGTTTGTTTCTGCCATTTATTAGTAATGATTTACACAGTTTGTTCACTACTTACTATTTACCTGAGCATTCAGTATTGTGCAATATAGCATACAGAAGGTGAGGGACATTTTGGGGGGAAAGAAGTGGTGCATTTTATCATTCAAACATGCGACTTTTCATGAAAATTCTATAATCCAAGATGGCCGCCACCATATGACGTCATAATATGCAAATTAGATATAAACATTTAATCTCTACATAAACTTTGGGTCATCCTTAATATTTCTCTAATTTACAGAAAGTCTCTATCTCTTATCACTTTTAAGATATAGCCTTTTGAAATGAAGATGTCAAAATTGATCGTTTCGGAAAAAAACCTCTGGCGCCTAAAGGGTTAATATAAAAACACGTCTCTTCAGTATCCCAAGTAGCCTACGAAGTGGTGCAACAACCCCACTCAGTGACCAGAAGTGTCATACGGTCTTCTCTTCTTATGGCTTGTAGCCATAATTTTCTTCTGTCAGGATTTTTTTTGAGGACATGGTAGGCAAAAGAAACTCAGGGAGGGGTTCTTAGCTGTGTGGTTGGTACATGTCTACCGGTTCACTCTGGCTTGTTCTGAGGGAATGTTTTCCCCTCAAAAGGGGCATGGCGCAAACAACCTGCTCTGTGTGACGCGGGTCCGGTTGTAAGTATTGTCAGTGTCCAGCAGGAAGATCCATATATGGCCTTCCGAGCCGATACAAGTGTGTGTGTGTGTGGGTTTGGGGGACAATTAATGAAATACATCATTTGTCATTGTAGGTGGAAACATGTCTGCTTACAATAAACATTCTGTCTCAGCCATTCCTTTTGGCTAAACCAAAAGACTTCAGTCATTTGAGACAGATGTTCCGTATAAAGCTGGGTAGGCCAAATAAACTTTCCGCGGAATAACCAGAGAACTGTTGCACCCAAGATGACAAATGTTTTGTGGTATTGGTCTGAATGGGACCATATCAACCTAGCCCACCCACTCATTTGTGGTGTAGCACCCACCAGTAAAAAATGAAAATGCAAAAACATGGTGCATTAATCGCCACAATCTTCTGCTGAGATGTTCTGAATTGCACCAAATTTGATGTGTATGATCACCCAGACAGCATCTGGGCGCTTTGGTGAAATTCCATCTACGGGGGACCTATTAAAAATTTATAAGCACGCCCTTGGGTTTTGTCTTTTAACTATTCGACCTGTAGATAGTGATACTGAGCCACTGACAACCTCTCTCTCACACACAAATACTCTAAATACTATAAACTGGAACACACACATGCAGACACACACACACACACACGCACACACACACACACACACACACACACACAATCACTTGGACTGTTCCAGTCCCCCTGTAAGTTGGTTATTGGTTTAGCCTGACGTAGCCAGACTCAATTTTATTCAGACTTTGAGTCTGGTACTGCACTACTGGGACGTGATTATGGGAGGTATAATCAGCAGAAGTGGGCACAAATACATCAAAAACTATTTTGTTACAAACTACAAATACTGGCTCATAAAATGTAACAAAATAAAATACAAAATACTGATGTGAAAAATGTATTTAATTAAAATACAAGTAATTAGTAATTTGAAAATACAAAATATCCACACAATAATCATGGTATACCAACTCTTTAAAAAGAAACTACAAGGCATATTATTGAAAAGGTATC
Organism: Alosa sapidissima; assembly: GCF_018492685.1. Classification (NCBI taxonomy): domain Eukaryota; kingdom Metazoa; phylum Chordata; class Actinopteri; order Clupeiformes; family Clupeidae; genus Alosa; species Alosa sapidissima. Next base: position 3,215,271 of record NC_055966.1, read on the forward strand.
CCCAAGAGACAAGAAATACTATTTTCTGATTGGCTGGCAGAGGGGCTCCTATGAAGTAGATCTGGTAAAAAAAAATGTAAACAGCATCCCATATCGATGATTGAACTGACAAGAAGCAAACTTTGCAACAGTGGAATCAACTGTAACATACAGTGTTTCTTAACTAGTGGGTCGGAACCCAAAAGTATAAGTATAAGTATATATAGTCTTTTGATCCCGTGAGGGAAATTTGGTCTCTGCATTTATCCCAGTCCGTGAATTAGTGAAACACACAAAGCACACAGTGTACACACAGTGAGGTGAAGCACACACTAATCCCGGCGCAGTGAGCTGCCTGCATCAACAGCGGTGCTCGGGGAGCAGTGAGGGGTTAGGTGCCTTGCTCAAGGGCACTTCGGCCGTGTCTACTGATCGGGGTTCGAACCAGCCACCCTCCGGTTACAGGTCCGAAGTGCTAACCAGTAGGCCATGGCTGTGGGTCGCGGAACCGTTCTGGGTGGGTCGCACAGCTTGTGGTTAAAAATAAATAAAAAATCGGCAATTTAAAATGCTACCTTATCAGATCTAATGTTGGACCTTTATTTTGGTGGAGAAAACTCTTTCTGCATCAGGGAGGTCTTTGCATCCGTCTCCTCCATTACTTCTGTAGACCTCGGCGGATGTTATCCCTGACATAAATCCTCATGTCAAATCCATTAAGTGGTTTTAATACTGTCCTGTAGTGAGAATGAACATCAGCTATTATGTACTCAAGGTCATGGGGTCAAAGGTCATCATATGGGGTCCATGTGCTCATGTTCTCCCTTAGTATCTTATCTGTATCATTTTAGTCTTGACTTGACACACCTGACAATTCAAGCTCCTGAAGTTAGTTACTTTTTATTTATTTTTTTAACTTTCAATGTTCTAAGGGGATGATTAAACAGAAAAGACAGATATAATGCTTTTAACTTGTCTATAGGGTGACATCAAATTGGCCACGCAAAGAAATTGAGTTTACAACCCATGTTGACCATTTTGGCTCTCTCAGTTGACTTTTCTATTAATTTTTTCCAACTTCAGACATGTCCAGAGAGGATCGTAAAAGAGAAAAGTCGTATCTAACACTTACGTTGGTCACAAAATGGCAAACTACTGCAAGAAAAAGGAAAAATGGGTTTACATTTTACGCTGTCCTTCCAAAAGGGTAATGAAATTAGTATTTGTATGGACAAATCACTACTTAGGTCAACTTTAGAGCTGAATGAATTGCCCAAGGGATATCATTGGGCACCCACCCTATTCTTATCGAGTAACCCCTAGGCAACAAGAAACAACAAAGACAACAACAAAAAAAACTTTAACCAACAAAACAAGGTTCACCATGATTCTGGCATTTGGCTCCCGGACTTATTTGTGGAGGTTTCTTTATTTGGAAAGTTGAATCTTTTCCTCTGGAGTTAAACATGTGCTTGTTTTTTTTTTTTTTGAGGCTGTGTATTGGTGTTGTGATGTTGTCAAGAATGTGAAATGAATAATATCAGAGTGAATAAATCAGATGGAAAACGAGGGGGAAATAGCGTTTAAACTGTCCATTTAAATTGTAGCCTAATCGAATGCACTGTTGTGCGTTTTAAAACCAAAATAAGAAGGAATGTGAGGGGGCTGCTATTAAGTTTAAGAATAGCCTATGTTAACTGGGGCTGTGGCATTCTGGGGGAAAAACTCCAAGTTAAATTCATCTTAAATCACATTCACTAAAACATATTTTGTGTTGACAAAGAAACCTGAGTTGATTAAACTGTTTCTTTGCTATCTTTGCTATGCTATCTTTATTTCATGCAACTCATTAAAACTTCTCATACGATGTTCAATCAACATCAACAATTTGAAGGCAACCAGGTTACTCACTTATTCAAGTTAAAACAAGAAGTAATTTTTGACAGTGAATTTTAGAGTTCACATAGGGTAGGCGATGAAGTAGACCAGCCGTAATCATCAAAATGAAAACAAAAAATGGCTTCAAATATTTCACTTTATGTATAATGATTCTAGAATATATCAAAGATTTACTTGAATTCTGGAGAAAAAAAACTCTTCCACGATATTCTACTTTTTTGAGACTGTATACACTGTATATATACCGCTTGATAATATTGGGGGTAATTTCAGATGAATCCTATTTTCCCACGATATTTACCACTAATAATGGATTCCTCTGTCCCATAAAGACACACTCAAGCCTCAAGGCCTGGTGTTTTTCTATTGACTTTGGGAGCAATTTGATTACCTTCCTACACAGTGTGATGACTAAAAGATCTATGATCAGGACCTGATGAAGGTCTTTCTTTACCTGTTTTTCACCATGTAAGGAATGTGGGCAAGAGTTAATCCTGGTTAAAACAACAACTCTGACCTTAAAGCTTTTGTATTATGTACATGGACATATTTTGAAATAGTGCAATGTTCTTCAAATTTGTATATTCCTATTAAGTTTGTTGTCCTTCTATTAGTCCACTACGACAGTCATCATCCTTATCATTATCATCATCACATCACTCAACCACGCATGATATTTGATCAGATAATTCAAATACATCAGAATTTTTTATTTTTTATTTATTTCAACATCATAAATTTGTACATGAATATATATATATATATATATATATAAGATTCAATATAAAATATGTGGTCCTATTATATTATATTGCACTTAGGTTTATTACAGCACATTGTCATTTCTGCATTTCTGAGTTCAATTTTCATGGTATGTCCTTGCCATAAAACATGTGTTTTTAGTATATATCCATGCATATCTAAAATAATGAGGAGGCTTCACTAGCATTTTAACACAAAATGTTGTTGGAAAAGAATTCAAGAAAACAGAACAGATAATTTACTCAGTTAATTTGATATAGCAAGTAAAGCCCCCAGTATGTTTTATCAGCATCCTCCATGAAAGGTGATTTTGAAGTTATATTCAGTTTCACTTTGTCACCAAGTTTGAATTGATGTACACCAGTTATGGTTACACAGCTATGACCATTGCCACGGGGCTTCACAGCTTTACTGATTCCTCTCTGAGCTGTATAAGTTGTCCGATCTAAAAACAGATTGACTGTACCCTCTTCATCCGTGAAGGTGACCTGGCCATAGAACAGGTACAAGCCCGTCAACTTAATTGTCACCGAGTTATCCTCAAGCTTCAGTGATGTGTTCATTGAGTTAGAAGACTTCCATGTCAAATTATCACCTTCAAAGACAATAGAGAGAAATGTTTTGAGATCAGCTGTGAAAATGGTTGTGGAGTGTTACATTTGATGTGTCGACTTCAGTCTTCAAGTCCACATTGAATGAACATGTAAAACAGTAGATTTGTGCTACAAGATTACAGAGCAGTTAGATCCCCCCCAGAGAAAAATCCCCCCTGCTTCACTGACTATATCTTTCTATAACCTATACTTTCCTCCCACTGCTTAGTGGTAGGCATGCTTCATTGTACAATGCGAGTCTGAAATTTTCCAGGTGTCCAATGCAGTTTTTTTTTTTTTTTTTGCTCCCCTTACTGTTGCAGAGAATTTGTATTTTACACATTTTACTGTCGTAAATACCATTCTTGGCTTGCACCCTTCCCCCTGGACATGGTATTTTGATGTCACAAAACGTTGGCAAGCCCAATCATTCACAATATGATCTTGCATCTCATCTCTGCTGTAACAGATCGGTACTTTGATTTTCAAGCATGATTACATCAATCAAAGATCTCATGTGTGCTATCGAAGTTTATTTTTTACGTCGCTATATTGTAATGAGGGATCCATACCAGTTTCATGAGGTTTTTAGAAATATATATATTCTTATGTAACATACTGGTAAATTTTAAGATACCCAATGCTCACCCAATAATAAAATGTTAATATCCACCCTTATTGTCACCCATTAGACATTTGTAACAATTATGTTGCAACATGCTGCCTGAGCCACTAGGAACCTATTAAGAGATTTCTTGTAACTTTCATTTCATTTAAAGGTCAAAAATAAGAATGAATGCCTTTATGAGTTAGAAATAATCGGAATGCGTAACTAGGAGAGGAAAACACCTTTACAGGATTTCCCTAAAGCCCCCTGGACTTCCTTGTACAACCCTTTGGAACCATCTCTCTAATATAATTTAAAAAAATATTTATAAGGGCAGAACATTTGAATGTTCTTTTGAGGCAAAGATTCTAAGTAGAACCTTTACCACATCTGTTTGTATACTTGTCATCATATTTTGTGTGTTGCAGACTACCAAAGACCTTCTGTAAATAGCTGTCTGTTGAAAGACGACTGATGGGCTTGACATAGGATTAGTTGTAGTTTTACTGACAAACTCTTATCAGCAAGCATTACAGGTGAACATGAGGGTGACGTCTCTGCATTCCAACCACACGCAGGCGCACTAGGCATTTCTTATAACTCAGACTACTGACAATGACATGACATATTATGCAAATGTTCTACACTGTCTAAATGGCATTTGGATGAATCTTCTGTTTAAATTCAGTCTTTCCATTTCTATGGATCTATGTCATATCCCAATGTCATCTTAGAGCACACATAGCTAATAACGTAATGATTTGATAGTTTAGGTTTTTTTCATTGTTTACATAAACATGAACTGAATCATGACTAGATGTGTGATAATGCCATGCCCTGATATATTCAGTGACATGAAACTGGATAGAGAAGTGAAAGCACATACCCATGATCATATGGATGTAAGTGTATGTCATGTATGCTGAAGTCACAGGAGGATCTGGGAAAGAAAATAGATATTAGTTTTACTTTCTCTTTCAACATCAGCACATTTTGGTGTGATATACATGCACTTTTGGAAAGACTATTAGAGGTTAAAAACCTGTCTGTCTAGACTCCACAGTGAGCTAAATGATTTTCCAAAGAATTGTGTATGACCCTGACCTATTATAAATGAATTGATGGTGGTTCTGGCTTGATATTGTATACAACATACTTTTTGATGCAAATCTGTCGTTATTCATTATTTGCAAGAAATCAAATCAAACACACAAACATACCAAATGGGATTGGGTCTTCGATGATCCTGTCAGCAGTCTACGAGAAACAAATAAGACAGTCAGTAGTGCTACGATGTATTAATTTCCTCATTTACTAGAGAGCAATGCCCATGGCATCTTGCTGAACATTTTGCTTGACAGACTTTTCATCATTGGTTTGATTGGTTAGATTTACCCCAGCAATAAATAGCCTGTATTTTCAAATGTGATGTATGATATGAACTGTTCTTAAAGGTGCCATGTGTAATGTCCGCCAAAAATCAATTCATACTCCACATTCCATAAAAGATTGGGGCAGTATACCTCCAGAAAGTGAGTTGGTCTACCCTAGAGTAACAACCGAGACATGTGTATTGCAGTTTGGCTGGCGGTTATGTTGCCCGCATACTGCCTCCCATGGCGGAAACTGGTATTATGACACCTGTCGGGCTGTGGCTAGTAATTTAGCATGCTAATTCAGGTTGATATCTCTGCAGCACTATACCTTGTCATTTTTTTTAATGACATCATCGCCCTTATTTCTTCTCATTCTTTTGATGTGTGTAGCTCATTTCTTTGATATTTTTACCTCAATTCTTACACATGGCACCTTTAAACACAGATATTTCATGTTGTTCTTAAATATGAAAGATATTCAGAAATTCGAAGTGGTTTTGATTTGGCTATACACCGAATGTCAAGTGGAGAACATGAAATCAAATGAGTTCAATGCATGGAATGACATGAGTGTTTATATCCACTGTTATAGTATAGTATAGTAGTATAGTATATATACTTTTTTGATCCCGTGAGGGAAATTTGGTCTCTGCATTTAACCCAATCGGTGAATTAGTGAAACACAAACAGCACACAGTGAACACACAGTGAGGTGAAGCACACACTAATCCCGGCGCAGTGAGCTGCCTGCTACAACGGCGGCGCTCGGGGAGCAGTGAGGGGTTAAGTGCCTTGCTCAAGGGCACTTCAGCCGCGGCCCACTGGTCGGGGCTCGAACCGGCAACCCTCCGGTTCGAGTGCTAACCAGTGGGCCACGGCTGCCCTAATTATGGTTAGTTATGAATAATATGAGTGTTTAAATCCACGGTTTAGGTTTGTGATTAAATTATTTAATACAGTAAGTATGCTATTACTTGTGTGAGGACTGGAAGACTGGTGGAAACCTTCTGATTCATGTTAATGATGAAACCTGCCAGGATCACCATGGTAATAGTAAGGATTCCACACCAAATGACAAGAGCCAGAAATCTCCACGGGCTTTGATTTACCATCTTATGACAAACAAAAACAAATGCACATATTGTAGTAGTCATAAATCTGATTGGTCAAACATTTGATGAATATCCATCCTCTACTCCAGCTTCTGGTTTCAATTGTAAACCACATACCCAAAACATCTGGTGTATCTGACAATTTACTTCAATAAAAACACAAAACAGATTAAATTCTACCTAGCAAAATATCAGGTATCAGAGACCGAGAGAAAGCCTATAACATAATATATTATACTTGTTGTTTACATTACTCTTTTGAAGAGGCCTACATTATACCATTGTGAAGCTGCAAAAATAACTCTCTGAATCTCTCTCTATCAGCTTAAATGTGCTTTTATAGCTAACTAAATGTACTAAATGATCATAAAGAATACATAGTATTATTACAAATAAAATAAATAAAATAATTACAATTAAGAATATGTTAATTTGCCACAGGCACCTACCTTAATGTGTATTGTAGTGTAATGTGTGTGGAAGACAGCTTTGGCTTCTCTATAGAGAGATGCGAGAGTGTCATTTAGGGTTTTCCCCATTCATGTATGAAAGTGGTTCATTAGGACTGGACTTTCTGCACTGCTTCTCTCTCTTGTGGTCTCTCTCTCTCTTTCTGTGTGTGTGTATCTGTGTGTCTTAGCAGTCATTGGAAAGGAAAGTACTGGTAAAGGTGAAGTATGTGAGGGTATGAATTTAGAAACCACCGGTGACCTAATACCTGTGACCTAAAGTGACCATATGTCAATAGTCCCTTTAATATTTTGTCAGTTTGGTCTATTGTAAGTAAAACAGAATGTCAGATAACAGAGACAGAAATCACAATAATGTCATTATTCTAAGAGAGAGAGAGAGAGCGAGAAAGAGAAAGAGAGAGAGAAAGAGAAAGAAAGGGGTATGGTGCTCTCCCAAACTGTATTCAGTGCAGACACTGGTTCTTTCAAAACTTCCCCTTTCAAACATCTACTTAAAAAAAAAAACAGAATTGTTACTGTAGCCACTAAAGTAAACAACAATTTCACAATGCGTCTAGTTAGCAATCCATAACAATAAATCCAAACAACATTTCAGGCGAGGGTAGACTATACAGTCACTGATAAAAGTCTTGTCACCCCTTTAGAAATTTTGGTTTTTAAGTGAAATACATACACTTTTGAGTTTTTCTGAGAAAACAAACTAACCAGGACCATTTTAATAGCTGAACACAACTGAAACAAACAATTGGTTTCAATCACCAAAATGCTGCGGGAAGTGAATACTGTCAAACTGACACGGTCAAAAGTCTTGTCACCCTACACAAAAAGTGTATTTTGTACTGATAAAAGCACACTTTTCATTGTTAAAATCCAGTGCTAAGGTTATGGGTAGACGTCAGCTGTAGCATTCCTGAGAAATATCAGTCTAATGGACGATAGACTCAAGTTTACTCACTTTACCCATTATATCAGCTGATTATCAGTGCCAGATGAAGCAAAATAGGCCTAGAGCATTACCTGGCCATGGACATGCTTCACTTTAAACATGGTGCACCTTTCAGGGTATTTTTCATTCTTCATCCTCCAGACATAACCACTGGTCAGGAGGCCCAAAAAGTTCTAGTTTTGTTCCGTTGCTCCATAGAATTAACTGCCGAACCTATTGTCACTCATTTATATGATTTTGGTTCAGTATTCTGTTTTGTTCATGCTTATAGAACAGTTGTATGTTTGGATGAGGAAGAATGAAAAATACCCTGAAAGGTGCACCATGTTGCACCAAGTCTATTGTCCATTAGAAATTGACTGATATTGTTACGTCCCTGTGTGTGTTTATTTTTTGTGTCTGCTTGTTTCTCTCTGTGTCTTGTGTTTTGTTAATTTCAGACTGTCCAGCAGGGGGCTTAATTGCTGGGCCGGCACTATAAAAGGTGCTGGCTGACGTTAATCGGGAGGTCTCTTGGTTTTGGGGGCGTTCTTGGAATTTGGGTCGGCCACTACAACACCACGCTACACCGCTCTGCTCCGCTGCGCAAGTCATGCGCTCTGTTTCTTGGCTGTCGCTGTCGCTCCTGCCTGGTCCCCGAGTGAGAGTCAAGGAGAAGGCTGGGGATTACCTGGGCCTACTTTTGGAGGCCTTTCATTTGGGCAGCCTTATTTTTCGTTCGTCCGTATTTTTCTTAGGCTCATAATTTTTTGTAAATAAATATTGTTGAATTATACTTTCATTATTGGCCGTCTCCTATTATTTGTCTATGTCCCACAACACCCCTAGACAGTGGGACGTGACAATATTCTGACGTCTACCCATAACCTTAGCACTGGATTTTAACGATGAAAAGTGTGCTTTTATCGTGCAATACACTTTTTGTGAAGGGTGACAAGACTTTTGACCGTGTCAGTTTGACAGTATTCACTTCCCGCAGCATTTTGGTGATATTTTGTGTTGAATTTGGGGAAACCAATTGTTTGTTTTAGTTGTGTTGAGCTATTAAAATGGTCCTGGTTTGTTTGTTTTCTCAAAAAGTGTGTATTTTGCTTAGAAACCAACATTTCTAAAGGGGTTACAAGACTTTTACCAGTGGTTGTACATAGATGTGGAGGTTTTTCTGAAATGGACAACTGTAGGCCTACAGGTAACATATTTGAGCATATGAGAGGTAGCGGTACACGCCATTATAAGCCACTAAAACATTTAGTCACAATGCCAAGTGGAGTGGCCCATAAAAGTGGTATATTTTTCATTGTGTATACATTTGTTATGATGTATGTAAGATAGGCATGTATTGTGTAGTAAACTTTTCATGGCAGGTGCCCCTGTGACAATGAGGGAGTAATTTGATTGCAAGTTGATTGAAACCTAAGTATTTATCAGTTAAACATGTTCTGCCATAATTAATTAGACCAGTAGGCAACTACAATTTTAGAAGGGCATGGTTTTGCCTTATATTTCAGAAGAATGTTCAAGATTGGACAAAGATTTTGTGAAAAAAAAGGTCATGATGGTGGGTCCAGTTCTGTTATACAGATAGCCTATGCATAAAGTATGCCGTGCAAAACAGTACTAAAACATAGACGTACCCTAAACACTAAAGGAATAAATGGTAGAAGAAACTAGCAAGAACAATGCATAAAATGTAGACCTATTTGAACATGGTTGACTGGAACTCATCATTGTAAGGCATGGTGTTCTGCAGTGGTGTGGTTTTTAGAACCTACTGCTATGATATTAGCCTAAAATGTCAGTGGAACTAACCCAAGGGTGGCGTGGGGTGAAATGGAATTAACGACCCAGGTTTCTGTAACCACAGACCGGAATCGATACTTAGGTTCATCGTATTCATAGCTTTAGTTTCTTGCATCCTGCAACAGTGTAGCACAAGCCTGATGTTATTTTTGGATTGTGTACTCACAAACACAAGTCAAAAGAAGTCCCCTTACACCCATTTTATCCAAATTCCCTTTGGACAAAACTGTCAGCTAAGAAACACAAACATACTTTTAGAACAATGTCCTTTAGCTGTTCTGAATTCACTTCAATGCCTCCAGCTTAGGCTTGCTTAACTCTAGAGCAGGGGTGGGGAAACAAAACCGGGAAACGGACAGATATTCTCAAGGCTTTGAATGTTTCCGTGTGTGAACGGGTGTGTCTGTAGATCGGTGTGCATAGCATTAATTCCTGGCGCCTGTGGCCATGCATGCGCCCTTAAAATAGCATCTGAATTTGCGCCACTGACTTTAGGGGCCCTGGCTTCTATTTTGCACCCTGGTGCATGGCGTAAAACTCGTTTTCCACCAGGCGCAAAGTTTATTTTCTTATTTTGCACGTCTATTTTTTAAACAATGTGCCCAGGGGTGTGGTAATTAACAACCTAGCGAGTGGCCTAGCACATTGTCTAAAAATCGCTATTGTACACTACCTAAAACGCATTACACCACTGACCAAGAGAAACCTGGTCCAGTCATTTTGGCGGGTGCACAACGCACCATCCTTCTATCATCCATGAACGCGCACCAGTGCACATCAATGCAAAACATTACAAATTACACAATTACACTAAACACGCCTCCTTTTTTCGCTGAACTGCCCCCGTTGGCGCAATTACATTTCCTAATTTACCAACGTGTGCCTGTGGAGGGAAAATTCCAATATGCACTGAATGCAAAATAGGAAAGACACAAACGCCAGTATATAAAGTCAACTGCGCTTGAGTGCACGATAGGGGATAAGTTTACCACTCCAATACAGAGCCTTTCGCAAGATTGTATCTTTCAAAACGCCAGTCAATATTATCATTTTTATTCAAATAAGAATATTTGTAATGGTGGATATTTTAGAATATACCATGAAATATACACAATCAGAAATAATGAAGTGAGTTTGCAAAAATTAGCTTATTTATCAAGTCAAGAAACGTTCCTAATTTTCGAATGTCAGGGGGATTCGAGTTTTGAAAACAAATGGCCTAGTCGCTAGGACAAGGAGTTATACGATAAGGGCAATGTAATCAGATTGTGCCAGATAAAATGTTGCCAAGGTGCTGCTTACGTAATTAGTTGAAAACTGATTTGTCCATCTCGGAGAATTGGATTAGCTCAGTGAGATTAGGCGCTCATTTATTATTAGGTTTTGAACAACTCACTTGGTTTTTCCGCTTGCCAGTGAAGAAGTGAGTTTTCCAAAACCTTTCCTTTTAATAAACTCTGTGTACACAAACAATGTTCTCAATGCTCGAGTTTATGTGTAGAGACCCTGGTGATACTGAGGGATGTGTGAGTGTGTGCGTACCTCTGTGTGTGTGTGTGTGTGTGTGTGTTTATGTGTGTGTGTCTGTGCTTGTGTGTGTGTATGTGTGTGTGCGTTTATGTGTGTGTGTGCATGCGTAGTGTACAGACACTAAATGTACACATATATTCAATTATTGCATGGTCCCCCATGAACGGAAATCCACGAAACTTGGCATGCATTCAGAGGGTGTCATAATGATCCTACAATTCAAATGTCGTGCAGTTTTGAACCTGTCAGCCAAAGATACTGTACCTGTGATTACAATGTCTCGTTTTTCATTTTTCATTTTTAACTAGGTGGCACTATACATCAAATGAGTGGATATGGGATGGGTTGACATGGCCCCTGGATGCCAACATACCAAAAAATGTAGTTATCCTTGGCCCTGTGGTTCTCGAGATATTCACAGAAAACTGTGTCCGCCCTACCCTCTTTTCAGAACGAAAAAACAACATCATTGGTAGGACCTTCTGTGTCTCAGGTTGATCAGGGGATGAGAGGTGTTGTTCTGCCACCTCAGGTATGCTTCAAGTTCACACGTACAGATATTTTAACTATGTGTCATATACCAATATTCAATAAATATATTTTTGTATTTTCCTTAACCCATGTGAGTGCAGCGTTGTGCATTTGAACCTGTGTGGCTATTCTATTCTGAGGTTACCTTGGTATTTCCCTGGGGGGTAATTACAGTGGTTCTCCTGGGGTGGCGTAGTCGGGACTATTAATTGGGGTACACCTTTTCCTCCTCCCCTTATACTGCTCTGTCACATCTACCCTGTTGATTGTGATAGGGGTAAAACTGAGCTATTTCCTCTGGGAGTCCACTACCAGCTCTTATGTCTTGTTAACATTCAGCTGCAGATAATTCAGGCTTAACAAACCGATCTATCAAACCTCTATTCTGTCTTCTGTTCCCTATCAATACATTCATTTTACTCATTTTATTTTTACTTTTTTATGTGTTTTCTCTTAGTTCTAAGTATGACCCCTGCGCTAGTGAAATGGCGGTCATATAGGTTTAGTCAGAGTTATTTTTCTTCGGATTGTTTTTCTTTTCCCCAGTAATTTTGTGTCAACGATTCCCAGGACACAGGAGAGACTGGACTTCACGAAACTTGGTGGGCATGTAGCCCAAAAAGGATGAAAAGGAAGCATTGATTTTGATTGAGTTTTGATCTGTTGCGCAACCACTGCACCGGGCCCCCCAAAAGGATGGTAGGGCGGACACAGTTTTCTGTGAATATCTTGAGAACCATAGGGCCTAGGATGATCATGTTGCATGTTGGTCTAAAGGGGCCATCACAACACATCCCATAACCACACATTTGCGGTATAGCGCCACCTAGTTAGCAAAAAGCAAAAGCAAAAGCAAAAATGAGGCTTTGTAATCGCAGGTATCTTTGGCTGACATGCTCAGAACTGCACAATCATTGTGTGACACCCTCTGAATGCAAGTTTCGTGGAATTCCATTCATAGGGGCCATACAATAAATTAATTTATGCGTATGTCGGGCCATTGTCATTGGGATCGGGGTAGTTTATTGAAAGGGGGGCTGGGAGTGACATAAGGGGTGCTTAAGTTGTGTTTCACGATTGCTGTGTTGACAATATTGTGTGCTTGATAGGACACCAGTAGTCTGTATTTGCTTGTGGGAGTGGATTTTGTGCTTGATGCCATTCACTTGTGTGATTACTATGTGCACTTGAAGTAACTGATTGCCCTATTGTCCTGACGCCCACTACAATGATCTAGCCTATCCGTGAGAATCCCTTCAGTCTCAGCTGAACTGCATTGCCTGTCTCAGACCCTACCTCCCTGGACTAATTGAATAGACTATTTAAGACTGATGATATGAGGGTAAGGGAGTTCGGCGTGGAAGCATCGTTTGCAGCCCCGGGTCCCACTTCTGCAGAACGGAGAAGGAATTTACGCAGACTGGCCGATCCAGAGACGAACGAGCCGCCGGGGGTACAGCCTGACTGAATCGGATACAACGCTCGCTATCCTCCCTCTAAAGGAACGTGAGAATACCTGTATGTGTGTGTATACGTGTGTGCTTATCCCGAGCTGATGGTGGTGCTTCTGATCGCCTCGTTGCCTGCTTCTCTACCCTTCAGCTGCAGCTGGATTCCCCCTTCCACTTCGGGGCCGATCGCGAGTGAGCCCAGGTCTGGATGGAACGATTGAATACAGTTCAACGCTCTCTAAGTATAAACCTAAGGAACGTGAGCATTTGGGCCACATCCGTGTAGCGTGTGGGAAGCATATTCTGGTCTTTTGTGTGCTCTGATCGCTGATTGTCTGCCTCTCTATTTCTCAGTCATCTCGCCCACTCGACGCAGCTTACTTCCGGTTTATTTGGGAGAGCAACAAAAAAAGCTGCGTCTTTGCGCCTTTGGCCGCGTTCCCCATCATCCGGACTGTTGCCCTACTGCATCTACGAACTATACAACGTGGTCTGATTGGACTTTTAATGGACTGTTTAAACGTGGTGTTTTATTGTAGTTTTAAACTTAATCTGTGCAAATTTTGATAAAAATAAAAGGTAATTTATTCAAATTAGTGACTGGTTCCCTGGCATCCGAACCAAGGGGAAAATAGGTGTGCAAGGGTGGGTGTTAACTATTAACTAACTATTTTAAATTAGCTAGCCTTCATCAGCTTAGGGCTTTCTTGTACTTTGTAGTTGTAAAGTGTACTGCATAATAAAGGCAATTGTGCATGATTCTAGACTGCAGAATTACAAAGAAGCTCTTTAAAGCATATGGACCTTCCGTTCAGTGTTGGGCACTGTGCCAAGCACACAGTTCTTTGTATTATTTTGTTGACAAAAGTGTATATGGTTGCAATATCATTGAATCACAATTTTTTTTTTTTACTGTGACTAAGCCTACAGTAGCATGTAAGTTTCATCACATTTTTACCCAGGGATTAAAGTGAAAAAAAATTTTGTTTGACTGAACTTTTTTCAGGCCATAAGTCATACGTTGTTCATATCTACCTATAGAGATAGCACCCCTTTTGCGGTCACAACCTATTGGTTTTTAATGTACAAAAAGATGCAAACAGCAAAGTAAAGGGAGTATTCGCCTTATTCACATGGCGGCCATTGTTTAAACCAAAACGAAGCTACAGGGTACACTTACTATATAATTAATGCCACCTACAGGTGAATGCATAGAACATAACAATCCTATGGTTTGTGTACCCTGTAGCCTCGTTTTAGCTGCCAATGGCCGCCATGTGAATAAGGCGAATTGAGTGTTCTTGATTGAGATTGAGTTTTCCTGATGAACAAAAATATATTTTAGTACCATACCATTAGTACCATTGCTGATTAGCCATTGCTGTTCTTTTCTACTGCAGCAATATTGTAGAAAGGCTTTAACTTACACTCTTATTTAATTACTTCAGGCCAAAAGTGTTTAAAGGGGAGATTTTTTTCTTGTTAATATGCAATTCAACACCAAGTAAAATCTATAAAATCAAGTTTGCAAGACTTCCAATTTCCTCATCAAAGTAACGAATCGGAACATTCTAGATATTGTTCATATTTCCATTTGTTGCCGCATTTAATGAAAACATGGTAATTTTTAGTTTTACAGATAACTCAGTGTTCCAATGAGCAGCAGTACTGTGTGTGCTCATGCAGGAGGTCTGCGCATTTGATAACGACAATCTGGAGAGGGCACTTTTGTCTTCTGCAACAGATTGTAAGGTTGACAAGACGTTGCGATATGGTGAGGGACAGGTCGTGTTGCGCTATGAAAGAACATGCATAGCCTACTTTCTAAACGTAAAAACGGTCAGCCTTAGATAAACGTAGCCTACCTCTGTCGTGGTGGCTAGTTGCACCAGGTATAGGGAAGATGTCCTGAAGTGCACGAACGTTAACCTTATGGCGGTCTTCTGATTGGTGGCGTGTTAAAACGTTTTCCTATTGCATCCATAAACAATTTTCTTGCAGCGAACCGCGCAAAAGCAAACCCCTGGCTCTTTAATTTCTTTACACCATGGCTTGTTAGTTCTCCCCCGTTTCCAACAGCCGCCCATCTCCATTTATTTTTTTTACTTTTGACACTTGCCTTCCTTTAGCAACAAAGCATCCATGACAGCTAGTGGCCTTGCCAAATAGACGCGCACACACACACATGACGCTAATATGCGAGGTTCTGGTAGGCCTACTGGTTATGGTTTTGTGCTATAAATTAATAATATTTTATAGCAAAGTTTTAAGTTGACTATTTTAATTGTATGGTTATTTTTTGTCAACATACACTCTAAACCTACTGTCGTTAAAAGTGAGGCCTAAGCAAAATAGTCTACAAGGCTGTCTGTGCGTCACAAACACGACTGACCCCCTTACTCGACAGTTCGCGATGATGACAATATTATTATTATTATTTTATGTTAACACGCTCAGTCAAAACCTTCCGTCGCAAATTGTGAAAAACATTGTTGTGTTGATGTCATAACAGACGGGATGACAAATTGCATAGGCTACGGTTTATATTGCGTCGCTTTACACATAATGTTAGTTGCATTGATTAAAAACTGTAACAATAATAGTACCCTACATCGGGTGGCATAGCAGGCTATCTGTTCAAGTCATAGGTGACACCCAAAATGAATGACTTCCCCTGTCAAGAGTTTGCGATAGTAATTGTCTTCATTGATGCACGGAAAGAACACAGCCTACGCTTCTTCTCCGAATTCGCACATAGAGCTCACAATATCATATCCAAAAAAGTTAAACGGATTGGCCAACCTCATCAGCTGTCTCGATTGTGTCACTATAATCCAACTTTTAGACCGTTATAGTCCTCCTCCGTTATAGTCCTTTTTTTAAGCAAACGCCCGAGACGAGCGTGTAGCTACAAAACAAAGCGAAACTCATGGCTGATGTATAGTGGGGTCGTATGTGTGTGTAATTTTTCTCAGTCACTTCAAATTGGTGTTAAAGTTTGGTTTTCACTTCTAAGTTGAAGTGAAGGGTCTATATAACAATTTGAGTCCGGGTGTCAAACACACAGATAACAAAATAGCCTCTAGGGGGCGCTGCAAAATATTTAAACTGCTACAACTTTTGACTAGTTTAACCAAATAACATATGAGGTATGTATGGATTCAGAATTAAAAGGAGAAACTGGTGAGCTAAGCATTTGGTTACCAGATTAAAAACACACTTTATAATAAACACACTTTTAGCCCATGGACAGCAAAATTGTGCTTTTTTTTAGATAAAGGGTGGAAATGCCCTCAAAGTTGCAATGAAACATCATTTTTAAAGTTATTGTAAATAAAGCCTGGGTAATCACTCAAATCGATTTAAGAACGTTGTTCAGAATATCCCTGAAGCACAAAGATACCTAGGATACCCATACACAAATATGGCTGCATAAAGCCGATGTGATATTAAGCACCCAACTTGCAACTTTGAGTTTATGAATTTAGGATCATGAGTACCAACTTTTTTCAATCAAGCCATCATTTTATTCACAAAAAAATCACAAAAGAACTTTATATCTGGAAGAAAGTAAATCAATAATAATGTGTGTGGAATTTTGAGGAACCCATTGCGTAATACAGGCTTGTGAAAAAGGCTAGAGGGCTATTTTTGAGTACATAAATCAATGACCAATGACACAGTTTCTGAATAAAGACGGTTTTAGGTAGTCATGAAGTAGTCATGATAGCCTAAAGTAGGCAACAGACCCATTACACAGCTCAGTCATCATCATGGGCATTGCCTAGCTCTCTATATCAGCGCCGTGCAGAGACCTTTGGAGGGCCAGGGGCTCAAATTGAAAAAGGGGTACATGAAACAAGATTTTTAAACATATGTCAGCATAATTTACAGTTCAATCCGTTAAATTATAGCGACCCATATTGAAACAAAATTCAACATGGAATCTTACAACAAACTACATCATACTATAGTATATAGATCATTTACCCCACCAGGTGAAATCTTTATCTATTTGTTTGTATGTGTGGTGTGTGTGTGTGTGTGTGTGTGTGTGTGAGAGAGAGAGAGATCCACTGCCTTTTGTAGCTTTCTTTCTGCATTTGTCTACTGTCTTTGAGGCATCTTGCACTGCATAATTCAATATCATGATTTATAAAACAAAACACAATTTAACTTTGTAAAAACCAACCTAAATTGACATGAATCTAGCTTTTAGTCAGTTTTATAGCTGTAGTTCAGCTGTTGTTCAGTTGTTCAGCTTTGAATCAGAAAATATAGTTTAAATTATAGCAATAATTATAGCAATTACATACAGTACCCTCCAGAATTGTTGGCACCTCGGTTAAAAAACAATCTGTTGGTGATTTATTGTAATCTCACAATGAAAGAAATTAGGAAAAATCCAACCTTGAAGGGAAGCAAATTTATTTGGAGAAAAAGGAAAATCTCATAAAGAAATAAATATTTGTAACAAAAACACATTGCTCACAATTATTGGCACCCCTGCTTGTAATAACTTCTTAAGCCTCCCTTTGCCAATAAAACCCCATAAAGTTGGAGAATACAAAGCAAGGGATTTAAGACCGTCTTTACAAAATCTCCCCAGATCGTCCAGATTCCTAGGTCCACACTCCTCTTTGACTCACCCCACTGTTTTCCTATGGAGTTTAGATCATGGGACTGAGATGGCAATGTCTGGAGCATGATTTTGTGTTCAGCAAACAATATTTGTTTTGATCTGGACATTTGCTTTGGTTCATTGACCTGATGAATGATCCAATCATGACCAACTTATAGTGTCTTGGCAGAGATTGGCAGATTTCCTTTGAAAATGTTCAGGTTTTTCTTGGTGTTCATGACACCATGCACCTTAATTAGGTTCTCAAGGCCTTTGTGAATAAAAACAGCCCCACAATAGCACAGCCCCTCCACCATAATTCTCATTAGGCATGGGGTTCTTTTCAGTATAGCCATTCTTCTATGTACACCAAACACATCTAAAGTTTCTAGTCAAAGAGCTCAAATTTCATCTGACAATAGACCACACTTCCAGACAAAGTCACTGTCCCATTCAGTAACTCCTGCCATTTAGCACTAGTGTGCCGTGAGAGATCATCAGGTGTGCCGCAGAAAATTACCCAAATGTCACTCACTGGTCCAGAAAAGCAACTGTTGCATCAAAGAATTTAGTTAAAAATGATGTTTCATTGCAACTTTGAGGGCATTTCCACCCTTTATCTAAAAAAAAAGCACAATTTTGCTGTCCATGGGCTAAAAGTGTGTTTATTATAAAGTGTGTTTTTAATCTGGTAACCAAATTCTTAACACACCAGTTTCTCCTTTTAATTCTGAATCCATACATACCTCATATGTTAAAATTGGATAATCTAATGAAAAGTTGTAGCAGTTTATATATTTTGCGGCGCCCCCCAGAGGCCATTTTTTATCTGTGTGTTTGACACTCGGACTCAAATTGTTCTATAGACCATAAACTTCAACTTGGAAGTGAAAACCAAACTTTAACACAAATTTGAAATGACTGAGCCTTAAACAACCCCACTAGTAGGCTATCTTCTTGAGCGGTCACTGATTGAGACACAGAAAGTTCTCAAGAACACTATTAGGTCTTTAAACATTTACCTAATATTTGTAGTTGCCTTAAAAAAGGAAAAGCAAAGGTGATAGTCCCCCCCCCCCCCCTCCTATTTTTTTTCTCATCGGATCTGCATCGATCTCAAATATGACATTTCTAAAATCAAATTGACGGAAATCCGTCCTACGACGGAGAACTTTAATCCTTGTTTTTACCTCAAGACAGAAATGCAGTGGGTTCAAACATATCAATAAAGCTTAACAGAAATGCAGTGGGTTTTAAAGATGTTAGTATGAGTCATATTAATATGTAGGTGGGGTGAACCCAGACAAATCTGTGAACACATTTGAATTTACTCCCACAATCCTCCCATTCAAGCCCATTCCCAAATTACCAAAAACCCAGGAACCAATCACAACCTCTTTGTACAATGATTGAGGGAGGAGGATGGTTGGAAGTGCCAATGGCTGTTGTCAGTGTCAGTTTTTAATGACACGGACGTGTATTTTCTTTGAAATAGGATTGGTAAGAGTGTAATGTACCACTTGAGTTTACTTTCACTGCTGGAAAGTGGAGGTGAACCAATGATGTCCAGACCAATTCTGAGAATAGGTCTGGTGTTAACAAGGCTAATTAATTTGATAACTTTTAAATAGATACTTTTTAATTTAAATACTTTATTAACTTTGAGTGTTCACATGCACAAAGGTTTTCAATGACAACATTGCACAGTGGTTTGAGTGACAGATCCATTAATGCTGGTTGAAGTAGTTTAATTTGCAGTTACATCTGGCAACGGAAAAATAAAAGCAAAAATGTCCAGAGTGGTTTGGGACATTACTGACATTAGTCAACCTCTTCAATGGTTGGACCTGATGAAGGGCTACCACCTGCACCTCCTGGAAATCCTCCTGGCATACCCCCAGGCATACCCCCAGGCATACCCCCAGGCATGCCGCCAGCACCCTGATAGAGCTTAGTGATAATGGGGTTGCAGACTTTTTCAAGCTCCTTCTGTTGGTGTTCATACTCATCCTTCTCGGCTGTCTGTTAGAGAGACAGAAAAGCAAAGTAGAGCAGAGTGGTAGACAGGAAGAATGGTGAAAAAGTTAGAAACAACACGAGGGAAATACAGGGGGAGCTGGCAGTATGGAACAAACACTCGTTCAAAGTCCTCTCTACAGCAATCCAAAAGTATGTTTACATGTACAGTTAAGTTGAGCTATGGTTATAGCTTCACGAGGCCATTTCATTTTCACTACTGTCTTTGTCCTAGTATACCGGCACAGGAGGGGAATCGATTTATTGACCGGAGTATGTCCAACTCTGCTACTATGTCCCTTTCAGCTTGTTAGTAGTTAGCTTTTCCGGTTGACCTATTATGTCAGAGACCAAAACAATTGACAAACAATTTAGCTGGCGACGAATTGGTACCATGTTGAGTGGTGAATTGGACAAGTTTACAGACCTGTACATTTTGTACGTGCTGTACCCATGACTTGTTTTAGAAATGACATGCACGTTATCCCTTGTGGTGAAAGTGTTATCTGAAGACAGATGACGCCGCTTTTCTGTTACGCTAAAAGCCCGGGGAGAGATTTTATGGAGCATGCGCAGAGCGGAACCTTGTACATGCCCGGGGTAAAAGTTTAGTCTCCTGTGGATTTATTTTTCTCATGGTTGTCATGGTCTCAACACTTGCATTTTGGATGGGTCATGCCTCCGTGTTTGGAGGGATTCATTCACAGGTAGAGTGAGTAGGGAATTGTTAGTTTGTAGTTTTGTAGTTTTAAGTTGTAGTTCCAATAAGTCTGAGATGACTTCATAAACCCTTATATAATCCAGGATGCAACATATTCAATTTTGTGATTGCTTATTTGGTGATAGTGTCCTTCACACAGCCTTTGTAATGTGGATAGCATCTTGAAAACATGCATTTGTCATGCAATTATTAACCATCTAGATACACTCAGAGGATGATCGTGCTGGGTAATGGTAGCTTTTTTTCAGTGATCACTTATATCACTTATACAATGTTGTGTGATTACCTGATTCCGGTCCAGCCAAGAGATGACCTCATTGCACTTGTCCACAATGGTCTTCTTGTCCTCGGGACTGATTTTATCCTGCAACTTCTCATCCTCTACAGTGCTCTTCATATTGAAAGCAAGAGACTCCAGTGTGTTTTTTGCTGTGACCTTTTCTTTCTGTGCATCATCTTCTGCTTTATACTTGTCAGCCTCCTGTACCATACGCTCAATGTCTTCCTTGCTCAGACGACCTTGGGTAAACAAAATAAATAATCCATTTAAGTGTTTATCAGTAGCATTATGAAGGAAAAGTTTAATTTATTATAGCAACTGCCAAATTGCATGTTAGTCTTTCTGAAGACACAGTCATATAGTAATATACCAATAACATACTAAGGTCACTGGGTCCACTCAATGCATTTAACATATTATATATTACTTAAAAATCTACATTATCTGGATTTATATCCATCCTTTGAATAAATAGAAAGAAAAAAATGCATCTATGAATAGATTAAGCATGGTTTAGGATTATGCATTGAGCCATACCTTTGTCATTAGTTATGGTAATCTTATTCTCCTTGCCAGTGCTCTTGTCAACAGCAGACACATTGAGTATACCATTGGCATCAATGTCAAATGTCACCTCAATTTGTGGAACACCTCTTGGAGCAGGGGGGATGCCAGTGAGCTCAAATTTCCCCAGGATATTATTATCCTTTGTCATAGCTCTTTCACCTTCATACACCTAAGAAAGAAATAGAGAGAGAGAGAGAGATCATATTCTTCCATCTGTTCACTACTTACACTACTAATGACTACTACTGATTTTCCTTCTCTTTAATATTGCCTACTAGTACGGCACGATACGACAAATCCATTCCCTACCACACCCCAATATTCTAAAATAATTCCCAGATTGAGAAGTCTTCTATGTTTCCTCACACACAACAGACACAACAAACAAGCCCTCATTCTTTTTGTGTGCTTTTTGGCACAGCAACAAAAGGTACACTGAAGGAATTTTTTCAATAAATGGTGTACTGGACCACATATTTGCTTCCATTCTGTTTAGTTTGCAGTGTCACAACAGTAGATTTAGCCTTAACCTAATATTAATCATTATGAGCACCAAATGGATAAATCAGCCAGAGATATGGAATTAAAATCCCAACCACAGATCAAATACAGTACCTTAAATTATGTACAGTGGCTTGCCATTTTATCACCTACTGGCAGCTGACCTCAGACCACCATTAATTAATTAATTAACAAACAATCAATAATCACATTTTTATATCTGATGCATCTCACTGAAATAATCCATCAACAACAGATATTGACCAATGCTCAAAATGTTTCATTCAAAAGCATAACACTCCAACTCCAAGGCTTCGCATTTTTACAATTCTTATTAGACATTTTAACATTCACTGATACCAGGCAGGGATATACCTGAATCAGCACTCCTGGCTGGTTGTCAGAATATGTTGTAAAGGTTTGAGTTTGTTTAGTAGGGATAGTAGTGTTCCTCTTTATGAGCACTGTCATGACACCACCAGCTGTCTCAATGCCCAGAGAGAGAGGGGTCACATCCAAAAGTAAGAGGTCTTGCACATTTTCAGACTTATCGCCCGCTAAAATGGCTGCCTGGACAGCTGTAAATAGGAAAACATTAAACCTCAAGGTTAAAGAGGACAAAATGTATTTAAAACATTTATGTAAATATTTGTTCCAGTGTACATGTAGAAACCACTAACCAGCTCCATAGGCCACAGCCTCATCTGGATTGATGCTCTTGTTGAGGTCACGACCATTGAAGAAGTCCTGCAGGAGCTTCTGAATCTTTGGAATTCGTGTGGATCCACCAACAAGAACAATGTCATGAATCTGGGCTTTGTCCATTTTGGCATCACGCAGGGATTTTTCCACTGGCTCTAGTGTGCCACGGAAGAGGTCAGCATTGAGCTCCTCAAAACGGGCCCTTGTGATTGAGGTGTAGAAGTCAGCACCCTCATACAATGAGTCGATCTCAATGCTAGCCTGGGTGCTGGAGGATAAGGTACGTTTGGCCCTCTCACAGGCAGTGCGCAAACGTCGAACAGCCCTCTTGTTATTGGTGATATCCTTCTTGAATTTCCTCTTAAACTCACCAATAAAGTGGTTTACCATACGATTATCAAAGTCCTCACCACCAAGATGTGTGTCACCAGCAGTTGACTTAACCTCAAAAATGCCATCTTCAATAGTAAGTATGGAAACATCAAAGGTACCTCCACCTAGATCGAAGATCAGAACATTCCGCTCCCCTCCAACCTGAATCAGAAAAGGACAAACGTGGAAACACAAGTTTTTTATTACTATAGGGCCTGAACAAGATATTACGGACTCCTGTATATAAAGAGAGTACCTTTTTGTCTAAACCATAGGCTATTGCAGCAGCAGTTGGTTCATTGATAATGCGCAGGATGTTAAGCCCTGAAATGGTCCCTGCATCCTTTGTGGCTTGCCTCTGGGAGTCATTGAAGTAAGCAGGCACGGTAATGACTGCATTGGTCATTGGCTGAGGAAAACAAGATGTTTGTCACTGGCTTCTCGAGGCTGTACATTTATATTTTCACGCACAGTCACCCACATTTTGTTTTGATGTTCTTTTGTTATGACTCCTTTTCTTACCTTGCCAAGGTAGGCCTCAGAAATCTCTTTCATCTTTGTGAGGACCATGGAGGACACTTCTTCAGGGTAGAATGTCTTCACCTCACCCTTGTATTCCACTTCCACTTTAGGCTTGCCTCCATCACTCACCACTTTGAATGGCCAATGCTTCATGTCTGACTGTACAACTGCGTCATCAAATTTGCGGCCTATCAGACGTTTAGCATCTGTGCAATGGGAAAGGGCAATTGCAATTACACAATCATATTACAGTTACACAAAGATTGGAGATCACTACGGTTTTTCAAGTAGTATATAAAAATCACTCTACGACTGATTGTCAAATAATCGAATTATGACAGCTAACAAAGCTACAGTAAATCAGTATATTTGTAGTAAATCAGTACAACTAGTACAATATTATTTTAATCATTTATCTGTGGTACATTCTACTTTAACTGCATATGACCTTTGGCAACCTAAGATTTAAAAAACACAATAGTGAATAAAGCACAAACTATAATACGATATTTATTTGAAAATGTATATCTAATAGCTGTTAACAGCCAACAGTATATATGAAGTAGCAGTTGTTTCAAGTCTCTTTCCTCTCACCAAACACGGTGTTAGTTGGGTTCATGGCCACCTGGTTCTTTGCAGCATCCCCAATCAGCCTCTCTGAGTCAGTGAAAGCAACATAGCTAGGGGTAGTCCTGTTGCCCTGGTCATTAGCAATGATCTCCACCTTGCCATGTTGGAAGATACCCACACAGGAGTAGGTGGTACCAAGGTCAATACCAACAGCTGGACCTTTAGACATCCTGTATCTGAAACAATAAGTCACCTCAGTCAGTGTTTTTGTGGTGAGTTATTTTCTCATTTTCATCCCTGTTGGACCATGATTTATAACAGTTTTGGTGATACAAAAAATTAAACAGCAGAAACAGAAGCATAAGTGGGTTAATTAAATTATTAAATTAGATTAGATTCAACATTTCATTAGCTCTGTACAGGTACAGAGCCAATGAAATGCAGTTGGCATCCAACCAGAAGTGCAAAGAAGCATTAAATACCAAGTGCAGGTTGAGTATGGTATTCTGTGTAGTTGTGTAGATAATAGAGATTAATAATGTAGTGTATAGTTGGATAATACGGTTTTCCAGATGACATGTCTACAGGAATAAGTAGTGTATAAATAGACATTCTATATAAGTATAGCAGGCTCAGGCACAGCTTCTTTATATATATATATATATACAGTATAGCCTATATAGACTGAAAAGACAATGGCGTGGGTGGGTGGCATCCTTGACAACGGATTTGGCTTTGTTCGTACAGCGTTTATGATATGTGTTATGTGGATGGAGGGGAGTTGGGAGCCAATAGTCCTTTGGGCAGATTTCCCTACTCTTTGTAGTGATGTACTTACTGCTCTTTGTAGTGTAATAAGTGTGAACATCAAGCGTACAGTATGTTCCTGCAAGTAGGTTGAGCTATTATACATAAAGAACAGTGGATAAACAAACTGATTCATCTCAATGATAGTAAATCCATTCTCTCACCGGGTTACTAGACATACAGGGCCCTATCTTGCACTCAGGCGCAATTGACTTTATACACTGGCGCTTGTATCATTCCTATTTTGCATTGGACGCACAGCGGAATTTTCCCTCCACAGACGCACGTCGGTAAATTAGGGAATGAACTTGTGCTCCCCGGTGCGGTTCAGTGAAAAGAGCAGGGGTGTATTTTGCAGTTTCAGAAAACAATTCCGCAACAGACCAGGAAAAACCTAGTCTTAAGTCAGTGACGCGTTATTCAGATGCTATTTTAAGGGTGCATGCTTGCCAATAATGTGCCGTGTGCACAACGCGGTTCAATTGCCCTTCTCATAATTTTTTTATTGCACAGTGAGATGGAGTACGTCTTGGGACAGAGAATTAGACGCGGGATGAGAGGGTCTGCCGGCCCAGACAGACTTATCTCTCCCTCAGTGAGGAGGAATGAGGGCTTAAGCTACCCCTGACCCGACAGGTTGTGACAGACATCTGCCATCTCCTGTCAATGCTATTTAATCGAAAACACACACAAACACGCAGTGTAATTGAATGAACATTCTGAAGATGCGCTTCAGATGTTGGATAGGTCAGGAGGCACTTTACAGTACAGTCCGCAAAAAGTCGCACCATTCTTTGTGGCATGTTGTGTTGTGTTACACAACATTTCCTTGAATCATGGATGTGTTGATGACATAAATGAGGAAATATTAGAGGACTTAAGGAGACGTGATGTTGAACTGCATGTGCCGATGGCATTTAACCCAAATGCCCCAGCAGCAGCACGGGAGAGGAGAGCTTATCTAGCAGAAGAGCTGCATCGTCTATAGTGAGGTATAGTGAAGCAAAGTAATCTTGGTCTAATGTTAGACTACATTGCAAAAATATCACCATGCATTCAATACCCTGTGATTCAGTGAGAGTGAGCCCAAAACATCGGAAAGTATGTCTTCGTGACATTTCTTTATTTACATTTTGTCAAAAAGAAAAATGCCAGTCATGGAAACATTTGTGGCAATTACTGTACCTCCCACGCCTGTTTAACCGAAGCTAATTTGGGTGGGTTTCTCCCATCCCCATACAATGGCACTTCTCTGTCTTTCATGGCCCTGACGAGAACATCGGTCTCCTCGGCTGTGAAGTGCTCCTGGCGTGCGCCTGTAATAGCAATCCACCATGGAACAAGCGCGCCTGCTTTTAAAGGGAATGTGAGAAGACCCTCTGATTGGTTTATTGCATGTTACGCCCAAACCACACCTATGAGTAATGTAGCTACTTCAGACCAACCCATTTAAGATTTGTGTCGGGCGCAAGAGTCATTTATCCCGCTGGTATAATAACAACAGTGCCCGAGATCCGCCCACAAAGCTACTTGCGTTTTGCGTTTGATACTTGCATTTCAGATCGTTAAAATAGGGTCCACAATGTTTAACACAATGATGTTTTTAAAACATTTAGTCTTTACATCCCATGCCTACTATAACTGAATATATGAGAACGTGAACTCTGAGCTTCTAAGCTTTCAGAAGGAGCTGACTGACCACATGCCAGGGAAAGGGTTGTGTGACACTAAAAACAGACACCACTGGCTAGCAGCCAAAATCTCAGAAGCACCTCACTCCTCTAACTCTCTGTGGGATATATTTATTGAAGAACACTGTTCCATGAACACTTTCCGACAGCTGGATAATGTCAATCACCACACGCTTTGATTTACTGTGAGCTTATTCAATTACTGTTAACCAGGTTTCTTTAATAATTCTTACAAACTTGGCCATCTTTCATGGCTTGGTTGGGAAACATTTCTGGATCAAATGCGGCCACACAGGGTAGCATACACTACTTAAAAAGATAAGAAATAGCATAACCATATGGATTTTGTATCAGCAAAAGGCTATTTTTTATGCAGCAAAACAAGAATTCATAAATAAGTTTATGTTTTTCAGTTAAGTTTCATTTAAGCTTAAAACTACCTCACAACACAACAGAAAAACAATTCTGCACAATACAAGATATCAAGATTTTAATAGGGGATTTTACCTGTCTCAGTCACAATTCACAGAGTGATATGAATAGTGTCCTTTCCAGCCTCACAGACACAAAGGTCTGAGAAACTCCTGCTTCCTTCTTCCTCCACAAGAGCTGGACCGAAAGACAGAGCTCTGATGTTCTTGGCTGTATATACTCATGCAGAGAGTTTCCAGTGGCTGTCACATGATACCTGTGGAGAAACTTCTAGGCCTGTGTTTGAAATTAGCACTCACTACTCTCCAGTGCATAGAATGAGGGTGCAAATAATGGCATACCGGTATTTAAATGGGCATGTATGCTGTAGTTTACAAGCGCAATCCATTTTAATTGTTGAATTTGTTGTACATAATTGGAAATTCTCACAGGAGTCATAGGGCCCTATCGTGCACATGGCGTGTAACAACTCATTATGTAATAACACTGCATTATGTAAATATAATAAATCGACAAAATGTAATAAATGTTCACGTCATTATGTAATAACTGCCACATTTTGTAATAATCTGCCGCATTATGTAATAAACTGCTTGAGCGCAATATGTAATATTGTTAACTTGTTAGGTTATTACATATTATGGCTGTTAGTACAAAATGCGGGTGTATGTATAAATATATACAGCATACCATATCGATGATTGAACTGACAAGAAGCAAACTTTGCGACAGTGGAATCAACTGTAACATACAGTGTTTCTTAACTGGTGGGTCGGGACCCAAAAGTATAAGTATAAGTATATATACTCTTTTGATCCGTGAGGGAAATTTAGTCTCTGCATTTATCCCATTCCATGAATTAGTGAAACACACTCAGCACACAGTGAGGTGAAGCACACACTAATCCCGACGCAGTAAGCTGCCTGCTACAGCGGCGCTCGGGGAGCAGTGAGGGGTTAGGTGCCTTGCTCAAGGGCACTTCAGCCGTTCCTACTGGTCGGGGTTCGAACCGGCAACCCTCTGGTTACAAGTCTGAAGCGCTAACCTGTAGGCCACGGCTGCCAAATGTTGCTGAAAATGTAATAATATGGTGCCAGGTGAACTGAATAGCAAACGGCCTACAGTAAAATAGTGTGTCATCACATAGCCTAACAAAGAATTGACTCACTGTTGAGAAAGAAAGTTTGAATGGCAGCTGCTTCTCATAATACCAATTTATCTCTATGCAACAAAGCTGTAGACTGGCACCTGCTGTTCTGAATATAGTAGAGACTGGCATAACAATACCAGCCACCATTAGAAACGAATCAGAGACAGGAGAATATAAACATAATTGCCGCATAACAATACAGTGCAGGCTTCTGTGCAAGCAAGTGTATGGATGACTTCGGTCAATTTCGAAAGAAATGGACAAATTTGAACGAAGTAGGCTATGAAGTCTGGATGATGACTTCACATCAAGTTAAAACTGAAGGTGCACAGTCGGTAAGCTTCAATATCCAAACGGGGTGATTATAACAGGGTTTTGCTTATTTAACAGTGTAGCCTCATTGATAAGGTAGGCTAATGTCGGGAAATATGCCACCTTGTGACACTGTAATGGGAAGTAAACATTTTAAGTAGCCTGGGAAAAAGAACTTCCGGCATATTTGAGATTTGCTCTGCAGGTCCGTCTGGCCAAGAGCCCATTCAAGCCCATTTCCAATTTTCCAAAATCCAGGCTCTAACAACCTATTTGAATCGGGCGCCTGTTGTCTGATCACTTATTCTGCGTGGCCTAAATGCACTTAAACTATAGGCTATGCTTCAAACCATGCATTCCCAGGTTGTTAAAGTATATAAAATAATATATAAAATACTGTACATAATGTACAATATTGCACTAGTGTTCCTAGTCCTATCGCTGCACTATCAGGACAAACCTGCAGATATTTCATTCATTCAGCTCACCTACAGTATGATGTCCAGTGTATCCTAAAAGCCTTATTCTGAAACAGAAAGAGCAAATTAAGCTACAGTGACAATATTGGTTCACCAGCAGTGAAAAACAAACAATATCACATTACACCAACTCCACCCATTCAAACAAACTACCACATAGTTATACACAACAAAATGAAGAGTGGATTAACAATGATAATAAATAAAATATATTACATTCTAAAACAGTTCGTTTTTGACAGAAAGATGATTATCTATGAATAAATCGTTTCTCGTTGCTGTGCCTTTATTTTATGAAATCTTGCAAAAATATAGCTGTTAGCTGTTCTAAAATCAGTGTAAGGCCTAACCTACGGCCTCTCAGGGCTTATTGCTTAATTATGAACCAATAAAGGAGACAGTAGCCTAACTGTGTATCTCTCACAACATTAACATTAACGATTAATTCAGATGCAGCAATTTACTGTAGCTCTACTGTAGTCAATTTAATGGAGACTTGCATTAGCATATCAGAGAACTACATGAACAGTGTCTATCTGTCTAAACACCTTGTAATTCACTTTTCAGATAAACTTCATGGTGTAAATAAGTGTTTCATTTTGTGCTTTAATCTCAAATACCAAAGGCAGAGTGAGAAGCACCCCCAAAATTCAGAATGATAAAAAAAAAGTCCACGGCCACCACGTTTTAAAGATATTTTTTAATGTTTAAGGGGGACAGTTTTGGCAACTGTATTTGTCATGCTGCATATATTTCTAGTTGCTTCAATAACAATAATATTAATAACATGAATTGTATTGTGCCCTTCATGAAACCCAAGGACCCTTCCTAATTACATAGCAAAGATTGCAGCGTAAGTAAAGGTAGCTTTGCTACTATATGCTGAGGTGAACAGGTGGGTTTTAGGTCTGATTTGAGTCCAGATATGTGGCAGAGAGGCTCACGGCTTGAAGGGTGTTTCTGTTTTCTTGGTTATGGTGTTTTGTGGACAGATGTTATATGTGACTTGAAGGAAAGGGTGAAGTCCTGGATATTGGGTAAGACCCAGATTTAAGACTTAAAAAGATGGACATATAGAGCAGCCATCAACAATCAGCAGCAGATCTCAAACCTTTCTGAACATGCCTTGGAGACAACCATGAGCTCAGTTGAGTTTGAGGAAATGAGATGACATCCAGAGTTTTATTTCATATAAGTAAGTGACAAGAGACTGCCAGGGGGATGACTGGAGTGGAGAGATAAAGCTGTGTGTCATCAGCATCGCATTCAAAAGTGGATGATCTAATCGGTGGAGCATGTAGATGAGGTCCAAGGATGGGTCCAAGCACAGAGCCTTGTGCCATGGCATTACTGCCTAAGGCCAGAGTGGAACTGGAGGTGATGATGGTGACAAACTATATCCGGTAGGAGAGGTATGGGTGGAACCAGGACATAAGAGTGGTTGGAGAGGCAGTTGAGAATGATGGTGTAATAGTGATGTGGTAGACAGTCCATTTACAACAGCCAAATCCCCAAGACTTTCCATTTTACCTTTAAATTCACGAGAAGAGGCTCCGAAGCTGGTTAAGGAAATGTTCTTCTTTACTTCTGTGACTATGATAGCGGGTGTTGAGATAGTCCCAGGCTGAACGCTTGCAGTAGTTGAAGAAATGCTCTTCAGCCTTCTTGAGTGTGCTGTTTAGGTCAAGAGTCCCCTGCAAACTGAGAAAATAGGGGTTGTCACATAAACAGGTTGCTGAATATTTACTGATCCCAGTCCAATAAATGTTATTATTTGGTACCTCAATGCAGTACAAAAACTGCCCCCCCTCAACAGCTGGGTTTCTATTTGCATATTATAAATATATATATATATATATTAGGGATGCATGATATATCGGCGGCCGATATATTATTAGCCGATAAGTGAAAAAAGGAAAATATTATTATCCGTCCGATAACAGAATTCTGGCCGATAATTTGCGCCGATATTTTTTTAAGTCCTAATTTAGGCCTACGTAAGGTCCATCTGGCTACACTGAGCTAATGTCAGCGGTGTGAATGTATTTCACCACTCTAACAAAATCTGTGGATATGCGTTCATTTGGGAATCTGTGCATCTCAAAATCCTCTCGTGAATGATCCGCGAGTACATAAGTAGGCCTAGTTCTAAGTTGTGTTTTATATTTGCATAACCATTCGTGCTTCAATTCCAGACAGGTCAATAAGTTATTAAAACCTTCGGGGCTAACTCCTTTCATTTTTGCTGCAGCAGGTTGTGCCCAACAGAGTAGACGGACATAAGATACAGTCTGAGGAGTTACAGCTTTATTCAGTTACCCGCAGTTGAAACTAAACCTAAGTTTCCCTCACAAACTCTGATTTGGCCGCTATACTGTAGCTTATTCCAAGCTGAGCCGTTTATGAGCGTTTAGTCCTAAATGAAAACAATTCAAACTCTCTAGCCACTCACTCGCAATTCACTGACGTCAGGTTCACTTAAAGGAGCCACACATACTGTAGGGCTAGGCTACTGTTATGTTGTTGACTGCCGTACTATTGAGGACTATTATGAGTTCTGTCCATCATTTGTTGGTAGGTAAAATTATTGCAATAAAATTATGCTTATTAAATGCTTTCCCCAAATCACTTTTCACAATTTTTTTTCAAGAGTAATATTATCGGTTATCGTATCGGTCACAACAAACCAATAAATATCGGTTATCGTTATCGGCCCTAAAATTCAATATCGGTGCATCTCTAATATATATATATATATATTCTATGCATATCCATGGAAAGTTGGCTAAAGAAAATGCAGATATGCACATTTCTATCCACTAGAATGTGAGTTGTGACAAACAAGAGAAAAGTTCTGGGGCTCGTTTCTAGAAAGCGTCGCTTGCTAACTTGCGTCGCAACCTTGGTAGTTCGCTCCATCGTTCTTGGATTTGGTGTTTCTAGAAAGGGTAGTTCGAACTCTCAATCGCAAACAAGGACGCAAAGTTTGGTGGTTTGAACTATTGCCCCTAGGCAGTCACACTTGTGTCGTTCCTTGGTAGTTCCTGTTGGTGTCCGGAGCGCCTAACCAAAAATCACAACTGCCTTACCAAAAATTACGAAGTGGATGTTTATCTCGTGACTCAGTGATTGATCTATCCTGTAGCTTTATTTTGATTAAGACTGACTCCCCTACTTGGCTCATTCTTGCTATTTATGTTAATTCGAGTATTGCCTTGCTTTTTGATAAGCTAGTATTATAATCATCACAGACTCTTAAAATCAGCACAGTGATAAATGGTGTAGTGGCTAAAGCAGGTGACTTGTTATCTCAGCGTTGTAGGTTCGATTTTCTTATGATGTGAGATTTGCTTCTCGCTACCTGCAGGTAAACTAGTGTGACACGTAGATTCAATTGTTTTTGACTGATGTCTTGTACCTATGGTCTCTCGATGTAGAGTAACTATATACATAAATATGTATGGTCAAAACCTATTGTTGTGTCTCGTAGGCCTACTCTTACTCAGAGGTGAAAAGAAGAGATAGGATGCGAACTCCGGCCGAGTGCGTAGTGCACTGACACGCTGCCGTTAAGCCACGAGACAATTAATAACATATGAGATACCCATTCGTCCAGGCTATATATTTTTTCCAACATAGATATTTAACACAAATAATGACACATATTGGTCGACTTCAGTAAAATGTTTAGGTTAGGTAAATAGGTTTAGGTTTTTGCAGATGACAATGCCAGCATTAATCACTCGATTTAAATTAGAATAATGTCAACATAGGCCTTGGCAGAGAATTTCTAGGGGGTGGGGTATTACACGTTGCCACTGTTTCCACCAATGATATGTATCGCTGTATCATCAACAATGTTGTTGGAACTACAGTGTTCGAACGTCGGAGGTAGCGAATTGCGACACAGGTACGATGCTTTCTGGAAAAAGGTGTAACAATGTCGTTGTTTGGTCGCAAGTTGCGTCGTACCATGGTGGTTGAGCAACGTCGTTGCTAACTTTTCTAGAAACGACCCCCTGATCAGCTGTGGGATGAAGGTGCATTCAGGGCAACATTCAGTAACAAATGCAAATAGGCCTCAGGGATGGGATTGGCGAAGGTAAAAAAAGCAGGAAAATATACGTAGCACGAATAAACCCCCCCCAGGGTATATGGTTCGAGTACTATAGTGTACTATAGTGTTGGCTACCGTATGCATTTACATCACCTACACTTCATAAAATTCAATAGGCAAATCCAATATGAGGCATAGAAAGGGGCCTTAAAGGAAATATTTTTGGGCTAAATACTAGGGGGTCCGGGTGCATGCCACCCTTTTTATCTATCAGCGCAATGCTACAGGAGGCTATTTCCACTAAATATTCAGCTCAATATTATGTGCAAGACTAATGTTTACTAAGCATGCCAAAGCTTTGATCTCTTAGCACAGTCACCATAACGTTATGTTTTCTCATGGTGAGATGGCATCCTGAAATATGTTTTAGATGACATGGGGCGCAAGGTTCACGGAGGTGAACAGCTGGACAAACGCGAAATGACAAGGTGTTAACTAAACAATTTAATAGGCCTAAGGTAGACGGGCTTTGTGGTTAAAACTATGACAACCAGTAACGTTAGGCTAATCTGTCACAGCTAACTTTAAGCACAGCTTACTGTACACACAGAGAAATGAAAATTCAATATCACAAGATTCATTATCGGAAAATCCTGATGCGAACCCGATGCAAAGCCAAAACGAGAAAATAACATAAATTATGTCTTTTTAAATCAATTTGTTGACCTTTACCGTTTACGGAAGCGTATTGCTGCCACACTAAATTAAATAAAAAGGCTCAGTATCACGTAATTATGTGAAAAGTTTCTTGTTATAACAATATCTTTTTCATGTTTTAACAAGATATTTATCACATTATTACATGAAATTATCACATTATTATTTAATATCATTAAGATAATGATATTTTCATGTTATAACGTGAAAATTTCATGTTATTTCAAGATATGATATTTACACATTTTTACAAGATATTTATCATGTTATTACATGAAATTATCACGTTATTTCAAGATAATGAAACTAAATGAATCGAGAGGCAAGAATAGGCTATGACTCGTTTACACGACTCAATCAAATTCTATTTTAAGCTCGATTTAAGACATTGTGAGATTCACGTTATTGAACACGGTGGATTGTTATATAGCCTATGTGAACACTCAAGCATTGTCCAGAATATTCTGCACCTATATTCTGCACCTACTATTCTGCACCTACAACTATCAGGCTGTGTGAGCAGGCTACTCCTGCACAGAACCTCTCTCTCTGCCACCTTTTCAGTGGCTCTTTGCTGGCACACACATCCCTCTTCGCTGCTCCTCAGTCAGCTGGGAAGAGACCACACACACGTAGCCTACACACACATACACACATGCACAAAAACAAACACTCATCAAGCAACACTGTGTAATAGCAGTCAGGGTGCAGGGTCCCCTCTACACACACACACACACACACAAACACACAAATACAGGTACAACATTGTTTTGCAGAAGCTACAGATTAATTCTGAACAGTTATTTCTCTACTGTCTCAATTATCACACAAGACACTGTTTTGATTTGCGTAGTTGCATTACCCCCAACACTGACAATAACGTAGACAGCAAATTAAGATATTTTTTCGTTTTGTGGAGCGGCACCGGTAGGCTATCAAAAGCAGATTTCGATTTTCGCTACCACCGTGTAGTCAAGCCTTAAGCCATACCCAAGTAGCCTTAATCGAGGTAATGTTTAATTATGCATAATTTATTTTGTTATTGAATTCGTAGGCTGGGATTCCTCTCTTGTTTAAAGGCTATAGCCTCCTGCTTTTTCAGAAGGGGTGGCAGTGAGGCTACTGACAGAGCGATGTACAGTAGCAGAGCGACACACAGTGGCTGAAAGTGGTACTAAAGCTTCACGCAGCTTCACGCCTCGTAATGCGCGACTGAAGTGGCCATTTGAAAGCGATGCCCACTGTACACTCCCTGCACACACACCCAATCACCCCCCCCCCACACACACACACATCCTGGGAAATTAGCCACATTGTTTTTCTAAAACTGATAGTTCCAGTCCTTCATCGTGATTGGTTGAATCACGTTCAATGCCGCTGTAAAATCCAGCATAAACATACACCTTGACCGCATTTCAGAAAGAATGATTGCGGAAGAATGATTATCTAGGAATAACTCATTATATTTCTAGTTGTTGTACCTTTACTTTATGAAACTGTGCCAGGCAGTAACAGTTTTAGAAAAGCAATAAAAGGGGGGTTTTAACAACGCCCCTTAGCTGTTGTAGAATCAGTGTAACCTACGGCCTCTCTGGGCTTTATTTTCGGTAAAAACAGTTTAGCGTACATATCGCACAACCGACAGGAACTTTTAGACATCGGTTCCTGCAATCCTGACATCTATATGAGCGGAATCCCAGGGATTGCTAAATCACTGAGACCTATAAACTCCGCCACACCGACCAGAGGTGGGGGTTTGTGCATTTATGTTAACCAAACGTGATGCACGGACACCACCATCACCAAGAGTCACTGCTCAGCTAACCTAGAGTATCTCATGGTTAAATGTAAACCTTTCTATCTGCCCAGACAGTTTACATCAACAAGCAGCCTATATACCATCGGATGCTAATGCTAAGCTTGCCATGAAAGAACTGCATTCTGCTATCAGTAAACAACAAACTCTGCATCCCGTGGCAGCCTTCATTGTCGTGGGTGACTTTAACCACTCAATTTAAAAACTGCACTGCCCAAATTTCATCAAAATGTATCATGCCCCACAAGAGGAGATCATATTTTAGACCATGTCTACACAAACATAGCTGATGCCTACAAAGCCGCTCCGCTCCCCCACCTAGGACACTCAGATCATCTATCATTGTTTCTACTGCCCAAGTATTCAGCACTCATCAAACGTGTGAAACCAACAGTAAGAACAGTCAGAGTCAGAGTGTGGTCAGAGGGAGCAGACTCGGCACTTCAGCAGTGTTTTGAAAACACTGACTGGAGAGTGTTCGAAACTCAGGCCACCCATGATTTCCACACGGACATTGATTCATACGCCTCTGCCGTTTTGGACTGCATCAACTCCGACATCAACAGTGTCACCACCCTCAAACGGATTACGACTTTCCCTAATCAGAAGCCATGGATGAACAGTGAGGTCAGACTCCTGCTGAAGGCACGAGACATCACAATCAGATCTGATGATGCTCAAGCATATAGCTTATCCAGGGCTAATCTGAAAAGGGGTATCAAAAAGGCCAAGCACAACCACAAGCTAAAGACTGAGGATCATTTCAAGAACAACTCTGACCCCCGACGCATGTGGCATCCAGGACATCACAGATTACAAAACTACTAACTCCACCCCCCCTGTCACGACACCTCCCTGCCTGATGAGCTGAACCACTTCTATGGCCGCTTTGATAGGGACAACAAGGAGGTGGCCATCAAGGCTGTGGTCTCTGCAGATCACCAGCCCCTCACACTCTCCACCACTGATGTGTGTGCAGCACTGAGCAGGACTAATGCACATAAGGCTGCTGGTCCTGATGGTATCTCCGGACTCAGGGCCTGTGCAGTGCAGCTGACTGAGGTTTGGACTGACATATTTAACCTGTCACTAGCCCAGGCAGTTGTCCCTGTGTGCTTTAAAACCACCTCCATCGTGCCGGTGCCAAAACACTCCACTGCAACAAGCCTTAATGACTTCCATCCAGTTGCACTCACCCCCATCATCATGAAGTGCTTTGAGAGCCTGGTCCTGGTCCATCTCAAGACCTGCTTACCACCCTCACTGGACCCCTTCCAATTCGCCTACCGTCAGAACAGGAGCACAAAGGATGCCATCTCTAAGGCACTTTCCTCTGCCCTGTCCCACCTTGACAATAGCAACACCTATGTGAGAATGCTGTTCATTGACTTTAGTTCAGCATTCAACACCATCATCACCTCCAAACTGGTCACGAAACTCAGTGAACTGGGCATCAATACCTCTCTCTGTAACTGGATTCTGGACTTCCTAACCAACAGACCTCAGTCTGTTAAGTTAGATAATCACACATCCTCAACCATCACCCTGAACACCGGCGCACCACAGGGATGTGTGCTGAGCCCTCTCCTTTACTCCTTCACCCACGACTGCACACCTGGTTCTAACACCATTGTCAAGTTTGCAGATGACACTACGGTGATTGGTCTCATCAGCAAAAA
Source organism: Alosa sapidissima (assembly GCF_018492685.1). Lineage (NCBI taxonomy): Eukaryota > Metazoa > Chordata > Actinopteri > Clupeiformes > Clupeidae > Alosa > Alosa sapidissima. The sequence goes on from NC_055966.1 coordinate 3,252,342, forward strand.
CGATGAGATGGCCTACAGGGAGGAGGTCCAGCACCTAACATCGTGGTGCACTGATAACAACCTGGCTCTCAACACCAAGAAGACCAAAGAGCTCATTGTGGACTTCAGGAAGTCTAAAGCTAGCACACACACACCCATTCTCATCAACGGGACTGAGGTGGATCATGTCACCAGCTTCAAGTTTCTGGGTGTCCACATCTCTGAGGACCTCTCCTGGACCATCAACACCTCTACCCTGATCAAAGGCTCACCAGCATCTCTTCTTTCTGTCTCCTCAGATCCTGGTGAACTTCTACCGCTGCACCATCGAGAGCATCCTCACCAACTGTGTCACATTTTGGTAAGGCAACTACTCTGCCCACAACCGGAAAGCACTGCAAAAGGTGGTGTAAACTGCCCAATGCATCACCGGTTCCTCACTCCCCTCCATCAATGCCATCCAGGGCAAGCGATGCTTGCGTAAGGCACGCAGCATCATCAAAGACTGTTCTCACCCCAACCACAGACTGTTCTCCCCACTCCCCTCCAGAGGCGTTACAGGTCTCTCCGCATCCGAACCAGCAGGTTCAGAGGAAGCTTCTTTCCTGCGGCTGTCACCCTACTGAACTCTAGCTCTGCATCCCGGTGACATCCAACAAACTAGCCCCCATCACCCCCCGCCCCGCCTGATGCCTCCTTGCCTGTGCCTGTTGAGGTGTCCATGACCATGGCAACCTTGACAGGGACAACAAAAAGGCGGACATCCCCTAGCCCGGTGACATCCAACGAACTAGCCCCCATCACCCCCCGCCCCGCTCCTGCCTGATGCCTCCTTGCCTGTGCCTGTTGAGGTGTCCACGACCATGGCAACGTTGACAAGGTCAAGGAGGCGGACATCCCCCAGCCTCCCCCCCCCCACAACTGCACTACCCTATCCCACCCATAGTGTCTATTCATTTACAAATGTACATACTATAATTACACTTAGACTTAGACATTACATAGCCATATTCTACTGCTCTTCATCCTGCACATACACTTATTCTTAATACTATTATATGTTACTGTTTCTGTACTACAATGGTACTGTTACCACACTGCACATAGCTGTACATACTGTACATATCTGTCTATATGGTTCATACTAAATATCCATATTTATTAGATAGATAGATAGATAGATAGATAGATACTTTATTGATCCTCAAGGGGAAATTCAAGAATTATTCCATTTTTCTGTAACATATTCTGTAACACAATACACTGCATATATCATTGTTCTTACTACTTCTATAATAGTACTGCCACTACATTGCACATATCTGTACATGTTGTTCATACATTGTTCATATTACATAGCCATATTCGTTCTGCTCTTATAAGGTAACTGCTAATACACTGCAAATATTTGTATTTAATTTATACTACTCTAAATCACCTTCTGCAAAACAACTGTATACCGGGGACTCCAATGGACTGGGAGGGCTATGGTCCCGAAGAGAGATGCTGGGTCCTGGCTCGGCACATTTTTGACCGGACTCTCATTACGGACTTCCTTCACCAACACCCTGTTTCACCCAAGGGGACGCCTAGAGGCGTCTGTAAGCGGGGGGGTATTGTCAGTACTGAGGGACTCTGGCCGTCCTGCTGGACTGTTTGTGTATTGTCTGACATCTTATGTTTTGATGCCATGTGTCTTTGTTGTGGCCTGAATCCCACCTCCAACTTGCCACTCCCTGTTTTTTACCGCCACTTTCTGCCCACACCTGTGCTGTTCATCAGTCTGCTTATTATCTGTATTGATTTCTCCTGTCCCTTGTTTGTTCTCACCCAATGATTTGTCTCTGTCTAGACCACCTAGTATTTAAAGTTCAGTTTATTTTCTGTTCTTTGTCTGGTTGTAACTGATTTTGGTGAGGATAACGCTGTGTCTATCAAAGTTGTGTTTCTTGTCTTCTGTGGATATTCTGCCTGGATCTTTTGTGATTTTCTGTTTTTAGATACTCTGCCTGTTTTTGCCTGAACTTTTGTGTTTTTGCCTGTGTTTTGGATACTCAGCCTGTATCTTTTGTGCTTTGCCCTTTTTGGAACTTTTCGTGTTTGGACTGTATCTCTTGTGCTTTGCTCTGTTGCTGTCTGGCTGCAACAATAAAACTGAACCACGAAAGTTTCTGGTCTGCATTTGGGTCCTTGCCTGCAAGTCCTAACACATGAAACGAATGAAACAAGTGTAACGGATGCCAGCTAGCTTAGCTGTGCTTGTGGAACGTTGATAAACCTCACTCCCCGACGCCTCAAGAGTGCTGCTGGCATGTGAGCCAGTAGCCTGGGCTATTGGCTCAATTGTTAGCGCGCTCGCCTCCCGATCCGAGGTTCTGCTGTTCGCGGGTTCGAGTCCGGGTGTGTGCAGGGCTGAATCGTGCAGGTTCAACAAAACGCAGGTTACACAGGCACGGGGGATATCGTACAACACTGACAGCTAATATTTGTCACTAGCAACCTACATCTGTCCTCTGTCAAATACAGTCGCATATTCAGCTCTGAACAAAACTGTTCAGGAGTTATTGGAGCAGAAGTCGAACATGGGTTGTTTCATGAAACAAATTTTCATGAAACAAATTAAACAGGGGACGAAAGAAACAAAAAGTTTAAGCTATGTACACTTCCCACAACTTCAGTATTTGACAACAAATGAATGGTAGCCTACTTCAAATAGGTGTTATGTTAGATAGATTGCTGCTGGGCTGTCTTGGTTAATGTCTGTGAAAAACTCATTGCCATCATTGTGAAGCGCGTATCTCACGGTTATGGAAATACCATGCATTTCTATGCCATTTATATTGCTAGAACAATACCCAATTCTGTTTTTCAGAATGAGTAATTATAACAGAGTAGCCCTGTGGACACGCAATATTGTTGGAAAATTAAGATGTGTGAAACACTATTTGACTCAAATGGTAATCAGAAATAATTTGTTATAAAAAAATAGACTAAAATGTTTTGACTAAAACTGACTAAGATACCTTTAGTTTTCTTTTCACTAAAACGACGAGACTTTTAGTCGACTAAAACTTGACTAACAAAAATTATATTTGAATGAGTAAATATGACAGACTAAAAAGGACTAAGACTAAATTAAAAATAGGTGACAAAATTAACACTAGTGGGCGATCTAGCCCTACTTGTCCTGTGAACTCCAAAGAGCTCCGCAATATCCCTCACCTTAAGCCCATAGGAGAGGTAACCCTCTATTTCCTCCAGTGATATACCCACCCTATTCGCCTTATTCACCCGGCGGCCATTACGAGGCTGAGGGGTGCACTTGCCATTACACCTCAGTCCAGCAGATGGTGGTGATAATGCACTCCGTTTGCAAACTGCTAAAAAAAACTCACTGAAGAAGAAGAACAGGCCAGTGAACCCTTCTTCTTTTTCGGTGAGCTTTTTTTTGGGTAAGACGTAAACATGGAAGTGACATAGCCTAGTTCCCGCCTTGACAAGTGACTTGACAGATTGCAGTGCGTTTGGCAGATCAAATTGCCATTTGAATTTTGCAACACAAAGAGCGTGGCAAAGTGCAATGCAATCACGGGGGGCGCTATTTCTTTTCCATTTGAATAAAATGTCTCAAAACGATGGCAAAACATTTTGCCCAAAATAATCCAAAATGTTTTCAGGCTGGCATTGTCAGTTTTGCCAAATATGTTTTCAAAATGCAATCCTACATTGCACTTTGAATATTAAATTGCAAAACGAATTGACAGTTAAATGATGAAACTGAATATTGAAAATTGAAATGCAAAACGAATTTCCATTTGAATTTTGAGACTGAAGTACCATGGCAAAATGGAATGCAATCCAATCCATGTTTATTCCATTTTTTAACCAAATTGATTTTAGGATTGCATTGTCACTTTGCAGATTAAAATACAATTTGTTGGAAATTATTGCAAATTGCAATATTAAATTGCATAATGAATTGGCAATTGCATAATGTAATGTCTTTTTGAATTGCATATTGCAGATTGCATTCTCATTTGAATTAAGCTACACATATGCTTCCATACTTAAGGGGAGCTGTCAACAGGCTACTTGCCAAAACAGAAAAATAAACTCCACATGATATGACTAATTTATTTGTTACCGTTTCATTGTGGCTTTTGCTGAGAAACAAATAGTTCTTTGAACTTGAATCAAACATTCTTTAGAACACAGCTGATCAACCGTCTGCTTTCACTTTTGAATGAAGTTCCATTGCAAGGAGTGACCAGACTACTTGGGGAGTGATATGAAAGACATCAATAAGAAGCACACCCATTTTCCTTGACAGCGATCTGTTATACTTAGCAATTGGTCTGTTATCAATAAATATCAGACCTCCAAACATTGGGAAGGCCCATTCAAGTGAATGGAGCATTCTGCAGCATTATGAAGAGCCGAATAATAATAAGTAAATAATGAGTAAGTTAACTTCAGTGTAACATAGTATAATACATGTTAAAACACAACCACACACAAGCACAATCAACTGCATACCTGTTGGTAAACTGGATGAGCTGCACATCATTTCTGCAGTTCAGTAATATGTCCCTGTTGTCCAGTATGATGGTAGCACAGATGAAGAGTTCAAATGTGTATTCTGTGTTGATGGCTTGTGGCTCCACGCCTGGGTTGTCTTCTACAGAAATAAAATAGCCATTTAACAATAATAAATCAGTCATAGCCACCACCATCCGCTGCAGCAGTTCTGCTTGTAGAGAGCAAGCATATCCTGTCTATGCTGAGAAGAGTATTAACATGTGAAAAAATGGTACATTTTTAACAGGTAGAAATGTGCGTCAAACTTGTGATTAATGTCTTTGTGAAAAATGTAACTTCCAGCCCACATCCACACAGGATGGTGATGACAAGGACACACTGAAGTTGGGTGGTAATGGGGTGAAGACACAGCAAACAGCAAACGTGGATTGTGGTGAAAAGTGCAGATTTACAGTGCTATAAAATACGTAATCCGGCACACTGCCAAAAAAAAAAGACTTCCCCAAAAAAATAAAATAACCAACAGGTTTTTCAAAGTACTAGCAAAATTCTCAAATCCAACAATTCTCCGTATATAACCTCTCAGCAAGCTGATACACTCCAGACACCCTGAGGGCAAAAATCCCTCGCTTTAAATAAAACCATCCTCTAGTTGGTAGATACCAATATACTGTAACTAGTAACTTTTCTATACAATGCTTTATCACACATTGCATATAGATCACCAACATACATGGAGCATAATTCAACATATATTTCATATTTGACAATAATAACATATTTATAATTAAATAATAATTACACTGCAATACAGACACTTTATATTGAGGCAATAGCTTCCCCCACTCAAATCAACACTTTCCCATCCCAAACAGGGAATAAACTAGCCATTGCTGAGGGGCTCATGTTCATTGTGGAAACAAAGAGTTGCGGGACTAGGAAGTGAAAGTAAGCGCTATCAGAGCCTGTCTACTTATTAGACATTCTCTGTCGCTATCAGTGTATTGTCAGAGCCCGTCTTAGATCAAATTTAGAGTCTTACCTGTGGTCTGATTTTGGACAAGCCGTTCTTGATAACGAGCCCGCTCCACCTGTTGGGAAATGAGCTCAAGATGATCACATCGCAGGACCTCAAAAAGACGGAGTGCCTCACAATGCTCAAATTCCCGCTGAAAGCCCAGCAACAACCATCTACAGGAGAGGGAGAGAACACTTGTCAAGTCTAGTCAAGTCAGTTTTATGTGCAACCCAAAGCGCTCCACAAACAAGACACAATAACAAAAAGACAAGTAAGTTGTGAGTAATTGTATTGTATATATATATATATACACATATATATAATGTATTGATATTTATTTCTTCCTGTGTTAATATCAACTATTAATCAATATTGAATAGTCTCTTCCTATGTAATGGTCAACACTTGCACATCTTGACTGTTGACACATCTTGACTGTAACTTAAAATGAGCCACACCCTGGTCTAACTGGTGCCTCGGAATTTCTTCTATCAAACAATCTAGACAAACAATCAATCATCTGCAACATGGTGCCCCTGAAATCCAATAAAAAGCTTTCCCATATCCATTTGATTGAAGACTTAAAGTTGAGAAAGAGAAGAGAGACAATACCTATGACAAAAGGTGAATCGGTCCATGTTGTCTGTGACAAGATGAGCATGGAGTAGAGGATCCAATTCTTTTAACAAGGCTGCTTCCAGTTCTGAGGGGCATCACATGATGAAAAAATAGCCTATAACCACATGCTGCAATATAACAAAATGTAAAACAATCTGAAGAATCTGAATACTTTCTGAATATATAGTTGGTATTAATAACTGATGACACTGCAGTGTAAGATGAGACACACCAATCTTACGGTGTAGACCGTCAGCATGAAAGTCTTTCGAAAAATTCTCCATGTAGCACGAGAAGCTCCAGAAGGTTTCCACTTCAGAGTCCAACACCACAAGGAACCGGCTACATAGGTCATTCATACCCTGGGCATAGCTCACGTCTGGAGCACACACAATCACAAAGAAATCCAATTAATACATTGAACATAATAATTTTCAGTGATAAAATGATTTAGGAACAACCAGATTATTACGTAACCACTGAGATCTACCTAAGCAGGAGAGAAAGTTTATTTTTAGATAGTGCTGAATCAGATCATAATCAGATCCTGAACTCGTACCAATTATGAAAGACATGCCTCTTATTGTAAATGCATGCCTCTTTTAGTAAATGTGAAAGAAATTTGAGAGACATACTGGTCCATGCAGATTTTGCGTGATATAAGCCTAGCAGACCAGCATCATCGCAGAGACTCCTATGCCCATTACCAAATGGCAACTACTGTTGTGGCATTACACAGTACAATAATCCACAAAGCGAGCACTTTTCACCAACCTCACAATAATAAATAATTTCCAATTAAAAGTGTCATCACTTGCGACTCCACACATGTCGTTTACACGCTAAGTTGTCCATGTGGGCTAGTAAATGTATGCAAAACTACAAGGCAGTTAAAACAACACATTAGTGAACGCAAAGGCATAATGATTGTGAATATCCCATAGCTGTACACTTTAATGATTTAAAGCACTTCATCATTACACTTTTGTGTCATTGAACAAGTCAGTCGACCACGGACAAAATATGTGAAATGTGTAAATGTGCCTCTATGGGAATTTAACATAGGGGTAAGTATACTTATGCCCCCTGTATTTTAAGGACATTTATTTATTTACGATACATTATTTATTCACAAAGAAAACTGGTGTCCTTAGAGGTTGGATTTTTCCTCATTTTTTAAATTAAGGCATTAAGATCAATTTTAGTCAAGTTCAGCATGTGTATGTACAGGGTATTTACACTTATGAGCACAGCTGTATTTAGTCAACAGAGATCCAGTACCTGGATGAAAAGCAGCATATGTGATGAGAATATCTCGCAACACAAGGAGATTTCCCAGGCCTTCATCCCTGAAAGCAAAAACAACCCGTGACCTCAAAGGAATATGGCCAACCTATCAAAATAGCCCTCTAATGCAATCAAAGAAGCCTGTGCACCTTTATGGCTCTGTTGAGAGAAGTTCCTCATTGATTGAATACATACAAAATATTCAGGGGAGGCAGCAAGAATAATTGCAACGTAAATAGGCATATATGCACACAATAATGAAATGACAAGAAAGCACCTATTATAAACTGATTATAAATTATCGCTGCTCAATGCAAATCTTGATGAGATGTACTGTGTGCCAAATAGCACTTGTATTTATGATGTTTTTAAATTGTTGATGAACATTGTTGGGGTGGAGGTGGAGAGTAATCTAAGGTGAAATCCAGAAATATGTACAGAAAATCACAATACAAGGCCTTCAAGCCAAGTACTTGGGCCTGAATACAAATTGAATAGCCTCTATCAAAATTAACTGACAAGATACCTTTCTGTAAAAAAGCCCAGTTTACAGTAATTGTTAAAGTCCTGTACTGAATTCAAATCCACATTATCGAACACAGGAGACAGACATGCTCAGCATTGTGGAGTGATGTTTACTAACTGCGCAACTCTGCCTGAAAAGCCCCCAATTTCTAGTTTTGCCCTACTTACAGGTAATAGGTAAGGTCTCTGTCAGTTCTAGGAACGTCCTTATCAATGATTCGGATGGCTTCCTGTAGTTCTGCCACATTAAAGGTAACACGTTGCAATAATACCTGCATTTTACAGAAATTGGAAAGAGCAGAATTCATACACCTTCAACATGAAGAAACATTACTATCAACATACTACAAGTAATGTTATATACCATATTCTTTTTTTACCTGAGCTTGAAGCTCTAAAAATGACATCCTCTCACGCACTTCTTCAGGCAGCTGAGAAGCCTCATTTTGAATTTGTATCTGCCGTTGGTGAAAAAACTTCACTGCAGCTACCAACTCAGCTATTTGTCAAAGAATCGAATGAGGATAATATAGACAAACATATAGGAGTGATATATACACATTTCACATTTTAAAGCTTCATATCTATGTTTCCATCTGAGAGACCAATAAGTAATAAAGAAACAAAAATGTAATAACATACACTCCTTTGTCTGCACAAAAAAGTTCAATTGGGATGTGCAATGGCAAAATGATACGATCACTGGAGTAAGAAGTAAGCTGTGTGTACCATCTGTACCATTGAGCTGCAAGCACACAGCACCTGGAAAAACATGTTGCCATTTTTTCTTCATGACCTGATAGCGAGCAACCATTTGCTCCTGAATCAGAGGACGCTCCCGAGCTGTGGAGTTGCTGGGGTACATGCCGAATAAAAACTGCCATACTTGTGCCCGCTCTCGGGGCAACACACCACCTGTAGTTAAACAAAAGGCACAAACGTGAACGTATGTCTCATAGCTCATCTCGGCTTGTCCCCTGCACTCAGAAATCTGGCGCTAGTTAGCCGATGCTACCAACAGTTTTTTGATGGGGGTGCCTCGGGCATCTAGCCTGGCTAGCGCCACCACTTCTCAATGAGACGTGGTCTGGGAACCAAACGTTCATTTTCTCGTATTTGAAAAAAATGCCCAGATCCGTTTATTGGGTGCCACGGATGTCTATCAAATGCGTCTGTGCATAGCTCATCATCGTCTTGCTTTCCCACCTGTTCTGTGATTGGTTCCCTATCTCAGGCGAAAATTTGCTCCATGGTCTCCAGGCTGCCTTAGCAGCGTGAATCAAATCGCGCGCAAGGCAGCATGGGAACACCCAGGCTATCGGGCATCTGCCTAGCCATGCAAATAAATCACTGTTTTACACCATTTATGAGGCTCAAAGTACTCCATACTTCATTGGTAGACTTCTGAGGGCCTTGACATTTAAAATGAGACATTGAGAACTTTGAAAAAGTACTGGTAGTTTATTTACAAGACGATTTATACAGACAGTACCTTCAGGAAGTTTACCATTCACCGCCATCTTGAATTTAGTCACGATAAGTCGAGCGACGAGTACGAATGAACAGGTATGATAAGGGATCAGATTCCAAAAATAATTCTGTGGAAATGCATGGATTCCAGGTGCTGCTACTGGAAGCAACTTGAATTCATGCATTTCCACAGAAATATTTTTGGTACATTGTCATTATCATTTGCGCAAAGTGCTAGCCATGGAGCGGTTCCAGTCAGTGTGCACCTACGCAAGGACAGCCATGTGAAACCACGGGGTATGGAAAAAGATTGCAAGGCCAAGGCATCTGTGGTTTTTAGAAGAGATACCGCACACTGTCCATTAACATGCAAATATTTTTAGAATATAGAACACACCGTTTCGGTCTCAGACCTTCATCAGCCAAGGCACCTCACAAGATCATGCAGCGTGACACAAACGTATCTTTTTCTTTCCCTTCTTTTCCTTTATCTCTTTCCAATATTAAATAATTTAGAATAGCTTATAGTGCCTCTCCTTTTTATGTACTCTATTATTCCATAGCAGGGCTCTACACTAACAAGTTAAAAAATTTAGGAGCACACACAAAAATTTGGGCGCACAGTCAGTTCTGTACTTAACTTACACATAATCTAACATTATACTGCAGCTAACAGTTAAACATGCCAGTGCACCAATTGCGAATATTAAGAATGACTGACAACATTTAGGCTACAGGAAACAGGATTTTAAAGATCAGTGCCTACTTTATTTTCAGTCTGTTCTATTTTCCTACATTTTTTTAATGTAAAATAATATAATACATTGCCATATTTGCATTTAGCCTGTATATCAAGTATCCTGCCAAATGTAGGCTAATTTATTTATTTGTGAATCCATCTATAGCTAAACCAAATATGCCCATGGTGACCTATCTGACTGCATACTGCCTAATACTACTACTAAAACAGTCCATTTTCTCTTCCACAAAACCCAACATAGGCTAATCAAGGATATATGTTTTATACTTTTAGTTTTTATTTGAAATATCTGCATTGATAGGGGGAGTAGGCAAACGTTAGGCCTACTTTCGTTTTGCACTTCAGCTTGTATTCGGTGTAAACAAACAAGCATGCGTGGAAGCCTGGAGTTGTCAGTAGCATTCTACCTTTGAATAAAATGGGAGTATTACGGGAGGCTACTTTTGTGCCGGTTCGCTACAGCTATATTTTGCATATTGCAGCCAATACGTCAACTGGGCTAAAAGGCATGTTAGGTTACCTTTCCTTCTCTCACTGCATTCTCAGAATCTCATCCTGTTCCTCCTATATCCAATGAATTCGGTGGATAGAAGAACTAATTTCTTCCATCTTTGCATCTTGGCTGGCTAGTCTAACTTTCCGCTTTTTCTGCGCGCTCTTGGACTTGATAGAAGCGACTACTAGCGAGTCAAAACGCGAAACTGCTAACGTTGATGGGAGGTGTAGTTTCTATGCTGCATTCGCGACGTGATTCTATGGTTTGCACCAGTAATGTTTCTCGGTGTTGCGGTGTATTTTGTAGACAAACATTGACATGGTTAGAAGTCATTCGCACCAGTGCGCCTAAATATTTTTTTGCACTCGCACGGCATCATGGGCGCACTGTAGAGCCCTGATAGAAATGCTTTACTTGTGTTCTGATTCATATTTCAATGTGAAATATATGTTTATGTGTTAATAACCTAGCATTTGGCTGTGAAATTCTGCAGCTCATCATAATGAAACCAATTATGCTTAAGACAACTTTTGCAACCTCTGTTCTTAGATAACCCTAAATTAACCTGTTCAACCAAAATTATCTGTGCGTAAGCCACATTGACAAAAGCCTAGTCATAAAACGGGTTGCATTGTGGCAGGGTAAGTCGCGTAGCTGTATTTGTCAGGGGATCCCGGTATGCATGATGAATCCCCTGCGCCAACAACCGACATGAAGGACACCTGTTTTGTTCTCAATGGAACAAGTCCAAGGGCGCGTTTCCCAAATCCATAGTTGTTAAGTTCGCAACTTTGTTGGTTGCAATGCAATTTCCCATTGCCAACCAACTAATCTGCTGACAGGTTAGCAACTATGGTTTTGTAAAACGCACCCCAGACCGAATTTCCCGACCTCAAATTTTGTGGGTGGGGTTAAATTTGGGCTGGCTTCTGTCGTGGAAAAACTGGTCCACTTCCAAAATCCAACTAGCAATTTATCACTTAACTATTACCAATTAGCACTCTGGGACAAGGCCTCTGAGGGTGACAATACAGACAGGAGATCTCTGAAGACTGTTGAATCTGTATTCACCGTATTGCAGTGATAATCCAGCCTAAACAATGTTCAGACAAGGTGTCAAGCAATAGGGTGAGGTGAGATGTCATCAGATGGCGGCCCCCGATGAGATCTGAAATCAAAATGGCTGCGGCTTCTTTTATCTTCTAATCTTTTATACTTCTTAACCTTGAAGTTGGGCCCTCTCGCCTCCCTCGAAAGACACCTGTTGGCCTATCAGCATCCACCAAGGTTACGGATATTGGTGGGACCCCTTGTCATATCATGCATAAAAATTATATGCAAAACTGTCTGATTCTGTTTTTTTTCCAGTTGGGTGTAACAGAGCCATTACCTCATCCTCTCGCTCTTGACCGTCTAGGCCCAGTGTCACTGGGCACTCATTCACCCCACTCTTTGACACCTGGCCTGATCTGCTTAAGATGTGTACAGGCCTTGAAGTCTCATAATAATTGCAGTAATATCAAAGTTTACAAAAACCATACATGCATCCTTTAAGTCATAGAACATAGAAATCCACCACACTTCCATGCTAGGTGAAATAGGTTGTCATAGCCTATATGAATTTTTAAAATGATAAACCACAACTTGGCTGGATTGAGGGGCCAACTTTGACAACCAGTTTTAGGGAACACATTAATACACAAGTAATAGTCTACTTGTATGTATTAGTGCTAAATAAGGTCTATAGCCTATTAAGCATCATAACCCATTTATTAGGTATTTATTAAACAACTTCTTATTCTTGCTGAATAAGTTCTAGTCTAGTTGGTCTTAATCTTAAGTTATTGATGTATGGATACATAATAATTGTCTTATTGTTATTATTCGGTCACTATAAGTCACATATTCAAAGCGTGTATTAGGAGTCTATAAACTCTATATTTTGATCTATGCTATATAAGTAGACATAAATCTAGACCAACTACACTAGACAAACACATCTCATTTTTCATGCATGATCTTCGTAGATTCCTTCATCCGCCTTGCATCCCTTCCTCCTTTCAATTATGTTTTTTTAAGGAAGGGGCTTGGATGTCAGAAACATAAGAGAAAATTGACAAATACTTGAAATCCAACTCACTTCAGAATTCACAAAAAGGTGCTTTATGATGGTGTGTATGGGCTGTGTGGATGATGATTTTTACAAGATGTGTATTGTGTGAGCAAGCATTCAGTGAGCCAGGGTTTGTGGATGGTGCTGTACTTCGATTGGGTGTGAACGGTGAAGCAGGTCCTGTCTTGCATGTGGAAATTTTGTGAACCTGTAGTAAATACTGTATGATGATGAGTGTGGCTTAGATTACACATTGTTGTGCAAACTTAGGTATGTGTGGCATTTACATTAGCAATACAGTAAGTAGGCCTATAATACTCAACATTTCTTTTAGTTAATATCATTTCTGAAACATGTAGACTATTGATAGTAATGTTGACTATCGCTGCTGTCAGGTAGAAACCCAATAGGTTTAAATCCATTTAAATCCATTTCATTTTAAGGAAATTGAAAAACACATCGATTTTTACAAAAGAATCCAATACTGCGTCATCAAATAATAATAAAAAAATAATATTTGGAGATAGGCCTACGAGGCAGCGCTATGTTGATGTTATTTAAAGACATATAGATAGGAATAGGCTACTGTAAGGATTGGCCACTTGCGCCTCAAGCATAGGCCTACACCCGAGAAAATGTTAATCTGAATGCAACTGGCCCAACAAATTACCACGACTTTATTTGACTTGGCTAAAAATGACTTCTACTACTGGATAGACTATGCCTGTAACAAGGCCTGAGTGAGTGAAAAACTTGGGCAACTTAAATGAGTCGATGTGATCTCTATACAACTGAAACAATACTATTATAAAACCATTTTTTCTTACCGTTTTTAAAAATGTACTTCCGCAGCCTAGATTCATCAACACGGCCATCTGGATCCATTATACCAGGTAGTGGTATGGATTGAAGTGATGGCACAGGTAAGATGACGGAGGCACATTGTCGTAGACGCCTTCTCTGATTGTGACCAGGGTCATTCATCGATAACACTACCGTTTTATCCCTGAAAGTAGTGTTAATTACTTCAACACAGCAGCAAATAGTCATCGAATAGGCTACGCAATTAGCCTACTGGCATTAAGTACGCAATTACCAAAATGGTCGGCACAATAATAAAACAAATAAGTTCCTTGGCTAGCTTTTACATAAATTAAGTAAATTGTTGTCGCTAAAAATGGGAATGAGATTGCTGGATATAAAGGACTAACGCCCTTGAATTCTGGTAAAGTTAGCTGACATGCATGCTCTCTACATTATAAAAAAGCATTTGAAGTCCTCACAAAACTTATCTCGTTTTAGCTCTTTCCACTTCGTTAGTCCTGGCTTCTTCGACTGCACGCTCATGTCATGTGACAGTCTCAGCAATGTTTTCTGCCTCGGTTTTAAAGCGGATTCTCTGTGCTCCCTGAATGCCTGCTTTCAACAGACATGCCCTTAGGTCTGCTCTGAAGTGTCTCAGAGAGTTTGTGTTTGTAGAACTATCCTTACAATTACCCTAATGTAGCCTAGGCCTAATCTGTCCCAAACAACAATGTAGCCTTATTAATTCTGGAGTGGGGTTGACATAAGTGAAGTCACTGAATGCTGGATGATTTTTTCTATAAATCCATTAATACCTGTGACTAGCTTGTACACCTATTGACTGTAGCCTACTTATGACCAACTATATGTGAAAATCCAAAAAGTATTATAGTTTGTGTTCACTACCGGTCAAAAGTTTGGGATCACTTAGAAATTTCCATTCCACTCCATTAAAAACAAAAATACCAGCTGAGGTCAGTTGCATTTTTTTAGGGCAGCAGTTTTCAGATTACATTATGCGTTTACTAGCTATGTGCTTCCATAATTGCAAAAGGGTAATCCAATGTCTTCTCAGTTAGCCTTTTAAAATGATATCAGATTAGTAAACAGAATGTGCCTTTGGAACATGGATGAATGGTTGCTGATAATGTCAGACATTTATTTCTTCGAGAACCCTTTTGTAATTATGTAGCATATAATGTAATCTGAAAAATGCTGCCCTGCTTAAAAAAAAACCCAATGCAACTGATAGTCTATATTGGAGTGGAATAGAAATTTCTAAGTGACCCCAAACTTTTGACCGGAAGTCAGACATTCGGGGGAACCAGATTGCCAATGTGTTTGCAAAACATGGACATATGAATGCAACAATGGACACATGTACTGTACTTACCAAGGTTCTCTACCATTGACCTTACAAACAATGTTTGGTTTTCTGTGTTTCCTGAACATGCTCAGACCATGAACATGCATCTTAAGGCCTAGTCCACACGTACCAAACCGATCTTTTTTCCTCTATCTTCCCTGGAATCGTATCAAGAATATTTGCGTCCAAACGGATCCATCTCAACACGACTTCATATCCCAGGCCTATAGGTGGCACTGTTTCTTTACAAAAATTGACCAAAGCTTGCGCGCTGTAGGCTTACAAACAGACAGGATAGGCTACAACGAAAATGGCTAGTGCAAGGAAACCAGAATTGTTTGTGTGGACTGATGGTGAACTGTCAACTGTAGTCAACTGTAAAACTAATAAACTTCATTTTTACGGTTTGTGAAGGGTGCAGTCCCGTCCTTTATTTGGCTAATGCAGTAGGCCTACAAATAATCTCCTTACTTTCTTTGGTTGTAGGATAGTCCGCGATTCACATTACTGTGCTACCATGAGTTCTAAGCGTCTTTGTATGCTCATATCTGACTTCAATAGACTGTGAATGCATGTATTTATGTTGTAAGACATGTAAAATAAATGAATGACACCGGCACTACGCACGAATTAATTTTAATTATAAATAATTTACACCGCACTTCCCTAATAACTTCTGACTAGTTCTCTCGCGTCACTGACAGTAGCTAGAATGCATCAAAAAAACACTGGGAAAAACACTGTTCACTTCACCAAGTCATAAGCTATTGGCGCTGCGCAGCACCAGCTGTGATATAGTTATCCTACTGAGTGTAATCGTAGGCAGGGTTGGGTAGTAACGGATTACATGTAATCTGGATTACGTAATCAGATTACAAAAATCAAGTAACTATAATCAGCCCAGATTACAATAAAAAAAATGGGTAATCAGATTACAGTTACATGGTTGGGGATTACCTGATTACATTTTATCATGCAAATAATGCAACTTTTTTAGGAAAGCCTAGCTATCTTTTAATTTGACAAGCAGTTCATTCGGATATTCACTTTTTAGACTTTTTAAGATATAGTTAAGAACAAAATTATTCATACCCCTGGCAAATATTGATTTTCTCTTGACCAATATGTTTGTTCTTAATTAAAATGACACTTGCATATACCAAAAGGTTGCAAGACAATGTGGTAAAAACATGGAATCAAAAAAAATGTTTTTTTATCTTTTTTAACATTTTTATTAAAAATTGCGTGTTCAAAATTATTCATACCCTTTTTAAACAATCACTGGAAACATCTTTATTTACCACCACAGCTCTCAAAATGGTTCATATAATACCCACTAAGCCACTTCATGTCTCCACAATGATTGTAGACTGCACCTTTTTAGCAGCAATCTGGGTTTTGAGGCAGGAACGATTATTTGCCATCACTTTGGCCTTGTGCTCACTTTTTTGACGGATTGAGGTCCGCTCTAAAATGTTGATATTGTTCTCTGTTAACCATTTCTTGCCTTGTTTGGCTGTATGTTTTGGATCATTGTGTGGTTTATTGTTCAAATGCTACCTTTTGGGGCAGCCATGGCCTACTGGTTAGGGCTTCGGCCTTTGGGCTTGCCGGTTCGACTTCAATAATTCACGGATTGGGATAAATGCAGAGACCAAATGTCGCTCACACAATCAAAAGATATACTGTACTTACTTACTAACTTACATACTATTGGGGCAGGTCTCTAGGCACACTGCCTGATCTTTTCCTCCTAGCCTCTTGTTTTAGTGTTAACGTTTACTTTGAGAAAGTCACCAGGTCCCCCTGGTTGAAAAACGTCCCAAAATAATAATTTTCTCACCCCCACAATTGAAATGGACATGGTGTCATTTGGGTTTAATGCTTCCCTTTTTATGCCAATCTCAGGCCATGTCCCTGGGTCAAAAAAATCCAGCGAAAGCTAAATTCTTTGTCCAGGTGTGCCCTTATAAAGGTTAAGCTGAGTTGTGCATCTTTCATCAATTCTGTGGTGGTGTCTTTTACTTAATGGGCATATTTATTAAAGTAATCTAAAAGTAATCCTAAAGTAATCAGATTACGTTACATGTTTTTGGTAATCCATCTGATTACGTTACTGATTACAAAAATTGCCATGTAATTTGTAGTCAGTAATGGATTACATTTCAAAGTAATCTGACCCAACCCTGATCGTAGGTAATGTCAGAGGTGGAAAAAGTATGAAAATATTGTACTCAAGTAAAAGTAGGCTACCAATACTTTGATGAAATATTACTAAAGTACAAGTTAAAATACCGATCTGAAAATGTAGGCTACTCAAGTAAAAGTAAAAAGTAGGCTAGTTCATTTAAAATATACTTTAAGTAAAAGTTACTTAGTTACTTTTTTTTTTGGGGGGGGGGGGTACCAGAACAACCAGTTTTACCAGAGACTTTCTAACGAGGAGATACAGCACTCAAAAAATCCTC
Source organism: Alosa sapidissima (assembly GCF_018492685.1). Classification (NCBI taxonomy): domain Eukaryota; kingdom Metazoa; phylum Chordata; class Actinopteri; order Clupeiformes; family Clupeidae; genus Alosa; species Alosa sapidissima. The sequence goes on from NC_055966.1 coordinate 3,269,785, forward strand.
CATAGTAATGCATGGGGTTAGTTTGTAACGCAGTTGTCTACACATATCACAACCCTTCCGCGGCAAAACGTCAACATGTGAATACATTGAGCCAATCATGTGGTGTGTTGTGAATACATTGAGCCAATCATGTGGTGTGCTATGAAGACATCGTGCCAATCATCTGTTGTGATCTCACCGCTGGAGCAAAATTGGTGTCGTGAACGCACACGCATTTCTGCCGAAATAGATGCCCGATAAGTGCCCAAAAAGCGTTGCAATATGGCCGCAGAGTGGAGGTACTTGCCTAAAAGGACTTTGGTCCTAGCTCGAGTTGCTGCAGCCAGCAGCTAAGGCAGCCATGTTCATGCTCCTAGTGTGTAGCAGGATTCACAAGAGGGACCCATGGAATCTGTTTAGAACAATGGGCCAAAATCACACCTGATACTGCGACTAATAAGTTTTGTCATACAGGAAATGTCTTGAAGCTGTCATTACATACAAAGGCTTTTCCACAAAGTATTGAAGAAATTTCAGTAGGCACGTTCAATACTTTTTTCCTGTGTCATTCCACTTTATTACACATAACTCTTATGTTTGGATTTTTTATATGTGTGTTAATAATGTGTGGTGAAAATTTCAAATAGACTCACTGGAAGTTTAGGGGACATTCCAGAATTAGAGGACATTTTGGCATTTACACTTCTTAAATAATTATTTTCTATTTTAACATTTTATGTTGAATATCTAAGAAATATAGGTCATAAACTACTAAATTATATGATTTGTCAAGCTAAGGCATCAACGGTACTTTTTCCACCTCATATGTTTTATTTGCTGTGTACATGTAGTTACGCAACCCTGTTACAAATACAAAATAGCATGAAAAAAGTAAATTTTTAAAATATTTTTCAGTAAATCATTTTACACTGAATAGTCATATGATTTCAGGTAAGATTGTTAATATATATTATATATGTTAATTAGACTAACTATCAAAGGCTTAATTATCTTCCATTTGAACAGTGACATACAGTTTTTCTTTATAATTCCAGTATCTATTCTCAAATATGCTCAGATACATTGTGCATATAATCATATAAGCTGTTCTAAGGACTATTGATGTAATTTTTTGTGTGATAGCAAAATTACTTACCATTATTTATCCTTGTTTTAATAAAAATGTTTTTGTAACAGGGTTGCAAATTGAGTCATAACATCATAAATCTGTAGAAATCCATTACAAATTCTGATATTAGGCCTATCTATTGCAAATAATCACAAATATCTAACCAAAATGTGTTTATTTTCAGCTGTAATTGAATCTCAACATGTATTTTAGCACACTATGCTGCAATGACGCTGTACTAACAGAAGAAAATCTGGCAATTTATTTAAAATATGTAAATAATGTTTAATTATACAAATAAATTCATTTTTATAATTTAACTCAGCATATTTAATCATAAATATATAATAGTTAACAAAAAATACCCTGATAACTATGATAATAACCATGTTACTTTAATTAGAGTAACAGGGTTAAGAGTAACAGGGTTGTGAATTAATGCTAATATAGCATCTACCAGAAGCTAGCTGTAAAATTTAGCTATTTTACCAAGGTCAAGGACCAATGTGGTTATACAAATACAGAAAATAAAAATTGAAATTATTCAACATTAATCTTAAAACATGAGTAACAGGGTTGCTTTACGTACTCAATTATCCCAGAAAAGTTTGAAAATATAAAATTGGAAGAGGACACTCACCTTTTGTCTACCCATGTTTTTTGAAAATGATTGGATGATGTCATTTCTTGTTTGTAATATGACATAATATTTTAACCCCTTTATCAGCCAGGCAAAAATGGTATTGGTAACAGGGTTGCGTGCACATTCGGGGACACAACTTCATGGCACAGTAAATAGTATTCAAAATAAAAGAAATTCTTTTTTACAGATACAATAGATGCGTATCCACAAAATACTGCAAAAGATAATATATTAAAGACTTATTTTAGCTGTTCAATTTGATTTAAAAGTTGGTCATCAGGAGCCGGGGACAGGATAAAAACCCCATTTTAAGGGGTGTTCCAGAACTAATCAGTATTTTTAATCATGTAAAGGAACCACTTTTCCCCAGCAGATTATTATGTTTTGCTTTATGACAGTTTCACTTGCAGGTTATGTGAACATTTTTGTTATTTTGGACTTGAGTATTTGAAATATCAGGGGGGGGACACCAAATGTCCTCTAATTCTGGAATGTCCCTTAGGCTAATTACTGAAAAAACATTTAAGCGTTCAATACTTATTTCCACCATATATTTGTTTTACCTGAATATTTTAACTTCCAAATTAAATGTCAAAATGAATGTCAGATGAAATGTAAAGTTTGACTGACTGGATTTTGTATACAACATAGTGAAAACTGTCTAAGGTCACTCTCCCTTGCTAAAGAGCTAAATGGTTTCCGCCTGCACGATTCATAGTCTATCTTTTTTTTATTTAGTTGAGCATCGCTAGTAGGCCTAGTGGACCGCTAATTGTTGTGCTGCTGGTGCAATGTCTTTTTCCAAGAAAGCCAAGTCAGGTTACCAAAAACAAAGGCCAAAACAGGAAAAAGAGAGACATTAAAATGAGGGGAAACAACTGCTAATAAACTTCTTTCCAAAGAAAGGTGAGCACAAACGTCAAAACACGAAATACCATGGTGTTTGCTTGAATATCTCCGCAATCATTAGTGCTAAAATGAACTGAGACAACCCATTGAAATAGCGGAAAATACATACACATGTAGGCTAATCTGATGCATCTCGTGATCCAGCTCCATCACTTTCAGAAAGACTGCATGGCGGCAGCTTAATTCATGTCCTGTTGTAGGCTAGCCTACATGCTGATCATTATGACTGTGTCTCAAATCGCGTACTTCTGCACTTACAATACCTAATTTGAGTGCATGAGGGTGTTCACACTGAAAATTCCAACGACACGAAGGGCGCTGCAAGTTCCCGGATGGTGCACTCATAACGGTCAGAGCCCGTTTACGGAGAGCCGGATCACTCCCTATTAACTCCATTGTACCTGTAATCTGTTGCAGTTCCGCTAGGGGCGATCACGAATAAGTGCAAAAACAATGGGGGTCTATGGAGCTAGACGGCTAAATTTGTCTCTTTCACCTGGATGTCGTTGAAAGATTTGATTGTGTTGCAAGCTCACTATGGATTATAGGTCAAAAGTTGAATGAACGAGTACTTACGTCCTTTCGATTTCTTACAGGTTGGGTCGTTGTTGCCCACAACACACTAGCTTTCTGCTAATGAATGACGTCATTGACGCATTTGAAAGGCTTTTTAGAACAAATAAGTGACTCAAAAAATATAATACTCAGCGGTGTGTATTTTCTCTGTCCCCTCTTTCGCATGCAACATTCAAATTTCTGGGCAAAAAATTATATCCCGAGAAAAGTGGATTTGAGGGGTACAGCTCCATAGACCTCCATTAATTCTGCACTTATTCGTGAACGCCCTCATGTGGAACCAGAAAAGGAACTGCAACCAGTTCAGAAACCGGAAGTTTCCCGAGAGTGGCGGTTCTCCCCTTATTAGACATTCTCTGTAACGGTCAAAAAGCTGAGTGTGCAATGCTGGACACTTTTCGCCCTTAACGGACGCCATCTTGGCCAAATAGCGGAAGGGGAGGGAGCGTTTTCAAACTCGTGGTAATCGCGGTTGAGAAAGCTGAAGCAGCAGCAGTGGAAAACAGACTTTACGGAGGTACAAGCAAGTTATAACATAAACGGTTCATGTTTTGACACAGTATGACCATGTCACTGTCGAATTGAGGACGCCAATAAAGTTATATTAAAATGTTTGCGATCGTCATTTCCGTGAAGTGTACGGAGTTAGTGTTTAATATGAGACAATACTATTTTGTTAAAATTTGCGCACTCCGCCAGTAAGCACACAGTGCACATAGTGTACTACACGAAAGTGTACTCACGTAAGTACACCAATTGAGACAGACTCTATCACTAGGCTAGGTTTAGGGCGTGATTTGTTTTCTCTCCCTTTCTGTTTTCATTAGTCTTAACTTTTTTTTAGTAACGGATGGGAAGTAACGGAACGGAAGTAACGGATGGGATTTTTGATGTAGCGAAGTACAATAGCCTACTTCACTCAAAATGTAATCAAGTAAAATGTAAAATACCGATTTTATAAACTACTTAAAAAATACAAAAAATACAAAATACACAGAAAAACTCAATACATTACGAGTAAATGTATTTCGTTACTTTCCACTTCTGGGTAATGTCATGTAAGAAAACTAGTATTGTTGGGCAATACTATAAGTGTCAAGTCCAGGGCAGCTGAGGTGTGACGATGACATCATCAATAAGCAAGGCTGCGGTTTTGCCGTCCAAATGAAGGGCTACGGTTTCAGATTTTTCCACCCTGGGACTAGATTTTCAAAAAAGTGCGGTTTCGGGCAGTGCTTTTATGGGATTCGTTTGGACGATCGGCCAAGACGAAGCAAAACCGGTGCGTTTAACCCAAAAAGTGTCTCCGTGTGGACGGGGCCTAAGATGTTCTTAAGGGGAGCTGTACACCCCTGAGTGGTTTGTCCTGGTGATTTTCCGTTTTTCGTTAGTGCATGCGCTATCAAAAGCTTCCATTTACTGCAAGCTACTGCGGTGAGGTAGGGCTGTCAACAATATCGCAAAAGCTACCGGAACAATTTTCACAAAACTTCTTGGAAAGGTGTAGCACAGGCTAAGGAAATCCCATATATGTTTGGAGCCGATCAGACTGAAAGGGAACATTTTCCATATTGTAGCCTAAAGTGAAACGTTTCATTTTAAATGATGAATTTGTGCAAGCCTGTGTCATTTCTTTCACGTCTTTAATGCATTCATATGCTAGTGGTAATGCCAGAAATTACCGTGTATAGCCCTCTTAGAAATGATTGTTGCATCTTGCATATATTATTTAGATGCGCACTCAATCGCGCATACATGCAGGCAAAACGTGATCAAATGTGGCGACGTTTACAAAACGTGATAGCCTAATGTGAATCGCGGACAATAACCAAAGAAAGGAATTTGCACCTCCATTCACCAATTAAAGGCTGTAGTAGGCCTAGTGTTTCTACATGTTGCCACAAAACATCATTTCTGTCAGAAGCCAGTCTATAATGCATACAGGGGTAACATGAGGTGAGTCAGACAGAAGAGGGGCCTGCACTTAGTTAAATGCCAAAGAAACGTCATGTCATAAAAGTTGTAGGCCTACTAAACGCAAACACTTAATGACAGCTTGTTCGTGGTGGTGTAGTGCTGCCTAATTGAAATGGGATATGGTTATCTTATATTGGGCTATTAGTGTGGCACATTTATTGGGCTTTTAGCCTATTTTAATTTATTTGATGAGGAACTGATAAAGACTGAGCAGCAGAAAAGTCATAGTCGATACATCAATTGTTTATTATTATAATTAGGCTATTGATAGCCTACTATTACTTTACTACTATTACTGTTATTATATTATTCGGATGAGGCAAAGGAATGTAGCCTACATCTGAGTCTGAAATGTAACTGCACTGCTGCTATTATTAATTGTTAACTTCCGGGAACTATTTGAGGCTGCCATTAGCTGCCATTGTTGGAAAAAATGGAACATTAGCGTCAGTGGAGTTGTCGCAACTCTACCTTTATATGGCTCTGGGAGAACCTGCTTTTTTTCTCTGTTCAAAACTCGGTTTACACGAAGACGATAGAGAAAGGAACGTCTTCCCTCTGAAAGTTGACACAAAATCAAACAATATTTGATCATTCAACTTCAACTGAACAGCGACAGGTTTTGGTAGGCATGTAGACGTTAGACGGTATCCTACAGTTATAGCCAGCGTCAGTCAGCATCATGTAACATTAATGGCGTTAAAGTCATGAATCCTGTAACATATTATAACATAACAGCGATGGCTTATTCGAAGACGATCTGCATGGATATATAACCACCCAGAAAAACTCAGAATGTGAGTGATAAAGTTAATTGTATGAGACTTTTTTTTATTAGTTATCCATTGCTATATTAGGCTGTTATGCTAGCTCAGCCTTTAAATATGCTGTTATTTTGGTCATGTGGACTTGATTACACGGGTAAAGATCATTCATAAACTGCTATTCTTACATGACTGAAGCAGTAGGTTCAACAGTGGTGTTTGAGGTTGCTGTGTTAAGTTGTTGTGTGATCACTAAACAATTCATAGGATCAAATCAGTTAAGTTTTACATACGGGAGTTAGCCTAACTGACCTGTAGGCTATAGCACATAAGCCTATTCTGTTTTCATTTATTAGCATTTGTTGTGATTATATAATCAAAATGACACTCATGATAACTTGAAATAGAAGGACAGGAGATAGGTGATTGATGTCCACAAGCACGAATTTCACGAGACAAAATATTCTTGCCATGTTTAAAATGCTGCACTTTTTCCCTTCATAGCCTATCTCTTGCAATTCATTTTTGGATGACTGTAGATAGTTGTATTTAAGCCTACGTCTTCGTAGACAGTAGCCTAGGCTACACCACTAGCTCTAGGCCATCTGGAGAATAAAAGACTTCACAGCTGCTAACGATCATCCTCCACAACCATGAGGATAGGTAGGCTGTCGTTCGTCGCCTTTTTGCTTCTTATTGTAAAACCAACTGTTAGGGCCTACACAAGTGGTCGGCATCCTAGTCAATATTTGATATTACAATTTCAATTTTTAAGCTATTTGTAGGGTAGAGTGGGGGAAAACGCCCCCCTTAAGGAATATGTGATATTACTGTGAAACAAAAAGCTTTGTAGAATTGCTATCCTAGTTTTGAGTGACAATGTCATGAATTATAAACCAAATATGAAAATTGTCCAGAGTTCACAGTTAATTAGTATTTTACCAACAACAAAAATTGTGCAAAAGGGGCGTTTTGCCCCAGCGGTGGGGTAAAACACCCCCCAAGGGTGCGGTAAAATGCCCCCACCCTGTCAAAGCAATGCCCCTCATACATTAATAGAAAAACCAAAAGTAAACAACTAAAGTAAACAAAATCTATTGAGGAGCAATAACATATAATCAATAAATTGATTACAAGCTACTATATTTGATCAATATATTGGCAATATCCAACTTTATTTTAGTGACTGCTGAAAATTAGAACACTTGCCTAAAAATCAATTTGTCTTTTGTTTTCTTGAAATACAGAGCATGCATCCATTTTATGGTGGGTACTTGTACATTACCATTGTCAACATAGTGCATAGAAATAAAAACAACAACATTTTACTTCATCTAGTGATTAGTTTGTGAAATATAGGAGGGGGGGGGGGGGGGGGGGGGGGCGTTTTACCCCAAGGGGCGTTTTCCCCCACTCTACCCTAACTATGTGTAGCCTATGCAACCCGACTGTTGTAGGCTTGCCTACCACTCTGCAGTGCCTTGCCTACCATTCTTGCCTACCACTCTAGTTGTAAACAAACGGTGACATTAGAACGGAGGTGCAAAACCTTAATAGAGCATCACAGTCCCGCCCACAGGAGTTTCCGGAAGTAAGAATTCAATGCAATTTCTCCATTGACAATTTGGGTATAAGCCATAAAAACTTAACTGCACATGGTAGACTGAAAACCAGCTACGGCTGTACTAAGCGATTGTGTATGCTCATATAGATGCCAAAAGTTCACGGGGCACTACCCTCGTTTTGAGATAAATGTCTTTTATTCGCATTGTCTTGGATAAGTACTTCATTACCCACAATCCTGAACAATCCCACAATCCCACAGTGATGCCTCTGATGGGTGGAAAGGCTGTTATGATCATAGTTTGAAACTTTATCAGTGAAAATTATTGACAAAGATGGCGGAGTCTTTTACTGCCTATGGCGAAAATCTTAATGTGAACAAAAACTTTCTAGACGAACATTGGTACTTGTATCAACAAGGATTGTGGTTTATATATCACATGAACTTAGTCAGGGCCAATACACCATCAAATAGAACACTGTAAATGCTAGTTTGAACACTTAACTTTTCAGGTAGCCGATAGGCTAATCATTAGCCTTTCAGACATTAGAATGTCATTATAATGCTGCTAACATTAGATAGATAGATACTTTATTGATCCTCAATGGGAAATTCAAGGGTCATAGTAGCATACAGACATAACACACAACATGCACTTCAGCAGAAATGGTAAACATAAGTATAAGTATAAACATATAACTAAACTCCACTGTACAATAAAGACAGTAGAAGATAAGAAAGATAAGAAAACTAAATACACTATATAAGTTAAATTAAGAAAGTCCAATGTGCTTGAGGGTGATCAAGCATAAGACGCTTGTAGTGACAGGGCCGGGACTGGTGAGGTGCTAATAGGCTAGTGACAATGGCCCCACATTTTTGAGATACCCCTACCGGAGGTAGAACTAAATTAACAGATATTGTTATACACCCCAAAACCAAAAAAGGACTAAAATATAGCCTGTCCGTATGGGAGTTATGGCATATAAACTAGTGCAGATCAATCACACAAGCTCTGAGAACTTTGAAACTTGGCATGTATATAGTCAGGAAGTTGCTTTACCTACTGAAAAAGACTGGATGTGAATATCTTGATGTATGGAATGAATAGAGACATGTAAACATACACCTAAAATAAGCGGACATGCAAAAAATGAATATCTATGCAGAATGTTTTCATTTACTTTAGCTGCTTTACCAGGGATTATCATAGAAACACATATGATTGCTTGTTGGAAAGGTGGGGTTGTACTGAATCCAACAATACCACATATGTACATATAGTATGACAAGTTAGGCTATATTTTAGTCCTTTTTTGGTTTTGGGGTGTATAACAATATCTGTTAATTTAGTTCTACCTCCGGTAGGGGTATCTCAAAAATGTGGGGCCATTGTCACTAGCCTATTAGCACCTCACCAGTGTTAATTTAACAATCTTAGCAGTAAAATATTTTTAGCCAAGAATCCATTTCATATATGGGAGACCTTAGAGATGAGGACATTGTTGGGTTTAGTTCTACCTCCGGTAGGGGTATCTCAAAAACTAAAGCCCTTTCTGACCATTTGTCACTAGCCTATAAAGGGAGTGAGTGTCATGGTGTAGGTGCAAACAGTAGTCCAATCTAAGTCCTTAGTTATGTGAGCGAGCAGCAACCAGGTGAGGCAGAGAACACGCAGGCGAGCGTGCATCCTACAGCCCGAGACTCACTCCAAAGAGAGACTTTCTACAGAGCCCGCAGGACACGCCTTGCCCCGGACGACAAGTAGGGGTAGAGTCATCCTCCCACCTAAAAGACTCAAAGACTTTGTTGTAGGTCACACATAGCTTGCCAACTGGGAGCAGAATAATCTCCGGCAGCTATGAAGGTTACTGGGTAGTCCACCCCATAACCTAAGTTATAATGTTAAATGACTGGTGTTGATGGAAAAAAAAAAATAAATAAATAAAAAAAGGAATGTAATGTAATGTTCAACATATTTCCACATGCTTTATTACAGAACGACATGTATGTTTCAAGAATGAAATGCATTGTTCAACATGCTTCTACATTCAAGAGACCAGGCAACATCAATGTGCAGATAATGCAATAGCCACAGGGTTTGACATTTCCACAATTTCAGTGTTGCCCTAGTTATTGACAACTTTTCTAAATTGTGTCTTTGTCTCAAAAAGGGGAAGATGTCATGTATGTACGCATGCGCGTTGAAAAGACAGGTTCACATATAAACATAACGGCGGGAAGGGGGGCTTTCGCTCATCAGTCCTCTCGTGAATCTCCTGTTGTACTACGGCTACTGGAGCCCAAGTCAATAAACGCAAGTGATTGATACTGTCAGACGTGGCCATCATTTCATTGAAGCAGAGACTTACACACCTGTTACCCATGGGCCTTCTTTTCTTTTCTCTGATTGTCTAACACTCTGTAAAGCGCCATGAGACACGTGTAATGTTTTGGCGCTCTATAAGTAGGCCTACAATTAAATTGGATTGAAAATTGAAATTGAAGTGTGTAACGCAGAACGTCCACAGCACAACAATGCTAAACAACCCACGAAAGCACATTTTGAAACGTTTCCTCCAGAGGTTTCCTCCGAAAGCAGTCACGTGTCTTTGGTCACATGCATAAGCACAGCCTATCGAATGAAGCCAAAAATAACCAGGCTCATTTTTTGATTAACTTCTTGGAGCGTTAGTATCCTCCTAGGTAACGTTAAAACATCACAAGGCTACTTGCTGACTGCCGAGACAAGGTAAGAATGTGCGACTAACAGTCATGTCACAGTTTTATGATATGTTCAATTGCTAACCATCGAAGTCGAGTAGATTCACGAACGGTAACGTTCAGGTAGCGTCGTATAGAGATACTGTTTTATGTTTGTATGACGTTAGTTATTAGCGTAACTTAAAGTTATTAGCAGAGTACTTTGTCATAAAGTTCATATTAACCACATCGATTTCGAGTTAGCCTAATAGCCTATAAACGTTACATTGTTTGTAACATGTACATGTTGTTTCATTGTCGCCACTAACGTTATGACTACGTAACTTTTTGATAACTTAACTTGCTGCTCTCTGATGGTCATCAAACCCAACTGATTATGCGCCTGACATCATGACCAATTTCATGTTGATGGAGCAACTGTGGAACTTGCAGTTGCCTTCCGACATCCACCTACTCTGAAGTCCCTTACCCACAACAAGATAGTTGAACCACCTTGTCTGTCAGTGTCATATGGACGTGTAGTGTGTTTTGCCCGAGATTTTTTTTTTTTTACTTAACTGCATCAAGCCTTGTTAGTCTAAATGCAGCTAAAGTGTAGTGTTAGTTGTTAACTCAAAAAGTTTTAGTTAACCCTAAAGTAACCCTAGATGCTTAAATTTACAGTGGTCTTGACTAAGTTCTGAACAACATTGTCAGATCAAAGCTGATTTTTGTTTGTTTGTTAGAATACATTTTCCTTCCCACTACTACTACCACTAGGCGAATAAGGCCAAGAGGGAGGCACACCACCCTAGGACAGGGGCCTACAACAGGTAGCTTGTGACCTACCAGCTCCCCACCTGTTTCTGAGTAGCTCGCCAAGAGCAAGAGGTTCAAAGAACATGTTCATAAATCTAAGGTCAAGGTCTCAGAGGAAAAAGGGTTGGAGATCCCTTGCACCACCTATGAAATTATGTCAGTGCAAACAGACACTGGCTGGCATGCATACATGCAGTATACAGTTTTTGTTGTGTGGTTGGATGTCCCCAAAGCACTGTATATGTTTTATCTGTTGTTGAAGTCTTATGCACTTGCAGAATGTGCACAACTTTGTACAGACCGTGTGGATGATGCATTTTGCCATTATTTGCATTGCATGTATGTAGACAGTATTTGTATTGCAAAAATGACAGGCAGTGTAAAAAAAACAAACATGAAGTAACAAAGAGAAGATCGTCATTGAAAAGGCCAATATTAAAGTCTCTGCTTTGTCTGCTTTATGGCTATAGAAATTTAATATACCATCACTTGTGTATTTTTGTTGCCACATACTGACTTTTGTGTCCCATACAATTCTTCTCATTCAGCTGAGCCTGAGAATTTCAAGATGCAGGATAAAGTCAGCAGGTTGCTGGATGTGAAGTATGAAATAATTCTCCACCAAACATTACTGCAACTTTGATTGAATGCTAGCATAGATGTAAGAAAATGGTTTGGACTAACATTTTGGTTTCTCTCATCAGCACACATTCCCTCAGTAATGATTCACCCCTGGTCAGCCCTGAGGGACTGGGCTGCTCTGACGACTTGTCTTTGGAGAACATGGGTAAACCACTGGAGAACAGCTTACACCGCTCAGACCATGGTAAGTTTTGGTGTGTTTCTGAAAGTCAGAGAATGACAGGGAACTGGTGTAGACAAATACAAGTGAGAGGTCTATGTTGAGTTCTTTGTTGACTGATGACGACAGGTCTAGTAAAACAATATCTTAAAGTACAATGCCAAAACATCTGGTTCCAAAGAAAAAGTATCTTGTGAAATTCATATTTATTTTTTGCAAAATCTGCAAAAATAGGGCGCAGTGTGCTCATGACTTGTGGTTTGTGAGTTACATTGTGGTTTCATGAACAAGTTATTTTTTACAGAATCTCGTTTTCTCTCAATCTTTTCATGTAATCCTGGGTTACCCTCGTACACCCACTTGTCTCCCAGCCATAAACTCAAACTTCTCCAAATACCTCACACCCACTCAAACGTTAGCAGTGGGCTATTTGGCTTCGGGTATGAAGCCAGAGGATGATATCCTGTACCAGTGGCGTCTCAGAAGGAAGATGGAGCAGTGTGGCCGTCAGCCTCAGTCTGATCTCCAGCTGCCAGTCCCTTACGGCTCGCTCTGCAGCCTGTTACAGCAGGTAGGGGAATCCAATAATACCTGCTTAGATTTGTCATTCTTTAACATTAATTAAAGAGAGGTTGTCATTTATCTAACTTATGCCTTCCTCAACTATGCTCTGACATCTCTCAATTTACCACATGGTGGTTGCAAGTAAAGGAACCAATGATTTAGTTGAAAAACACAAGGTTTGGGATTACCAATAGACTGAGTAAAATGCTTTGCGTTTTCTTTTCCAGACTCAAAATAACTTGCTTACAAGAGACCATTCAAGTACGGTCATTGGCACTATGGCACAAGCTTCATCTGACATATGTACTCAGGAACCCCCTCCTCCTTTTACTTTTCCACACCCCAGTCTGTCTCAGTTCCAGCCTAAGCACCACATCTCTCCACGTACATCCCACATCGACATCCTGCCATGTCCTCTCCAGAGCTCTCCCATGTTACTACCCAAGGAGAGTAAGCAGCATCTGAGGAAGAGTTCCACTGATACTGCCACTGCCACATGCACACCATTGTCAACAGATCAGCTTAACTTCAAAAATACACCTGACTACCAGCGCAACAAATCGCATTCATCTCTTCATCGGTACCTCCCTGAAAACAAAGAGGGACACTGTCTTATTTCTAAGAAGAGTGGGAAAGGAGGAAAAGGTGTCATGTCACAGCGGGTAGGAACAGAGGCTGAGACAAGAAAGAAAATAACTTCCTCCAGTAGAGAAAAATGTTGTAGGTAGGTGGGTTTTTTTCATTAAACAAATACAACAAGCCTCTGTATGAATGTGCTATAAAAATGAATTCCTTCCTTTGCTTATTACTAAATTCTAACCACACTGTATGTGTTGTGTTGTAGATTTGGCAGACATATGGACCAGTCTGACCCTGCACTCGGTAGACATATGGACCAGTCTGACCCTGCACTCAGAGGAGACCAAGATGGCAAGAGGCTCAAGCGGAAGGACTCCCACAAGGCAAGAAGACGAGAAGCTTCGGCTTTATCCCCATGTCCTCTACAAAGCACTCTTGGAATGGTCAGTATGATCCAGCTACTTGGTTTCCCTATGACTTTCCCCATTTACATGATGCTGCAATGCATACAGTGTTCCCTACAGGTCTGAAATATAGTTGTGGTACATATCTAATTTTCATGAATCAGTCATAGGCATTGTTTAGACATTATAGGCATAGACATTGTTCTATTTAGTCCTCCAGTGTTAATCAACAATTATTTTGCAGTAGGTGTTTGGACAATGTTTCAGTTAGCTGTTAACACTAGGGATCGACCGATATGGATTTTTTAGTACCAATACCGATTTTTTTCCATCAGCCTTAGCCGATGACCGATACAGGCTGCTGATTTTCTTGAGCCGATATTTGAAGCTGATACTGCTTTTATTTTGCTCCCTCAATTTACATCATACAAATGACACATAATTACACAAAGGATGATAACAAATGTTATAAGTCTCAATTTAAAAAAGGAACATTTATTGAACTTATGGATGGGTGCACTGGATATGTAACCTGACTCTCGCCAGATAAATTTCATTCCGCCTAGCTCCACTCATCCATCTGGGACCAATCCATTGGAGTGTTGCTTCAGAAGGCTGGGCCTAATCAAAAATGCTTGCATATGATTGAATAAGCCACTTGTCCGTCATCTATTGACGTGCTACTTCAACCACTCACATCGAAGCCAACCCGTGACGCTGATAAGTCTCACAGTCGCTTCTACGCTATGTCACATCTATGAAACTCCCGCCCTGCGTCCTGATTGGCTGTACCATAAAATCGGGTGCAGAAATCACTCTCAATGGAAGAGGTCCCAGATGGATGTGAGTGAAGCTAGGCGGAACGAAATTCATCTGGCGAGAGTCAGGTTACTGGATATAGTTAACTGTGCAAAATGCTTTCATCAACATCTTACAACACAGCCTTGATGATGCATTGCTTGCCGACATATTATAAGACATAATTCAAGTCATCACAAAATGTCCTTTGTCAACACATTTAAATAATTTAAGAAAACAATAAGCCTGAAAAGTAGCTATTGCAATAAAGTGCTTGATTTGTCATTTTAGACTGCATGGTTTAAATTTTTCTATGTCTATTTTTCTAAAAAAAGCTGCCAGATTTGTCAACCACAGAACATAAATCAGCAGAGGAAAATAACGTGGTGTCAGATGTTTCTGTTCTAAACGGCATCAACGTCAAAAGGTATAAAAACGTATCTCTCCTTCAGGTAGCGCAGCACTCTCATATCGCTGTGATGCGCGTGTCCCACTGAGTGAGACAGACCAGACGCACACAAACTTCTGTTTGGTAGCTGACGAACCACCATTGAACTGGATTGATAATGATACAGTAACGTTAGCAAACGGCTCTAAACAAGTAAGGCATACACGGTATGTCTGGTACATGATGAACGTTAACACGAATTAATATTCAACTACACGTCTCTCATTATTAAAGCTCTGATATCACTGCGATATGGCAACTCCGCCCCGCTCGAAGGGAGAGGGGGAGGGAGACGCACACACCACACGCGTCAAAAACTCAGCCAGGTGGTCGCTGAATAAAACTCCCACATATCTCGGAACAACGTCGGCATTACTTAATCATATGATTGACTAGTGTTTGTAACAGCTACCGCTAACGCATGCATATGGATAGCCGATACCGATACATGTAAAAAACGCAAATATCGGCCCGATATATCGGTCGATCCCATATTTAACACCGAGAATAGGGTCACTCCTGTTTCCTGCATTCCTTTTCTTCTGCCTCCACAGGTGGTGTCTGAAGTTCTTTTTCCCGATTTTGGATCAGCAGACACTACTAGAATGTCAAGCACTGACTCTTTTGAAGACACTCAATCATTTCCACCACAACCCTTAACCACTCCTCATAGACTTCAGAGACCTTCAGAGATCATTAATAAGCTTCTTATAGAATCAGAAGGTGAGCTGTGAGTTTGACTTTATATAATACAGTTTTTAGGTTTAGGGCTGTCTCATAGCCTGTGCCATCCACCTTGACCTGAGTAAACGTTTCATGCTTTGCACGGAGGGTTTGACTTTGACCTTTACTTGCATAGAAAAAGGTGTTGGACAGAGTTTTGTAACAGCCATTTCTGTGAAAATACTGAATTATCATTCTTTCTTTTAAAACATAAGAAATTAAAGTTCCTTTTAGTTCTAGCAGGCAGTGAGGAGTGTCTGCTTTGGGTATAGCAGGAAACTCAACCATGTAATATGTTGGTCCTAGGGCTTGATCAGACGGGGCAGTTTGCAGAGTGTAAACACGAGGCGCATCATGCTTTTTTCACTGACGCAACTATACTTCTCTTAACTGTGCTTTTGCTTGTAATAACTAACAAACTAAAGATTGTATACATTGATTGTATAACTGAGTGAAATCAATTACATATTTTAATACCAAAAAGGTTCTTAAAATATTGCATTTTCCACTGAGAATGAAAGGAATTCAAGGCGCTCGGGGTCTCTGCAAAAATGTGCAAAACGTTTGCTGACAAAACTCCTTTCACTGCAAAAACAGTGTGCTGTCTGATCGTGCCTTTATGCTGGAAGGTTTGCCTGGCACTGCTAGTCTGTCTGGTTAAGAATCTGAACCAGTATTTTCTGGTGGGGTGATGACAAAAAGGAAGCACTGTGACAACAGGCCAAATTTCACACCCAAAAGTTGACAGCACCTAAGTTGCTACTTTCTTGTGATGATCATTGTTGTGCATCATCTCATGATTAGTATATGAATTCTGGTAGATTCAGATGAGCTGGAGTTTGAGGATGATCCCTTGCTGCTGGTGCTGCGAGAACAGAGAGGCTGGGTGAAGCAGCGCATATGGTAAGAACCAATTATCAACTGATTGTCACAAGTTACTTCATTGTCTTAATCTGTGCACACATTTTTTTTTAATGTGTTTATGTACAATCATCTTATAATCTAATATTTTTCTCATAGTGACATGGACATGTTGCTTAAAGCATGGCATGAGAAGCAGCCCCTCTGAAATCTCAGAATCTTGCACACATTCCTGTATGATTTTAATATATTGTAAATAAATTATGAACGTTGAACATTTGTAAATATTTTGTAGATATTAGTAGTAGTATTTATGTGATTTGTTTGTGTAGAAGTAGTCCCAGGGTTACAAACGAGATCTGTTCCCATGTAAATTTAAGCAATAAGCCTAAGAGGCCGTAGGCTCCAGTGATTTTAGAACAGTTATGGGACACTTTTAGCCATGACACGAAGCAGATTGCCTAAAACCCCTCATAGTTGTTCTAAAATTACTGGAACCTATGACCTTTCGGGGCTAACAGCTTTTCTTAAATGGTTACTACATATACCTGGCAAGATTTCAGAAAATGAAGGGACAGCAACAAGAAATTTAATGATTGATTCATAGATAATCATTCTTCTGCCAAGAAGTAAAATAGAATGAAATGCAGTCAATATGAAGGGTTCCATTGGGTTTTTACAGTGGCATCGAACGCAATTCTGCTAATCATAATCAAGGACAGGAACTATCCGTTTTAGAATGTTGCACGTAATTTCTAACAGGCAGTCGTGGCCTACTACGGCTTTGGGCTTTTAACCGGAGGGTTGCCGGTTCGATCCCCGACCAGTAGGAACGGCAGAAGAGCCCTTGAGCAAGGCACCTAACCCCTCACTGCTCCCCGAGCGCCGCTGTAGTAAGGCAGCTCACTGCTCCGGGTTAGTGAGTTACCTCACTGTGTGCTCTGTGTGTTCACTAATTCACGGATGGGATAAATGCAGAGACCAAATTCCTTGTATACACAAGTATACTTGGCCGAGAAACCTGATTTACATGTAAATTAAAAAATATAAAACAGAGAGTAGGAGTTATTGGAGTCTTAAATTAATTTCCCTTTTCAGGACAATTGTATGGTGGGTCGTGGGTGAAAGTATTTTGTATTTCATCTAATTGAAAAAGTGGTCTGCAAAACTTCTCTTGTCAGAAAGAGTGAGCAAACCTGAGCATACCCTAAGCCAGTACCAGCTTCGGCCCCAGGCCAATTCATAAAAAATTCTAGCTAAATCTGTCTGGAGAGGAGTGGCATAATTTGAATGGCTCTTGAGCTCAATCGACAATAGTTGAATCTGAACTAGATTTTACATGGAATTGTTTTGGACTGATTCAAAATTCAACTTAAACTCCAATAGTCAAATTTAGAAATGGATTTAATATACGTAAACCTTTAAATTAAAATGTAATCACTATATTGCAAAACAGGGATATAAATCTAGATTTTTAACTGACACTTGAAATGCATGCCATTTCAAATTATAGGACATACTTACACAATTTACATTTAAATTAATGTCTGTTTTAATCAAAGATTCTAGAGTGCTCTAGAATCTTTGGTTTTAATCAAGCAATTGAATGCGTCGCATGGGATGAAAAGCATCGCCATGAACACTAGGCAAAGGTGGTGGCTGATACAGATGTTTTATAAAAGCAAAAGTAACTAAATAGATACAGGTATGTTTTCTTCCGAAGTTATCAGTCCATCCTGTTTTACTGTCCATCCTCCGCCATCCGAATAGATGATGTTAGCGATCATACATGTCCTTCAAAATCTTAATGCTCTCGGCATATCTCAGCTGGTTTTTGTTAGAGGACTCCTTCCACCTGAAAAAATATATAGCAATTGCAATGTTTTAGTTTAAGGAAGTAACATCAGGAAAATAAGGCAGATGCTGGCTGGTTCCAAATATAAATGGAGTCCAGTATTTTTACATATTAGGAGATGTTAAAGACTCTTAATTACCGTATACCCCAGTTATCCAATAAATGTATGGACATTTTAAAGTGTTTTTGCCTAAATAAGTTAAGACTTGTTTGTTTGGGACTTTTCACTTCATCATAAATTGAAAAGCCTTTGCACCACTGGAACTAATGTCACAAGTTGTCTTTTATGCAACAGACAGCACTAGTCATGAACTTACTTTTGTCTGATTTTCTTCCATCGAGCCATATGGTTATATATTAGCGGAGTAGCATTGGCGGCTGCATCTGTACCCTGTAAATAGAAGAAATGACCCATACCAAATAAATTTGATTAAAAATATTGATTTTGAACCCTGTATAAATCAAATGTAATCATTCAAATTTAAAAAGAGGAAACATAATTGTCAGCATACTGGTTCTTACCTCTGTGGGACTGGCCTTTACAATAGGCGGTATCCTCAGATTAACAGGGTCCCCTGAAGAGTTGACGGGACATGTAGTGGGTGGTGGAAGTCTGTATACAGTCTGACTTTTACCATTTATCATGTCAACCACCTACAAAATTCAAAAGAGTACTTTTTGGATTGGAGTCAGGTACTATCCCTCAGTAGTTCAGGGCTTACTAAAGCTGAAATGGTACTGAACCAGTACAGTTTTATAATGTACAGATTGTATATCTCAACTCACTTGAGCAGGGCATTATAACCAAGGAGGTATTATAGATCTGAAGCGTGAGGAAGTACCGCCCCCATTCATTTCAATGGTCAATGCTTGGCTAGCTACTTCAGCAAACAATGTAGAGCAGTGTTTCTCAAACTTTTTCAGACCAAGGACCACTTAACCACTAAAAAAAAAACTTACGGAATACCTAGCTAAAAAAGAAAGTAGACCTACTTCAACAGTATATTACACAATAGGCCTACTCAATGAACCACCTTACTTATTGTCATTCCACCTTGCTTATTTTGTCAGAGGATTCATATAATTTAAACTGGCATAGTTTACATATGCAGTGTTACAGAACTGTTTGGATTTACATACAATTTGGTTCAATGTTGCAAACAACTCTAATTAAATTAAACAAAATTAAATTAAATTAAATTAGATATCACTTATAGAGCGGCAAAACATTGCATATGTCTCATGGTGCTTTACAGAGTGTTAAACAATCAGAGAAGGCTATATTATATTTTACCACGTCTGGGGCCCGTTGCACAAAAGCAGCATTAAGATATCCGGGATAAGTTACTGAGCTGCGCTCAATGAATCCAAAACAAGAGCGTACAGGCTTAATTGGTTGCACAAAGACCAAGCCAGGATGAGCAGACACAGATTCATCAAGCCAGGTGAAACCTATCCTGGATAAGTGCGCGCTCACGGCTCCCTCAAATAGACCCCACCACCGATCACAGATTCACTGATTCACCATGGCAACTAGAGCGGCTTCATTGCTTCTTCTACGGTGTAAAGTAGGTAGCGATAGCCTTTTCACAACAGCAACAAACAGCAACACCTCTGTTTAGGAGAATATTGCAACTAGTGTCGCGACCACCACGCGCAAAATGGTTACGGCGCTCCCGTGACGTCACATTGTCGCATGACAGGTCGGGAATGGCGAGTACGTAAAAGTTAATTAATGATTACAAACGTTTAAATAATGACAGTGGGTCTAGGTATATGTGATAACAATTTAGTGGGCAGTGGAATAACTATTGGTTTCCGTTTGTGGTGACTGCTGACTGAGATAAGGGATGAATGAGATTAAATAGATCCTGGAACTTAGCCTGGTCTGGAGCAGGCTAGCTCCACAGAATAAATCGCCATGGTGACTTATACCATAACATATCCTGCTGCCCTCTATCCCACTTTTGTGCAACCGGATCACGGATAAATTGAGCCAGGATAACCAAGATATCCCGGCTTAATCCCTTATCCTAGTTTTGTGCAATGGGCCCCTGGTCTCGGACCACACTTTGAGAAACACTGATGTAGAGATATGTGGGTAACACGGGGACAGTTGTAACTTATATAATTTCTCTGGTCCTATCTAACATTCTGATGAAACTCAGACAATATGTAATGATCACAAAACTGCATTTCTAGTTCTAACACGCATAGCAGTCGGTTGTACTTAGCAAACGTAGCTTGCCGGTTACTAGCAAGCCAGTAGATACAGTACAGTTGGCTAGACTAGCAAAGTTTGCTACAATGTGACACACTTGGTTTGTATTATTTCACTGGCATTTTGAAACCTGTAGACTGGAGTGTAATAACTATAACGTACAGAAAACGTCTTTATAAAGCAATATTTCATTCAGGAGAAAGCATGGCTGGTGCCGTGAATTTTACTTTACCTCTTTAAACCGACACGCTAAAACGGTACTCGCCTAGTCTTGCAACTGTCAACTTATTAGCTGGTTTGATGCTCATTGAGCTCAATGCAAATCAAACCAGCTAATAGGCTAAGGGGTGCCAATACTTATGACCCCTGTATTTTAAGGAAGAACATTTATTTATTTATGATACATTATTCATTCACTAAGAAAATTGGTGTCCTTAAAGGTTAGATATTTCCTCATTTTTCACTTAAGGCATTAAGATCAATTTCCAAAAGATGCTTTTATATTCCTCTTTTCAGTCAACTTTAGCATGGGTGCCAACACTTTTGGCCAGCACTGTATATTCAAATGAAGGGGGACACTTCAGCTGAATTTGAGCAACAAGAAAAACAAATTACAACTCTACACAGTTTCTCCTACTACAGACTAAATAAAACTACACAAACACCGGTCTTGTTTCTCAATAACATTATAATTATTATTGTTGTTATTATTATTATTATTATTATTATTATTATTATTATTATTATTATAACAACACACAGCAGGAAGACAAAAGGAGGTATGAACTTACCTCTTCATCAGACATGCTTTGAGGGGGACTGAGGGAAGAAGACTGATCGCGTACTGTAGGATTATTCCGCATCCAGGCCCGGCAGATGGGGTAAAGAGGAGTGCTGGTGCTGAACTGTGCCAGGTCTACGCTGCGGTCGAACAGCTTGATGATGTATGCATCTTTAAAAAGATTTCAATGGTGACAAGTTTACAGTATGGTATATTGTTTGTGTATACCATATCTTCAAACATAACTGTGCAAAAGTTTTTTTGACATTTTTGTTTTCTATCCCTTTAGCTTTTGCATGGCAATAAGAAATATAGTACACTCCGTTTGAAAATAGTTAAGTGCTCCAGTGAGAAATGTATATCCAGTGTTGCCACAATTGGGCTTCTTTTGACTACGTCAGGCAGGGGGGTAAAAGCTTTAGGCAAGCAGATAAAATTTGGGTTAAATGGTTTTTCTGTGACAAAATCGCTGTTGGCCGTTTTTTTTGCAGAAGAGGCCGGGTTTTTGAACGTGATTGGGCGGAAACCACTCAACCCAATCTGGCAACACTGTATATTGTTGAACAGATAAAGTGACAGTGACTAGACACCAGTGACGATTTGGGTAAGTAATTCGGGAGAGTTAGGCATTTTTTTCGCCAATCTGCAAAAAAAAAAATTCTTAGCAATAGCTTTTTTGTGGTACTGTGTTCCTATAGGTGTCTAGTAACACCTCCCAATTTATCCACGGCCAAATCCTCGGGGAAACACCTGCATGGCCAATCAAGAGGGTCTGGGCGAAAATAATGAAAACCAATATTAGCTTTTGAGATGTCTAACTAGTTTTTTTTTAGAGGTGCTAAATCTATCCCAGCAATACAATTACAAAACAAAACTTCCTTAATCCGTTTAAAATTGAACAAACCTCATCCAACTCCCCTGCACTCCCTCACTCCTGTTATTATCTGGCTGGTTGATGTTCTGGCAAGGGTTACCATGACAGTTCTATTTTACCTGTTTTACTATTTACTATTGTTTTTACCTGTTTTACTATTTATTTTATGTTCTTATTTTTATATTATATTTTTTTAACTTTATCTATTCTACTGACCTTATTATTATTATTATTATTATTATTATTATTATTATTATTATTATTATTATTATTATTACTATTATTTTCTTCTTAATGTACTACTTCTTAATTCTACTCATGTAATATTATTTTCCTTTACTTTTTTATAAAAATTTTTTTAGTCAGACCTGTGTTTCCCTGGGCCCCTTTTTATGTTTCAACTGTTCCCTAACCTCTCATTGCCATGTAAAGCACTTTGGGTCAACTCCTGTTGTTTTTAAATGTGCTATATAAATAAAAGTGACTTGACTTGACTTGAGTTCCAACAAGCAGAAATACACTTGACTCCTTGCTTTTTACAGCAGCACCTGAGAGTGTCACAGTCCCCTGCACAGTTGCAGCTGACAAACTTCAGAGGGTAATCCGGGATCTCTTCTTGTTTCCATCCATACTCAAGGACATCCAGTGATGGACTTTGTAGCAGTAGCCAATTTTCTGTCTGGAGATATGCCTGCAAAGAGTACTGTGCTGCAACTCCTGTAGTCGGAGGCAGTTTCTCAAGCTTGATACTAGTTATAGTATTTCACAAAACTGAGTACCCCCCTCACTTTGTAAATATTTTATGATATATTTTCATGGGACAACACTGAAGAGATGACACTTTGCTACAATGTAGAGTAGTCAGTTTACAGCTTGTATAACAGTGTACATTGTCCCCTCAAAATAACACAACATGCACTCTGGAAGTGAAAGTGAAAATGTCCAAATTGGGCCCAATTAGCCATTTTCCCTCCCCGGTGTCATGTGAATCGTTAGTGTTACAAGGTCTCAGGAGCAGGTGTGTTAAATTTGGTGTTATCACTCTCACACTCTCTCATACTGGTCACTGGAAATTTAACATGGCACCTCATGGCAAAGAACTCTCTGAGGTTCTAAAAAAAAAATATTTGTTGCTCTACATAAAGATGACTAGGCTATTGAAAGTGAGCTGCAGCATGGTGGCCATAGACCACACAGCGGTTTAACAGGACCGGTTCCACTCAGAACAGGCCTCGCCATGGTCGACCAACGAAGTTGAGTGCACATGCTCAGCGTCATATCCAGATGTTGTCTTTGGAAAATAGACATATGAGTGCTGCCAGCATTGCTGCAGAGGTTGAAGGGGTGGGGGGTCAGCCTGTCAGTGCTCAGACCGCACGCCGCATCAAATTGGTCTGCATGTCGTCCCAGATGGAAGCCTCTTCTAAAGATGATGCACAAGAAAGCCCGCAAACCGTTTGCTGAAGACAAACAGACTAAGGACATGGATAACTGGAACCATGTCCTGTGGTCACACTGTAGCAAAGTGTCATTTCTTCAGTGTTGTCCCATGAAAACATAAAATATTTACAGAAATATTAACTCAGTTTTCTCCTCATGAGTTTCACATTTTGTTGCTCACCGTCCACCCTCCGCATTGAACTCTTTCTCTCCTTCTTCTCTCTCACATACCCACACACAAAGAAAGCCAGAAAAGAACAGGGGCCTATTGCACAAAACTAGGATAAGGGATTAAGCTGGGATATCTTGGTTATCCTGGCTCAATTTATCCGTGATCCAGTTGCACAAAAGCGGGATAGGGGGCAGCAGGATATGTTACGGTATAAATTACCATGGCGATTTATTCTGTGGAGCTAGCCTGCTTCAGACCAGGCTAAGTTCCAGGATCTATTTAATCTCATCCCTTATCTCAGTCAGCAGTCACCACAAACGGAAACCAATAGTTATTCCACTGCCCACAACACATTGTTATCACATATACCTAGACCCACTGTCATTATTTAAACGTTTGTGATAATTAATTAACTTTTACATACTCGCCATTCCCGACCTGTCATGCGACAATGTGACGTCACGGGAGTGCCTAACCATTTCACGCGTGGTGGTCGCGGAACTAGTTGCAATATTCTCCTTAACAAAGGTGTTGCTGTTTGTTGCCGTTGTGAGAAGGCTATCTACCTACTTCACACCGTAGAAGAAGCAATAAAGCCGCTCTAGTTGCCATGGTGAATCTGTGATCGGTGGCGGGGTCTATTTGAGGGAGCCGTGAGCGCGCACTTATCCAGGATAGGTTTCACCTGGCTTGATGAATCCGTGTCTGCTCATCCTGGCTTGCTTGTTGTGCAACCAATTAAGCCTGTACGCTCTTGTTTTGGATTCATTGAGCGCAGCTCAGTAACTTATCCCGGATGTCTTAATTCTGCTTTTGTGCAACAGGCCCCAGATCTCCGCTTGTGAAGTTTTGTTTACGTGTAACACACTGGTACTATAATTACAGATAGTTTTGTCTCAACATGGTGTTTGTGAGAGAGTCAATGTGCATAGATGTGTGTGTGTGGTTGTGAATGTGTTTGTGAGAGAGTCAATGTGCATAGATGTGTGTGTGGTTGTGAATGTGTTTGTGAGGGAGTCAATGTGCATAGATGTGTGTGTGTATGAGAGAGAGAGAAACGAGTGTCCAACGTGGAGGGTGGACAGTGAGAAACAAAATGTAAAACTCATGAGGACAACATAACTAGTATCAAGCCTTAGAAACTACCTCCAACTACAGGAGCTGCAGCACAGCACTCTCTGCACGCATATCTGAGATTGGCTACTGCTACAAAGTCCATCACTAGATGTCCTTGAGTGTGGATAGAAACAAGGAGAACATAGTTATGCACCAGTCCCTACACCAGATCCCATTGCACCAGACTACCTTCTGAAATTTGTCAGCTGCAACTGTGCAGATAAAGTGTATTTCTGCTTGTGGGAACTGTCATGATAACTCTTGCCAGAACATCAACCAGCCAGATGATAAAAGGAGTGAGGGAGTGCAGGGGAGTTGGATGAGGTTTGTTAAATTTTAAACTGATTAAGGACGTTTTGTTGTAATTGTTCAATAAAACCACTTGTTTTTATGGACTTGGAGTACTTTTTACTCACAACTAATGGCTGGGATAGATTCAGCACCCCTAAAATACCCTAGTTAGATCCATCTCAAAAGCTAATATTGGTAAAAAAAAAAAATGGCCGTGGAAAAATTGGGAGGTGTTACTACACCTATAGGAACACATAGTAAAAAAAAAAATGTTTCAGATTGGCGAAAAAAATGCCTAACTTTCCCTAACTTAAGTCACTAAAGTTGAACTCTAACGCCAATTCTAACACGGAGCTCAGTTGATCATGCTCACAGAATACCGTCGGTCGGAAAAAACTTGAAAAAAATCGGTGCTGTCTGACACCAGTTAGCCAAAGTGCCTACAAGCTGTGCTATGAGGGCATATATTAAACTGTGCCTTTGTGTCTTAACAGGCTCAAAATGTCATGACAAGTGCTATGCAACATGAGCAGGGTCCTGACATAACACCACTGTGCGTGTTCAACCTAACAATTGTGAAGGAACAGTATAAATTCAGTGTTTGTAGCCTAGGCTGTCAGCCTACCTGTTTCCTTCTGTTCCACAGAGACCAAACGTGAAGTTTATGTCCAAAATAACAATAATTCAGCAATGCAATGTTTATATATTAATATAATTGTCTGTAACAACCTAAAAACTCCAAATAAGAGCTGCAGCTGCACGCTACTGAATGGAATATGGAGGACCGAAGATGACAAGATAAATGTATCCCGACTGCACCGATTTTTTATATACCGAACAGTATTCTGTGAACATAATCAACTGAGCTCCGGGTTAAAATCGGCCGTTGTTCTCCTTTAAAGGGACTTTAACTGGCTGCCAAAACCCCAAAACAAGATTGACTTACTTTGTTTGTGCTGATTACTCTCAGCAATGCTGTCATCCATCTCTTTGCGTTTCTTTCTCCTGTGCTGGGGAAAGCGTGCTGATGGTCTGTAACACGAGACAAAGGAAGTGTCTCCATAGGCTTAGATGGTAGGGATGGGCAATATGGCTAAAAAATAGTATAACGTTTAAGTATCCGTCTTTATGTGAAATAGCAAAAAAGTTAACCCATCATACTCATATATAGATATATTCAGTTAAAATAAAAAGTAAAATTGTGCTGTCTGCAGGGTGACATGGATGGAAGGAATGGTAAAATAGAATTCCTATAAGATTACTTTTACTCTTCAGAAATTACACCAACCATCATCTCCATGCTTGAGAGATGTTTCAAGTAACAGTTACTCCTCCAGCATTTATTTATTTGTTCTGGGCCTCACAAAGTGTTTCCTCTGTGTTCCAAATAGAGCAACCTTGACTTGTCTCTAAAGCCCATCAGACACTGTGGTTTTGGCCCAATTTTAGCTATGATTCAGTAGGACCTGACAAAATATATAAGACATAACAATCAACGTTCCAGCTCTGGGCCAATTCGATTGGATTTCCGGAATGTTAGACATTTTTGTTGGCTGTCTTGCAGTCTGAGCACAGCAATCATGACTGATTGAAACGTGTAGGCCTAGTGGGATTTACCAAGTTTTCTTCTGAGAAAGAAAAAATGCAGTGTTTACTCGGCTTAACATATTTCTTTCATCTTCCACCCTGTACCCCTGTATCCGTTTTTATAAAACAGATAGTTCTGTCCTTGAATATAATGGCATAACTGTGTTTGAGGCAGTTGTGAAATTGTCTTTATACAACAGTTAGATTCGGTCAAACTATTCATTTCTGATTGGATGAGAGGCATTTCATGAGTCATCACAAGTGGGGGTATACCAGCATAACCCCACTGAAGACATTTTACTGCTAGTAATCACTCCGCATATTGCATTGATTTAATCAACATGAACATTACATTTATTCATAGCGAAAGCAGCGATTTCATAACGTCACTTTGGAGTGAGAAAAACACAAAGTAGGTGGCAGGCAGATAGGTCGTAAATGAGCTCAGACTTATTTTTTAGTTGCAAAACCTGAGTTTTTAAATTTAATAGTGCTTGTTTCAACTTTTACAAAATATAAGGGCACAAACCCTAAACTTATTGTTAATGCAGAAATACTGCCGTTCACTTTCAAGCAACATGCGTCTCAAGCGGTGTCACGTTGCTTGGCAACGGTAAACAACCAGGCTAAAGATTAAAACTATTTTTGTGGGTGGAGAATGAACAAACAAAAATCAAAATAAACAATAGAAAACACAAGTAGTTGGTAATGGAACTGTTGTATAAAAGCAATATGACACTTGTGGTCCTGGGGTTGGTAAAGGATATCCTCACAGCTGTAATCGCCTTCAGCCTTGTAACTATGGCCGAATTACAGCTGTGGGGATATCCTTTACCAACCCCACTCCCACTCGTGTCATATTGCTTAAGCAATCACACACCACTGATCACACTACATAAGAATTACAACTGTAAACAAAAACTGTATGTTGCTGCATCATTATCTGAACTAAATTTTTGTTGCTCTGTGTTTTTAATGAAACCTTGTCAGATTTGTCATAACTATTTCATAAAATCAGAAAGCTCAGTGAGGCCATGATTAAAGTTGATATTAGAACAGCCCTGACACATGTCCTAACTGCATGAGACGTCAGTGATTGTCAGCAACAAAACCAGCTTGATTACTTCCAGGCTTTGAGCAAAACTTACATACAGTTAGGACACGGTGTTAACTGTTCTAAAATCACTGTAACTTACAGCCTCTTGGGGCTATTGTTTGATTTTACACTTAGGTTGAGATTCCATTCAAAAAATCAATCAGCTGTAATAGTTACGCCAGAGTTTGCATGATACCTCCCAAGCAGGTTGAAAGCACATCTATCAAACCTGGCATATTTACTCACCATGAGCTGAGCTATGTACTGGGGTCAAAGGTCCAGTCATATTCACATAATATTACACATCAATACATTTTAGTTGGGAAAAAAAAAAGAAAAAAACACTGGCAGATCTTACCTTTTTCCAACAGAAGATGGTGAAAGGTCCCTGTAGAACATAACATAACCATTTTAGCTGGTTAGCTGTGGTTTCTACAGCTAACCAAAGCTGGAAAGTAAATAGTGAATAGTAAATAAAAAGACCATGATCTGCGAATACAGGATGGCGAGGAAAGGACAAGCACTTTGCGGTAACAGGTTACATCCCCAATTCCAGGAGTATGAGGTGCTGCCATCAGGCAGAAGGTATAGGGTGCTGTCCTTCCAAATCAACTGGGCTCGCAAATCATTTTTTCCTACCAGCACCAAACTGCCGAATAAGGGAAAATAACTCGATCCTTTCTGTGTGATAACACTGCACTTTGGGTATAATATTAAAATGTCACTGATGATATTGCACCTTACTATTGATAGCCTATGGGTACTATTGATACTGCACTTTAGTATTTTATACCATAGAGATACTTGGTGTGTATTGTTGTGTGGTGTTGTGGGAGGGTTTAGTGGTCCTGTTGTAGTCTGTTGTCTGTCTCTCATGAGCTGTATGGTGCAAGATGAATTTCCAAAAGGATCAATACATGTCTATCTATCTATCTTGAGTATAAAATTGATTTGTAAAATAAAACAAAAAAACATACTTGCTCAAAGAGTCTGTTGTTGCTTTTCCTGGGTCATCTTCATTCTGATCTCTAAAAAAAAATACAGACTGAATGTAGACGTGACACAATATTAACACACTTTCATGCACACTACACAGTAGTATTAAGGACTTTTGGGCCAAAGATAATAAGCCAACAACCTACAAGTAAAGGTGTAAATTCTCACTGGCATTATGCTTTGATTTCATCATGATGCACAATTCCTGATGCATCTTTGAACATCATCTGCTTCTCCTTTGTCCAGCCATCTTCTGCTGACTAAAGTCAGTTACATTGATGGGTGTAGAAATTACCCATTTCAGCCATTTTCAACAGACTGGGTATCCAGTTAGTGCTAAGGGGGTATCCAATTAGTCTAAAACCTGAAGAAAAGGGTCATGCTCTTACCCATGACAACGTTTCATAATACAATACCAGGCATTCCAGCCACGGACCAGCAATGTCAGAAACTCCATTCTCCTTCTTGTAAATTAGTTTGAAACAATTATTTTCAATTATTATTATTTTTATAAGACAAAAACTACATTGTGTTGCTTTCAAATAAATCCTGTCTTTGTACTAGACCTAAAGGATAATTCAGTTCCTGTCTAATTATGAGTTACGCTTTAATTTTAGGGTGTCAAGAGTCCCAAACTTCATCCCATAGCCACTTTGGCAAAGTTTTATAACAAGCACTTCTTATTACATGTGTACTAATGATCTTTAGGTACTCAAAAGTACATTAAGTATGGGCAACATAAGTACGTGATAATACATATTGTTACATAGGTTGTTACACTGTACTTCATTATGTAGATACACTAGAACAAGGACCCCGTAAAATAAAGTGTTACCCAAAAATAAATAAAAAACTTGGTTCATGAGATCAAATGACCTATTCTTGCCACAAGGCACCATGAACAGAAGTTCATGAGTTGTCATAGTAAATATGTGTAACCTTTTCAAAGAACAATGGATTGCATGTGGCTAATATGTGCATGGGATTATGCAGCTCCATATATTTTGTCCTACTACACCCGAACCATCCTTCTACTCCACAAATGTCTTAACATTGTTTTCTGGTTGTTTTTTTAAAATTAGTCAATATCTTCTACAACAGACGCGATGGCGAAATCTAAATATCTACCTTTTAGCAACAGTATTTTTGTTAGGGAGAACTGGGATGAATTAAAAACACTTTGTAATTAAATGTCATTTACAAAGACATCGTACCATACTGAAAGCTAATATTTTGTCACTAACAACCTACATCTGTCCTCTGTCAAACACAGTTGCATTTTCAGCTTTGAACAAAATCGTTCAGGAGTTCTTCTGATCCGAACCGCTCTGGTTCGGGCATAGTTGCTCCACAACGGTAGCCTGGAAAATCCAGACCTTGGTAGAAAGAATCTAGAAAGATTAAGGGTCTGGCCACGAACAATTAATCTGGCCACGAACAATGTTATGGCCCAACTCGAGGGGCGGCACCAAGCATGCATTTGAAAATCTCACTGCACGCAATTAGATAACACTAGACCAATGTTTACTCTGAATGATTCCGGACTTCGATGCAATTGGATAACACTACGACCAATGTTTACTGACCTCCAACGTTGCAGCGCTGTCGTCATCAGTTTAGCTCGCCTCTGGCTCGCCTATATCAGATACGCCGATTTGATTGGTTCCCCGGGATGCAAGGGGTAAAAGTAACATGCATCATTGCTAATTGCCAGAGTGTCTCGCAGAGACAATTCCATTGTGCTCTCGCGAGAACTCTGGATTTCGAGGGTACCACAACGGAATAAGTCCAGACCGATCTTCCCGACCTCAAATGTTGCACTGGTTCAACCACTGAGGACCGCAGTGGGCGGTTGGGGATGTACAGCTTGGTCATTGAATTAAGATAGCAGGGAGCAGATCCAGTCAGTGTCCTATGGGCCAAAGTGAGAGAGCCTATCTAACAGGACACAAAAGGATGCAAGATGTAACAACTATCCACAATTGTTTGGCGGCCGTTGCAAACACGCTGCATGTTGTACCCAAAATCCATTAAGGCTCTCCTTCAAGGCACTGCCGCAACTAGCGCTACCAATAGCTGATTACCTCTCCAAAAATATTAATAATAATTTTTAAAAAAGAAAACACAAAAAAGGAGAGAAAAAAACACATTACCAACAGAGCAGCCTTTGTGAGCATTTCACTGGGATTATCAAGCTGGCACCTTACTTCATCCATGTTTTGTTAAATTAGGCGCATGACATCTCCAAAAGGCTCAACAGTCATGTCTGGTATCCAGGACCCACCCCTCTCCACACACTCATGATGGGTTTGGACACATTACAAACAGAGACATCAACAAGTACCACTCCAGAATCAGAGACAAGATTTCACTCATCTCTCAGTCAATTCGGGTCATCACATGACCCAAGTAGTCTGTGCACGCCTGAACCATAACCATTGGCTTGCCTTTTCAGCAGCCTCAGACAACTCCTTCCCAGCTTTTTTCAGTGAGTCTTGAGGCTTATTTTGATGCACTACACTCTCTCTCTATTCCAGACTAAGAGCCTATAATATATCTTAATAAAGTTTACCATGGTGTTCACCACAAAGACATGTGACGTTAACAAAATGCAAACATCCAAAGACTAACCTGTCATTATTATCACTTTTCTCCACCAGTCCCTGAAGCACAGCATCCAAGCGACCTCGGGCACCAGTTCCTTCGATATCTGTGAGAATAAAGTGTCTTCTCAATACCACTTATTCAATAACGTAAACAATACCACAACCACTTCTTAATACCACGTAAACAATTCCACCTGCACTAACATTACAACATTAATCACCTAACCTAAACAGACTACAAACAACTTCGATTGACGTAGTACCCACCTGGTTTCTCGGTCTTGATTTTCACCTTCAGCATCTCTGAATCAATGCCAGAGCCCCTCCGCTGCTCGGAAAGCCTTCGAAATGTAGCAGCTAACTTTAACGTTAAGCATATGATTCCCATTATAATAAGAACATTTAACACAGGTAGGAATACAATAAGACATTATAGCTATCAGTACGTTATTACTACATTGCACTGTGGTCGAGTTGATAGCAACTTGCCCCCATATCTAACGTTAACTTCAAAGCAAAGTTAACGTTATTGAACCCTGGATATCAGAGAAACATATCAAATAACGTTAATATTGCACTTCTGCTACAGGTTCTAAGGTTGTTAGCTCGCTATCAGCTAACATTACCAAACTTTAACTTAACGTTACGTTGAGCAGTCCCGAAATGCTGGCTACGTGGACAGCAAAATGTATCCAAGTTATACATTTATTGACTTGTGGTAGAAGCTAAACGATTTCTAGATAACGTCAACAACAGTAACGTTACAGATGCTATAATGGCACTAACTGCTAGCATGCTAACGTTAACGTTGCTAATCTTACGTTAATTTAAGTATTAGAAATCCTGATGGTAGGCTATACTTCTGTGGCAATCTGAATTGCTTGCGTCGCGGTTTTCCTCCTCCGCCCTAAATAAATCCGACTGGACTATACTGGATGCGTTTATTGTGTGTCTGTGACACATAAATGTTACAATGACTGCAAACAAGTTGGAAGTTGATGCAAGTATTATTTTCAGTAGCTTTGAATTTGCTCTTGGAGTTTATTGTTGAGTTGGGCACTAAAGTGGACACCGCCATCTATTGTTCTGGAGTGAAATGACCAAGAGACTTCAAGCAGAGACGGTTGATAAAGCGAGACGATTCATAAGAGGGTAAATTCTGGCACGTTGTGACGTGGGGTTCGAAGCTGTCACGCCCATTTAGGAGTCTAGCGGGAGGTCCAGTGTCCAGAGTTAGGATGGTTCTGTATTGGCCAAATTCCTATCTTAAGTTAAGATAGGCCTTTTTCCTAAATGCAGTTAGGAAACATGCTTCTGTAATACCAAAAATCCTAAATGCCATCCTAAACTGAGATAAGATAGGATTTCAGAGTTAGGAAGTTTCTGTAATGAGGCCCCAGAGGTCCAATGTATTCCTATGGGAGAAATGAACATTTTCACGGAATATGACCAATCCCTTAGCCCTACATTCAGCGATGTAAGTTTTGAACCCATTTTCTAGAAGCCACGTGTCTCCCTAACATTCTGACATTGAAATTGTATTTTCCAACGAAACAAATAAAGACAAAAATAGCTTTGTTCGTGATCTGTCACTGTCTCCTCAAAGCTCCACAGCCACCTGTTCTCAGAGGCTCTAAACTCAGAGATGGTTGATAAACTAACCAAACATATTTTTTGCTAGAACTAGTAGACTACCACAAAGTTGCTGAACATATGTTACTTCAGGTTTGTTAGCAACAATATATAAGTTTAACCAAAGTTCTTAGCTGCTAGCTAGCTAGCGAACATTCCCATTCACTTTCCGTTTACTCTGCTAACGTTAGCTAGCTAGCTAGCTCGGTTAACGGGGAAAATGAAATTATTCATTCCGTGTCCGAAAGAGTGTTTCATTGGCATCACACACAAACAATGACTGTAAAATAGTATACAAAATTATATGTATATGTTATTATTGCTTATTCAGAGACACGCCTAATTAGGAGTCCAGAACTAGTGCCATTTCGTTCATAGACTGTATATATAGAACTGGACAGTGTGCCGTCTGTTAAGAGTGATGCGAGCGCTAGTCCAGAGCCCCCTGGTGGCTGGCTGCAGTACAAAGCGTAACTCCGCCCATCTCAATGTATTTCAATGGGCAAGTAGCCAACTTTTGAACCATAGCTTAACGTGAGGAGGGATTCAAAGTTACAAATGGACAATTTGCTTAGTATGCTCATAACAGCGGTATCTGAAAATGCTGAGTTAAGGTATCGTTGTTACCTGTGATTGCACTGCTGGAGAAACATTTTGCATTGGTATGATTTGATCAGGTCTAACTTGCCAGTGATGTGTAAATCCTCCCGTAGACGTACCCCATTTCAATACGTCTAAATTGAAAACTGTGACAACTCATCATAGGCTCTCTCAATATGTCTGTAATCGTATGACTCTACCACAGGGTTGCTAGTACTAGTCTTTCACCAGAGAGGGTGCTCCATTATAAATCAAAAATGTAATATTGCAGCCTTCATGTCAGCTGTAAAAATATGAGAACATAGACCTACTACATCAGGATACTCTGTAGACATTGTACACATAATCAGGAAGCTACTTTGCTGTTCAGTGAGTCATGTGTTTAAAGTGGTACTACATTTAAAGAAACATATTTTTATTTTTTGCTTCAAGTGCATAAGAAAATACCACATTATGATGGCTAGGTTACACTTTTGTCCAAAGCCATATACAACAATATAATACTTACATTTAACAGGGATCTTGGGTGCTCCTTGTTGGTGCCCCCCCCCCCCCCCCACCACCTTTCTTTTGCAGCCCTTGCCAGTTAATCTACTAAACCCCTCTTCTACTGCACTTTTTACCCCCCCAAAATTTTACTGCATTTCTTACTTCCAGTAACTATATGCATGTGACAATAAACTTCCTTGTATCCCTTGTATCCTTGTATCAATAGCCTAATGAAATAAACAATAAAAAAAATGGGGGGGGGGGGGAATAATAAATAACAATGGCAACAATAACATAATAAATAACAATGGCAACAATAACATAACACTACATTACTGCTGGAACATCTTTTTCAGCATTCACGCCTCTCTCCGAGAGTGAAGTGTCCAGACTCCTGACATGCAGCCGTCCTATCACATGCCCGCTGGACCCTATACCTACGAGCCTACTTCAGTCCATCAGCCCGACCATCGCTCCAGCTATCACACATGTGATCAATGCCTCGCTAACCTCCGGCACATTTCCAACAGCGTTCAAAATGGCCCGGGTAACACCGTTACTTAAGAAAGCTTCTCTCAACCCTGCTCAAGTCGAGAACTACCGCCCTGTCTCACTACTGCCTTTCCTATCCAAAGGCATTGAACGAGCAGTCTCCAAACAGGTCTCTGACTTCCTTTCACAGAACAACCTTCTGGATCCAAATCAGTCTGGGTTCAAAAGCGGCCACTCTACCGAAACGGCTCTGCTGTCTGTAACAGAAGCCTTTAAAGAAGCCAGGGCGACCGCTCGGTCATCAGTACTCATTCTGCTTGACTTATCGGCTGCCTTTGACACGGTTAATCACCGTATCCTTCTCTCTATACTCGCTGACATGGGAATCTCCGGTTCTGCTCTCTCCTGGTTTGAATCCTACCTCACAGGACGCTCGTTTAACGTATCATGGCTTGGTCAGCTATCCGCACCTCACCATCTCACCACAGGGGTCCCCCAGGGCTCAGTGCTGGGCCCCCTCCTCTTTGCTATCTACACCACCTCCTTGGGACAGATTATCCGTTCGCACGGCTTCTCATACCACTGCTATGCAGACGACACACAGCTCTATCTGACCTTTCCACCTGACGACCCACCTGGTTTCAGCACGGATCTCGGATTGCCTTTCAGACATAGCTACATGGATGAAGGCACACCACCTCCAGCTGAACCTCTCAAAGACTGAACTGCTGGTCATCCCAGCTAAACCTACCATACACCACGACATCAACATCAGATTTGACTCCCTGTCTGTTTCACCGACCAGGACTGCAAGAAATCTAGGAGTTGTTCTTGACAACCAACTAAACTTCTCAGATCATGTTGCCTCAGTCGCCCGGTCATGCCGTTTTGCACTCTACAACATACGGAAAATCAGGACTTACTTGACTCAAGATGCTACCCAACTTCTGGTTCAGGCAATAGTCATCTCACGACTCGACTACTGCAATGCCCTCCTGACAGGTCTCCCAGCCTGCGCAGTGAAACCACTTCAGATGATCCAGAACGCGGCGGCGCGCCTGGTCTACAACCAACCCAAAAGGGCACATGTTACCCCGCTGCTCATCCAGCTACACTGGCTACCTATGGCGGCCCGCATCAAATTCAAGTCTCTAACGCTTGCCTACAAAGTAGTCTCCGGTTCTGCTCCCACCTACTTGAATGCCCTCATACAGACTTACACTACCTCCAGACCGCTGCGCTCCTCTGACGAACGACGTCTAGCTCTACCACCGGTACGCTCAAGCCAATCCAAACTTTTCTCATCTGTTGTTCCTCATTGGTGGAACACACTGCCAGTTCCTACAAGGGCAGGGACATCCTTTTCCACTTTCAAAAAACTCCTGAAGACCCAGCTCTTTAGAGAACATCTACTCTCATAGCAACACTTACAACAAGTCTTACTGATCCTAGCACTCACCAGCCGTTTTAAACTGACAAGTAACTGTTAAAAACAGCACTCACCGACGCACTTATTCTTACTGTACTCTAATGTTTTTTTAAACTGTCCTAAAATTGTGAGAATTGTTCTAAAACTTACTGTTTACCATGTTGTTAGTCGCTTTGGTTAAAAAGCGTCAGCCAAATGTAATGTAATGTAACATTAAGGAGAATATCAATAAAAAAACAATGTCAAATTAATCAACAGGCTAATGAAAATAACACAGTACTATACAAACCATAACACTTAAGAAGCGCTTAATGAACTAAGTGCATGTTGAACAGATATGCCTTTAGACCCCTCTTAAAAGACCAAAAACTATTACAGGAATGAAGAGCACTGGGCAACTCATTCCACCAACATGGAACCACTGAGGGAAAGAGTCTTGAATTTGACCTAGCGTTTAAGACTGGTCGACATAACAGACGCTCAACAGAAGACTGCAGTGGGCGGTTGGGGATGTACATCTTGATCGTTGAATCAAAATAACAAGAAGCAGATCCAGTCGGTGTCCTATAGGCCAAAGTGAGAGATTTAAATTTAATTCTGGCTACTATAGGGAGCCAACGGAGAGTAACTAGGAGAGGGGTTACATGTGTCCTCTTAGGCTGATTGAAGACCAGGCAGCATTCTGAATGATACTTCAAACAAAATAAATAAAAACATTCAAAATTGATTTAGTATCAACCAATAATTATTCTGATATTAATGTTCTTCTAACTTCTACATCTGTGTGTAGGCTACTGTTAAATACCAAGGCAGTTAAATGCAGTGGTATAGTCTGTGATACACAGTAAACCCACTTAAAAAGCATCACCATCTCAGTATACCCATTTAAAATAGGCAAGGATTGCTCACAGTATACCCACCACTACAGCTAACTAGACTACACCACTGGTTAAATGGCGCATTGCAATTTACAATTTGTGTGAGTTCAGGGGCATACAGAAAGTTGAAGTTTGGGTGGCATCAATAAAGAAAATAGAAACAAAGTGATGTGTACAGCCTCAAGTATGAATGATGTCAAGTTAACAGAAGGTTCAGAGCAGCGGCAGACCTATCTTGGTGCCACGCAAGTTATTGAAAGTCATGTGTTTCGTAGTGGTGCTGTGCCCTGTCCCATGTATAAGGGGCTTCAGGTTGATCCAGTGACAGTGGGTGGTGTCAGGGAGATGAATGTCTGGGAACTTGGAGAAAGGGGGAGGACATGCCACCTCAGACCACCCCAGCCAAACCACTTCACGTAGGCATTCCCTTGCAGACTAATGGAGACCTCCTTGCCGCCACCTCCAGTACATTCAGCCATCACCCATACCTTATCTGCAAAAAGGAAAGTTACAATAAAGTTAGTCAGACAATTTTACAATATTACAAAGCATATAATGAGGCACTCAACACCACTAGTAATACCAATTAATTAAATATATGTGTGCAATAAATGTCACTGCCTACCTAATGTTAACTACACGTTTAAACATGCGATTTTAATATTAAATTCTATATTTAAATATGTGAATTATCAACTTGCGTCAGCTTGAAAAATAACGTTATCAGTATGACTGATCATGGACATTAGATGACAAATTGAGGTGTTACTTTCTTAATATTCACCGATATCCCTGGGAATTTGTGACTGGTTCTTGGCGTAGTGTTTAAAGGGGTGGTTCAGGATTTTGGACATAGGACCTCATTTCCAAGTAAGCAAGTGTGATATTTATCAGTGGAGATCGTTTTCAACACGTTTCATCCAGTCCTTCTAATTGCAGAGTTCGCAGGTGCTAGGCTAGCGCAAGTCAACGGTATGCCACTAAAAACAGTCTTACCTACTCCAAAGGACACTCGAGGCAAATTCCAGACAATCGATGTAAATGTCTGTGTTGATAGAATAGTGTAAGAAATACAACTACCCTCGCATCGCGTTGCAATACTTATACTTTGTTCCCTGAAGTTGGTAGTAGTCATTTTGCATCTCAGCGGCGGACTGATATTATCAAGGCTACTACTAGGTATCCCCATTGGAGTGCGCTTTACTGTTTACTTTTTGGCGCAGTACTACTAACTGGAGCAAGTATAATTCCGCCGCTGCTAAGACACTAGTCCCTCAAAATGTAATGTGATCGTTGAAATGCAAGGATAGAATAATGTTAGAAATAAAACTATCAATACAGACATTTACATCGATAGTCTGGCGTTATAATTTATTTGCCTTGGGTGTACTTTGGAGTGGGTAAGACTGTTTTTAGTGGCAGGCTAGCACATACCGTTGACTTGCGCTAGCCTAGCACCTGCGAACTCTGCAATTAGAAGGACTGGATGAAACGTGTTGAAAACGGTCTCCACTGATAAATATCACACTTGCTTACTTGGAAATGAGGTCCTATGTCCAAAATCCTGAACCACCCCTTTAATGCAGGCGTTGCATTTATCGATCATTCACTTATGCGGTCTACAACTACCGACCTACCGTCACAGATGTAGCTCTAACGGAGGTGTCTTTGTTTTTAACGTTAGAAAAAATGCAACGTTGGCAAACTGGCTAGTAGTTACATTAATATGACAAGTTGATGAGGTCCATGCTTCATATAACGTTAACTTACGTTGCTTTATCACATCATAAACTGTACTGACTGTGTAATCTCCATGTACAGTCAATGGTTACTCCATGTTGAGATGGCATACATTCAGATTGAGATATTTGAAAACAGCAAAAACTAATAAAACCGACTAAACATGCATTAACTCTTACGGGAGCTGTTTGCTAATCTTCACCTCAATGACTAACTTAGCCTACAGTTTACAGTAACGTTAATGTAGCTGCTAACGTTAGCATGTAATTCGCTGTCCGTATTTCTGTTGTTAGCTGATTAGTATTCACCATACTAATTTCTCACAGTCTGTAATCAACATAATAAGCTCTCTTAGACGTATTTAAGAACAACAATAGACAAAAAAAAACGTTTCAGTTGATACACAACACTTACCAGCAAAGAACAAACCGAAGACTGTTGTTTGTGCTGTTTAGCTAACTCACAGCCGCTAAATTCATCCAGCCAGCTAGCCTTCGGCGCCGAGTCGACCTCATTATCGACCTGTGTTGTGGAAAGGACAAGGGGGCAGGTTTCTATCTACAAGGGGCGTTTTTAACTCGCTGAGTGGGCGTGCCTGACCACGACTCCTCTTCACTGCGCATGCTTCAACTTCTGCTGCGCAGCCGCACTTCAAATTGGTTGCAAATTTTCCAAGATGGCGTCGCCTTGGCGGCTTCAATTCCATAGAACACTGCTGAATGCAACCACACTGTCCAGTTCTATATATACAGTCTATGATTTCGTTCCATTGGTGAATCGTCTTATGATTCATCTTAGTTAACTATAGAATCTTTGCTTCAAGCCTATCTCATCTAAAAATGGTGTCTCTTCCGTTTTGCTACGTTAAGACAGATCGCTACTTCCGGTCATGCGGAACACCATTCACGGTGAATGGCAATAGAGTGTCCCAGTGACGCCACTTCCATTTGCCTCCATGGGACCTATCTTTCAAAAAAATTTGAACGCCAGTCTATGGCAAAAAAGAAATTATTTTCTGGTCCCGGTTGACTTGTGCCTTGAATTACCCATATGATGTTTGTCAATTTTAAAGAGAATTTTTCATGTAAAGACATTTCCCAGATAGCAATTACTCATTGAATCTATGTTAAATCAACATTATTTTGTCAACGTTAAAATCATTGAGTCAATGTCGCACTTCAACATTGATCCTATAACATTTTGCACCCTCTATTAATATTGAAGCAATGTTGAAATTCCAACTACAGATCAACGGAATTCCAATGGTATTTCAATTAAAACAACGTTGAAATTACAACCAAACTAAAGATCAATGCGATTTCAATGGTATTTCAATTGATATTAAACCTCAGTAAACCACTTTTAATTTGGAAAAATATTGGGAAATTCACATCCTGCTTTATATACAGCCAGGATAAATTTGACTAGGCCTAGTATGGCTGGTTTAGGCTACACAATCGTGCATAAATAACCATTGACAACTTATCAGTTTGAAAATCAAGTGCATTTATTAACTCTTCTTCATTTAGAAATTCATGTGTGCTTCCCTGCTATCCATTCAGTATAGCATTCATAGACCACCCGTTTGCAGTCAGCCCTCCACCATCCAGTAGCAGAGTGAAGTGGCACCTAACAGAAACAGAAGAAAAAGAGATAGACAGTGTTAGATAAATAGGCAATGTTCAACTGAAACTGAAGGCTACTTATAATTGAAACTTTAGAATAATCATAGAATATATATTTTATATGTTTGTTGAGTTTGCTGTCAAAATGCCAGGCTGAAGATAGTGTTAGAATAATTCAGTTTCGCAAGCTGGGTGAGCTCATTGAACATGTCGTGTTTGCTAGCAGCACCAGCCATTCGGGCAGCTCTGTTCGTCCGAACAATTTTGCTGCCCAATGAACGGTTAATGATAGCAGTCTAGTCAGATATGACTTAAAGTTAACTTATATCAGTATTGCTAAAGTTAGCCTATTAAACTCACAAAAATATGATCACCAGGAGTTACATAAATGTTAGCTAAATCTCCACGTTAACCAGCAACACATCTTCAGCCTATAATTTTGACAGTAGCCTAGAAGCTAACGTTACCAGTAGGCCTAGCACTACTTCATATTTTATTATCATGAGTATAATAAACTGTAACTTACTGACAACAAAGGTTGGACCTAATTATAAATCAGACTGCCGAGTAACGTTAACCTAACATTATGATGAACTGCCATAACGTAAGTTAGCCTAAACATTAATTTGACAACAGCAAGTAAATTTAGCTAGCCTAGCATTTGAATGAGTTTGTAAGTCAGACAGTACGATGTACATAGACTGTAAACATGACCGAATTTAATGTAGTACACTTTTACAATAAAACATTATCGTTTGATAAATAAATGCTTGCTTACCATTAAGGAGGAGTGAACTTGACAGAGAGCTGAACACCCGGTTGGTCTGACTGAACTGTTGCTGAAAATGATCTCCTGCTGGACAGTTCAAACGTCGTCGCGCGGTCAACTATAAATCCACTACTTTTCAATAGATTTCCCAGTCAACCACAAATCCATGACTTTTCAATATCTTTTAGTGAACTATGTATCAATGCTCTATCGATTATGGCAACATAAACTATAAACCAATGTTGTTTCGATATCTCTCTTATCGATATTCACGCACTGTCGGGTTTTTGTCAGGATTGTAATGCTGATTCAATGTCTATTTACCATTGAGATTTCAATCTCAACCAAAATGATGATTTGGATGGAAAATCAACATCATATCAATGTCACCTTGCTATCTGGGTTGCAGTTTGTTTCGTAACTATTGAATTACAACATTGTGAAAGATCGTAATTCCCACGACTACAAACCCATCAGTCGCGCTAGTGACGTTAGCTCATTCACAGCCACACTAGATTGTACAAGCATACCAGCAACAGGTCTTAATTGGGCTTTCCTTGCCGATGAAAATACCATGAGTCAGAGGATTAAACACATCAGGTAAGTTGTATTCGTCCATAGACTGTACATTAGATACTGTTAAGTGATATTGCAGGCAGCAAGATGCAACTGTTAACTAGCATAACAGCTAATCTTATCGTTAATTACGTTGGTGACGTACATCGTTCGAGACGAGAGATGTAGTCCACTGAGCGGATTCGCACAAAACCAACATAACTTTTGAAGTCTATCGAACAACAGTACTTTCTTGACGTGAAAAATTATCTTTTAAATTCACACACATCATATGTAAAATTCGTGGCACAAAAAAAATAATTGTTATCTCTCCATTAACTCCCGTTCATATTTTTTTGAAAGATAGGTCCCTTGTAGCGGAAGTAAAACGGAAGTCACTGGGACACTCTATAGCGCAGATGCTTTGCACAAGGCGGTATTATGTACCTCTGTGTACCAACAGCAGATAAAAACAACCATATTTGAGCTTTAATAATTTCCCCCGCAATGTGGACCGTAGAAGAAAATGAATTCAAGCCATCAGGAGAGAGGAAGGCCCACTGTTTAACGTCTCTAATAGCACAGTCGTTTCTAGTATGCATTTCCATAGCAGTAACCTGTACAAAACACCTAGTGGTTTTAACAAACCAGAGTTAAACAAGACGCGGTACCTTTTGTTTTTTCATGGGTCTCTGACACAACCCAAGCCAGGAAGTCTGTTTTTGAGAGGACAACTGAGAGACTGGGGTTTGATGTTTGAAGTCCAACAACCTTGTGGAAACGAAGATGATGTTGCTTAGCTAGCTGCTGGGTCTCATCTCTCCTGGCAGCAAGGACCTGGTGGCTCCGGGTGTACACACACACACACACACACACACATATATATATATATATATATATATAATTGGTTTATAGTTTGTTCATTGTGTTCATTTTGGGTGTTCATGTATTGTTCCATGTTGTGTATTTCTATGATGTCCACAAGTTTTTCAATTAAAAATGTCTTGTTTACTTGTTACTTTGACACTAACCTTTTATAGGGCATATATAATGTGGATTTCACTCTGCAGCGTCCCGATACTACAGTAAGGAGCCTAACTTGTGAAAGTTATGTGTGTTTTATGGGGAAATGTTTAATCAATGATATACCAGCTTGGCTTTTTATGTAAGATTGCCTTTTACAATGTACCTACATAAAAGGCAATCTTGCATAAAAAGCCAAGCTGCTATATCATTGATTAAATGCCTCGTGTGTATATCTGTCCTTCATATGACCATCATTTGTATGATATCCAAAACATTTTCCCATAAAACACATAACTTTCACAAGTTAGGCTCCTTACTGTAGTCTACACAGGAAGGTGCATTTGTTATTAACATAGCAAGAAATCTCAAACATCGCCCAGGTCTCAGACATCGAGCACGAAAAACAGGGTAGGTAGTGTTTGTTTGTCAATTATTGGTGCATACTCTAGACAACGTTTTTGTTGACAAACCATAGCCATTTGTGTTGCATCTTTTTAATATTATTTGGCCAACGCACCCCCTTCAAAAAGACTGTTGTAAACTAGCTATTTCGGCGTACTTGTTCCTTTTGCCCCTGACAGATTCAATGTTCACTACAACTCGTTTGTGCGGCTCCTCGTTTTTTCTAAGAGATTGGTAGCACAGTGATCTCACAACGACACAACCATCTAGGCCTACTACGTTGGACATTATACAAAAACAACATGCACGTAATAATTTCAAAATAAAATACTGGATCATTTCTTTACACAGCTTTATTGAAGTGCATTTACAAGCTGTTTGGATCTGACGTTAGCCACCTAGCTAGCTGA
Organism: Alosa sapidissima; assembly: GCF_018492685.1. Taxonomy (NCBI): domain Eukaryota; kingdom Metazoa; phylum Chordata; class Actinopteri; order Clupeiformes; family Clupeidae; genus Alosa; species Alosa sapidissima. The sequence goes on from NC_055966.1 coordinate 3,313,109, forward strand.
CATCAACATTACCTTCACAAAACATAAACTGTTCATGGAACAATCTATATCTACAATCCAATTCTTATGGTTTAGTAGAAGTAGGCTACAGGATAATTTTGTTACACTGCTTTATTGAAGTGCATTTACAAGCTGTTGTGTCTTATCTAGTATTATCCATCTAGTTATCTGGTATTAGCCATCTAGCTAGCTGACTGACTTTACCTTCATGGAACAATTTATATCTACGATCCAGTTTGGATCACTTAGTTTTCGTGTGATGTTCCACAATATCTGCCACCTGTGACAGATTAATATTTGGCAGATGCCGCAAATTCCTTGTAAACTTGTAGTTAGCTCTGATAACTAGTTTCTCCATAAGACATTGTTAACCGGAAGTGAGTTTACGGCTTATCGATATTCAAAATGTCGGCGTGAAATAGGCGAATAACGGTTCTCACAGATGCTTGCATTGAATAGTCAGAGACGGTTGATAAATATGGAATGTTTTTTGTGACAAAATTAAATAAATAAATGAAATATGAAATAAATAATTAAAAGTTGAAATAAATAAAAGATTAAATGTAAAAAACATATATATATTAACATTTACATCTTAACAATCTTTGGGCTAATGTGCCATGAAATAAATAAATACGTCAGTCACCCATCAAGGCGGGACCTAACCACTGATTGTTGCCTGAAATAACACGAAGTGATTCAGCTCTGACGGTGTGTTTCCACCATAGACTGTAAAAAATATGGACAAAGCGTCTGTGACGTCACCCATAGATTTTCTGAAGAACGGTTATGAAGCCGTTTATGGGGGGTATGGGCGGCGCCATCTTGGAAAACCTTGGGAAATCCTAACCCCGCCCACCTCCTGAGCAAGCCGGTGAACCCATAGACTGCTCGGCTGACGACGAGTCTATGGGTGAACCCGCCTCGTCGTCAGCCGAGCAGCCTCAGCTAAGCTATCTGTAACATTAGGCCTACAAGATGGACTGGCACAGACGTTGCTGTAACATAATTTGCTGGTAAGTTTGATCTGCTAACGTGAAGTTCATGTATGTTTCTTAATGCCATGTTCAGACACTTTTTAATTTTGTATGCTGAAAGGTATTCGGGTGAACGGTTGAAAAGTTGAGAATGAAGAGTTGAGTTTGCAGATTCTAGCTTCTAGGTAAAATAAACTAACGTTAGCTATCCCTCCCTTGCTGAAGTTACGGTAAAATAACGTAGAGTAATTTAGCAGTTTAGCGTTACAGGTTCAGCAACTCATACTGACAAAAATGTATCTTTGCCTTTATTGTTTTGTGATTAACGTTAGCATCTCATATCCTCAGTGGCAGCCATCATTGTAACGTTAATTAATTTACGATAACATCAGCCAGCTCGCTGTATTCTGTCAACGTGTGGTGTGAATTGATAACAAAATCGTAGTAGGGTATTAGTTAACTTGTACATCATGAATTCATTTTGATTAACTCTTAATATCACGTTTTGAAATCGCTATATTGCTCTAAAGTTGTCAGTGGTAGCTTGGTCTAAGATGACATTGAAATTTCTCATCGGTGGCCATTTCACGATCCAGCGTTCATGTTCGGTTAGCTTGCCTTATTTCCCCTTCTTGTCAGGCTATTATCAAAACGTTAAATCCAGTTACAGTGTCCGGTGTTTGGCATAACAATGCCAATATTAGTGTAGTTTGTCACTGAAGACCCATTTCAAATCGCACAATAGTACTACAGCATTGTACAATAACTGTACTTTTGTTGATTACAAGTAGTGTTGGTTTGCATTATTGTATTATCTTGTAAGATATATAGGTACTAATGAAAAGTTTACCTTTCTATTTTGGCAGTTCGCCATGGGGAGGAGGCGGCAAGGAGGTCCATGGGCTCTAACCTGGGACTAGAGGTCCAGGTGAAGTGGTTTGGCTGGGGTGTGGTGATATTGAACCCATTGAGACTATACAGTACATTTCACTTTATGTCTATTGATGGACTGTTACACCTACCCTTTACTTATGCCAAACCCATTTCTGTTCTTTAAATATCAGAAAGCAAACTTACTGTTGATGGCACTGAACTTGCACTTGGAAATGTTTATGGAACTTTTCTGAACTGTGAATTACATTAAAACTCATGCCAAACCAATTTGCCTGTGCTTTCAAAAACATTTATACAAATCCGTCAGCTTCAGTCAGTAGGTTGAATTGAAGACCCAGATGCAGAAGTAAAGGTGATTTTTTACTTGTATATCTTGAGCATTACAGGTAACCACTGAATTTGTGAAACTAAAATAACAAAAACTAATATGTACTAAGCTAGTACATAGTCAATACATATTAGATCACTTTAAAGACACAGATGCAAATGCTGTAAATAAAGGTGAACAAAGTCCTTGAAATCAGAAGCTGCCACTGCTCAATGACTACTGCCCCATCTGGTAGGATTTCAAAATGTTCCAGATCTGAAAACAGAAATATTGGTATATGTCACATCCTTGAACTTACTGTAAACTATGAACAAGTGCTCACAAATTAAGCTAAAAATATGACAACGAAGTAAGATTTGCAGACTCACTCCCAATATTTATAATGAACAACAAACTCACAGAACACTTAGCTGAATGGGGACAGGACACGCGTATTCAACTATTGCACATGCCCTGTTTATGCGGGCAATAAGCAAAAACAAATGTGGTGTATTTAAAGTAATGTAGAATAAATATTTCTTGTATTTTTGTGTTTTCAGTGAAACAGTGTAAGCTCATATCTACACCCTATTGAGGTAGTTATTAACAGTTAGGCCAAGGTCCAGTCAAACAATAGCCAGCCACTGGTGCCATATTGTTTAATTATGCAATCTGTGTCCAACCAAAACCTGCTGATTTGAAGGCATAATGCAACTACTTTCTGTGTGTGACTTATCAAAAGATGCTAATGATAAATTATTTTGATAGTTATTGCACAGATGTGCCCTGGACTGCTGTCGTGGAAATCATCCACTTCCAAAACCTCCAATCCAACTAGCACTCTGATGTCAAAGACCCGAAGGAGAACACCAAGACGAGAGAAGCTGAAGACTGTTGATCCTTTATTCACCGTATTGCAGTGATAATACAATCCAAACAGAGTCAGGACTGGACCGTCAGGCAATAGAGTGGTGAGTGGCAGCTGCTACCCCGATGAGATCTGATCTGAATGTGCCTGAGCTCTCTCCTTTATACTCTCGGGGGCCTGAGAGGCGTTCCTATCCCCAGGAACGTCACCAGGCCCCTTTTAGCCAATCAGAGCGTTTTGGGACCTGAGATATTGGTGGAAACTCCTCCTCATATAGACATTAAAAAATGTGTGTTGCTAAGCAGAAATGTGTATCCAGGTTCTATGTGTAATCTGTTGCCAGGCAGGGTACGTTTTGATTTGGTTCTATGTGTCACTTCAACATCTGGTTTCACTTCCTCTCTCTGGAAGTCCCTGCTTGTCCTTTTCTGCTAGCCCCTTCTATTTCCACTCTTTGACTTCCAGTAAATGTTTTGCATACCAGCCACTCTTAGCCTTTGACCGTTCCAGTCTCACGACTTCCAGTAAATGTTTGCATAACAGGCAGACTACATGTTCCAGTACATTGTTTGCATAACAGCTGCACAAACTATTTCCAGTACACGTTTGCATAACAGCTGCACAATGACTGCCAGTAAATGTTTGCATATTAAATGGAAGGTCTCCTTAATAGACCAGTACACACACAAGCATTATTATTAACTGTGTCATTATTAAATGTGTCTAGATAATATCACCACATATTCCCCCCTTCGAGGCTAAATTAGCCTCGCTATGCAGCATAAGCATCATTTAAACAAAGGAGTGTGTCATAACCTCGTATGTTGTCATGACACCTCAGGCTATGTGCACACGAGCGAGTTACAGGGGAATGGTGTCTACTACTACAACCTTATTGCGTAACTTAAACCTTATAAACTAGTAATAAATGCGTTGGCATTGCTGCCCATACGAGAGTGAATAACATAAGCAAGCCCTGGACGCCCAGATCAAGTGACAGAAAGACCAATTCCTTGTTACGAACATATGGCTAGGACCCGAGACGGATTTGTCCCCAAAGCGGCTAATGTGCTAGTCACCTTGAGCATAAAAGGAATTTCATGCAACGGCCATTGGTGCCAAATCGGAGTTACATAACAACTTCATGATCCCACTGTCGCTTGCCCATCCCCTACTGGCTTCTTTAGCAGTAAATGGTATATACGGCCCTTTTCTGGCCTTTAGGCGTCACGCTTCACCCCCCTTTGTTACTCGCATCGTCATCCCCTTTCTCCTCCGGAGTCCTCCGGGCATTCACACTAGCGTGAGAATGGGTGAGCACGCCGGCCGCAGGCGCGCTACACCGAGGGGACGGGCCGCCATGCTCTGTCTTAGGTTGCCCCTGCTGGCCAATGGGGTCGTACCCGTCCTCGAGCCCTGACCGCGCCTCACACCTGCCACACCACTAGGCGGGCCAGGTCCGGCGTGCGGTAACTTGGGGTGAGGTGATCACTTCTAGTAGCAAGCTTTGGTTACATCTATCCAGGTTTGGATGGCCTTGCAGTGGAGGGCTACACCTCCATAAAACTTAAGTTACCGTCTATGTATAGCGAAGCACTGAGATATAAAATTGAATCAAGATCACTTAAGGCGACCTATCCGTATCAGGTCACAGCCCATAATACCCCTTGACTCTAGCATCCCTCGACTCTGTCACCTGGGCGTGCAGTCACGTGCCTTGTGAGTTACCTGTCAGTGTTGTGTATGTGAGTGTGCGTCAGTGTGTGTGTGTAGAGGCGGGTGACTCGCAGGACCCCACCCCTACTCGTATATATTCGGGAGAGGGAATTCCGGGGGAGGGAACTCCTGCCCTGAATTCCTTTCCATTGTATAACCCTCGTTGAATTCGTCTTCCATTATTCGTCTCACACTAGTTTGTACTAACAGGATCCTCTCACTCGCATCCTCCTCGTCCCAGGGCATCCTTATATTTTGGACCACTAGTTGTCTAGCGACCACTTTGGAGCAACCCTTACCACAACATTGAGTAACACAGCAAAACATTCCTACCACTAAGGCTGCTCCAAACAATAACTTTCCCAGAAATGCTACAATCTTACCCCCCCATGACCCAAAGGTGTCCGTTAGCCACTGGGCTACGGGGGCAAAAATATCCGGGAGTCCCGCAAATGTCGGTGCCAATCCAGAGTTCTCGTGGGCCTCCTTGTTGACGGCCTTGAGCCTGTTCATCGCGTTCGTGAAGTCATCCATGTTCTCGCCTTCACCTGGGACGTACGTACAGCACGAATCTGTCCCGACGATTGCGCACACTCCACCTTCCTTTGCCAGTATCCAGTCCACCGCTATCCTGGTTTCCATTGCCATTTTTGTGGTGGCGTTCAGCCTTCTATCAAGCGCGCTGAACGCCTCCACTGTGGCATTCATGAACCGTAGGGCGTTGTAGTGGATGTAGTTGATCCATTGAACATTCTTGGCGATGCCTATGGATGCTCCGTAGACGGGGATGGCGGCTTCAAACCCGGCGAGCACCTCGTCTCGTGCTTTGAACTGTCTCGGGACGTTGTGGGGCTGTCCGAACATGTCCATATATACTCCATCGTCGGCGCCCCTCCGGCTTCTCCTCAGGTTCCCTTCTACGGGTGTCTGCTGATTGCGCCCTGGGCCGGTCGAGTTCAATGTTGAGTTGCATTCTGACCAGGGGACTATGTAGGTTTGCTGGGCCAGGGTGACCCTTGCACACTTTCCCCTCCAGTATTTCGGAAGGGTGTTTCGCAGTCCCCATCGTCTTCCACAGGCCCACCATAAGCCTGCCAGCGGAACATCCCGTTCGTTCCTCCAGTTTACACCATACATCGTGATGTTTGCTTCGACTCCAATCCTCTCCCCGTTTTCGCTCCTCTCTTCTAGGCGAAACAAGAAGCTGTCGGGTTCGCGGACCCACTTTGCTGTGCAGCGTCCTTCAAATGCTCCTACATCCTTCGCGCCCCCCTTGACCATGCCTTCAGGGGGGGGTACTTCAAAGCATTCAAACTCTACGTCTTCTGGTATTTCATAGAGGTGGTGTGTTTTCCTTGCTACCCTGGCTCCTATGCCTGGGTAGTCTTTTGCACATCTCGCCTCATTTTCTTGGACCTGGTGTGCTCTTTTTCCTTTTTCTCGTTCTGCGTATGCGGGGCCTATACCAGTCCCCCACTTACGTAACTCCTCATTTCCTAATTGCTCAAGACATGCAAAGGGAGACAGCTTGTCTTCCTTGTACTGCCTTCCTGACGCTCGATATACCGCATCCTCTTCTCCACTTCCTGGCGCTGGTAGTATGGCCAGCTTGGGTCTCACTGCTGAGCACACATAACATCCTCCTTCTGGCTTCACTGTCTTTGCCGTGTATTTGGCCCATTGCATCCATGAATTGTCCTCCCACGCCTCCAGAGCGCTTGTTGATCTCTTTCTCCTTCTTTTGGCCTGAGCCCCATCAGTCTGGTTCTTTGACAGGTTTTCTGGATGCGTGCTTGTACTGTTTGCATTTCTGCTCTCATTCTTGCTTGACGGGTTTTCTAGAAGCGTGCTTGTACTATTTACATTTTTGCTCTCATTTTTGCTTTGAGTCGTTGCATTGTCCAGCACCGGAGTCGTTGCACTGTCCAGCACCGGAGTCGTTGCACTGTCCAGCACCGGGATGTATTCGTTGCTTCCCGATGCTTCTAACTCTGGGGTGGGCGCCTCATCTCCTGATCCCCCTATGTACAGAATGTTGCTCGTGTCTAGGGCACCGTCGTCGAGCAGCTCCACTCTGTCCCTTCGCAGAGCGTTATTGGGGGCGGCAGTCCGTACCCCCTCCGTCGCTTTCGTCGTCCTCTGGGAATCTCTGGAGGGGCCAATCGATGGCCTCCTTGAAGCCCCCTGTCCAGTGGGCATCGAGGGAGTCGTCCAGGCCGATCCCTTGGAGTACTCGTCTTGTCTCTTGGCTGGTCCCTGGGTGGCTGTCCCCGAAGTGGGGACCGCCCGTGGTGTGCCCGGTTCCTGGGTGGCTGTCCCCGAAGTGGGGGCCACCCGTGGTGTGCCCTGAGTCCGTTGGCCTCTCCACAGGCTCCGCAGGAAGTTGCGAGCCCTGTCGAGGAGGTGTCCGGGGAGGAGGCGTAAGGACGGCGGGTAGCCTGAGCGCGTCGAGGGCCTCGGCAATCTCTGCGGCGGATGGCTGTGCTCCAGTCTGGTCGTCAGCGGGGGCGTCGGCTGGGTATGGGTAATCCCAGTCGGCGTAGAAGTCCCCAAAGTCGATGGTGTCGTTCCCCTGCTGGTGTGGCGGTGGCGGTGGCGGTGCTTCTTCCCACCTCGGCGTTTCTTCGGCGTCACTCCCCGTGGGGTCGGGCGTGGTCGTGACCCGAGAGTGGGCTGTGGGGTCAGCTGGTGGATCACCGCTGGTCGAGGCGGTGGCAGGTCTGGATACTTGGGATTCGGGAGTGGCTCCCACTTCAGGTGGATGTCGCCTTCCCATCCTCGAGCCTGGCTCGGCTCCAGCATCGCCAGCACCTGTAGGCACAGATAGGGGAGGGAGAACAGCAGGCACCCTAGGTACATTCCGCCCAGGGTCATCAGCAGGAGCCGGCAGTATCCTCCGCCTCGTACTCCTACGCGCACCTGGTCCTCCCCTTTGTTCCCCACCACCATCATCCTCCCCGGGGGAGTCTGGTGGGGGTCCTGGCGGGCCCTGGTCCCTGTCATCGTCTTCCACCTCCTCTGGACCTCTCGCTCCTTCTGGTGGCACCGCCCTGTAACAAGAGTTAAGGTGATACCACAAATCTGATCCTTGCACTCTTACCGCCCGGGGGGTAGCCTGGGTCACTCGGTAGGGCCCTTCTGCCCTGGGGTCGAGACACGATCTCTTAAACACCCTCAGGTATACCCAGTCTCCCACTTGGATCGGTCCGGGCTCAGTCCTCCGCTCCCGAGCTCTTTCTCTTCTCTTCTGCTCGTTGAAAACTGCCCTGTGAACTTGAGAAAGCTGTTTAATGTAACTGCTTACTTCCTGTTCTAGAATTTCCAGCGGAGGCCTCTGATCCCCTCTGAACCGTGGTGTGGGCATTGCCCGCCCCGTCACCATCTCGTGCGGGGTTAGATGCGTGGTTCGATTTTTTTCGCAACGCATTTTCATCAGCGCGATTGGCAGCGCGTCAACCCAATTTAAGTTTGGCAGATTTGGATCGTCATGTGCGCTTTGGACGATCTTCGCTATCTTGTTTTTCAGCGTGCCGTTCGCCCTTTCAACCATCCCCTGGGACTGCGGGTGGTAAACACAACCAAACCGAGTCTTGATGCACAGCGCCTGTGCAATCTTTTTCCACGTGTTGGCCGTAAACGCTCGGCCATTGTCGCTACTGATTATTTCTGGGATCCCAAACCTGGGTATCACTTCCCTTGCCAGGAATCGAATCACCGTTTTCTCGTCCTGCCCTCGGCTTGGGCAGGCTTCTACCCATCGTGAGTAGCGGCATATTATCACCAGCACGTGTTTGTACGCGTTTACCGTTCGACCCATGTCGATGTAGTCCATTACCAGGTGTTTGAACGGTCCCTCTGGGAGTGGCACGTGTCCCAGGGGCCGTGGTCCTATGCCTATTGTTATGTTGTTTCTGTAATTGTGCGTGGCACAGGTGTGGCAATTTCTTAGCACGTAATTGATGCGATCTTGAAGGTATGGGGCCCAGAACCCCTTGTCAAGTATCTGCCGCTTGACCTCCCCCCTTGCGCAATGATCCACATCATGCGCATCATGAATGAGGAGATCGAGGAGCCTACTTGGGGCCACCACCCTTCCATCATGACTCCTCCACACCCCATTTCCGCCTTTCGACGCACCCCTTTCCTCCCACAGCAGTGTTTCGGCACGCGGTGCCTCACTCTGTGCGTCTTTGATAGCGCTAAGCGTGAGCATGGGATCCACAATTCTAAGCGTTCGTCCGTCAGGCAAGGTTCGGACCACTGGGGCTTGTATCACTGTGTCGGTTGCCGTAAAGAAACGATCAATTACGCCTGGCGAGTACCTGGCCTCACAGGGCTTGTCCCCGCACTCGGGGCAACTGGCCCTTTGGCATAGCGCGCAACAGACGGGATCTACCTGGTGCTTGTGGTCATCATCGCACCATTGGGAGCACCACATACATGTGTTGTAAGGGTAGGGGCATTTTGTAGGGCAGGGCACGCTGTGCCCCGTCCTGTTGAGCAGTATTTTATGTGGTTCGTTATCCTGTGGAGATTTAGGGGCGGCATTTGACTTTCTAGCCTCCAACGCCGCTTCCTTTGCTGCCTCATCTGCCTGTGCATTCCCTAGAGTAATGTAGTCCTGTCCCTTACAATGCGCCTTGCATTTGCATATTGCCAGCGTCCTTGGACGCATCATCGCTGCTAACAACAACTGAATCTGCTCCAGATGCTGGATGGGGCTCCCATCCGATTTCTTAAACCCTCTCTGTTTCCACTGAGCGCCATGCACATGGCAGACGTTGTGGGCATAGGCGCTGTCCGTGTGTACGGTTGCATCCTGTCCCTCCGCCAGAGAGCACGCTGCTGTCAGCGCCTTTAATTCAGCTAGTTGCGCTGAACATGGTTGTGTGCATGGCTCACTCATAATTGTCGCAAATGTTTCTGGACCTGTCATCTGTACTACGCTGAACCCTGCATGTGTCTTGTTGTCATAGTTATGGCTAGAGCCGTCCACAAAGTAGGTGATTCCCTGTCCTAATGGCTCGCTCTGCAGGTCTTCCCTCAGTTTTGAGAAGGCGATTGAATCAGCCACGCAGTCATGTGGCTCGCCCTCATATTCAAGCGGGATGAGATCCGCCGGGTTTCCCGCGGTGTCACATGCCTTTATGGTGACATCTGGGCAGAGTGACAGATTGTAGTACCTCAATTTCCTCTGAGGCGTCACACAGAATTTTCCTTGTTCCACCAACTGTGCTATTGCGTGACTGGTGTGTATCACCACTGGCCATCCCATGGTGATGTTAGAGGCTTTGACGTAAGCCGAATATACGGCTTCAAGACCCTGGAAGCATGGTGGGTAGCCCTGGGCCACCGCATCCAGCTTTGAGCTGTAGTAGGCAATGGCTTGTTTGCCGCGTCCATGGCACTGTGTTTGCGCCATAATTGCGGTCATGTACGCATCTTTTCCTGCTTCCTTCCTGACCGATACGTACAGATAGAAGGGTCTTCCGTAATCCGGCAGTGCAAGTGCCGGTGCTTGCTGTAGTTCTCCTTTGATGCGTTCAAACGCTTCGTTTCCGTCCATTGTCCATGTGAGACGATTCCTCAGGTGGCTGGTTCCAGCCTGCACGATCATGGCTCGTAGTGGGGCTATCTTTTGTTCATAGCACTCCACCCAGTCGCTGCTGAAACCTATGAGTCCAATGAACGACATCATTTGCTTCACTGTGTTTGGCTTCGGTGCCTTGGCAATTGCCTCGATGTGTTCTGGGGCGATGCCCTTGTGCCCATGCGAAATTCGGCGACCCAAGTAGATCACCTGGGGCTGTGCAAATTGTAGCTTTTTCCTTGATGCTTTGTACCCCCCTTCGGCCAGGACGGTCAGTACGTGGACTGTATCCCTTTCACACGTTTCCTGGTCCGGTGAGCATACCAAGACATCGTCAACATACTGCAGAATCGTGCTTTGGCATGTGATGTGCTTTAAGTCCTCCTTGAGGGCTTGGTTGAAGATGTGCGGTGAGTGCTTGAACCCTTGTGGGAGCCTTGTGTACTGGAACGTCTTGCCCTGATACTTAAATGCGAAAAATTCCCTACTTGCAGGGGCCACCCGTATTGTGAAAAATGCTTGAACCAGATCAATCGCGGAGAACGTTGTTGCACTGGCCGGGATGTTGGTCATTAGTACGTTAGCATGTGGGACGTCCGCCGGATAGTCCTCAATGCGTTCGTTGACGGGTCTGAGGTCTTGGACCATTCTCCATCGCACTCCATCCGCCTTCAGCACGGGAAATATGGGTGTGTTGCACCTTGCACTTGGGACTTCCTCCAAGACTCCTGCTCCCAGGAGGTCTTCAATTGTCCCTCTTATCCCTTCAGCTGCTTCTGCTGAAATGGGGTACTGTGGCTGGAAAGGCAGCGTCGCTCCTGGTTTCAGCCTGAACTCCACAGGGCTTGCTGACTTGACCAGCCCTATGTCCCCATCTCCTTGTGACCATACCGCAGGCGGCACTTTTCTCAATATTCTCTCTGCCCGTTCGGCGTCTGTCTCTGTCGCCTCTTGCAGCATCATCATTTTCCAGGGGGTCGGTCCCGGCCTCCCTGTCTTCTTGTCCGCCTTGCCGTCTAGGTAGTACTTCTTATATTCCTCCCATTCTAGGTCGGACTTGTCGATGGGCACATGGTTCTCCTTATCCCAGCATCGATATCCTGCTCCTCCCAGCAGGCCATACATGCAGTATGGGTTGCCGTAGGGGCATCCTTTGACGTAGGGTATGTCATAAACCTTCTCCGGGAGATATACTGCTGGTTGTGCTTCCCTTTTCTTCGGGCACCATGACAGGTGTCGCATGTACATGCTCCATTCTGCGTCTTCTTTGCTGAACGGTACGTGTCTCGTTTTGTCCCAGCAGCGGCGCCCCGCTCCCGGGAACAGGCGGTAGAGGCAGAATTGGTTCCCATATGGACATCCGTCAACATAGGGTATCTCCTCTCTCTCCTGCGGTTCTGTGTCCATGATTTCGATTATCTGTGGGACTCCCCACACGGTGACTTGGTTGTCCAATTTTATCCTGAACATTGGCTCTCCTCCTTTACTGATAGCCGTTTGGAGTCGATCATTTCCTGTGTCTTTCCACTTGACGCACAGGGCCTTGAGCATCACTGGGCCCATCTCTCTTGCTCTGTGACCTCTGGCCACTCTTAGCGTAATGTGTGGCCTTGTTCCGGGCATGTCGAAGATCAAGCCTAGATCCCATCCTTCCGCAAATTTCACCTCAGCGGCCACTCCTTCCTTGGCCACCACTAGTGCGTGTATGTCGAGTGGGATGCGTCCCCACTTACTCACGTCCCTATGCCATCTTTCCTCTCTTTCCTTGCTTGGCGTTTGGTCGAATTTTATCGTACAATGAAATGGGCATCTTGGCGTCCTTAGCCGAGCATGAAGGCTGTTTATTTGAAAAGCATACTCGTTGTAGACTACTCGCTCTATGCTTGGCTCCAATTGTCCAATCCAGTAGACCTGGTGAGTTTCAGTTTGAGTTGGGGCACTTATCCTTAGGGCCATTTGGGTTGCCAGCCCTGTTATTTGTACTCCTGTTGGGGAGCACTCAATTTGGAGTCTTAGGTTGCACAGTGCGTCCCGTCCCAATAGGTTGACGGGCGTGTGTTCTGCTATTAAGACTGGTATCCTGATTTCCTTGTCTTCTATTTGGATCGATACTGGGGCCGTCATTGGAATTAGCTGCGTTTTTCCCGAGAAACCCACTGTCTTCATAAACTTTCCTGAAGATCTGGGGAGGTGTTGGGCATCTTTTGGGTGAAGACAAGTATATGTTGCCCCTGTATCCACTAAACATTTGACTTCCATGCCCTCGATTAGAACCTGCAGCATTGGTTCTGCGTCAGCTCCCCTTGTCAGGGCGGGGAACTGACCCTCCCCTGGGTTTTCTGGGCCTCGTCAATTCCAGTTTCCCCCGTAAGGGGAGACTGGGCCAGAGGGTGCCTGCATTTGCTGTGGGGCTCTCCCTTGTTGGGAAGCATAGTTCCCTCCTTGCGCTTGTCCTTGATTTGTCTGTCCTCCTTGGTTGTTCTGGCCTCCGGTCTTTGTCGGGCAATCCCTGGAGATGTGTCCCGTTCCTCCACACATCCAACATTGAATGTTGTTTCCTTGGCTCTGCTGGCCTTGGTATTGTCCCCTTCCATAGCCTCCTCTGCCTTGTCCACCTCTTCCCTGGCGGAATCCTCCTCTGCCTCTTGGCTGGTACCATTGTTGTCTCTGTTGCTGTTGTTGTGGGGGTCCATATGGCGCTTGTTGCCATGCTTGCATCATGGGCTGCATGGGTTGCGGCTGCATCATTACGGGTTGTTGCACCATAGGTTGCTGCACTATCGGTGGTGGTGGCTGTGTGGTAGGGGCTGTAGCAGGCATTACCGGAGCTTGGGTAACTGCCTTCTTTGCCCCCTTTGCCTCCTGGAGCTGCACATGGGTCAGCTTCCTTATCGCTTCCTTCTCCTGTTGCTCCTCCTTGTCTTTCCCTTGTCTGTACAGAGTTACGTGGTGTACCACTGCCAGTCTAAATTCTTCTTTTGGCATGGCTGCCAGACGCCAATCGCTTTCCAGCTGCGTCCTGACTTCTCTTGGCAGTGCGTCCATAACCGCTCTTCTGAATTGCATGGTGAGGGGACCTGAGTCTTCTGGTCTTTGTTCCATCCTTATCGTCCACTCCTGCGCTGCCCTTTCCACGAAGGCTGCGGGGTTATCGCTGTCTTTGAGTTTCTCTATCCAGACGGCTGAGGGGCTGTAGTGGTTGGGGTAAGCTGCCCTTAGGGCCTTCCACACGTTGTTCCGGACGCTATCAAAACATAGGGCGTCTCTGCTGGGATTCATCAACCGCCCTAGGTTTTCTCTCTCCAGTACAGCCTCTGTGTCAGTTTTTCCCAATATCAGGCCGAGCAGATATTTTATATCTCCTACGGCCAGGTTTCGGCCTTGAGTTTCTGATTCTAGTCGACTTATCCATCTGCCCGCTCCCTCATGCAGGACAGGGAGCCGTGAAATGAGGCCATTCACATCTGAGTGGGTCCATGGCTGGTAGTGGGCCGTTTGGTTTTTTGTTATTAATGGTGCCATCACAACCGTTTCTTCCTCATCCAATTCTTCTGGGATGGCTTCCATTCTTTCTTTTCCTTTCCGTGCCCTCTCTCTTTCTTTCTTTCCCTCCTTTTCCAGTTTTTCCAGCTCCTTCTTGTTTTCCTTTAGGCCTTTCTTGACTCCCCCTTCGATCTCGTCGAGCCCCTTTCGCACTCCTTTTCTGATCTCGTCCAGGCCTTTCTCCACTCCTTTCTTCATCCTGCTGATTCCAAACAGTCCTGTGGCGAGCACGCTGGGTGGGATCATCACTGGGAGCATTCCGGTCCGCCCCCTACATGCCTCTGTTCGTCGCTGGTGGGTCCTCACACCCTTTTCTCCTTTGAACGTTCTTCCGCAGCCGAGACACACTGAGGGGTCTTCTCCCCTCGGACCTTGTGGCAGTTCTCTCTGAGTTTGCTCTGTGAGGAACTGTTCCACGACTTCCAGTCCTACCTCCTCGTCTTCCGCTGACTCATAGTCTTCTCCCGAGCCAGCCTGGCTGTCCGCTCCGTCCGTACTTTCCTCCTCTTCTTCCACTTCCGTGGTTGGACCGCAGGCCAGTTCGAAGGTCAGTCGGCGGGCCCTTCCCTTATCGGAGGACTCTCGTCTGGATTCTCGACGGCTTTCCCTTTTTCCACTCTCCCGTTTCCTTCTCAGCTCCTCGCTCTTCTTCATCTCTTCCTCTCTGAGCCTTCCTTCTTCTTTCTCTCGTACTCCCATCTCCTCCATTCTTTTCAGGACTTCCGTCATTTCTCTTTTCAGGCTTTCGCCGCAGTTCCTGCAATCCTTTTTATACCTGGCATGTTCTGGCGTGCTTCCTGGGCCTGTCCCCCTGTCTCCCCACTTCTCTATGTCTGTTAATTCCTCCATAATCCCTTCGGCCAATTCTACCTCCTGTGACCCGATCTTTTTAGCGGCTTTCAACTCCTTCAGACCCCTTTCCATTCTCTCCATTTTTTCCTCATACCGATCTTCAACCCTCTGTTCCTCTCTTCTTCTGTTTCGGTATCTCTCTTCCGCTTGCCTAATGGCTTTTTCCACTTTCCTCCAGCATATCTGGGTGTATTCCTCGAGCTTCCGCCATGACTCTCGGCACCCCTCCTTCACCGGTTCCTGGTCCATCTGTGACCTCACCCAGGCCAGGGTTTTCATGGCCTCTCTATCTCGGGCTTCTCTCTCTTCCTCCCCTGTGGCCTCCTCCCACTTTCTCATGGCTGTCTTCAGGTGGTCCCACAGCCTCCCATACCATTGTCTCTGTTCCTCTTCTCCCTCCTCAGGGGCTCGTTCCTTCCTTTGGCCTGGAAGGCGTGGGGGCTTGCTTTCTCCAGCTTCTGGATCACCCGTACGCTTCTTCTGGCTCTCCTGCCAGAGTTCTTGGGGGCTGGTCACTGGAGATCCGTCTGTTTCCCGGTGGTCTCTTAGGCTTGTGTGGTAGTCACTCACCACCTGCTCCTCCAATTCCCTTGCAGCTTTTCCTTCCTCATCCCACTCTTTTTCTTCACCTGGTTCTGTCCTTTCCAGAAGGTGTTCTGGGAGCGTTTCTCTGGTGGGGGATGATGGTGGCGATGACTGTGCGGACGCCGGTTGGGAGGTTGATGGTCTCGGCTGGGGGTTGGCCTGTTCCCACCTTATTCTCTTTACTTCTTTCAGCACCT
The DNA here is from genome assembly GCF_018492685.1 of Alosa sapidissima. Taxonomy (NCBI): domain Eukaryota; kingdom Metazoa; phylum Chordata; class Actinopteri; order Clupeiformes; family Clupeidae; genus Alosa; species Alosa sapidissima. The sequence continues at coordinate 3,328,638 of NC_055966.1, forward strand.
CCGCGCAGGTCCCTTCCAGTGTGATCCCCTTCACCACTAGTGGGGCCTGCACTGCCAGGTGCACCGTTGGGGCCTGTGACCCGTATCCCGGTGCCTGTACTGCCAGGGTCCGTGGGTCCCTCTCTTCCAGGCGCCGGATTATTTCCCGCACGTTGTCCTTTTCTCGCGGCACCTCCGGGTACAGTTTGTCCTTTTCCCTGTATGGGGGAGGACGCAGCTCCTCCATGGGCGGAGCTCCTGGCTCTGCCGCTTGGGTCGGGGCGTCCAGCTCTTTCTCTGTGGGCTGCGATTGGGGGCACTTCTCTGTTGTGGGCGTTTCAGGCGGCGTGTCATTCTGGTCCGCCCTCTGCCTTCTCTTTCTCTCCGATATCTTAGCGAAGGCCTCCAGAGTTTTCAATTCCTTCTCTCTCTTTTCCTGCCTCCGTGGGCCTTTGTCATAACCTTTGTGGTTCATGATTTTTTCCCTCATTTGGGCAATTATTGTCGGGTTGAGTGACCCTTCTTTTGGCCATGCTGTGTGGTCTCCTTTGTATCTTAGGAACCACTTGTGGTTGATGGTTTTTACGTCCTTTTCAGCGATGGCATTCTCCCTTACTACTTCCTCCAGAGGTGTCATTGCTCTGGTTGCCATTTTTTCTTTAGAGGTCGTTGTCTTCGGTGGAATGGGGATTTTTGCCGTAGTCTAATTCGTTTATGTCCTCCCGCTCAGTGCAGAACAGGCGATGATCCTTTTCGTATTGTCTTTTTCTCTCCCTCCTGTATCTGTTCTGGTCTTTTTCCTCCCAGTCCAGTCGTAGGTCGCTCACCAAGTATAGTATAGAGTTCTGCACGTCGCCCCACTCCTGGAAGACCGTATTCAATTCGCCTCTCCTTTCTTCAAATGCTTCTCCTCTATCGTTCACTGCGCTTACGCTCCACCCGTCACTCCCGTGCTCGGAGATTCTTATTGTCCACTTCTCTTTTATCTTCAGGTCACCCGATGTAGCCTCTCCTTTACTTCCGGCTGCTTGGGGCTGTGGTTCCTCCTGTTTCCTCACTGGCAGGCTATTAGGGGTTAGTTTACTCAACAAAGAAAGCGTCGCTTTTAGGTCTATGTCGTCTCGATTTTTGCACCTATACGGGAATCTGCATTCAAAGGGGGCCTCACCCACGTATCCTACGTATTCTCGGCCCTCTCCGTCTCTGACGCTTGTCTCCCAGTCGTGTTCGTCGTATTCAACGATATCTATGGCCCAGAGCACGTTCTGCTGTCCCTGTTCCATATACTTTCAACGTTTCTCCTGGACCCGCTTAATAGGCTCCTGTGCTTTGTTAATCTGATGTATCGCTATCGCCGCTCCTTGTGTCCATAGGTGTCCCTAACTCTAACGGGTAAGCTCTCCCTATCAGATATTCTATTTCTTCTAGTAGCTCTGCGTCAATAATACTTCTTCATTCAAGATTACCTTTTAACCTTTTATTTTGCTCTTACAGATTACATTTATTGACTTTATTTTCTCTTTATTTTATTGAAGCAGGTACAACACTTTCAATTTAAGCAAAGTTAGCGGATTACAAGTTTTTTGTTAAGCCGTTGCTGTGGGGTTTATTCAGTTCAAGCAGTTGTTATGGAGGTCCCGCAGCAGTGCCTCCCCTTCCTATCTGTAATCTCTATTTGTCCTTCTCCTTCTTGCAGCTGGGGAATCCCTCTCAAACTTGCGCTTCCTTCCTTCAGGTGGGGCAAAGAGCTGGTCAACCACTGGCCTTGTGTTCACCCCCACAAACTTTCCTACCTGTTCTATCACTGTCTGCAGTGCCAATGGTGCTACGCTGGTGCCTAGTCTTGAGTGGGTTCCTCCGTATTTGTCAAGGTGGTCAACATGAACTGAATATTTATCCCTAGTGCTCCCTTCCTCGTTCCAGAACACTGATACTGATAAAGACTCTCTCATAAAATCGGCCAGCCTTCCTCTATCTCGGCCAACTATCTCTTTCAGCGCCTGTTCTATATCCTGCACTGGCTGGGGCTCAGTCGGGCCGTGAACCTCCTCCTGCTGGGGCACAGTTGGACTGTAGCTGGAGTTAGACCGGGGGTTGGTCGGGCTATAGCTTGTAGAGGGCGGTGAGCTATATCGTGGGGTGGCTGGGCTGTTAACTATGCGGAATGGGCTGCGAATCAGCTGGTGGGATACGGTGTTACCTGGATAGGGAGTTGGAGCTCTCACTAGACCCCCTTGACCTGACTCCTGGCGCCCCTCTTCCTCTGACCCTAGGCTGCTGTATCCTGTCTCTGGTGGGGCACTTACTTCCCCTGGCTCACTGTCGGCCTCTTCCTCTCTCACACTACTGTTTGGAGTGAACTCTTCTAGGGAGTCTGTGTCTGGTTCTTCCTCACCTGAATCATCAGAAATTTCAAAGCGGTAGAGGACTTTTCCTAGGGTCTCTGGCCTATGGTCTCTCACAATCCTAATCTTGGGCAATATTGTTACTCTAACAGGGGGCTCGGGGGGGGCATCTGCAAAAACCTCCAACAACTGCAACAATCTCCTTATGTCCAGGCTATGGTTGCTGTGCAACTGTCTTATGAATATTGCAGCCGCAACTTCTATTATGTGAGTTTGACTTCCGTCTGTTAGCGTGGCGATCCTCCTTCCCTCGCCGAACTCTTCTACCTCAAATTTGTATGTGCGCTTGTCTTGCATCTATTGTGGGCCCATGCCCAGGCGGTCAAAAGAAAACACAACGGCGCACACTCAGTTTTTACAGAAACAACAGCAGATTATAATAAACTGTATTTTGTTCATCACTCTTTGCTCAGGACAATTTCACACATTCAACTTACAGCTAATATTGCAGTTTTTTTACCTATTAACTCGTTCTTCTTCTCTGAAACACACATATATTTTAGGGCAGCCCGTGCTCCCTTTACACAAAATACTATTTTAGTTTTCTCCTTGAAAACTAGATTTCCTCCTTGGAAATTAAAACACTATTTTAGCTTTCTCCTTGAAAACTAGATTTCCTCCTTGGAAATTATTACATGGCCATTCAACTCAGTTTTCTCCTTGAAAACTATTTTAACCGGTTCACAATATTACAAAACGCTTTTTAAGACCAACAGTACAACCCAATCTCTGTCTTGTGTCTCCACTATTCTTTTGAGGATTCAGGTTAGCACCCCTTCCCGGCCTACCCACCGACTCCCACAGTACAGTTCTCCCTAATAATAAGCAAAAGTGCTTACCTTTTTGGGCCCGGAGAACTGCACTGGAGAAGTCTGCTTCACCCGGGACGGAACTGCTTCCCTTGTTGAATCCTTTCAAATCTCGGTAGAACCTCCAGATCTGTCGTGGAAATCATCCACTTCCAAAACCTCCAATCCAACTAGCACTCTGATGTCAAAGACCCGAAGGAGAACACCAAGACGAGAGAAGCTGAAGACTGTTGATCCTTTATTCACCGTATTGCAGTGATAATACAATCCAAACAGAGTCAGGACTGGACCGTCAGGCAATAGAGTGGTGAGTGGCAGCTGCTACCCCGATGAGATCTGATCTGAATGTGCCTGAGCTCTCTCCTTTATACTCTCGGGGGCCTGAGAGGCGTTCCTATCCCCAGGAACGTCACCAGGCCCCTTTTAGCCAATCAGAGCGTTTTGGGACCTGAGATATTGGTGGAAACTCCTCCTCATATAGACATTAAAAAATGTGTGTTGCTAAGCAGAAATGTGTATCCAGGTTCTATGTGTAATCTGTTGCCAGGCAGGGTACGTTTTGATTTGGTTCTATGTGTCACTTCAACATCTGGTTTCACTTCCTCTCTCTGGAAGTCCCTGCTTGTCCTTTTCTGCTAGCCCCTTCTATTTCCACTCTTTGACTTCCAGTAAATGTTTTGCATACCAGCCACTCTTAGCCTTTGACCGTTCCAGTCTCACGACTTCCAGTAAATGTTTGCATAACAGGCAGACTACATGTTCCAGTACATTGTTTGCATAACAGCTGCACAAACTATTTCCAGTACACGTTTGCATAACAGCTGCACAATGACTGCCAGTAAATGTTTGCATATTAAATGGAAGGTCTCCTTAATAGACCAGTACACACACAAGCATTATTATTAACTGTGTCATTATTAAATGTGTCTAGATAATATCACCACACTGCTCAAAATAAAAGACCACTCAATGTCTGAAATGCATTCATGTTTGTTCAGTATATGGTAACGATGTCTGGAATATACAACCAGTAGGTTGCTCCAATTAAATGTATGAAAAATGTCAAAGTACCATGGAATCAGTGCTGAAGTGATGCTTCGGAGTGTCGACTGCACAGACGAGAATTGAAGTTAGGAGTCCAGAGCCCTCTCCAGCACCCAGCCTGTCTGGATTACCTACAGGGAAACTTTGCATAGACAAGAAGTGTTCGTTCAAATTTGTGTTTAACAAATAAATGGCATCAATAAGAGTTTCAAACGTCAGTTATAACTATCGCTTGTTATCACAGCTCCATGTTCAAAGTATACGGTCAATGGTTCATAGCGGTTCACAATTTTGCCTCAGCTAGCCGACAACAAGCCTTTTAATGCTTCGGCTGAAGTTTTTTTTTATCTTAAACGTGACGACCCAAAGACTGTATAAATTGTCAATGGACTAAGCATTACCACAGAGCGTATTTACAAAAGGTTTTTTGACGAGAACATGCTTTGTTGCCCCAGTATGTTTGTGAACTAACGTTAACTTTAGAGCTGTCTGTTCATTGACTCACACCTGGCTAGTATGACCAACGTTAAGCTAACTCATAACGGGAGCACAATGGTTTTCACTAACGTTAACTTTATTCAAGTTAACTAAATGTATGTGTGTGCTTCTGCCATTCGGTCATCATTTTCGACATTAACTTATTTGAGGCGATATGACGCTAACGTAGCCTAACGTTAGTGCCCACTCGATGCTAAATAATGCTAACATCTAGTGCTACGTGAAATAGTAGTGGAATGAATGTCACTTACCTGAAAAAACTGGAACGAAGTCTTCTGAAGGTGTCGGTTAGTAGGCTTCAATTAATAGCTTAGCAAACCATTTTATGTCAGCTTTTTGAATAAAGATGTTCAGAAAGGATGTGGTAACTTTGTGTATAATCATGGCTGAGACGTCAAAGTTTCAGGGTTTCCACTCAGCTGGCCACGTCTGCTGCTGTATGCCTCGAAGTCAGCCGTCAATCAAGCCGACCACGCCCTTAATTATTCATGTATTTTATATCCAAATGTGATCTAAACTAATGACTTAGAAAAAAATTCACCCCCCTCACAGTTGTCAGGCACTGGGAAACTACCGAAAAGTACAATAAAAGTCCATGGGACCAGGCTTTAAAAACATGTATTTACGCTGTGAAAACGGACATTTTAACATGGGAGTCTATGGACATTTGCTCGCTTTTGGGACCAGTCCCTAGCGGATTTGCGATGTATTGCAGTTTTTCGAACTTCCGGGTAGGCTTCATTGTTCAGATTAGAATGTTGCCGCTTGGTTTCCACACAACAAAATTTCGCGTCGCTCTCATTGAGGTTGAATGGAGACGAAATTCCCCTGAAATGAAAGCGAATCGCCGAGGCAGGCAAAACAAAGTTGGCCAAAGTTTAACTTTATTTAAATGAGGACCATTCGAGAACCAATCAGGTCCGCGTCTTTGTGTTTGGAGGCGGGAGTTACAAAAAAGTCTGACCAAGATGGCGGAGACTACCTGAGCTGTAACACAAAGGGTCTGTCTCATTTGTATGTGATTAAAATGTTTCTACACGAACATTGGCACTTGTATCGACACAAATTGTGGTTTATATGCCACACGAACTTAGTCAGAGCACATACACCACTAAATAGACCACTATATATGTTAGTTTAAGCACCCGATCATTTTAGCTAGCTGACAGGCGAAATGCTAGTTTTTGAGGACATTGGATTGCATTGTAAACCTAGCTAGACAGCTAGGCTACATGCTGCAACACAGGTATGAAATATATTATGTCTTATTGACCTTGTTGTTTCTATGAACATGAATTGTTGTTTATAGGCAACATAGTCTTAGTCGAGTCATAAAGACCCCTGGATATCTTCATTAAGTACTTAAACGTTTGAATTAGCTGATTAGCCTAATTAGCTTGCTTGCCACCACTGGCTAGACACATAGACAGTAAAAGAAAGGCTAGACACTGCAGTCAAAAGGTTAGCGGTTTCGCCGTCACGCCCCCGAGGCGAAATTTCGCTGGCCGAAAATCGCGAGGTGTTTCACTGTGTGGAAACACACCGTGAGTCAGACTGTACTGGCTTGCTACCTGTGAACCACACTGGACTAAGGGCATAGCTCAGACTTGTATCATAACTTACGAAACATACATCAACAAGGATTTCATTCTAAATTCATACTTTTGGGAAGATATCAGGCGTGAAAGCGTTCTGTCATTTGATGGGTCTGTTTGCTGTGTCTGAGGGTTGATAGACATGCTATGTTAATGTGTACATCTAGAGCTAGCGCTAACAGTTGGCACAAGCGTTAGCTGGTTATCAACATCTACAGAAAGCGAACTTCAATCTATGGCAAACGACTTTGCTATTGCTTCTATTTATAGTAGGGTGCCCAGATGTCCCAGTTAACTTCACTTGAGCTGAATTCACCTCATTTGTTATATGATACATAAACAATAAAGCTTGAGATGCCCATGTCGTGAACTCTTATTATGTGAGTGTCAGTGCCAGCTTGCTACATTGCCCAAGCAGTGTCCACAACTTTCCAGACTTTTAGTTCTCAATATGAGGGTATAACTCAGCAGCCGACAAGGATTTTTGACAGCACTAGATGCTATGCTTTTACGTCCTGATAACTCGCAGCCAAGAGTTAGCAACATAGAACACACAATCTTTCTGAATGAAAATGCCTAGGTTATGGCTGTTAGCAGTAGCACTAGCTTTTAACTTCTATCAATGACTTTATTCTGATCAGCCAGTCATGCTCACAAAGTTTGATTTTTTTTTTTAGGCAGCAACCAATCAGCGGCTAGGTCCCACCTTGATGGGTGACTGAAGTATTTATTTATTTCATGGCACATTACAAGACCGTGCATATGGAATGTAAATGTCAATGTATATATGTTTTTTACATTTAATCTTTTATTTATTTATGTATTTAACATTTTTATTTATTTAACTATTTATTTAATATTTGATTTATTTATTTCATATTTCATTTATTTATTTAAACTTTTAATTATATATTTCATTTATTGATTTAATTTTGGCACAAAAAAACATTCCATAGATAAAGCGAGACGATTCATAAGGGGGTAAATTCTGGCACGCTATGACGTAGGGTTCGAAACTGCCACGCCTTTTTAGGAGTCTAGCGGGAGGTCCAGTGTCTATGTATTCCTATGGGAGAAATGAACATTTTCTCGGATTATGACCATTCCCTTAGCCCTACATTCAGCGATGTAAGTTATGAACCCATTTTCTACAAGCCACATGTCTTTCTAACATTCCCACATTGAAATTGTATTTTCCAGCGAAATAAATAAAGAGAAAAATGACTTTGTTTGTGGTCTGTCTCTGTCTCCGCTAAGCCCAGGGCTCGTGCAGGCTACCTGTTCTCAAAGCACACTAGACCAGGAACCGTTGCTAAAATAACGTAGCCTACTTTAGGTATAACTATAGTAGCCTACCTTGTAGTTGTTGAACAAACTATTAAGTCTACATTGAAAATGCCCAAATTCTGCTCGGCAATTGGCTGTTCCAACAAAAATGTGTCCGTATTTTCATTCCCAAAAGACGCAGAAAGGTATGTATTTGCTAGATAATAGGTTATCCTAGTTGTTAGTAGTACGAGCATAATGTTACATGACGTAGAAGATGCAGGTACATTACACATTTTTTTGTTGTATTACATAACACCCTAAAATAATGTTATCAACTCCAACTAGAAAAGCATTTCCTGAAGGAAATACAGTGCATGAAAATGCAAAAAATATGATGTAAAATATCATACAGAGTAAAAACAAACTATATTGGTTGCTAGGTAGATGAGGTTTAATATAGTTGGCATGACTGAACAGTTAAATAGGTGGATAGTTTATATAGGTAAATGATTTACTTGGTAGATAAGGTTTAATATAGTTGGAATGATTGAACGGTTAAATAAGTGGATAGTTTAAATGGTTAAATTATTTAGGTAGATAGTTGACGATAACTGACACTTGGAATGGCTCTAATGTTTGCTAGCAGTTATGCTAACTATGTTAACAAAGATAATAATGTTAACCAAGTTACTATGCTAACTAGCATGCTAACAATGTTAAAATGCTAAGTATGTTAACCATGTTACTTAGCTGACTTAGCTCATCATTTTAAGCAGTTTTGCTAAAAATGCTAACTAGCATGCTAACCATGTGACTTAGCTAATCATTTTAAGCAGTTTTGCTTAAAATGCTAACTAGCATGCTAACATGCTAGCATGCTAACTATGCTAACCATGTGACTTAGCTAACTTAGCTAATCATTTTTAACAGTTTTGCTAAAAATGCTAACTAGCATGCTAACATGTTAGCATGCTAACTATGCTAACCATGTGACCTAGCTAACTTAGCTAATCATTTTTAGCAGTTTTGCAAAAAATGCTAACTAACATGCTAACATGCTAACTATGCTAACCATGTGACTTAGCTAACTTAGCTAATAATTTTAAGCAGTTTTGCTAAAAATGCTAACTAGCATGCTAGCATGCTAACCATGCTACTTAGCTAACTTAGCTAACTAGCTACAGTGGGTAGGAGTCATAGTTGATGACAAGTAACAGTTACAATGGCTGAACAGTTGAAAAGTTCAGTAGTTTAAAGGGTTAAATTGTTTAACAGTGAAATATTGTAGTGAGGACTTTTATTTTGAAACAGTTTTTGGCAGAGGAAGCAGTTGAACAGGATGTGTAGTCTTAATAGGGCCAGTTTGTATGCTTAAAGCCTGAGACTGGCAGTTGGTCCAGGTGGCCCGAACACCTGCCATAGGATTCTAATTGCTTAACGGCTCTATTGTGATGTCATCAGCCCATGTTAAGTCTATGGGGAAATTTTGACTAGTTTTTAATTAATAGTTTAAAAAGTATAAAAGTTACAAAGTTGAAAAATACAAAGCCCACATGTCATAAGTAAGACCTACGTAACATAGTTTGAATGAAGTTTCTACGTTAAACGGTTGAAGCTGCATTAAGTGCGTTAGAAGAAGAATAATAACTAGAAAAGCATTTCCTGAAGGAAATACAGTGCATGAAAATGCAAAAATATGATGTAAAATATCATACAGAGTAAAAACAAACTATATTGGTTGCTAAGTAGATGAGGTTTAATATAGTTGGAATGACTGAACAGTTAAATAGGTGGATAGTTTAAATGGTTAAATTATTTAGGTAGATAGTTGACGATAACTGACAGTTGGAATGGCTCTAATGTTTGCTAGCAGTTATGCTAACTATGTTAACAAAGATAATAATGTTAACAAAGTTACTATGCTAACTAGCATGTTAACATGCTAGCATGCTAACTATGCTAACCATGTTACTTAGCTAATCGTTTTTAGTAGTTTTGCTAAACATGCTAGCATGCTAACCATGTGACTTAGCTAACTTAGCTAATCATTTTAAGCAGTTTTGCTAAAAATGCTAATTAGCATGCTAACTATGCTAACCATGTGACTTAGCCAACTTAGCTAATCATTTTTAGCAGTTTTGTTAAAAATGCTAACTAGCATGCTAACATGCTAGCATGCTAACTATGTTAACCATGTTACTTAGCTAACTTAGCTAACTAGCTACAGTGGGTAGGAGTCATAGTTGATGACAAGTAACAGTTACAATGGCTGAACAGTTAAAAAGTTCAGTAGTTTAAAGGGTTAAATTGTTTAACAGTGAAATATTGTAGTGAGGACTTTTATTTTGAAACAGTTTTTGGCAGAGGAAGCAGTTGAACAGGATGTGTAGTCTTAATAGGGCCAGTTTGTATGCTTAAAGCCTGAGACTGGCAGTTGGTCCAGGTGGCCCGAACACCTGCCATAGGATTCTAATTGCTTAACGGCTCTATTGTGATGTCATCAGCCCATGTTAAGTCTATGGGGAAATTTTGACTAGTTTTTAATTAATAGTTTAAAAAGTATAAAAGTTACAAAGTTGAAAAATACAAAGCCCACATGTCCTAAGTAAGACCTACGTAACATAGTTTGAATGAAGTTTCTACGTTAAACGGTTTAAGCTGCATTAACTGCGTTAGAAGAAGAAGAAGAAGAAGAAGAACTAGAAAAGCATTTCCTGAAGGAAATACAGTGCATGAAAATGCAAAAAATATGATGTCAAATATCATACAAAGTAAAAACAAACTATATTGGTTGCTAGGTAGATGAGGTTTAATATAGTTGGAATGACTGAACAGTTAAATAGGTGGATATTTTATATAGGTAAATGATTTACTTGGTAGATAAGGTTTAATATAGTTGGAATGATTGAACGGTTAAATAAGTGGATAGTTTAAATGGTTAAATTGTTTAGGTAGATAACTGACACTTGGAATGGCTCTAATGTTTGCTAGCAGTTATGCTAACTATGTTAAGAAAGATAATAATGTTAACCAAGTCACTATGCTAACTAGCATGCTAACAATGTTAAAATGCTAAGTATGCTAACCATGTGACTTAGCTAACTTAGCTAATCATTTTTAGCAGTTTTGTTAAAAATGCTAACTAGCATGCTAACATGCTAGCATGCTAACTTTGCTAACCATGTGACTTAGCTAACTTAGCTAATCATTTTTAGCAGTTTTGCTAAAAATGCTAACTAGCATGCTAGCATGCTAACTTTGCTAACCATGTGACTTAGCTAACTTAGCTAATCATTTTTAGCAGTTTTGCTAAAATGCTAACTAGCATGCTAACTATGCTAACCATGTGACTTAGCTAACTTAGCTAATCATTTTTAGCAGTTTTGCTAAAAATGCTAACTAGCATGCTAACATGCTAGCATGCTAACTTTGCTAACCATGTGACTTAGCTAACTTAGCTAATCATTTTAAGCAGTTTTGCTAAAAATGCTAACTAGCATGCTAACATGCTAGCATGCTAACTATGCTAACCATGTTACTTTGCTAACTTAGCTAACTAGCTACAGTGGGTAGGAGTCATAGTTGATGACAAGTAACAGTTAAAATGGCTGAACAGTTAAAAAGTTCAGTAGTTTAAAGGGTTAAATTGTTTAGCAGTAAAATATTATAGTGAGGACTTTTATTTTGAAACAGTTTTTGGCAGAGGAAGCAGTTGAACAGGATGTGTAGTCTTAATAGGGCCAGTTTGTATGCTTAAAGCCTGAGACTGGCAGTTGGTCCAGGTGGCCCGAACACCTGCCATAGGATTCTAATTGCTTAACGGCCGTATTGTGATGTCATAATCATAATGTTAAGTCAATGGGGAAATTTTGATTAGTTTTTAATTAATAGTTTAAAAAGTATAAAAGTTACAAAGCTGAAAAATACATAGCACCCATGTCCTAAGTAAGACCTACGTAACATAGTTTGAATGAAGTTTCTACGTTAAACGGTTGAAGCTGCATTAAGTGCGTTAGAAGAAGAAGAAGAATAAGAACTAGAAAAGCATTTCCTGAAGGAAATACAGTGCATGAAAATGCAAAAATATGATGTAAAATATCATACAGAGTAAAAACAAACTATATTGGTTGCTAGGTAGATGAGGTTTAATATAGTTGGAATGACTGAACAGTCAAATAAGTGGATAGTTTAAATGGTTAAATTATTTAGGTAGATAGTTGACGATAACTGAGTTGGAATGGCTAAGTTGGAATGGCTCTAATGTTTGCTAGCAGTTATGCTAACTATGTTAACAAAGATAATAATGTTAACCAAGTTCCAATGCTAACTAGCATGCTAACAATGTTAAAATGCTAAGTATGTTAACCATGTTACTTAGCTGACTTAGTTAATCATTTTAAGTAGTTTTGCTAAAACTGCTAACTAGCATGCTAACATGCTAGCATGCTAACATGCTAGCATGCTAACCATGTGACTTAGCTAACCATTTTTAGCAGTTTTGCTAAAAATGCTAACTAGCATGCTAGCATGCTAACTATGCTAACCATGTGACTTAGCTAACTTAGCTAATCATTTTAAGCAGTTTTGCTAAAAATGCTAACTAGCATGCTAACATGCTAACTATGCTAACCATGTGACTTAGCTAACTTAGCTAATCATTTTTAGCAGTTTTGCTTAAAATGCTAACTAGCATGCTAGCATGCTAACTATGCTAACCATGTGACTTAGCTAACTTAGCTAATCATTTTTAGCAGTTTTGCTTAAAATGCTAACTATGCTAACCATGTGACTTAGCTAATCATTTTTAGTAGTTTTGCTAACATGCTAGCATGCTAACTATGCTAACCATGTGACTTAGCTAACTTAGCTAATCATTTTTAGCAGTTTTGCTAAAAATGCTAACTAGCATGCTAGCATGCTAACTATGCTAACCATGTGACTTAGCTAACTTAGCTAATCATTTTAAGCAGTTTTGCTAAAAATGCTAACTAGCATGCTAGCATGCTAACTATGCTAACCATGTGACTTAGCTAACTTAGCTAATCATTTTAAGCAGTTTTGCTAAAAATGCTAACTAGCATGCTAACATGCTAACTATGCTAACCATGTGACTTAGCTAACTTAGCTAATCATTTTTAGCAGTTTTGCTAACATGCTAGCATGCTAACCATGTGACTTAGCTAACCATTTTTAGCAGTTTTGCTAAAAATGCTAACTAGCATGCTAGCATGCTAACTATGCTAACCATGTGACTTAGCTAACTTAGCTAATCATTTTAAGCAGTTTTGCTAAAAATGCTAACTAGCATGCTAACATGCTAACTATGCTAACCATGTGACTTAGCTAACTTAGCTAATCATTTTTAGCAGTTTTGCTTAAAATGCTAACTAGCATGCTAGCATGCTAACTATGCTAACCATGTGACTTAGCTAACTTAGCTAATCATTTTTAGCAGTTTTGCTTAAAATGCTAACTATGCTAACCATGTGACTTAGCTAATCATTTTTAGTAGTTTTGCTAACATGCTAGCATGCTAACTATGCTAACCATGTGACTTAGCTAACTTAGCTAATCATTTTTAGCAGTTTTGCTTAAAATGCTAACAAGCATGCTAGCATGCTAACTATGCTAACCATGTGACTTAGCTAATCATTTTTAGCAGTTTTGCTAAAAATGCTAACTAGCATGTTAACATGCTAGCATGGTAACTATGCTAACCATGTTACTTAGCTAACTTAGCTAACTAGCTACAGTGGGTAGGAGTCATAGTTGATGACAAGTAACAGTTACAATGGCTGAACCATAGACTGTATATATAGAACTGGACAGTGTGGCTGCATTCTACAGTGTTCTATGGAATTGAAGCCGCCGAGGCGACGCCATCTTGGAAAATTTGGAGCCAATTTGAAGTGCGGCTGCGCAGCAAAAGTTGAAGCATGCGCAGTGAAGAGGAGTCGCGGTCAGGCACGCCCACTCAGTTGCCACTCAGCGAGTTAAACACGCCCCTTGTCAAGTGAAACCCGCCCCCTTCTCCTTTCCACAACGCAGGTCGACTCGGCGCCGAAGGCTAGCTGGCTGGATGAATTTTACGGCTGTGACTGAGTTAGCTAAACAGTACAAACAACAATCGGTTTGTTCTTGTCTGGTAAGTGTTGCGTATCAACTGAAACGTTTTTTTTGTCTATTGGTGTTCTTAAATACGTCTAAGAGAGCTTATTATGTTGATTATAGACTGTGACAATTTAGTATGGTGAATACTAATGAGCTAACAACAGAAATGCGGACAGCGAATTACATGCTAACGTTAGCAGCTACATTAACGTTACCGGGAGGCTAAGTTAGTCATTGAAGTGAAGATTAGCACACAGCTCCCTTAACAGTCGATGCATGATATACTTGGTTTTATTAGTTGTTGCTGTTTTCAAATATCATGTATGCTATCTCAACATGGAGTAACCATTGACTGTACATGGGGATTAATAACACTAGACAGTCAGTACAGTATATGATGTGATAAAGCAATGGTATGATGTGATAAAGCAACGCAAGTTAACGTTAACGTAATGTGAAGCATGGACCTCATCAACCTCGTGTTAATGTAACTACTAGCCATTTTTTCTAACGTTAACGACACCTCTGTTAGAGCTACTTCTGTGATGGTAGGTCGGTAGCATAGACTGTAAAAAATAGATCGGTAGGTCAGTAGTTGTAGACCGCATAAGTGAATGATCGATAAATGAAACGCCTGCATTAAACACTAGCTGCTACGCCAAGAACCAGTCACTTCCCAGGGATATCGGTGAACATTTGAGAAAGACCTTAGTTTGTCATCTAACGTCCATGATCAGTCATACTGATAACGTTATTTTTCAAGCTGACGCAAGTTAATAACATTCACACCGCATATTTAAATGTGTAGTTAACATTATAGGTAGGCTGTGAAGTTTATTGCACACATATATTTAATTAATTGGTATTACTAGTGGTGTTGAGTGCCTGATTAGATGCTTTGTAATGTTGTAAAATTGTCTGACTAACTTTATTGTAACTTTCCTTTTTGCAGGTAAGATATGGGTGATGACTGAATGTACTGGAGGTGGCGGCAAGGTGGTCTCCATGGTCTACATTAGTCTGCAAGCAAGGGAATGCCTACGTGAAGATGTTTGGCTGGGGTGGTCTGAGGTGGCATGTCCTCCCCCTTTCTCCAAGTACCCTGACATCCATCTCCCTGACATCATCACCCACCGTCACTGGATCAACCTGAAGCCCCTTATACATGGGACATGGCACAGCACCACTACGTTCTGAAAACACATGACTTTCAATAACTTGCATGGCACCAAGAAAGGTCTGCCTCTGCTCTGAACCTTCTGTTAATGTGACATCATTTATACTTGAGGCTGTACACATCCCTTTGTTTCTATTTTCTTTATTGATGTCACCCAAACTTCAACTTTCTGTATGCCCCTGAACTCACACAAATTGTAAATTGCAATGCGCCATTTAACTAGTGGTGTAGTCGAGTTAGTTAGTTGTAGTGGTGGGTATACTGTGAGCAACCCCAAATGTTATTAAATACATATCCTTGCCTATTTTAAATGGGTTTACTGTGTAGTCCTGTGTATCACGTAGACTATACCACGGTCATTTAACTGCCTTGGTATTTAAGTCAGAGGCCATTGCTTAGTATTTAACTGTAGCCTACACAAAGATGTAGATGTTACAAGAATGTTAATATCAGAATAATTATTGGTTGATACTAAATCAATATTGAATGTTTTTTATTTCTTTTGTGTGATCTATCATTCAGAATGCTGCAACATGCCACAATCAGCCAAAGAGGACACATCGTAACTCCTCTCCTAGTTACTCTCCATTGGCTCCCTACAGTAGACAGAATTAAATTTAAATCTCTCACTTTGGCCTATAGGACATTGACTGGATCTGCTCCTTGTTATTTTAATTCAATGATCAAGATATACATCCCCAACCGCCCACTGTGGTCTTCTGATGAACTTCTGTTGTGTCGACCAGTCTTAAACGCTAGGTCAAATTCAAGACTCTTTTCCTCAGTGGTACCATGTTGGTGGAATGAGTTGCCCAGTGCTCTTCGTTCTTGTGATAGTTTTTGGTCTTTTAAGCACTTCTTATACATTATGGTTTGTATGCAGTAGTACTGTTTTATTTTCATTATAGGCTGTTGATTAATTTGACATTGTTTATTATTGATATTCTCCTTAATGTAGTCTTACCATGTTATTGTTATTATATTATTGATTGAATGGGCATTATTATTTATTATTGCTTTCCCCCCTCATTGTTTATTTCATTAGGCTATTGATTGATCCCTGTTTTAAGTATTATATTGTTTTGTATTTGTTAAGGGTAACCATAACCATCATAATGTGGTATTTTCTTATGCACTTGAAACAAAGAATAAAAATGTTTCTTTAAACGTAGTACCACTTTAAACACATCACACACTGAACAGCAAAGTAGCTTCCTGATTATGTGTAAAATGTTTAGAGTATCCTGTCCTGATGTAGTAGGTCCATGTTCTCATATTTTTACAGCTGACATGAAGGCTGCAGTATTACATTTTTGATTTATAATGGAGCACCCTCTCTGGTGAAAGACGAGCAAGCCTGTGGTAGAGGCATACGATTACAGACATATTGAGAGCCTATCAATGAGTTGTCACAGTTTTCAATTTAGACGTATTATTTTGAAATGATGTACGTCTACGGGAGGATTTCTAATGCAAAATGCTTCTCCAGCAGTGCAATCGCAGGTAACAACGATACCTTAACGCATTTTCAGATACCACTGTTCTGAGCATACTAAGCAAATTGGCCATTTGTAACTTTGAATCCCTCCTCACGTTAAGCTATGGTCCAATAATGTGTTCACTAAAACACAAGTAACGTTATTTGTCGGGCTGATTCATGAATGGGCATACCGAGGTTGTCGAGGTTGTGTAAATGATGGTGACTGGCTAACGTCACTTCGGATCAATATAGCAGAGCCCTTTTACTTTACCTATCAACTGGCTAATGCTAGCATGATGTAGCATGCTATGAGCTAATATACTTAGCATCTACGAAAGAACAGAACATATATTTTTTCACAAAGAATCTGTCACAACTAACAACGATGTCTCCTACCAGCAACTACACAATGTATGACTATCAATATGTATTTAGTCAGACTGTGATAAGATATAGCCTAATGATAATAACAGCAACACTTATTTAGGTTAGATTATGTGTCGAAATCAGGTGTTAAAATAAGTGAGCGATGACGCGGTAGTGTCTGCAGCCAGCTGTCAATCATAGGTGTAAACACGCCCTTTTAGATTTGTTAATATAACATTAAAAAAAATAATTTCAGCGAGAAAAGAAAAATTGTGTGTATTGAAGCATCTTGAAAACTATTTTTTCGAATAAAAAGTTGTTGATACAAAAATAGTTTTAGATGAGAAAAGTGACACGGAAAGTTGGCTACTTGGCCATTGAAATACATGGGGATGGGCGGAGTTACACATTGTACTGCAGCCAGCCACCAGGGGGCTCTGGACTAACGCTCGCATCACTCTTAACAGACGGCACACTGTCCAGTTCTATATATACAGTCTATGGGCTGAACAGTTAAAAAGTTCAGTAGTTTAAAGGGTTGAATTGTTTAACAGTAAAATATTATAGTGAGGACTTTTATTTTGAAACAGTTTTTGGCAGAGGAAGCAGTTGAACAGGATGTGTAGTCTTAATAGGGCCAGTTTGTATGCTTAAAGCCTGAGACTGGCAGTTGGTCCAGGTGGCCCGAACACCTGCCATAGGATTCTAATTGCTTAACGGCTCTATTGTGATGTCATCAGCCCATGTTAAGTCTATGGGGACATTTTGAACAGTTTTTAATTAATAGTTTAAAAAGTATAAAAGTTACAAAGCTGAAAAATACATAGCACCCATGTCCTAAGTAAGACCTACGTAACATAGTTTGAATGAAGTTTCTACGTTAAACGGTTGAAGCTGCATTAAACGCGTTAGAAGAAGAAGAATAAGAAGAAGCCTAGGAAGAACAGTACAGTGCATTTTCATGCACTGTAATAAGAAGAAGCCTAGGAAGAACAGTACAGTGCATTTTCATGCACTGTAATAAGAAGAAGCCTAGGAAGAACAGTACAGTGCATTTTCATGCACTGTAAAAAGCCTTGGAATAACAGTACAGTGCATTTTCATGCACTGTAATAAGAAGAAGCCTAGGAAGAACAGTACAGTGCATTTTCATGCACTGTAACAAGTACGTCCTAGTTGTTAACATTACATAGTTTACACATATTGTAATTGTGAATCAATAATGCCAGCCAAACCTACTGGCAGAATAGCAATGTTACAATCAGCATGAAAGGTACTCATACTCATACAACATAATTTGTATGAGTATGAGTACCGGGTACAGCAGGATGTTAAAGTGTGTGTGTATCAGCTCATTTTCAAAGGGCATTCCACATGTCTTAAATGAAGTACAAAGACTAGTAAAAAAAGAAAATTTGTTTATACCATTTTATTGAACTACTAGGAGAAAGAGGTGGCTTATTAATATCA
Source organism: Alosa sapidissima (assembly GCF_018492685.1). Taxonomy (NCBI): domain Eukaryota; kingdom Metazoa; phylum Chordata; class Actinopteri; order Clupeiformes; family Clupeidae; genus Alosa; species Alosa sapidissima. The sequence goes on from NC_055966.1 coordinate 3,346,841, forward strand.
GGCGCACCGATCTCTCCATAGGGAGGGAAAGTGAAAACCAGCGCCCCAAGTGGTTGCGTTCCTATCGAAGAGCAGCTCCAATGTTAAGTCCCATAGACCTATTTTTTTTTTAAATATTGTGAAGCCAAATCAGCGATGTTATCCACCAAAAATATTTTTTAGTGTCTATACAGTAATAATCTTCTAACAGTGAAAATATCATGACCCTATTTTGCCTTATTTAAAGAAATCGAAATTGCTCCTTTTGTTTCATAAACAAATTACAAAAGAAGTCACGTGACTTTACCCTTCGACGTTACTCAGGGTAGCATGGTTTGTTTATTAGCCTGGTTAGCATTGACACTTAACACTTACTGCCAGCTCTTCATGTGAGTAGAAGCACAACACCAGTTATCCAGACATAAAGGTTATCACCACGCGGTTTACATCACGTTCCGTTATTACAAAAATGTGTTAAGCCAGTTTAGCAAATTGCCGTATTGATCAGTTAGAGATAAGCGCCCAAACCTGTGACGTCACATGCAACTGTAGTTCATTATCACCATGTTACGACAAAAACTCAAAACAATTCAATTGATCCTAAAAATAAGGTAAGACCACTTGAATCAATAGAGGTGACCCCAGTGCCTAGCATATGGAAGGCATTAAATTAAGATCCCAATGTGCACCGAGATATATTTTTTCTAAAAAAAAATCCCATCCACTCCGCTAAACTCTAGGAACGCAACCACTAGATTGCGATGAGATTACTTTCCCTCTCTATTCATCTGCCCCAAGCCACTCTCAGAAAAGGCGGTTATGGAGTCTGCGAGATTCATTTTGAACCGGACATGATTTACCAAATGGTACAGTCTTATTTGATTTTCAGGTTGTCAACTACATCACAGTTCACCTAAATAACCATAACAATACATCATGAAGGAAAGGTTCTTTCTGATGATAATGTATTTTGCAGCAACAAAGAAAGCGTCTAACTGACAATGCTGTGCCAACCCTGATTAACTGCCCTAACCCGCCTCCATCGAGTCATGGTAGACACCGTGTCTTGGAAAGATTTGAAAATACTGGTAGGTATTGCCCATATGTATAGTTGGACAGCACAAAATAGCAGCAGCTGAAGTGCAGGTCGTCTTCATCTTTTAGGTGTCGAAAGGTTGAAGTGTCTAGTAGCTAGGATGCAATTCATGAAAATTGGGCACTTCTGGATAAGTTTTTGATTTTTGGAAGGGTGTTAGGTATAGGCCTAAGGTTTTCAAAAATCCATGCATACAAGTTGGGTGGCCCCCCTAGTGGCAGTTATCCTTAAAATCCAAAATGGCCCCCGCCAAAAAGAAAAAAGGTTATCTCAGCTTCCTTTAGTCTTAAATTGTTGTATAATGCATTTTCTCTACTTTGTTTGATACAAGGGATCCAATTTTGATATGTTCTGCTTATTTTAAGTCCATTTCCATGTAGTATTATAGCCATATTTAGCTCATAAACTGTCAATATCTGAAAAAGTCACATTGAAATACTCAGGTCCCTAGACCCATATTTTACCTCCAAGGTATGCCTTTCTTTGTTGATTGGACAGGTCATTATCACTATAGTGTCAAAAATCACATGTTGTGACCAAAAGGACCATTGTTGAGACCTTAAATAAACACAAATTCAGAACTATGCCACAGTGAAAAGTTACAGTATATTAGGCTTTTCACCATGTTAAGGATCAATATTATATTTTAGTCAAATAACACAAAAAAACAAAAACAATTCATTCTTAAACCATAGACTTTCTAATTACAGCCTCCCTCACACTTGCACAATGTGGTACAGCAAAGTCCAGCTCAGTGGCACTTACAGTTGCACATACAGGCAACCACACAGCCAGTTGAGTGAGCATCCCTTGCTGGCATCTTCCAGATCTGTCACATATTCCTTCCCAGCTATAGTAACAGCATCAGGATCTGTAACAAAATGAGTATGAAGAGACAGATGAAGTGAATGTCCGAGTGGAAGAACACCTAGAAGAAATAGAAACAGAAACAATCAAGGAAGCAGTGAAAGTAAGGTGGTTTTACATTAAGGTCTAATATACAACCCCAAAACAGAACAAGTTGGGACATTGTGTAAAATGTGAATGAAAATAGAATGTAATAATCTGCAAATCTCTTTAAATTATCTTTTGAATCATGTTGCTGGCATCAAATTGAACATGAACATATATTTGTGGTTATGGTTATGCTTTTGTCAAAAGCGTCATACATACAAAACAATAAAATACTTAAATTAAACAGGGAACAGAATGAGATGTTGGTCAGACTATAATAAGGACAATAGTAATAATAAACAATGTTAATTCAGTCAATAGCATATTGAAATAAACAATGAAAATGAGGGAAAATAGCAATAATAAACAATATTGTCCATTCAATCAATAATATAATAATAGCATGGTAGGATTACATTAAGGAAAATAACATTAAACAACAATGTGAAATTAATCAACAGCCTAATGATAATCTATTTTCTTTATACGTTAACGTTAGACCACTAAGTTAGTGCTAATGGGGGAAAAAAAACTTTAATGGGAGCTCTCCGGTTTGCGGATCTTCGCTTTTCTTTAAACCGTATCTTTGATCTTGCACTCGTATGATATGGATCTGCGTGATTAAACCGTGCTTATTCAACGTTAATATCTAGCTAATTTACCACAGATAGATTTAACCGAAGATTTGCTAATCTAACACTAGGCTACTCCAGATGTTATTTTTAATGGCGAAACAGTTGAACTAGCTGTGTAATACGCTTATACATTTTCTAACTAAAACTGATACAAGTATAACCTTCACATACATAATTTTCAACATTAGTTTGTGATATAAACTGTTACTTTCCTCGACAACCAACTGCTTCATCAACTCACGTTTTCTCGGACACGCATGGTTCTCTGCTGGCTTCAACGGCTTCAACGTCGTCACTGACCACTTGTCTTTTTCTTTCCGCGGGCACGAATTCATGGCTTAACGGCTTCAACGTCGTCACTGACCACGCCCTTTTAGGAGTCCGGAACTAGTGCCACTTTGTTCCATAGAGCTGCACAGTCCCGCCCACAGCCCATGCCGGAAGTAAAAATTCAATGCAATTTCTCCATTGACAATTGCGGTAAAAGCCATAAAAACTTAACTGCACGTGGTAGACTTAAAACCAGCTACGGCTGTACTAAGCGATTGTATATGCTCATATAGACGCCAAGAGTTCATGGGGCACTAACCTTGTTTTGAGATAAATGCCTTTTATTCGCGATCTCTTGGATAAGTACTTCATTACCCACAATCCTGAACAATCCCACAGTGATGCCTCTGATTGGTGGAAAGGCTGTTATGGTCATAGTTTGAAACTTTCTTAGCGAAAAATATTGACAAAGATGGCGGAGTCTTTACTGCCTATGGCGAAAATCTTAATGTGATTAAAAACTTTCTTGACGAATATTGGTACTTGTATCAACAAGGATTGTGGTTTATACATCACACAAACTTAGTCAGGGCCAATACACTATCAAATAGACCACTGTAAATGTTAGTTTAAACACTCAAACTTTTCAGGTAGCCGACAGGTTAACCTTTAGCATTTCCGACATTGTATCAAAGATCCTTGATTACTAGCAAGATAGAGCAACGTAATTCGTTACTATGGGAGCAAAACGAGACAGTTCCGGTCTGCATAAGTGGGAGTGTCACCCTACGTCACTAAATAAACTTTCTCTCTTAATAAGCAATAAGAACAAATAACATAATTGTGTTCACAGTATTATTGTATATAATCGTTAAAAACACTAAAAAATTACACTTTTAGGCTTGAACTGATCCCAAACACTTACAGATTATGACAAAATTTTCCAAAAAACCCTCAACAAATCCAGAAAGACATAATGACCAATTTATTGGTAAAATTCCACAAATCTCCATTGACATTAGTGCAGCGAGGATTTACTGTGGTCTGCATAAAGGGGGATTTTCCCCCCTCCCCCTTGCAATAATCGAACACGGAAATTGTCGAACGTTTGCGCCTCTCAATCCGCTTGTTGTCACTCCCCGATGTGAGTCGCTACCGGATGTGAGTCGCGCATGCGTCACTTTGCTACTTTGCGACTACCAGTGGTGTTAGCCACAGAATAATGACATTAGCCTACTGTATTATTTAACGGCATGATCTCTAATGTCAGTTCTAGATTAGAGGCTGAAGTAGCCTACTAGCGAGAGACTTCTGTAATATCAATAAAAATTGACCTACATAATGAAGTTTGTTCACTGCTGGCAAGTAAGCAAGTAGCTGCTAGGCTAAGTAAGCAATCAAGCACAACAAAGGCTGTCACTTGAATGGCGTTTGCTAACGTTAGCAATTAAACAATCTTAGATAGCTAAAATGTTTTTTAAACAGAAAAGTGAATTATTTTATGGATTTCAGTCGGATCCCTTGGCGTTATGCCGTAAAACCTATCAATCTGAGCATGCGTGACTCACATCGGGTAGCGACTCACATCGGGGAGTGACAATGTCATTACATAATGCAGCTAACATTGCTGCAACACAGGTATGAAATATATTATGTTTTAGTGAGTGTCCAAAGGGGTGAAAGCCACTTTAAATCGGGTCACATTATTGACTGTTGTGTGTCCGAGAGTCAGTTTGTGGGTTTTGTAAGGGCCAGCATGAGGGACAAGACCTACAAAGTTGTGGTGAGTTAAGCAGGGAGGTTGGTAACGTTAATGCTGCTAGCAGTGCTAGTTAACATTAGATAGGCTACTGTAGCCTTCATACTGTATGATTCATATCAATCATTAACCTAGGAATACTTCTTAATACATTTAATGAACATTTTGTGTAATTCACGGCAAATTAATAAACTGAATATGGTGGTCCAAGAGCAGACCATGCACCAGTCCATGCATCAGACCTACAAAGTTGTGGTGAGTTAAGCAGAGAGGTTGGTAACGTCAATGCTGCTAGCAGTGCTAGTGAACTTTAGCTAGGCTACTGTAGCCTTCATACTGTATGATTCATATCAATCATTAACCTAGGAATACTATTAAAGCAACACCAAAGAATTGTCCCTCTGTCGCACGCATGCTATTTGTTTATCCAGCACAGGCTTTGCAAATAACAATGTCCACAGACAAGGTAGAATATTTTGCATGACTTATAAAAGTACGATGTATTGCGACATCAGATGCAAGTCAAATTTGTAGTTTCTTATGTCTCATTCCATCGAACTACAGATCCGCTACCCGATCTGGCAAACTTACATAGTGCGGTTATAGCCAATAGAGGGCCGCGAAGCAAATGCAGAATTGCCGTTCACCCTGTTACGAGTTGATGAACCACTGAAACGATTTTGGAAAGATTATTTTAAGGTATAAAAAACTCTTTGGTGTTGCTTTAATAAACTGAATATGGTGGTCCAAGCGCAGACCATGCACCAGTCCATGCATCAGCCTGACTGAGCAGTGATGACAGCATAGGATGTCAGGTAACGTTACGAAGCACTGCACCATGTTGCGAACGTTAATATTAACCGCTTTCACACACACACAATATAAAATACACAATGATAAATATAAAATTCAATATCAAAACACTATTATTTACACGATTACTCCTGAAATAACTGCACATTCACTATATAAAAATCACTGTTTGGAGGAAAGGGTTCGTGTGCTGTCGCCGGTTGGAAATGGTTTAAATGGCAAAATAAATTGCGCCGATTTTGCCTATATTATTCAGTGAGGCGCGGTGGTTTATGGGATGAGTAGTTCCTTCGCTCAGAAATGAAAATATGTACACAGTCTTGTACCTTTGCCTTTTTTTGGATTTTCTCTTTGTTTTTTCACTCGAAATGATATGTTGTATGCTTATGAGTTATGCCATAGCTGGTTAGCCTAAGACATGCTGTAAAACTCTTTAGATACGGATTTTTCCAAACGTCAATGGGACAAATGAATAGGAAATTTACTTCCGGAAACTAAGCTCTCTCTCGGAGGGGCGGGACTGTGATGCTAATTTGTGTAATTGAACTAATTAGCATAAATTAGCATAATAGCCTATATTGATCATATTATAAGAGCTGCTTGGCCAAAATGGACAATGTTAGTATGTTTTTAGGGGTTACTGGAGATGCTGAGTCCATATCTGACATTTTCAAGATTCAAAATCACTATTTAAACTTGGTCACATTTTACTGTTATTAAGCTGATTTTGCTGAGTTTTTTTGGTACAATTTAGACAGATTTTTGGAGGATAGGGCTGTAGCGATATACAGTAGGGCTGTAACGATACACCAACCTAACAATTCGATTCGTATCACGATTTTTTGACCCACGGTTTGATACAAACCTCGATTTTTCTTTTTTTGGAGGGGGGGCTAGACATTTCAATAGCCTACCTTAGAATACCAGAGGATTACAATGTAATATATCTGTATTATTTTATATCCTGATATAAAAAGAGAGAATACTGAATGTCTGATATTTATGACAGCACAGCGCAGATTAGCCTATAGCTTAGGCCTATTATTTCTATTACAACTCTACCACATTCAGCTGTCTGGTTGAAGCCTGGAAATATTGTAAACAAAGTAGCATAGTTGGCTAGCTTATCCTAGTCTACTGATTGGACTGTTCAGTTTCCTCATGTGTGTTTAAGGTAATACTGTTCTCCTTGGGACAAGCCTTTTGGGAAACATTGGTATTGAGATGATCATTCAGTTCTCCCAGAATCCCCAGCGCGAAACATCGTGGGAATCTCAAGCACAGTCCAGCACGCTGGCGTTGCACAGCTCCCCCAGCAAGCCATTGCCATCCTCGGCGCGGGCGTTCCCACATTCAGTCCAGCAATTAGTCTCTGGCACTGCCACACAGCAGGTGGGGTGCACACACCGCAAGAGCCCTACTCACCCTGGGGAACCACAACCACTAGCGGCCCAATGCGGGGCGTGCTAGCGGTCACCTGGTCTGTCGCCTCTCGTCCCCAGCTCCCTTTAGAGAACACCCTCAGGTCGCACTTTCGCAGTGTGCACCACCGCAACGTTCCTCCAACACCTGGCGGGGCCTAGCCTCCACTGCCACAGACTCCCCGGCGCTGAGCACCGTAACTGGCACTGCACCTCCGATGCTCCACTCCGTCGTCTCGCCAGTCGGGGCAGCAGACTCCAGTTCCATCACAGCCGGACCACGCTGTGCAATCAGGCTACAGCTACCGACGTTGGCGTCCCTCCTCTGCTGCCTTGTCGCAGAGCTGTCCTCCGCTGTTCCGGCCGCTCCACACCGCCACGATCGCGCCAAGGCCTAAACCTTCTCTCTGGCTCGTGCCATCGGATTTCACACAACAAACTTTTTTTCCCCCTTTATTTTCTAAAGAGCACCGGTGAACAGGCCGACTCGAACAGGCTCCGCCAACCGTCCGTCCTCAAGGCACCACCTCCTTGCCGCTCCACCTCTGCTCTGCTACGCAGCCAGGGCCACCACCAACTCCAGCCTAAAGCTGTCCGGCGGGGGCAGGGGCTCAAGGTCTGAAGGCCTCTGTAAGCTTTTCAGTACCCCTTAAGAGTTCTCTTCGGATCCTTTTGCTTGGGCCTCCACCTAGCGGTGAGCATGGACGGATTATGAACTTTCGGGCCCCTGGGCCCAGATGTATTAAGGGCTCCCCATTAATTGTCACATATGTGGAAGGGGGGTTTGGGGGTCCTTCCTCAGAAATGTTTTAATTTGTTTGATGTGATTTCCTGTATTCTGGTGCATTTTGGGGATGGCCAATACTAAATTCAATCAGATTCATAGCCTACATCCTGATGTGTTGATATTGAGGCAATGATTTCATGCAAAGGCTTGGGCTTCAGGGTCCCCTGACCCCTTGGGCCCCTGGGCCTGGCCCAGTAGGCCCGTGCAGTAATTCATCCCTGGCGGTGAGGTCTTGCTCCTCCATGGAAAACGTGCCCATCTACAGGTGCTGCATTGGACCGTCCTGATCCACCGGCTGTGGATATAACCGCGTTTGGAGGGAGTTAGAAGACAGGTATGAAGAAAGGAGAGGAACTTGCCCACCCTTGATTCTGTCCTGTCCTGTTGCTCCTCCTGATTTGTTAGATGTTATCAGCTGTAACTGCAAAGCTGGGTTAAAACTGTGTATATGTAACGGATAGCTGCTGGCTAGCTAGCTGGCATCCGTTACACTTGCCCCTGGGTTGAGAGGTGGAAGCGCTCGGGCGCCATGACGCCTGTTGTAAGCTCGCCTGTAGCCTTCCTTGGCTCTGGCGTCGCCTGTCTGACCGTTTGGAAGTCCAGCCACTTGGGAGACAGGACCGTGTCGAGTGTGGGCACCGTTGTCTTAAAGGGGTGATAGAATGATGATATAGGGTATTTTGTGCTGGTCCTTAAGGTCTCTGAATAGGGTGTGTAACATTGGTTGGGCTGAAAATGGCATATGTGCTGTTCTATGCGCCCTAATGCAAGCCTGGTTAAAAGCCCTAGAATGAAACGAGAGGTTTTCTTCCTTTTATGGTATGCTCATGAATATTTAGATGACCTGCGTGCTGATTGGTTGGTTTACAACGAGCGAAGCTCCGGAGCAAAGACGCAAACATGGCCGACAGCACTCACTGAAACAGCCAAGGTGGAAATACTATGGAGACATAGGTGTTGAACAGCATATTTGAGCCTGAATCAGAGGAAGAATCTGAAATAGAGGAGCAACCAGTCGCCCATAGATTGGAAATGACTACTTCAGAGTGGTAAGTTTTGTCATTTACTTGAGTTTGCCACACGTAGCCCAGTTAGCTAGCTGTAATACTCGCACGTTAGTGTCGTAGACTAAGCTAAACATTGTATTAGGTTAGTTTTTGGCATTGTAAGCAACAGAAGTTATTCATTTGCACACAAACAAATGTTTTACAACTTGTACCCTTGTGCAATTTTTGTCAAGATGTCCAGTTAGAAACTAGCTGAAAAGTTTGTAGCCCGTCGTGGGCAGTTCAGGCTATGCTGTAGTGAAAGGAGTGCTGCTTGCAATGAAAGTACTCGTTTTAGTCAGTAAGTATATTCTCCTGGTGAATAGGTCATCTGATTAGGAGTTACATACATTATTGTAGTGGTAATATGCGATCTTACAACAGGACGTCCAGTTAGCTGGGCAGGAGCTCTGTGCAGTTCGTAGGCTATAACGTTATTGCTGAAGTGAAACGAGTAGCCTACTGCTCGCGTCAATGAAAATATTACGTTTGTGTCAGTAGGTCTAATGTACTCGTGTAACTACTATCCTGCTGATTAAGTCATCTGATTATCGAGATTTTTACGTTCTTTCCATGTAGTAATGTATGATCTTACAACGGGACGTCCAGTTAGCTGGGCAGGAGCTCTGTGCAGTTTGTAGCCTATGGCTGAAGTGAAAGGTCAACGAAAATATTACTAGGCCAATTTGTGTAAATTCAAAAACACTTATTTATCCCCAAGGGGCAATTTACATAGTAGGCTACTTAAAATACAGTAGGTACAGTCAGTGTAATGTAATCTTGTAACTATCCTTTTTTTTATTTTTTTTTATTTGCAAACATCATTGACATTACAGAAAATGCAACACTACGACATGCACAAGAATACTACATACGACAAACAGATGTACATTACATAAACACATACTGTAACTTAACAAAACATCACATTGACTTGGCTTCCATAAACATAACACAACATAACATTAATAACAGAAAGGCTAAGGATGATTTGCGTCCAGGATGATTACAGATATGATTATCAGGGATGAAATCTTGTAACTATCCTGCTGACATCTGATTGAGATTATTACCTTCTTTCCCTGTAGTAGCCTAATATGTGATCTTACAACTCTGGTAACTAAAACTGGAGACATTTGCTACTTTGTGCTACCTGCTCATTCAAAATTACGAAATAACAGCAGGGAAATTATGTTTGTTTTTACAGGTTATTAAAAGAATGACCCAGGTTCCTGAGGAGCTGACCTGAACGACCATCATGGCCTCAATCTGTTGTGCCTCTATATTCTTTGCAAAAGGCAATGAATATTTACAGAGCTGACCATGGCCGTTTGGGAATCAGAGGAATGGAAAGGCGAGGACAATCTGATACAAGTGTTAGCAGTTACAGTATATAAATAAAATATTTTTAACCAATACACATTCATTATTGGTTCATCATATTGCAAAAACACAGTTTGATCAACACCACAAAATGATAAACTTTATTTTTTTTTTCAACAATCGTCCAGTGATACTCTGATGTAAAATATTAAAAAATAAATAGTAAAAAAAAATTTGCTTTTCCACCCTGTTCTCGTTGCAGGCAATGAAGTGACTTGGCCTACAGGTCTTTTGTGAGCAGGAGCTGGGGTTTCCTTAGAAGAAACGTCCGTGTCATGATCCCCTTGTGTGTGGTGCTACGCATATGGATGGAACTTCCGGATACTTCAGGGCAGTACGTTGGATTCAGACCCCTTTTCGACTGAACCGCGTGACACATGTTCAGCAACAGCATCCTCCATGGAAGGTCTGTCTAGCTGAGCACACAAGTCCTGGGACACAGGAATCCACTGGACGGCATCCCAATAAGGAAGAGGGTCTTTGATGATCTCGAAGAGGACAAGAAAAAGGACTTATATTGGATACTGTAATACAGTGCATTGTAGGCTGTATACTGTACAATAAACAAATTGTATGGCCCTGAACATTGTGCTTTGTTTATATATATAATTATGTTGATGATTTTGACACCAGTAGCACAAGACAGCCTGTTATGTGTGAATCGATAAGTTCTTTTTAGTGCCTATACTGTTGCACATTTTGATTTGTTGTTTGTAATAAAAACATATATTTTATTAAACTTACAAATTGTTTGGCAAGTCTGTACATAGTTTCTCCTTGGCTGTCTTCTGTTGTGGGGACTCAGCATTGTCATTGAAGTGCATGGCTGCTAGATAAAACCTAAACCAAACAACAGAAATGTTGTAACACAAGTGAAAGTCACTTTTGCATGCACACACCAAGCTGTTAACTCACAGCAAAAGCATTTGCTAATATTCTAAGCTCCGCAAGATGCCACACTTAGAGCATCTGTTTGGCATGCTGCCGTTCTTGTAATGTTCTAAAATAAGAACGTGCAAATAAATCCATTGTATCTAGACAACACGGTTTTTAACATATCGACTAGATATCATTTGAATTGATAACGTGAAGTTGTTTTCACTTCTGACGTCAAAAACGTATGTGTTATATGGGTATGGGTTATATTACAGCTTAGCAACCAAACTATCGTGTTACTCAGCTTCAGTTAGCTACTGTATCTTGCTGAGAACATAATCTGTCAGAGATCTCGACAAACATGCATAGTAAAATGTAGGTTAACATGACAACACATGTTTTATCCGAATGACACACAGGAAAATTAAATAGCCTTGCCAATTAACTAAATCACACATTCTACTTGCTAGATACACGTTAGCATGGCTAATAACTGCTTAGCGACAAAATAATACTTACAGCATGCGGTTATGATGACCTTACGGTCGGAACAGCCCCTCGTTTCAGTAACAGCAGCTTAGCAAATCGTGCTTAACTGTACAAGGTTTTGAAAACTGCCTTCGGTGAAATGTTTTGCAAATTAATAACGGAGTGTCGAACTTTGCAGTGATCTTCTTCTGGTAGAAAAACATTATCCATGCCCCTCGAACTTTTGAATCCTTGGGAAGACTATGGAAAGTCTCAGCTTTCTTTGTAGCCTAAGTTTCAACCTGGAACACTGCATTTACGACCGTGGCTCATTTTCGATATCCTTGAAGAACTGTCTGCTTTATAATTCCTGTGGAAGTAAACGAGCAGGCAGCTAAACTAGTGTTTGTCTCATCTTCGCTCTCCATTCACGTTCCTGGGCTCAGAGCACCAGTGGGCTGGTCTGTATGTAAATTTTGAGGCGTGACAAATGTACAGGCCAGAGCCAAATAAGGTACCACCTGCGAGTTTGCGTAAACTCGCAGCTTCGTTTGGATTCGCCCGTTTTATGGCGAGAGTTTCGAATTGTGAGATTTGCATAGGAAGGAGGTGTCGGTGGGGTTTTGAAGTTCTCTGTATGTCCATTTCACCCACTGAACTATCACTATTCATCTATGACAAAGTAAACTCGGTTTTGCATTCTATGACCCCTTTAATCTGGTGACCCAGCATAAGCTGCGCAGGGCTGGCACCTGTAGCTTGAAGGGGTGTGGCCCCTCATGAGAGCCAGAAACGGGTCAGCCTGCCGCAGGATCCTTTTGACCGTCTGTACGGCTCTCTCAGCCTCGCCGTTGGACTGAAGATAATGAGGGCTGGAAGTGACGTGTGTAAAGTCATAAAGTCCATACTTGCAAATTGTCCTCCATTGTCGGTGTACAGCTCATCCGGACACCCCCAGCGCGCAAAGATAATCTTCAGGTGAGCACAGTTGGACTGGCTGGTCATGTCAGGTAAGTGGGTGATCTCCAGATAATGGGAAAAATAGTCAATGACAATTAAATAGTTCTGTTTCTTGTACTCACAGATGTCTGCTGCAATCCGCTGCCATGGCCTGGATGGTAGCTGTGTTGTTATCAGAGGCTCTTTCCTCTGTGTTGGCCTGACCTGCAGGCAGTCCAGGCATTTCGTCACAAGGTCCTGGATCTCTCTCCAGGCCTGGCCACCACACGCTCATGCGTGCTCTCTCCTTGCACTTGGTGATGCCCTGGTGCCCGTCGTGCAGACGGTTGAGAATGTCGTGTCTCATGCTGTGCGGGATGACAATGCGTTCTCCAGCACCGGTCCTTTGGAGACCGACAGGCTGTTTCCCCACTGGTGGTAAGCTTTAGCTTGTACGGGGACGCTACTCACATGGTTTGGCCAGCCACGAGCCACCAGACTCTTCACCACCTGGAGCTCGTAGTCCGCGCTTGTGTCATGCTTAATCCTTTCCAGCTTGGACGGGGACACCGGCCATGCTGAGTGGGCTGCATCTTCCAATACTGAGACATCACAGGTTAGTTCTGACACTTCATTTTGCATTACAGGCAATGACTGTCTAGAAAGTGTGTCAGCTACTGTCAGTGTTTTACCTGGCACATATTCTGCAGTGGGGTTGTATTTCATCAGGTGCATGAGCAGACGTTGGCATCGCAGAGGGACTGTGTCGAGATCTTTGTTGTGAATTAGGGGCACTAACGGCTTGTGGTCCGTGTGAACCGTGAAATTTTCTAGCCCGTACAAATAATGAAAAAATCTCTCGCAAGCCCAGACGGCTGCTAAGCATTCTTTCTCTATTTGCATGTAGTGTCTCAGAGTCTGTCAGTGTTCTTGAACAGAATGCTACCGGTTTAAGTCCATCAGTGTGCCGCTGTTGCAGTACGCTTCCCAGCCCGTAGCTGCTGGCGTCCGCTGACTACTGTAGGCTTGCTGATGTCATAAAATGTAAGTGTGGGTGCTGTGCTTTACCTGGCTGAAGGCCTCGGCCTGGGGCATGTCCCAGGTCCATGCCACGTCACTCTTCAGCGGGTCGTTGAGGGGCTTTACTGTGTCTGATAGGCTGGGCAGGTATCTCCCCAGGTAGTGCACCATGCCTAGAAACCTCCGCAGGCCTTGCACGTTGCTTGGTGCTATGGCGCTCACCTTGGATGGGTCGGGCCGAATGCCCTCCTCGTTTGATCCTGTGAGGGAAATTTGGTCTCTGCATTTATCCCAATCCGTGAATTAGTGAAACACACTCAGCACACAGTGAACACACAGTGAGGTGAAGCGGTGCTCGGGGAGTGGGGGGTTAGTGCTCAAGGGCACTTCAGCCGTGCCTACTGGTCGGGGTTCGAACCGGCAACCCTCCGGTTACAGGTCCGAAGTGCTAACCAGTAGGCCACGGCTGCCCCCTTGTTATAGGTTCTCTGTATCCTTCACTGAAACCAGTGGATTCCACCTCAGATGATTGCACAAGTGGGCCCAGTTTCCCGATAACGGCGGAGACACGCTCTTACGAGGGTTTTCTACGATTCATCTTACGATCGTTCGTTTGGTTTTTCCGACTGTTTCCCAAACATGCTCGTAGCGTGAACGCGCGTGCACTGCTCTTAAGATGCTCTTAAGGGGAGCTGTCCACGTTAATAGTTCTGAAATATCCTCTGATTTGACAGTGATGTCAGGTGACTGCACGTCACAGCTATAGGCCTACCATTTAAACTTCGGATCTACACATTAATTCACATCAATACGAAAATAGAAACACTTTGACATCTGCATGTAAGCATTCCAAGTAGGTTATATACCACACAGAGACATAAATAATTGTAATTATTTTAAGATTAGATTGTTGCACCATGCAATAATTTCACTTAAGAACACGTTTGAAGATAAGAAAGAAGTCGAGTTAGAAAGAGAGGAAATGTGTAGGCTTAGATTTTTATGCAGTAGGCTACAGACTAAACCACATGTTGCGTTCTCTGCTTTTTCCCTCATAGGCCTAATAAAATATAGCCTTCACTTAGCAAAGATAATGTCAAACTATTCTGGCAACGTCTCGTTTCATAACTTGATTGCATTTTTGTCCGCTTTTCATCACATTATTATGACCACTAAATGTAGGCTATTTTGCACGCTAAAATCTGATTCATCACAGGTAGGCTAAACACAATGAAGAATGGAAACGTAAGTTGGATTATGTATTCTAAGTTGTAATTCCTCTGTATGTCCTGTTGGTGACCTCAGTGAGAAGTACTGTTAAGACGCTCTTAGCTGGTAACGAGTACTCTGGAGAACTCGTAGATCTACGAGTGTTTTCACGACGCTCTTAAGCTACGATGGTTTTGGGAAACAGTCGGCAAATCTTAAGACGTTCGTAAGAGGGACTTTACGACGCTCTTAGGCTTAAGATGCTTTCGGGGAACTGGGCCCTGGTCAATATTAGTCATTCGACTACTTTCTAAGATCAAGAGTCACTCATTGATGTTGGACATATCTAGAGCACTAATTGACAGGGTAATCACAGATATTGATGCTGCCTTGGGCATTGGAAAAAGTAAGGCATGTCCACATGATGTGAGAATTAAAAAAAGTTTTCAGAGCCGTTTACAATGATCTCCTGCATGAGTCTGGCCCCGCCCACCTAGATCTTCTTTCAGGGAGATCTATTTCGGAACACCATAGTTCATAATCGTTCAGTGGTGTAGTCCATGTGATACACAGAACTATGCACCTAAAACAAGCAAGGATACATATTAAAGGTATACTATGCAGGTTTAGGTATTTTTGGCGAGTGTAGAGCTCCCTCTAGAGTCACAATGTATTTATATGTTACTCTGCTATTGTAAATAGCAAACTTCTTGCAACTTAGCACCCCTGTACACAATGCAAATGTTTTTGTTGTGGAGGTGAAGGATTAACAACAGGCAAAAACTATCTCCAAAGAGCTATATCTATTGACAAGGTAATGTTTCACGATTCTCACGAGATTTGGTGGGGCGCCACTCTTGGAAGTTGCATGGCTGGTTTTCTCGGTAGAGACTCACTACGTCTATCCTGTATAGCTACATATATGTATGCTAGGTGAACAATTCGCCTATTACAAGTTTGTTTACCATCATATTGGCTTCGTAAAGGTGGAAATCACAGTATACCTACTACAGGTAACTGCTACATCACAGTATACCCACTACAGCTAACTAGAATACACCACTGCCATTTCCCTCAAACAAGAAAAATGGCAGGCCAATCAGCGACGAGAGGGGAAAACGAAACCAAAACATAAACAGTAGCAGCAACACCTGCAAACATCAAAAAATGCACTGACAAAGTTACATTTGAACACAGCCTAATACTACCACCTTGTGGACACATTTTGTTTCATACTTCTCCCGTCTACAAAGCAGGTCACCGCTTTGTGAATGATAGTCTCTGTAAAGGATAATTTTGCATCATTAGAATTGATGGTTCAAATATTTTAAGGTGTTAGGAATAAGGCCTACAGTATGCACTTCCTGGAATTATGTTATTTTGCTAATTATCCTGCTATTGTTACTAGGCCAACTAATTCAACATTGTGGCATACATGATTTTGAAACAAAAACTCTAAACGTTTTGTGCAAGACAGACAGTAAAATAGCTTTTTTACAGTTTTTAATGTAGCTTTTAAGAATATTAAGGGCGTTGGGTGACTTAATAAAGTTTATGATAGAGCATGTCACAATAAGAAATCCAACCAAGCCATGGTATACAATTAACTAATAAGCCCCAAGAGACCGTAGGTTCCAGTGATTTTAGAACAGCAAGGGCGCATCGTGTTTTTGACAAGATTAAAGGCACAGCAACAAGATATCAAATGATTTATTCATAATCATTCTTCCACCAAGAAATATATTTAGTCTATCAGAATGGTTGCCAAGCAACGGCAAGACACAAAGACATCTCCACGCATCTCCAAAGCGCTCCATGCATAGGCCATTATATTACATTCCATTGTTTTCAATACAACCTGCACATCAGCATTAAACTCTGTCGCCGCCGCCGCAATGTAGATTCCTTAACTTTTGTATCAATTCATGGTGCAGTAATATAGAGTGAAATGTGGCCAACTAGAAGTGTTGTGTTGGAACAATCACACGCAATTAATGTATTGGAAAAAACTAAATAATTACATGATCTTCCTGATTGTGCTGCTAGAAGTCTTCAACTAGAATGCTGCTGCCAGAATACTGACTAAAACTAAGAAATGTAACCAAACCTGTTTTACTATCTTTACACTGGTTACCAGTACGAGCTAGAGCCTCTTGACACTGATGTCATCCATAAAGGCTCTGATTAGGGACTGTCAGACACCAGACTTGGACAGAGGACCTCTGCATTCAGTTGCTGCCGCCTTGACCAACATGTTCATGGTGAGGCAAAGAGATGGTGCAGCCAGTTATAATCCCCTTTTCCATGGGGGGTTGAAAAGCTATTCTTACCATGAACAACCTAACCGGTTTGCTTAATTGCATGTAGTAACACAAAACTATTATACCAGTGTGGTTGTTTTGTGTAAGTGACTATAAAATGTTAATTTCCCCTTTAGATTTGAATAAAGTCTTGAGAAGATCACCCCCAACCTCACCCCATATAACATATCAGTTTATTTTTCTTATTACATATGTACCAAGAATCTAAGTACGAAAAAAATACAAATTCCATTATGTATGCAAAACCTAAGTACATGGTATTACACTTTGTTACACAGTGTATTTATACTTTACTTCATGGTGTATAGATACACTGTAACAAGGCTTCTGTAATATAAAGTGTATAGCCTAATCGTAAAATGCTGAGTTAAAGCAACACTTAGTTTTGTGGCATGGTTTATGAACAACTACTTTTGATACCATCTTCCCATTTATGTTGATTATGTTTATGTTAGATAAAACACCTGTCGTTCCCACTAGCTGTCCAGACAGGAATCTGTCTTCAAGCCAACAATCAATGCTGCTCTCTAATATCTCACCTTTCAACAGTGAATGTGTTCTACATTCTTTAACACCAGTCCTTCACTTTATTTTGCTGTGGAATATCCCAAACTGCTGTGACTGCTTGATATATGTGGGTTGAATGGCAGGTATGGCTGTGGCCCAGCGGGACTTACTGTATGTGGAGTATGAATGATATGACTAATGAGCTGGAGCCAATACTCTGACGTTCACACTTTAACACTTTAATAGGACTAGAGCATGGAGGATGTTGGTGACGCATGAGCCATGATGGCCCTGCCTCTTCTTTAACCTACTAGATTGTCTCTGAAAGCTATTTCTCCATTGCTCATGATCCTGTCATCCTGGTCAATGAGCCTGTTATAAATATCAGGCATCAGACATGAGGTTAATCTCAGCTCACAAGGAGCTAAAGCTGTGTATTTGGAGATGAAGAGCAGTAGGGCACCGTGTCTGCTCTAAATTGTTTCCACACACCACCAAATACAATTGGTCTGTGGATGGGTTGACTGTCTTGAGATTACCCTTATTTATGCCTCTCTTCAAAGACTACTCAAAGAATACAGCTGTTATTATTGTATCAATCTTACATAATGATTTTCTTAACTAAAACTATTCTGAGACAGCATAGTATTGCACAAACTATCATATTGACTCACATTGACACACAACTGTCCACTCATTGTTTGGACATTTTCACAAATTATCCATTTCAAATAATTGATCATTTTATTTTAAAATTGTTCGATATGTGTAAATGCAGTGCAACATGTCTGGATACATGTTATAGAATTAAAAGAGTTTAAAGCACTAATTAACACAGACCGTGTCTGCTATACTTCTTGAATTTTATGAGGTTTTATGAGCATTAATTAAACTTTTAGAAGCACGTTTATGGGATTTTCATGTGTGTTTACATTTCATGTTAGTTTACATTTGGGCTATGTGCACTGAGCACCTCAGGCAATGAGCTCCAAATCCTCTCCAGGAAAGACATCTGTGACTTGATCATGATTAACCAGGATTATATGCTATTTGAATCCATTTAGTTAATCTTGTGTCTTTTCAATGAATTTGCAGTTGTTCATTCATATGAGTGTTAGAAGAAAGAACATAAATGCATTTTACATTTCATGGTTAAAAACGACATCAAGATGCACTTCATACGTCCTATTGTCAGTGCATAATTTCAGTTTCATTTATCTTATGCATTAAAAACACACATGCAGGATTTTTTTTACTTTGTGGCAATAGACTGATTGAAAAGTTAATTAGTTGTCCAGCTGTAGCTATGCTGTTGAAAGCAAACACACTCCAACCCCCCTCCCCCCATCCCCCATCTCCTAACCATCCTCTCTGTCTACCATGCCTTAGAGCTCAGCTACTATAAATAGACTGGCTGCATGCCTGTGGCTGGGGGACAGGTCACATTATGGAGGAAGATGAAAAATTTAAAGGCACAGCCTCAGCATAGCTGAACTCCGAGTTCTCTACAGACTTAAGGGCAATGTAAAACTATGTAACTTTGTGTAGCAGAAATCCAAATCGCATGAGACACCTGGCAATAGGATATTTTTTAAGGGTTTCAACAAACCAAAGGGGGTTTTCCTATCTGTAATTTTCCTATATTTGAATTTTTGTATAGTGTTTGCAATAACTGTGTTAACGCATAATCATGTGCCCTATATATAGTAACATTCAATAAATAGATGTTTTATGTAAGACCTTGCATTTTGAATGGCACTATCCAATTTTAGAATGAAATACAAGCTCTTAGTCGGATTTTTTGTGCAAGTATTGTACATCAGTTGTGTGATTCCTATTTTTTACAGACCTCTTCCACATGGGCACATGGAGAAACTAAAGGAAACATATATGTATATATATGTTGAGAGAGGGAGAAGAGGAGCCTGTTACCTTTACTTATTAACAAAAAAATAGAGAGATAGGGAGAGAAAAGAGAGAAGTATTGAGTGAGTAAGCCTCAGTCAGTATGAATGCAAGTCAGGAGACATGGCTGCTGGCAGTAGCTGAAATGGGCAGCTGTGTTTGGTGTGGTATTTATAAACCCATCAAATGCTGCTCCAATCCCCTCGCCATGCCTGACCTATTTTTAGCTGGGCCAGCCATTGTTCTATTTCTGTCACCTGTGGTGCACGCTGTTGTTGATGCACATGCAAATGACTGAGTCTGTGAAGACACACTGCTGAGTTCTGCTGCTCTAGCCTGACTACAGCAGCCCATCTGACGGAGCTGCCTTTCACGCTCAGCTCACAGCAGTGCTTTTCACAACCCATAGCAATCTGCTGTACAATTGGAAGTGAGACATCAGGAAAGCCGTGGAAGCAAGTGGAGGAGAGTAGATTTTCCTCCTGGAGGGTTTTTTGCATGAGGATTGAGGAAGCAGCACACAGTGTTTGTGTGTTTGTCGGTGTTGAGAGCAACCTTCCCTGAGGAGAGCCAGCAGGAAAAGTGAGTCTCTTGAGAGGAAGTTGGTTGTGGCACTGGGTGGGCTGACTGTGGCAGGAAGCGCTAACGCTAGCTGATGAACACACTGTGCAGAGGGAAGTATGCTGCAGACCATTTATGAGGGCAACTCGTGTTTCTCCACGGACAACACTTACCAGCACCAGCAACTTGCTTCACAGCATAACATGCACAACATCAACGATTCAGGTGACTACAAGGGAAATATTCGCTTCTCTCTCACTCTTTATTTCTTTGTCTTTTCTTACATCAATGTCTTTGTAGCCTGCAGACATTTCAAATGGTAGTATTATGGATTAATATGTGTATCCTTGGTTTGATTTTTATATCCAGATGTAGATCAAATAGAATGGTCTGTAGTAGTTTGTAAGTCAGACTCCTCCTTTTTTATGTGTGAATTCTTTTCTTTCTAATAGTTATGATGACTTAAGAACTTTTGCTGTCAGATCAGCTAATGAGGAGTTGTTTACCTCACTTCTACATGGTGCTTACCTCACTGTATACATGGAGTCATGAGCTGTTGTCTTGAATACTTTTGTTTCAAAGACGTTTTAACAGCAGACAAATATTTTGTCAGTATAAAATGTAGGGTATTTTTTTCTTTCATGTTCTAAATAACTCATTTTAATCTCTTGGAAGGATAATTGTGCTTTGCAATACATGACCTTTTCATCATGTCTGGAAATTATATGCTGGGTGAGACTCACTCTATTTAAAAAATATGCACAATGTATACTTTTGCAAGAAGTATCTTTTTGCTGTTTAATAGGATGATCAGTCAGATAAAACCATGAACATGATACATTATAATAAAGAGATTAATTACTAGTCTGCTGTTGGCTATCTCATCTAGATGTATGTTGTATGTCACAAATACAGTTGATGTAGATCTGTTTACAAAAATAAAATGCTATATTTAGATAGATGGAGCCATAATGAGATACTGCTCTTCCGTAAAGCTTACTTCAGCTTACACCTGCTTATTCTCAGGCACTAGGGCACATAAAACAGGGCAGTAGGCAGAGTGTGGAGAGCCCATGGAAATAGGAAAGACTTGCCGGAGACTGCAGGACACCATGGGAGACTTACAATGGGCTATGGCAACAAAACAGTCAGCAATAAAGAGGCGCATGAGTGATCATGTGTTCCTAATAGTCTGTATGTGTATGTGGTTAAAAGACAAGTTTATTGGTCTTAGCCAATTGGGTTAGAAGACAAGTCCATTGGTGTTTTGACAATTCAGACTCACTGTCGATCCTGTAGGTCAGCTATTCATAGTCTGGCTTTTTTAAAGTTATGGCATTAGGGTGCTAAGTTGGTGCTACTACTTCAACTGAAAATGCTACTATTTTAACTATTGGAGGGAAAAAACTGAGTGACAAGAATTCCATGACTTTGGGCCAATTGTGTGTGTTTTGGTACCAGTATTTTATACATGTTTGCATATTTTACTTGCTTTTATTTTTTATCTTTAATTACTAGATTATATTTCACATAGCTTGCCATGTACTAAACAAATATCCTGGACTTGACATCAAAAGTATAGGCTATGTTTACATGGTGAATATTTGGATAGTCACATTTTTTTACAGTGATGGTTAACATTTTTAAAAAAAATATTGCATAGTTTATGGTCTATATCTCAACTGTATTTGCCCTCCCTGAGACACATAGACACATAATGGTTTATAAGCTTACATTTGTTTGCAGTAGATATATCAAGCTGACCATTGGGGGACCAAATAGGGAACTAATTATTATTGTTTCTTCTTTTGTGTGATAAATTAGCTCCTTTTTGTTTCTCACTATCCTTAATAAATGTTCTTTGTCTCCAACATATCACACAACCTTTCCAGGCTATCACGTTTGCTGTATGATAGCTCTGACAGAATACTCCCAAGTTTGAAGGTTAATTTTCATAACTTAAATACCAAATAACTTTTAATAAATATTACCTTTAACAATGCGGTGCCTAACCAGTAGAGCTGCTTAATGTTGTCGTTGAATGTTGCCTTGGAAAAGCTTGTTTAAAATGTTTGCTTCTGATCACATTTATAGTAGGGACATTAACAGCAGTTTAAGTTATTCCCTTTGTGGGATGTAGTGGGCAACTGATGATGAAGAATATCAGTACTAAACTAAAGATATTGAAGAAAACCAGAAATGTGATCAGTAAACTGTATATCGGCATACTTTGGATGGTAAGCTAGTACCAGCTAGCTAGGTAGTGATCTAAGGGTGCCATATAAATCCATGGAAGTTGCTCTTTGTAATACTCATGTTTTCGGACATCTGTGGTGACAGCTGTGCTGATTACATTGCAGATTAGGTGTCTGGGCATCAGCTGATATGAAGCTGAGTTCTGCCACCGCCAGAAAATATAATTTCAAAGTTAATATTTTGTTATTCAGTAACATGACATGAGATGAATGGTTAGAAAACATTGTGAAAGCAAAGGCCTTCTTGTGCTTAATGAACATTGACTCTAGCACAGTCCAATATAATATGGATCTCTGAAATACATGTCAACTCAAAGCACTCTGCACGTTCTTATGTCAGTACGTTTTTCAAAGTGTGACTACGAGTTACTGTGCTTCAGTCTGTTTCTCCACGTCACCAACTGAGCTTGAGGCTGCGCAGGCAGCGCACCCAGCGGGGAGTGGCCCATATTGACTTCACTTTTCTTTATTTAAGTTTTACAGAGTGGTTCTGTCAATCTGTTTTATCTATGGATGTAAAAGGAAGGGAACATATAGGAAATTACATCATAGTAAATGTGTTGTTGAAAGAGATTCCACAGAGAGAGTAGCACTAAGGGCGCTTGTGCTTGGCGCACACCTAGATCAGAAGATTAATGCATGTCTGTCTAAAAAGGGTAGTGGTTGGTAAATGTAAGGGGAAAGTGGAGATAAATGAGATATCACAGGAGAACAGAGTGTGAACCAGCAGGTGTTTTGATGCTATATTTAGGGCCATTAGAGAAGCAGGCTGTTTCATTGGCCAGCTTTGACTGTGCTGAGGGAACATGGCCCACCTGCCACACAGAACAGTGAGAGAACACTAGCTATTTGCCTTTGATGCACAAACAGATTCTCTGCTTTACAAGGGACAGATATTGTGTCTGAATATTGTCTACCTTGAAGAGGAAGAGTCTTGTCTGATGAATATATTTAAATATGTACTGCTGTGGTAGAATTGAGGGGACATTATTAGAGTGACTGTACAGTATTTCAAGCCTCTCTCTCTCTGTGTGTGTGTGGGGGGGGGGTCTGTGTGACTGAAGCAATACATACGGCCAAATCAAATGTCCCCTGCAGAATAGGAGGGAGCTGCCATAAAACACAGCATAGTATGTGCAGAAAGAGGAGTCATAATGATGTCCCCACTGTTGCTATAGCAGCGAGAGGGATGGTAGATAGGATGTGGGAGTTGTCATAGCCCTAGATTGGTCTGTTAGCTTTTATGTTGCTATTTATAAATGTTGTTGCCGCATGCAGACGTTTCCTATGGATCCTGAGTGCAACAGAGCAGCATAAGAGAGAGCATCAGGACTGACGTCAGGGTTGCCATTTCTTTGGCCTTAAGTTGTAATTGATTTGGTCTTCCAAAATGTGTAGCTACCACAGAGACAGCGAGATCAAGCGAACAGAAAGAGAGAATGCATTGTACATATCATGAAAGAGCTCATGGTCCAATAGAATTGTACAACAAAAAGCGACTCACAGTTCAACCAGCATGTTGTAACGTGACATATTACAGTAAAAACCTGCAGATAACCTACCAGATTTACACCAAATCAACACATTATGCAAACTAAATTATTATCATTATTATCATATTTTTCTATACATCTCAATCACCAACAAATCACATATGAATGGGCAAAATAAAAGGCACAATATTTGCAAGATATATAGGACTGGGATGAGCTGTGTCTGTTAATCTTGTTCCTACGAGCCTTGCCACTGACCGAGCATGACCTTTCACAGCCAATCAAGCAAGGCTTGCTTAACATGTCATAGCATTATTTGTGTGTGTGTGTGTTTTTTTTTCTTTATTGAATTGCCAGTCATGATAAAAGATTATTGAAACATAATCTGAATAATTATAGCATCTAGAACATATAATCTGATTTTTTTTTTCTAAATGCAATCTCCTCAAATGGATACTCGAGTATATCCACAGTACCACTAAGTAGGCTATAAAATGCAAAGGCTTGAAGAAGGAAAAAAGAGTATTCCAAATCTGAAAAACCCTAATCACTACGATGGCCCTTAAAAACCTTTTTAATGTGTATCCAAAAATATCACTGGGAGGCCAAACTGCCAGTGTTCTGTCAGCATTCTTAGCAGTGCCCTGGTCATGTATGCACAATACATCCACATACAGCTAAAGTGGTACATTTAATGTTAAGACTACCGTCAGACCACTTACATTCAGATAAGTACCCATACGCATTTGTGTCTTACTAGGGGCCTATTAGTGTCACTCAGGTCTTTAGCAGCAGAGCTTACCTGGGGTGGGTTTTTAAGGCCTGCCTTTCATTCCAGACACTTTACAAATTTGTTTGTGTTATGCTGATCTCTCTCTCTCTCTCTCTCTCTCTCATTCACTGTGTCAGTGAACATAAAGCCAGAGATGGTTCTTTCAGTGGACCCTGTGTCACCTCTGGACTTGCGCACAGATGTGAGGTTGCTGGACCCAGGATCAGACCCTGCGGTGTGGGAGAGGCAGCTGCAAGAGGAGCTCCTGCTCATCCAGAAGCAGCAGCAGCATCAGAAGCAGCTGCTAATCAGCGAATTCCAAAAGCAGCATGAGAACCTGCTGCGTCAACACCAAGCACAGCTCCAAGAGCATCTCAAGGTACTCCCATCACAATGTCTGCTCAAAAGCCAGTTAAAACCTACACAACCAATGCAAATGACTCTACACTACTAACATCTACAGCAGGCTGTGTCTTTTGGAATATGTATATGTATATGTATATGTATATGTATATGTATATGTATATGTACAGCTCTGAAAAAAGTTAAGAGCCCACTACAAATTTTTCTGATGTCATCCTGGACGCTAAGTGACATTTGAATGAGTTGAAGGTCATATTCAAAATTAAGAGACCGTTGCAAATTTGAATATGACTGTCAACTCATTTGAATGTCACTCAGCAACCGTAGGATGACATCAGAAAAATGTGCAGCAGTCTCTTAATTTTACAATATATGTGTATATGTATGCTGTGTATGTATGGCTGCTAGAACACCTTAGTCCCCCCATTTTAGTCCCCCACCACAAATCCATTAGTTCTGGCAGCGTGGTAGCAAACTCAGTTCAAAAGAAGTGAAGTGCTGGTTCATGTCAGCAGCTTCTGTTTTTATTGAAGGCACAGTGGTCAAAACTGGTTTGTGATTATGTCAGCTCCAGCAGGAGTTGCAGGTTGTGAAGTACAAGCAGGAACTGCTCCAGAAAGAGAAGCAGCAGGAGGAGCAGAATCCCAATAAGGAGCAGGATGGCCTCCGGCAGGAGCTGCAGAGCGCCCCCCTGAGGAGCCGCGAGCGCAACCGAGAGGGTGAGAACAAACTCTCTCTTCGCCTCAACACACATCATTCTTCCATAACGGTCACCCTAGTAATACTCCTCACCTCTTATGTCTGCACCTTATTTCACTTCCATCTCATCCATTACCCTCATTTTCCAAACCTGAACCCTGATCTCTATTATCTCTAATGTTGCTTCTAAAATACACCATAGCATTGCATCCTGGCAAATTATAAATGAGTCAAATGGACAAAACAGTTTCATCATTCCAAGCTCAGAATAACATGATTTGAAATATGTGTGATTCCAGCAATGATTTATTTAGTTTAATGATTTAGTGTGCTTGCATACATATGTGTGTGTGTGTGTGTGTGTGTGTGTGTGTGTGTGTGTGTGTGTGTGTGTGTGTGTGCGCGCTAAAGTTAACGAATATAAAAATCTCTTCTTATGGCTTTTTTTTATAGCAGGTGCAGTTGCCAGCACTCAGGTGAAACAAAAACTCCAAGAGTTTCTGTTGAGCAAAACTACAAAGGATGCCCTCTCCAGTGGATCCCACAATTCACTAGGCCTCAGTCCGAAACAGTGGTATATGTAAGTGTTATTGTAAAGTTCCAATTGATAGCTCAGTGATTATTATGTTTACTCCATTTGTATTCACCTGTAACTTTTGTCTTCAGCGCGTCTCATCATACATCTCTGGATCAGAGCTCCCCTCCTCTTGGAGACACCTTACCTCCCTCCAAGTTCATCCTCCCCTTCTCTCAAGACAGCAAAGATGACTTCCCTCTGCGTAAGACAGGTGTGTGCAATAGAGCTTTCTCACTCTCCTGACCATGCTCATTAACATATTGCTCTCAGGTAACATGTCATGTAATCCCAAACTTTTGCCTTGTTTATTCATTAGGTATATGTGCAGACATAATCAATAAGCCAGAAGCAGTGGTTTACAGTCCTGTCTGTTTCTAAATATCTTGTAGTTGCACATAAAACAGAATGAGGTTGACAAAAATAGTCCAAACAAGAGAAATATGCTTGCAGAGAGCCTTTGCTGCACAAAGTACACTATGGCGGCCTATTTAATGAACATCTGGAAAATAATCCTTGTAAAGTATGTGTTATTCATTGCTATAGCCTTATTTGCAATATTTTGCAATTTGACAATTTTGACTTAGAATAGCCTGAATGAAGCCCATAGAGTAGATGTAAAAAGATAAAGAGATGAGGGTAGTGCCCCCCCCCCCCCCCCATACACACACCCTGAAGGGATGAGGTTGAGAAACCCTCCCTGGGATAAAACTTAAGAAGGGTTAAGGGTTAGAAGCAGGTGCACATAAGATGAAAGGAATTGGATTGGTTCTCTCAGCATATTTGAATGGCTGTATACCAGTTGAAAATGGAAAGCCAGATGGAAACTTCAAGAAAGTTGCATCAGCTATGGGTTTTGTTGCAGATTGCTAATGGAAAGTTGACTGTGAGTTTTTATGTGTGAGCAATTATAAAGCAATGACTTTAGAGGTGCATAAAACCACCTGAATGTATATAATATGAACTGTATTTGTTGTCAGTGTATTTTGTCAGCTGTCAGTCAATGTCAGCTGTCCTGCAGCCGTATGCTTGATGTCAGCTGTCAATCAAGTTAACCACGCCGACCAATCTGTAAAAACATGAATTTACGTTGTGAAAACAACATTTTAACATGGGGGTCTATGGACATTAGCACGCTTTTGGGACCTGCCCCTAGCAGATTTTTGATATATTGCAGTTTTTCAAACTTCCGGGTTGGCTTCATTGTTCAGATTAGAATGTTGCCGCTTGGTCCCATGATTGTTTTGCATTCATGTAACCTGAAGCATGCTGGTAGAGATGTCTATTCAAAACCACAGTTGATCTGTGCATGCCATGATCAAGTTTTGATTCTTTGATGATATGGAAAGCAAGTTTGTTATTTTTGGCTGCTATTACATTAGAATTACAGCCCAAAGTTTGATACTATGTACAAATTTGTGGATTACTCGAGAACGGCTTACTATCCAGAGGAATGCATATCCTCGTGTCCGGTAGGTCTGCAGTTTATTTTGATGTATAGTTTGCTATGGGATGAGTGAAGCGTTTGTGAGATATACCGCCAAGAGTAACTGATGTGGAGATGGATGAAGCGCTGTGTGCAGAATGGAAATATGATTTTTTGGGGGATTTTTGCCTTTATTCGGATAGGACAGTGAAGATAGACAGGATGGAGTGGGAGAGAGAGATGGGGTGGGATCGGGACATGACCACAGGCCTGACTCGAACCTGGGTCCCCGTGGGCACTTGGACCCATACATGGTATGGGCGCTATAGCCTGTTGCGCCACAGCGCCCTCGATTGGAAATATGATGAAATGTCATGAATGTCTAATGTCATGTATGTCTAACGTTCATGTATGTCTAATCTTCACTGCTTAACGTTGCCTGTGATACTGTTCATCACAACTCTCTCAGTATGCCTTGAACAGTGTGTTGGCATTAAGAGTACGGCTCTACTACGGTTCAACTCATATCTTAAGCATAGGACATTCTCAGTGTTTTTGGGCCAGTTCTTCTCATTGTCTGCTTTTGTGTCTTATGAGGTCCTACAGAGGTCCATCCTGAGATCAGGCCTTTTATGGTCGTTGATATGAGTCTGTGTCTGCCTGCTGACAGAGGTCTTTTAATGTGTTAAAGATGTGTTTAAATGTACTTAATTATTCAGTTTTACTTTACGCTATTATACAACACATAGTTTTTGCCTCTGTCATTACAATTACAGGGATTTCTGTGTAAACAATTGCACTCTTTTAACCAACTGTTATGTTATATTGTTATACAGCATCAGAGCCCAACTTGAAGATACGCTCTCGGCTGAAACAGAAGGTTGTTGAGAGGAGGAGTAGCCCCTTGCTGAAGAGGAATGAAGGAACCATTACAGCTCCATTTAAGAAGAGAGCCCTGGAGCTCCTAGGTATGGCTTGCATCGCCTGGCAATTGATGGACATCCCTAACCTCTCGCTTTATAGCTCTGTGAACACTGCTGGCTCATGACTCAGCATTAAGGCAATTTTTATCTTCAACTCCCTGTGTGTGTGTGTGTGTGTGTGTGTGTGTGTGTGTGTGTCTGCTAACAAAACATAAACTAGTAAACATAAACATAGTACTAGTCTCCAGTTTCCTTCAAATGTTCATGCAGGGTTGAGGGTCAATCATGTCGCTCCTTCTACATGATTACCCAGATCAGAATCCGGTTGCAGGATTTCTATTTGTTAAATCTTTAATCCTTAAGATGTTCAACATGTTAAGACGTAAAATTGTGGTTGGTTACCACGAAAGTTGAAGAAAACTTGGTAACACTTTATAATAACTACACACAATTCATCATTTATTAAGCCTTTGTTACTTATTAGTTAATGGTTTGTTCATCATTAGTCATTTCTAATTTATCATCAGTAAAGCATTTTTTCACACACCTATAAATAGTTTGTTCAAAGTAAAAAAGCCTATATCTAAAATATGTTTATACATTATTGTTAATACTTAATAAATGATGCAATAATATGGTTTTGATTAAGTAATATTTCCATTATTTAACAGTTGTTACATACACATGTACTTATGATTAGTTAGGGTGAGGATACATATTTTATAAACCACTTCCTAATACTATAATTAATAATTAACTTAGGAGTTACAAGTGGTTAGTCAATGATATTTTGTGAGCTCATCTAAAGTGAGGACGTTGTATGCCTTGCAACACATTTACAAATGAGTTATAAAGTTTACACTTGCATTTATTCATTTAGCCGACATTTCACCCAAAGCGACTTACACATGTCAATGAAATTAAAGGGCAAGGCCACATTGATGGATGATACAACTGGTTTATAATAAGAAAATGATTTCATTATAAGTGGTTGTTTCATTACTTATTAAGTATAAATCATGTACTTACAAACATATTTTTGGGATAGGCTTAATACTATGAACAAACCATTTATAATTGTGTGAACAAATGCTTTACTGATGATAAATTATGTATGAACAAGAAATTACTAATGATGAACAAACCATTAACTAAGTAACAAAGGCTTAATAAATGATGAATTGTGTGTAGTTACTATAAAGTGTTACCGAAAACTTTTTGAGCCAATCTGCTTTCCATGCTTTTTTTACTTTCTTCACTGACCAATAGGTGCAAGGGTCTACAGTCACCTGACTCGTCTTGTTGCTATCTATGATTTACAGAGTCAACAGAGATAAATTCTTCTGAATCTGGTCCCAGCTCACCCAAGGGGGCTTCCAGTGCAATAGGAGCTGAAAATGGGCCTTCATCACTCCCAACCACCACGCGTACTGAGGTAAGAATGTATTCTCTGTCACACCATTCCTCCTAGAAGTTTACAGTGGTCTATCTCCATTGCCATATCATGGAATGTTTTCAGAGTGCACTGCTGTTGCAATTTTTATATTTGTTTTTGACCACATGTGAAGTAGTGGCAGTATCTCAGGAATGCATGTATTCTGAGAAAAAAATGCTTTGCAATAACACTGTTGCACTATTGTTGCCTTAAACTTCTAGCTATCTCTTCTCTTTGTTCGGACTGTCCTCCTCTGTCATAATTCAGTGGTAGTAACTGCCAGAACACTCCATGCTAACCTGCTTCCCCAGACTAACTTCACTACTACTGTGAGATTTAATAAAATCGACTGACAATAAGTCATCCTTGAATTATATGACATTAGGCAACTACCCTGTACTCCCAGGTGATCAACATGGCTGTTCTGAAAGGGCTATGCCCTTTTACATCTTACCTTTTGGCATGTTTAAGAGAACTGAAGTGTGGCTGTGTATGTTTGTTAAAGATTTACTGAACAGTAATTCCGGCCAACTTACTGTCAAGATGCACCTGGAGAGACGAACAAATCTCGTATAGTTGAACTTAGTTGCAATTTCATTCATTTGAAAAAGGCTGATATTATTTTAAAATGTTGTATTTCCTATTTCCTATTGCCTTTGAGCAAAACTCATTTACATCAAAGGGCAGAAATTGCAGGAGGTGAAACCTGTGTAACAACATAATTCACTTACATTCATTTTGAAAAGCAGGAAGTTGTCTTACGTAAGGTGGAAGAAGGAACAGTTTGACCCCCGTCTAAGTCAATGGGAGTACATAACGTTGGCCTAATCTCATCCATAATGGTTGGGTTACATCAGTTTTCATATCAGTTTGGTGGAAGCTTTTATTCATGATCTATCCCATCTCACCGAAAAACCCCACTTTTGTTGTGTCTGCATCTAGCAGAACTTTGAAGGTTTCTCTCCTCTTGGTCTCTTGTCTCTTAGCGTTGGCCCTCCCAGCCGAGGTTAGTGGGGCCTGACGGACCTGTGTCTGTGCTGAGTCTGTACACATCTCCTTCACTTCCCAACATCACTCTGGGCCTGGCAGCATCCTCTTCTCCAATTAGCGTAAGTGCACATCTCTCTTTTGATTCAGCTGCTCGAGAGCTCTTAGTCTCAGAATAGCTGGGGTTCAGTGATGTTTACAGGGTAAAATTATGGTTTTGGGATGTCTTCTAGGGATTATTTTCAGGTGTCAGGTGTTTTTGTAGCTTTTTACAATTAATCTTTGCCTAACCTTTAAGTTGCATTTCTCTCAAGCAGGCTGCCCCAGGTGGTGGTGGGGCCGTGGTTCGGCACGGTCTGCCCACCCAGCTGCTGGGCCCTGTACCTCTGCCTCTCAGCCAGGAGAGCAAAGCAAGCAGCAGTCAACAAGCTCTCCTTCAGCACCTCCTGCAGAAAGAGCAGATCCGCCAGCAGAGGATCATCTCCTCAGGTGTGTGCCGTCATGCCGTTTAAAAAAATAAATAAATATATATTTGTCATTATACTTCCGCTGTTTCATCTACGCTTTTTTCTTCTTTCTGTATGTCATCCTCATATGCGTCTAATATCTTTTCTGTCATTTTTTGTGCACAGGTCAGTCCCCTGTGTCTCCACAGTCCCTGTCGCCTCTTGCCACAAAGGAGCGATCTCTGTGTAGTGGACGGTCCAAGCTGCCCCGCCATCGTCCCCTCAAGCGCACACAGTCTGCACCACTGCCCCAAAGCACGTTGGCCCAGCTTGTGATTCAACAGCAGCACTTTCTGGACAAACAGAAAAATTACCAACAGCAGGTCTCCTTCAGCAAGGTACGTTGCTAGTGTGCATTGACCAGCTGCTTCAGGATGAGCATAACCCTATCTCATTTGGAATTCACCATTTGTTGTGAAAGCTTTTTGTAAAAGACTTACTCACATTCCTAGAAATATACATTAGGGTGGATTGTGTGTGTGTGTGTGTGTGTGTGTGTGTGTGTGTGTGTGTGTGTATGAGGGGCCGTCTAGACCTTAATTCATACTTGGTCTTACACACACTATCATAATCTTGCACATACACCACTATACTCATGCACACTCACTATTATAGTCATTTTACATGTATGTATGAGAGGGTATAGTCGTGTATGTGAGAGAGTATAGTAGTGTATGTGAATGAGTATAGTAGTAAATGTGAGAGAGTAAAGAGTATAGTAGTGTATGTGAGAGAGTATAGTAGTGTATGTGAGAGAGTTTAGTAGTATATGTGAGAGAATATAGTAGTGTATGTGAGAGACTATAGTAGTGTATGTGAGAGACTGTATGTGAGAGAGTATAGTCGTATATGTGAGAGACTATAGTAGTGTATGTGAGAGAGTATAGTAGTGTATGTGAGAGAGTTTGGTAGTGTATGTGAGAGAGTATAGTAGTGTATGTGAGAGAGAGTTTAGAAGTGTATGCGAGAGAGTATACTAGTGTGTGCAAGAGAGTATAGTAGTGTATGCGAGAAGGTATAGTAGTGAATGCAAGAGAGTATAGTAGTGAATGTGAGAGAGTATAGTGGTGTATGCGAGAGAGTATAGTAGTATATGTGAGAGAGTGTAGTGGTGTGTGTGAGAGAGTTTGCATGAAACGGAAGGAGTTTGATTTCTCAGTTCCTGATTGGTTTGTCAATGTCACTTCTCTCTAGCTAGCCAATTAAAATCAAGGAAGAGGCGGGACCTACACTGTCAACAATGTTCGTGTAGACTAGTGGTCGAGGAAAAAATCAGCCAAGTCCTATGTGACTAAACATTAAACTACTACTGCAAACCGAATGCAAATTAGGCTACAAAGACATAAGCGGTGCCTATTCTATTGTAATAGCCTAGGCTACCAGCTCCTTTTGTCTGGCGAAGTCATATTTTAGTGAACTGAGATTTGAAAGATTACTGCCTTTGCAGTTAGCTAGTTAGCTAGCATTCCAGCAACATTCCAAAAAGGACATGCATTACAGTTTGGCTGGCAGACGTTTTGGTAACCTTGTCTGCTGTTGCCAGTGACTCGTGAGCCTGTGTCCACATGGCTATTTTTGCACTGACAGCCAAAGATGCTAGAACAGAGCTCCAGACAGCGCCCCTTTTAGAGTGCTTCGGGTCAAGTGTTTATTGTTGCTAGGTTACCAAACTATCTACCAGCAGCATGCTAACTAACTAGCTAACTGAAATGGCAATCTTTCAGGACTCAGTTCACTAAAATTACAATAGAATATTAGCCTGGGTGTTCCCATGCTGCCTTGCGCGCGATTTGATTCACGCTGCTAAGGCAGCCTGGAGACCATGGAGCAAATTTTCGCCTGAGATAGGGAACCAATCACAGAACAGGGGGGAAAGCAAGACGATGATGAGCTATGCACAGACGCATTTGATAGACATCCGTGGCACCCAATAAACGGATCTGGGCATTTTTTTCAAATACGAGAAAATGAACGTTTGGTTCCCAGACCACGTCTCATTGAGAAGTGATGGCGCTAGCCAGGCTAATAGAATATGTCACCCCTTGTGTCTTTGTAATTTGCATTCGGTTTGCAGTAGTAGTTTAATTTTTAATCACATTATATGACTTGGCTGATTTTTTCCTCCACCACTAACGTTATACGAACTGTGTTGACAGTGTAAATGCTAGGTCCCGCAGCAATTTTTCAGGACTCAGTTCACTAAAATATGACTTCGCCAGACAAAAGCAGCTCGTAGCCTATCAATTACAATAGAATAGGCACCCCTCATGTCTTTGTAGCCTAATTTGCATTCGGTTTGCAGTAGCCACATAGGACTTGGCTGATTTTTTCCTCGACCACTAGCTCTAGGTCTCATAGACACAGTAAAAGAAAGCTAGGTCTACACGAACATTGTTGACAGTGTAGGTCCCGCCCCTTCCTTGATTTTAATTGGCTAGCTAGAGCGAAGTGACATTGACAAACCAATCAGGAACTGTGAAATCAAACTCCTTCCGTTTCATGCAAACTCTCTCACACACACCACTATACTCTCTCACATACACCACTATACTCTCTCACATTCACTACTATACTCTCTTGCATTCACTACTATACCTTCTCACATACACTACTAAACTCTCTCGCATACACTACTAAACTCTCCCGCATTCACTATTATACTCTCTCGCATACACTACTAAACTCTCTGCATACACTACTATACTCTCTTGCATACACTAGTATACTCTCTCGCATACACTTCTAAACTCTCTCTCATATACACTAATCTCTCACATACACTATCAAACTCTCTCACATACACTACTATAGTCTCTCACATACACTACTATATTCTCTCACATATACTACTAAACTCTCTCACATACACTACTATACTCTCTCACATACACTACTATACTCTTTACTCTCTCACATACACTACTATACTCTCACATTTACTACTATACTCCTTCACATACACTACTATACTCTCGCACATACACGACTATACCCTCTCATACATACATGTAAAATGACTATAATAGTGAGTGTGCATGAGTATAGTGGTGTATGCAAGATTATGATAGTGTGTGTAAGACCAAGTATGAATTAAGGCCTAGACAGCCTCTCATATGTGTGTGTGTGTGTGTGTGTGTGTGTGTGTGTGTCGGGGGGGTATTTGAATGAGCTGGTAATTGTCTACATGCAACTGCAGACAGCTGATTCCTTTACCTTGACACCTGTTGGCTAGGAGTGTGGAAAAAGGCTTCTGAGAATGTAGGCTATAACAGTTTGATAATCCAGGATAATCGGTCTCACTTAAGACACAGTCTCACAAGTCTGTTAAAATCCATCATTAATGTTCAGGGTCAGTTATAAAAAGCTGTCTTGAATTGAGGTCAACCTGAGGAAATGATATCTGTTGTATGGTCATTGTGTATTGTATGGTACCTCACCACCAAGACAAATCTCCTTTACGGTCTGCAAAATCCGTCTTTTGCTGACTGATCTTTACATTAACACTGTCCTAACAACATTGACACTACACCTAAGATAACTCCCAATGAAAATAGGGTCCTACCTCATTCAGACCAACTGCTTAATATAATCAGAAACACATCTGTTCGCAGTTGGCATAATCTCCACCCTTAAAATATACTGTTGTATATTTTGAATATCGTAAATATATTGTTTCTTTATACCACACAACAAATACCATGGTTATATTGCTGCTTTCATTTTTCATGTCCTGTCTCTTCATTCTCTGTTTAATGCAGCTGCTGTCTCAATCCATTGAGCAGTCAAGACAACCCTGCAATCAGTTGGTAGAGTCAGAGGATGAGCAGCCAAGGGAGCAGTCCATGCCACAGGAGAGATCGCCCTCTGGTGGTGTCATCCGAAAACACAGCACCTCAAACGGCACACACCTCCACAGCTCCACAGATCCACAACTAACAGACTCTCGTGGCAACCCTAACCCTGCCCCAATCCATGAAGTCATCAACGTCAAACAAGAGCCTACCGACAGTGATGAGGAGATTCCACCCAGACAAGTCTCTACCTATCAGCCACAAGTGAAAGGGAGGTTGGTCATCCGAGCCATCAACTAAGGCCTCTGTAGAGAGCGGGTGCAGCTAGAAAACACGGCCCCTGTATGTTCACCCCCACCCTGGACTTCTCTTTTCCGTGAGCTAATGGAATTTAAACAACATTTTGATGTTATGTACATACTGTGAAAACAATGTTAATAACTTGTTCCTTCAAGGCGACTTTCTTTGTTTGAAATCTGTCCTGTGAATAAATGTGTCATCATTTAAAGATGAGAGATACATGGCAGCTTTAGAATATGTAACGTATGGTATTTCTGCCTGTCTCTTTCAGTTCTTATAAACACAAGTGTTTGTAATAACTTGAACAATGATTATCATGTAACATGTCTTAATGTCTCAATGTAAAAGTAGTACATATTTTCATCTGTACCTGCAGTAGTCATTTTTAAAAATCATGCGATTTTTGCTTAGATGATGTTCTCCTTAGGTTGACAGGTGAAACCATACTGATTATGTGTCCTGTCCAAACTGTTGTGAGAATCCTTCTACCCCACAACCGCAAGGAGGAGTTTTCACACAAGAGAGGGGAAAAGTAGGCAATTTGTTCAGTTTGTCCACTCATCACAATGATGTAAATGCACCGCAATGTCATCCTTCCTCCAGCTGACCATGATGTCATATGT
The DNA here is from genome assembly GCF_018492685.1 of Alosa sapidissima. Classification (NCBI taxonomy): domain Eukaryota; kingdom Metazoa; phylum Chordata; class Actinopteri; order Clupeiformes; family Clupeidae; genus Alosa; species Alosa sapidissima. The sequence continues at coordinate 3,382,937 of NC_055966.1, forward strand.
ACAGAGTATGTTTCAAGTCTGCATATTATACATTTCAACATTTCTGTATTAGTCTCCTTGGTCATACTTTATTTTGATGGTCTCCTATAGACTATCTACACAGGCTCATATTATCCATATGTTGACTGTTAACAACAATTTATGGCTAAGGATAGAGTTAAGGGTTTAGGTGGTTTAGGGTTAAGGTGGTGTTCAGTAATTGTTAAACAACAATTTCAAAGATTGAACTTCTTAAAAACCATCTGTAACGTGAGTGGACAATCCAAGTGAAGTTACCATATCCTGCTATTCATCTTTCTTTGACGAGGTGTCATAGGCAGTATGAAAACTTCATGTTATTCTTTTTGTATGTCTCCTTTGCCTTCTGTTTTACATTACACTAAAATAAAATTCATTCCCACCCTCTTAACTAGTTTTTTTTAGGTAAGAACTTTTTGTGACATCTTCAAATCAATGACAGACCAACAAGAAAACGTTGCTCCAATAAGAAGTATGTTAACATACAATACATATGTTTCCCACACAACTTCTTGTACAGGCCATGGTTATCTCCAAGCTGGACTATTGTAATTCACTGTTAGCTGACCTGCTTGTGTAGTAAGATCATTGCAACTGATTCAGAATGCTGCAAGCCCACCTGGTCTTCAATCAGCCAAAGAGGACACATGTAACTTCTCTCCTAGTTACTCTCCACTGGCTCCCTATAGTGGGCAGAATTACATTCTCTCACTTTGGCCTATAGGACACTGGATCTGCTCCCTGCTATCTAAATTAATGATCAAGATGTACATCCCCAACCGCCCACTACAGCTTTCTGATCAGTCTGCTGTGTCAACCAGCCATAAACGCTAGGTCAAAGACTCTTTTCTTCAGTGGTTCCATGTTGGTGAAATGAGTTGCCCAGTGCTCTCCGTTCCTGTGATAGTTTTGGGTCTTTCAAGAGGGGTCTAAAGGCATATCTGTTCAACACTTAGTTTATTAAGCGTTTCTTATGCGTTATGGTTTGTATATTATAGTATTTGTTTATTTTCAATAGGCTTTTGATTGAATTGACATTGTTGTTTATTATTGCTATTCTCCTTAATGTAGTCTTGTCAACTTTTTAAATTGTTTAATGTTAAATTTAACTATTGTGTTGTTGTTATTTGTATGTAGCTTTGGGCAAAAGCATCAGCCAAATCCCATAACCATATCATGTTAGAGTCTGAACAGGGTTTTATATATTAATTTTAATATTTTAAAGGTTGTATCAGCGATTGCAGGCCCAAAAAGGGTCCAACCATAAATTATCACATTCATCTAATCTTTCCTAACGACCCGCTAGCCGCCCGCCCCATAAGCAGACCGTCAAAAAAACGTGTCTCTGTAGGCAGCCTAGGCTCTGGGATCTGCACACAAAAACAATTGCTATCAACACGTGTTGCCAACGAGATGCGCGTTCAGGAGAGTTTCAATTGTATGGGAGGGAGGCCATCGCTGATACAACCTTTAATATTTTTTTACATTTATAATTATATTATTCTGTGATTTTGTGTGGTGTGGCAAGAATCAAAAACCCTAAGAAGAATATTGTTTATTTAGAAGGTTACTGCATTAACACACAGCAACAAAAATTGCAACAATTTATCGATAACTTTCTTCTGCAAAGCTTGTGTTTGTCTTCAAAGCAAATCTTATTGTTCAATGGTTGCCATAAACCACACAGTTTTCACTGATGTTATGCGATCACAGCTGTGTGACTGTAAAGAATTTCACAACAGTTGAATGTGAATTAGCTGATCATAATCAAGGACTGGAAATATTAATTTTACAATAGACCTATGATAACATGAATATGAAAACTGAACATTACCAACCTAAATCAGGATTTAGATGAATTAGAACTAAATCAGATTTCAATCTGCTTTCTGAATTATGTGAAGAAGTGATATTTGAAACAGGTCATTGGCCATTTCATATTTTTGCAAGAATAACCTTGAGATGTGCTCTTAGTCTTAGATTAGGCTTCCCTATGCAGAAGAGGGAATAAGGATAAAAAGTACAAAAAGGGCATGCATTACAGTAGCAACCATAAACACCATCTTGTGCATTACAGTAGCAACCATAAACACCATCTTGTGCATTACAGTAGCAACCATAAACACCATCTTGTGCATTACAGTAGCAACCATAAACACCATCTTGTGCATTACAGTAAGCAACCATAAACACCATCTTGTGCATTACAGTAAGCAACCTAAATCTTGATGTTTTAAAGATGTTTATGCCATTTCAGAACCATTCCAACTCTCAGGATCTCAAGTGAGGATCTACAGCCATGTCGCCATGACACCTCAGTAAGCTATTCAGAAATCCAGTTTTCTATTTTGCATTGATTTTAATGTGGCGGTAGACAGCACTCGACGTATCCTAAGCCATGTAAAAGCATTTTTTTTTTATATTTTTCTGTCAGTCATATATTATATAGAATATCCATATTGAGTGCATTTCTCTAGCCTGGGTGTTCCCATGCTGCCTTGCGCGCAATTTGATTCACGCTGCTAAGGCAGCCTGGAGACCATGGAGCAAATTTTCGCCTGAGATAGGGAACCAATCACAGAACAGGTGGGAAAGCAAGACGATGATGAGCTATGCACAGACGCATTTAATAGACATCCGTGGCACCCAATAAACGGATCTGGGCATTTTTTTCAAATACGAGAAAATGAATGTTTGGTTCCCAGACCACGTCTCATTGAGAAGTGGTGGCGCTAGCCAGGCTAGCATTTCTCAACATTTCAAAAGAAATATAAGTTGAAACATAGTTAGCCTGCTGAGACTGCACTAAGTTATAATGTAAACAGAATGAAAGAAAGATGAAAACCAGACACATTTCTGGTTTAATGAAGTAGGTGGATTTGCTACACATCTTTCAAGAGTAAACAAAGATTTTACAATGCAGTTGTTCACTCAATTCAAAAGAAAAACACATTTTACAGCATCAGGAGAGCCATTGGAAGTGTTTAAAACCACTGCTAACTGTACTCCTCTGTCATCCTATAAAGCCCACCCTCTGCTGGATAAGTGGTTGTCATTGGTTCCTGGGTTTTTGGTGATTCGGAAATTGGCTTGAATGGGAAGCTCGCCAGACGGACCAGTGGAGCAAATGCAAATGTTCTCAGATTTGTCTGGGCTCACCCAGGCTAGCATAACAGATTAAGGACAGCAAAATGGAGTCTTTCATGAATATTCATGATGTGAGATGTCACACACAATACAGATTGGTAACCAAACTAGTGTTGCACGGTGTATCGATACTAAAAAGGTATCACGATGCCTTCACGCAAAAAACAATACGATTTCCGACGTTTTTAGAATCGATACTTTATTAAAATTAACGTTCTGTGTCTGCGTGAACTGCTGCTCTCACTGCTCCTTGCACGCATCTAGGCAAGTGGGCGTGTCAAGCAGGCAGCTCTGAGTAAGTGAGTGAGTGCGCAGCTAACGTCAACATACAGTAGTTCTTTGCGGACCGTCCTCGGCCTTGTGGATAAAACAAAAGGTGAAGTGAAATCTGCAACTATTTTGGATACATCGCGAATAGTGAAGGCAAGCCATCAGGTACACAGAGGCCCGTTTGTGAAATATGTTTCAAAGTCATTTAAAAGCAGTAGGCTACGCATGGAACTTGGCTAAACACCTCGCAGACATATCCCAACATTTTTGTTCAAAGACAGGTTAACGAATATGCTATAGAAAACACGACTACATGGTTAGCAGGGGCGGTTCTAGGGGCGGGGCCACAGGGGCCCGGGCCCCATCTGAAATCTCATTGGCCCCTGTACCGTCAATCATCAATAAGTGTCAAACTTGTTGAGAACGACGATCAGAGATGCAATTCCATTCCCAAACAACTGGTGGCAGTAATGCACCTATGAAGCTTGAAAGCTAAAGCACACAGTGAACTGTAAAACTGGCTAACCAGAAACGATACATTTGGCTCACGGAAGTATCAGCTAACGTGAAGAACCGATACATTTGGCTAACGAAAGTATCAGCTAAAATTCTAACGTGAAGAACCGATGGCAGCGTTTCATCCTCCACAGAAGTTTCTTGGTGAGTCACAAATCTCTATGTTGGTTATCATCATTATGTGAAAGGGACGTTTATTTGTTGCTGTCACAATATGTTAAGTATGTCAATTAAATTACGAAGCAGCAGCAAGCTTGCAGTGAACTGTTAACTGACTTAGTCAGTGAACTGTTAACATTAACTTAACGTTAAGTTACTTGAGTTGAGGTTTGATTGTTTGTTAGCATGCTGATAGATTTTATGTATGGAAAGGTAATGTATGAAGTGTTTGAAATGGTGTTATATGAAATGCAGAGAAATGGACATCCTGTTTGTTTGGGGTCCGAAATTAATACTATTACATGCGCTAGTGCGTGCGCCTTACCAAATGCAAAGTTATTAACCACTATTCTGAGTTTATTTGATTCATGGGCTTCGCATGAATTCTGTCTCAAAGTGTTAGGACAAGGAGAGTTTCATTAAGATAAATTGGTTAAATGTTCTACTCTATTCAGTCAAGCTTTATATGATTTTAAAAAATAATAACTGGTTTTACAGTTGCCAGACGACATGCTGAATACAAGCATGGATTTTGTGAAACCTACACCTACAGACTGGGATGGCGCAGGAGCTGACTTCAACCCACAGTCTTCAGAACCACCAGTCACCAAGCATAGCTGCTCCTAATGGTATGATGCTATTTCCTATTGCCACTACAGTGAGCATATTTTGTCATTCATTTTAGAAACGCCAGGTTGACAGTGGGTTATGAAAGTTAATAACAATTAAGTTACTCAAACTTGTTTCATTTTCTTCTCTCCAGACATTTCCCATTCTAGAGCAGATGGTTCTGTGCAACCTCTCCTAAACTGGTATTCCGCAAGATTCCATCTTTAGTGTTTTGCTACCCCTTCCGTAATTTTCGCTTTCAAATGACCCATCGTCAGTCTTCAAATCAGAATCAGGCTTTTCTAACTGGAAGCAAGACGGTGCCTTCAAAGACCATTCCAAATAAGTTGTTGAAAAAATTGTGTAAATATGATGTAGTTGTTGCTCACATGCTGTGTGTGTGTGTGTATGTGTTTGTTTTAATGTACGCAAACTGGCAGTGAAAGTGGTTTCTCTTATCAACAAAAGGGGAAACAGTTTTATTGAACGAAAAATGTGTGTATGATGATGTATGATTTCTGTTTAAAATATCAATGTATTTCCACTGAAGTGTCTATTATATTTTAGTTGTATATTGTGTTTTCAATGCACATTATAAATAAATGGGAAAATTGTTAAGAATTGTATTGTCTTTTTTGTTTTTTAGCATTTAGCATTCAAATATTTGAACAAGGTAAGACTGGTGAAAGGTATGCACCTTACTGCTGTGGTGTAGTCTAGTTAGCTGTAGTGGGTATACTGTGATCAACCCCAAATATTAATACCTATCCTTGTCTGTTTTAAGTGGGCATACTGAGATGGTGATGCTTTTTAAGTGGGTATACCAGAGACTTTATAATGAGGAGACACAGCACTCAAAAAAACCTCCATAGAAATGCATGGGGCTAGTTTATTATGCCAATATGGCAGTTGTCTACACATATCCCACCCCTTCCTCGGCAAAACGTCAACATGTGAATACATTGAGCCAATCATGTGGTGTGATGTGAATACATTAAGCCAATCATATGGTGTGTTGTGAAGACATCATGCCAATCATGTGTTGTGAACTCACCGCTGGAGCAAGATTGGTGTCGTGAATCCTTGCGCACGCACATTTCTGCCGAATAGGATGCCCGATGAGTGCCCAAAAAGCGTTGCAATATGGCCGTCGAGTGGAGGGACTTGCCTAAAAGGACTTTGGGTATACTGCGTATAGTCCTGCATATCACGTAGACAACGTGCCTCTGCCTTACTGAACAAGGGATTTTCTGTGTATGGATGTTGACCAGTTCTTGGCCCCTCAGTGTATGAAGTGAAACGAGTATGGTTCTCTAGGATAAAGCGAACCTTCCTTCATCAATGAATTTTGACGAGACATAACGAGCTGTAATCATTTTGACGAGACATAACAAGCTGTAATCATAGGGTGCTAACGTGATGAAAGCGCAATGTTTACGCCAGAATAACATTACCATAACTTGTAAACAATCTATTTCATGTTTGGTCAGTACTACTGGTATTATTTGTCATGGCATGTAGACTGAAATTTGTTCAATAAGTATTGCCCAGATGTAGGATAGGATACCCGAAATGCGCTAATTAAAGCCCACAGCATATAATACCACCAAAGCGTGTTGAGTCCTAATAATAATAGCGGCTTATTGTTACTTGGTAGCAAATCATGTTATCAAAGAAACAGACGTAGGCTAATGTAGGAATGCACACAGACATATTGCAACAGGTAATGGTGTAGGCCTATCTGATGAAGACCTGAGTGGTTGGAACGTCGTACTTGTACACTGGGCGCAAAGAAGACTATCCTTACATTTTTCCCTTTGCAACTGTCAAAGAAATCCCATGAACACGGGAAGGCCTAGGGAAGCCTATACTGTACATAAGATGGCCTAAAGATTAGGCCCCTCTGCATAGCATTCAGTGATTTGCATGCAGTAATTTCAACACTGACCTTGATCTAGCCTAGTTTGGCTATTTAAAGCTACTTTATTGGCAAAACACAACACAATGTAAATTAACTATAACAAAAAATAAAGGACTTAATCACACAAAGTAGGCCTACTATTTTACTGACTATAAAAATAATAATTATGTAGGAAGTTTAGAACCCAGAATTGACCTGCACACTACAAAAGTGCACCGAATTCAACACAAATGACTCAATACACTTGGAGGAGGTATGAGTCCTTTCTTTTCCAGATATCTTAGGATTTCGCCGTAGTATCGTTTCAGTATCGAGCATCATGATATTTATGGCAGGTATCGTATCGAAGTCATAATTTTGGTATCGTGACTAAACCAAACCAAAAATTATTTTCCACAATAAATCACATAGACATTTCTTTTTATAATTGTAAATGCAAAACTGACTGAATGCTGTTTTTAGGATCTTATCATGAAATGAACAAATAATACATAAAAATCACTGTGGCAAATGTGAAAGAACCACTTAAATTATGTCACGAAAAATGTAGGGTAAACAAGTAAAGTAACATTGATACTGTATGTTGTAAAGGAAATATCATTGTTACACAATGAAGGTAATTGCAAGGTCCAGCATATTAAATGAAAAAATAATTTAATTTCTGTCTCATTTAGGCTTTTTTAACCAGCTCTTTTCACTTGTCCCAAGTTATAAACAAAGCCTTTTAATCCTCTTAAAACATCTGGATTCAGGTTGTGTTTGGGTAGGATAATGTTCCATTTCAGTAGTGGTATAATAATAATTCATCGCTACATTATTCCAAAAACAGTTTCATTATAGTATTCTTTAATACTGCTAAGTTTCAAGACTTAGATTTACTGCTCCTTCTCTGATTAGATTTTCTATCTGTATTCCAGGGTGCAGCTTCTGATGACTGGCCTTTGTTTCCTAACTATCTTCCTACAACAAATAGTACACCCCAAGATGCAATACTTGATCCAGCACTCCATTCCATACATAGGTGACTTCTGCACCTAATGCTGGGATTATTCTAGAACCAATTAAAAAATCATCTGCTGTGCACTGCGGCCCATTGACAGCAAACAGCAAATACATTACCCATCTCACCCTTATTTCCTTCTCAAATTCCCAGACCTGCATTGTGAATAAGAAAAAAGTTCAGAATGCCTTGGAGTTTGGATTTGAGGGGTGGAAACAGCACTGACAAAATGGCAAGGCTCTAAGAAGGTTACTTTTTCTATATATTTACTAGGAACATAAAATAGGATGTCTTTTGCATGCAAAGACTTATGCAATGAAATGCATAAAATGCCATTTTGATCCAGGGATATAGCGTGCCATAATTTTAATTGATGATATTTTTCTTAACTGCTTTGACATATTGTTAGACAGAAGCGCATCTTAACAGCCTCTGATGCCATTCTCCAGTGTGAAAGGATTTTCATTAGCTGCTGCATCCTGACTTGTTTTTTTCGGTCATTTCTACAGAGTGGTGGACCTCACGCTCTAGGAACATCCGCTGCTGCTCAGCGCTGGCCAGGCGGCAGGTGAGCCAGGCGCTGAGGGTGCAGACGGTCACTCCCAGACATGCCAGGCAGATGGAGGCCAGCTGCAGAGAGGACATGAAGTCAGCACGTCTTGCTGCCGCACGCACAAACTGCACGTTCAGAATGCCACTTATCAGGCCACAGATACAGCAGGCGCAGAAGAGGATCATCTGCAAACACAAACAAATCACTGGAACCTCCTGATGTCCACACACACCACAGATATTCATCCCAGATCAATGACACCAACAACACCAGACTACTAGTGCAGATTACTGATCAGAATAATTAAGCATGTAGCATATTGCAGTAATCAACAAGAAATCTATAGTACAATATATATATATATAGTGAGTAGATGAGGCAGTTCTTTAACAGGCATCCTGAATTATTTCATATGCCATATATATTGCTCTCTCTCTCTCTCTCTCTCTCTCTCTCTCTCTCTCCTCAACCCGGAGAATCACAAATTGCTTTACGGCAATTATGCAATAGCCTACTATTTGTATGAAATTGTGTAATATTACCTTGTCAGTTGACATGACTTTTTGGAGATTATCTTTGGTTTGTAAACAAATGTTCATGTACAGTACCATGTCCAGGGGGAAGGGTACTAGCAATGGGTGGCATTTATAAAAAAAAAAAAAAAATACTCCACAACTGTAGGGGGAGACCAGTAGCAAAAAAAAAACAACATTTGATGGGTTGTCTGTAGCCTGGAAAAATCCAAACTCATTCACAAAGTGAATAGAGTCTAGTGACTCTCGATTGGGAAACGTTTGCAACACTTGCATTACGACGGGGACTAACTTTGAAATCATTGGTCCAGCCTTACCAATACCATTGATCAGAGATTCCTAACATTACTTCTTACTTTGCCTACACTTTACAAACTGACATTAAACAGCTTCAACAGTGTATGTGGGTCTACCTTTGCTGTAAATAAATTTCTGAATTTTTCCAACTGCATTTTTTGACGTTTGCAGGTGTTGCTGCTTCTGTTTATCACAATAAGTTTCGGTTTCGACTTCCCCTCTCGTCGCTGATTGGCCTGATATTTTTCTTGTCTGAGGGAAACGGTTATGAACTATGGTGTTCCATGTCTCCCTGAAGGAAAATCTAGGTGGGCGGGGCCAGGCTAGGTTGTCTGTGCACTGATGAAAATCTAACAGCATAGGCTACTTCAGACTTTAAACAGAGATGACTTACTGTATGTCATGCAATACAATCTAATCTCAGAAACTCACCATTAGCCCTGTTCTCCTCCTTGCACAAAGCATTCCACATAGTCCACAGATGAGAAACTGTTGGGGAAAAAGACAAAAATCAAGGATTCAAAGTGCAACACCACACACAATTACTGACTGATCTGTTTCTCTGGTTCTACGGTTGGCTATTTCTAAAGTTGCTATATCGAAAACTTGGTAGCTGTCGACAAGAAAGATAAATTATTTCACACGGATAAAACAAATCTCAAGCAGCATATCACCAGATTTGTCCACCACTAGGCCCCCCTCTCTAATGGGAATAAGTTTGGAAGAGATAATGGACTCATTAGGACAAAGTAGACAGGCCACAACTTGTTACCATACCAACATTTGCGGGTTAGAACAATTTGTTTTTTAAAGGAACCATATGTAAGATTGTGGCCAAAACTGGTACTGCAATCACTTTCAAATTACTGTAGAGCGGTGTATCCTCCCCCTCCCCTCTGACTCGAGGTTGCCAACCCGGATGCCGAAACACTACTGACTTTGTGATTAGTAGATAGGTGGAGGGTGGTGCATCAGGCCAAAACACAACATGACATGACAAAACACAACATCAACATCAGTTGAGGGCTGCAACTTCACTTTTTAAATGACAATATCCTGGCTGGACTACTGTTGTCAGTGATATAAGTATTTGAAATTAACATGATTTCTTAATGTCTAGTGACATATCTGGGCCATTTTATGATTAATTGAAATACATTTCTTACATATGGTTCCTTTAAACATGTTACTTTTTTATTTCCATACTATACTGTAGTTTCCAAACAACAAAAAAGGAAACTGTCTGGGCATCCACCCTTCATGGTCAGTACTAAACACACACATATATCAGGTTGTAAAAGCTTTTTGTAGTCGGCTCTAGTCGTTTTTTGTTTCTATTCTTGTTTGGGGGGGGTTTGTTTCAGGGATTATTCTTGACCTATCATGCATATCAACAGATTTTTGATGATGCTTTGGCCTAGGGATTGTGAGGACCATGGCAAATCCTCTAGCTTGCACCTCTTGCTGTAGAGTTTGACATGATGTTCACCGAATTTAACAAAACACAGAGACATTCTCATGAACACTGTTTTTAAAAGCAGTTGTATAGAATCATCCTGATAATCTTTCTAGACCATCTCTAAGTGAAATCCTACAAGACCTGTAACACATTCAGGTCCGTGTAACGCTTTGCAGTGCTATGTTCTATTTGCAGAATTCACATGAAAAAATATAAAAATAGGCTTAAAAATCCGTTATCCATTCTTTAGGACGGCACAGTAAATGGGTTATTGTTGCTTATTTTGATTTTCAATTGAGCACAGTTACGGTTTTCTGTTCAGAAGTTAAAAATTGAAATGATGCGTCAATTTTCTAATTTTCCTTTTTTGCCCTTGTGATTGGACTGAACCACGAACACCGGGGGGAGAACACCATCTAGCTGGGCCAGGCTAGATGGTGGAAGGGAGCGCCGCCTGAAGTTGTTTGTGATTTTGACTCATTACTTTAGAGATTAATGACAAACTTTTTGGGAGAAGGCACGTTAAACATAACTTTCAGCCTATGTTGAACATATCTACAGTAGCCTATATTTGAATACCATAGCCATGCCATAGCAAATAATTCCCCAAAGCAGAATGTCATCGACGTCAGTCTTGGCTATACCGGGCTATACAGGCTACCCCGAGCACTGTTTGACATGGTATTTTTGCTTATTTAACGCTTTACGCTAGACTAGGTTTCATTAGGCTAAACGAAGACACAACGGTGAGCCTAATTTATCCGTTTATCCATTTATTAATTTCAACAGCAAATAGCCTACATTGGCCTGTAGGCTACTAGGGCTCACGTAGGCCTACTCATAAGTGTCAGGACGCAGCAATGTCTCCCTCTGCATCTGAAGTTCTGATCTCGAGCTGACATTATCAATCGCTTGGCACCTTGATGCAAGCGGAACTGTGTTTGATAGCCCTCCATCTCTACATCTATTTTTTACAGTCTATGCTCTACATCCGCTGATAAAATGTGATCACCAACACCGCGCGCCAATATCTATCAGGTCACCAACCCCTACGCGTGGTTCAGCCCAACAAAAACAGTTAAAAAAAAAGGGTCCAAAATCCAATATTAACTGAATTTTACTTTTGTTTCCAATCCAGTTTCTGTTTTCTTTATCTTGCGTGACTAATGACACATTTAGAAAATAGCAGCAATTATCTATTTGCTGACCAGTTAAAACAAATTGAAAATTGGATTATTGAACACATTTTTTATTTGGACCCGATGGATGGAACAAATAGAACAAAGCACTGCAAAGCGTTACACGGACCCATTCAGACACCTGGACTTTCAGATTTGATTCTGGTGTTGCATGTTGATTTCAGGGGTTTATCATGCTTTTTTTTTTTAACAATTTAGACAAGTAAACATAAGGCTAAAACACATGGGCTAGCCTACCTACATTATGTTTTCCTTATCATCAATTATCACACTGACTGTAAATGTAATTCAGTTGAGGTTATTTGGATATTCCATACACGAAATGGAGGTATAGGGTAAACAGCTAACTAATTTAAGAGTATTATCATCGAATTGGAAGTCACATGAAAGTGCAACCTACAGCCACGCCGCTCCATACTGGCGCCCCCTCCCCATGATGTGTTTTAAGCGCAGCTCGGGTTCTCCTGCCCTCCAACATTCCCACCGTGATGCTGGACACGCCGAATCCCATCTCAACAAACGAGAGCACCGCAAGACTCCATGCGATGTTCTGACTACTGCACATCCTTTCTCGAACGTCATTCCTTCAGAAGTTGCAACTGAACTTCACTTCTGCATCTTTCTTAACCCGCAATCTTCTAACGGCGATACGGTCTGTTGGGTTGTTGATAGGCTATGTTGGCAAAAAGGTACGATCATGTCCCCTGTAAAATGTTGGTGTCCATAGTATTTGTTGTAGTTCGATATCGTTGGTGACAATGTCTTCAGTGAGAAAGTCCAACCGACTCTCGTGTGCACACAAACGATGTGACAATTGGTGCTCTAGGTCAATTTGCCTCGCATGACATTCTACTGAACCTTTCTATTGCCTCTTTATTCAACATAACTGTTGAGTTCTCCGTGATGTGGCAGGATGAGTCACGTGTCTCCTTTGATCCCTTGTTCCCTCTAGTGAGGAACTGCTGGAAGTAGGTGGCTAATTGTGCATTTGTTTGGTGTGAAAGATTAGGTCTACTTTTATCATGTATACATTTAGCTACACAGTTTGTTTATTGTAGCTGGTTTATGGTAGTTATGTTTTGAACATCAGAGAAGGTTCTATAGAAAAACTATTCAGAAAAAGTATGAGGCTTTCTATTTATAGTCACTGCTTCCTTTATTACATAGAACACTCACCCATACAAGGCCTGGGTAGGCTACTCACAGTGATCCATTCTGATTCTACAATGAACAGACACTTGCCTGCCATCCAATGCCCTGGATTCAGTGAAAGGCTCTCACAACAAAACCGGTCATATTCCATTAATCAAATTTGCCTCAGTGACTCTGGAAAGGGATTCCTTCACACTCAGTAGCCACACAAGTGCTGTTCTTCCCTCTAGCAGTTCCTCCCTCTCCTATTTTAAAATACATTGTATCTGAAAAGTACACATTTCTGATTTGATTTGCAATAGGCGGTTCCCCAAAAGCACCTGAATGACTCTCAGACCATGTGAAGTAAAATCATCTGGTCTGATGAAACGAAGACTGAACTATTTGGCAAAAGTTCCCAACAGTGTGTGAAGAAACCATGACACTGAGCTGAACTTATGTTTGTCCTTCTTTTAGACTAGGCAGGATTTTGGAAAATGTAATGTCCCGAAGGCAAATCATGTTAATTTTTGGCATACAACATTTTTAGGGGTTTTGAAGGGTGCTGAATTCAAATCTTCTGTATGCCAGGCTCAAAAATGTCCCATAATGCCCCAAAATGGAGAAATCCAATATGGCGCCGCCAGGTCAAAATCTAATTAATCACTTACTGTATCTTTTGGACTGTACAAGGTAAAAACCTGAATGTAATGTGCTTTTATAGGTTTTTCACATATAGGGAATTCAAAGCCATGCTCAGATTTAAGATCAAGACTAAAGAAAATGCTTGAAATTAATGGACATGGTTAAAATTGTTGTCTCGGATAATGAATAATTCATGAAAAAAGAGGACCATGAAACAGGTTGATGGCTTTCTGAAGAATTTACTTGAAACATGTTTAGAAGCAAGGTTGATTACCATATTTTAACTATCTATATATATTATTTATCTGTATTTTAACTATTTATTTAGTATTTCAAGAAAATGCTTGAAACTCTTAAGCTAAAGGCCTATGTTTAAAACTGTTACTACTAGATTTGCCTACTAATGAAATATTGTACCTCAGCCTATTGTTTTAGATAGATAGATAGATAGATACTTTATTGATCCCCAGGGGAAATTCAAGGTCTCAGCAGCATACATACAACACAAACACTTTCTTTAACAGCAGAAAGAGTAATTAAAGTATATAATATAAAAACACAACTAAGCAGTAAGGACAGTAGAAGATAAAGAATATGCTAAATATACTAAAATACAAATTATACTAACACTTAATACAATATATAAAAATATACTAAAATACAAATTACAAAAATACAAATTATACTAACACTTAATCTAAATCAATTCTAAAAACAGTATCCACATAGTGGTGATTAATAAATCAGAGGCGCTTGCAGGGACTGAGCTTATGATTCTCTGTGCATAGTAAGGTATGGTAAGGTGCTCTATGGTGCTCTGTGTGAATGAGTGTCATGGTGGTAGTGCAATGGTGATAGTGGTCATGGTGATAGTGCAAATGAGTAAGTCAACAGTGCAACAATGCAGAAATAAAGTAAAGTAAAGTCTATATATATCTATATATTTAACTATTTAAGAAAATGTAGTGAAAAGTGTGGCCACAGTTCGGCTGTGGCATGGAGGGGGGGGGGGTTATGCATATGTGCTAATGTGCTAATATAGCACGCAAACAGTGAGGCATAAAGACAGTGGTACAAGTGGCTAGTGGACAGACAGTACCAAACATGGAGGGGATGAAGAGGCAGACAGACTATGCAGAGAAGTCTATCTCTCCTCTTCCCTTAAGTAAGGCATTGAACAGTTCAATGGCCCTGGGGACAAATGACTTTCTCAGTCTGTCAGTTGTGCAAGGCAGTGAGCGAAGTCTCCAGCTGATCAGGCTCTTCTGTTTAACAATAGTGCTGTGGAGTGGATGACACTCTTTGTCCAAGATGTTGATCAGTTTGTTCAGGGTCCTTTTGTCAGATAGTGAAGTGATACACTCCAGTTCAGCTCCCACTACAGAGCCAGCTTTCCTTACCAGCATGTCAATTCGCCCCACATCCTTCTTCCTTGTGCTTCCTTCCCAGCATACTACTGCATAGAAGAGGACGCTGGCAACAACAGACTGGTAGAACATCCTGAGGAGCTTACTGCACACATTGAAGGACCGCAGCCTCCTCAGGAAGTACAGCCTGCTCTGCCCTTTCTTGTAGAGTGCATCAGTGTTGGCTGACCAGTCCAGTTTATTTTGATGTCCAGTGTGCTTTGCCCATCCCACCCCTACCCTTACCCCTACACACAAATACCCATATGTAACCCTGAATGAGGCCACACCCTCTATCTACACACCGAGGAGGCGCTTGTGAATTATGTCGCTCCCCTCACATGATGCTCAGCAGTAACAGGTAAGCTATAACATAATATCATAACAATTTGTTTAGGACCATATAATACATCTGTAATAGCATGTAAAGATTGTTATGTGAGGATTATGTATAGGCTAACTGAATAATTAATGTATTAGAATAAACTAAAAAAAACGTTAACTAGTTAGCCTTTGTGAATAGGAAGAAGCTAACTAGAGCCTCCACTCTCCGGGATGTGGGCCCCCTCTTGACAAGATGTCGGCCGTAGCATTCAAGGCCCCCGGCACATGAACTGTTCTGAGAGAGCTGAACAGGGGGTGAGCCCAGAGCCACAGGTCTGTCGGCAGGCTGCAAAGACCTGGAGACCCCAAGCCCCCCTGTCTGTTGTAGGCCGCAGTCACCGTGCTGTCGGTCCTCACCATCACATGTTGGCCTCTTAGCCACGGTAGAAAGTGCTGGAGGGCGAGGAGAGCGGCCCTCAGCTCCAGGACATTGATGTGCTAGGATAGCCAAGGGTCCGTCCAGAGACCATTGATGCCCTGACCATCGAGAACGGTGCCCCGGCCTACTGGGGATGCGTCTGTAAATACGACCCGGCGATGAATCACCAGTCCCATGGCACTCCCCCTCTCGGTGTTGGCGGGATCTCTCCACCAGTGTAGGGCCTGTGAAGCCTGCGGGACACAGTCACCTTGGCCTGGGAGGGCCCTTTGGGGCACAGGCCTAGGCTCAACAGGCACCTCTGGACTGGGAGCATGTGAGGGAGGGCAAGGGGACTACCTGCACCATTGCCACCATAAGGCCCAAGAGGCGAAGGCAGAGTTTCCACTCCACCTGAGCGTGCAACATGAAGCGACATGCGGCAAAATACTGCTGTCTCGCCGGTGAGAGAGTCACATATGCCCACCTGGAGTCCAGGACCATGCCCAGGAAGGTGACCTGGGAAGGCTGGAGTCTGCTTTTCTTGGGATTGGGGCACAAGCCCAAGTCTTGAGTGTGCTTCATAGCAAGGCCACGTGTAGGCGGCATTGCACTTCTGAGGTTGCACAGATGAGCCAGTCGTCTAGATAGTTTAATATCCTGAGCCCCCGCTGCCTCATGGGTGCAAGAACTGCATCCATGCACCTGGTGAAGGTTCGGGGGGCCAGAGAGATTCCAAATTGGAGGACTTGGAACTCGAAGACCGACCCTCGAACGCAAACCTCAGGAACCGCCAATGCCCCGGCCAGATGGGTATCTGAAAATAAGCATCCTGCAGATCGATGGTAGCAAACCAGTCCCCTGCATTGATGGCCTGCCGCACCCTCGGAACTGTGATGAACCTGCACCTTAGGGACCAGAGGTGCACATTGAGACCCCTGAAGTCTAAAATAGGACGAAGGTCCCCTGTGCGCTTGGGTACAAGAAAATAACGGGAGAAGAACCCCGCTTGGGGGTTTGAACTCCCGACTTCCCTTATCTCCCTCTTGTCCAGAAGGGTGGAAAGCTATGCACGTAAGGTCTGAGCGTGCATGGTACTGCTCACCAAGGTAACCCACACTGGGTTTGGTCCTGAACTGCAGGCGGTACCCATGGCTTATGGTGGGGAGCACCCATGGATCCGCTCATAAGGCTAGCCAAGCCTTCCTGCATAGAGCTGAGAGGCGAGGCTGGCTGGCCCGGATATTGTCAGGAACGACGAGGGCGCCACGGCCACTAGCACGCTGGCCCCCCCAGCCAGCTTGTGGGCGGGTACCCCGCCCCTGGGATGCCTGAAGCCGCTGCCTGAGATCAGTCGGCCCCCAAGACAGATGCCCCAAGGTAGGTGTTAGCTGAGGCGTGAATGCCCTAGGACGCCTAGCGCCCCTGGCATGCCTGTCAAGAGACCCTGACACCTCTTCTGCACAGCGGCGGCTGTCAAGCGCCTGCTGCAACAGTGTGGTTGCCTGTGGGCCGAACATGAACCCAGGCTGCACCGGCACTCTCAAAAGACGTTCTGTCTGCCTGCTGGAGCTGAGATTGAGATTGCGTCTAGCTACCCAGAACTGAGCCAAGGAGCCCAATGCCACTACCTGCTCCTTAGACACTGCAGCGAGGCACACAGAGGCTGACTGGAGCTCTCTCAAAAGAGTGGGATCACCAACACTGCTTTGCAAGAGACCAGAGAGGTGTCGAACATACAGGGACAGAATGGCCGCTGTGTTAGCCAGGCGGACTTGCATCGTTATGGGCCTATGCAGCTTACCCAGCAGAGCCTCCATAGTCCTGCCATTGGCACTGAGGCAGGAGGGACCACCAAAGAGGGAGTTGGGAGAGGAGAAGAGGGGCTCCAAAGCTGGATCCACTGGGAGGAGCGAGCCACAACCAATCAGCCCTTCGCCGTACATGTTGGAAAGCACCTTAGTCTGGCCAGACCACCTACGAAAAGTAGTTGGGGAGGAAATCTGGCAACAGACCAAGTCACTAAAGTCTGGTAGGAGGGGATAGGAGGGGAATGAGTGCTGCCACTGGGCGCTCAGTCATGTCTCTGTGGAACCTAGACGCAGAGGCAAGGGGCTTCTCTGGAAGGGGAATATCAAAAGCCCTGGATGCCCTGCCAACGACCTCCTCAAACACACGGGCCAGCTCGCCTCCCACGGGGCTGGCTACACAGGGCTGTGCACAAGGTAGCTCCTCTCCCTCAGACAAGAGAACAGTCTCAATGTCCACAACGGCCTCCTCATCTTCCTCCTCCAGCTCACACGGACTGGTAGAAGGAGCAGGTTGGGGAACTGCAGGCCTTGTTCTAAGAGAAAACAGTGAGGCTGCTGAGGACTCCCCAATTCCCCTGGCTACTCTTGCCATCTTTCTTGACGGCCCCTCGGAAACAGGAGAACCCGCACGTTTACCAGAGAAAAAACGACAACGGGCTTCCCTTGTGTGTGTAGGCATAATAAAACAATTAATGCACGTCTGGGGGGCGTCCCTTGCCAAGAAAGCATGTTGGTGGCCCAAACACAACACACACTTATCATGGCCATTCAAATGTGGATGATCAGTTAGTGCCACAGCTACGATCTCTCCCCAATTCCAAAAGCTTGTAAGGAGATCACATCCTCAAGGGATGTCTAAGCCTGTGCTGCAGTTGCAGGAAAAGTGGCATGTTATGCATGGAGTCATGCAGCTGCAGCCGCAACTGTCAGAACACTGCTGGGAGGAGAGAGGAGGAGGATGAGGATGATTAGGATACCCTAAGTGTGTAGCCTACCTCTTCATACCCAGAAGTTCAAAGAATTGAATAGAATAGAATTGATTAATTACTATATTAATAAAATATGGTAATCAACTTTGTTTCTAAACATGTTTCAAGTAAAATCTTTTTTCATGAATTATTCATTGTCCGAGATAACAATTTTAACCATGTACATTAATTTCAAGCATTTTCTCTAGTCTTGATCTTAAATCTGAGCATGGCATTGAATTCCCTATATGTGAAAACCTATAAAAGCACATTACATTCAGGTTTTTACCTTGTACAGTCCAAAAGCTACGTGATTAATTAGATTTTGACCTGGCGGCGGCGGCGGCCATATTGGATTTCTCCATTTTGAGGCATTATGGGACATTTTTGAGCCTGGCATACAGAAGATTTGAATTCAGCACCCTTCAAACCCCCTAAAATTGTTGTATGCCAAAAATTAACATGATTTGCCTTCAGGGTTAATTTCTTTTAAAAATTGACCTAGACTATTTAGGCTTCTCGCATCCTCTCAAAGGAACTCTGCATCTCATTCATAGTGACCATTGGTCTGACCAAGGCCATTCGTCCCGGATTAGACTACTCAGTTTGGCTGAGCAGCCAGATCTAGGAAGACTGTTACTTTTACATTTGAGAATGATGGAGGCTACTGTGCACTTTCAATGCTGCAAAAATGTTCTTGTATCCTTCCCCAGATCTATGTCTTCACACAACCCTGTCTCGCAGGTCTACGGACAATTCTCTCGACCTCGTGGCATACACCATCAACTGTGAGACCTTATATAAAGAGATGTGTGCCTTTCCTAATAATGTCAAGGGAATTAATTTAGGCACAGGTGGACTCCAATCAAGTTGTAGAAGCATCTCAAGGACCATTGATAGAAGTAGGATGCACCAGAGCTCAATTACAAGCGTCATAACAAAGCGTCTTTTATTTTTTATAAATTTACAAAACAATTCAAACACTTGTTTTTTTCTGTGGAGTGTTGGAGTATTGTGTGTAGAAAAAATTAATTGAATCCATTTTAAGATGAGTCTGAAACATAACAAAATGTGCTGCACTAACATGACCTTATCGCACTGTACCTTGACTGTTCCCTTTCTATAAGTTGCTTTGGATAAAAGTGTCAGCTAAATGTAAATGTTATCAGACCATCTTCAAGCAGCTTGATGTTCCTGTGACTATTACTGTGAATATTATTAAAACATCAGTGAATGTATCATTTGGCTGAATAAATTTGGGATTTGAGTTATACTATAGATTAGAGATTTCATGGGCCAGTTTGGCAATTTTCATGGCACCTCCTTGGCACATCCAATACTCCTGATGTATTTTGCAGATTTCAAAACTAAGATCCAAGGGTCAGAAAACCCTTGTCTCAGCCCCAAGGCTGCTCGTTTATGGACATGCGCTCTGACTATGGACATGCGCTCTGTCTCTCATTCACTGTGACTAGGTCCCATTTGCAGCATAAAACAGGAGTTTATTGTCTTCTCTTCCATCACTGTAAATGCCCCTAATTGATTTGATGGCTGAAAGGACCAAACGGATTCCTGTTTTGTGGAAAGATGCCTTAACTAATGATTAGAAAAGTTGTGTTTTTTTACTTTTGAAGGAATTATAATCCACTAATATAAGACCCAGAATTATGTCAATTAAACAAATTCAGTGATGGCACATAACCCACAACTCCCAGAGGGTAGAGTTTGGCTAAGCCCTATTGCTCTTCTCTTGTTTCATTTGTTATTATGAGATGTGCAGAGTGCTGAGGCAGAATATTACAATTATTCTCAGATTGCCTGGAGGTGATTTCTCCCTCACTGATACACGGTGTACAATAGTTTTGGTGCAGTCTTTCCCTTTGAAATTTTTGTTATAAAATATTTGTGTGCATGGTAAGTTGTAGCCTCATGCAATCATAGAACCATCTAACCTCCACAATACTACCAATAATTGTTCCTTGTTTATTTATTTATTTATTTATTTTCACATTTTGCCTGACATGAAGTACCTGCAGAATTTTAATCATATTACTCACTATTTCCCTTTTAAAATATGCAGATATGTTAATAAATTTGTTTTTATATATTGGATAGCAAACATAATTTAAGAATTTATTTACGTTAGACTTTTTCACATGGAAGTGTGATGGCATTTGTTTAAAATAATTTTGACTCACTTTGGCTCGCTTTTTTTAATACATTTAATTTTGGGTATATACATACTGCTCTAAAGCATGCCAGCTTTGCAGGTCATAAAAACTCTGACCTCAACAACCTTTGACCTGAAGGAAAATTAAAGTAGACCACACAATTAATTTGACTATTTAAACCATCAGTCACATTACTGCAAGTGACAAAGCCTGGTTGATCTCGCTTTTCACTGGCTCTGTTTAAATGAATCGAAAGATATTATAACTGAATATCATCTGTGTAATTGTGTTCCCTCCCAAATTCAATTTAATTGCTGGATGGGCCAGTTGCAATATAAAATAAAAAAGACAAATAAACAAAACAAGTTAATAAAGCAATGATGTAGTTCTTATGTGAATTTGACTGAATAAAATGGCAGTTTAGGCTGGTATATGTTGTGTAAAGAACTGAAACACAATAAGTAAGGGACAATGTATAAAACGCCAGTCATTGTCAGGAAAATAAGTCCCGACAGGGCGAACTGGACGCGCAGTGTCTGTTATATATGTGTAGTGTAAATAGTCCAATAGGCTTGTTTAAAAATCACTCTGTGAGCATGACCATAGCCTTTTGGGATATGCTGGAGTAGGGACAAATTGACACAAATGAGAAGGGATAATCATTACCAATGTAACATGGGCTCTGCAAATGTGAACCGGGAACATTCACTATTAAGGTCACGATTAAGGTCACTGCAAGCTCGCTTGCTGTCCAAACAGCAAATGTGACTGAAAGGACATGACAGCCGTGTGGCCTCAGAGCGCTGCACATGCTTCCATTTTGTTAAACAAAGATAGTAGGCTTTGCAACAGTAAATGTGGTGATTAGATTCATGAGCTGCTTATTCAAATTTTCAGCAGTTACCATGTACAGGTAACTAACCCTCTTTTCATTTTAAAAAATAAAACTCAATGAAGACTATGTGCTAGCTAATGACTCACTGAGTTAAGGTTAAACACCATTTGAATTAAAGTATTCAAATAGTATTCAAGTTAAACATCCCTAGAACTAAAGTATTTTTATCTTAGTGATGAAAATATAAAATTGCAGTAGAGAAAATAAATAAACAGATATTCACCTGACATAACTGATGAGAACTGTCTTTGTAGTATTAATGGTATTTATTGTGCTCTTTTGCATTTTGAATTTTGCATAAAGTTACATCTAGATGATAACAGTAACATTAAATTCCACTGGTAACCAAAATGCATATAATAAATCACACTGTAACTGAAAGCAAAATATCCTCTTTCATAAAATAATGTAACATGTTTTTTTCAAAAGGAAATGCAGGTGAATGTTCAATAATATACTACACAAAGACAAAAAAGATTAACAATGAAATAACATCTTACAAAATGCTACAAAAACATCTACATACAAAGTTAAGGACTTGTTTATATATATATATATATATTATCAGTAAAATATATTAGCATGTTAAAATAAATTCTTCAAAAATGGTAACAGATGTGGCAGTGTAATGCAGTTTTAAGCCAAACAACTGGAACAGAATATAGAATGCCATGATGGCTATTGAAATCTCCTGAAAAGTAGTATAGTTATGCAATTCAGATATGAATTTCCCAACAAGTTTTACTCTATACAACATAGATGTTGGTGGAGCAAATGTAGGCAAGCTGATGAATTTGCTCAACTCTGCTATGACAAATACTGAAACCCATTTTCTTCCCACAATTTCTACTTCAGTCCCACTACAGCTTTTTGAATGCGTAGGCCCTCAAAATATCCATACAGTTGACAGTGATGAGGGCACCAGTGATATGTCTCCACTGCTTGGTCACTGGACTCTTCATCTTGTCCAAAGCTAAATGGAGGTCTTGGATCATGTCTCTGTAGCCCTCCCCATATCGCAGGCTCCACAGGTGTAGGAAGTCATACGCAGGTTTCCACATAGACTAAAACACACAGAAGGCTGATTTAGAGGAGTACATTTTTGTTATAAAAGACAAACCGCTTCTAGGCCTACTTTGTCTACCTAAAAATTGATACATTCCAGGAAATGCTTCAATGAGTTGTTTGGACTCACCTGAGCACTGACCTCCCCGTCTTTGCCTCTGTGTGGTGTCTCATAGGCAGCAATCTGGGCACCAGAGAGTCGTCCAAGCCGCTCTGCAAGTTCTCTCCATCGCACTCCCAGTTCCACAGCAGTAGACAAAATCACTGTGTTCTGGATGAGGCTTGCCACCAAACCCTGGGCATCCATCTTTAGCAACCCCTGAAAAGACATAATTTCCCAAATCTACTTATTTTATTTCAATTTACAATGAACAACTCCATTCACAGGTGAGTGAAAGGTACACTATGCAAGTTTAGATATATTTGCCGACTTTAAAGCTCCCTCTAGAGTTGTGATATATTTATATTTTACTCTGCGGTTGTAAATAGCAAACTTCTCGTGATTTATCCCTCCTGTATACAATGAGGTGAAGGATTAACAACAGGCAACATCTCAAAAGAGCTATATCTACTGACAAGGTAATGTTTCACGATTCTCACGAGACTTGTCAGGCCACCATTCTTGATGTTGCATGGCTGGTTTTCTCGGTAGCGACTCGCTATGCTGTCAATCAATCAAATTGGCTTAGTAAAAGTGAAAATCTTGCATAGTGTACCTTTAAGACTTAGGTGTGGGCATCTCCGACAATAAACCAGGAACGCAACCTTATACTTACATTCATCAGTTCATGTTGAAATTTTAGTCGATGTTTATCTGTGTGACAATCCTCTTTCAGCTTTTCTAGCACACAGGCTACTTTCTCAGCATCGGTCTCAGCATGCCTTCGTACTATTGTCTCTAAAGTCTCTTCTGAGTAGCCCAGAGCTTCAGCAAAATGTTTCCAGCTTGTTATTTGCTCAGTGACCAGAGTCTGAATAGCAGAGTACATGTATGTCAGCTTCTTAAATGGAAGTGTCATGTTATCCAGCAAGTTCTGTGTGGTCATCTTGATCCCGGTGAAGTCAATTACTTGGTCTCTGGTGATGAGTTTCAAGTTTTTGCAGTGCACCAGTCCGATTCTGCCACGCAAAAAAACTATGTACCATTCTTTTACTTTGGATTGGCCAACAGACCTTACTCTCTCTTTTGAAAGGAGAGCTACAGTGTCACCTTTAAAATACTCCAGGAGATATTCTACCCTTGGCTGTCGCAACACTGATTTCAGTGCCACACCATACCACTGCAGATTCACTGGCCGGTGCTGAAATTTTGGGGATTCTGGAATTTCTTCTTCTGGGATAGGTACTGAACGGGTCATTTCATGATGTTTGTCCACTCTTCTTTTGGATTGCTTTTCAGTCTTTAGAGGAAGAGCTGGAGGAGAGTTCACAGTGAAGCCCATCACAGTTTCACCTTCTGAGCTCTTCACCTGGATATTGAGGATGAAAGGTTCTAGTTCACCATTGTCAGATTTCGAAAGTTCTAGAGGCAAATGGATAACTCGTCCTTGTCTAAGTTGATGTTGTGTTATTTCCTTGATTTGATCCATGGCTTTCACGGCAAACTTTGACTCAGCCACACTGGTTTTAATATGCAAGTCTTTTAACCCATCTGGACTGAATTCTTTTCCCCCCCACAAATGCAGAACAAGAGGAGGCAAGTTTCTACTGCTCCTCTTCATGTCTGAATAGGGAAGTCTTGGTGGAACTTTGTTGTGACAGGAGATTACCATGACTACTTTGATGGATGGATGGATGTGCTTGGGTCCATAAACTGCGACTGTGACCAGACGATTCAGGTAGTCCCAAACCGAAGTAGCCGGAGGCTGGACCACAGAGGCCTCCGCAGCTGCAATGATGTAAAGATGTGGCTTCAATTCTTGCAGCTTCATCTGTAACATATTCTCATTGAAATAACAGTCACTGACCTTCTGATAGGGCCCTTCTTTCTTGGAGGCAATAAGGCCCACAAATGTGGTCATCACTTGGCTTAGTGGATCTTCCTTCACCTCCGCTGCCACCTTCATCTCAAATGAGATGCCCTCCTTTACATTGAGGTTACTAAGACTAATCTCCACAAGAGGAGACACAGTGGCCATGTAGTTGTTGTTAAGGCCTTTGGGTGGATCCAGATTGGCTTTAAGAGCAATTTCTTGAACTTCCTCAGGCCCTACATGACCCTGTGGTATGTGCACACTGACGTCAGAGTCTGGCAGCTGTACAGAACCTCCACTATGACCAATTTTACACATGACGTGTGTGTCTGCAGCCTGAGTCTGTGCCCAGCCTGGGCTTTGACTCATCATTCCGAGGTCCAAGCAGGATCGTGTAAGCTGTCTGTGACTCAGCCAGGCCATCTTATAAGCCTCACGGTCATTTTTAAGCCATTCAAAGTCAGGGTTGAGAAATGGGCCTGAAGAACCAAGTTTTCCCTCTTTCTTAGGTTGCTTCTTCTTCTCCAAGCCATCAAGAATGTCTGAAGCACTCCGCCACCTCGCAGATTGGCGGAAAGACTTCTGTATGGGATGTAAAAGATGACCAAAATTATTTTCATCTGAAGATGTACTGATGGAATCCTCATTGTCTCCGACAATAATAGCTGAGGGGTCCTCTCTCAGAATGGAGACATCATTCTTGGAGAGAACAATGTCGTCTAAGAATGGGTTTGAGTCTGAGAGTTTATTCCAGAAGGGATTGGTTGTTTGTTGCTTTGTGTGTTGGACTTCTGGCTGCAGGATGGGCCATTCGTAATGTTCAGTCATCTGATTGGAAACGTCACTACCTAGGAAAAATAAAATGTCACCTACTGTAAATGTCAATCAATGCTAAGGTTTGCAAAATGATTTGAACTACTACTTCTGTTCATTAATGAGAAGCAATGTTTGCATAGTGATAAATATTAAATGAATAACATTGTAAATGACAAAATAGGGTAAACATGAACTAGAGTGTTAGGGACTCAAATGAACATGGTCTGAATAAGTTGGGGAAATAAAACAAACTCAAGATTACCATAGAGGTTGTTGTTGTTTATGGTAACACTGTCATCCAGATCTATCAAGGTTCCCTCTGATTTACTTCGCATCAGACTCCCTGTCCGACGGAATGACTTTGCTCTTGCAGTGGCCATAGCTGGAACAGACAGGTGTTATGATTTGTTATCACATACAGTTCAATGTACCATGCTGCAAACCTGTGCCAGTCTTACACTGTGGTAAACTAAAAAAGAAAGTAGGCTTTACAATGTAAGCTATCTGTCTATATACTTCACTTTGTGATACTACCTTTAATGTGTGTGAGAAAACTAAAAGTCTTCTTGAACAATGACAAATTGATATCATACGACATTTCATTGTCCTCAGATTTTAATATTGAAATAGAAGTGTTAATATAATGTAAGCTACTGACCATACTAAAACACTTTAACAAATGAATTTAGATGCAATCTAATAGACAAAATATGAAGGGAAGAGGAAGAAATAATGGTTTGAAAGAAAGGTTTAGAAAGGTTATTGCAGCTTTACTTCCCTATAAATCTCATTTTTCACATTATTGCACATCACCTGTTCACCTAATGAAACTATAAACACAATAGTAGGTTGCTCTCTGTGCATATAAAATGCATTATATAAATAAATCTGACTTGACAATCAATGAATGAATGTAAGGTCAAATCAGGGATAAGTTGTTTTTTTAACACTTACTTTACAAACATTGGTTATATCATTATCAATACAGGATTCATTTCCCATTGGAATCACGTTTTTATATAGGCCTAGCCTATATAAAATCAAGTCACTCAAACAACATTATTGCAAGGCATTTCCAACAGCCAGTAAAATGTACCTTCACTGAATTCAAATCCAGCAAGACACTAGCCTACTAAATGTAAGTGACTAGGTGAGCGTAGGCCTACTTGTAAAGCACTCCATGCAGAGACCTAATGTTTGACATGGAAAAGACCAACAACCAAAATGTTATGAGATATGGCTGGGACTAGACTAGCGCGTTAGCTTGTAACAAAGCGATCACCACTGTTTTTCCTACACCAAACAGGTTAGTCTGGTATAGCATTCAACAAGTGTCTGTGAAGGCCACCCCTCCTAAATGTTACTGCTGAGCGATAGCCTAGCCTACTATTCAAATCTCCTTTCATACGCAACAACTGTATCAAGTCTGAGCACCTGTTCATATAGGAAATGAAAGACACAGTGTAACGCCTACGCTAAACAAGAGTAGTTTACACTTTCCTGGTAGTTTAAAACAATTAAATGAAATGAATATCCTTATTTTAAAGTGCTTTCATAACCATAATTCCTAAGAAACTGAAGCAAATAGCCCAGGATTCATAAACGAACCCCATCGACAATAACTTTAAAGAATTAGTCCTACCAGACACAGAAATTTCAAACAGTCTCGTTTTAAACATTCATACAAAATTAGAGCAAACTTTTCAAGCTCTACAAAAGTTTCAGCGACCTAGTCTACATAAAGCCTACTGGCTGCCAATGAGTCCAGAATATTTCCCGGTATTTGACAGTCTACGACTGATATGGCTTTGCCACTTACCTCAAAGCGCAAATTAGAAATGTTTCCAAACCAGATTTTTTGGGGACATAGTTAAAAAAAGATGTCCTGATGATTCGCACTCACGTTATGATTAGGGAGTGTCAAACGGTACACTTCACGAGTCGAGACTGCCTTCGTTCACACAGCTCAGCCAGGCATTGTGGGTTTGGTAGTTCAACAGTGCAGGCCAATTGTATGTGCTACCTCTAGCCCCCTCCTTCACCGAAACGTCAATACCCATAACTCTAGAAGGTATTTACTTAGAGAGAGTTGCAACACCTGAAACCTCGACAGGTAGTTTCGGTGAACAAAAAACATGGTGAATCAGTCTTCTTTGACAGGTGTATGTTGTAGCCTCCATAAAAATTATTTGATGATCACATGTTATATGTCTATACATCCTCCTGAGAACCAAGAAAAAAAGTCCTCCAATTTCTTTTTTGTTGTGATTTCATATCTATTTTGGATAATAAAAAAATAATAATTTTATATCATGTCCACTGTGGTGGACAAAAGGAATATGAAAAGCTAACCACAACATAGACAAAAAGTAGGCTAGTGGTATTAAATTAAGGGTAAACTTAACCAAAGGCTTAGGAAAAGGCTATTTTATTCTTCTAGATTATTTTATTTGACTTTTTAGGCAGTTTTATTTCTTTTTTCTGGATTGTTCGTTTCATTTTCATGTTTTTCTTTCATCTGCGATAATAGCTCCAAATTCACAAAGACGTTCATAAAGGCACTATTATTTCAATATGTAAATAACTTCACTTCTTTCAAAATTAATGATATGATTCCTGACATTTTCATTAACAAGCACATATATCAGCATCATAATAAATGCATAATAAATACACAATAGGTTATGGCAGGTCCAGAATGGCTCTGGGCAGATCCAATATTTTTAAACTTCAACAGAGTTCTCACCTTCAAGGAAATTAACGCTTATGGAAAGTGGCCAGACTCAGACAGACAGAAATGTACGAGAGTCTGGTAGGACCAGGCTATGTGCCTGCTACTGATCCTCAAAATGACCAGTAATTTCTCATTGTTTGTGAAAATAAATCCTCAAGAGTTTTCATAAAGTAGCCTTTACCCATAAGATGATTGGGACGTCTGGGAATCGCTCATGACTACAGCCCAACACATGCATGCATAAACACAGTCATGCATACACACATGCAGTGACTCACAAACAGTATTACAACCAAAGTAGTTATTGACAGAACTATTGTGGCCTTTATATGAAACCAGCTCTAAATTTAGGCCAGAGTTGAGAGTCTTTGACATATTTGTTTGAGAGAGTTGTGCCTTGAGCAGTGAAAGAAGCCAACTCTGTGGAATGCGCTAAGCCCTGTTGAGGAGATTATGGGTCATATCCATCTTACATGGGAAAGGATGGACACACATTTCTCCTGTAACTATTTCAATTGTCAATATACAGCACATCAAAATTTAAATTTAAATTTAATATCACATAGAGCGCCAAAACATTGCACATGTCTCATGGTGCTTTACAGAGTGTTAAACAATCAGAGAGAGCCAATGAGTAACAGGGGCGAGGACAAACTCCCTAGAATTGGAGATACATGTAGGAAGAAACCTCGAGCAGATCCTCGACTCAAGGGCCTGGCCCATCTGCCTAGGGTTAGTACAGAACAGTAAGGTCTGTTTACATGATAAATGAATAAGTTAGTTAAGTGTAGAGAATAGAACATGCTGTTTAAAGCCACCTGAGGTGTATGTTACAAAGAGGT
Source organism: Alosa sapidissima (assembly GCF_018492685.1). Taxonomy (NCBI): domain Eukaryota; kingdom Metazoa; phylum Chordata; class Actinopteri; order Clupeiformes; family Clupeidae; genus Alosa; species Alosa sapidissima. Next base: position 3,411,817 of record NC_055966.1, read on the forward strand.
GGGATGGTTACATATCCAGTATGGTAATGCATGAATCCTATTTAGTGTCAGAAAGTTCAAATAATCCAGTGTAGGAAATTAAATGTCCAGGGGGATTAGGTGTTGTCTCTAGGCTGTGCGGGCCAGGAATCCGGGCAGGAGGACAGCAATAGGCGATGATAGGGCAGTCGTAGGGATGGGGCTTCAGTTGAGATAAGTGAGATGAGGGCCACAAGGATGGCTGATGACTAGTAATGGTTTACCTCACAAGTGAGGTAAGAGGGAAGAGAGAAAGAAATATAGAGTGGGTTAGTATTACTATAAATCAAAAAGTATAGTAGTATATAAATTTGGTCTCTGCATTTATCCCAATCCGTGAATTAGTGACACACTCAGCACACACACAGTGAGGTGATGCCCACACTAATCCCGGCGCAGTGAGCTGCCTGCAACAACAGCGGCACTCGGGGAGCAGTGAGGGGTTAGGTGCCTTGCTCAAGGGCACTTCAGCCGTGCCTACTGGTCGGGGTTCGAACCGGCAACCCTCCGGTTACAAATCCGAAGTGCTAACCAGTAGACCACGGCTGCCCCTCAAATGGTTAATATTAATAACTATATCACTATGTAGTGTTATACCATAGTGAGAACAGGCAGAGTGAGAGTTGAGAGAGAGGGAAGGGGAGAGAGGGGAGAGGAGGAGTTGTACGGCGTAACACATGAAAAGTCCATGATGGCACTATGCTATAGCAGCATAACTAAGGCATGGTGAAGGGTAGTCAACACCAGCGCAGGTATGGTCAGTGACCACCGTCGCACGCATGACGGGTGCCAGTCACACGAGGACACAAAATGAGTCTGTATAATTCCAGAGTTAACTCACTCAAAACAGTATCTGCATATTGAAGGTGGCTGCAGGGAGGATATGATTATGTGAGCTGCTACAGCATGCTTCATTTAGGTATGGAGTGCCCTCTGCAGGCTTATCTAGGGTAGAGACAATAAGATATCAGCTAATTTAATAAAATATTTAAAATAATGTAATGATGACATATGCATTGTTAACACTGGTTAAAGTGGGATTTGGCAGGTGGGGGAACCCTAAAATCCAGTGTCGGTGCAACGGGGAAAAAGTACTCACCGTTGGACGACATATTGTGAGTATCGTGGTGTAGCAATACTTTTTGGACAAGAATTGCTAGCTTCTTGGTCACCTAGATAGATAGATAGATAGATAGATAGATAGATAGATAGATACTTTATTGATCCCCAGGGGAAATTGTGTTGTATGTATATGCTGCTGGGATCCCCAGCAGCATATACATACAACACAAACACATTCTTTAACAGCAGAAAGAGTAATTAAAGTATATAATATAAAAACACAACTAAGCAATAAGGACAGTAGAAGATAAAGAATATGCTAAATATACTAAACTACAAATTATACTAACTAACACTTAATACAATATATAAAAATATACTAAAATACAAATTACAAAAATACAAATTATACTAACTAACACTTAATCTAAATCAATTCTAAAAACAGTGTCCACATAGTGGTGATTAATCAATCAGAGGCGCTTGCAATGACTGAGGCAGGGGCTGAGCCTGTGATTCTCTGTGCATAGTAAGGTATGGTATGGTGCTCTATGTGAATGAGTGTCATGGTGGTAGTGCAATGGTGATAGTGGTCATGGTGATAGTGCAAATGAGTAAGTCCAACAGTGCAACAGTGCAACAATGCAGAAGTAAAGTAAAGTAAAGTCTATATATCTATATATTTAACTGTTTAAGAAAATGTATAAGTGTGGCCACAGTTCGGCTGTGGCATGGAGGGGGGGGGGTTATGCATATGTGCTAATGTGCTACATGAAAAATTAACTCACTATTTATTTTAACAATATCATCGCGCTATATTGTTGGTATGAAAGAATATATTTATTATTCATTTATCTGAGGTGGCGGAACTGCAGAACCCCCCCGCCCCCACTTCAACCCCTTATTGGTAATAGAATAATTGTCATATTCTTCTATTTTTGTTTAGGTTGATTTGTGTCACCTTATTCAGATAAAAAAAATATATTTTGTGGATGACAAAAACATGTATATTTAAGTCCATATAAGTAGATAAAGAAAAAGCCACAAAACGCATGTACCAATGCTGCATGAAATTGCCCCCCAATATTCAGTTATGCTGAAAATGCAGTTGTTGATGGGACATTTAATGTTGTAACACCATACCAATACTAATACTTCAAGATAGCGATCTCAAGAAATGTTTGGTGGGGGGGGGGGGGGGTAAAATGCATTCTTGTGTGTGTGTGTGTGTGTATGTGTGGTGGTCAGCGGTGGGAATAAATATTCAGAGGTAGCGCTGCTGACAGGAAAGGTCAAGCAGTCTGCTACAGTGTGTGTGTGTGTGTGTGTGTGTGTGTGTGTGTGTGTGAGAGAGAGAGAGAGAGGGAAAGGAAGACTGTGTGTGTGTGTCTGAGAGGGAAAGGGAGAGACAGAGAAAAACAGTTAGAGAGAAGAGGTGCAGACTAACACACATTAGGAAGAGCCGATGGATATATGATCTACAAATGTGCGGGATCACCTAAGGATCTACTACCTGGCTCACAACTTCATTGTCTCTTACTTTGGAAGACCCAAAACCGAACCAAAACATGCAGCTTTTTTGACCTCTTATGAAGGCCCTTCTCTCGTCTCCTTGCATTATAAAACTGCATGTTTCTTTCTCTTTCTGGTCTTGGCTGTTGAATTTTTAAATGATAAATCTGAATAATCAGTCCACTGCTTGTTATTTGATAATAGAGCTATTTTAGGTCATGTTCATGGAAAATGGTAATCCATCCATTATTAGCTAGTCTCTCACATGAACATGCAAAACTAAGGGGAAGGGGTAAGACAGAGAAATGGGATTCAGCCTAAATGAATTTAGTTAGGTTATTCTTTGACAAATAAAATATTCCATGTCATGAACAAATTTGAAGTTGTGCGCTCATTTTGATGCAGAACATTGTTGCATCTTGAAGCACTTCACATATTGTAGGTTACGTGCATGTGTAAACTGCAAACTACCTTATTTATACAGTCTATGCCAATGAACATGTTTTTTTTAAATAATCAAATTATAACATTACATTGGAGGAGGCATGTGTGGTGTGAGGTCTGTCAATTGTGTGTGTCTCACCATCAATGTGTGAGAGAGCCCTGTTTATTTATACAGTCTATGCAAACTACATGAGGAAGCAAAAACCTTAACATGAGCAAATGTGTGTGTGAGGTGAGGTTGTGTGAAGTCAATTCTATGTGTCTTACAATCAATTGGTGAGACTTGAGAGCTTTGTAATAACTTCACTTCAGCAAGGAACAACATGCAAGGTTGTAAAACTGTGGTAAAACAGGCATGGTTCTTCTCAGAAACTCTGTGGCTTGAATGGGATGAAACAATTTGTCATAACTAACCCAAACACACACATTTACAGTTGGCATTTCAGAAGAAGATCACACAACTTCCGTGTTCTGAATGCATTTCTCTGCCTTGTGTCTGTGAGGATGACACAGGCACAAGCTGTCTTATCAGTTAGTTACTGGCTCATCATGTTTGTCATGACAAATTCATAGTCTGTCATAGTCTAGAAACTTATATTGCTACTGAGATCACAGATGACAGACAGGCAAAACTGTCAGTGGTGGTGTGTAGGTCTAATTGAGTGCCTGTCACTTTAAGAAAGTGGAAAATAGTCACACATAGTACAAGGATATGTGGATGCAATTTATGATGTATTTTATGTCATTAGATAAAATAAATGTTCAAAAAACTAACAAGTCAAAGAAAGTCTTGTCAATGTCAATGTTAATTTCTATGCTTTTGGTGAGCACTGCATTAATGATAGACATGACGCGTGAGCTAACGGGATAGTAGGAGGAACTTTCTCCAGATGTTTGCATAGCTTATTACCAGAGGTGGAAAGTAACGAAATACATTTACTCACGTTACTGTATTGAGTAGTTTTTCTGTGTATTTTGTATTTTTTAAGTAGTTAATAAAATCGGTATTTTAAATTTTACTTGATTACATTTTGAGTGAAGTATTGTACTTCGCTACATCAAAAATCCCATCCGTTACTTGAGTAAAAAAAAAAGTTAAGACTAACGAAAACAGAAAGGGAGAGAAAAAAAAATCGCGCCCTAAACCACTAGCCTAGTGATAATGATCAGCATGTGGCCTACAACTAATGAATCAAGATGGCGCCATGCAGTCTTTCTGAAATTGATGGAGATGGAGCTGGATCACAAGATGAATCAGATTAGCCTAACCTATGAAAGTGTATTTTCCGCTATTCCAATGGGTTGTCTCAGTTCGTTTTAGCAGCAATGATAGATAGATAGATAGATAGATAGATACTTTATTGATCCTCAAGGGGAAATTCAAGATTGATTGCAGCGATATTCAAGCAAACACCATGGGATTTCGTGTTTTGACGTTTGTGCTCACCTTTCTTTGGAAAGAAGTTTATTAGCAGTTGTTTCCCCTCATTTTGATGTCTCTCTTTTTCCTGTTTTGGCCTTTGTTTTTAGTAACTTGACTTGGCTTTCTTGGAGAAAGACATTGCACCAGCAGCAAAACAATTAGCGGTCCACTACTAGCGATGCTCAACTAAATAAATAAAAGATATGAATCGTGCAGGCGGACTAAACCATTAGCTCTTTAGCAAGGGAGAGTGAGAGTGACCTTAGACAGTTTTCACTATGTTTTGTAATCAAAATCCAGTCAGTCAAACTTTACATTTCGTCTGACATTCATTTTGCCATTTCATTTGGAAGTTAAAATATTCAGGTAAAATAAATATATGGTGGAAATAAGTATTGAACACTTAAAAAAAAAAGTCAGTAATTAGCCTAAACTTCCAGTGAGTCTATTCGAAATTTTCACCACACATTATATTAACACATAAAAAATCCAAACATAAGAGTTTTGTGTATTAAAGTGGAATGACACAGGAAAAAAGTATTGAAGGTGCCTACTAAGATTTTTCTTCAACACTCTGTGGAAAAGCCTTTGTTTGTAAAGACAGCTTCAAGACATTTTCCTGTATGACAAAATGTATTAGTCGCAGTATCAGGTGTGATTTTGGCCCATTGTTCTAAACAGATTCCAGGGGTCCCTCTTGTGAATCCTGATCTTTAGTTACTTCCAGAACTGTTTAATTGAATTTAATTGAATTGGCTGCCTTCAAGTCTTTCTGGAGCTTTCTCCGAGTGGTCCTTGGCTCTTGGAATTGACTATCCTTCTGACTCCCTGGTCAGAAATATTGTGAGGAGATCCTGTGCAAGGCCGGTTGATGATGCAGTGATGTTTCTTCCACTTGCAGATAATGGCTCCCATGCTGCTTACTGGAAGATTCTGAAGTTTTGAAATGCATCTGTAACCAGTTTCATTGATATGTTTTGCAACAATAAGGTTGCAAAGGTCTTGGGAGAGCTTTTTGCTTTTATCCATCATGAAATGTTTCTTGTGTAACACCTTGGTAATGAAAAACCTTTTTATAGCCCATCAATATGTAGGCTACTAACCAAGCTTATATTAATTTGCACAGATAGAAAGGATAACTACTCTCTAACTACTTACAGATTCCAGCTCGTTCCTTCCCTTTCCTTGCCTTAGTGCTTTTTCTTGGCGTGTTCAATACTTTTTCCCTGTGTTATTCCACTTCATTACACATGACTCTACTTATGGAGTTGTTTGGATTTTTTATGTGTGGGTTACCTGAGTTATTACTAATGCCTGGTGAAAATGTTGTGCCCCCTGTATTCCACTTTTCAAGGGCCCTCTCCTTCCCACTTTCCCCCCCAGTTCGACGCCCTTTAATCTGCTGAACCTTCTGCTCGTTTCCAAATATAAAAAAAACTCTGCAACTCAACATTGGCCTGCCTGCCTCAGCTGCTTATGAGGGGCTTTTCAGTTGTGCTGGATTACTGTTCACTGCAAAGCGACCCAAGGATGAGTGCAACTAACTTTGAAAATCAACTACTGCTCAAACTTAAAGGAGAACTCCGGTGATTTTTCACATAGATCTCCATTTCTCAACGTCCTTATCAGGCAAGTACCTCCACTCGGCGGCCATATTGCAACACTTTTTGGGCACTTATCGTGCATCTATTTCGGCAGAAATGCGTGTGCGTAAGGCTTCACGACACCAATCTTGCTCCAGCAGCGAGATCACAACAGATGATTGACACGATGCCTTCTCAGCACACCACATGATTGGCTCAATGTATTCACAACACACCACATGATTGGCTCAATGTATTCACATGTAGACATTTTGCCGTGGAAGGGTTGTGATATGTGTAGACAACTGCCATATTGGCGTTACAAACTAACCACATGCATTACTATGGAGGATTTTTTGAGTGCTGTATCTCCTCATTAGAAAGTCTCAGGTAAAACTGGTTGTTCTGGTACCCCCCCAAAAAAAAAAAAAGTAACTAAGTAACTTTTACTTAAAGTTCATTTTAAATGAACTACTTTTTACTTTTACTTGAGTACATTTTCAGATCGGTATTTTAACTTGTACTTGAGTAATATTTCATCAAGGTATTGGTACTTTTACTTGAGTACAATATTTTCGTACTTTTTCCACCTCTGCTTATTACATAGATGGAATCAGTTGTGTAGCTTATTTCGGAAATGTCAGCCTACTATTATTTGTTGCTGTGTGGCACAAAGCTGCAGGTTAAAAGCTGTGTGTGTGTTAGGAGAAAAGACACATAGGCTATGGGAAGCACCGACTGTAATTCTTAAAAGTAGCCTGTATCCAGGGTAGTCTAGCAACTCTCCGTTGGCTTGCGAGCTGGAAAAATTAAACTTCTATCAGGCCAATCACATTGTGTATAGAGTCGGCAACGGTTCAGCTTTTTTTTAATTGGCAAAAGTTTGATCAACAACTCAACTAGCTCCGCTGGTGGGAAAATCAAATGCATGGGACTCATGAGTTGTATCGCTATCCTATTGCGTGCAGAGGAAATTTGAAAGACAACCGTTTATCCCGCCTCTCGGATTGAGCAGCACCAATGGATAGTTCCCAGACCCTACATCTTGATGTGGGTATGGCTCGTCAGGCTAGTGATGCGCCGCATCATCAGTAATTAATGTCTCCTAAATGTGATGTGTGAGCAGGACATCTCATTTCTCATATCTCCCTCTCCCTCATTCCTCCATCCTCCTGTGGCCATGATGCAAATCAGAGTGGCCATTACGCCAGGTTCTTCTTTGACACTTCATATGTGATTGAAGAAAAGGCCCCATCGGCGCAGGAGAGACCTTAGAGTAAGTTTGAGTGTATTGTCTGGTGAAAAGCCAAAGGTTGCATTGACAAATTTGTATTGTTACCTCAGATGTGTGTTCTTATGTATATGTAGTTCTTTATGGAAACCTTACAGTAAAATGGTCTGATTATTAGAAAGGCATTTTCAACACTTTTAGTTGGAAACTATTGGACACTATTGTGTGCACTGTTACTTTGGCATTCTGATTGTTATATGTTGCATTTATGATAATTCCTCAATTCCTCCAATTGACTTTACACAGTCAATGCGAATTAAGCTATTTTTAAGGAGATAAACTACTTTGCTAAGTAATTTTTTCAATGAATGTTGTTCCACTGCACATGTAAACATTCCCATCTCTTTTCAGTTAGATTGTTCAACATTCACTTGATGATGCCTAACAAGGCCGGACCTCCATTGTCATTACCCACTGTTTGTCCACCATCCAGAATGCTGACATCATTGCTGTCATTCAGAATGGCAAATGAAACAAATTATGTTTTATTTGCGTTTGCATGTATTTGGGTTATGTCTGTTTTTAACAACTATTTAGTGTGTGTGATTTTTATATTTTCTGTATGCTGTCTATCTATATTTGTCATTGTCACTGACCCTGACCATACCTGAACAGCAACTTTAGGCACCGGCTGCCTTTACAACTAAAAATCTCATTATAATTATCCAAGTGTGCGTGTGCGTGTGCGAGTGTAAGTCTTCCTCAAAATGAATGAATGTACTCTTGTCTTCATACAGTATAATACGTAAATCATGTCACAGTAGGATACTATAGTACAGTACAGGATCACAGTATTACTTTTATTATTATAAACTAATCTCCTAACACATTCGACATATTGATCAAATTCAGCAAAAGATGAATGAAACACCCTGTCATGTGTCCACTGTAGAATTATAACAGACTTTGTCTGCGACTCAAAATGCTGAGCTGCTACATGTTAGGGCAGTCATGCAAAGGTGATGGCTGAAACTTGACACAATAAAAGTTCAGCTTGATAGCCAAACTCCTCAGTTCAGATTTACAAGCAAGACTATAAAACGCCTGCTACAGATTACGGGTGAAGTGTTTATTTGATCATCTTTTTTGGTGTTTTGTTTGTTTTGTGAAAAGTGTGTAGATAGATTTACTTAGTAACAGCATTTTCTAAAACCACAGAATGGAATATTGCTAAAGAATTTAAATGTACAGGAAATCAAGATTAAAATATTTGCTAAATATTCTTTGTCAAAATCATATCATATCATTCTTTTCTACTGGACTCTCTCTTCCTCTTAAAACCATTATTGAAGTGAAATTTAGTTCAAATATTTTTTTATTGACTTTTATGTGACTTAAGAATGAGCTAATAGGCTATTATAAAATGCAAAAGAATTTGCGTATTATTTTAAAAAGTTGCTCTATAGTTTTGAAACAACTGGACTTTAGGGAACGTCTGAGCTTCTTTTCGTGATTGAAATTTACTTAATCAAAACCCAACTCTCCTGAAAACCCCATGCACTTTCATATATTCAACACACGAGGGGGCAGTTCGTCAATCAGCCTTGATGTGTTTCTACCAATATGGTTCTGGATGAACTTGCCCCGAGGGACAGGAGCGCGGCACTGCAGTGTTTTTTTTTTGGTCGTAAATGTTTAAAGTTGTGTGCTCTAGGGTAGCCTATATTTCAAATGAAATGCAATTTCGCCATACCCTTGCGCGTCAGATGTTGCCAGTTCCAGGTTGTGTGTAAACTAATCGATGACCATGACATTCAATTTTAAATTTGTAAGAAAATGCAATATTCGTCTTCATTCAAGCTCAAATGAGCCTACGTAGCTTATTTTTCATTGCAAGTGAGAATACAAGCACATAGCCTATTATATAAACGAAATGCACGCATTAATAAAATATAAAGCGCCAGAGTAACAGAATCCCATAGAAAAAAGGTTTGCAAGCGATTGTTGTTTACTGAAGAGAAACGTTATAGCCTGTAGGCCTATTTGTCTTTATGTTTACCTCTCGTCTTTCCTCATTTTAAATGATCGCAAAATCATAAGTTTAGAACGCATTCGCGGCTGTAGGTAGCATTTAATGGGTAGTCTGTTTATCTTAGGCCTATTTGTTTAGCCTAATAGGCCTGGTTTTATTCAATTTGTCCACACTGATTTAACAAAAATGTATTGGAAAAAATGAATGCGATTACTGGTCAATGAATTTCTGTCCTTCTGAAAATCCCCTCTATTTTCAGTCTGATGTTAGACATTAAACTGTTTAGTGAGAACCATGTGGAGCTGAATTGACAAAAAAGGAAACATTTCGCCCCTTTATTTTCCCAAAGTCTAGGCCATCACCTGTAGCCTGTGTCCTCCTAAACCTAATTAAATTATACAATTAAAGTTAAAAGTACACTGAAAGGAAATGCAAACCGATTTATGATCTAAAATCGGACATATAAAATAGGATTTTTTTGTTGTTGTTATCAGTGTTAATTTGGAAAACTGTTACGCTCTAAATGCTCCTTGTCGCTTACTGTAGGTTATGTCCCAGACATTTTTGCATCGCACAAATAAGTAACCAACTGTTGATCAGACATGAATCAGTAATAAATAAAGTGCATTGACCAAGATTAATCAAATCCATAGAGTTCAGATTTTGAGTCCATTCTCACTTTATTGAACGGCTGATTTTGAGCCCCAATCTAGGAATGTGTCAATGGAATTAATGCTCACTTTACAAATATGTACATGCTTAAATATAAACGCCATGAATCACTAAACATGTTTATTTCTAAAATATACCAAATAAATTCAAAGTGCGTCTCTGACACACATCAGAAAACGAGCCTGCCTCTTCGATAAATATTACAACTCCAGCTGACGTGTAGGCAAATATGGCAATCACGGATGAAAAACAAAAGCAAATTTCACTCCGACAGAGTTTTAGATATTTACTAGAATAAATTTACATCTAAAATTTTACTATACAAAAGGGGTTTCCTGGACAAATATGTCACATATACCTGCATGTAATAACTTGCTAAGCTATTGCATTATATACACTGCAATATATCTCATACAAACTTGATCAAGCTCTCTGGTAGAATAAAGACCAATTTGTGATATATGTTTTTGTCTCTCAAATATTAAACAAAAGAGAGTAGATGACGAAATGAAAACTACAAAACACAACATACAAGTTCTTACAAATTGCCCATGAAAAGGCACACGTACGTCACGCAGGGTTCCAGTATAAAGTGCCACAGTTTGGATTTAAGAAAACATTGTTCTCATTAACTCGGCAGGCCACTGCAGGCCATAAACACTTACAGGTTATTAGTATTTTGACTCTTCATTTAATATCAGAGCAGAGTAACAAAAACAGACTTGCCCTGCATGTAACCACTGTGCGTTCAAATGCAGGCCATACATTAGGCTATTGGTAATGTTAATTTGTGCCTGTATTTTTTTGTTTTACTAAGTAATTTTTGTTTTACTAAGTAATGTAGTCTTTATAAAGTATACTTTAAGGGCATATAGTGCCCGTTGTCTTTGTCGTCGATACAAGTGTGATTCAGTCCTTTCCTCATAAACCCAATCAAATGAGATCAGACCGGATCAATTTACCTAACAGAGTGCATCCGAATAGTTTATGGAAAATGTAATGTCCATATGCCACCAAAGAGTAGGCTACGTAAAATCTAACTCAGTCCAAAGAGTTACTGAGACCATTTATGCCTGCTGTTTGAGTGGAATCAGGAGGTGGCAGCAGGTCGGGAGAATGACAGGGAGGACTACCAGGGGTGCTATGTTCGCTGTCGGTGTCACTTCCCCGTTTGCCCCCGCTACCACCTGATCCTGATCCCACGGAGCCTCCTGCACTATGCGTTTTGACGTGTTTGCTGAGATGGTCGCTCCGCATGAAGCGCTTGTTGCAGACGGGGCAAGCAAAGCGTTTCTCGCCGGTGTGTGTGCGCAAGTGTCTCTGAAGTTCATCTGACCTCGTGAACCTCTTTCCACAAAACAGCCAATTACAAACAAACGGTCTCTCTCCTGTATGCCAGCGTAAATGAGCCTTCAGGTGAGACGTTTTACCATATACTTTCCCGCAACCTGGGATATGACAGCTGTGAAGTCCTTTGCGCCGCAGACTCGCCCCTGCAGGTCCCAGTCTCTCTGCCTCCTGACAGTTAGGGCAATCACAAGTGGCTCTGCCTGAGTAACGTCGCGCTGAGGAACGCGGGGACCCCGCCAGTGATGCCGCTGGCCCTCCAGTCAACATGGTGCCACCTGCACCACCAAGAGGAGATGGGCTTGAATCGGGGTATGAAGAGAGGACTGGTTTGAAGCCGTCCATCAGATGCTGACTAGTGGTCAACAAATGAGGAGATGCACTTGTGCTAAAAGCTGAGTGACTTAAACTGGAGTAGTCCGAATTGTAGCCCCCCAGAGGCGAATGCAATGATGTCTGAAGTCCCCCCGAATGCAAGGAAGACTGTAGGGTGGTCCCGTTTGGATTCTGGACATCAATCCATCCTGCTCCGACATCCCACCATGCGGAAGCACCCGTAGTGCCCACGTCTCCAGTCGGAATGCCAGGGTGGGATGACTTGAACCAAGACTCGTACGGATGTGTTACACTCATTCTCGGATAGATACCTTGCAGACTGTCCACTGAAGTATGCACTTTGGAAATAAACACCGGCTGGTGCCCCCCCTCCTGCGAACTGTTTGAAACTGATGCCTGAAAAACAGAGTAGTCGTTTCCAAAGTGCGCATTGGTGGAGGTTCCAGGTGTTAATGAAAAAGCACTGGATCCACTGGAACTGTTGCTTCCGAATGAGTCCGAGAGTCCTGAGCCACTGCGGGTCACCCCAAACGTGGATAAGCCTGAGCCCAAACTGCAGCTGCTCGCAGAAGCTCTTTTCCATGGATGAAAACCTTTTCCAAAGGCAGCTGAGTTATCTGATATCGAAGAGGGCGACGGACTTGGAGTTCCAATCTTGTTACAAGTTGCAGCCAACATGGCTAAGGGAGTCGATCCTAATCTCGGCTCCTCCTAAAAGGGAAGCATGAATTACTATTAGCCTCAGGAAATTCAGAATTTTAAAAACTTCTTATTTTACATGTTCAACTGGTAAACGCGTACCATCCTGTAACGGGTATAGTGCGTGACAATTCCTACCTGCAGATCGAATGCAAATTTAAACTAGCAACAGATGCAACACGCACAACTCAATGTGAAGAAGTTAAAGGAAACCCTGAGTTTGTTTTCGCCCCAAATAGTTCGACGGAAACTTTTTAGTGCGTTATTGGACTAATGTGTTTTTCGGTTTGCGTTCTCTTGACCCTCTACCTTAAAACATAATCCACCAACTGCTCCTCTCCCTTACACTCCCCAGGGTAATTTTAATCCCCCGAGTGGACAATAAAGGAACTAATTAAACCCAGCAAGAAACTCCTTAGACTCACCCCTAGAAGTGAAGTTGCCATCACAAAAACTGCCCTCCGCAGAGGATCTTTTTATATTTATCAATCAGAGCAGTGTTTTTTTAAGAGGTATGCAATACAATGATGTGATCCGCCCATTTCAGCACAATTGTAGGTCCTCTCTGGCTTTGAAGAACCGCTGCTACACAGGCAACCAATCACAGACACCGGCGCTCCTCCTCCCGACTTTGAAGTATGTCTGCCACATTGAGGACCAATCAAGACTTCGGAAGCGCAAACTGGCCGCAACGTAAGGTCATCAGTGGAGCTCGCAAGCCGTTCTCCTCCCCTGCCTCCCCCTTCCATGGGATAGAAAGAGCGCAGGAAGGTAAATCAGATTGAAAGTGAATACTCCGGGAGTTTTCTTCTTAATTTGTCAGGAAGCAAAATTCCATTCTAACCACACTGACTTAACACTTAAAGTAGGCCTAAATGCAATTGGTGCAAAAAATTATGATTTTTGTTCATACAAATAAGTCCGGGAAAAGGGCTGTGATGTCTCTGCTGCTCTATCAACTTAATTGGAGTAGGCTATGTCCACTGAAGATCTTAAAGATCTTAAAGATCTCGCATACAAATTACAGGCACTACTCTAAGGGCTCATCATAATAACTGCTCAGTAAATTATCTGACTATTCGAGTAACCAACTTGTTGGAATTTTGGACAGAAAACTCTATAGCGAAAGCAAAACTATAAGTTCCGTAACTTAACAATTAGCCTACGTGTATTTGTGGATGGGTTTCAACACGTCCCCGACTGCCCTATCTTGACGAAATAAAACAATCCACGAAATAAGAATCAGCACATCAGCTGGTCTCTGTGTTCCCTTTAGATGGATTAACAGATGATTGTGTGAGTGTTTCTGTGTGCGCGCCGGAAATCTTCTCTCAATCACCTCCTATTTGACATTATAGCCTATCGCCAGCATTTTCTTTTGAATTTTAAACGTAACGAGGAATGTGGTTTAATCAGGTAAATTGTATTTGTTTGATAGCATTCTCAATTGACTGCAGCTGGTGACATAGGGTGACAATTGCATGGCTGCGAAAAGTTGATTGCCATGCACATCACATAAGGTGCCTATAACCACCTTTATTATATCGCGTGATAGATATAGTTTCAAATTAATCTCTCTATTTCTTCGATGTGGACATATATTCGTTAAAAAAAAAACTACAGGAAAAACACGTTTGCCCAAAAGTTGCAGGTGTTTTGCGAATGAAAATGAGTGAACGATCAGTGGGCTATAAGACATTCCCGTTATTGAAACGGAAAGAAGAAACAGTGCGACTAAATTAATAACGACCCAGGATCTTTGTTGATCAGTTTAGAAACAGATGACATAGGTTAATATGTAACTTTATGACATTTAATTGATGTGTTAGGAATCTCCAAACTTAGTCTCTTAGTCTCATCGTGTACTTTTTACCCACTCAAAATGTATGTATAAATAATTGTACATAATTTTAGTCGACTGAACAGTAGTAATGTGAAGAAATGGACCTGATGCATGATCCTGTAAACTTAGAAAATATAAAATACACACAGGGTATCTAAAATAGACTACAATTGGCATCTCGTAGTCTAGCCTACATGTCCAAACAACGTAACTTTTCCAGTAAATCGTCATTTGAAAAAATGTTTTTATAAAGCAAATTAAACAAATGGGCAGAGCTTACCGTTAGTCTTAATTTCTCCAGGCACCGTGTCCCTGGCCAAGCTCCCTGACCCTGCTATCTCCTCGAGACGGTGCGCCGATGCAGCTGGAGCGCACAGAAGATGAATGTTACCAAGGGAATTCAGTTTAATTACGCGAGGCGCCGCGGGCCGCTGGTGATCTAATCATTAGCCTACACGAGGTATCAGCATCTGACACAGCTACAAGAGGTTTGAGGCGCTCTCTGCGAACAAGTGTTTTCCATGTAGCCACTCGCTTTAAGAGACTAATGCAATAGGATAGCCTACTTGTAATCGTTGAAAACTGAACAGGAATTGGCTTAGTGGTTTACGAATGAAGTAGTATGATTACATTATAGTGTAGGCTAAATATAAATATTTTTTGCTGACTTGTCGATGTTTATTTTCAATGAGGCCTGGTAAAATGCAAGATTTAAATGGGGAGAGCTGTTGGATGTCGATATGTAGCCTACTCGCGGTTAGAATGGCGTTGCGCAGGCCTACCCAACATCTAAAGTGATGTTGCTCACATAGCTACCCCAGGGGTTCCCTCTTCTCTCCGGTGGCGTATTATCATATTACCACAATCAAATCTGATCCTCATATCGTCTACATCGTGAACCTTTTTTCCCTTTTGAACTACCAAACCTTTCAGAAATTCAATTATACATAACATATCGGCCATTGTTTCGATTGACCGAAAAACATGGTTTGGATAAAGGTCGGAGATTCTATCACCATTTGTGTAGGCCTACAGTTACTTACAGGAATGCCCAGCAGCTTACATTAATCACAATTGGTGCGTTTAAAGACGAATTAGATATCGAGACAACATTACTTTTTTTACACCCTTTGTTGGGGTCTTGTCCTGGATATTTTTGGGGCTTTAATGTTTTTCATTTTAATTAAAACATGTCAAACATACTTATAGATTTGACTTGGAAAAGAGAGGTCCTTAAATACAAGATAAGCATTTGACTCTGAGGCCTATTTAGTACTGCCGACATCACAATTTAACTAAGCACTCTGCTCTTGTGCATGATAAGGGACGCAGAACAGCAAGGTTGTCCCATGGTAGGAGTCAGGTGGACTCTGAGTTTGTGGAGCAGGAGGCTTGTGCGATAGAGCAGATGTCCGTCTGCTCCATGAGCTGCCAAGTGTGTCCGGAGGAGAGCATCCACAGACACAAGGGTCCAAATGGTGTGACAAAGGATGTGCAGGAAGCCTCTCTCCGGCTGGGTGAGCCTCAGAGAGGGTCTTGCCACTGCCAGCTCTCTCTCTCTCTCTCTCTCTCTCTCTCTCTCTCTCTCCCTCTGTCTCTCTCTGTCTCTCTCTCTCTCTCACTCACTCCCACAAACACACACACACACACAATTGTACACACAAAATTTGTATCTGTATCAATATATCAAATAATAAATAAAATGGATTGTTTACCTGGCCTCTGCTTTTATCAGTTAGTGACCCAGATTTGAGTACATACACATTTAGATAAACACTGCAACTTATGAATAAGATGCTCATTTATTCATCCTTCTCCCAGTTGTGGTTTTGATTTAATAATTGCTGTTTTTCACTCATTTCTCCTGATGCAGAATGGTCACAGACAGGGATGTAGTGGTAAAATAAGAGGTGGGTAAACTATGAATTCTGTGAGGTGGACTGGGCCATGCGGTATCGGATTTTTAAAAAGACATTCCGAACATGTTTGATGATGGTGACGGTTATTGTCCAATGTTTATAACAATATCAGTGGTATTAAATGATCCCTAGATTGTACATATTGTGAATCTGGATAATACAGTGTGGTTTTTGAATGTTAAAAGTTGCAGTTGGTGAACAAACTCTTTTGAGAGGTGGATAAACTCTAATAAGAGGTGGATAAACTCTATTTCTGAAATTTCAGAGGTGGATAAACTGTGTTTATTTGTGTTTAGTCTCCACTACATCCCTGGTCACAAAGGGGTGATGTTTGAACGTCCTTCGAAAGCATCAGGAGATGTTGTTGATGTGGAGTCTGCCACGACCAAACATGCTTCCGTTAGGTCCCCCAGCCATTCATCTTCATTTAATCAATGGAAGGTTGGTATCGTAGTTCGGGAAGGTATCCCTGGTAGCTAAGCAGTGTACCTAAGTACCTGTAAAGACAACATAATGGTAACAGACACACATCTCATTAATGGTTGCATGATTAAACAAAGGCAGTGGTAATAGTCCAGCCAAGTTTACAGGCTTTACAAGCCATATGGCCTAATAGAGATTAAACAGGTGCTGAATATTTAGGTTTCTCAGATTTCTCAGGTTTCTCAGGTTGTGTTGCATGATGTCTTACATTTAAGTTGAATGGTTATACATACATGCATTATACATGTAAAGGATTACATCTTATTAGATACATTAGTCACCACCATTGCTTGTTTTAACAAGTGTTTTGGTCATATTGATGTTTACATATCACTTGGTGTATCAGGAGACCATCCACCATTACCCAAGAAGCCTCTTCACTTAATTGTTGGTTATTACTTTAACTGCGGTATGGTTAGTGGGATGTACAATCCAAATCACTTGTGTTTCTTCACTGATGCATAAAATGCACATGTCAAACATGATACATTTCCTGAGTGATGGGACAGACCATGCGATGAGGCATTGGGTCAGTAGATTCAGGGATCCCGTGAGTTGGATGCAGGTCAGAGCCGACACTGGGGGTGGTTTGGGAGGGGGACACAGGTGTGCAGCAGGCTCGGGCTGAAGGAGATCACTGGAGCAGAAAGAATGATATAAATGTCTGAGAGATAAAATGGCTAGTTAACAGTCTTTTGACTAGCCTAACCTCTGAGCTTTTGTCGGAGATCGATCAGCCAGCTGCTTTAGGGGCATTGTCAGGCTGGTGGGAGCCTCTTTGGCATACTACTGAATGGGGCCGGCTCTCCTCTCCAGCTTTTCTCTCTGTTTGAAATTTCCACTCCCAAAAGTATGATACACAGACTGTTTTGTTTCTTCCTTTAAAACATATTATAAATATTTGTCAAAGAATTTTTGTTTTGTGTATCTTAATTCCTTAGTAAATCTGTGTAATAGGCTGCTGTAGACTTTGGTGTAATGTAGGTTTATGTATATGTGTATGGTTTACAGAGCCACCACTTTACCAAAATGTCCTCATTATTTTAGGAGGTAAGTAGGGATCAACGTTTTGAATATGGTGTAGCGTGTGCTTAAGAGACATTACTATTCTAAATGTCTTGCATTACTTTTAATATTGCTTGAGCCCCTGTGTTTAACTTTGGGCTTGAGAAGAGTGGGGCTGTTGAAAGAGTGGTGGAAACACAATAATAAGGGTCTGATAAACAGCTACAGTGGTACTGCAATTGTTATTTTACATTCTTTGGCCGTTGCAGGCATACTTATTCATCTAATTACATTTACTTAATTACCAAACACCAGTGAACACCACAAATAATTTGGCATAGTCTTTTTTCACGTATAATGTTTTGTTATTAAGTTGATTTACTCTCAGTACACATTAATTGTTGACTATAGAATTATTAGACTTTAGGACTATACAGGAATGTCAGTGTTGCATACCCAAATATTTGTCAGTTGTTTTATCCAGTAGTGATTTCATTATTCATTCAAATCATATTTTTCTCAATTAAATCATCAATATGAACAAATATGAAGATTACTTGTTTTATTAGCAACCTGATATTTTGCAGAAAATAACTGGGCCTTTCACAGACAACATAGAAAGCCTAGCTAAATTATGTTTGAGGATAGAGATTGCAGTGTTACAGACTGGATCTTTTTTTGTTATAAGTAGTTCTCTCAATGCTGGGCTGGAAGCAGTCCTGAAAAGTAGCAGCATCCCAAGTAGTGCTTAGCTAACCGCGCTAACAACACTTTCTAGAAATCCTTATACTTACAGATGACTATTTGTATTATGTTTGTTCATTATGACAGCTTCTGTTTGTCAGGTTTTGTGTGTCACAGTCTTCTTTTGTGGGTAGTGAGTCGTACAAATGGCATATGTGTGGCGGTTGTGATGGTGGTGGTGGTGGTGGTGCTGTGTGTGTGTGTGTGTGTGTGTGTGTGTGTGTGTGTGTGTGTGTGTGTGTGTGCGCGTGCGTGTGTGTGTGTCTGTGTGTCTGAGTGTGTGCATGGGAGGGGGACAAGACGGGGGTGGGGGGACGGGCTAAAGGCAAGGAAGCTGGGAAAGTCTTCTCACCCTGCAATTTAATCACTGTATACTCAGGGCTGTATTGACAGTTGTCCTGTGGAAGCTATTAAAATTGCTGTCCAAGGTTAAATGAAATTGCAGTTTATCACGGAAGCATTGAGAAAATAAGCAAATCTACTTGTGGGCTTCTGATTAATGTGCAGTGTGATCAGCACAAGGGCTTCATTAAGCTATACATCACCAGATTAATTTAACATGTCATCTTGGTGTGGGCGTGCCTGCATGTGTGCATTAAATGTGTGTGTATGTTGCTTCTGTATGAGCATGCGTATGTGTATGTGCACGTGTGCATGCACGTAACACTTCTGGTTGTTCATATGAACTGACACAGGTGTTGGAGTGGTCATTTCAGCATGGCCCGGACATGGTGTACAACTGGATGTGCTCTAACTGATGCATCTATCTCTAGTGTCAGCTTCCAGTCAGCAGGGAGAGAGCAAGATAGCTCTGCTGTAGTCAAGGTTCAGTGTCATATTCATGCATACGACACAACACTACATGCATGCTTCCACTACCCTTCATACTTATATCTTCCATTATTCATGTTGCCGGCATGCTTACAATGCATTCAGAGTATTCAGAACAATTCACCTTTTCACATTTCATTTTCACAAATCCACAATTTCTTTCTCTTATCAATCTACACAGGAGAAACTATAATGAAAAAGTGAAAAGAAGGATTTCAGGCATTTGTGCAAATTCATCAAAAAAGAAAAAAAGAAATATCATATTTACACTTGAAATTTAGCTCAGGTGTTTTCCATTTTGATTGGATATGGTTTGGAAAGACATTCACCTGTCTATAGGATGTCACAGCTGACAATACCAAACCAAAACCAAGCCTATCTAAACAGTCTCCTCAGTTTAGAGACAGCTGAGGTTCCCATGAAGGTTCTCAAGACCACAATTTTTACATGTAAAAAGTTCTGAAAACGAGGACTCTTCACAGAACTTTCTACAGACTCTTTGGCAAAACTGAGCAATTGGAGAAGGGCCATGGTAACCCTTACCAAAAATAAGTTTATAGAAGCGTACTGTTGGTAAACTTATTTTAAACTAAGTATATGTATAGTTCACTTTTTGTGTACTGATCAGAGATATAGTAAATTGATTTATACTTAAGTATACTTGATTTATACTTAAGTATATATAAAGGTTGAAGTATATCTAGCCTATACTTGGTACTTATACTTAAATATATTTGGCTTATATTGACAGAAAAGTGAATTCACTTTTACTCGTAGCCAGGGACTGATCGTTGACAGGCTGCATGACAGATTGTAATATTACCCTTCAAGACTGTGTTTGGGTTAAAACTTGATTTGGTCGACTACTTAAGTCGTTATGTTTTGGCATCCAATACACTATTTGGATGAACATTTTGATTTATATGTGTTGTGAATATTTGCATGTGCAATCCACTGGTAATGTTGTTTATTTGTAAACTTTAAAACTTAAAGGACAGTTAAAAGTATGCTTCAATTATACAAAATGTAAAGAAAACGTACAAGTATATTTGCAGTACAAATAACTATTAAACTTATAGTTTACTAAGGATATACTTACTGTAAAGTATACTACCATGAATATATGAACGCTATATTATGAAGCGTTCCATTGGTAAAGATGGGGTAGAAGACTGTAGACTAACGGAAATGTAGGCTACAAAACGTCAAGTCTTATTCAAGCACAAGGTAACTAAGCCTTTACGGAAATTCACTGAAGAAAAAACCAGAAGAAAAAAACTCTGACTAAACCTATAGTATATGAGCGCTGCTTCGCTAATGTGGCGGTCATAATAAGGCCTACCACAATCTAGGTCATTTAGCTCTTTACACATACAGTCATTTGTTGGTGCTGCTAACAAGTGAGCATTGAATACCTAGTTTAAATATATTGAATAATTTGAAATGATACATTGAATTCTAGCAGAAACTCTTCTTTCATAATTGCTTGTATACTTGAATATGGAGATCATGTGCTCCAGTGATCCATGACACTTAGTTAAAAAATATGCATATTTAAGGGTAATGCAAGGATTTTATATTTAATTAGGTGTGCCCAACTGATTTGAAGGCCGCTTTAATATGCCAGGGCCGATTTTTTTGGTCCCAGTCCGTCCCTGAGACACAGTACCTAATTTTTGTTTTTGTCTAATTTCTGTAACCTTATTGTCAAACACTGGCCAGAATGCTGTTCTGATCACAGGTGGGATTCAATTCTTTGGTTGCAGTGAGTGAGTAGCCTAAATCTATGGCAACACTGTGGAGCTCCAGGAGGAGCTCATCATCAGGGTATGTTTATGGTGGGTAATTGATGGTGCCTGGGGGACAGCAGAGAGTCAGGCATGAATCATGGCTACCCGGGCGACTGATAAGGAGCTGAAAGTTGACCGTAATGAAGCAGGGCACTAGAGACCAATTGTTTGCCCAGAGATTTTACTGTGGCTAATTGACACTAATTGTTTAATCTGATGTTAACCTCTATAAGACTACTAAAGCACCACTGGCCTTGTTGAAGTATGAAGATTTTAATTGTATGTGCATGTGTTTGTTTGTGTGTGTAGACCCCTTTACTGATAGTATTAGGATAGGATAATGTAATTTTGAGGGATTGAGTTCAGCTTGTTCTTGATGGACCCACTTATTTGTATCTCCTTGCACACAGCTGAAGGGAGACAATGGCTTTAGCCCTCATCCTTATATCTTTTAAGCATGACCTGCTCAGCATTACTGTCTCTGAAGAAGAATGAATTTCATGCTGTATAGCTGAGACCTCTGTCGGCCCCCATTGATGTAACCCAGGTTTCCACCAACAAGCAGTTGACATAGGATGTGTGGCTATTTCAGGCACTAGTGCATTCAACCTCCCCTTCCTTGGTCTTTGCTTGAAGTATATTGCATAGTATCTCCCAGGTTGACTGGTCCAACCCTATCAATGTAATGCTGGGAATGTGCTTTGTTAGAGACTTGATCTATGAATGGTTCAGAGGGCCCATAAATTAAAACAGTAATCAGTAAAACAGTAAATGTTGATGATGAATACCCACCCACATCCACACACACACACACACACACACACACACACACACACACACACACACACACACACACACACACACACACTGCACTGTCTGTCACGTAATGACACAATATAAGATAAATGCATCAGTCAAGCGTTAATTATGAATAAAATTATAACTAATTGAAGTTTCATGTGGTCCTTAGCATTGCAAGAGGGCATGCTATGTCATTCAAAGTATTTATCACTAATTCATATTTAAATACACTGGTGAGATCATCAGATTTCAGTTGATCCATAGCCTTTGCAACTGTAAAATCTTAACTTGTCCCCACAATATATCCCTCCTGTAGTTCAAGCATTCTGGCTCTACTGAGGCATGACAGTATTAAATGTATTTATGGACTACTGACCTCTTTGAAGAAAGTAAGGGATGTATGTTGTTGCCTCTTTGTAAGTGACAGTGTGCGTCTGCATGCACATGTGTGCCCTCTCTCTAAATTTAAATTCTTGTGTGAGACGCAGAGCGGTCAGTGTGTGGCTTGCTGAGTGGGATCTTTATGAGTCTTGGGAATGAGAGTAATGAGAGTAATGATAGTGCGCTGCGGTCAGCGGCAGCCATCTTTGTGTAGGCTGAATCAGCTCCAACTCCACTCCAACTCCCGCTGTCATGTGGCTCCACTCAACTATACAACAGACAAGACTACACTCCCCAAGACTACACTCCCCAAGACTACACTCCCCAAGACCACACTCCCCAAGACCACACTCCCCAAGACTACACTGAGCAATGCATTGATTTAAGATGTAGTGATTTAGTATAAACCTGAAAGCTTTAACTCTATGAAGAAATATTCAGATGTATGATATTGTAAGCCATCACATATCAAACATCAGAGAGCACACAAGTTTGCATTGTACAGGTATTCACAATGAGTTTTTTCCAAGTATTAGGGCTACTTGGTATGTATACTGTTATGTATTGTTATGATGACTTGTTATCAAGTATTACTTGTTATGTTTTGGTATGGGCAAAGCTTTTTCTGGAGTTTCATTTACCTCTCAGTCAATTTTTTTGATTTTCTTAGATAGAAGTACACCATCTACATTTGCCGTATGGTTACCGTATACTCCTTCACTCTTCCACCCAATCTTTTCTTTCTGTTACTCTTCCTTACCCGCACACACCCATAAACATACACTCGCTATCTCCGTTTCCAGTGAGCTTCTATCTGATTCTTAACAGACTGCCTTCATTGGAGATTGTTTTAGTGCTGTATGGAGCATTATTTGCATTTCAATTAGCATTTATCTTGTCTGTGTCTGTTCTCAATGAACACTTCTGATTTATTGGAAAAGGCTACCTTTACTTTGTGCTAATAATTGGATGCTATTGAAAGGATGAGTTTCATTGATTTTGAGGATGACTGCAGACATTACTGGCACAAACCATAGATTGTCAGCAGACCATGTGTTGTGCCAGGATCGATGTCTGTGAATCTTCCCTCTGCTTTTTATTTACCTCAGGTTCCATTGATTGAAACATGCAATAGTTCAGGGTGTTATTGTCACACTGTGGTTAAGTTTGAGCAAATCTCTCTGCTCATTCTTCTGTCTGTTACATGAAGGACATAAATGCAATCAAAGATAATGAATTCAAATGAACTATATCATGGAACATTTCTAAGAACAAAAAAAAAACATGCATTTTCATGTGGTCATGGGGTTTTGTAAATATAAAAAGCTTTGTGGAAAAGTTAACAACAATAACAACCAAATCCAGGCTTTTTGTGTATTCAGCCAACCACTTCCTGGGGCAATCTGGTGTTTTTGATTCATGAATCAAATCTCCATTCCCTCCTTCAGTTTTGGCGTGCTATTTGTTTCTTGAAATAAATATCCTGGAGGATCCAGCTCGCTGATGCCTGTGTGCATTACGTTTATCATATAACACTGTCAGAACTGAGGTGCCATGTTGTAGCTAGTGTTTGCATCTGATTGCCTGCCTGGCAGGGAGAAAGGTCACTCATCTGATCAACTGGGACTCTTCTGTTTGAATGCAATCAGTGTATATTTGTTATTCTGGGTGGGGGAGCCGTTTCTTTATGTGCTGGCTGAAGAGTTAATTTCCCCTGTGACCTTTTTGTAATAAAATAGAATTATCTCTTGTACTGGGACAGAGTGGAGGGGTTAATTAGCTTTCTCTGTAATGTTTAGTGACAAAAGTAAGCAGTTATATATTGCTGTCTTTATGTAGATTAAGAGGCTGGAGGTGAAGTCAAAGGTGTGTTTTTGTGTTTTCATGTAGTCTCTACATACTCCCTCTCACTGTTTCTGTGTGTGTGTGTGTGTGTGTGTGTGTGTGTGTGTGTGTGTGTGTGTGTGTGTGTGTGTGTGTGTGTGTGTGTGTGTGTGTAGGGATGGGCAATATTTCTGATCCATGTATGTAAAATGTATTTCCAATACAAAATAGTATTTAGTAAATTTTATCATATTAGGTGGAAGAAAATGGCTTTGTATTTTGCATCAAACTGTGTATTGGTGTGTATTCTAGAGAAAATGATGCATGTAGCCTCTGATTGGTGCTGACTGGCCAAGCAGACA
The DNA here is from genome assembly GCF_018492685.1 of Alosa sapidissima. NCBI lineage: Eukaryota > Metazoa > Chordata > Actinopteri > Clupeiformes > Clupeidae > Alosa > Alosa sapidissima. The sequence continues at coordinate 3,436,159 of NC_055966.1, forward strand.
CTGATGATGATTTTGCCCTGATTTTAGCCCAGAATCAGACGGATACAACATTTTGAATCCGGTCCGTCCGATATATCATGTAGTTTGAGCAGGCTCAAGATGCATGTTAAAATCAATGTTTCAGATCCAGTCCGATCCGATTGGATATTTGGTAGACTATGTCAGAATTTTTTTGTTGGCTGTCTTCCAGTGTGAGCTGTGGAATGCAGGCCTACACTTTGAGCACATCAATCACCATCCAATTGAAAGGTGCAGTGTGAGTTGTGATGCCATATGTGCATGGTTTGCCTGGCTTGGGTGGGGCTTGGTGTCCTTGGAACAGGAACTGGGTGGATCAACAGGCTTCATCAACGCCATCTAAATGGCAGACTTTTTAAAAAAATTGGTTGTCCTCAAAGGCATCAAGCTAAAGAGACCCCTGCAATTCAGGCCAAAGGGCATACACACACACACACACACACACACACACACACACACACACACACACACACACACACACACACACATTCATTACACTCCCTCTCTCACATCCTCACACTCATTAAACCCCAGTTACTCACTCACCCACATAACCCACCCCATAAGTTTGCCTGGTTATGGTAGAATGTTTTAATTGTTTTGTCATATCTGATGAGTTGTATTCTCTATGTAACCTTACTGGTCTTCTAATAGGCTAAATGTTTGAGATTTAAAAAGCTGATAAATGGACGGTTTGCAAGCAGTTGAAAGTGATTTCTTGCTTCCTTGAAAAAAATATTTTCATTATACAAAGATAACATATTTTATTTTGATGCATGGCATACTGCACTTTGTAGTTTATTTTGAGACATTTAAAATTAGGGTATTGTATAATTTGTTTTGAAGAGCATTTTTTTAAATATATTTTGCCCATCCCACGGTGTGTGTGTGTGTGTGTGTGTGTGTGTGTGTGTGTGTGTGTTTGTGTGTGTTTGTGTGTGTGTGTGTGTGTGTGTGTTGTATGAGTGAGTTTAGTAGTATAGTGAAACAACACTAATAAAATGTAACAGTTTGATTGATTAATTTATTATTAATGCATCTCTATGCAGAATCATATGATATAAAGTAAACATTACACTGATGTCTATCCATGTTTTCAATGTCCAGATACTAATTTAGGGACTAACAGTTAAAGCTGGTATTAAGACTGTTTTGTACACGGCACCACAATGTGCCAGACTCCCTCCCCTCATCACCCCATTATAAAAGTATGTCACCTGTTCCCTCCGTTCTGCTCTGAGGCCCCTTAATCCATTTCCCTTCCTCAACCCAACTCAGTGCATGTTGTTAATCTGGATCCTCGCTAATTTGCCAACAGATCATTTTTGTGTGGTACACATATGTTTTCTTTTGTCCCCCAATTGAAATTATTTCATCTGATTTCCTGGACATTCCACCTGCTGCTTCTATTTTAAAATGTCAGTTTGGACAAATGTTAGAGGTCTCATCATACTCGTCTAAAACCTTCCTGCCTTCACTTCACTTCTCAGATGGACAATCCACCTGTAAGCACCACAAAACGGAACGAAAAGATATGAGAATAAGAGGGGTAGGGAAAGAGAGAGAGAGAGAGAGAGAGAGGAAGAGAGAGAGAGGAAGAGAGAGGGTGCAGTTTGGAGGGAAATGTGAGGTGAATGAAATGCTTTACTGACCCAAGGAATCTCCTTTATGATCTCCTCTTTGTGCCAGTGGCTCCTCTCTCCGGCCCTGTAGCCCCCATTCATGCTCAGTCACAGGCAACTGCATTATCTCTTGCCTGGCTGGAACATTCATGCCTCTTTATCCCATTGTGTAGCCCCCACTCCTCCAGGCCCAGTGCAGGCTGGGAGAGAGGCAGTGCCGCCATTGTGTGGCTCCCGGCGGCCTTCACACGCCCTGCGGGAGACTTCCTTTCTCATGTCAGCGAAACCCGTGTGCTGTAATCCACTGCTCAAGCCCCGCAGGGTGGGATGCTTATTAAAATGGCCCTAATGGCTTGTTAATAAATACCTTCCATTTTACGCCTAGTCTTTTTCATTTGCGCGGTGTGAGAGAGAGAAACCAGGCTGACGATAAGACCTTGCAGAGTGAACCCTCTGACTGGCATACAGAAGCCACTCGGTTGATAGAGAGAAAGAGAACAGTAGCTCCATTAGAGACCTTAACCAACCACACTTGCCCTCGGATATCAGACAGGAGGTGAGAATAAAGAGATGTATTCCTCTGCTTGTGAGATGGCTGGTAGAGAGAACATGTGAGTAATAAGAGTGGAGTCTCTGAGCAAGTGGAGAAGACCAGTTTAGATGGACAGGATGTTTCTGCTCAGTGGCCTTCCTGTAAGGTGCAGAGGAGCAGCCTCTTTGGGGAAGTGGTGAGGGAGGCCTGAGGCCTGCTGGGTAATCTCATTAAGCATGACACCTTCGGTCCTGTCACCCAGCAAGGGGGAGTGACAGAGGTCGGCCTCACAAGCAGCCCCCCCCCCCAACACACACACACACACACACACACACACACACACACACACACTCACACACACACACCAACTCACCAAGTGGCTCTCAGATATTCACCCTGAGAAGCAGTTCTGAGTAAAGTTTTCCATCTAATGGCAGGGTCATAACCTTGTCAGTTTTCTTCTATGTTGGGATGTGCCACTAGTCATTTTGAAGTAATAATTTAAATGTGCCTCATTTGATTATGAAACTATATTTATTTCTTTGATAATGTTAGTTGTGGGAATTATTTTAGTTTAGACAAAAGACAAAACTTTGAATTGTTTCTGTGAAAAGTCTTTTGCATCCCATGTACACAGCAGCAGTAAGTGGCTCCCAGTGTTCATTTCTTATGGTGGTTGTTTTCACAGCTGAAAGGCAGGCTGGGCCCATTTCCACGGAGGACTGTTATCAATAAACATGTGCTGATATGGGCTCTATTTTGTGAAATTTGCTAAAAGACTATCCAGTCCACTCATGTGCCTTCACATAATATTTTTTATTTAGTTTGCAAAGCAAATTTGCCTGCATATCCAGTTCATTCGCAACCACTCAAAATGATATGGGCTTTGAGGTCCAAGCAGAATGTATCACTCCACCATAGACGCAAATGTGCCAAAGAGTGCATTTACACTATGCCTACCCTAAGCAATCTGAGTTGAACTCTTTGTCAGTCACTTAATGAGGGTCTTTATCTGAGAGAGGCTTAGATTGGGCTGTTACAGCAAACACAAAGCTATCAGTGATTTTGAATGGAGGTAAATGACTGCAGGAGGTCAAACGTCAAAAGCTCTGGCTAACAGTGTGCCACTGTTATCTGTAATAAGTGGAGTGAGAAGTTAAAGAGGCTTTTCGGTGCTAAAGAAAGCATTATTAAAGTAAGCATATTACTTTATGGAGGTGATGCATCTAATGTCCATGGAGCCATGGCTAAGAGAAATGCTATGACATTTGACAATGTCTTCCTACTTCTCTTTGGTATCCCCCTCAATATAGGCTCATCAGACTCATCATGTGTGATATTGAACCTACAGTGGAGCTACACTGACGCTTTAAAATGTCTGACTGGCCTATGTGGTGTACATATTATACATATGGTATATACAGCTCTGGAAAAAAATGAGAGACTACTGCAGTGTTTGGAATTTGACCGTCATCGTATTTGAATGTCACTCAGCAACTGTAGGATGAGATCAGAAAAATGTAGTGGTCTCTTCATTTTTTCTAGCTAATTTCAATTCTAGTCCCTATCACTGCCAACGAAAAAGAAACAAATCTATAGAATATTGTTATATTTGCTATGGAACTATTAATCTTTAGGCGATATAGTTTTAAGGGTTTAAGTTTTAAGTTTAAGCAATTTTAACAGATCAATTTTCATTTTGTGACTGGGGATCATTTTCTTAAGTTCACTATAGAATGCATCACAGCACAAAAATATTCTTAATTGTGGACGGCACCATTTACCAGTCTTTTGGCACAGATTTTATTGTGGCATGCACACTGCAGATGGCAATGTCTAAACTAAAGTATAGATTTCTGTCCTGTGACATTACTTAAATTGAACACCAAAAATGTTGGTCTCAGTAACTGCATGTGGTTACAGATGAAACAACTAATTCATGAGTTTGAATCCATATACTTACACATTTTGTTGTAAAGTGCATTATTTATATTAACACACTACAAGTATTGTAATAAATGATAAATGGATGTAATGTAATGTAAGGATATGACGTATAAAATAATAGCAATATTCTGGGTAAATATAATACATACTGTATATAGAATGATAAAAAGTGTTATATTTAATTAATTTATTTTAACCACCAGAATTAGTGAAGAATGGGAGCACATTGCTGTTACCTGCTGGTCTCACTGAGAGGAAAAGTGAGATTCTTTTCAGCACTGAAATACAGAGAGAGAGTGCAAGAGAAACATTTGAGAAAAAGAAAAGGTCTTGAGCTTTGCCGATTCTCAGTGGACTTTTTCGAAGTCATTCCACCTGGAAATCTTCTTTGCCAAGTGTGGCACACTTCATCAAAGGTGAGGACACCCTAGCTATCAGTGGTAAATCTGCTCATCTGATAAAGGCCTGCTGGCCCCTGGGCAGCGCTCCCTGGGCAGGCGTAGCCTATCATGAATAAAAGCAGAGGGAAAAGGAAAGCCTTTGTCACTGTTTATCTGTCCGGCTTTTCTACCATGCCCTTGATTTCCTCTTCAGAAAATTGATGCACCCTTAAATTGAAGCCGAGGACTTGACAGGTAATGGTTAGCGTGATAACTGCCTCAGATTTCATCAGTGTATCCCCCTCCCTGTCTCTCCTGTATGTGTATTTCCCTTGCTATCTCTCTCTCTCATCTGTCTGTGAGTGTAATTGTGGAAACTTTCAGCTAGATGACCTGTCATGTTTACCAAATAAGTAACAGGGCAGTGGTGACAGACATATTGTCTGTGTGTAACACACATTTAACTGACCCTACCACACCTCTATGTCATCCATAGCAGATGTAGAGCATGTATGAGTAGGCTACATTTTGACATCATAACTGCGTTCTACAGGTTGTTCCTCTGTGATACATCATATGGACTAAACAGAGACTCAGGTAGAGATAGATAGATTGGTGGATAGATAGATAGATAGATATTTTATTGCCACACAACAATGTTGGTGGTATTTTTTGTTACATGAAGATTTAGCTCAATCCAGTGAAGAAGAAAAGAAAGAAATACAAAATAAAAGAAATATAAAAGGCTATGGTTCAGGGCCGTGCAGAGACCTGTTTGAGGGGCAGGGGCTCAAATTCAAAAAAGGGCACATGGAACAAGATTTGTTAACTACGGAACCCTAGACGGGTCATTGCAAGATATTTTGGTATATATCCAGAAAACGTGCGCTTGTTAAATTATTTCATTTACACATTTTATTTTTGTTATACTTAATCCTTTTCTTATTAGGACTTTGGTTTTATCAACTAAATTTCAATCTAGGCATTCTAGGCAATCCAGGGAAATGAGCTCTGAGTTTTTTTTTGTTTTATGGAAAAAGAGTAAAATAATAATTTTGGCTCATTTGTGATAAAGCTGAAGTACGGCTACATGTTACAGCGTAAATAGAAATTGTATTTTAGAAATATCTGTAAAATTCGGAAATACTATAAATAATCTATTCTAGAACTTGTTATTGTAAGTCTGGGTATTAAAATATTGTTAGGTGATGGCAATCATCATGGCAATACAGAAGCCTCTTTCTGTCATAAAATATGATGTGTTTTTGACAGTGAGATTTTTTTTCTTTGACAAGTGAAACAGCTGTGCTGCCCTTACAATGCATCAAGTCATTCATCCCTTTTAGATAGTTCAATTGTGCGTGAAATGTTGCTGGCACGTAGGCCTCGCAGGCTGGGATGATTAGGCAACATCTGTTACACTGGGAGAAATCGGTGTCTTTGCTAATTAGCTGTCAGCAGAATCCCAGTGTGCCTGATGGTACTTCGGAGCTGCCACAGGTTCACTTCCTCGTCCTGTCACCTGCCTGCACTCTGTTACTCCTCCGTGCTTTCTGCCTCAGTCTTTCTCTCCCACACCCCACCACACTTCAAAGGAGTATAAGAAATGTCCCAACATACACCAAAATGATTGCACAAGCAAAAAGAGATCCATAAATGTCAGTGTTGTGGTTTAACTTGCAATAAGTTATTGGATGGCCAGTCTGGAAAAGGAAACCACTTCATAAACAATCTTACAAAAATAACTAATGTCAAAACAGTTTTTTGATTGTCAAAACTTCAGTTTTTGAGTTTTTTCTTGCAGTTCATGCATTGCAGCCACAATATACTGCACTTTACTGCAGAAATGCAAACAAAGCTCACCTCACAGGTTATGGTACAAACACGTAAATGACAACGCAACTTCTGTCAGTAAAATAATAAGAAAAAGGCCAAAGTTGTGCTCATCTATAAGACACCCACCCTATTCTCAGCACTGTTTCTTACACTCCTACGCAGTGTGCTTCCAGTCACGCACTTTTCAGTGACGTGCATTCTCCCATTCCCGACTCCAGAGACTTTCTAATGAGGAGACACAGCACTCAAAAAATCTTCCATAGAAATGCATGGGGCTAGTTTGTAATGCCAATATGGCCGTTGTCTACACATATCCCACCCCTTCCTCAGCAAAACGTCGACATGTGAATACATTGAGCCAATCATATGGTGTGTTGTGAAGACGTGCCAATCATGTGTTTTGAACTCGCCGCTGGAGCAAGATTGGTGTCGTAAAGCCTTGCGCACGCGCATTTCTGCCAAATAGGATGCCCGATGAGTGCCCAAAAAGTGTTGCAATATGGTCGCCGAGTGGAGGGACTTGCCTAAAAGGACTTTGCCGACTCTGTCACACCTACAGAGTGCAAGTTCGAAATCAAGGAGGCCTTATGAAAGAGGCGTGATATATTTAAAATAGAACCGGACTGATCCATCACCTCGTAATAAAGAGCTGACTGAAGGAAATGTCACTTTTGGTCTGAGGTTTGTTTATGACCTCAAGACATGCTTGAGTTGAGGTGTTTAGATTCATAATTTAAAATGCGCTTTTGAAAAGGAACGTTTCAATGATCACTGTGTAGTCTACTATTACATTTTCCATAATAGCAAACGCATGGCCATTGTGGACTGAAAATGAAGTTAGCTTTGAGCATTATTTCTGCTGCAAGGGAGTAAGACGTCAGATTAAGTAGAAACATGAAATCCACCATTAGAAATGAACAGGAGAATATGAGCGATTATTGCTGCTCGACAGTGCAGGCATCTGCACAAGTGTATGGATGATTTTGGTGAAGTTAGAAAGAAATGGACCGATTCAAACAAAGTAAACTATGTGATGATGACTTTACGTCAAGTTGAAACTAAAGGTGCACAGTCAGTAAGCGCCAGTATCCAAACGAGGTGATTATAACAGATTTCCCCTATTTAACATTTTAGCCTCATTCATAAGGTAACGTTGGGAAATATGCCACCTTGTGTAACTGTAATGGGAAAAAACATAAAGCCATATCAGCACATAAGCACCGAATTTGATACTGTAATGTTAATTCATAACATTCTGTGTAACCTATATAGATACAGCCCTCAGAAGTGCTTAGCTGGAAAAGCACGTAAATCAGTTGCAGAATGCGCGCAAGAGTTGTTTACAAAAGAAACGCCCGGATTTGGAGTAGCTCCTCCCAAAGCAACTGCCACCATGACGCATAACTAACAGACTTAAGTCAAGGGCAGAATGCACGCAGGGCAGGCTGAGAAGCGCTTAGTTGCACACTTTTCTTTACTTATGCACCCTTACGCACATGGGAGAATTTGCCTCTGCATTATAGAAATGATTATAGTCCATAATATCCATCATAGTCATTAGTAGTAGTCAGTATTTACCTCCAAAGGCATATTAGCAAAAATGCTAAGAGTCTTCCCAACGTGTTCTTTACCTCTAGCAGTAGCACAACTGTGATGTTTGTCAGAGGGCCTCTTTTCATCCTCTTGCCCTCCTGTACTGTCGTGAAGTCAAGAGAACCCCTCATGAAAAGATACACACCCATGCACACAAACACAGAGAGAGAGAGAGAGAGAGAGAGAGAGAGAGATGCATGAATAAACACACACACACACACACACCACACACACCACACACACACACACACACACATACACACACACACACAAACACACACACACACCCTTCTGCTTGTCTGTGAGGAGCCAGGGCCCCTCTGCATCTGTGATCACAGTGCCTCAATGTTCAGGCATAATTACAGCAGGGTCATCACAGCCACTGCAAGCTGCTGTGGCACAAGTGCTCTGACCTTGTGGTGAATCTGCCTGCCATCTCAATAAAGGATGCAGACACAAAAAGGCCTGCTGTTCCAGCCAACCCCCAGCCCTTATGTCTGTCTACAGTGTAGAGCAAACACACACACACACACACACACACACACACACACACACACACACACACACAGAGAGAGAGAGAGAGAGAGAGAGGCTGGGGGTGGGGGTGGAGAGTGGGTGGTTTGGGTTGGAACATGGTTGAACAGAAGAAAGGCCTCCTGCTGCTTACATACAGTATATTCAGCCATAATTTGTTAATGGTGCTTACAAGAACTAAAACAGTAAAAGTGCAACTTACTGATACTTGCTATCTCAAATTGTGTAAGCTTTTTTGAAATTAAACTGGATGAATCTGAAATGTTCCTCTGCAATGAGGGGGTTGGGTAAATAGCAAGAAATGCTAACATTGCTCACATCAGCTTTGTAATATACAGCTGTTCATATTTTTTGTCTGATGAGAAGCGATGTTTTTTAATTTTCTAACTTTGCTAACTAATATTGTTGTGTGTAGGACCATTAATAATGTGTCAAGAATGAATCCTCCTACATTCCATGAAAACTCAAATGAGGATATACAAAGGTTACATTACTGTAAGAAGATATGCACTTCCCTGCACTGCAAAAGTGGTTAAAAAGTATTGATACAAAGAATAATGACAACACCACCTGTCAATCAGACTGGCAGAATGGACAAACATATGCCTTTGGAGTAAATATAAGGATCCTATCACTACGTGGAGACAAAATCAAGGCAGAGAAATATACCGGGCTGAAGAATGACAGGCCTACGACTCTGAGAATGTCACAGCAATTGCGGAGCCATCATAGCAGCGTCCGCTGAGTGATTGCTCCATGTTTGTGCTGGGAGTGGGACCACAGGGACATGGCTCACCCTTTGCTCATCTCTGGCCAAACCTCCGCTGCTGACATTTAAAGTGTTGATTTTTGAGCACTTATGCTAATTGTTGTAATTTTCCTGATGAGGCGCCATTCGGATACCTTGATACAGCACAGATAGTTTTCCATTTTCCATCATGCTTCCTCTTTTTTCCATTTTGTCCATGCGGTGTCAGCTTGGAGTGCTACTGAAAGCCCACGAAAATTGCGAGCAAATTGCATCAGATTGCCAACATTGTGAAAAGGTAAATTGCTTGCAAATCTATTTAAACCACTGGCCTATTTTCATCAGCTATGGTACTTGGTATTCATGATTGCTTAATTGGCGACCTTTTCTATTGTGTAGTGCTTTCTGGTGTGAGGGAAAACGATCTTTACCAAACCAATTACCCCTTTCTCCCTCTGCTCGCCGCCACATTAGAGCGGTGATTGCGACAGCGAGTCCTTTTGTAAATGAACTTTCAGATTAAAAATTTTTATATAACTGATGGAGAACAAAGTGTCATTTGTTTGTCCATGGTGTTGTGTTTGAAAGCGCTTTGTGAAGAGGTTTGTCAAAGCAAATGGAGTCAAAGAGTCACTGCCCTACCTGTCTGTGAATAGTCATTAACGTTCAGACGTGCTCTCCCTAGCTATGGGCCAATTATACATTTTTGGTGTTTCAGTCATTTTTATCATAAATAAATGCTTTGGAATTTCATGCATTAACTTTCTACTTGCAAACATAAGTTAAAGATGTGTGGGCCACATGCACGCTATTATGCTCTCTCACACAACACACACACACACACACACACACACACACACACACACACACACACACACACACACACACACACACACACACACCTAGGCCTAAAGGCCTAAAGTTCCAAATTTACAGTTCTGATATTCAAATTATTAGGAGTGGATTAGTGATTTAAATGGTGGTTTATTTGGTAAAATTGTACTAATAGCATTTTCCATATATTCCCCTGCTCCACCTACCTCAGGCTTCCAGTGAAGAGAGCCCCCTCCCCATCTTGTATGGAAACCTCCCCAGGCCTGCCTAGCTCACAGGGGTGTCTACTCCAACAAGGTTAGTTGACCTTTACAGTGACATGATATTATTGACATGACATGCAATGAGCAGTGGAAAACTGATTGCACAATATCACCATTCAGACTTTTTGTACGATCGCTGTCAAGATACCATAGCGAGATCTGCCACTGCTTTTACCTGTATCTGACACATCTCCTCACCTCCTTTCCCACTCATGTTTGTGCTAGTGGTGGTGTGCCCAGCTGGCCCTGCTGTGGGGCAGACCATAAATTCAGGAGCAGGACATGGGTCAGGGGATCACTGGTTCATTGAGGACATATTACAGATATTGGGCAGAGTTTCCATGACATGATTGTCAGCGCTTACAGTTTGTGCCCATTGCTTACACACTAAACACAAATGCTTAGACCAAAGTCTCAGTACCTAAAGTTTTTGTAGCATAACTTAAACACTGTGTAACAGTAGCTTAAACACATGTTCTGCTTTGCACATTGTTTGCAATTCTGCAACGCACTTATTGGGAAAACACTTCCATTCAAAATAGTACATCTGGTAATTGATAATACTCACATACCTAAAAACATTTACAGAGTAAACTGAACACAAATCAATCTGAGGCTTAGCACTACAAATAGACTTCAAGTAAGTTATTGTGCACCTGTTCAAGTGTGTACTTTTCCATTGAGTAGCCGTGTACAGTTCTGTATTTGCCCCTTTACTCCCCATTTCTAAAACCTATTGAAGAATTATTGTCAGTGTGCCAATGAAAAGTATATGCCATGTCTCTGCATGCCTCTTTAGCAAGCAATGGCAGAGGCATGCAGAGACATGGAGGTGGGGTCAGTTCAAGTGTGAATATGGCACACAAGGTGATATTTCTCCGTTGCCTAGCACGAAAGGTCATCGCCTGATGTAGACGAGGACTTGTGGTCAGATCTGAACAGAAGGCAGGATCCATAATCCCCCCCACCCCTTTACTTTTGTGTTGTTGCTACATTTTGGATTTGTTTAGAGTACATTAACTTACAGTATTGCATTGATAACTGTGATTCTATTTGTCTTTATTTCTGTAAGAATGTTTGTTTTTTGTAAAAACTTTTGTTGCAAAAAATGTCAACTGATTACTGCAGAAATTCTACTTTTGAGTTTCACAGAAGAAGAAAATTACAATAAAAATAGAAACACAAAGTCTGCAGTGTTTTACATAAAACACATCAGTGTGTCGCTGTTGTTTTAAAAGAGTAATGGTGCATGTGTGCATGTTTTTGTTGGAATAATTACATTTTTAAAAAGGATTGTTGAATTTTTATTTTGGCATAGATGTGAGTTGTTTATCTCTAAGTGCTATGTCTCATTTGGCTGTGTGTAGAGTTTTGACATCATGAGCCAAATTCTGTAAAAAATGTGTAAGCAATAGGCAAAAACTGTAATAAAATGTATCCATGACTTTGACTAAACATGTAGCCAACCAAAACTGTGGGTCATCCATGCCATTTAATCCACGTCATTTGCAGTGTTTTCTGAAATGTAGGGAACTTAAATTACTGGCAAAACTAGCTGAATTAACTGAATAATGGGTAGTGGGTTTCTGCTGAGTTGATGAAATGTGTAAAGCACAAGTGGACAGGAGGGACCAGGAGGGAAGACTACAGACAAGAGCTCAGAGTAACTTGTGGGAGATGCTTTGGGAAGAGCCAGTGGTCCCAGAGTGTAGAGGAGATTTCATCTGCTTCATTACCCCAAGTAAAACACATGAGTTGTCCTCCTTCCCCCCTTTGTGTGTTGATCTCTGATTAATTCATTTGATTATTCTCTCAAATACATCACACCAGGGTTTGATTAAATAAAAAATGGAGAGCTATTGTCTTTCATGCATATGCTTTATCAGAGCGTCATGTGTAGACCGGGCTCATTTGTCATGGTTGTTAGGAGAAATAAAGAGCGTTACACTTATCTGCCCTCCAAAGGGTAGAGAGGGAAGATTAGTTTGCTGTCTCTCGTCTTCCCTGTTCATCTGCTTTGCCCCCTTCCCTGTTGCACATGTCTGTTAGCATATTTATGTGCTTTAATATGGTTTCATGTTCTTGTTCCTGGTTAACCTTGATCATCTAATCTATTACATGACTACTCTTCCCAGCAAAGAGACTGTAGTCATTAGGCCTGTGCTTGATTGATGGTGGTGTAATCTCATGTGCCATTTGTCACCATCTGCCTGTGTTTCCCTTAATGAGGGCCTATATGATGGGCACACTGATCAGAGGATGCACCTGTGTGTGTGTGTGTGTGTGTGTGTGTGTGTGTGTGTGTTTGTCTGTATGTAGTTGTGTAGGGGAGTATGTTGTGTATGTGTGCATGTGTGTATACGCCTGTGCTTATGTGCATGTGTAAGATACTTCCCTATCAATCTACACCCATGATACTCTCCACATCACCATGGTGACTGGTGAAGAAGAGTCTATTTACATATGTATGGGCAAATCATGATATTAGACTGCTAGAGACAGTCTGGCACTAGCCCTCTCTAATCTCCAAACAGAATATAGCCCTACAGCCTCCCCAGCTCTTTCCACTCTTCCTCACTTTTTAAAGTATATTTTTGGGCTTTTGCTTTTTATTTGGGTCGGACAGTGAAGACTGACAGTAAGTGAGTGGGAGAGAGAGAGATGGGGTGGGATTGGAATATGACTGCAGGTGGGATTCAAACCTGGGTCCCCATGGGCTCTGGTGACACTGCTGGCCAGTACATGATATGGGCGCTGTAGCCTGTTGGGCCAAAGCGCCCACACACCCCCCCACCCCCTTAAGCTCTTTAATAACCGCATCAATCCTCTTTTAACATTATACAAACATGTCTAAAGTCACAAAACTGATCTAGAGACATACCACCGAGCATTAGAAAATATGCTTTATTAGAAAGATGCAACTGTTCTGCATTGGAATATAACCTCATCAGTGAAAGCATCTCAGCAAAGCATTTCACCTTCATCACATTCTACACTATATAATCCTTGGGAGAGAGGCAGTGGGGTTGGGTTTTGGGCTAACACAGATGGAATGGGTGGGGGGTGCAGCAGAGCATCATGGGCCATGTGGAGGACTCCTGCAGGTGGCCGTCTCATTGCTCTCATTGCCTGATACTTCCCTTAGTGGCATAACATTGTTTTCATTGCATTCACACATCTCATCACACTCACAAGGGCCACGGAGGAGAGCACGCCCCAATGCAACAGCTGTGGGGAGAAGCCAAAGAAGAGAGAGGGAGAACAGGAAAAGAAGAGAGAGGGAGAACAGGAAAAGAAGAGAGAGGGAGAGAACAGGAAAAGAAGAGAGAGGGAGAACAGGAAAAGAAGATGAAGAAAAGGGAGAAGGATGAAGTTGAAATAAGGGATAAGGAAAGGATAAACAACAATCCCAAATACATTCACTTGTGTAGGCATGTGTAGAAGTGGTGTGTGTGTGTGTGTGTGTGTGTGTGTGTGTGTGTGTGTGTGTGTGTGTGTGTGTGTGTGTGTGTGTGTGTGTGTCTGCAAGGGTGCACAGGAGTGTGTGTAAAAGTGTTCAAAGGCTCCCACGAGAGAGAGAGAGAGAGAGAGAGAGAGAGAGAGAGAGGAAGTTTCCAGCTGACTGCTGTTCCCATGGTTTAGCCTGCAGGAGTGGAAGCAGGTCTGAGCAATAAACTCAGGCTTTGTCAGGCAGTAAAGCCCAGTCAGGTCCCCCATTTGAATTCAAGGGTGTCTCTGTCACCTCTCCCTGCACTGCACTAATCACAGCCTCACTCGTTTTAATTGCAGCGATTTGGGGAATGTGCACCAGAAGTCCTCCTTATCCCTGCCCTGGTTTCACCTCCTTTATCCATCTGAAACACCTCCCCTCTCTCTCCCTCCCTCTCTCACTCTCTCTCTCACACTCTTTCTCTCTCTCATTCAACTGCATATTCATTCTGTCTTCATAAATTCATAGAAGAGAAGAGACCTGAACACAGAAACAGAAACATGGAACCAGCAAATATGCTCACTGTGCATGCTGTGTCTTATATGGTGGTCCAGCTGGGAGCATAATGTATTTGATGTATACACTAGTGCAGATGGGAGTATAATGTATTTGATGTATATATTAGTGCAGATGGGAGTATAATGTATTTGATGTATACACTAGTGCAGATGGGAGTATAATGTATTTGATGTATACACTAGTGCAGATGGGAGTATAATGTATTTGATTTATACACTAGTGCAGCTGGGAGTATAATGTATTTGGTGTATACACTGATATAGTGTGTATTGTGTCTGTAGTGAGTCAATGCTTTGTTTGACATGCACACAGGATATGTATAGTATGCATTGTGCATATGTTCTGTGTAAGATGTTTATTGTTTGTTGTGTGAATTTGTGTTATATTTAATGGACCAGCAGACAATGGCCTAATAACTCTCTTCAAAGTGCCTATCAGCCCCATAATGGAGATAAACTCATGAATCGCAGCCCCTCAAATGGAAGATTTGGAATGTCCGGCTGCGTTCCTTTTTGGTGGACTTTAGGGTCAGTACCCCAGTGAGAGGGGTGAGGGGAGATTTATTAAGCAGCTTCTCGTCTCTAAAAGATGAATAAAAGAGTGACCTATGAGGAGTCATCCCAGTCTCCTAACCCTAAACCTAATCCGCTTTTAAAACCAAAAGCGCTCCTGCATTCACCACGTCTGGGGACTGCCTACTCTGTTCCACACTTGCCATTTCCCTGCTTTCACTGCCTTGCCACTATTCTCTCTCGCCCTGCCTTTCTCTAGTTTCTCCTTTTCACCTTTATTCTTTTCTGTCCACTCTTTCCCTCCGAGTCTTTTCTTTGACTCTCTCTCTCCTACTCCCTATCAGCAATGGAAGGATAGAGAAAAATATTCACTCTGCAGCACAATGGAACAGATGAGAGGCACACACACACACACACACACACAAACAAACATCATTCATTTTTTTATTATTCTGCTTCATGTTTGTGTCTGGTTTGTGACATACCACTGTGACACATAAATGACTCTGTTTCTGTTTGTGCATGTTCGTGTGTGTGCGTTGTGAGTGTGTACGGCTAACTGTTTGCTGCGAGTGTGTCCAAAAGCATGTGCCTGTGTTGCATATGCATAAGCATGTTGGTGTCCTGGCCCTTGGGAGCCGTGAGAGGGATCAGCACAGCATGAGTTTGCCTCCGACAGGGCCCGGGGCAAGAGGAGAGCTGCTCAAATCCCCCACCAGTAAATGACTCCCGCTGTGACCCAGAGCAAGTCACTTAACCCCACTCCTGTTTGCTCAACGCTAGCTCACGCTCCACGCTTACGGCTCCACCCGGACCAAACCATTTAGCTGTGACTGACAAACCTGCTGCTACTCCGCCAGCCGCCTGCGCTAGTGCCGCTGACTTGATAGAGCCCTCGACAGAGTGAGAAGCATTACGTGTGAAGCATTACGTGTAAATGCTTTGAGTGCTCAATTGAGTAGAAAAGTGCTGTATAAATGCTGACAATTTAATACCCACTCTCTCCATTTCAAAAGTCAATGAATGTCTCTTCAGGTGCGTATACTCAGTCTGCCATGTCTCAGATTTGACCAGATTCAGATCAGCTTGATATGATCAAGAAAAAGTAGGCTTATAAAATGTCTACAGTTAGAGGTTAGATATTTGAAAAACAGAAAATATGACAATGTTTTTTTTATTTTGATAATTGAAGATGCAATACATTGTGTTGAGCCTATATTATATTGACACTTAGCTGTGTTTGCCTGTGTTGATGGGGCAATATTTCACATGTTGACAGCAGGAGAAGAGCGCAGCTCAACTGCTATTTATGGGTGTCTTTTCTGAGAGCTGCTTGGGAGGCTGCATTGTGTGAGATCTTCTCCCTTCAAAGAGCAAAGAGGGCAACATGGACACTGTAGCAAAGCTTCCCCCCATACTCCCACCCACAGTAGGACTGTTTAAAGGGCTTGCTTTATTATTGGTCCATGGGCTCAAGTCTTCTGTCAGCCAAACAGAGAGAGAGGGGGGGGGGGTGGCAGAGAGAGAGAGAGAGAGAGAGAGAGAGAGAGTGCTTTACTAGACAGCTGTTCAGGACTAGCCTTACTTTTCATATGGATATGTATGTTAATAGCAGCCAATGGAGTTGATATGAAGAGGCTGCAGCGCTAGCCCCCGTCTTCAGCCGCTCCTCAGCGCCCCTCTCCTCCAGCACGCCTCTAAAGAGCCCCACAAAAGGAGCAGTAGAGGGGGCAGCACCGGCCCAACTCAGCTTTTTGTGCCCTGAATTAGTTCTGCAAGCAATGAAAGTGATCTTTTCTCTTCTTTTCTGCGTGACAGGGGAAGTCTGCCGATGACTTGCAGAGCTCATTAGCACAAGAAGTCTGGGGACAGATAATTGACTGATCCAAATCCTTACACACACATATGAACACACACATAGTCCAACCTAGCTAAACTGTGTAACTGTATTTTTTGAATATAATATTAGAATGAGTAAACATTACTAATATTACATAACTTTATATCACTGAGTTGAATTCATATAGTCCACAGTCAGGCAGCTCTTTCTAATTAAATTGTTTCACTTAGACAATAAACTCACCATGTTTGAAATGAGTATGATGCTATGATGAGTATATCAAACATATCTATATTTATTAACACATACTGTGCAAGATTATAATTGAATGGCTGTGAACATAGCACATGGAAATAAATTGAAATTGTAGAATGCAATCTGCTCTCATAATAAGCTGGTGTTTCTTTTCAACATGAGCATTTCATGAAACTGGTATGGTGTACAGGATGCTCCTTTGCTGGTGTTGCGGGGAAACCCAGAGTCTGTATAGTACACATGCACCCAGCACCAGACGCCTGCTATCTACATAATGGCTGCCTAACTGCCATTGTTAAATCGAGTGGAAAATGCTGTTTTAATTTTCATGTTAATTGTAATGGACAAATTGTTAATATATTCTGGACACAGAGTGGAACCATTAAATGGGATTTGGGTCTAAAACATGTAGAAATTGTTTGGTGAAAAACTGACAAAGGAAGTTATGTTTGAAATATTCATTTGTTCATGAGTGAATTGAATGGGTTGTGTTTTAAGTCCATGATACATTTCTGAAACACAGTCTATCAAAATAGCAAGGGATAAAAACTAACGAGAGAGTGTTACATGTTTTCTTCTTATAGATCATTGTTTAGTGTGAATTTCCAGAGTTTAATTCACTTAAAGGTAATTCCATTAAAAATGAGAATGAGAAGTTAGTATGTGTGCGTGTGTGTGTGTGCGGGGGACTTCTCACCCAACCACAATCTATTTTATCAGCAAAAGAATTTTGTCAAGCAGCTAAACAGGCTATTCTCCATGGTCCCTTCCCTCACTGGCCTGAACTATAGAAATTAGCCCTACGTCTCCCAGCTCTCACACATGGATACACACGCTTGCATGGACACAAGAAAAATTTCTTTTCTTCTGTCAGCATTCCTGGCCAACAATGGCTAGATTAGTGGACGCGAGGGCCCCTGGTGGGGCAGCCATTGAGAGGCAGAAAGAGGCCCGGCAGGAACAGCTGGTAGGGGTTAATGGCGCCTGAACCTCTCTCCTGGAGCTCTTTCTCTATTGTGTGTTCCACTCATGGGAAGGAGGGAGGCTGCTGACAGCTTCTGGGGTGTGAGGCAGCCTCGGAACAGCAAAGGGGTCACCCCCCAAATGTGTGTGTGTGTGTGTGTGTGTGTCGGGAGGGCGGGGGTTGAATGAGGGTGGCAGGATGGGGGCTATAGAGGAACCCCAAAAGCTCCACAGACTCCATTAGCATCTGTGGATCCTCACCATGTAACAGTGATGCTGAGTGAACAGAGGAAGAGCACTGTATATGCACCCTGTGTGTGTGTGTGTGTGTGTGTGTGTATGTGTGTGTGTCAGAACGAACGCGAGAGAAGAAATTAAGAGAGAAAATGAGATGTTCAGTTAGGATGTTTAATATTTCTCCCCTAAATCAGATACTCTATCATGACATTGTTATCCAGGGGCACTTATATGCACTTATACAGTCTTTTCATTCTGATTATGGTAATTTAACCTGCTTGTACATGTCATTTTATTTTACATTAATTCAGAATTGAATGCAATATTTGATAAAGGTTCATGAATGAATCAAAACATTAATGAACAAACAGACATTTGCATAATGCATACATAATGAGAAGCAAAGGTAAATATAGCCAGGAAATGTTGTCATTATCCTGTTTTGCATATGTTTATATCCTATCTCCCTCTCTCTCTCCCTCTGTGTGTGTGTGTGTGTGTTTATGCCTGCCGCTGACCTGTTGCTTATATGTGTGACTTGTTGCTCCTATTGCCTGTGTGTGTGTGTGTGTTCGAGAGAGAGAGAGAGAGGAGAGAGGATGCGTGTGTGAGAGTGTGTCTGTGAGCATATAATCCCCCAGCGCACGGTGCGCTCATTAGTGCTCTGATTATGATGGTGCTGCTGCGGTGTAATGTTTAATGGAAGCTGACACCTGATTCACCCCGCTCCCAAATCCCCTCAGGCAGATTGAGATGTTGGTGTGCTCTGATATGAAGAGATGGACGATGAAAGCACAGAAGCAGTGGGGGCTCCAGCCCTCTGCCATGCTCCATGACTGTAGTGGGGGCTCCATGACTGTAGTGGTCCAAACACATTTCCCCTCCTGATTTATTACATTTACAACAACGTTCCGCGTCTGCCATTTTCTTTGTTGCAGCTCTTCTCTCCATTCATCTCTTTTAAGTCATTTCTTTTCCTATTCACAGACATCACACTTTATTTACGTACCTGTCCTCTGCTGCTCACCACTGGCTCACAAGCTCTTTGACTCCTGCCCTCTTGTTGTGCCTGCTCAGTTCAAAGCCCTTGCTTCCCTTCTCATAAGACTTTATACATTCATTAATTCTTCATTTCAGAAGAGAAATTGATAAACTAATTGATTTGTAGATAGAGATAGATAGATAGATAGATACTTTATTGATCCCCAGGGGAAATTCAAAGTCTCAGTAGCATACAGACAACACACACACATTCACTAACAGCAGAAAAAGTAATTAAAGTATATAATATAAAAACACAACTAGGACAGTAGAAGATAAAGAATATACTAAATATACTAAAATACAAATTATACTAACTAACACTTAATCTAAATCAATTCTAAAAAACAGTATCCACATAGTGGTGATTAATCAATCAAGAGGCACTTGCAATGACTGAGGCAGGGACTGAGCCTGTGATTCTCTGTGCATAGTAAGGTAAGGTAAGGTATGTATGGCTTGCTCTGTCAGTCACTCACTTTTACAAATGACATTTTCGAGTTCCCCATGTTCCAGTGGGAGAGATGACTCAGGAAGTACTCCTCCATCTTCTTTACTCAATCAGAAACTATGGCCGCGTTGACACTCCCCCTGCAAAACACACACACACACACACTTTAAAAAAAGTCCTGAACCCCCAACTGGTCCTCTTCTTACACTAACTCATACACAAACCCTTCTCTCAGCGATAAGAGGCGTATTGTGGTGTCGTCACCAACACCCCCCCCCCCCCTCCCCCGCCCACCCCATCCTAGTAAACATTTCATTTCCTCACACTGTCAGCGCTCTCTTTGTTCAACACTTGTTGGCAGGGCCCTAATCTGAAACACAAACTCTTTGTGCAGATTAAGCATCTCATCTTTCCTCCACAAGCATGTCCTCCTGCTTCTCCCCATTGGCCCTCTCAGCACCCTCCTCTGC
This sequence comes from Alosa sapidissima, assembly GCF_018492685.1. NCBI lineage: Eukaryota > Metazoa > Chordata > Actinopteri > Clupeiformes > Clupeidae > Alosa > Alosa sapidissima. The sequence continues at coordinate 3,456,244 of NC_055966.1, forward strand.
TACTGTCACTCGGCCTCTGTCCCCACTGTTTACCAAAGTCATTTCCTTTCACTGCAGCCTTTAACCTACAGTTCAGGCTAAGGGCCCATGTGTGTAATCTACATGGAAGTAGGCACTGAGATCAGGTTATGAGGTAAATCAGGTCATTATTTTGTCAGTTCAGTTAGTGTGGTTAATTATTTCATGATGATAAAATCATTGATGTCATTTGAGAAGCATACATTTTTGAGTTATGAGTCAAGTAATTTTGAGGCTGAGGACCAATGAGCCCACACTGTTCTCTAAGTCTCTTCATGACGGTGGTTGCTTGTTCTGACGAGTTCCTAAATGGCTGTGGCACCTGTGATATGATATATATACGTCAGGCAAAATAACATCTGTAAAGAGGTGATGACCACAGCAGGTTGGTCCCACTGAATCATCCAAGACACTGGTGCCAGCAGTACATCTCCTTTCACTCTCCCTTTAAAGTGATATGTTGAACACATGTTTTCACATGTTAATCATGCCAATTATACAGTTCATCTCTAAAATGCAAGGTGATGGGTGCTATTTAATGGATTTGAAGGATGACAATATCACAACTGCAAACATGACTATAAATACAAGTGTTCAAGTGAATAATTTCCTTTGTGCCATCCAGTGTTCTGGTGTTTTTTATATACATTTATATAAATGTTTTTATATACATATACAGTATATATATATATATATATATATATTAAGATTACATTACATTTAGCAGACACTTCTTGACCAAAGTGACTTACATATGTCAGCTATATTACAAGGGATCACATTGTCCCCGGAGCAGCTTGGGGTTAAGTGCCTTGCTCAACTTGACAACTTTCAGACTACTGCACGCTAGCCCAGTTCCTTAACCACTACACTACCACCACCCTATATATATATATATATATATTTGTCAATCAGAGCATTTTCATATTTGCGCTATCCTTCTAATCTGTGCAGCATTTCTCTTTTAGTGTGTGGACGACTGAGTCTTAACCACAAAATATAAACGTTACTATTTTCCCAAACAGTGTGGGCATAGTGTGAAGTTATAGATTAGTTGTCATGCTTGGCGCTCTTATTGATGGCAGAAGAATGTGAAAGTAGCTGGTGACCTGGATGTAAAGATCACAATTTATTGCACAGAATCAGTTGAACAATTTTATCAAAAGCCTATTCCGTGCTGACATTTTTTCCCTCATAAATCAGGCGGCAGAAAGCTATCAGCGGGAGCTAGTGGGAGATAGATGAGCAGGGGGAGAGGTCAGCACTGATTTTTCACTGGACAGGCCCGTCACTGGCCCAGGACCTTTCTTGCTTTTATGAATTGGTCTTTTACTCGCTCACTAGTGTTTTTAATTTGTTTCACTCAGTTCAATAAAAAAGAATGAGGAATTTAGACGCTGCTCTTTAACCACTAGAGTAGAGTTTAACGTTGAGATTGCTCAGAAAGAAATTTCCACAGTATAGCGTCACTTTTTAAGATATTATACCAGGGTTAGTTACAAATTGGGTCATGTTTTATATGGTCACGAACCATGTTTTAATGTACACTGCAAAAACTGCTTATCTAACAAAATCTAACCAAGTGTTATTAATCTTATATCAAGATAAAAAAAAACTAGTTGGTATTGTTTTCAGTATAAAGATACTTACCTAGCGCTTTCTTGTGAAATCATTTGACTTAATTAAAAAAAAATTGACTTATTTTAAGACATCTCATCTTGAAAACAAGCAAATTTGTCTGCCAGTGCGTTAAGCAAATTTGTCCTAAAAACAAGCAAATTTGTCTGCCAGTGCGTTGAGCAAATTTGTCTTGATAAGACTCCTTAAAATAAGTTAAAGTCTTCTTAAATTAAGTCAAAATGATCTTTTGAGAGGGCGCTAGGTAAGTCTTTTCATACTAAAAACAATACCAAATAGATTTTTTAATCTTAATATAAGATCAATAACACTTGGTTAGAATTCATTTTTTGCAGTGTATATGCACATACAAAATAATATTGTGTCAAAAGTAGTCCTGAAAGCAATAGTGCATTTATGGATATCTATAAGATTACAACATTTCGGTTATCATTCCTTTATCCAAATGTCCTTGAGTGCTGCATTGTCTGTTAGCTTTTCTCTCTTGAGAATATGAACAGGATTCATTCATTGAATTAATCTTTTTTATTAGAAGGTCTGAATCTTGAGCCTCTTGCCTTGCTGTATGCATCATTGATTTATTAATTCATTTGTCATCGCTGTCAGCCCTGTGTGGGCACACACCGCCATCCTCTCTGGGCTGATTGAAGGCCTTCATTTGCTATGCACTCATGTAAAGCACTGGCCCTGAGAGTGCCACAGTGACCTTGGCTTTCCTGGTGCACTCATTTCCCCCACACGTCACAAGCAGTTACACCGTGGCATCTGTCACCTCTGATGGTATCACTGTATTGCTGCACCAGTTCAACTGGCCATCACGAGGTTTGCAAGACTAAATGTGACATTCCTATTTAGACCCCGTTTACACGAGCATGTGTATTTTTATAAACAAAGACATTTCCCTACGTTTGAGCCTTTCATTTAGACGCAAACGGAGAATTCGCCCCGTAAAACGGTTATCCAAAAAAACTCCGGCCAAAGTGTTTTTTTTGGAAAACTTCATTTATGCGTTTGGTTGTAAACTGTGGTAAACGGAGTTTTGGGCAGCCAACGTCACAGTATGCGACAGAAGTACACCAAATGTGCGACCAATGTTTACATTTACATGTTCTCACGTGCGACTTTTCAGGGTTCTGATTGGTTAATGTGAGCTTGAGCTTATCGTTAGACTGCCACTGTGGTTTGGCGTGCTCATGACAGCATGTATGTACACGGGTTCGTGTAAACACATTTAAAAAAAAAAACGGTCTCGTGTGAATGCAGTTTTATTTGCAAACGTAGATGGCCAGATATTCGTTTAGGAAAATACCCTGCTTCGTGTAAACGCAGTCTTAGACAGCGAGTTTAAAAAAAAGCACAAGATTAACTAGTGTTATTCTGGAACTTCTCAGGAAGAGCACCCTTGAATACCTCGTCTTAGTGAAAATGCATGTAAACTTCCCAAGATCAGCTGGCCCAAGTTTTTGTACTTTGACCACTGAATTGTCAGGAAATACCGGCTCAGCTGTTCCTGACACGACACAGAGGAGAGAGATTGCAAGTGGAGAGATTTGTGTGTGTGTTCCACGACAGAGACATCCTTCTCTCCATGTGCTGGCTCTGTGAGGGGGCATGACATGGCAGGCACTCCTGTTTCCTCAGCCTGAGGGGGAGAGGGGCGTCTGAAGACTGATTTACTGTCCAGTGCTTTTTTTAAAGGGGATAGAAGTGCAGACTCCTGCGATCACGTCCAAAATTGCAGCACAGATGAGGCCCCTCTCCAAAGCACTACATACCACCTTTAGGAAATGAAAATTGACCTCTTTCTACCACCTTTCCGTCTCTCTCTCTGACTTTCATAAATCAATATGATATATCTTACAAATACAAAGAGAACTCCATCAAGTATATTTTTATCTTCCTACTTTACTATCAGTGATAAACGTACCTACTCAGACTACTCAGTCTGGTATGCCAACCGGTTTCTGCCAGATTTGGGAGACAGTGATCACACAAGACAGGACATGCTGACAAGTCCCTTTCCTGTAATGCTTCATGCTTGCTAACTACCATTTAATTATGTGTACATTTCCTTAACATCTTAAGAACCATGGAGGATCTGCTTCCATTTGTCTTCCTCTGAATTACACCTTTCATTGGTCCAATTTCAGTGATTTTAGATTTGCAAGACCTGACATAGATAATTGTCCTACTTGCACATTTTCTGGAATTCCATTGGACTGAAGTCAGTAATTCTTGACTATTTTTAAGAATGCATCAAACAAAATGACATTACATTTTTAGATTTTTTCCCCCACAAGTCCCTTAATAAATGTTGTTTCCACCATCCTTTAAAAATCTCTACACTTTCCTCTATCAATTTGTTGTACTTAGGAGCAAATATGTGTGAAAATAATATGCTTTTATATGTGTATTATGGTTAACTGTTACCACAGAGTCATCATATTCTAAAATAGAATAACTGTTTTTAATGTTAGGCTACTGGCAATAAGATTGTATCACATGATGGTAGAGTCATACACAATGGTAAAGATGAGATGACGGTAAAAACATTCGATAGGCTAACAGCCATTGTTATCTGAATTGATCTTAAACTTAATCGGAATTTCTTTTAGATATAACTTGTAATGTAATGACACCAAATTCTAGGCATAACATTGCTGTGACAGTGTGCAGACATTAAACATGTAAATGGAGCCTCTTGGCTTTTGATATTGTTAAGTCATCTGGTAGGTACGGACCTGCAGCAGCTTGTTAGTGCATTCACATTGATCTGCATTTCTTAACTGTTATTTGCACATTTCTTTGGCCCTATACATTCCTTTAAGAGTTCAGACAAACAGTGACAGCAGTGCTCTGCTCTGTTGTTGGTTAGTCCTCAAGCCAATTTTGCGATGAAATAAACACCCAATCAAATCAATCACAGGTTAACAACTGTGTCCTGACAGCCATGTGTGGGCACATCCCTGTTGATTTGAGTCAATCAAGCAGAAGCCAGCGAGCCCTCTCCTTCAGCCAGCTTCACACGCTCTCCCCTTGGGATGGCAGTTAATGGACTAAATGAATTTTCATAAGATACAACGAAAGGCAGTGATTGCAGACAGCACATCCTCCCTTTATGCCGCAGCAAGTAGCCTCTGCCAGTGTCATGAAAGCCAAACAGCACAAAGTAATCATGTGGCTGTGACCTCAGGTTGTGCAGCAACATCAAACAGGCCATCAAGGAAGAAAGAATGGTAGGCCCACATACATGCCGTGAATACCACAAGAATACATTTTTGTTATTATTTAACCTTACTCTTCCAGTAAGAAAAAAGAAAACAATTAAATGTAAATACATATCTCTTAGAAACGGGTTCCTAGGGATGCACAAAAGCCATAGGCTAACACGTTTAGATGATTCTGTTGTATCTGCCATGACATGTTCACAGCCATGACATGTTCACAGAGCTTGTAAATAGTGATACAAAAACATCTAAACAGAACAAGCTACATTTTGTACCTTCATAACCATCATTGAGTAGACTTGCTTACTTACTTCATGGCATTTCTCTAAAAAAACAAAACAGATTGAAATCATAATTAATCTGATCCTTCATTTGACAATGTTACTTGCAAAACTGAAATGCGTTGACATATTCATGCATGCAAGGTCTCTAATCCCAAGACTGTTCAGGTACTGTTGCATGTGTGAATAAAATCAAGTCAAGAACTTCTATTACCATGTTTGACCAAACAAGACAAGAGGTATAATAAATAATGTAGACAAATACATTGTACAGATTCTTTGTGCATATACACTCTCTCTATACACCCACTCTTTGGTATAAAGCGAGATTTGTTTGATAACAGCCTGATAGCCTCATTATATTCCATAGTGGACTTGTTCAGTTCCCCTGTGACATGTGAATTTGCTGAGGCATAATAATCACTTCAAAGCTCTTGATTTGAAAGCAGACAGATGGACATGAGAATGCAGCAATGGTCTGATTGCATAGATCCCTGATCCTTGATTGTGATTTTGTGTGACCACAAAGTGTTAAATTACGCCCATCCTCCATTTAAGGCGCCAGACCTTTTGATACATGTTGCTTAGCAACAACAAATTTAAGCTTCCTTTGTATTATGAAGTATTTTTTTTTCTTTTGTAAAATTGTGTTGTACATCTGCATCCCTGGTGATTACTGTGTGCTGGCTGCCAGGAGGTTGGGGTGAGAGGGGGAAGGAGGCCATCATTAGGTTGTGTGGGGCTGGGCAGCACAGGGAAGCAGTCACCAGATCAGAGATGAAAGGGGGTGAGGGATGAATATGCTCCTTAAGAACCGCAGGAAACATCCACTTCTACAGTTAACCACACAACAATATGATTTTTTTCAAAACCCCTCTAACAAAACCGCAAGCATAAACAATTACTTACCTAATACTATTGCAATGCCGTTATAGATGAACATAAAACATTCAAACAAACAAAATCTGTATTTGTTTTACTCATGTATCATACAGTTCAGTTTGCAGTTTATTCCTGAAGAATGGAGTAACCCTCAAGCTAAATGAGCTCTCTGCCCTGTAATCAATGACTTCCTTTCACCTTCAACAACGTCAACACAACCTTAGTTAATAAATTAACGCTGCATACATACTCAATTAAGAACGTTTGAGCACACACAGAGAACAATGAAATCCATTTGTGGGAAATGGACAAAAAACGCTCATTTTGATTGACAGGAGAATGGAGCTGTTCATCTTGGTTGGTGAGTTGCTATGCTTGATATCAGGATATTACCAGATCAGTATCTACTATATACAGTGCTTGTGTGTGTGTGTGTGTGTGTGTGTGTGTGTGTGTGTGTGTGTGTGTGTGTGTGTGTGTGTGCATGCATGTGCGTGTGTGTGCGCTTGGGTGTATGTGTGTAATAAAAGTATATTTTTAAGCAGGCTTTGACATGGCATCCCTTTTTAAATGTTGACACCAGTGGCTACGGCAGGATTTTTGCATTGCTGTAGTAGCTAAGCTGTTGCTGTATTGCAGCCCGGTGTTGCTGGTCATTACCGAATAAACCAACCAAAATCGGGCCGTTAAAAATGACTTTGAAATTATGAGTGGAAGGTAGGCCTAGGCCTATACAACTGCAAGCGGGGACATTTAAAAAGGCATTATGCACCCGACAAGATTAATACAACCACAAACTTAATAAACATAACCGGATCCTTCACTTCATATTAAGATTTCAGGACACCCAGCACAAACTGCAGCCAGCCCGTTATTTCCAATCAGACATGAAGTTTATCTAACATAGCCTATAGGCTAGCCTACACCGCCTATGGGCCTAGGACATGTTCATTTTAGAATATTATGTAAAGACGATAGCAACCCACCCATGAACAAGTCAATCCAGCCAGCCAGCCTCAACATCTGGGATACACACACCCATTGACCAGTGCACATATGGAAATTGCAAATGCAAACACCAACAAACAGCTAATGTACAGGAGGCTACCAACAAGTGATGCAAAACTGCTCAGCTCCCACTGCAAAATAAAAGCAGCAAGTGAATGTCTTACAGTGCACAGGACAGTTCACCCTGAAGTTCAAGTGACATGCGACTCATTGCCTCACTCGACTGACTCCTTGATGATTCCATCTTACGTTCATTGACTATCAGATAACGGTTACATATTATTCTCAGGCTGTATACAATCACACACGTATGGCGATATAATTCCTAAAGTTTTATTTCCTTTAATTCATTCTTCTAAACTTTGTGCATTCATCAACAGGAATGAAGTTCGATTTGTGCCGGTAGCGCAACCACATTTAGAAAGCGATGATAATTGCATGCAGATGAGATGAATAAGACTTTGGCACAGTGTCATATTCAAATATAAAATTATCCCAACACTATCATTATAACATTGTATCACACACTTTTCATTCTTTCATTTCATTCTTTCTTTCAATCTAAAAAAAAACCTCTGGTAGCCTTGGTATTGCTTAGGTGTTGCTAAGCCAAATCTTGGTGTTGCTATAGCAACAGCAAGCAACACCCTAGCGCTGCCCCTGGTTGACCTTTTGGAATGGAAAGACATGAAATACAGCTCGATGGTGTTTTATGCCCCCAGCATTGGTCTTCCAGGCAGCGCTGCCACCGTCAACTTAAAGGCACCTTAAAACCTAACCCTAACATTAACCCAAAATGAAATAGCAACATGGCACTGTTGATTCCAGCTGCTGTGCAATTATTTGATGTGCATTCAAGAAAAGAACTATCATCTCTTTTTCTAAATGTGTCTTTTTCAACGAATTGCATGAAAAAGGCATGGGCCAGGACCTCTCCTCTAGAAAATATGAGATAATGTGAGAGAATACCATCATTGCAGCAAGAATTTCCCAGTAAAAATATTTGTATGAGCAGATTTCAAACAGCAATCTAACTTGTGATCGCTAACTTCTCATATCAGAGGTCTTTGAGTGAAACAACAAAGGGCCAAAGGGGCATTTGTCTGTTGTCCCCTCCTTTGGCAGAGCTGTCATTCACAGGGCATGAAAGAAGTTGGTGGATCTATGAAATAAACATCCCGACAGTGACTTGGCATAGGAGAAAGACAGATAAGAGACTTTTAAGCACCTCAGAACTGTATAATTAGTCATTGCTTTCTTAGCATCTGAATGGGCACTTAAACTTTGAAAGCTCTTATTGTCTCAAGTCTCCGCTCTCCTCCTCTGCTCTACGCATCCGTTAAGCCCTACCATTGAGCTGGGAATCAAAGGTCCAACATTAAAATTAAGGATAAGAGGCCCTTGCTTTGCAAATCAGCTCTTTTTGTTTCTCCATCACTGCTTTGTTATTTTAATGGGCACTTAAAAGAACAGCACAGATGAGATGACACTAAGCTGGCATCATAAATGGCATCACAGGCCTCTCATATCTGCAACTGATCTCTGCCCCAGACATTACTTATCAATGGATGTCAACAGCAGTATCATAAAAACAGTCTTCCCCTAAATAGAAACAGTGAAAGGAGGTTTATATCAAGTGGCTGGAAGTCAGCTCTTGAGTGCATTTAATGCCCCATCACATTCTATCACATAAGAGTGTCTAGAGTGAACAAGTTGCAGTCATATACATTTCATTTCTGTATCTTATTAGAGAGAGAAAAATGAAATTAAGTATTCAATTTATGCCTGACTTAAGAAATTTGTAACATTTCTTTACACATAGCAAAATTAAGCTTTGCAGATATTTCTCACAGATGTACAACAAAAACTTAAGAACAGCCCAGGTAACTTATTGGTCTATAAAATCTGTTCTGAGGAAACTGCGGTCATCAGAAGCTCCTGTGCTGGTGATGGTTTAGTTAATCATCTGTGAAAAATCCACCATGTCTAGGGAGCAATGCTGTTAGGCTTTATTGCGTTACTGCTTCACGACTTCAATAGGCCCTAACACCTCAAAATAAGAGTAAAACATGTGCACATCATGGGGAGGGAGGAGAGCTTTGTCACATCCAACAGAAGGGTGTATAATGACCTCACATTCCCTTACTTCATATGTGTAATGGATCATAATGGGATGGACGCTCAACACCACTAACCAAGTACTTTTTCTGGCTCATGGGGAATCTTCAATTCAGAAACTGACTTTTAGCTACAAGAAGAGAAGAGAAGGGATGCCATGACTATGGTTTAAAGACTTACAACAAAATTCCCACACATTGTTTGTGTAGAAATAAATACTAACTACTGAGAATGATATTAATAATAGAAAACTATTGCTTGGTATAAAATGCAATACAAGTTACATATGGACAGTATGTTTTTGGTTTAATAGCCTGCAACATTATGGAGTTAGGTGCTATGTTCTTCATCATTACTTCAGTTTCATCTTATTTATGTTATGGCTAGATATGATCAGTTTCATGAACAATATCTGTATATTATTACATCAAATTAAAGAGTATATTATCATTTGTACATTAAGACAATCTATAATTCCAGTCAGTCTGGATTGTCCAATTTTACATGTACATTTTACAGAAAAAGAGGTCAATCTCACTGTGTCACATCTATGTTCACAATGTGGTGAATAAATAAATAATAATAAAACTATTTTACTTTTATCACTATCAGCACATTCAGCTAATCCTAATCCTAATTCCTTACCCTCAACAGATTAAAATGGGGGCAAACATGGAATGAAAACGCTATCATTTGAAGGGTTAAAATGTTTAAAAGTGAGATAGACTTCTAAATAGTCTTCTTCTCACCCTCTCATCTGCAGTTCTACTCTGAGGACATAGAGGAGCTTCCTTTAAGAAAAACACCTGGGAGTCCACAGGTATTATCCTGCAAGTAAATTGGACTTGTTCAATTGACAAGCACTATCAAAGCCGTCAGATAATAGTGGAGGCAGTGGGGGGTTGGGCTGCTCCACCTGGGAACAGAGTAACGCTGCCTTCAAGGCTATAATCTGAAGGGTGGGGGAAGGATATGTGAGGCTTTTACCCCCTCAGTGGACGGCATTGTGACCGATGGCTGTTTGATCTTAAAATAATTTCCTTAATGATCTCACGGCGGGAGCAATTGGTGCTGCTCGATTAGACAGTGTGGTCTAACGGACATGGAGACATGGGAACGCTAGCGCTATGGCCAGAGAGTGGGGAATGTGTGTGTGTGTGTGTGTGTGTGTGTGGGGGGGGGGGGGGGGGGGCTGTATGGGGGCTGTATGGGACAAATGTTCTAGCCACGCAACAAACAGCATAGGTTTGAGGCCTAGAAGAAGTGTTGGATAATATTTTTTAAACTTGTAGTTCTTCCTTCCCTTAAGAATATACACAACAAATGACAGCAGACTTTATGTTTGTTTTTTGCAAATTTATGGATTTGTTTTCACATGCACCTGCTTTAGTACAGCGGCTAAGGCCAGATTTTTACCTGAATCATTCAGTTTTTGCAGAACGCACGAAACTTGGTACAGGTATAGTACTACCCCCAGTGATCAAAAATTGAAATGGACCCCAACACATAGCGCCCCCTAGTGGCCCCTATCTGGACTTCAAATATGGCCACCAAAATATGCCCTTTTATTTCCTACATTTATAATGCTATGCTGCTTTTAACACATAATATGTGTCTATAGCCATCTTTCAGCATTATGAAATGCATAATGAGACAATCATGCATAATTAAAATGGCAGACATGTTGGATTTTAAGGAAGTAGCCATACATTCTGACACTGAGTCAAAAACTGCGGTGCGTTTAGGCTATGTGTGAAGTTTCAACTGTGTGACTAAACTCTGCACTTGCCTGGGCTCAATCCTTCTCATTTGATAGCAAGCATGCTAGCAAGGAGGCTAAAACCCATGGATGCTAGCGTCTGTCAAGTCTCTTAAAGAAACATATGCTGCCTTTTGGGAAATTAGCTATTTTGTCTTCTATCCTAGAGTTAGATAAATTAGTACATACACCCAGTCAGAGTTAGCACAGTCTCAAGAGCATGTAGGAGATTCCAGCAGACAGTTGCTCTAGGAGAGCTGGGCAGGATGGTAGAGGGTCCTTAACCCAGCAGCAGGACCAGTATCTGCTCCTTTGTGCAACAACAAACAGTAGGAGCCCTGCCAGAGCCCTACAAAATTACCTCCTCCAGGCCGCTGGTGTGAATGTCTCTGACCACACTGTCAGACTTCATGAAGGTGGCCTGAGGGCCCGATGGCCTCTGGAAGGACCTATGCTCACTACCCAGGACCGTGCAGCTCAATTGGCATTTGCCTTAGAATACAAAATTGGTAGGTTCGCCATTGACGCCCTGTGCTTTTCACAAATGAGACCAGGTTCCCCCTGAGCACATGTGACGTCTGAAGAGGTCTTGGAGAATGTAATGCTGCCTGCAACATCATTCAGCATGACTGGTTTGGTGGGGGGCCAGTGACGCACACACCTCTACGGGCAAGACAACTGCACCCTCACTGCTCTTAGGCATCAGAATGAAAACTTCTGACCCTGTATTGGTGCAGTGTGTTCCTCCTGGTGCACAACAATGGCCGGCCACATGTAGCGAGAGTGTGCAGGCAGTTCCTGGAGGATGAGGGCATTGATACCATTGACTGTCCCCCACACTCCCCTGACTTAAATCCGATTGAACACCTCTGGGGCATTATATTTTGGTCCATCCAACACCGCCAGGTTGCACCACCGACTGTCAAGGAGCTCAGTGATGGCCATGTCCACATCTGGGAGCAGATCCGCCAGGACACCATCCGCCGTTTCATTAGGAGCATGCCCCAATACCATCAAGCATGTCGGGGCCATACGAACTACTGAGTATGATCATGAGTTGCTGCGCTGAAATTCAAGCAAAATGGACTAGATTGCCGTGCATTTTTTCCACTTTGATTTTCGGGGGGTCTTTGAATTCAGTCCTCTGTGGATTGATAATTTTCATTCCCAAATAACGAAGTGGCATCCTTTTGTTCCTAACATATTACCCAGTCCATATCAGTTTGAATCCTACCTCACAGGATGCTCGTTTAACGCATCATGGCTTGGACAGCTGTCAGACAGATTATCCATTTGCACAGCTTCTTATACCACTGCTATGAAGATGACACACAGCTTTATCTGTTCTTTCCACCTATTGACCGCTTGGTCCCGGCACGGATCTCTGATTGCCTCTCAGACATATCTACATGGATGAAGGCACATCACCTCCAGCTAAACCTCTCAAAAACCAAACTGCTGGTCCTCCCAGCTAAACCTACTGCTGCCACCTACTCGAATGGCCTCATACAGGCATATGTGCTACCCCCGACCGTTGCGCTCTTCAGACAAAAATCGTCTAGCTCTGCCACCGGTACGCTCAGGTCAATCCAAACTTTTTTCATCTGTTGTTCCTCGTTGGTAGAATGCGCTACTGTCAAGGTTATGCAGGAGGACCCAAGTGCAAGACTCCAACAGGCAGAATTACAGACAAAAACCGATTTATTTTAACACGAACTTAACAATTAGACTTACTTACAAGAAACAGGACTTGGGCTAGACAAGGAGAAACAGAGAGACGATCCAACAAGGAACAGAGAAACAGGAGGGTAGAAATACACAGAGCAATTAACAGAGAGACAGAGGACTGGACGAAACCAATGAGACAATAACAGGGAACAGGTGAGGAGGCAGAAATGGAGGGAAAACAAACAAGACAGGAAGCACAGACCAAATAAGGAGATGGGGCGGAGACAAAGACAGATGACAGGCAGGTAACACAAAGCACATGGTGAACAGGCAAAAACAAACACAGGACAATACACAAAATGGCCACCAGGCCACATACTCCAACAGTCCGGGCCAGATCCTGACAGATACCAGTTCCTACTAGAGAGAATATCTCCTCTCGTAGCACTACCTTAAGAGTTAAGGTTTGCTCAGAAAGAGAAGAAGATAGAATAAGAATTTATTGATGATGTAGGTAGGTATTGATGGTGTAGATTAATTCAATTCACCAAAGTATAGAATAATTGGCTTATTTTCTTACACGTAGTGGCCATATTGGAATCTTACCAGATTATACTTGATGCCTCGTATATTATTGAGGTTGTCATGTGATAAAATGACTGTTCAATCTTTGAAATTGTTCATACTATCATGAATAACAATAGAGATGGTCTATATTTTCACATTTTCAAAATGGCCAACATCAAGTTTGTTTGGAAATCATGTCAATAGCTTCCTTGACCCTAAAATTGAGTGTTAGAACTTAAAAGACTTTTTTTATCTTGTTTAATTTTGAAGTTGTTTAATTCTATTAACTCATTGAATGCCAAGCTGTTTTCGGAAGCTTTGTCCTAGAGTGCCAGCAATCTAGACCATTGTTGATGATGTTTGTACAGCCACAGCATATTCTGTGTTATAGCTATGAACACATACAATGGCTTGTTTAAAAGGTGAGACTTTAAGCTCTCAGTGAGTGCAAACCGTGTATTTCTACACGCCTCTGTTCCTGAGAAATCCCAAGCTAAACAGTGGCTAGTTTTCATCAAAATCGCAGTTTTTTTCTAGAAATGGAGATATAACGTCTTTCATGAAATATTAAGTGTTGCCTGTAAACTTTCCGGGAAGTGATCAGCGAGACCTGGCGAGACTGCCACCTAGTGATAGACCCACGAAAATGGCCTGGTTTTGAGATGACGTGCATGCGTCACTGATTCGACCCAAAGTGGCAACCGAGTTATGATAAAATGTCCAGATAAAATGTCCAGATTGTGCGTTTTCATGGGTTTTCGATCGTCATATATTTCATTTCCATTCATCACAGAGTTCCCAAAATCACATATAAGGTGTGTTAGAGTGTCTAGTTTCATAATTAAAAAAAAAGCTAAAAACGTAATATTATGTTTTTGGCACTCAACGCATGGGAAGGAAAAACGTAATATTACGTTTTTGGCACTCAATGAGTTAAGAATGGTAGCCATATTTGAATTCAAGATGGCGGCCACTAGGGGGTGCTATGTGTTGGGGTCCATTTACATTTTTGATCACTAAGGGTAGTAGTATAACTGTGCCAAGTTTCATGCTTTCTGCAAAAACTGAACGATTCCGGTGCTTAGCCGCTGTACTACTTCTCAAATCATATAATCCTATAAATTGTTGTCATGTTTCCAAGTCATGTCACAAGTATTTCATGTTGTTTCAGCTTGTGTGTTTGTGTGTGTGTGTGTTGAAAGAGCTGGCTCTTCCCAGGTCTTGTTTTAGGTCTGAAAATGCTCCACAGCCTCTTCAGCTCATGTGTCATTCTCACACATTAGTATCAGTCATGTTTGAGGAGGTTGAACTGAAGAAACAAACGTGTGGAGACACAGACAGAGAAAAGAAAGCTTGTCCTCTCTGAGGTGTAAGGCAAATCATGTGTGAGAAGGGAGCCCTGCGCCTGGCCGTCTCCTGTCTCCCCCTGCCTCGGTGTGTAATGATGGGGCAAGGCTGGCACAGCTGCTCCCCCGTCATTAACAAGACCTGGATTTATGAGCAGGAATTCCCCCAACAATTCTCCCTTTTCTAGATGCGAATGAACACCAAGTAAATCTAATGGGTAAAGTAGTGCTGTACATGATGCAGTGTGTGGTGTGTTATGGCAAGGCTTCTCTATCTGTGTATTTACAATGTTCAATGTCAGAATCACCAGCTTGCATTTACAGCACACATTTAATTATGGGATTTAAAATCTGTTCCATGGAGTATCTGCTCTTCAACAAAACCTCACAATACTAAGAAATTGTTTCAAAAAGGGATCTAGTTGGAAATAAGTTTAATCACTAATCACGTTGACTCCAACCCTCCGTCATGACACTAAAGGTAGAAGGGCCCTGGAATTTTATTAGGGAATAAACTGGGAATGTTTAAAGGGATGCCTTGAAGGAGAAGATCATCATGAGGTTTTACAGGACAAAAGTCCAAAAGGCCATTAGACTAAAACCTTACACTCCAATAATTACAGACAGCAAACCGAAAAGTCAGCAGGACAAAATAGAGCCCTTTGACCTTTATCGTGGGGGAGGAGTGGGGCCATCACAAGCTAGACAGGCTCAGGTGATTTGCCATTTGGATATGTACAGAAAATAAAGAAAAAAGGGGTGACAAGTAAAGGAGGATAGCTGGCAGGGGTAGGGGAGGGGAAAGTTCAGATATCACTGTGTTTCAATCACTGTGGGAGGTGAAATAAAAGTGTTTCTGTTGTTTTCACAGTAAGTGTGAAAGAATACTAGTTGCTTATTATAATTGGTACACATCATATTACATACATATTATTATTTATATTTAAAGGAACCAATTACAATTATTTTTTCATTTTCTATCCACCACATTAAATCACGTTTCAAAAACAAATGGACAACATTTCTTTTTTCAAAAGAGGAAAGAATAACAACTGTTTTTCATGCTCATCTAGTAGGTACATTTCTCCTGTTCTTTAAACAAAAGGCTAAACAAAGAGCATAAGTTTATTAATTATATTTTAGGGTGAGCTTTTTGTTCTCCTATTGTGTGTCTAAATTTGTCAAACACACTACCAACAGTCTTAAATGTGCAGATTTACAATCTCAATAAAACAACAAACCAGT
The DNA here is from genome assembly GCF_018492685.1 of Alosa sapidissima. Taxonomy (NCBI): domain Eukaryota; kingdom Metazoa; phylum Chordata; class Actinopteri; order Clupeiformes; family Clupeidae; genus Alosa; species Alosa sapidissima. The sequence continues at coordinate 3,472,001 of NC_055966.1, forward strand.
ACCTTAGAATCTGTCTGGAAAGTTTTGATATGACAACCACTGACGATTTGGAAAATCAATCTTACCTGTGGAGTGTAGCTGATTTCACATAGATCATACGTAATCATATGCATTCTCATCTCAGCTTGTCTTATGTGTGTGAATTATTGCCCTTACAGAGACAGAACAGTGGTAAATAATCCATGGTATATTTACAGAGAGATATATTCTAATTGTAAAGTCATCATTAGAATTAAATGAAATTAAATTAAAATATTAGGCTGTTGTTTTTGTGTTAAATGTGTTTAAATGTTGCTATTCATTGCATTTGAAATATTATCTGAACTTTTGGGTGAGTTTTGGAAAAGAAAATGGAAGTGAAAATGAATCATGCTGTAATATATTTACACGATAAATGTGTAATTTTAAATTAAATCAAATCTTTTTATTGTGTTTTCATTTAAATTCACACACATATAAATATATATTTGAATAGCAACACATGCCTCATCTATTGTAGTGGGTGTTTAGGCAGTACTTCTTGGAGATATTTCAGGTACTGGGGTTCCTGTTTGCATCTTAAGTGCATATTGACCTATCCCCCCGCAGGCCTGAGCTGTAATCGTACTGCCTCCCAAACAGGGTGTGCATATTAAAACTTTTGCCAGGCCGTTCTGGCCCCTGCACTTCTCCCAGTTCAAATCCCGGTGCCATGGTCACATAAATCACCGTCTGTGAGCAGAATATTTCATCACGCTGCGGCATTCCTCGGCTGCAGGGAGAAAATCAAAAGGGCACACGCTCTGACAAATGCCCCACACGGCCAAAAAGCAGTGGGTCCCGGGGCCCGTCAGGCCACCCGACTGCACTCTGTCATGTGTAATGGGAGGACCTGACACGGACCCCGGGTCCAGCGGCACACACAACTCACGATCTGTGCCCATGCCATCTGAGTACAAACTGGTTAAGTCTCATGCTGTGGTGCCAAAGATAAATGTACAAACTGTGACTGTTGCTCTGTACACCTGTGTTTAGAACTGTATTCAAGAATTTATTCCTAAATCCCTCTATAGGCCAAGATCATGCCTAAATCCTAAAGGAATAATCGTAAATCCTAAAAACCTTTGTCCAAAAACAAATTGTTTTTGTAATTTCAAATGGCATACCTAAAGGCCAGGGTCACATATCGTTACATGGGAAGCGTGTTGCAGTGCAGACAAACTCAATGTTAAATTATGTCTCTGTCAATTTCAGGTAATTTCCTTTTGTTCAATGTCTTCCCAGTTGGCTGACAGTTATCGTTTGGATACAGATCTCAAGACAATATCTCTGAGGAAGCTATGAACTGATAACCTGCAGTAGTCTAAGGGTGTTCCCTGATTAAACTGCTGAGCAGGAGAGCAGTTCTCATTGAGTTAACAACCCCTTCAAAACCACTAAGCCCATGTGAGTAGGCTACTATTATTGTCCAGCAGTAAATATTACTTAGAAGTAGCTTAGACTTTTAAATAATAATATAAATAGGCTAATATTTTAGTGCTGCACAAGAGTGGTAGCTAGACTGCTATTAGAGTTTTTATGTTAGTTTAAAATCACTTGCTCAGGCTATGTGTTAGCCTACTATATAGATATTATCTAACTTTCCAACCAAATTAAACAAAAATATCCTAATAATCATTCTATAGGCTTCTTCTAATCGCATGGTGCACTGGTCATTATTCACTGAATAGCATACACACAGGTTACTGAAGACTTTATTCGGATAATGAATCATGCTTCAAGGCTTTAAGTTAGTAGCCTAAGTTTAGTTATAAATGTCATTCAAATCAAACTTTTTTTTGGCGGGGGGAGAGAGAGAGAGAGACAACGATTGTAAATCTAAACTGTTACCTTGAGGTGGAGAAATTGAAGGTAGGCCTACCAGCTGTTGAATATAGGCTAACCTACTAACTTCCTCCGGACTTGGAGGGATCATCCGTTGCCACCGGGTGTCGGATAACATTTTTTTTTCTTTCTTTGAGGCTTACGTAACACCGCGGGAACCTCATAAGTAATCGGCATGAGGCCGGATTTCGCATTTTGTTCAGTACACAGGAAATTCCCTCGCGGTTTCCTCAATATTGCCTTGTGGGGGAAACAATTAGATCTATTCTTTTTATTAAGCCGTGGCCCATTTGTCCCAAAGAGCAGTTCCATGCATCATTTTAATCAAAGACTATTTTGTTTCAATTAAATGGTAGCCTTCGTTTCGATAAAATGTAGACCTATTTGGATCTAAAATTCATTTAGACCTAGTCTTTTTACCAAGCTATTGTCAGTCCTTGCATAAGCAATATTGTAGATTTAGATTTGTATTTTAGATTTCTACCAGGCACGTTTTGCACGCAAAGGGTTATCAGTCCGGATCAAGACTTGTGAATAAATTACTAGCCTACTAATATATATATATTTCAAAATCTTTTTCTAAAATCCTGTAGATAGACTGACCATTAGTTTCAACAGCTCCTTGCACATTTCCCCCCAACTTTTTAAAACGTTTGAAACAAACCCAAGGGCGTCCTCTTCAGGAAATAAATGGTAAACAAGTTCACAATCAATTCTTGCAATGTTGATTGTTACATTCATTTTGTATTTCAAAACGCTTTAGTTGTAGGCTAATATCCCTTTCCCGGAGATCTAGAAGTGTAGTGTGAGGAAGTCCCAGAAGGCCTAGGCCCATTCTTTTCTTCAGCACATCGGTTGTGGTTATTTCATAGCAACGTGTTGCGGAGCCTGAAGGTGAGAAGTTGGCCCTCTCTAGTCCTCTAGAGGGCACGAGTGTAACGACATTAATTACAATCCGTGTTGTGTTGTAGGCTATTTTTTTTGTCACATGCCCTAAAACTTGAGGTCTATCTTGAGTTTCAGGGTCTATAGCCTATTTTGTAGGAGCCCATGTTCAGCAGAGAGATATCCTTGAAGCCGAGGTAAAAATCATAATGGCTTAACTCTTCTCTTCTCTGGTGTTGTCAGTTTGTTTGGGGTATGTTCATGTATGGTTTTATTGCTAATTACTTTGGGCCATTGATAGCATACAGCATCAAGATTTGAGGGAGATCACTGTAGATTTTTTTTTGTGATGTTGACCTGTCCTTTAAGTATCAGAGTGGATGCATGGACTGGTCATGATTCTGTTCAAGTAGGCTATTTTGATCTATGACTACCACTATCACTTAACATTGTCTTGATACATTTGAGAAACAGCACACTGTCAATAGTGACAAGAGAAATATGTAATAGAAGAAAAAGCTCACTGGGTAAACCCAAGTCCAACATAGGGACCCATTTAAAGGCATTGTAATAATCATTTCAAGAAGGCAGGGAAATGCACAGGAAAGAGTAAAAGGAAAAAGGAAAAGTAGGCCTACAAGAAATATAGACGCTCATTCGTTTACTACCCGAGTCTTCCAACATAAATGCATCTGTAAGCAAGCTGGAAAATGATGCCATCCATCAGATGATGAGTAAAACAGCATTTAAAAAAAAGTTAATTTAATCAAAAATCAATCAGGGCCATAATAATTTCATTATGGGTAAATGAAATGATGTAAAAAATGGTTCAGAATAATGGATTACACAGTTCGACTGATTGTACTGCATGCTGAGAGGATGATTTGGCTATTGTGAAGGTCTTTGGCAGACTAAACATTTAGCAGAGATAATACATGTTGAGCAAGCACCTATGTGCAAATGATAGGGTTTGAGTGAAGGCCATCTTCAAAAATACATTGCACTGTGCATATCAGTCACCCAACGCAACACCCAAGCTCCATTATGGTGTTGTTTCATGTGTGTGTTTGCTTTGTTTGGTGTGTGCACCTCGCAAAAAGGCCTCTGGTAGTAAGCATAGATTAGCAAGACACTTGAGACGAGGAGATTTAGACCAGCTTTAATTGCTAATCAATATCCTCTGTTAATTGATTGATTTGTTAATTATTTAACCAATAGGACAGTCCCTACAACGTTCTGATACTGATATTCTGAGAGACAATAGACTCTACGTTTTTATAGATCTCTATCTATCTATCTATCTATCTATCTATCTATCTATCTATCTATTATATATGTTATGTATATATGTTATGTATAAAAAAGGTACATGTACATGTAAGATGCAGGTCACTTTCAGCATTGATGAGACAGAAGTATATGAGTAGGTATGTGTGCATGTAAGAGAGGAATGAAGAGCTAAGATACAGATGCAGTTATATGGCTGATATGGTTGCTGATCAGTGTTAGACTTCAGGAAGCTGTCTGTCTTGGAGGTGCTAGGCTACAGTTGTCTGTTCTCTGCTCCAGCAGGTGTTGTTCATCACTGTCACATTTAGCCCTCAAGACAACTCTGCTGAATAATGCACAGATATGGTCTTTTGAGAAGCTGTGCTAGACAAACGGCTCTAACAGTCCTGCAAAAGGCAGAACACTTCTGTTTTGTTTGTAAAATAGTAGCCTACTGCTGATGCGTGTTTGAGGAAAATAACAAAATCTCATAATTTCAGCATAATTGTGATCTGAAATCTGAAAATAAAGTTAAGTATACAGAAGTACAGATTCCATCAAAATGTCTATCATGTTTCACCATCACCATGAACAGTTATCTTAACAAAATAAGGTCAAACATTAACTATGTCAGTTTAGATGACAGTGTGCTTAAATGAATGAACACTCAATGCTTTGACAACGAAGCTGTAAAACCGTTATCAATCACCAAACCTAATGCAGATACAGGAGAACATATTTCAGTCAAACACCTGAGAATGGTGCCTTCAATCATCCTTCAGTAAGGCAAGGATAAATCCAATATGGCTTTGATTAATTAACACAGATCAAGGTTTCTTTTAGACAACATTTCCCTGATCAATACCTCTTTGGCTCTCTGCAGAATATTGATCTAATTTAGCCTTGTTCACCCCTAACTGACTCTGGCAGGAATAATTGTCAGATCCTATTAAAGAAACTAGGAAAATATTTTAATATCATACCAATGAGAGCGATACTATCATCACATTCATCAACCCTTGTGGATCAAAGCACATCTTCAACTCTTTGAAGCATTGATCTCTGTAGGCTTTGTATGGAAGTTTGTGCAGTGTGAACATTGCCTTTCATCATCACATTGATTGAAGATGATTTTTAGTTTACCACATCCCAGAACATTGTTATTGTAAGGCCATCTCTGTAGTTAAACTGTATTTTGTACCAATTGGCATATGGGAGAGAGAGATAGAGAGAGTGATTATACACCATCATGGCGTATGTGGGTGGTGGTTGATGTGGTTTATATCGCCACCGGATGAGAGCACATAGGACCTTGTAATCACCAGTGACCTGCTGGCTTCAGGTCAGAACCCTGGGGCATGCAGTCAAGGCAGAGGATGGGTGGGGCATTGCTTATTGTCTGACTGCTTGAGAAATGAGGGGCATATGTAAATAGGCTGTGCAAAGGCAGTTGATTAATATTGACTTCAGACCACCATGATGCACAGGGGTTAAGACTACAGATGGCTGCCATCCCCCCTGGCTGCTCCTCTCCTCTTGTGCTGCAGGTGAGGTCCTGTGGAGCTTGAGCTGATTGAAATCTGATTGACAGGGGAGCTTGATGAAAAATGTACCACCATTCTGTAAAATGTTCAGGGCCTAAAGCATAGCACATGTAACATGAAGTCACATACTCTATTTCTGCCTGTGCTTGCAGGAGATTTTGTAAATGTGTGTATTGTACATACATGATGCCCGGTTCAATTTGCTGCCCATTGATTTCGGGTGAACTAAGAGCCAGGTGAGGCCCCACATTTCCATCTAATCCTCTTTCATTTGAATGTTTTCTGCAAGATCACCTCTCTTTTTTCCAATCTCCCTTTAACCTCCCTCTCTGCCATGTTTCTGTGCTTTCTGTGCTTTTCTATGTTTGCCTGTTTTTTTTTTCTTTTCTTTTTGTTCTCAATGAATTTTGATTTTGAATTAAGGAATACCATTTTCTTATTTATTAGGACTGGAGGGTGAACATGATAAATGTTGTATATGATTTGACATTGGAGCCAACAAGAAGGAAGTACTTACACTTTTAATGAGTGTTTCGGCATTAGAGTGGTGTTACAGCAAAGAGCTCTGCTGTAGATTTCTCATAATTAGTTCCCCCCCAAAGTTGTGACTAATGGCCAATCACATGCACACTGACTACAGTGACAGTGACTCTCTCTCTCTCTCTCTCTCTCTCTCTCTCTCTCTGTGTTATTGTTGCCTTTGCACAGTGGAACGATCAGTAAGCAGGATCATTTTTGCTAATGACACACTGGTGATTAATAAGCTCAGACTGACCCTCTGAGGAACCACAGCTGCTTAGTACCAAGAAGGGGGAACGCTTGACTGCGTACATTGTGTGTGTTTGTGAGACTGTGTGTGTGTTTGTGTCTTTGTGTTTCCATGTCTGTATATGAATGTGTGTGTGTGTGTGTGTGTGTGTGTGTGTGTTTGTCCATAGGTAGTCATAGTTATGTGGTCTGTGTACTTGTGTCTGTTGGACAAATTCTCAAACGGATGCCTCCGACTTTCTCTAGAGATCACTGTCTAAGATATGCTCAGGTCTTTAAGTGGAAAATCCAGTTCCAGTTGTATGTTGCAGGTACTGACCACTAAAGATCTTTGATGAAGTAGAAGTAAGAGAGTCCCAGTTGAAGCTTATAACTATATCTCCACCTGAGCAGAGAGCAGTGGTACAGAGAAGAAAAATGTACTTAGAGAGGCCTGCCTCATAAGTGCCATGTCACGTTCCTCAGAACATCTTTCTCACCCAGGCCAGGGCCTCGAAGCCTCATCAGTCCTACACCCAGTACCTACATTTCAGATTGAGTAAGTCCCAGGCACCTCAGTGAGGTAGCATAACTTGGAGATGAATTCAGAATTTATGAAGATAATATTTCAGAGCCCATCGGCTGGGTGATGTTAAAGTACACTCAATCCCTACCACCAACCATCTTCAACAGGTACACACACATACACACACACACATGCGCACACACGCACACACACACTCTCACACACACATACACACAAACTCACACCCCTGGGCTTATGTTTACTGCCTGCTGTCTAGGAATCCATCAGTCTTCTCTAGGCTTATGCCCAGACTAATGTCAGCCAAGCAGGTGAAAAATACTGGTGCAATGATGACCCACAGAGCTTATCTTGCAGCGATTGCAGCCTACAGTCGTAAAGAGGTGATCTGTACTGTGGCTCCAAAACATGCAGGCTCACACAGCGGTCACCTGAAACCTCAGAGCATGCACACATATATACTTATAAAGTAGATTCATGAAAAGATCATAAAGGGCCAGACATGGATGTGCCATGGGATGTCCTTAGCTGTCCTTAGGCACTTGAGCTGCTAATTGTACAACCATAATATGACTCATAATGGGAGCTGTGAAGCAGGTGTGTGATTCAGTGCTGAAAATAAATTTGACCTCAGCCTTTTATACAAATATGCAAATGCAATATATAAATAAGTCTTACACAGGTTGTGCGAGCAAAGAAAAAAATGTTTTGTCAAAATTGTGCCTGTCAATAGGCACCTGCACAGTCTTTTATTTAGTTGTTTGTTTGTTTTATTTAGCTGGCCTCTATTGACCCTTTCATCTGTTCCTAAGTTCCTGTTTCCTTTTAAAAATGTTCAAAACCAGCATACTGATGAAAATGAAATCAGACTTTAGTGTAATGCTCCACCAAAATGTTGAGTTTAAAAGTTGTTTTTGACATTTTGTTACCATTAGCTCTGTTGTTTTCTGTGCCACCGGAAATGCCTTAGGAACGCACCTGTTTGTTTATGCCGTTGAAAGGGTCTATAACACTTGTATTGTTTTGTTACTTCAGAGAGCTCTTTTAACCCACGTCACACCTCTTTTGGCTGTTACTGTCAATGTAAGTAAGAAGGTTACACAAAAAATAATTAATGTATAGTTTAAAAGGAACAAACCAATACCTTCCATGCTGATATTTGTGATTTGCTTATGTTCTAGCATCTCTGAATTAACATTACCAATATTTAGCACAAGCAAGCATTTGCTGCACCAGGGTGCATGACTAGAGCGTCGGGCCTTCATGACAAGGTCAACCTGTCACCTGTCGATCACCTGAGCCTGATTAATGTCAGTCTCATCAACTGTTGGGCCTTGACCCTGTCCTTCAGTTCGGCTGATGAGACTGCACAGCTAAGGCTGGCTAGCACTAACACTTACATGCTACTTGCTAAACGGATGAGCGTCTCATCAGGAACATCTTAAAGGTGCAGTCTGTAATTCTGGTGATAGGTTGTTGATATTTTAGCTCAAAACAAACTGCATCCCTTTCTTCTGTGCTCCTGAGGCATTGTGTTGATTGGCTGGAATTGTTTATGGCTCGCTTCTTTGTTTGTTTCTCATATAGCCTACAGAGTCAGGGGGTAATCAAAATGCATGGTTTAGTGACTAACACAGATAAATTAACTCAAAGTAAGATAAACCTCCTAATAGAGGAGGGCTGTGGCTTCATTGTCTTAGCAAAGGCCGGAAATCATAGGGTTCTTCTTATATTGGCGGGTTTACTCCTTCCTCGAGTTATCGAGGTTAGTCACTAAACCATGTCTCGGACTGCCTGACTGAAATAGAGAATGGTTCTTAGAATTTGATTAAATTCTTTAGTTTCGATTGAGGCTGTATACACATGCAGAAAGAAGTAGCATGATATACATTTTAAAGGAATTAATGCCCCTTTTGTGACTGAAGAAAAAATACCTAATTAAACATCCATGTCAGAACAGCAGAATGTTTTTATTTAAAAAATAAAACAACATAAAGAGCCAAAATGATTTTGTCCTGTCCATGAGGACACATTCTATGTCCCCCTCCCTTTTTGTGTGTGGTGTGAGTTTGTGTGCTTCACATTCATAGCAGCACATGCTACAGCTGTCACAGGATTACAATATTTCAGACACTGACTGCTTGCTTTATGGTCCTTCTCACAAGGACATACAGTGCAGTATATCACTTTCTTTTCTGGAAAGCACTCGTGTGGTTTTGTCATCTTTTCAAAGGCCATCCAAGGACAGTTGGACAGCTCTGAAACTTGCAAATTATTTCACAATGGTTGACATTGTTTCAGTTTAACAAAACAATATAGTGGTTTTGCACATATGTAGATATATATATACATACACGCACAAATGTATACTTGTCTTATAGACAGAATTTGATAGGAAAAAGGAAAAGGTAAAAAGGAAAAAGGTTTCAAGCATATATGCTAAAGCCACTGATATTTGTGATAGAAAATGTCTTTTGTGGCTTCCTCAAACAAGAATGTTTAAGCATATAATAATAATGGCAATTATGCATTTGGAGTTAGAATATGTAAAACATGTTTAAGCGAGAAGATCGTTGTATTGTGAGGACAATTCTTGAATTGTTTTGTTTTCATTCACCAAGTTAGCATATTCAATATTTGGTCCACAAAATGAAAGATATTGAATTTAGTCTCACATTTTTACTAATGAAAACTTGTTTAATGTGAAGACTTGATTCTCTGTAGAGAAAATACAAAATTTGCCTTGAAAAGGCAGTGCATTCCATTGTACCAGTTAATTTCAATCACTCCCCTACCACAAACAGCACCTATTCAATTGGGCATTCTTTTTATTATTTTAGCAAAGTTCATGTACAATATATAGGATATGGCCTACTACTGTAGTTTTCCATATTGTGCATGGCTGTCAGTCTGTTCGCTGTGTTTGCTTTACGTTGTATTCTGTACGGTGATCTACAGGCTTGTTTGTATATTGTCTGCTGTGTTCTGTGTTTGCACACATGGTCTGGACAGCAGCCTATGCCCCTCGTTGTTTAGCTATTGAGGCCTGCGGATGAGAAAGCTCCCTGCCAAGGAAAGGGTGACCAGCACCAACCAGATGATACCTCTGGCGAGCTGCCTAAGAGAGAGGGGGCACACGGGGAGAGAGCAGGCTGGACGTGTTGGACAGGAAGCAAAGCTGAGAGGGCTGCCTCACTGCTCCGAGCAGCGTTGGACTGTGCCCCTGCCGCGCCACTCAGCGAGCGCCTGCTGCAGGCTAGATGTGTGATTGGTCCATTAGCGAGAAGCACTCTTTGGAGGGGACTGAGGGCAGATATGTTTGGCTGTCATGGAGAGGCCGAGATGGAGTGCCGCTGGCATGCACCTCACTGACAGCATTTGGCCTGCATCAGAGCGTCAGGCTCCGATAGCCACTGCAGGGGAGAGAGGTGTCTGGCCTGTGCCTGGGATGGACAGAGAGTGAGGGAGAGGAGGCCGAGGAGCATTTGGCTGCCTGTGAGATGCAGCAGAGAAATGTGTAGAGCCTGCGAGTGAGAAATGCAGAGACGTGAGGGGAGAGAGGCATTTGGCTGGCACCGGGACCCAAGGAAGAAGTGTGGTCGGCCTGCTGGACATGGGAACAGATAGGGAGGAAGGAAAAGGCTACAGCTAATGCACCACTGAACAGGTCAGGAGAGCTCCGTGGCTACTGTCCAGATAGAGCAGCAGTCACTGGGGATACAAAGGCCAGCCTTAAAATGTACCTGTGACACACACACCCCAAATCATATCAATTGCTGAATTCATAATTCGTTCAAAGTATGTTATTATGGTGGTTATTTGTTATTTGTTAGTATCAGAGGTGGACAGAGTACACAGCTTCATTACTTGAGTAAAAGTACAGATACCCTTTGCTAAATTTTACTCAAGTAAAAGTACAACAGTCAGATGTCTACTTAAGTAAAAGTACTGAAGTACTTGTTTTTAAAAGTACTTGAGTATCAAGAGTACAAGAGTAGCCTACATTTTCTAAATATTGCATTACTACTGCCACAGTGCTTACATTTATGTACAGAAACGTCCTACATGGAGTTATGAAAATGTTTAATGTTAATACCTTGGAGAATGTAAAATGAATTGGAAGTAAAATCAAGTCATTTTCATCTTTTTACCATGTTGCCAGGGATGGGCAGTATTTCTAATACATGTATTTAAAATATGTATTTCAAATACAAAATACTATTATGTAATTGAAACACTTGAAGCGAAAATTATCATTAACTTGTTCAGAAAATTGAAATAGTCTGACGAGGTGGGGCCACAGGTTGGCACATTCCCGGGATGGACCTGCTGCGTCTTCATCCATTGTTTCATCCATGGTTTCGTCTCTTATCTAAATCTGACCATGGAGTTGACTTTGGCGGAAAGCTGAAAGTGATTGCTGATAGGCTGTCCCAATCAGTGGCGCCTGCACAATCCAATCACGTTTGAGAGGGAAACAACAAATTGAGGGTTTCCGAGATTTTTCTTTTTTCCTTTTTTCTTTAGATGTAGTAACGGGTACTCACGGTTATGGATAGAAATGTAGTGGAGTAAAGAGTACAATATTTGCCTCTCTAATGTACTTGAGTAAAGTCATGAGTACTCCCCAAAAATTATACTCGAGTAAAGTACAGATCCTTCAAAATTGTACTCAAGTACTGTACTCAAGTAAATACTACTCAAGTAAGTACTCCGTTACTGTCCGGCTCTGGTTAGTATTAAGTGCATACACATCTCTTTGTAGATTCACTTTTCAGAAACAGTCACTGAATTTGGTTCGAGAGTGCGTTATGCATTATGAAGTATGCAAGTGACTTTCCTTTTGCTTTCATGCAGTCATTAAAAGTCGTATTTCATTCCACTGCTTGTGGTCCATCAGAATATCCAAAGTCTTTAGCCTTCATGATGAGGATTTAAACAAATCATATTTTTACTTGTTCTACTCTGAACATTGACTTCTGTATTCAAGGAAATAAACCAGATTAAAATGGGACAGCTTGGCTTTTAAACATATCAAGATAAATTATTTGTCTTTATACCATTGACCTGGAAGCAATAGTGTTTAGACTAATAAATCAGACCGTCTATATTTAATCATTAGCTTACCTCCAAGCCTCAACAGCTGTTGGAAATTAAAAACGCTTCACCCCAGACTGAGTGATATTACAGGCAATCCATAATGCATTAGGAAGAAATTATAGTGATTTTTAACTGTCTGAGAATTTATTATGCGACATGTTCGCGATCTGCTGCCCTGGTGCGGCAATGTCAAGCAAGATTTATTGTTGACCAGGCATCTCAGTGGTATTATTGAAAGACTAAATGAATGCTAAATTGATGCAGCATGAAAATGCAACCAAACTTTCAAAGCCAGTTTATGTGAATTGTGGTTGTATACTTCATTGCTTATGTTTCTCTGGGTTCTGAAATGTTGGGGGTGGGAAAAGTCCTATAATCATTAAGCTCCCAACTGTCCAAGTCCTGCTGACTTACCCATTAAAGCGAGGAGCCACAGTATTTTTTACATTTTTATATTAACTATATTGCATGAATTGGATTCACATACTATAAACCTATTATCACATATAAAATACCTTGAAATATATCTTTCTTGAACGCATACACATGGTGAAAATACAAACACTGCATAGTTAATTCTGTTCTAGCAATCATATCAGATTTTAAACGAACTGCACTATGAATGGGAAATGAATAGTGATGTATCTTTTTCAAATAAGCTTGGGATAAGTCTGGGATAAATATTGTACTTTAAATTCTGCCCACCACTAAATCGAGAGAGAATTTCACTCAAGAGAGAATTGGTACATGTTCTGGCTTTGTGTCAATATATGCCTCTATATATGGCATGTATTATATTTTGTCCCATATTTGATACATGAGTGGTTATCTAGAGACTTGTGGGATTGCACGTCACCCCTTTTTGTGAATGTTATAAAGATTAGGCTCATGGTACACTTTCACTTTTGCATTGGAGACCAGCAAACACATGACTGAGTGCAATATGATTGCTTGCTTTTGGTATTTGAGATGAATTTGTCGAGCGTGTGCTGAATCCAGGGGGCAGGTGTATTGATCTTGCCCTCAGAGCGGGTGATAGATGTGGGCCAGGGTATTTATATTCCTCATGTGTATTGCATGTTGAGCACCCCAGCAGGGGGGTACCAGCCTGCGCTGCAGAATAGGATAGAGCCTGTTTAGCAGGAGCAAACCTGAATGCCTGGACCAGGATGCTCTTGTCACACGCACCTGTATATGAAAATAAGCACAAATTTGTTTTAACATGTCGTGCCTGCTTATGGAGCATTAGGTTTTGTCTTTTACTTCCCACAGTATCAGTCCAAGTATAACCAGCCATGTTTGTAGGTCCTGATTCTAATTTTTGACACTGCAGATCTTTCCACCGTGTCAAATGACTATTGCATTTAAGCCTCTAAACCTCTTGCCATTAAATACTACAACTGACATTTTTTTAAATATTAAGAGCATCTATATAGCCCTGCTCCACCTAGATTGCTAGTAATCTACGTTTGTTGGAAGAATTGAAAGTGTGTACCTTAGCAGACTACTTTAACAACTATACCCTCTGTCCAGTTATGTTAGGGAGGTTATTAAAGTAGTTCTTCTGTGGATCTAAACAAATATTAGTCTGTTTATGCAATGTAGCCTACTAAATCAAATCCCTGGGCCTTTTCATGTGTTGCTGTACTTTTACAAAATGTCTAGTATGGTTTTGAGCCTTGGCTACAAAGCAAATGAGTTTGTTGATGGATTGAAAAGAAAAATATCTGTGGTATAGAGCTACAGAAATGTTGATGCCTTATATAAGTCTACTTCTTAAACAAAAGTTATACACTTGAAACATGCTTGATCAGAATTCTGCCCTGTGGAGTTATAACTTTAGAGAGTCCAGATCTACTTCAGTCAACATAATAATAATGTGAAGAAATTCGGAAGGTGGAGACTGCTTTGCAGTCCTTAATATAGAATATCTAGATGAGACAAGAGGAGCATACCTAAACCCACTCACACAGTACTCTTCATATAGAATATCTAGATGAGACAAGAGGAGCATCTAAGCCCACTCAAATACAGTACCCTTAATATCTGAGACAAGATGAGCATACCTAAGCCCACTCACATACAGTACTCTTAATATCTGAGACAAGATGAGCACACCTAAACCCACTCACATACAGTACTCTTAATATCTGAGACAAGATGAGCACACCTAAACCCACTCACATACAGTACTCTTAATATCTGAGACAAGATTAGCATACCTAAGCCCACTCACATACAGTACGCTTCGAGGGACCCCTGAGCAGCTCTAGTCTGGTTATACAGGCAGGAGAACCAGCCATACATTTGTGTGAGGCAGCTCATCCTGATATCTTTGTGTAGGTGGTGTGTGTGTGTGTTGACCCGTGCTATGTTTTGTGTTCAATTTGATTGTAAGCTTATTGGTGGTGTGTGACCCTCCAGCTCGCTCCAGTCTGTGATTAATACGTAGGACACTCTTGGCTATGATGGATATGCTAGCCCTGCACAGCTGAAGTTCATTAATAATTGGAATGTTGCAGAGTGTGAAGCAATGAATACTAATTATTCCTTTCATGTCTGACACCAGACCATGAGCCAATCCATCAGCTGGGACTTTAATTTGGTGGAGTAATGGTTCTATCAATAGTACATTAATTCCGTCTTGTGAGGATATAGAGTTGAACCAGACCCCAGACCATGAGGAACCTTTGCTGTAAAATTGGGGCAATGGCTTACAACACCAGGGTAATTAGGGAGAAATTAAAAGCCACCGGGTCCATCCATGCCAGCCTAATTGAATTGAAATGCACATGCAGATAAATATTGGCTTGTGGGAATAGAAGTCTCAGCGCTTTGAGGAGCTTTTTGCACATGGGTACAGATAGAAATTATGTGTATATTTGTGTTAATTAAAATTAACCATAGACTAACTGGTCACATGGCTCTGGATTGGAGGAATAATTAAATCAATGTGGAACAGCGTATAGTTCCACAAAACCCTGCCTGTGTATCAATTATTTTTTTGATGTTGATTTTGTCAATGAGTTGCTGACTGTCATTTTCAGAATCCATTTTATAAAGCGTACATTAAAGGGACACCAGGCAAGCCTGATGCTTTTTCTCTACGAAACTCCCCCTCGCTCGGTCTGAAGCTCTTTTCCTTTTCTTTACGTCTTCCGTCAAGGGTTTTCGCTGCTTCTTCGCCGGCTCTGCCATTATACACACGTTTGCAACAATCTCTAGCGTTTCGTTAGCCTGCCTCTGTGCTGTAAACTGATCCTGCTTCGGTCGGCGGGTAGGATACACCGAACTTGCAAGTGGGATATTCTTCCTACAGGCAGTAGGGGCGGGCGAGAGAGCCTTCATTCGCCCCGTAATGAGTCATTTAACCATATACCGACTTACGAAGATGATTAATTAACACGAAAACGTTGCCTGGTGTACCCTTTAATTTTACATGGAACTTAAGTAAAGACTTGATTCATTTGATCCATAAGGAAATCAAAGGCCTTTTTGTTCAAAATAGATTGTAGATTATTTACAAAATACTGAAAAATATTTTCATCCAGATTACATTGGTTTCACATACCCATAATTTTGTAGATATTTTGCTTGAAATAGATTTAATTTAATTGTCTATTTTTTCATATAAAATAAAACATTCACAATTCCATACAAAATGTGAAGAATCAAGTAAAAAAGCAACAAAATGGTTACTTGCATTGCATTCATAATCCTTTAAATTAATGTTTATTAATGCACTTTGCACTTGCATACAGAGGCCACAGAGGTCTCTTCATGCCCGAAGGGCCATCTGTGGGCAGAGTCTCCCCCTCATCTGTCAAAAAGAAATGCTGCGCTTTATTTTTATCACGCTCTGGTCACTAATTGTTGATGGTGAAAGATTAGGCCTGTCTCTGTAAAACTTTCTAGCCGCTGTTTTTGTGTTGTTTAATGTTGTGCTCTGTGGTCAGGGCCTGAGCTGGGAGGGTAATGCATGGTGAGTGTTTGGGTCTGCTGGACACAGGTGGTGGAGGCCAGCGAGAGCAGGACAGAGATCAACGAGACCTGTGAGCTTGACCGCTCTGCAGCCGCACAGCTGCAAGTGCTTTACCTCAGTCCCATCAGCAGGGCACAGCTTCAGCCCTTACAACATTACTCATGACATTTTTTAGCAAACAATCTACTTTCCTGGCCACAAATTGTGGCTGCAAAATAAAAGTGATATGCATTGTATAATAAATAATATTATAAACTCTTGAAAGCCTTGCCTCTGTCATACACTAAGGTACCTGGACCATCAACAGTTCAACACATATTTTTTCAAGGGGGGCTGTTCAGAAAATATATACTTTCTCATCAACATATCTAATCCAGTAGTTTTCTGTAATAGTCAAACTGCAAGACCATTGCTGAACTCCAATATTATGACATCAACTGACACAAAATGACAGGGATTGGGATGGGGGTGGTCCTTAACAGGGCAGGGCACTGTGCAGAATCAAAAAGGTATGTCCACGGTTCACTTGGGTGAGGGCATCACATATTAAGCATTCCTGCCCAACAGCCAAGAAACAAGCTAACCTTCCTGTCATACGCCACCCTGAGGTGAGAGCCATCTTCCTATCCTCCAGATGACGCCCCAGGACAAAACTCCCGGTGCCCTCCATCAATCACTGCACTTTTCTGCCCCCACATTAACTTCAATTAAAAGCTGCCAGGAGCACCATACGTGGCTATTGATTAGCTCTCCTAACAGGCCTCTCTGCTCCCTCTCAGGCCACTTGCATCTGACAGGGGGGTGTGTTGCCATGGCAGAATGCAAATACCCCATCAGGGTGCATCTGTTTCCCATGCTGAGGGTCAGGCCCTAACGGCTGTCCTTCACACATCCAGTTCACACACACAAATCCTGTTGTGGCATTTGGTCATGTTTGAGTGTCAGGACTCATCCTCCCCACCCAGAAACATTGTAGCATGTATATGTTTGAATAATCACTCTGATTCTCTTTGATTCTTCTCTGATTCTGAAGACAAGTGCAATTGTTTAATAGAAACCAATCCCGGATTCGTTCAGTCCGGTTTAGGAATACTGGCAGTACTGAAGTTCCAAGTTTTTATCCCTATAGTGTTTTTTATCCCTGAGTTTTCTTGTGGAATGCATCCAAGAGTGTTGTGGTAGCTGTTCACCATGGCCCCCTACACAGTAGAACTGTCACGCCTTTGTGTGTGGGTGCAGTGCTGTTATCGTGTGTGCCAGGGATGACTGAAAATAAGGAAAAGCAGAAACTGAGTCGTGATACCACGTCCAACGTTTTCGTTATTCAGCTCATGGCTAATAAGAGACGCTTGAAATATCAGTGCATTATTACATTCATATAATGACTGCATTCATTTATCTCTGAGTTTTAAAAATCCCCAAGCATCTTTAAGGTTGGTCACATGAAACAAAACTAAATACTTTTAGCTTTGACATTTGAAGCTTTTGTTTGTTTTTAGACTTTTTTACATTTTATTGACAGGATGGGGAGAGGGCCTGAGAGATGCCTCGTAATTGTGTTATCATGGACACTAGACCCTGTGTTGGGTATGCAACGCCAATGCTAATGCTTTGCCCCACCAAACTGTGTTTGCTGATAAGTGAAACTAGTGAAATATTTCCGATGTCAACTGAACACTACCATAAACATATAGAGGTATGCTGATAAGCAGATTATGGAATGATCACTTTCACTGTTAAACATATAGAGGTATGCTATTATAATAAGCAGATTATAGAATGATCACTTTCACTGTTAAACATATAGAGGTAGGCCTATGCTATATGATAAGCAGATTATGGAATGATCACTTTCACTTCTGCTGCTGTGCTCTGAAGAGAATCACGATCACAGAATTTTTGTTGGTAAAAAACAAAGCAGAGATGAGCAATAGTGAAATGTCCAGTCCATGTAAAATATTGTCATACTTTCACTGAGATATACTGTATACAATGGCAATTTCACAAGCATATTTAAGTGGAGGTGTAGGTTTGATATACTTCAGACACCATCAGTCGATCCATTTTGTATCCATTTCATACATCAAAAAGCCATCACTGTGTCTCCCAAGAAAAGGATAATGAGTGGGTCAAACATCTTAAGCTTTATAAATGAAGCCACATTTCTGTGACAGTTGATTTTGAACGCACTCCTTATCAGCTGTTGGAGCAAAGTTGGAGTTGCTCTCCGGTGCGAAGACACAGAGCTTTGATGATATCACCATCTGCTGAAAGAGCAGCGCGTCTGTTATTTCTCTGCATCCAAGCGCCACAAAGAGATGATCTCTCTCCTAATCTCTGTCTGTAGGAATATAATGGGCTTCTCTGCTCCCCATTATTACTCTGGTCACAACCAATTACTTTTGCAAGAATTTCTCCCCCTCCAGAAACGAATGTCCTTCATTATGTTAACCAAACAGTAACCTGTGTGCGTATACAGAGGATTCATTAGGGAGCCAATGAAGCGTCATCCTAAACACAATTACACACAGTCAGCGTGTCACCCCACAATGTGCGGTAAGTGATCACTGCAATTAGAGCTGATGAAGTAGGCAATTTGCAAAACAATACAGGTACAGATGACTGTGACCCTACAGGGTTTGTCATTATGAATCACACTCGCCTCACTCCCTCTGTCACACGTTGCTCATCAGTGTCTCAAGGAGACACCTCAGTGAGCGAGCGATTGAAACCAGCAAACAATTCTGTTTAGCACCCACAGCCAAAGAAACACTGTTAACTTCATGTTAATAAAAACACAAACATTACACAGCAATTCATTGGTTAGTTAATTAATGTTAGTCTACTCATAAATCCAACTATGCCAGCTCAGGTATTCACTGGCCCTGCTTTTCTGGTCAACATTTTTTGTTAGAAAAGCTGATGCAAATAAGCACAATTGCATGCACATAATATAACCTCAGTTCTAAATGTATCAGAGCATGAAAAAGTTTTACAAAGCTTGGTAAACTTGGTTGTTACTGATACATGTGGGAACTGATCTTATTCAAAGTGAGATGCTGCTCTCTTGTGGTAGATATGCATACTACATCACAAAAGAAATTCCTGACAAAACAGTAGCCCTTAGAAATCTATAGGTTTGGTACAATATACTCATTCAGTTGCCATTATCAATGTTTTGACACTTCTGGAGACCACTGATCCCTCTAACTTTAGCTCTGCTGACAGTTGAATAAGAGACCTACCACCACTGGAATATAGCTTTCTATGTAGAGTTCTTGGGGAGTGAATGTGATTTAATTTAGTACTCACTATTCACTTCTATGCTTAAGTTACCAACTGTAGCGTGACTTTTGTGATCTTTCTCTGTATTATTAGCCAAAATAGCTTAAAGGTACACTATGCAGGTTTAGGTATTTTTGGCGACTGTAGAGCTCCCTCTAGAGTCACAATATATTTATATTTTACTCTGCTATGTAAATAGCAAAGTTCTTGTGACTTATCTGCCCTGTACACAATGAAAATGCTTTTGCTGTGGAGGTGAAGGATTAAACTATCTCCAAAGAGCTATATCTGCTGACAAGGTAATGTTTTATGATTTTAGCAAGACTAGGAGGGCCGCCGTTCTTGGGAGTTGCAAGGTTGGTTTTCTTTGTAGGGACTCGCTACGTCTATGCTGTATGCTAGGTGCTATGCTTGCCTATATCACAAGTTTGTTTACCATCATAGCATTATGAATCCATCAGGTTACCATCAGGTGTAGTGATATTATATCATGTATAACTGAGAGAAGTCGGACCTTTGAAGCCCATGTTTGAAAATGAGTTTTATTTCATCTCCATCTCAACCTGTGTCCTCAGCACCCTTTGAAAGATGCCGTCATCCATTACTAGCCTCAGAAGGACAGTAGGCTACATCAAACGATGGTCTGGATGTCAACAGCTTCACTCTAAACATGTAAGCAGAGTGCATATGAGGGAAAGGTCAAGCTGGTGCCCTGGGCAGACTCCCCCGAGCAGACTGCGCCACTCTCCTCAGGAGATTATGTTCTCCCACAGCAATTGACTTTTAGATGAGCACGCTTTGACTTTGACCCCATGCACCCCTGGAATGCTAATGGAGGAGCGTAATGCATGTCGGACTCTGAGTAAAGACCTTTTATGGATCATCAGTGTGTCTGTGTTGTGCCACAAATCCCTGGCATTTTTTTTATGTATATATAAAATGTCCACCATGTGTGAAATTTGTAAAACAGTATTACGTAAATGCTTTCCTGCAACTATGCTGACCATGTCATCCTCAAAAAATAGAAAATATATTTAAACGGTTGGTGTCATTGGTGTTTGTTTATAAATAATTTGTAAAAGTATTTAAACATAGAAATTCCAAATGAATACATTTATTCATAATGCTATGTAATATTCCCCTTGAGACAGTCACCATGGTGATAAATGTGCTCGACTGACAAAATAATGATGGAGTGAAAGAGAGAGGTCACAGTTCAAGGTCCCAGTGGTGAGACTGCACACACTAGTACAATCTACACATGGAAGGTGCTCTCAATTCATGATTAAATGGTGTCTTATGTCAACAATGCCAACACACGCTGTGTGTGTGTGTGTATGTGTGTGTGTGAAAAAGAGATACCAAATAATTAAATGCAGACAATCAACTTCTCAAGACACACCAGTGAACTAACTAATTTAGCTTAATGATAGTGCAAAGAGCCTGTGTTTGTGTGTGTGTGTGTGTGTGTGTGTGTGTGTGTGTGTGTGATGAGCAATAGATTACACACTGAGTCATCCAATCTATTTCACACTATCTTGTACGAAAATAAAGTGCCTGAATAAGACTCATCAGCCAGTCCTCTGATGATGGTGTTCCTGCTCGTCATTGATGGCTCTTCTGGTCGTAGCTCTTTGCCAGAGGCTGAGGCTGGTTGGCCTGCCAGGTCTTAAGGCACAGCTGCAGGCGTGGGCCACAGGAACAACAGCCACAGGCTCCATCCGCTGACAGGAAAATGATAGCATGCCCTCTGAACGAAGGAACAATAATGGCTCTCTAATACTGCTGTGACCAACAGTTGTAAACCAATCCTATGGCAGCCACTTAAACAAAGAATCTCACGCTAGGCTTTCTCCTAGAAGTAGTTGTAGCAATTGGACAAAGACTTGCCAAATAATGCCTGTTCTAAAACAGAATTTCCTTCTCCATTAGCCTATCTATTAGTTTTTCTCGATTGCTTTTACCTGCTTAAGTAAACTGGAATCCACTTGGTCTTCATGACTACTTTCTTTGCACAGCAAAAGTTATC
The DNA here is from genome assembly GCF_018492685.1 of Alosa sapidissima. NCBI lineage: Eukaryota > Metazoa > Chordata > Actinopteri > Clupeiformes > Clupeidae > Alosa > Alosa sapidissima. The sequence goes on from NC_055966.1 coordinate 3,493,249, forward strand.
TCTTGCGAATGTGTTCACACATTTTCATTGGGTTCACACATTTCTGACATCCTTTTGCAAAACAGTTAACACAGGTGTCATTCAAAAGCCCCAAACTCTATTGGTTTCCCCATGCTAAACAAAAGGAAAACATCTTTTCACAGGTGGTATAGATTCCTTGCATAAGTCTGAATCTCTTATACACCTGTGTGAAACTCCTTTGCACAATTCTTCAATCAGCAATCATTCATTATACATATAAGAGATGTCTGTGTTGCTATTTGCAAGTATAGATCTATGCACATTTAGACAAAGTACTGTATTGCCTATATTTGGTGGAGAAAACAGTACAAAAGGTGTTTACTGTAGGTCTATTTCGATAAAAGTTGTAGTTCAATGAAATTTACAGTATCTTGCTAGGTGTTTGCTGCATGTTTTACATGTCAATGACAGTTACATCTTGGAAGGGAATTAATAAATATTTTTTTATTCAGTACATATAGTCTTTTCACAGTTTTTTTCTGATACCAGAAAAATGAGAAAGTAATGGAACAGACAGCAAAAATGATCATTTTGAGAACTAGATTTTACATTTTGTTGTCCAGTGTGTAATGATTGATTAAAGAGTGTTTTTAAATTGGCAACAAGTTGTAGTGTTTGAAGGCAAGATTTGCTTTTGCTGCATGTTTTAAGTGTTTTGAGAGAGTAACTGCCTTTTGCAAGCAAAATGTGTCATTTTGTCCAGAGTGCTTTTGTTCAGACATGGGTGTTAACTGTTTTGAGAATGTGATGTCAGAGTTGACACAGGTATCAAAACGATTGAGAAAAACTGTATTGTTCTAGCCACGCTCCACTAGGTGTAAGTACTGTATGGTTAAAGAACCCTTTTGGAGTCGGTATGTGTGTTCACAGTTGGATATTGACATTATTGAGAATACTTGTCAGAGGACATGTGCTTAAGCCATTATGGAGGGAGTGTTTAACATGAAGTGCTGTGATGTGTTACGTAACATTTAGCTATGTGTATAACTGATATAATGGACTATAATCAAAGATTAAAGATCAAAAGATGGAACATTATGTGCAGATAACATCCACTGGCCCTTGAATGTTGTCAGTGAGCTCAGAGAAATCAGTCCCTGAAATCTCCAGTGCTCTCTCTAAGATACTGCTCTCTGTATTTGCTATGAGTGTTTGTGTTTGTGTCCAAGTGTCTTTCATTTGTTTTCTTTGTGCAATGCACAGCATGTGTGTGTGTGTGTGTGTGTGTGTGTGTGCGTGTCATCACAGAGTGATGCTATTGAATGAATGAATGAAAGAGGACACATTATCATCAGTAAATGAAAATGCATTTATCTGCCTTCTCTGTGTTCAGTGAATCTACTGTACAAATGTGTCTGTATACATTCCTACAGCTTCACAAGTGACATGCATAGCTGCAGAACATCTCCAAACAGTGGGACATCAGACTAGGAGGCTCAATGATATTTACAAACGGAGTGTTTGATTCAAATGACTGAATCTAATGCTGACATTCAATTTTAGGCTTTTGTTCATTCAGTGATAATTATCACCTCACACAGCCCTGGCAGAAATTAATCTAAAAATAGAAAATATATTAAAATAAATATTCACAGCATGTACAGAGTTGTTAGGTGTTGATGAAGTAGACTGACACACATGCGCGCGCACACACACACACACACACACACACACACACTTGATTCTAGGTTTAAGCTTGAATTCTGCATTGAAGCCATAAGGATTATATTGTATTTCCTACATTGCTCTCAGAAAACCACAGGTTGTGATAAGTATAGGACTTTATCATCTATAGCTTTTTGTGATTGTCCGTGGCTACAGGCTAATCTTTCTATCTGACAAAAAAGATCACTTCATAGGCACTCTAAGCTGCCTAATTGTATTTGAAAAACAAACTGCAAAACAAACAGGAAAAAACATACCGTTATCCACGCATAGAGTGTACAGGATATGCAACCACTGATTTGGATTATGTATTTTAGGACAAAATATAGGACAACTTCAGCTAGATGCTCAGTGCATGGCTGTGGCTTGTGTAGAATTGCACAACTATTGGGGGGGGGGGTCCTCAGAAGCAAGTGCTCTATAGAAACACTCTGCTACTCAGCGTAATAATGTACAGATATTTCAGTAAACACACACACACACTAAAGTCCAACTATGGCCGTGGCTCCAGCCTGTGGGATAGGTCAAAGAGGGTCTCCTGGCTGCTGATTACGTGCAGGTATTTGACGCAGGTCATGTCTGGGTTGTCCTTCTGTCTCAGTGCGTCTCCTGTGGAACAGAGAGGCTCTTCAGGATCCTGAGCGCAGTGACTGATGAAAGGAACAATTAGATGGGATACAGTCATGATGAAAGGCAGTCACGCCATCATACGCACCCATGGGATCCAGCTGACATTGTTTAATCAAGCGCGCTGACTCGGCTATCATGTGCTGTTAGAACAAAAACAACACAGCAACCTTAATCATTCACCACACGTCACCAAGCCATCTGGCCTCTGCACTACAGACACGTGATGACCAAACCCTGATGCTGCCCGTTTGTCATGTCACTAAAGACCCCCCACAGTCTACTCACCAGCTTCTCAAAGTTGAGCAGGTTGTCCAGAAATGTCTTGTTGCCCTCATGAATGAAAGTAATGTCTGTGGAAACAGAGGACACAGTAACTGCACTGTCATTAGTGTAAAACAGGCCAGTATGAGGAGAAATCTCCTGTTAAAATAATGTCAAGTTGTTAGATTATAACTATAGCAAAGATGCAACGCAAAACACTGTAATGGATATTGGGATGTTAAAAGCACCATGATAATTGGCATAATACAGTAGTTCCTAACTACATCTTTCTCTGAGGGTCTCTGAGGTCATGGCCATAGAATAGATTGTGAGTAGTCATGATAAACATAGAGCATGCTAGGAGCATCTTGTGTTGACAAAATTGGCTTTGGTGACCTTTAAGTAGCAGAGGCAGGAAAGGAAGCTTAGGGGTCTTCATCTTCTTGAAGGTAGTCCTATAAGCCTTGTGGTTGAGGGAAGGGTCCTAAGACAAAGAAGAAGAGTGTTTGGTCTTTTGTGTTTCCATGGCTTTTGTGTTTCAGGTGTTGCCAGTATTCTTCTGCACATGATTAAAGGAGCGATTTGTAGGATTGTTACGGAACGTTCTGTAGGCCAAAATCAAAACACTGGTGAACGTTCTCAAGACTACCAGACGCGAGCCTCTTCTGGGTTGCCAGATGTAGCCTAATGAAGACTTAGCTAACGTTAGTTGACCTGCAGCTGCTTTAATGTTTCTCCAACCATAACCCAGCTACACATTACGGAAACATTGAAAACAAAAAATACCTCTCTAACCAACGTAACATATTTAGCTGAAGTTAGCAATGCAGATGAAGTTTAGCCTAGGCTACCTGTCGTGGAGAAATATGGCCAACTCTGCGTCAGACTTGATATTCTTCGTTTGACGAAGATGTCGCCATCTCAGGAAGCTCATCCGATGTCCACTTTATGTGTTTCTTGTTTTAATTTTGGAAATGTGAAATTTGCCTGCCTCTCGTAGGCGTTCATGACTAGGCTACAACTGAAAGCAAGTTGACAGGTGGCCTTTGCTAATTTGGCAACACAAATAGGAGGACACGCCAGCCCATTATTAATACGCTATTCTAGAATTAATAATTCAAAACAAACGAAAATTCTAAGAGATTCCGCCCCGTAACTCTTTTTTTTTTCATGGGTTTTACGGGTTATAGTAATGTTGTCAAATAATCAATCAATCAATCAATTCATCGTGTTTCCTTACTCTCTGACAACATATGGTGATCATTTTTGGAATGGTTACAATTTATTTTCCATTATTTCCTACATACTGGTCCTTTAAATGGGATAAATTCCCACTCACTGGTAAGCCTAAACCAAACATCAAACATGTTAGATTTAGCTGTTACATTGTACCATTCATTTTACACAGCTCCCCACAGTATGCAATAGAAATCGCCATGGGAATGAGGTCATACATAATATGGAATAAATAATGCTTTATTTGACTGAATTTAATGAATGTAAAGTTTACAAGGTTTTTTAGGGGTTTACTATGCTGTTAAACTGACTAGCCACCAACAGTCTTATATGTTTACTAGTGTGTATACCTGCCATATGGATGCTTATGCTAATGAGTTTCCCCTGACTGCAGTTTGTCTGTTTATCGGCTGGCTTCCAACTCTCTGTGTCCCCTCCCCTCCCTTCAGCCCCGCCCCTCTCTGTCTGTCTGTGTCCCCTCCCCTCCCTTCAGCCCCGCCCCTCTCTGTCTGTCTGTGTCCCCTCCCCTCCCTTCAGCCCCGCCCCTCTCTGTCTCTCTGCTCAGCCCATCTCAGGCTGATGGGGCCCCCTTTCGGCCTGCTGGGGATTTGCTCAAAGCTTTTTCCTTTTTCCTTGCCGCCACTACCTACACACTTACTCTAGCCCTAGGGTGTTCACTTCTTGCACAACCTCCATGATACACACTCTACCATAACATCTAACTGTACCACTTCTACTCGTGTATAGCCTACTGCATAACAGTGTCAGTGCCCTGCCTGGAATGTGAAATCTTGGTGGGTCCATACATTTCTTCATTTGAGTTTTTCAAGCTCAAGTATTAACATTTCATCAGAATCAGAGACTCTAAAAATAATTGATTTGTTTGATCATATTAGAAACAGAAATGCTCAACAATAATGGGCTATATAAAGCACATTACATATTATTTACACATTTGCGCCTCATTTAATCATGATACTCCAAAAAAGTAAAATATACTATATATTGCACAATATACAACAGTATGTCTAATTTTAAAAGCTAATCTAATTCTAGCGAGAATGTATTGGGGATGATGATTTTGGATCATGTTTGAGCAGCTTCTCAAGTGGATGTCTCTTGAGAGCAAATCTGTGTGACATCACAGACACACAAACATGCTCCGTCATGTCACACATGTCACCACCATAAAGCACCATCTGTCACAGTGTTCCCAGCAGGGAGTCAAATCAGGGCATCGTGTCTTCTCTCCTAATGAGCTTCTCCCAGTCATAGGATTCAGCTGCTTCTTCATAAGCCCATCTGTCCATACACAGAGAGGGGCACACACCACACACAATGACTTACTGTCAGGGCCTCCAACTCCGAAAACAGCTTACGGAATTTCCCTGGAACTTTCTGTTGGCCAAGACAGGGAGAGATTTGAAACAAAAGTTTAAAAGTCACCACAGATGCATTATACCGTATGGACAGTATAGTTGCATACTCTAAACCACACACGCGCACACACACACACACGCACACGCACACGCACACGCATACGCACACGCACACACACATACACACACACACACACACACACACACACACACACACACACACACACAAACACACATACTCCCCCCGCCCCACACACACAAATGTCCTCACCTCCCATGTCTGACTCAGGCGACTAATAGCAGCTGTATTGAGGCCCATAATGATGGCAAAGAAGGAGTTCATATTCCTCTGAGCTTTACAACTGAGGGAACAATTACAGAAAAAGTAATTATGGTCAGAGCCACGAGCAAAGCAATTAGAAATCGTGCCATTAGTCACAAGTATTGGAAACAGACCCACCGCATCTAAGGAACATATCTCTAATATATGTATTATAACAACAAAGCCATGCAATGTTCCGGCCCTGGACATTATTGAACATATTTTCATGACTGGCACACAGCACAAAATGAGCCTTGAAGAAGGAAATCATTCTGTTTGCCAATTTAAGTCTGACACAGCACCATTATTCTCCATGTCATGAGTGCTGCTATTTAAAATGTTTACGTCTGAAGGATTATTAGCATTTATTTTGAATGACCTTAGAGTGAAACCATTTGATTTCTACAAGTAGGCCTACAGTATCAATCAAACCTTCTCACATCAAATGACCAATTATTATTTTTTACGATTCATTCAATTAACTTGGCAGAATTTCATGTTATTACTATTATTATAGTCTGTATTGATGCTACTGACTGTGTGTGTGTGTGTGTGTGTGTGTGTGTGTGTGTGTGTGTGTATGTGTGTGTGTGTGTGTGTGTGTGTGCGCATGCATTCGTGCTTGCGTGTGTGTGTGTGAGTAGCAGACACTTCGTGACCAAAGTGACTTTTGTCAGCTATATTACAAGGGATCACATTGTCCCCGGAGCAACTTGGGGTTAAGTCCCTTGCTCAAGGGCACAACGGTGGAAGCCGGGAATTGAGCCGACAACTTTCAGGCTACTGCACACTAGCCCAGCTTCTTAACCACTATACTACCACCGCCCTCATGTGTGTGTATATGTCCAATTAATATAGCAAGGATTTGCTCACTGAGCTGCAATCTTGATTAACTTCTTCAAAACTTGCACCCGCTTGCAGAGTGAGGTGCAGAGCAGCACTTCGGTCATCACCCAAAGCTGAACTTCATTGCAGCGCTGCAGCAGCCTCTCCATCGCCCCTGTGTGGCCAACATAGGCATCACGGCTGCAGGTGAAGCAGATCAGCTCTGGCTGTGGGAGACAGATGATGACAGCACCACAACAGGTCTCTGTGATGGTCTTGAAATGGACTAGATTAAACAGCCACTACCAAAGATTCATTTTGAAGGTGCCACTGCAAATACAACCCTCCACCTCCCCCACACCTAATGCCAATGTTAATAGTCAGTCAATAACATTTATTTAAGTAAATGTATTTAATAGTCAGCTGAATGAAATGGACCCTAATCAAACCAGTTTGGGTTGCTATACTCATTGCTGCAACAAGAAAAACAAATCATAATGTTAAAGCAACTCTGGTCCATTATCCCAAAAAACCTGACAACCTATCACAACAAGATGCATCTGCTGAATTTAAATTAGGACTCATTTGGCCTCATACACAAGGCATGTGAGGGATAGCTTTTCATATTAGCAAAATGTAGCTTCACCAATCTACTTGATATTGTTATGGTTTCACAGACTCCTTTTTTAATAGATATAAAGGAACCTACCTCTTGTAGACAATGAAAGAGACTCCAGTCGAAGTTGGTTAGGGTGATAGCCACATCCCAGGCGTTAAGGCCAAGCAGGTGTGATGTCCTTTGCTGTTGTTGGCCATTAACAGTCAGAGGGTTCTACATCATGCAGAAGACAAAACTAAACTACTGCCATACATTTGACACAGGGAACACTGCACTGATAATAACTCAACTGAGAGTCAGCAGCTGATGTCTTACCATAACTGTAGTCAAGTCTTTCCTGTAAACCTGCAGTCTCTCTTCAGATGAGAGGCAATCTGAGAAAACACTGTCTTCAGGCTGAAACAGCACCTTCTCTGAAGACACAGTGGGGAGCGTATCAGGCTTGATGAGCACTATCATTAAGAGCTAACTCCGTATATGAGATAAAATCATCATCATCATCAGACCAAAAAGATGCCATTTGTAGTCTTAGGTTTAGTCAACCTTGACCTCACCTTATTGTCCATGTCCTTACCTCCAGAGTAGGTAAGAGCAGCTAGCACCATGTCTTCCTGAGGGCAGTCCAGGAGGTCAGCCAACAATGACAGCAGCTGCTGTGCTCTGACAGAGCTCTGTGCCTTCACACTGATGTAGGAGTCCTCACTCACATACATAGAGTACAGCACTGTGGACCAGGCAGGCACATTAGAACCCTTAACACTGATGTAGGAGTCCTCACATACATACATACACACACACACACACACACACACACACACACACACACACACACACACACACACACACACACACACACACACACACACACACACACACATTAAAACCGCCCTTAAGTAAGTAATGACAAATGTGTTTGGTATTTCCTTGAAAATGGTAAGTCACTTCTGCATATGCCCCCTCCAAAATGAATGTACATGGAAAGAGAGAGACAATGACTTACCCTCCCTCTCCTCTCTTGGCATGGTTCTGAGATGAGGCCAGTTGTCCTTAGCACTGAGTTGTTTGTGAAGTACTTTGCTCTAAACGTCAGATAATTACCATTACTGTCAGTGACCACACTCACATACATATACATGTTTGAGTGATTTTTTACAGCAGGGGTAAGTGAATATACTCAGACACTTTCTAAAGGCAATGCTCCCTCCCTCAGATGCTGAAAGTTAGCTCATCTAAAGCATGGTGGAAAAACATAGACTACCCAAAAGAAATCCAAAATAACCGATCCAAAATAAGAGATACTTCTTACAGAGAGAAACATTACATGGTACAACACTAGCTTCCCAAATTCTTCATATATCTGACGTCCTCTTGTTCTCTAGAGTCTTCAAAAGTCTTACCTTTTGATGAGGTGAAAACTTATCCACAGTGCTAGACAGAGAAATAAAAATGTCAAAGTTTGTGGAGTTTGTTTAGAGTTAAATGTAAACATTAACATCTATTAGTGGCTCATTTTCAATAACGAAAACATCAACAGTGTTTACACCTTACAACACTACAATTAGTAAAATGCCACAGTCATATTAAGATATAACTGCAAGCAGCAATGTAGGGGCTAAGCAACCTATTGCTGGACATTGTTGGTATGGACACATTGTGTTATGGAAAAGGTTGCAAGCACTCAAGCATTATGGACAAGGTTGCAAGCACCCTTAGGCGGCAGCAGGTTTACACTCTCTAATCTAAATCCATAGCACCATTAGCCCAGGCCCATGATTGGAAGCTGTGAGAAGGCACATCATGACCCTGATGTCTCACAGTGTACAAATCCCAGGCAGAGTGTTTGTAGCATGAGGGACCGAACCACACACTCTATATACTCCCCAGCTCTCCTCCTGTCTTGAGACCCATGGGTTGTAAACTCACAAATGGCTTTAGCAATATGGGTTTGAGCTATCACAGCTGTCCAAAGGAGGCCATTTGGCTAACACCTCATTTGAACACTTCATAACACTTTATATAAAAGCCTGTCTGTCTGTGGACGCCTCAGGTCTACCCCTGAGCGCTACACCCATAGCAGCCAGGCGAGTCTGAATCTGAGTGTGGAGAGAAGGGGGCGGGGGGTGAAAGTGGCTGGATAATGGTGGCTGTCAGGGGGAGTTATGGGAGTGCCCTCTCTATTGGAAGGGGTCAGGACAACACGCTGCTGCAGTGGGACAATCGGCCGAGCGAGTGGCACTATTTGCTCTGTGAGGCCAGAGGGTCCAGCAGACCAGACGATCCCTGGCCCTACGGCTCATGTCAGACACACAGTTCACAGCATGTTGACTTTTGGTCATCCCTTCAGGCTCTATTAGTCTGAGACTGGACATTTTGAGCATAGATTGAACTGTCTCTCATGTAGTGCATGAGACATTCAAAAGTCACCCACTGCCTGCACTGCATGGAGAGAAGTCTCTGGATGTCTTTAAGATCCTTCTCCAGAGGTGGGAAGTCATAGATGTCATCCAGCACACAACGATACAGACTCTGGAAAACAGTATGACAGCATTTACATTATAAGACATGTAAGCCCTTAAAAAAACTAACAGCATTCAAATGACCGCATACAAAACCAGCATAACATGTCATACACACCGGTGCTTCTGAGAGTAACTTATGGTATCATAGGTAAACAAACTTTATAACAATGTGTGAATGAAATTAGCATTTAAATATCATCTTCTAATTTTCAACTTCCTCTATCTCTGCACCCTCTGCTGAGTGTCTGCCTAGTCCCACCTTCATGAACAGGTTGATGTACTCGTTGTCTCGGAGGAAGTTTTTGTAGAGAGCGTTCCACTGGGACACAATCAGCAGGATCTTACGTTTCCTGAGCAGGACAGTAGTCATGTCCTCATGTAGTGGGCTGCGCTTGGAACAGTAGGTGATCACCAGGGGAGTTAAGAAGAACATTTTACCAGTGTAAGAGTGAGTGTATGTGGGGAGGTGTGTGTGTGTGTGTGTGTGTGCGCGTGTGTGTATTGTGTGTGTGTATATGTGTGTGTGTATGTGTGGGTTTATATATGTGTGGGGGTGGGGGAGGGGCTAAAGAACAGAAGGATATTGTCCGAGGAGAGCTTGGCATAAATCATTGGTTGACATGAAGACCAAGTATGTAAGCAGGAAGTCATACAGGAGCGTGTCTGCTGGGAAATAAAACAGAAAGAGATATGGCCATATGTGAGTTAGAGAGCTGGAGCTCACGGTCCCTTAATGCCCCTGCTAACTCACTCAGTTACAGCCCAAATACTAAAGGTGTCAGATATTTTCCCTGTGCTGATTTCAGACCTTGAATACAAGTCATACTCACATAGACTTATGTTCCAAACAGAGAACTATGTTGGTTTTCAAAAAGAAAATGGAATTGTTTTCAGAGGCCCATCCTTTCACAGCTGGTATTCTGAATGATATTTTCAAAAGCAGTTGATCTCTGTTGGTGTTCCCTCTTACTCCCCCTCTATCCCCCTCCCCTCTCCTCCCACCCCTCCCTGTTACAACCACCTTCTCATATGTGGATCATATCATACAGAATGCAGAGCCTCTAATAGTGTCTTTTTGTTCTGGGAGGAGGAGGAAGCAGCTCCAGCAAGTCACCTTGAATGCAAGTATTCAAGGGCACGTATTCATGTCTGTGCTCCTTCTCCATAGAGGAAATGTATATACTGACAAGAGAGGGAAGTGTTGTAAGTGAACGTGACAAAAGGGTTATAGAGAGTTCTCAGAGAAAGCCTGGTCTTTTGTTGGAGAAAAGATGAGGAAACACAGCCTGCCCTCTTCTTATATGTACAATAGTTTCTTTTGAGATGTCTGCATCTTATTTTTAAGGATCTTTGAAGTGGCAAAGTGGTTGAAGATTGCATATTAATCTTAATTCAGGCAACACCCTTTTGCTAAAAAAGTAAGCTAATGTCTTCTCTGTCTGTAAGGAGGAACAGTCCACCATTGACCGCCATGATAGTGTATTGTAAAAACACTGCCACTTAGTCGTCACTCTGCTTTGCCAATCATCAACCACTTTACTGTTAGCCACTAGAAAGGAGGCTAGCCAGGACCTCATGTTTACTGACCCTTAAAAGCAATAGCCTTTAAGTCAATCTCAGAGAGCCACATCATCATCCCTCAGCTAATGACTTGTGCCTCCTGCACGACCATACCTCAGTTTTAATTTGCTCATCTGGTGTTTAAAGGGCCAAATCGTGGCGATTCCACGCCTGGCTCGAGCCTTTAATCTATTCTTAAATGATCTGAGTGGCAGACAGCTGATTCGCTGATGAGGATGCACCCTGTTCACAGCTCACTCTCATTTCCCTCAATCTGCCTCCGCTCAATAGAATTACCTCTCACACGCAGGAGTCAGAGCTGAGCTGCTATTAGTTTAGCGGTCTCCCTAATGTGTTTACAGGATGGGAGGGTACGGTTTTGTCCTTGAAAGGAAAACCTTATTGTTTTATTGGTTAACCTTTTGAACTTTTCCTACAATATGTACAATATTTTTTACAGAGGAGATTTGACACTCTTTATTTATTCATTGTATTCTACACTGCCGTGTGTTTGGTAGATAATAGCCTTATTCCAAATGCACTATTTATTCTAAAGACACTGCAATGGTAGAGAATAGCCTTATTCCAAATGCAGTATTAATTCTAAGGACACTGCAATGGCAGATAATAGCCTTATTCCAAATGCAGTATTAATTCTAAGGACACTGCAATGGTAGAGGATTTTTGTCCTCTGTGGTGTAACCTGAGGAAAAAACAATAATGGACACAGCTAATATCTTTAACATTATCTGTGTAAATTAATAGATGTGCACATTGGTCATTTTTAACAAATGTGGTGTGTTTGTGGGAAAGGGGAGGAGAGAGAGAGAGAGAGTGTGTGAAAGAGTGAGAAGGTGTGTGCATGCAGTTGTAAATACTCTTCTTTAATTTCACACTGGCTAGCTGAGCTGTGTTCTGCTCCACAGAGTTCCTCACATCATTATGTTAATCTGAAGCAAACAGCTGCAAATTCTGCTTTCTCTCTCTCTCTCTCTCTCTCTCTCTCTCTCTCTCTCTCTCTCTCTCTCTCTCTCTCTCTCTCTCTCTCTCTCTCTCTCTCTCTCTCACACACACACACACACACACATACTGTGCACACACACACACACACATAGTCTACACAAAGAAACTACAGAGATCGACACAGTAATGCAAACAAAGACCCCCACACTCGCATTCAAATCACTACTGTTGTACGATGGCGTCTCTTTCTTTCTCTCTCTCCCTTTGGTTTGTGTGTGTGTGTGTGTGTGTGTGTGTGTGTGTGTGTGTGTGTGTGTGTGTGTGTGTATGTGTGTGTGTATGTGTCTGTGTATCTCCTGATGGTTGAGAGACAGGATGAATATTTCATAATCTACAGTAGGAGATCTGGAGTCTCGCTGCAGTAACTGGTTGAAGTTTCCAGCTGCTCCCAAACATCCTTCACCACTGAAGACCGTGGGCATGGGCTTTCCCTTTTGTGCAGGGAATTACATACAGCACACTAACTGTATGCACTTTATGCTGCTATGTTAAGTTCACTTACTGGCCACAGTGGATATGTTATGTTATGGCTTACACAACGCTGGTCATGTCTGACAGATTTTTTGGAAGCATGAATGCATGTCCATGTGTGCACAATTCATGCATAAAGATAGAGATGTCTACTAACCTCCAATGACATCAGAATGCACTGTCAGCTGTTTTTACATTCTAAAAGGATGGGTGGAGAGTTACTTTAGCACTCGCACCAGAGACAAATGAGTTCATACACTCTTAACTTCCAACTATGCAGACCTAAACACACAATTCATTGATCCACTCAGTGGTCATCAATCACAGTTGTCCTAGTCTAGTCAGATTTTACTGAATGTTGTCATTGTAAGCATTACCTGTGTCCCACTGGCCAAAAGCATTTATAATCATGCCTCACATAATGTGTAGTCTGTGTGTGTAATGTGTGTATATCTTGTGTTGTGCGAAGCAGAGGAGAGCAGATATGAAATACACTGTGAAAGGAAGAAGCCCCACAGCACGTGTAGAGTGACTGTAGCACTGAGGAGAAGACTGACTGGTCTGGAAGGCTAAACACTAAACAGCTGCATTCCCACCTCAAGCCCTCCAGCACACTCTCCCCTGGATCATGTAAACATGAGGCTCATGCCATCTCATGTGTGCTGCACAGATACAGCAACAACAGAGGCTGTACAGGGGTGAAATCAATCAATAACGGCCTCAAATCCCTTTACTCACAAGAAGTGAGAGCGCAAGCATAGGATACAAACATGATATTACAAACACACAGACACACACACACACACACACACACAAGAGAGAGAGAGAGAATCTATATCCTAGAGGAACCTTTCCTGTGAAATGATCTGGTTAGGCTCACCCTCTTCTCCTCATGAGATCTCTGTTTCTTCTTTCCCCTCATCTGCCCTCATCCCCTGCACATACCCTCATTGCTCTCTCCTTCCCTCGTGTACCTTCCCCGCGGTCAAAAAGGCTTGACAGGAATACTATAGTTGCTTCTCTAGAGCTCTCATACATTTCACCTCATTCAGACATTTCA